>NC_086444.1:940454542-941668292 GCF_028390025.1 Pseudophryne corroboree | reverse complement strand
TCCTGGTCTTCTCCAGGAAAGAAATTCTCCCTGTCTAAAAAGATGCCAGCTCGCTATCCTATCCCTGCAGAGTTGAGTAACAAGTGGGAAAATCCACCGCCGGTGGACTCTCATGTCGCCCGTCTTGTGGTGTCATCTACTCAGCCTGTCACAACTGTCAACTCACTGAAGGAACGGACAGATTAGCGTGTGGAGGGATGCCTGAAGTCTATTTACTCCCTTACCGGTGCTGTACATTGGCGCATTATAGCAGCCTCCTGGGCTGCAAAAGAAATTGAAGCATGGGTTCAGGCATTAGAGGAAGAGCTACCTCAGGATATTTCTGACACTGCCAGACAATATCTGTCTCATATTACCACCGCCTCCCACTATATTCAGGAGGTATCTTCTGAGGCAGGTGTGATGGTGGCCAAGGCGTCTACTATGTCTATACTGGTTCGCAGAATTCTATGGTTGAGGTCCGTGGAAGGTGGACCTGGACTCCAAAAAGACCTTGGAGGTGCTCAAAATTAAGGGAGACATCCTATTTGGGGAGCATCTGAACAAGATTGTGACTGACTTGGCGACTGATAAGACTTTGTTTCTCCCACGTACTAATCCTTCTGCACCGAAGGCTAAGAGTACCACTTTTCGTTCCTTTCAAACTCGAGGGAAAGCAAAAGGTCAGGCGTACCCGAGACAGGCTCGTGCTTCCAAAACCACTAAGCCCAAACCTAAACAATCCTGGGCTGCCCGTTAGCCTGCTTCCAAACAAGACAGGCCTGCTGCGTGACGGGGCGGGCCTCCCCCTCGGAGGATGCCAGGGTGGGAGGCCGACTTCTGCGATTCACCCAGGCCTAGTTAAGGACCACTTCAGACGCATGGGTGGGAGAAGTTGTCTCTCACGGGTACGCAGTCTCTTTCGAGGGACGTCCCCCTCTCCTGTTCTGCACAACGGTTATCCCTTCGGATCCGTTGAAGGTGCAAGCTCTACAACTGGTTGTGCGTTCCCTCCTGGATACAGGAGTGGTAGTGCCGGTACCTCTGTCCCAGAGGGGCAGAGGATACTAGTCGACCCTGTTTCTTGTCCCGAAACCCAATGGGTCTTTCCGGTCTATACTCAACCTCAAATCACTGAACAAGTTTTTGAGAGTGTCCAAGTTCCGTATGGAAACACTGCGCTCAATTGTTCTGGCCATGGAACCCGGATATGGTATCCCTGGATATACAGGATGCTTACCTGCATATACCTATTGCCATATCGCGTCAGCAATATCTGCGGAAAGCTATTGGCAACCTTCACTATCAATTCCAGGCTCTACGGTTTGGACTGGCCATGGCCCCTCGGATCTTCACCAAGGTTATGACGGTTATCTCCGTCTCCAGGGAGTCAGGATCCTGCCGTATCTGGATGACTTGTTGATTCTGGCGAACACCCACGATGTCCTCCTCAGTCATCTACAACTGACGGTAAACATCCTTCAAGCCCACGGGTGGCTCATCAACTGGAACAAGTCCTCGCTGGTCCCTGCTCGGAGCATGGTGCACCTGGGAGCACTGCTGGACACACACAGTCAACAGCTGTTTCTGTTTTCAGAGAAGGTCCTGAAACTTCAGGACAGGATCAGATACTTCCTCTCTCGCCCAAGCATGTCGATACACTCTGCAATGCAAGTACTAGGCCTCATGGTGTCGGCGTTTGACATGGTAGAGTATGCTCAATTTCATTCCCGCTCTCTGCAGAGGTTAATTCTTTCCAAGTGGGACGGCCTACCTCATCGGATCAGGTCTCACATGATCTCCTTGACTCTGGAGGTTCATGTGTCGCTGACCTGGTGGCAACAGGACCAGCAGTTGAGCAGGGGCCGTCCCTTCTGGATCCCTGACTGTGTTCTACTGACTACGAACTCCAGTTTGAGGGGTGTTGGAGCAACACTCTTTCCAGGGTCGGTGGACCATGGAGGAATCACTCCTCCTGAAAAACATTCTGGAATTGCCGGCAGTGTTCAATGCTTTGTCTCTCGCCCTGCCTCTGATACAGAACAGGCTTGTTCAAGTACGGTCAGACAACGCCACCACGGTGGCGTACATAAACCATCAAGGCGGCACTCGAAGCCGCATGGCAATGATGGAAGTGTCAAAAATCCTTTGTTGGGCGGAACGCCATCTGCCAGCAATATCGGCAGTGTTTATTCTGGGAGTCCTCAACTGGGAAGCGTATTTCCTCAGTCATCAGGACATGCACACCGGAGATTGGAGTCTTCATCAGGTAGTCTTTCAACTCCTAGTGGGCAAGTGGGGCCTACCAGATGTAGACCTGATGGCGTCTCAACACAATCACAAAGTTCCGGTCTTCGGATCAAGAACCAGGGGTCCAGCGTTCGTGGACGCATTGGCAATTCCATGGAACTTTCGGCTGCCATATGTGTTCCCTCCAGTGTCACTCCTGCCCAGGGTACTGCGGAAGCTCAAACAAGAAGGAGGAATACTACTTCTAGTCGCTCCATCATGGCCAAGACGGCATTGGTTCTCAGACCTGCAGGGTCTATCGACAGAGCGTCCTCTTCTACTTCCTCAACGCCCAGACCTCCTTGTTCAGGGCCCTTGTGTCTACCCGGACCTGGCCAGACTGGCTTTGATGGAGTGGCTCTTGAAGCATCACTCCTGAGGGTAAAAGGATTTTCCGAGGCAGTTATCCAAACTATGCTGAAGGCCCGCAAACTGGCATCTGCGCGGATTTACTATAGGGTCTGGCATTCTTACTTCACCTGGTGTGCTGCTAAGAATTACGATGCATAAACATTCAGAATTTCCAGACTTCTAGCTTTTCTGCAACAAGGCCTGGACTTAGGCCTTCGTCTGGCCTCTCTCAAGGTTCATATTTCTGCCTTGTCGGTGTGGTTCCAGAGAAAAATTGCGTATTTTCCTGACGTTTATACTTTTACTCAGGGTGTGTTACGGATTAAGCCTCCCTATGTCCCTCCTGTGGCTCCATGGGATCTGTCTGTTGTCCTGAATGCCCTGCAAGAGTCTCCATTTGAACCTCTTGAGTCCGTGGACCTTAAATGGCTTACGGTCAAGGTCCTGTTCCTACTGGCTATTGCCTCTGCTAGGAGGGTGTCAGACCTAGGCGCTTTGTCCTGTTGTCCACCCTTCTTTATATTTCACCGTGACCAGGCAGTTCTTAGAACTCGCCCGGGTTATTTACCTAAGGTGGTGTTATCTTTTCACCTTAACCAAGAGATTGTGATTACCGGCTTTCATCTCTTCTGGTTTGTACTCCAAAGAGTGGTCTTTGGATGTGGTACAGGCTCTCCGTATATACGTGGAGAGGACTACCTCTATCAGGAGGTCAGATACCCTGTTTGTACTTTTTGGTTTTCTCAAACGTGGCTGGCCTGCAAATAAGCAAACCTTGGCCAGATGGATTAGAATGGTGATTGCACAAGCCTATGCACAGGCTGGACTCCCAGCTCCTGCTGCTGAACAGTTGTGCAAGGCGGCTACATGGTCCTCAGTGAACACGTTCATTAGGTTCTATGCCTTCGATACTTCCGTCTCCCAGGATGCTTCCTTTGGACGCCGGGTTCTCATACCCGCTATGGCGTGTCCCCTCCCATGGGGAACTCTTTTAGGACATCCCCGATGTTTCCCTGTGGAAACCAATGTACCCGCTGCAGAAAAGGAGATTTATGGTAGACTTACCATTGTTAAATCTCTTTCTGCGAGGTACATTGGTTCCACAGGGAAACATCGGGGTGTAGAGATGGATCTTGATCCAGGCACCAACAGGCTAAAGCTTTAGACTGTCCCAGGATGCACTGGGGCCTCCACTATAAGAACAATAGGCCCTTCATAAATTTCAGCTCCAGGCCAATGTGGACCTTAATCTGGCACTGATCGCAGGTGCTAAAAATCTAGCCGTGATGTGCACCTGATGGCTGTGATTACGATTTATCCTATGTGCAGTACGTCCGACCACCGACTCAGCCCTGATGCACACTAGACATCGGATCGGATGTCAAAAACATCCGATTTGGCCACTTTTCGCCCGATTACTCAGCTCGATACGGTC
This sequence comes from Pseudophryne corroboree, assembly GCF_028390025.1. Lineage (NCBI taxonomy): Eukaryota > Metazoa > Chordata > Amphibia > Anura > Myobatrachidae > Pseudophryne > Pseudophryne corroboree. Next base: position 941,664,238 of record NC_086444.1, on the reverse strand, counting down.
AAAATTGGCCATATCGGACGAGTGAATGGGGGCCTTTACATGACATATGTTGTCTTGCAAATTCATGCTCTTTTTATATACCACAAAAAATTGGAGCAAGATGCTACAAAATGTGGGGCCATCTTAACAGCAGTGAGGGCCCCTGGGCACAGCAATACACTGGGGCCCCTACCCATCCTCCATGGGTGGGGGTGCTATCAGCGGCAGCTTTGATGTCTTGCGGGCGGTAGGGGGTATTCTATCTTCCGCTCAGCATGTAGAACCTGGAGCAGTAATTTCAGCTAATTATTTCTTTATTGCACAGATGGTGTTCAAGGGAGAACACTAAACTGTAAAAGGGGGCATTGGGCCGAATGAAGGGGCCCCGGTACATGACTTCCAGGGTGGTATAAGGTGTTTAATACATAAGGGAGGGGTCGATAGAGGAGTGGGCTTAATTTTCATCATTTTCTGGTGAGAAAGCAGCTTGCTTGACTGCAGATATCTCAAGTTCCTGAAAAAAGATTTCTTAGCTTTGCATGGGATAAAAAAATAGTGTGTCTCACCTGTCAGGAGGTACTGGGGACTTGGGGATCAGAGTTCAGGAGCCAGAGCAATCCATCAACAAACATAAAACTGCATACTAGGCGTGTGGAGCTGGAGCAGGGACCAGCTGCTGGAAGGCTGATATCCCTGGTTCTGGGCATAGAAGAGACAAGCTGCCAGTGTCCACCAAAAGGGGAGGGTCACAGCTTTTGGATTATACCCTCAGAAAAACTCTAAGTCATACAGAGCCCGAGATATCTGGCTGGGAAGAGCAATTAACAGGCTTGGATGGGGACCACTGCTTTGAAGTCAGATATCTCTGGTTCCCTAGGGCCGATTTTCAAAAATCTGGTACCCCTGGAAAGAGGGGACCCCCAGCTATCAGCCTAGGAGACCATAGGAAACGACGGCCCTGACAAAATGTAATTTGCATTCATGCCTGTATTTTTTTATGCTCCATAATGAGCTTTATTGCCGTTATTTACTAACATATTTATTTAGTGCAAAGCATACTTTTGTTTTCATTGTCTAACATGCACTAGACTAGACAGGTAAAATCTGATTGGTTACGGTGGTTGTTGCAAATTTGCCCCGAAGTCCAGTGTTTGTAAATAGTCTGATTTTCTGTGCAGGAAGGATTGATGTTTTACAGTGTCTCCACACCCAGACTGTAAATGTGTCTGTTACTGGTTACACTGAGATCCCTTTAGAAACGTCTGTTTTTCATTTAGAAACTATGTGGGGCTGGCTTTGAAGGGAAGTAGCTGAATGAATGTGTTTGTATCTACTCACTACCTAAAAACATTTACCAACATTTCTTGGTTCTTCTTTCTATAACACTGTAATTGAATGAGGCTCACAAGAGTTCAAGATTAGTCCATAGTGCAGTATAGAAATATTAGGAACATTGTAAAAAAAAATCGGAACAGTTTCTTGCTCTGTGGTACAGCTAAATATATTCTGCCATTTTAGGGTTGTCACTTTTATTAGTTTCTTTTCTTGCTAGAAATTCATTTTACCAAAATGGTCAGTTTACACTCACATTTAGCCAGTTACAAATCCCCAGCTTACAGTTACCACTTGCTTGCCATGGAGCACTTGTGGGATTTGTGCCCACATAACCAAATTACTAGTACAGTGATTGGTTGAATTATTGCTGCATTGTAAACTCTAATTGGCTGCTGTGATTTAATAGTGCCGGATTTCTCACTATCCAAGTGCCATTGGAAGCTGTGCCTCTACCGTGTTTTACACATGATGTGGTATGTGCTTCTGATCATGAGCTATTCCAAGCCTTCTCCATACATCATTACATCATTCTGGTACAGGTTGATCTTAGCTTTATCTGTCCAAATAATGCTGTACCAGAACTTGGCTGGCTTTTTTAGGGTTTTTTTTGGCAAAGTCTAATTTGCCCTTTCTATTCTTGAGGCTTATGAATTGTTTGCACCTTGTGGTGAACCCTTTGTATTTGCTCTTGTGAAATCTTCTCTATTTGGTACACTGGTATAATGATATATCTACCTCCTGGAGAGCTAGTCATGTCATAATCACAAGTTCTGTGCTATGATCTAGATTTCAATAAATGCAGGAAACCGCTTATGTAGGAAACCCCAGTTACCATGTCACTATTTTCCTGCTGTCACCACTTGTCACCAGGGTCCTCCTTTCGGGGTAGAGAGCACTAGGACATTCCCTATGTATCTAATTGTCAACTGGACACCCCCCCTTTCTGCCTCACAATTACAGAAAATTCACAGCAAGTATCTCTATGGCTACTTATACTCCAGTTTGAGAACTGATGAATTATAGCAAACTTTAACTGTAATTTCACATCAATATCCAAATATGAATATCTCTATCTTGAGTCACACTCTTTTCATTTATAGGCACAAAAACAATAACTATATGTTAGAAAGTGGCCCTTCTCTACAAAGTCACGTTTAACGTTCCTCTTATGGGCAGAAATCTCATTGTACAACATGTGCTAGTACCAATAATAGACTATGAGAATGTAGTTTATGGAACTAATGTACATCTCAAGCTTGACAAATGTGATACATTGGGGGGAATTCAGTTGTTTGAAAAGTCGGTCTGGTGTCTTGTTTTTTCCTGTCTATTCTATAGGAAAAAAACAGACATCCAACTGACTTTTCAAACAATTGAATATCCCCCAAAATGTCTTGGTTGGTCTTTACTTACTTTACCTATCAAATGCTTTGAGACAAGATGCCTAATTATCTGACCATACTTCTTGAAGTACACTGAATCCATCACCTTAGGTCCACTTCCAGAAGGTATATTTACTAACGTTCGATTTTCAGTTTTGAGGGATACGCCATTCAATTTCCATTTGATTTTGGAGATTTACTAAAGGCAAAAAATTGAATGTCTAATCGAACCTAAAACCAAATTCAACTCAAATTCTACTCAAGATCGAATTTTTTGAAAAACATTGGCCCTCATTCCGAGTTGTTCGCTCGGTATTTTTCATCGCATCGCAGTGAAAATCCGCTTAGTACGCATGCGCAAAGTTCGCACTGCGACTGCGCCAAGTAACTTTACTATGAAGAAAGTATTTTTACTCACGGCTTTTTCTTCGCTCCGGCGAACGTAATGTGATTGACAGGAAATGGGTGTTACTGGGCGGAAACACGGCGTTTCAGGGGCGTGTGGCTGAAAACGCTACCGTTTCCGGAAAAAACGCAGGAGTGGCCGGAGAAACGGTGGGAGTGCCTGGGCGAACGCTGGGTGTGTTTGTGACGTCAACCAGGAACGACAAGCACTGAAATGATCGCACAGGCAGAGTAAGTCTGGAGCTACTCTGAAACTGCTAAGTAGTTAGTAATCGCAATATTGCGAATACATCGGTCGCAATTTTAAGAAGCTAAGATTCACTCCCAGTAGGCGGCGGCTTAGCGTGTGTAACTCTGCTAAAATCGCCTTGCGACCGATCAACTCGGAATGAGGGCCATTGATAAGTTCCCATAGTGAAATAGGATCCCCTCATTTACTAAAATTCGATGTGCAAATTGATTTTTAAATCGAACTTCAAATCCCCAGCTGTAATGCATAATTGCCTATGGCTGCACAGTAATTACCGCACACTTGCAGTAAAAATGTGAACTAACTGCATTTATAATTCCTTAAGTACTTCTAGATACACTTCTTTCCACTGAAACTAATCACTATGAATAATTTATTCATTATCACAGAATCCATCACATTTAAGTTCTGTGTTCCATTTTCGTAATTCATTCATAGAAATTAAAAAATGGATTTTGCTGAAAATGTGTTTTCTTTTCCTCTTACCTCATCACAGTACACATTAGCAAATAATGCAACATGAAAACCCCACTACTGTTTCTGTTTCCTTCTCATCCTTTCATGCCCTATAAATAATTGTTCTATTAACTTTCAACAGAGTATTAATGGCTTTAGTTGTCACTCATTATAGGAAAGCATAGTGTTATATATATATATATATATATATATATATAAAATAAGATTTTACTTACCGGTAAATCTATTTCTCGTAGTCCGTAGTGGATGCTGGGGACTCCGTAAGGACCATGGGGAATAGACGGGCTCCGCAGGAGACAGGGCACTTTAAGAAAGAATTAGGAATACTGGTGTGCACTGGCTCCTCCCTCTATGTCCCTCCTCCAGACCTCAGTTAAGGAAACTGTGCCCGGAAGAGCTGACAGTACAAGGAAAGGATTTTGGAATCCAGGGTAAGACTCATACCAGCCACACCAATCACACCGTATAACTCGTGATAAACTTACCCAGTTAACAGTATGAATAACAACAGAGCATCAGATAACCCTGATGCAACCATAACATAACCCTTATTTAAGCAATAACTATGTACAAGTATTGAAGAAGAAGTCCGCACTTGGGACGGGCGCCCAGCATCTACTACGGACTACGAGAAATAGATTTACCGGTAAGTAAAATCTTATTTTCTCTAACGTCCTAGTGGATGCTGGGGACTCCGTAAGGACCATGGGGATTATACCAAAGCTCCCAAACGGGCGGAGAGTGCGGATGACTCTGCAGCACCGAATGAGCAAACACAAGGTCCTCCTCAGCCAGGGTATCAAACTTGTAGAACTTTGCAAAAGTGTTTGAACCTGACCAAGTAGCCGCTCGGCAAAGCTGTAATGCCGAGACCCCTCGGGCAGCCGCCCAAGAAGAGCCCACCTTCCTTGTGGAGTGGGCTTTTACTGATTTTGGAAGCGGCAATCCAGCCGCAGAATGAGCCTGCTGAATCGTGTTACAGATCCAGCGAGCAAAAGTTTGCTTTGAAGCACGAGCACCCAGCTTGTTGGATGCATACAGGATAAACAGCGACTCAGTTTTCCTGACTCTAGCCGTTCTGGCTACATAAACCTTCAAAGCCCTGACTACATCCAGTAACTCGGAATCCTCCAAGTCACGAGTAGCCACAGGCACCACAATAGGTTGGTTCATATGAAAAGATGACACCACATTTGGCAGAAATTGCGGACGAGTCCGCAATTCTGCCCTGTCCATATGGAAAACCAAATAGGGGCTTTTATGTGACAAAGCTGCCAATTCTGACACACGCCTAGCCGAAGCCAAGGCTAATAGCATGACCACCGTCCATGTGAGATATTTTAACTCCACGGTTTTAAGTGGCTCAAACCAGTGTGATTTCAGGAAACTCAACACCACGTAAAGATCCCAAGGTGCCACTGGAGGCACAAACGGGGGCTGAATATGCAGCCCTCCCTTTACAGACGTCTGAACTTCAGGTAGAGAAGCTAGATCTTTTTGAAAGAAAATGGATAGGGCCGAAATCTGGACCTTAATGGACCCCAATTTTAGGCCCAAAGTCACTCCCGACTGTAGGAAGTGAAGGAAACGGCCCAGCTGGAATTCCTCTGTAGGGGCATTCCTGGCCTCACACCAAGCAACATATTTTCGCCGTATACGGTGAAAAAGTTTAGCCGTCACATCCTTCCTAGCCTTTATTAGCGTAGGAATAACCTCATCCGGAATCCCTTTTTCTACTAGGATCCGGCGTTCAACCGCCATGCCGTCAAATGCAGCCGCGGTACATCTTGGAACAGACAAGGTCCCTGCTGCAACAGATCCTGCCTTAGAGGCAGAGGCCATGGGTCCTCTGTGAGCATTTCTTGCAGCTCTGGATACCATGTCCTTCTTGGCCAATCCGGAACAATGAGTATTGTTCTCACTCCTCTTTTTCTTATGATTCTCAGCACCTTGGGTATGAGAGGAAGAGGAGGAAACACATAAACCGACTGGGACATCCACGGTGTCACCAGTGCGTCTACAGCTATCGCCTGAGGGTCTCTTGACCTGGCGCAATACCTCTGTAGCTTTTTGTTGAGTCGGGATGCCATCATATCCACCTGTGGCAGTTCCCACCGACCTACAATCTGCGCGAAGACTTCTTGATGAAGTCCCCACTCTCCCGGGTGGAGGTCGTGCCTGCTGAGGAAGTCTGCTTCCCAGTTGTCCACTCCCGGAATGAACACTGTTGACAGTGCTCGTACGTGATTCTCCGCCCATCGAAGAATTCTGGTGGCTTCCGCCATCGCCACCCTGCTCCTTGTGCCGCCTTAGCGGTTTACATGAGCCACTGCGGTGATGTTGTCTGATTGAATCAGCACCTATTGGTTGCGAAGCAGGGTCTCCGCTTGACTTAGGGCGTTGTATATGGCCCTTAGTTCCAGGATATTGATGTGGAGGCAAGTCTCCTGACTTGACCACAGCCCTTGGAAACTTCTTCCCTGAGTGACTGCCCCCCACCCTCGGAGGCTTGCATCCGTGGTCACCAGGACCCAGTCCTGAATGCCGAACCTGCGGCCCTCGAGAAGGTGAGTACTCTGCAGCCACCACAGAAGAGACACCCTGGCCCTGGGGGGGATAGGGTGATTCAGCCGATGCATCTGTAGATGCGATCCGGACCACTTGTCCAACAGATCCCATTGAAAAGGTCCTCGCATGGAACCTGCCGAAGGGAATGGCCTCGTATGACGCCACCATCTTTCCCAAGACTCTCGTGCAGTGAGGGCACCGACACCTGTTTTGGTTTAAAGAGGTCACTGACCAGTGTCATGAGTTCCTGAGCCTTCTCCGTCGGGAGAAAAACCTTCTTCTGGTCTGCGTCCAGAATCATGCCCAGGAAGGGCAGACGCGTCGTAGGAATCAGCTGCGACTTTGGAATATGCAGAATCCAGCCATGCTGTTGTAACACTTCCCGAGAGCGTGCTACACTAATCAGCAACTGCTCTCTGGACCTCGCCTTTATGAGGAGATCGTCCAAGTATGGGATAATTGTGACTCCTTGCTTTCGCAGGAGCACCATCATTACTGCCATTACCTTGGTAAATACTCTCGGTGCCGTGGACAGACCAAACGGCAACGTCTGGAATTGGTAATGACAATCCTGTACCACAAATCTGAGGTACTCCTGATGAGGTGGATAAACGGGTACATGAAGGTAAGCATCCTTTATGTCCAGAGACACCATAAAATCCCCCTCCCTTGCGATGACCGCTCTGAGCGATTCCATCTTGAACTTGAACTTTTCAAGTATATGTTCAGGGATTTTAAATTCAATATGGGTCTGACCGAACCATCTGGTTTCGGGACTACAACATGGTCGAATAATAACCCCCTCCTTGTTGAAGGAGGGGAACCGTGACCACCACCTGTTGAAGATACAATTTGTGAATTGCAGTTAACCCTGTTTTCCTCTCGGGGGGGGGGGGGGGGGGGGGCGGCAAGGCCGTCTCTTAAGACAGCATCTTTAATATATATATATATATATATATATATACATACATACATACTAGGGTCTCAATTTCTGCTGACAAGGTACCTGTCCACGCCGCCACAGCGCTATAAACCCATGCCGACACAAACGCCGGTCTGAGTAGTGTACCAAAATGTGCACGCTATCTGCAGGATCCCTGAGAATAGCTAGGGCTACCTTTTGGGCAAACGTGACACCCTAGGGGAAGATTCCCATCACATCCTGGCCCTAGTGGGGAAAGGATACTGCCTGAGAATTCTTTGTGGGAAGCTGCAGTCTCTTGTCTGGAGATTCCCGCTCTTTTTCCTCATGAGAGGAGGGAAATTTACCTCAGCTTTCTTCCCCTTAAAATGTGTACCCTTGTGTCAGGGACAGATGAGTCATCAGTGATATGCAAATCATCTTTATTACAATAATCATATATTGAATAGAGATGAGCGCCTGAAATTTTTCGGGTTTTGTGTTTTGGTTTTGGGTTCGGTTCCGCGGCCGTGTTTTGGGTTCGAACGCGTTTTGGCAAAACCTCACCGAATTTTTTTTGTCGGATTCGGGTGTGTTTTGGATTCGGGTGTTTTTTTCAAAAAACACTAAAAAACAGCTTAAATCATAGAATTTGGGGGTCATTTTGATCCCAAAGTATTATTAACCTCAAAAACCATAATTTACACTCATTTTCAGTCTATTCTGAATACCTCACACCTCACAATATTATTTTTAGTCCTAAAATTTGCACCGAGGTCGCTGTGTGAGTAAGATAAGCGACCCTAGTGGCCGACACAAACACCGGGCCCATCTAGGAGTGGCACTGCAGTGTCACGCAGGATGTCCCTTCCAAAAAACCCTCCCCAAACAGCACATGACGCAAAGAAAAAAAGAGGCGCAATGAGGTAGCTGTGTGAGTAAGATTAGCGACCCTAGTGGCCGACACAAACACCGGGCCCATCTAGGAGTGGCACTGCAGTGTCACGCAGGATGGCCCTTCCAAAAAACCCTCCCCAAACAGCACATGACGCAAAGAAAAAAAGAGGCGCAATGAGGTAGCTGTGTGAGTAAGATTAGCGACCCTAGTGGCCGACACAAACACCGGGCCCATCTAGGAGTGGCACTGCAGTGTCACGCAGGATGGCCCTTCCAAAAAACCCTCCCCAAACAGCACATGACGCAAAGAAAAAAAGAGGCGCAATGAGGTAGCTGACTGTGTGAGTAAGATTAGCGACCCTAGTGGCCGACACAAACACCGGGCCCATCTAGGAGTGGCACTGCAGTGTCACGCAGGATGTCCCTTCCAAAAAACCCTCCCCAAACAGCACATGACGCAAAGAAAAAAAGAGGCGCAATGAGGTAGCTGTGTGAGTAAGATTAGCGACCCTAGTGGCCGACACAAACACCGGGCCCATCTAGGAGTGGCACTGCAGTGTCACGCAGGATGTCCCTTCCAAAAAACCCTCCCCAAACAGCACATGACGCAAAGAAAAAAAGAGGCGCAATGAGGTAGCTGACTGTGTGAGTAAGATTAGCGACCCTAGTGGCCGACACAAACACCGGGCCCATCTAGGAGTGGCACTGCAGTGTCACGCAGGATGTCCCTTCCAAAAAACCCTCCCCAATCAGCACATGATGCAAAGAAAAAGAAAAGAAAAAAGAGGTGCAAGATGGAATTGTCCTTGGGCCCTCCCACCCACCCTTATGTTGTATAAACAAAACAGGACATGCACACTTTAACCAACCCATCATTTCAGTGACAGGGTCTGCCACACGACTGTGACTGATATGACGGGTTGGTTTGGACCCCCCCCCAAAAAAGAAGCAATTAATCTCTCCTTGCACAAACTGGCTCTACAGAGGCAAGATGTCAACCTCATCTTCACCCTCCGATATATCACCGTGTACATCCCCCTCCTCACAGATTATCAATTCGTCCCCACTGGAATCCACCATCTCACCTCCCTGTGTACTTTGTGGAGGCAATTGCTGCTGGTCAATGTCTCCGCGGAGGAATTGATTATAATTCATTTTAATGAACATCATCTTCTCCACATTTTCTGGATGTAACCTCGTACGCCGATTGCTGACAAGGTGAGCGGCGGCACTAAACACTCTTTCGGAGTACACACTTGTGGGAGGGCAACTTAGGTAGAATAAAGCCAGTTTGTGCAAGGGCCTCCAAATTGCCTCTTTTTCCTGCCAGTATAAGTACGGACTGTGTGACGTGCCTACTTGGATGCGGTCACTCATATAATCCTCCACCATTCTATCAATGTTGAGAGAATCATATGCAGTGACAGTAGACGACATGTCCGTAATCGTTGTCAGGTCCTTCAGTCCGGACCAGATGTCAGCATCAGCAGTCGCTCCAGACTGCCCTGCATCACCGCCAGCGGGTGGGCTCGGAATTCTGAGCCTTTTCCTCGCACCCCCAGTTGCGGGAGAATGTGAAGGAGGAGATGTTGACAGGTCGCGTTCCGCTTGACTTGACAATTTTGTCACCAGCAGGTCTTTCAACCCCAGCAGACCTGTGTCTGCCGGAAAGAGGTAGGCTTTAAATCTAGGATCGAGCACGGTGGCCAAAATGTAGTGCTCTGATTTCAACAGATTGACCACCCGTGAATCCTTGTTAAGCGAATTAAGGGCTGCATCCACAAGTCCCACATGCCTAGCGGAATCGCTCCGTGTTAGCTCCTCCTTCAATGCCTCCAGCTTCTTCTGCAAAAGCCTGATGAGGGGAATGACCTGACTCAGGCTGGCAGTGTCTGAACTGACTTCACGTGTGGCAAGTTCAAAGGGCATCAGAACCTTGCACAACGTTGAAATCATTCTCCACTGCACTTGAGACAGGTGCATTCCACCTACTATATCGTGCTCAATTGTATAGGCTTGAATGGCCTTTTGCTGCTCCTCCAACCTCTGAAGCATATAGAGGGTTGAATTCCACCTCGTTACCACTTCTTGCTTCAGATGATGGCAGGGCAGGTTCAGTAGTTTTTGGTGGTGCTCCAGTTTTCTGTACGTGGTGCCTGTACGCCGAAAGTGTCCCGCAATTCTTCTGGCCACCGACAGCATCTCTTGCACGCCCCTGTCGTTTTTAAAAAAATTCTGCACCACCAAATTCAAGGTATGTGCAAAACATGGGACGTGCTGGAATTGGCCCAGATTTAATGCACACACAATATTGCTGGCGTTGTCCGATGCCACAAATCCACAGGAGAGTCCAATTGGGGTAAGCCATTCCGCGATGATCTTCCTCAGTTGCCGTAAGAGGTTTTCAGCTGTGTGCGTATTCTGGAAAGCGGTGATACAAAGCGTAGCCTGCCTAGGAAAGAGTTGGCGTTTGCGAGATGCTGCTACTGGTGCCGCCGCTGCTGTTCTTGCGGCGGGAGTCCATACATCTACCCAGTGGGCTGTCACAGTCATATAGTCCTGACCCTGCCCTGCTCCACTTGTCCACATGTCCGTGGTTAAGTGGACATTGGGTACAGCTGCATTTTTTAGGACACTGGTGACTCTTTTTCTGAGGTCTGTGTACATTTTCGGTATCGCCTGCCTAGAGAAATGGAACCTAGATGGTATTTGGTACCGGGGACACAGTACCTCCAACAAGTCTCTAGTTGGCTCTGCAGTAATGATGGATACCGGAACCACGTTTCTCACCACCCAGGATGCCAAGGCCTCAGTTATCCGCTTTGCAGTAGGATGACTGCTGTGATATTTCATCTTCCTCGCAAAGGACTGTTGAACAGTCAATTGCTTACTGGAAGTAGTACAAGTGGGCTTACGACTTCCCCTCTGGGATGACCATCGACTCCCAGCGGCAACAACAGCAGCGCCAGCAGCAGTAGGCGTTACACGCAAGGATGCATCGGAGGAATCCCAGGCAGGAGAGGACTCGTCAGAATTGCCAGTGACATGGCCTGCAGGACTATTGGCATTCCTGGGGAAGGAGGAAATTGACACTGAGGGAGTTGGTGGGGTGGTTTGCGTGAGCTTGGTTACAAGAGGAAGGGATTTACTGGTCAGTGGACTGCTTCCGCTGTCACCCAAAGTTTTTGAACTTGTCACTGACTTATTATGAATGCGCTGCAGGTGACGTATAAGGGAGGATGTTCCGAGGTGGTTAACGTCCTTACCCCTACTTATTACAGCTTGACAAAGGGAACACACGGCTTGACACCTGTTGTCCGCATTTCTGGTGAAATACCTCCACACCGAAGAGCTGATTTTTTTGGTATTTTCACCTGGCATGTCAACGGCCATATTCCTCCCACGGACAACAGGTGTCTCCCCGGGTGCCTGACTTAAACAAACCACCTCACCATCAGAATCCTCCTGGTCAATTTCCTCCCCAGCGCCAGCAACACCCATATCCTCCTCATCCTGGTGTACTTCAACACTGACATCTTCAATCTGACTATCAGGAACTGGACTGCGGGTGCTCCTTCCAGCACTTGCAGGGGGCGTGCAAATGGTGGAAGGCGCATGCTCTTCACGTCCAGTGTTGGGAAGGTCAGGCATCGCAACCGACACAATTGGACTCTCCTTGTGGATTTGGGATTTCGAAGAATGCACAGTTCTTTGCTGTGCTGCTTTTGCCAGCTTGAGTCTTTTCATTTTTCTAGCGAGAGGCTGAGTGCTTCCATCCTCATGTGAAGCTGAACCACTAGCCATGAACATAGGCCAGGGCCTCAGCCGTTCCTTGCCACTCCGTGTGGTAAATGGCATATTGGCAAGTTTACGCTTCTCCTCCGACAATTTTATTTTAGGTTTTGGAGTCCTTTTTTTACTGATATTTGGTGTTTTGGATTTGACATGCTCTGTACTATGACATTGGGCATCGGCCTTGGCAGACGACGTTGCTGGCATTTCATCGTCTCGGCCATGACTAGTGGCAGCAGCTTCAGCACGAGGTGGAAGTGGATCTTGATCTTTCCCTAATTTTGGAACCTCAACATTTTTGTTCTCCATATTTTAATAGGCACAACTAAAAGGCACCTCAGGTAAACAATGGAGATGGATGGATTGGATACTAGTATACAATTATGGACGGGCTGCCGAGTGCCGACACAGAGGTAGCCACAGCCGTGAACTACCGCACTGTACTGTGTCTGCTGCTAATATATAGACTGGTTGATAAAGAGATAGTATACTCGTAACTAGTATGTATGTATAAAGAAAGAAAAAAAAACCACGGTTAGGTGGTATATACAATTATGGACGGGCTGCCGAGTGCCGACACAGAGGTAGCCACAGCCGTGAACTACCGCACTGTACTGTGTCTGCTGCTAATATAGACTGGTTGATAAAGAGATAGTATACTCGTAACTAGTATGTATGTATAAAGAAAGAAAAAAAAACCACGGTTAGGTGGTATATACAATTATGGACGGGCTGCCGAGTGCCGACACAGAGGTAGCCACAGCCGTGAACTACCGCACTGTACTGTGTCTGCTGCTAATATATAGACTGGTTGATAAAGAGATAGTATACTCGTAACTAGTATGTATGTATAAAGAAAGAAAAAAAAACCACGGTTAGGTGGTATATACAATTATGGACGGGCTGCCGAGTGCCGACACAGAGGTAGCCACAGCCGTGAACTACCGCACTGTACTGTGTCTGCTGCTAATATATAGACTGGTTGATAAAGAGATAGTATACTCGTAACTAGTATGTATGTATAAAGAAAGAAAAAAAAACCACGGTTAGGTGGTATATACAATTATGGACGGGCTGCCGAGTGCCGACACAGAGGTAGCCACAGCCGTGAACTACCGCACTGTACTGTGTCTGCTACTAATATAGACTGGTTGATAAAGAGATAGTATACTACTAATATTATATACTGGTGGTCAGGTCACTGGTCACTAGTCACACTGGCAGTGGCACTCCTGCAGCAAAAGTGTGCACTGTTTAATTTTAATATAATATTATGTACTCCTGGCTCCTGCTATAACCTATAACTGGCACTGCAGTAGTGCTCCCCAGTCTCCCCCACAATTATAAGCTGTGTGAGCTGAGCAGTCAGACAGATATATAATATATATAGATGATGCAGCACACTGGCCTGAGCCTGAGCAGTGCACACAGATATGGTATGTGACTGACTGAGTCACTGTGTGTATCGCTTTTTTCAGGCAGAGAACGGATATATTAAATAAACTGCACTGTGTGTCTGGTGGTCACTCACTATATAATATATTATGTACTCCTGGCTCCTGCTATAACCTATAACTGGCACTGCAGTAGTGCTCCCCAGTCTCCCCCACAATTATAAGCTGTGTGAGCTGAGCAGTCAGACAGATATATATAATATTATATATAGATAATAGATGATGCAGCACACTGGCCTGAGCCTGAGCAGTGCACACAGATATGGTATGTGACTGAGTCACTGTGTGCTGTGTATCGCTTTTTTCAGGCAGAGAACGGATTATATTATGTACTCCTGGCTCCTGCTATAACCTATAACTGGCACTGCAGTAGTGCTCCCCAGTCTCCCCCACAATTATAAGCTGTGTGAGCTGAGCAGTCAGACAGATATATATAATATTATATATAGATAATAGATGATGCAGCACACTGGCCTGAGCCTGAGCAGTGCACACAGATATGGTATGTGACTGAGTCACTGTGTGCTGTGTATCGCTTTTTTCAGGCAGAGAACGGATTATAAATAAAAGTGGTGGTCACTGGTCACTATCAGCAAAACTCTGCACTGTACACTACTGAGTACTCCTAATGCTCCCCAAAATTAGTAAATCAAGTGTCTCTCTAATCTATTCTAATTCTAAACGGAGAGGACGCCAGCCACGTCCTCTCCCTATCAATCTCAATGCACGTGTGAAAATGGCGGCGACGCGCGGCTCCTTATATAGAATCCGAGTCTCGCGATAGAATCCGAGCCTCGCGAGAATCCGACAGCGTCATGATGACGTTCGGGCGCGCTCGGGTTAACCGAGCAAGGCGGGAAGATCCGAGTCGCTCGGACCCGTGAAAAAAAACATGAAGTTCTGGCGGGTTCGGATTCAGAGAAACCGAACCCGCTCATCTCTAATATTGAATACTTTTCTGCCATTTTGGCTGTAACTTTGCATTATCGTAGTCGACACTGGAGTCAAACTCTGTGTCGATATCAGTGTCTATTATTTTGGATAGTGAGCATTGTGAGACTCTGAAGGTCTCTGCGCCATAGGGACAGACATGGGTAGATTTCCTGTCTGTTCTCTAATCTTTTGTGCAATAAATTCACCTTAGCACTTACACATATCCAAACAGGTGTCGGCGTTGTCGACGGAGACACCCTCTCACACACATATTAGCTCCATCTCCTCCTTAGGGGAGCCTTTTACCTCAGACATGTCGACACACACGTACCGACACACCACACACACAGGGGATGCTCTATTTGAAGACCGTTCCCCCACAAGGCCCTTTGGAGAGACCGAGAGAGAGTATGCCAGCACATACCCCAGCGCTATATGACCCAGGGATCACACAATAACGTAGTGTTAACCCAGTAGCTGCTGTATATATTGTTTTTACACCAAATTTATGTGCCCCCCCCTCTCTTTTCACCCTCTTCTATCGTGCTTCTGCAGGGGAGAGCCTGGGGAGCTTCCTCTCAGCGGAGCTGTGGAGAGAAAATGGCGCTGGTGAGTGCTGAGGAAGAAGCCCCGCCCCCTCAGCGGCGGGCTTCTGTCCCGCGATTTTGTGTCAAATAATGACGGGGGCTCATGCACATATACAGTGCCCAACTGTATATATGCCCACTTTGCCAAGAGGTCTCTAATTGCTGCCCAGGGCGCCCCCCCCCCCCCCCTGCGCCCTGCACCCTACAGTGACCGGAGTGTGTGGGTGTAATGTGGAAGCAATGGTGCACAGCTGCAGTGCTGTGCGCTACCTCATATGAAGACTGGAGTCTTCTGCCGCCGCTTTTGAAGTCTTCTTGCTTCTCACGCCGGCTTCTGGCTCTGCGAGGGGGACGGCGGCGCGGCTCTGGGATCGGACGACCAAGGGTGCGTTCCTGTGTTCGATCCCTCTGGAGCTAATGGTGTCCAGTAGCCTAAGAAGCACGACCTATCTGCAGTTAGTAGGGCTGCTTCTCTCCCCTCAGTCCCACGTAGCAGAGAGTCTTTTGCCAGCAGATCTCTCTGAAAATAAAAAATCCTAACAAAATACTTTCTATCTAGCAAGCTCAGGAGAGCTCACTAAAGTGCACCCAGCTCGTCCGGGCACAGATTCTAACTGAGGTCTGGAGGAGGGACATAGAGGGAGGAGCCAGTGCACACCAGTATTCCTAATTCTTTCTTAAAGTGCCCTGTCTCCTGCGGAGCCCGTCTATTCCCCATGGTCCTTACGGAGTCCCCAGCATCCACTAGGACGTTAGAGAAATATATATATATCACCACCAAATGAATCAGAGGGCGCTTAATTGCTTTCTAATATAGACCAGCAATCCATACAGATAGTCAATATGTCTCAGTAGAAAAAAAATTAATTAATAAGAATATGCTCAATTCAACATTGATAGGTCAGCAAACCCTTTTTCACATACACATAATATTGAGCATATATTGTATGTCAGCAGATAGTATGGGGTATTGCTCTTCACAATCCAAAGGGCTGTGCTCGAATAGCGCAAGATAAGGGCAAATTTGGGATTGATATATATATATATATATATATATAGGGGTATATTTACTAAGGTCCCGATTTTGACCGAGATGCCGTTTTTTCTTCAAAGTGTCATCTCGGTAATTTACTAAGCAAAAATCACGGCAGTGATGAGGGCATTCGTAATATTTTGGAAGTCCTAGGAAAAAATCACGAATCAATACACCATCGGTCAAATACGCCTGCAATTTGGTAGAAATCGGGAATTTACTAAAAAGTGCAAATCACAAACACTGCCGACAATAGCCAAACACTGCCGTGCAGAAATACAAATCGTAAAAAAGTGCTAAAAAAAAACAGACCTGCTTTTTTATCCCGTGTTTGGATAGGCATGCAGGGATCCATGAGATTCGTGCATGTTTATCAGTGGGAAGGGGATGGGAAAGTGTTAATTTTTTGAAAAAAAAATTGCGTGGGGTCCCCCCTCCTAAGCCAAACCAGCCTCGGGCTCTTTGAGCCGGTCCTGGTTGCAAAAATATGGGGAAAAAATTGACAGGGGTTCCCCCATATTTAAGCAACCAGCACCGGGCTCTGCGCCTGGTCCTGGTTCCAAAAATACGGGGGACAAAAAGCGTAGGGGTCCCCCGGATTTTTGAAACCAGCACCGGGCTCCACTAGCTGGACAGATAATGCCACAGCCGGGGGTCACTTTTATACAGCGCCCTGCGGCCGTGGCATTAAATACCCAACTAGTCACCCCTGGCCGGGGTACCCTGGAGGAGTGGGAACCCTTTCAATCAAGGGGTCCCCCCCCTCCAGCCACCCAAGGGCCAGGGGTGAAGCCCGAGGCTGTCCCCCCCCATCCAATGGGCTGCGGATGGGAGGCTGATAGCCTTTGTTGTAAGTTATGAATATTGTTTTTAGTAGCAGTACTACAAGTCCCAGCAAGCCTCCCCCGCAAGCTGGTACTTGGAGAACCACAAGTACCAGCATGCGGCGGTAAACCGGGCCCGCTGGTACCTGTAGTACTACTACTAAAAAAATACCCCAATAAAGACATTACACACACACCTTGAAAGTATAACTTTAATGCATACATACACACCACAATATACACATACTTACCTTATGTTCACACGAGGGTCGGTCCTCTTCTCCATGTAGAATCCATGGTGTACCTGTTGAAAAAATTCTACTCACCAAATCCAGTGTAGAGGGCTCCTCGGATAATCCATTTGTAATCCACGTACTTGTAAAAATAAAAAAACGGGACACCCGACCACGAACTGAAAGGGGCCCCATGTTTAACATGGGACCCCTTTCCCCGAATGCCAGAAACCCCCTCTGACTGATGTCTAAGTGGGTTTCTTCAGCCAATCAGGGAGCGCCACGTTGTGGCACCCTCCTGATCGGCTGTGTGCTCCTGTACTGTCTGACAGGCAGCACACGGCAGTGTTACAATGTAGCGCCTATGCGCTCCATTGTAACCAATGGTGGGAACTTTGTGGTCAGCGGTGAGGTCACTTTCGGTCAACCGCTGACCTCCCACATTCACACACACACTGGCGGCACTGTATGGGTGCAGGGCGCAGGGGGGGGGACACCCTGGGCAGCAATTATAAACCTCTAGGGACACTGGCATAGATATATATATACTGCGGAGGCAGTATATTACAGAAACCCCCGCCAGTATAAAGATTTGAGCGGGACCGAAGCCCGCCGTTGAGGGGCGGAGCTTGACCCGACAGCACTAACCAGCGCCATTTTCTCCACAGCACGCTGCAGAGAAGCTGGCTCCCCGGACTCTCCCCTGCTGAACACAAGTACAGAGGGCAAAAAAAGAGGGGGGGGGGCACATTTATTTGGCGCAGTGAGTATATATATATAAAAGCGCTGTACTGACTGGGATTTTATTCCAGTGTCTGGTGGTGCTGGGTGTGTGCTGGCATACTCTCTCTGTCTCTCCAAAGGGCCTTATTGGGGGACTATCTCCATATAGATATATATCCCTGAGTGTGTGGGGGTGTCGGTACGTGTGTGTCGGCATGTCTGAAGCGGAAGGCTCATCTAAGGAGGAGGTAGAGCAGATGATTGTGGTGTCTCCATCAGCGACGCCGACACCTGATTGGTTGGATATGTGGAATGTTTTAAATGCAAATGTGTCTTTATTACATAAGAGAATGGACAAGGCAGAGTCCAGGGAAAAAACAGGGAGTCAATCCATGGCTTTGGCTGTATCACAGGGCCCTTCAGGTTCTCAGAAACGTCCCCTGTCCCAAGTAGCAGGCACTGATACCGACACAGATTCTGACTCCAGTGTTGACTACGATGATTATTAAACAAAAAGAAAATGGGGTTGTACTGCTAGGTGCACTAAACTAGAATAAAATTTAACTTTTATTAATACATTGTATTAAAAGACCGATATTTCGGACAGTGTGCGAAAAATAGGGTTAAAATTGAATGAAGAATCCAACAATGTGCTCAAAGATATAGAAGTGATAAGAATTAAAAGATGTGTCTGCTCCTTTGATTGCACTGACTCTCTAATGGGGTGTTTTTGAATATATATTTAATGTATTTAACATGTATTATATACCCCTAATGGAGAAAAAAACAATCAATTGTATTTAAGGGTACCGATCCTTTAATAACCCACTGAATATTGGATGGACTGTGTTATATCGGGTAAAAATAACCTCCGTGAATTCTGCTACTACCACTTGTCACAATTATCTGCAGATGTTAGGTATTGTGGAGATTCAAATTGTGACATAAAATACAAACTGTTCACCACTGTCATATGTGTTTGGTGGGGCAATATACTCAATTAAAGGAAATCTACCTTATTCCCCAATTGCCGTAATGGTAAGGTGCCAATTGCTATCTGTAAAATGGGCTGCTGCAAACCCACAGACCGCTGATCCTACGTCAAATAAGAAGATGTGTGTGTGAAAAGTTGTATGTACTGATATACCAAATCTCACGACATACAACTTTTCACACACACATCTTCTTATTTGACGTAGGATCAGCGGTCTGTGGGTTTGCAGCAGCCCATTTTACAGATAGCAATTGGCACCTTACCATTACGGCAATTGGGGAATAAGGTAGATTTCCTTTAATTGAGTATATTGCCCCACCAAACACATATGACAGTGGTGAACAGTTTGTATTTTATGTCACAATTTGAATCTCCACAATACCTAACATCTGCAGATAATTGTGACAAGTGGTAGTAGCAGAATTCACGGAGGTTATTTTTACCCGATATAACACAGTCCATCCAATATTCAGTGGGTTATTAAAGGATCGGTACCCTTAAATACAATTGATTGTTTTTTTTCTCCATTAGGGGTATATAATACATGTTAAATACATTAAATATATATTCAAAAACACCCCATTAGAGAGTCAGTGCAATCAAAGGAGCAGACACATCTTTTAATTCTTATCACTTCTATATCTTTGAGCACATTGTTGGATTCTTCATTCAATTTTGACCCTATTTTTCGCACACTGTCCGAAATATCGGTCTTTTAATACAATGTATTAATAAAAGTTAAATTTTATTCTAGTTTAGTGCACCTAGCAGTACAACCCCATTTTCTTTTTGTTTAATAGGTGTTACACATGGTTGTCTTAGGTAGCACCCCCGACATGAGATTATAGGATTTTTCCAGATATTATAATCGGGGTTTTGTTTAGATATTCCATATGGCATTTGGAGAGTGCAGATTTTTCTCTGTTTCTTGTTGTTGACTACGATGATGCAAGGTTACACCCAAGGGTGGCCAAAAGTATTCCTTATATGATTATTGCAATAAAAGATGTTTTGCATATCACAGATGACCCCTCTGTCCCTGACACGAGGGTATGCATGTTTAAGGAAAAGAAACCTGAGGTAACCTTTCCCCCATCTCATGAGCTGAACGCGTTATTTGAAAAGGCTTGGGAAACTCCGGACAAGAAACTGCAGATTCCCAAGAGAATTCTTATGGCGTATCCTTTCCCCGCACAGGACAGGTTGCGGTGGAAATCCTCGCCCAGGGTGGACAAGGCTTTGACGCGCTTGTCCAAAAAGGTGGCGCTACCGTCTCCAGACACGGCAGCCCTCAAGGATCCTGCTGATCGCAGACAGGAAACTACTTTAAAATCAATTTATGCACATACGGGTGCCTTGCTCAGACCGGCAGTAGCGTCGGCTTGGGTATGTAGCGCAGTAGCAGCATGGGCACATTGATACCCTAGATAGGGATAGCATTTTATTGACCTTGGATCACATTAAAGACGCAGCCTTATATATGAGAGACGTTGGGCTGTTAGGTTCAAGAGCCAACGCCATGGCAATTTCTGCTTGGCGAGCCCTGTGGACCCGCCAATGGACGGGTGATGCCGACTCGAGACATATGGAAATTTTGCCTTACAAAGGTGAGGTTTTATTTGGGGAGGGTCTCGCGGACCTGGTTTCCACAGCTACCGCGGGTAAATCTTCTTTCTCTTACGTCCTAGAGGATGCTTGGGACTCCAAAAGGACCATGGGGTATAGACGGATCCGCAGGAGCTTGGGCACACTATAAAGACTTAAACTGGGAGTGAACTGGCTCCTCCCTCTATGCCCCTCCTCCAGACCTCAGTTAGACTTTGTGCCCAGGAGTGATGGGTCACTCACTAGGGGAGCTTTCCTGAGTTTCTCTAAAAGACTTCGTGTTAGGTTTTTTATTTTCAGGCGGACCTGCTGGCTACAGGCTTCCTGCATCGTGGGAGTGAGGGGAGAGAAGCAGGACCTACTTCTTCTTAGTTCAAGGGCCCTGCTTCTCGGCTACTGGACACCATTAGCTCCAGAGGGTTCGATCACTTGGTTCGCCTAGCTGCTTGTTCACGGAGCCGCACCGTCACCCCCCTCACAGAGCCAGAAGAAAGAAGCCGGGTGAGTATGTGAAGACAGAAGACTTCAGTGACGGCAGAAGACTTCAGTAACGGAGGTACAGCGGTCGCGCTGCGCTCCATGCTCCCACACACCAACGGCACTCACAGGGTGCAGGGCGCTGGTGGGGAGCCCCTGGGCAGCAAGTTACTGGTTTTCTAGATAAGTCTGGCCTTTTAAAAGCATTTTGGTGCCTGGGCACCGTGTTTCATTCCCCCGCCAGCATATTTTAGCGCTACGCGCCTTTGATCCCCCGCCGCCGCTTCCACGGGTGCTGGGGGGGGGAAGGGGAGCGCCCTGGGCAGCGAGTTAGTTTTTTTTTTTTAGGCTGACAACTTGTGCTGCCGGGGGCTCCGGGTACCAGACCCCCGTCGGCGTGTTATAGCGCACTGCGCGCCATTTCCCCCCTTGCCTCCGGCTTCCATGGGTGCAGGGCGCCGGGGGGGGAGCGCCCTGGGCAGCATAGATATTTACCAGGTTAATGGTATATATGATGTGATTTGGGGGTCCCGGGCGCCGCATGCGATAACCCGCCATTAGAGAGCTGTGGGCGCGCGGCGCGCCGGGGCTCCCACACGCCGACGGTTGCCTGGGGTGCAGGGCGCACGGGGGGGGGGGCGCCCTGAGCTGCATTGGTTTCTGAGGGTATATAGTGTCTTTACACTATATACGGTGCCCGACCTGGCTATATATATAGTATAGTGGAGCTATAGCGTGCCAAGGGGGGCGGGGCTTAGCCTCACACATACAGTCAGCGCCATTTTCTCTCTGTCCCCGCCAAGAAGTTTGTAAAGTACAAACATGGGGGGAGGGGCACAGTGTTTTAGTGTTATGTTGCACTTATATGACACTAGTTCAGTTAGAAATGACCATGAAATCATTCTTGTGTGTAATTTCTGTGTGCCCCCTGTCAGATATACCCATTTTAGTACACTTGTATCGACAGGCGTGAGTGTTCTGTTATAAATACCTATGGGGTTCCCTGTCGGCATCGCCGACGCACGTGGGTACTCGCTACAACATAAAAAGTAAATATTATCTGGGAGGCACAATGGTATGTGGGTGACCCTGTCGGCACCGACTGATGTCGCCGGGGTAAATGGACATGCTGTATCTGACTTATACCTGTGTATATACAGTTGTTCGTTGTTTCCCTCGGACCGCTTGGGGTCGCAAGACGGTAAATTTGCCTGGTTACTATTCCCTGCTGTCGACGAATACTGGGGTTTTCTGTCGACTATAATGTTTCCTGGCAAATCCACAACTGGGGCTTTTCAGTACATGGTCATACACGCTCAGACCACATTCATGTCACTGGGGACCAGAAGGCTCGGGACAATCCGATTATATGTATGTTATATATATATATATATATATATATATATATATATAGTTAGGATATGTGGCTATATGTGTATTACAATATGTGAATTCATATTATGATTTATAATGAATACTGAATTAATAGTATTTCTTCTCATGTGCTGGTCGCTCTGTTGATGAAGCTCTCGGTCGGCCGTGACTCACACCCTCTCCAGAAGTCCGAAGGGTTATTCCTTTTCCGCCACGGATAGAATATTGTGAAAGTCAACGTCTGGTCGACTCGGAGCCCTGTCTCAAAGGATCGTATACAGGAAAGCTAAGTGATATCATTATTTTCTATGCTGTGAGGGTTTTGCGTTACAGGCACGTGAGTGAGTGTTTGTGTTCGGTAAGTCATAAAATAGATTTACCCTAAAGAGCGAGGGGAGGTTCCTTATGTTGGATATTCTCTATAATTTTGCAGCAGACTGCCGTACGTATAGAGGTAGTATGGCCAGGGGACGACTGAGGCTGATTCCGAGGGTTACTGGAATTTTTCCCTGGGACGGTGTACCGCTGGTTGGGGGGATGCCTCAGTTCAGCTGATCTCGGTGGATATTCCTGGTAAGTCTAACTTCGGGAGTTAGATTCCCTGGCAACAGGTTGTGACGCATTCTTTTGGGGGATGCAGTCATTTTAATCGGTTAAATTCAGTTTTTTGTTTTTCCCTTTTTTTACAGCCTGTGAAAGGTGGAAAGGTAAGAGTTCTGCAGCCTTGTTAGGTTCGCAGAAGAGGATGTCGTTTCTGTTTCTACCACATACGACACAGGTCGCAGAGTCTATATGGCGGGACCCCGCTCCGGTGGGGACTCAGTTACTACTTTCGGTTAGTCTGGGAATAGACTAGGACCGGTGAGTTACTTATGGAATCCAAAGGGGGGACGTTTTGGATTTCTGATGTTTTCCCTCACTGGTTTTCTAATTGCCGTTTCCCCTCTGGAAGGGGAGGTAGTACGCGGCGCCATACCAGGGGTGTGTCAGGTTCGGGCCTTGTCCTCCTGTCCCGGTTATTAAAAAAAAAAAAAAATGTTTACATGTGTTCTACGCATTCAGATTACCGGGAGGGATATCCAGGATTGGCTTGGCCATTTCACTGGAGTGATGGTAGTATGATGGTTTTCTCGCAATAGTAAGAGCCATTGTAATTCTGTACTGAGATGTTCGCCTGATTGAGGCGAGGTCAAGAAACAAGTGATCCAAATCGAGGTTTCTCTCTGATTGTTGTTCAACACAGGGAAGGGCTGTTGTTCCCAACGATGCAGATGTCGAAGGTAGTATCAGGGTAGATACTGAACGGTTGAGGTTCTGTGTTTTCCTGTGGAAAAGAGGTCTGAGGATTCTGAGTCGGATCAGATTTGTGGTGCCACTCCATCAGTATGTTATGTCGATGAGGAAGTTGGGTGCGGCCTAAGAGTCTTTTTCGGTGAGCAGGTCGAATGCCAGAGTGGATTTCATGGGACCTGTTGGGGTTGTGGTCCGGGTCTCACCGGCACATGCACCGGAATATAGTTCTAATGGCCAGGATATCACTCCTGTGGTGTCTGCTCAGTTCTCACCTCCTAGAGGGACGAAGGTCCAAGATCCAGGATTAGATCCTGGTGTCCATGTATGCAGATAACCGAGGCTGGGGAGTAGTCCTTACATGGGAAGTATTTCCAGAGGAAACGGTCAAGCTGAGAAGCTTGTCTACAATAAGCTTTCTTGAATTAAGAACGGTTTTCAACGAACAATATTCTTCGTGATCTGCCCGTATTAAGTCTGTTGGACGACTTGACAGCAGTGGCGTAAGTAAGTCGCTAGGGCGGAACAAGGACCGGAGCGCCATTGGTAGAAGCTGAAATGGTTTCCCTGAGTGGAAAGACTGGTAAAGGTTATATTAGCAGTCTTCGTTCCGGACGTAAACGAAGGAGAAATAGATTTCCTTTGCAGGCGCCCTCTCCATCCGGGAAAAAGACTGTCGTCATCGAAAAGTTTCACAGTTGTGACAAGTCTTTGAGGAGTGTCTCAATTGGGCATGTTGGCGTCTCGCCTCAAAGAGAGACCTCAGGAATAGGATTCCAGGTCAAGGGTCACTCGAGATATAGCGGTGGACGACCTTGTGACACCTTGGGTGTTTTCATTATATGTGTCCCCTCCGCTTTCACTCTGCGGAAGGCGATGAAAGTGAGAAGAACAGAGGTTCCGGCGATCTTCATTGTTCCGGTCTAGCCAAGGAGGGCTTGGTATCCAGTTCTCCAAGATTTGTTCATATAAGATCCCTGGCCTTTTCCTCTACGCGAGGGACTGTTACCACAAGATCCGGGCGTGTATCAGGACTTACCGTGGCTGCGTTTGACAGTGTGGTGGTTGTACGCCTTATCCTAGTCCAGATGGGTATTTCCAGGGTGGTCATTTCCACACTTCTTCAGGCTAGAAAAGAATAACCGGAATAGCCTTACCACAGTATTTGGTTTTCAGGGCAGTTTTGGCCTTATAACTTTTCTTTAAAAAAAAAAATAAAATTGGCCACCTTTCCGGAAGTTCAGACTTTCATGAAATGAGTACTGCACATCCACCCTCCTTTGTGCCCTATTGGCACAGTGGGATCTTGACGTGGTGTTGGGTTTCTTGGGTCTCACTGATTGGAACCTTTATTAATGGTTATGTAAAATTTTCTCTCTTGGTGAGTGGTCATGCTTTTCCCCTTTGGGCGACTGCGAGGCGGTTGTCGGAAGTAGCGGCTTTGTATCACAAGAGCCCTGTTTGATCTTCCAAGTGGATTGAATTGAGGACGCAGATAATAGTTCTGCCGGAAAGGGTTTTCGGTGTTCTCGGAACACCTGCCTATTTTGTTGCCTGTGGTAACTTCAGCATTGGCTGCTTCAAAGTCTCTCGATGTAGTCAGGGCTTTGAAGATTTATGTCGCCAATTGGGTTCAGTTTGGGGTAACAGAGGCTCTGGTTGTCCGGTATGCTCCCAGCGTGCTTGGGGCGCCTGCGTCTCTGTAGTCTGTTACACACTGGATCTGTGATACGATTCGGCATGCTAGCTCTACGGCTGGATTGCAGTGAAAAAAGTTGGGGGAGACCCTTCTACTAGGTAGATGGGCTCCTATTGGGTGGATGCCCGAGGTGTCTCGGTGGGTTAACTTTGCCGACCGGCTACTTGGTTGGGTTTCAAACCTTTGCTTAGCTCTACAAGTGTGATACCCTGGCTGATGGGGACCTCATGTTTGCTCATTTGGTGCTGCAGAGTCGTCCGCACTCTCCTGCCCGTTCTGGAGCTTTGGTATAGACCCCATGGTCCTTTTGGAGTCCCCAGCATCCTCTATGACGTAAGAGAAAATAGGATTTTAGTACCTGCCAGTAAATCCTTTTCTCCTAGTGCGTACTATGTCTGCAGTATTGGTTTTGGTGACACTTTGTGGTATTTCTTATATTTCACGCTATTACTGACGTTGTTCATGCCTTGACATGTGCTTTCTTATTAGTGGTTGGGTTGACACACGGGTTGTGTTACATATTCTCTCAGCATATGGCTGTATGGTTTTCATATTGTGGGCTGGTATTCTGTTGAAGGCCATGTCTTGCGGTATATTCGTGGTGTGAGCTGGTGTAACACTCACTGTGTTTAACTTATAAATTCTTTCCTCGAAATGTCCATCTCTCCTGGGCACAGTTTTCTAACTGAGGTCTGGAGGAGGGGCATAGAGGGAGGAGCCATTTCACACCCAGTTTAAGTCTTTATAGTGTGCCCAAGCTCCTGCGGATCCGTCTATACCCCATGGTCCTTTTGGAGTCCCAAGCATCCTCTACGGACTAGGAGAAAAGGATTTACCGGTAAGTACTAAAATCCTATTTTTTTACCTTATGTTCCCCCACAGCAAAAGATAACACCACAATATCAGATGCAGTCCTTTCGGTCGCATAAGTCCAGAAGAGGTCGGGGCTCTTCCTTCCTCGCCAGAGGTAAGGGTAGAGGGAAAAGAATGCCTGCTACGGCTAGTTCCCAGGAGCAGAAGTCCTCCCCGGCTTCTACTAAATCCACCACATGACGCTGGGGCTCCACTGAGGGAGTCCGCGCCGGTGGGGGCACGTCTTCGACTCTTCAGCCAGGTCTGGGTTCTGTCAGACGTGGATCCTTGGGCGATGGAAATTGTATCCCAAGGCTACAAACTGGAATTTGAAGAGGTGCCTCCTCGCCGATTTTTCAAGTCGGCTTTACCAGCTTCTCCCCCAGAGAGGGAAGTAGTTTCAGCTGCAATTCAAAAACTGTGTCAACAGCAAGTGATTATTAAGGTTCCCCTAGTCCAACAGGGGAAGGGGTACTATTCAACCCTGTTTGTGGTCCCGAAACCGGATGGCTCGGTCAGACCCATACTGAATCTAAAATCCCTAAACTTGTACTTGAATAAGTTCAAATTCAAGATGGAATCGCTCCGGGCAGTTATCTCCAGCCTGGAAGGGGGGGATTTTATGGTGTCACTAGACATAAAGGATGCATACCTTCATGTCCCCATATATCCCCCTCATCAGGTGTACCTGAGATTCGCTGTACAGGACTGTCGTCACCAGTTTCAGACGTTGCCGTTTGGGCTTTCCACGGCCCCGAGGATTTTCACCAAGGTAATGGCGGAAATGATGGTGCTCCTGCGCAGGCAGGGAGTCACAATTATCCCGTACTTGGACGATCTCCTGATAAAAGCGAGA
The DNA here is from genome assembly GCF_028390025.1 of Pseudophryne corroboree. Classification (NCBI taxonomy): domain Eukaryota; kingdom Metazoa; phylum Chordata; class Amphibia; order Anura; family Myobatrachidae; genus Pseudophryne; species Pseudophryne corroboree. The sequence continues at coordinate 941,637,318 of NC_086444.1, read as the reverse complement.
TCGAGAGATCAATTGCTGAAAATCGTGTCGCTCTCCCTGAGAGTGCTGCAGCAGCATGGCAGGATTCTAAATCTACCAAAGTCACAGTTGATTCCAACGACTCGGCTACCTTTCTTAGGCATGATTCTGGACACGGAACAGAAGAGGGTTTTTCTCCCAATGGAAAAAGCCCAGGAACTCCAGAACATGGTCAGAGACCTGCTAAAACCAAAAAGAGTGTCAGTCCATCAATGCACTCGAGTACTGGGAAAAATGGTGGCGACCTACGAGGCCATCCCCTTCGGGAAGGTTCCATGCGAGGATGTGTCAGTGGGACCTTCTGGACAAGTGGTCGGGGTCCCATCTACAAATACATCAGAAAATAAGCCTGTCCCCCAGGGCCAGGGTGTCTCTCCTGTGGTGGCTGTAGAGTGCTCACCTTCTCAAGGGTCGCAGGTTCGGCATTCAAGACTGGGTTCTGCTGACCACGGACGCGAGCCTCCGAGGATGGGGAGCAGTCACACAAGGAAAAAATTTTCAGGGACTATGGTCAAGCCAGGAGGCTTGTCTACATATCAACGTACTGGAATTGAGGGCCATATACAACGGCCTACGACAAGCGGAGAATCTTCTTCGCGACCTACCGGTTCTGATTCAATCAGACAACGTCACAGCCGTGGCTCATGTAAACCGCCAAGGCGGGACAAGGAGCAGAGTGGCAATGGCGGAAGCCACCAGGATTCTTCGCTGGGCGGAAAATCACATAAGCGCTCTGTCAGCAGTCTTCATTCCGGGAGTGGACAACTGGGAAGCAGACTTCCTCAGCAGACACGATCTCCATCCAGGAGAGTGGGGACTTCATCAGGAAGTTTCTGCAGAGATAACAAGTCATTGGGGACTTCCGCAAATAGACATGATGGCGTCACGCCTCAACAAGAAGCTTCGGAGGTATTGTGCCAGGTCAAGGGACCCTCAGGCAGTAGCGGTGGATGCCCTGGTGACACCATGGGTGTTTCAGTTGGTCTATGTGTTTCCTCCTCTTCCGCTCATCTCAAAAATACTGAGAATCATAAGACGAAAAAGAGTGCAGACAATACTCATTGTTCCAGATTGGCCTCGAAGGGCCTGGTATTCAGATCTTCAGGAAATGCTCACAGAAGATCTGTGGCCTCTTCCTCTCAGGGAAGACCTGTTGCAGCAGGGGCCCTGCGTGTTCCAAGACTTACCGCGGTTACGTTTGACGGCGTGGCGGTTGAACACAAAATCCTAGCGGGGAAAGGTATTCCGGAGGAAGTCATCCCTACTCTGATAAAGGCTAGGAAGGAGGTGACGGCAAAACATTATCACCGTATCTGGAGGAAGTATGTATCTTGGTGTGAAGCCAAGAATGCTCTTACGGAAGATTTCCATCTGGGCCGTTTTCTCCACTTTCTATAGACAGGAGTGGATATGGGCCTAAAGCTAGGCTCCATTAAGGTACAGATTTCGGCCCTATCAATTTTCTTTTAGAAGGAATTGGCTTCTCTCCCAGAAGTCCAGACTTTTGTAAAGGGAGTGCTGCATATCCAGCCTCCTTTTGTGCCCCCAGTGGCGCCATGGGACCTTATCGTGGTGTTACAGTTCCTTAAATCTCACTGGTTTGAGCCTCTTCAAACAGTTGACTTAAAATTTCTCACTTGGAAGGTGGTCATGTTGTTGGCCTTGGCATCTGCAAGGCGGGTGTCCGAATTGGCGGCTTTGTCTCACAAGAGCCCCTATCTGATTTTCCATGTGGATAGAGCAGAATTGAGGACTCGCCCTCAATTTTTGCCTAAGGTGGTTTCATCTTTTCATATGAACCAACCTATTGTGGTGCCTGTGGCTACGGGTGACTTGGAGGATTCCAAGTCCCTTGATGTAGTCAGGGCCTTAAAGATTTATGTAGCCAGGACAGCTCGGGTTAGGAAAACAGAGGCACTGTTTGTCCTGTATGCAGCCAACTTGGTTGGCGCTCCTGCTTCTAAACAGACTATTGCTCGCTGGATCTGTAACACGATTCAGCAGGCTCATTCTATGGCTGGATTGCCGTTACCAAATTCGGTAAAGGCCCATTCCACTAGGAAGGTGGGCTACTCTTGGGCGGCTGCCCGAGGCGTCTCGGCATTACAGCTTTGCCGAGCGGGTTCAAACACGTTTGCTAAATTCTACAAGTTTTATACCTTGGCTGAGGAGGACCTCATGTTTGCTCAATCGGTGCTGCAGAGTCATCCGCACTCTCCCGCCCAGTCTGGAGCTTTAGTATAATCCCCATGGTCCTTACGGCGTCCCCAGCATCCTCTAGGACGTAAGAGAAAATAAGATTTTAAACCTACCGGTAAATCTTTTTCTCCTAGTCCGTAGAGGATGCTGGGCGCCCGTCCCAGTGCGGACTACATTCTGCAAGACTTGTATATAGTTATTGCATTACATAAGGGTTATGTTACAGTTTTGATCAGTCTCTGGCTGATGCTGTTTTGTTTCATACTGTTAACTGGTTCGTATGTTCCTAGTTGTACGGTGTGGATGGTGTGGGCTGGTATGTATCTTGCCCTTAGATTAACAAAAATCCTTTCCTCGTACTGTCCGTCTCCTCTGGGCACAGTTCTCTAACTGAGGTCTGGAGGAGGGGCATAGAGGGAGGAGTCAGGGCACACCCATCTAAAGTCTTTAGAGTGCCCATGTTTCCTGCGGAGCCCGTCTATACCCCATGGTCCTTGCGGAGTCCCCAGCATCCTCTACGGACTAGGAGAAAAATATTTACCGGCAGGTTTCAAATCGTATTATTTTTTAAAAAACTCATGTCGACTGTATGCTGTGCTGACCATTGTCATGTTGACCTTTCACCATGTTGACCTAATGCATGCTGAACAATAGTGGTCGACCTATTGACTGTCAACCTTTTTACTGTCAACCCAAAGGCCAGATACCATGTTCTTTTAACATAAATTTCTGTGGAAAAATATATGCAGAATCTTGGTATTGAACATTTCTGCTTGATTTGTGTCTGTAGATGATTTATAAGATTTCAGATCTTCCACATTCTTATGTGAGCACTATTGCAACCACTCTCACATCCGGTAGTATATTTTTTGTAGTGAACAGAGACCTTGGTACAACACTGAACTTTGTTTACACTGCGACATCCTCTTGTTTATTCTCCCCACCCACCCCCACATGAAACATGGATTTAGGTGCTACTATATTATATTAGTAACACTTTTGCAAACTTTTTTTTATATAATTTGGTTTTATTTGCTACTATATTCTATGAGTAACACTTTCACAAAGTTTTTAGATTTATTATTATAGTGTTTGGCAAAGAGACTGTTTCTGCCTTTGACATCCTGATTGCTTAGTTCTTCAATACAATGACAATAACCAGCAAAATTTAGTATATAGAGATACTTTCTTGCTAAGTGCAGTCTGTGCCCTTACTCTGCTGTAATAACTTCACAACCTCTGTATGACATCATTGCTTGCTTGATTAAACCCATACTGCAAGCTGCATGTACGTTATAAGAAATATCCACCCCACCACATGGAAAATCTGGATGGGTCTCTGTTAAGACATCACTGTGTAACTACTAGGAATGTTGGCAATGAATTTAAACTGTGAATGTCAGGCCAGTACAGGGAAGCTAGTACTTGAGACGGATAATTCATTCAGCTACTTCCCTTCCAAGGAAGCCCCACATAGTGTGTAAATGGAAAACAGATCTCCCTACAGGGAACCATGTAATCAGCAACATGCACATTTACAGTCTGGGTGTGGAGACACTGTACTACACAAGTCCCTTATGTACAGAAGACTTAGATAGAACATGGCTGCCAGATACAGGCTCTGCAGAACAATGATAGTTTTTGCACCAACACTGAGGATAACAGATCTCTAATGTATTTAAAGTCGGTGCTTTGGTTGTGCAGTGATCTGCAATGAGCCATGAGGTTTATATTCACCGTGTATTTTTTGCATAGTTTCAGTGAAAAATTAAAAAAACTGTGAAACCCCCCCCCCAACAACTGATATAGAAGTTCAGTACCCCTAGTGTGCGTGTTATTGTACAGAATTCTAGTACACTTTTGGCGGGATGTAATGGAGTCCGAGATCGCCGGAGGTGCGGGATGCCGGCCAATCACGGACCTTTTTTTAAAGGGGCAATCACAGGCATGGTTTTGACTTGTAAGTGATGGCCCCTTTAAAAAACCGTCCCCTTTCAGAAACTTTCACTCATACAGTTTTTATAACAGTGAAACAATAAAACATTTCTGTGTAATCACAGCTGTAAGAACGGCATTTTCCTTGTGGAAGAGCAGTAACATATTTAACATTGCCAGGCCAGGCGCCCCTAGTAACCCTTACCCACCTTTTTTCAGCCCACAGCATGTAATGAGAAACTCATAGGCCCTGTCAGCCCTGGTTGTTCTTGCTGTCGAGCCCCTAGCTTGTTATGTGCCACTCTGGTATCCGTGGTCAGGTTGGGTATGCATGACCATAGCGACGCTGGGATCCCGGCATCGAGATGGCCGGCGGGGTGGGGGTGCAAGCGCAACAAGCCCCATGCTGCGGGCTAGGTGGCGAGCTATGCTCGCCACATGTTCTATTCCCACTCTATGGGTGTCGTGGACACCCACGAGTGGCAATAGTCGACTGTCGAGTTTCTAAGGGGACGGGATGTAGGGGGAGGTATTGTGACCGGCGGTCTCCTGACCACCAGTCGGATAACTACATCCCCTTTGGTCTTCCCATTGGTACTGTGGTAGATACCACTGCTTTATACACTGATGACATGCTTCTGTTTTTAGCGGACGCTGATGCTTCCCTACGCTGCTTGTTGCGCGCGGTAGCTATGTTTGGACTTTATTCTGGTCTTCTTATCAACTGGGACAAATCCACTATTTTGTCTCTTAGGGGCCTGTCTGGGGGAATGTGGGCTTCAGCTCACTCTTTAAGGTGGACCAATTGCTTCAAATACTAGGAGTTTGGGTGTCATGTACACCTCATAATTATTTACATTTAAATCTTCAGCCAATTACTGCCTCCTTTAAAAGGAAAATACATACTTGTAAGAAACTTCCCCTTAGCTTAACTGGCAGGATTAATGTATTTAAAATGATTATGCAGCCTAAATACCTTTATGTGCTACAACATTCCCCTGTATATATCCCTAAACGTGAGTATCAACTAATTAATGCTCTGCTCTCCCCCTTTATTTGGGGTGTGGGTCACTACCGGGATTTCTTGGTGAGCAGACTGGCACTTACCTTAACCCCCTTCAGTTCCTCTTTGTTGGGAAGAAACAAAAGGCTTATGCCCCTATTCTAAATCAGGTGATTGAGGTTTGGCGTGCTGCACACACATTGCTTGGATCTCAGGGCTGGGATGCAGATACACCGCTTAGTGATAATAGTGGACTCCCCAAACTGGGCAGTTTTGATTGCAAGTCTTTTTGGCCCCTTTATGGAATACGCTATTTAGGTCATGTTTACAGGGAGCTTTCTTAAAACTTTTGACTAGCTTAAAATAGTCTTCCCCTTCCCAATTCGGCCTTTTGTCGTTACTTACAATTGCGTCATGCCCTCTGTGCCCTGTTCGGGGATTCCCCCTCCTGTGAAAAAGTTGCTGCTCTCTGTGGCCTCCCATGGGATTGTGTCTGCTGTTTATTCCACCTTATCTCTGCATTCTCCTGATAGCCTTACGCAGTTTTTGATACCTACTGTAGGTGGGAAACCGACATAGGAACCCTCTCAGATGAGCAGGGGCCCATATGCTTGGTTGTACTCAGGATGCTACTGTATGTATCTGCTATCAACAGATGTATTTCTCTAACGTCCTAGTGGATGCTGGGGACTCCGTCAGGACCATGGGGAATAGCGGCTCCGCAGGAGACAGGGCACAAAAGCAAGCTTTTCGGATCACATGGTGTGTACTGGCTCCTCCCCCTATGACCCTCCTCCAAGCCTCAGTTAGGTTTTTGTGCCCGGCCGAGAAGGGTGCAATCTAGGTGGCTCTCTTAAAGAGTTGCTTAGAAAAAGTTTTTAGGTTCTTTATTTTCAGTGAGTCCTGCTGGCAACAGGCTCACTGCATCGAGGGACTTAGGGGAGAGAAGTGAACTCACCTGCGTGCAGGATGGATTGGCTTCTTAGGCTACTGGACACCATTAGCTCCAGAGGGAGTCGGAACACAGGTCTCGCCCTGGGGTTCGTCCCGGAGCCGCGCCGCCGACCCCCCTTGCAGATGCTGAAGATTGAAGAGGTCCGGAACCAGGCGGCAGAAGACTCTCAGTCTTCATCAGGTAGCGCACAGCACTGCAGCTGTGCGCCATTGTTGTCAGCACACTTCACACAGCGGTCACGGAGGGTGCAGGGCGCTGGGGGGGGGCGCCCTGGGCAGCAATGTATAATACCTGTATGGCGAAAAATACATCACATATAGCCCTTGAGGCTATATGGATGTATTTAACCCCTGCCAGATATCTAAAACTCCGGAGAAGAAGCCCGCCGAAAAGGGGGCGGGGCCTATTCTCCTCAGCACACAGCGCCATTTTCCCTCACAGAAAGGCTGGTGGGAAGGCTCCCATGCTCTCCCCTGCACTGCACTACAGAAACAGGGTTAAAACAGAGAGGGGGGGCACTGATTTGGCGATATGTATATATATTAAAATGCTATAAGGGAGGAACACTTATATAAAGGTTGTCCCTGGATAATTATAGCGTTTTGGTGTGTGCTGGCAAACTCTCCCTCTGTCTCCCCAAAGGGCTAGTGGGTCCTGTCCTCTATCAGAGCATTCCCTATGTGTGTGCTGTATGTCGGTACGTGTGTGTCGACATGTATGAGGAAAATATTGGTGAGGAGGCGGAGCAAATTGCCTGTAATGGTGATGTCACTCTCTAGGGAGTCGACACCGGAATGGATGGCTTATTTATGGAATTACGTGACAATGTCAACACGCTGCAAGCCGGTTGACGACATGAGAGGGCCGGCGAACAAATTAGTATCTGTCCAGGCGTCTCAAACACCGTCAGGGGCTGTAAAATGCCCATTTACCTCAGTCGGTCGACACAGACCCAGACACGGACACTGATTTCAGTGTCGACGGTGAAGAAACAAACGTATTTTCTTTTAGGGCCACACGTTAAGGGCAATGAAGGAGGTGTTACATATTTCTGATACTCCAAGTACCACAAAAAAGGGTATTATGTGTGAGGTGAAAAAACTACCTGTAGTTTTTCCTGAATCAGATAAATTAAATGAAGTGTGTGATGATGCGTGGGTTTCCCCCGATAGAAAATTATTGGCGGTATACCCTTTCCCGCCAGAAGTTAAGGCGCGGTGGGAAACACCCCTCAGGGTGGATAAGGCGCTCACACGCTTATCAGAACAAGTGGCGGTACCATCTACGGATAGGGCCGTACTTAAGGAGCCAGCTGATAGGAGGCTGAAAAATATCCTAAAAAGTATGCACACACATGCTGGTGTTATACTGCGACCAGCGATCGCCTCAGCCTGGATGTGCAGAGCTGAGGTGGCTTGGTCGGATTCCCTGACTAAAAATATTGATACCTTTGACAGGGACAGTATTTTATTGACTATAGAGCATTTAAAGGATGCATTTCTATATATGCGAGATGCGCAGAGGGATATTTGCACTCTGGCATCAAGAGTAAATGCGATGTCCATATCTGCAAGAAGATGTTTATGGACACGACAGTGGTCAGGTGATGCAGATTCCAAACGGCACAAAGATGTATTGCCGTATAAAGGGGAGGAGTTATTTGGGGTCGGTCCATGGGACCTGGTGGCCAGGGCAACTGCTGGAAAATCCACCGTTTTTTACCCTAAGTCACATCTCTGCAGAAAAAGACACCGTCTTTTCAGCCTCAGTCCTTTAGTCCCTATAAGAGTCATATCTGCCCAGGGATAGAGGAAAGGGAAGAAGACTGCAGCAGGCAGCCCATTCCCAGGAACAGAAGCCCTCCACCGCTTCTACCAAGTTCTCAGCATGACGCTGGGACCGTACAGGACCCCTGGATCCTACAAGTAGTATCCAAGGGGTACAGATTGGAATGTCGAGAGGTTTCCCCCCTCGCAGGTTCCTGTAGTCTGCTGTACCAATGTCTCCCTCCGACAGGGAGGCAGTATTGAAAACAATTCACAAGCTGTATTCCCAGCAGGTGATAATAAAATTACCCCTCCGACAACAAGGAAAGGGGTATTACTCCACACTATATGGTGGTACTGAAGGCTAGGTGAGACCTATTCTAAATCTGGAAAATTTGAACACTTACAAGGGTTCAAATCCAGATGGAGTCACTCAGAGCAGTGATAGCAAAGAACAAGGGGACTATATGGTGTCCCGGGACATCAGGGATGCTTACCTCCATGTCCCAAAATTTGCCTTTTCTCACCAAGGGTACCTCAGGTTCGTGGTACAGAACTGTCACTATCAGTTTCAAGACGATGCCGTTGGATTGTCCAAGGCACCCCGGGTCCTTACCAAGGTAATGACCGAAAGGAGGATTCGTCTTCAAAGAAAATGGACGACCTCCTGATAAGAACAAGGTCCAGAGAACAGTTGGAGGTCGGAGTAGCACTATCTCAAGTAGTTCTACGACAGCACGGGTGGATTCTAAATATTCCAAAACCGCAGTTGTTCCGACGACACGTCTGCTGGTCCTAGAGATGATTCTGGACACAGTCCAGGAAAAGGTGTTTCTCCCAGAGGAGAAAGCCAGGGAGTTATCCGAGCTAATCGGGATCCTCCTAAAACCAGGAAAAGTGTCAGTTCATCATTGCACAAGAGTCCTGGTAAAAATGGTGGCTTATTACGAAGCGCTTCCATTCGGCAGATTTCACGCAAGAACTCTTCAGTGGGATCTGCTGGACAAATGGTCCGGATCGCATCTTCAGATGCATCAGCGGATAACCCTATATCCAAGGACAAGGGTGTCTCTCCTGTGGTGATTACAGAGTGCTCATCTTCTAGAGGGCCGCAGATTCGGCATTCAGGATTGGATGCTGGTGACCACGGAGGCCAGCCTGAGAGGCTGGGGAGCAGTCACACAAGGAGTGTGATCAAGTCTGGAGAATTCTCTCCACATAAATATACTGGAGCTAAGAGCAAATTTATAATGCTCTAAGCTTAGCAAGACCTCTGCTTCAAGGTCAGCCGGTATTGTTCCAGTGGGATAACATCACGGCAGTCGCCCACGTAAACAGAAAGGGCGGCACAAGAAGCAGGAGGGCAGTGGCAAAACTGCAAGGATTTTTCGCTAGGCGGAAAATCATGTGATAGCACTGTTAGCAGTGTTCATTCCGGGAGTGGACGACTGGGAAGCAGACTTCCTCAGCAGGCACGACCTCCACCCGGGAGAGTGGGAACTTCATCGGGAAGTTTTCCGCATGATTGTGAACCGTTGGGAAAGACCAAAGGTGGACATGATGGCGTCCCGCCCGAACAAAAAATGGGACAGGTATTGCGCCAGGTCACGAGACCTTCAGGCGATAGCTGTGGACGTCCTGGTAACACCGTGGGTGTAACAGTCGGTGTATGTGTTCCCTCCTCTGCTTCTCATAACCAAGGTATTGAGAATTATAAGACATAGAGGAGTAAGAACTATACTCGTGGCTCCGGATTGGCCAAGAGGAACTTGGTAACCGGAACTTCAAGAGATGCTCACAGAGGACTAATGGCCTCGGGAGCTAAGAAGGGATTTGCTTTCAGCAAGTACCATGTCTGTTCCAAGAGGAACCGTGGCATCGGCCTTTAAGAAAGGACCTGCTCCAGCAGGGACCTTGTCTGTTCCAAGACTTACCGCGACTGCGTTTGACGGCATGGCGGTTTGAACGCCGGATCCTAAGGGAAAAGGCATTCCGGAAGAGGTCATACCTACCCTGGTCAAAGCCAGGAAGGAGGTGACCGCACAACGTTATCACCACATGTGGTGAAAATATGTTGCGTGGGTGAGGCCAGGAAGGCCCCACGAAAAAATTTCAACTAGGTCGTTTTCTGCACTTCCTGCAAACAGGAGTGTCTATGAGCCTCAAATTGGGGTCCATTAAGGTTCAAGTTTCGGCCCTATAGATTTTCTTCCAAAAAGAATTGGCTTCAGTTCCTGAAGTCCAGACGTTTGTCAAGGGAGTATTGCATATACAGCCCTTGTGTGCCTCCAGTGGCACCGTGGGATCTCAACGTAGTGTTGGGATTCCTCAAATCATATTGGTTTGAACCATTCAAATCTGTGGATTTGAAATATCTCACATGGAAAGTGACCATGCTGTTGGCCCTGGCCTGGGCCAGGCGATTGTTAAAATTGGCGGCTTTGTCTTACAAAAGCCCATATTTGATTTTCCATTCGGACAGGGCAGAACTGCGGACTCGTCCCCAGTTTCTTCCTAAGGTGGTGTCAGCGTTTCACCTGAAACAACCTATTGTGGTGCCTGCGGCTACTAGGGACTTGGAGGACTCCAAGTTGCTAGACGTTGTCAGGGCCCTGAAAATATATATATATATATAATTCCAGGACGGCTGGAGTCAGAAAGTCTGACTTGCTGTTTATATTGTAGGCACCCAAAAAGCTGGGTGCTCCTGCTTCTAAGCAGACTATTGCTCGTTGGATTTGTAGTACAATCCAGCTTGCACATTCTGTGGCAGGCCTGCCACAGCCAAAATCTGTAAATGCCCATTCCACAAGGAAGGTGGGCTCATCTTGGGCGGCTGCCCGAGGGGTCTCGGCTTTACAACTTTGCCGAGCAGCTACTTGGTCAGGGGCAAACACGTTTGCTAAATTCTACAAATTTGATACCCTGGCTGAGGAGGACCTGGAGTTCTCTCATTCGGTGCTGCAGAGTCATCCGCACTCTCCCGCCCGTTTGGGAGCTTTGGTATAATCCCCATGGTCCTGACGGAGTCCCCAGCATCCACTAGGACGTTAGAGAAAATAAGATTTTACTTACCGATAAATCTATTTCTCATAGTCCGTAGTGGATGCTGGGCGCCCATCCCAAGTGCGGATTGTCTGCATTACTTGTACATAGTTATTGTTACAAAAAATCGGGTTATTATTGTTGTGAGCCATCTTTTTTAGAGGCTACTTCATTGTTATCATACTGTTAACTGGGTTCAAATCACAAGTTGTACGGTGTGATTGGTGTGGCTGGTATGAGTCTTACCCGGGATTCAAGATCCTTCCTTATTGTGTACGCTCGTCCGGGCACAGTACCTAACTGAGGCTTGGAGGAGGGTCATAGGGGGAGGAGCCAGTACACACCATGTGATCCTAAAAGCTTGCTTTTGTGCCCTGTCTCCTGCGGAGCCGCTATTCCCCATGGTCCTGACGGAGTCCCCAGCATCCACTACGGACTATGAGAAATAGATTTATCGGTAAGTAAAATCTTATTTTTTTAATTTTACATAGAATATATTACACTCCACTTAGTATCTTTAATATAGGAATTCGGGCTAACTCAACATGCCGTAGATGCGCTTTGCTAGAGGCAGCTTTCTGGCTTCTCCTTTGGGAGTGTCGGGATGTGCAGTATTTTTGGAATAAGATGTGGGACTCTGTCCATACTACTCTACCCACTTTGCCTCCTTTTAATCCATTCGTATGCCTTTTTGGTTTCTCCATCGAAGATACGTTTAATGTTATGACACAACAATATGTTTTTAAGTTGCTGTCATTAGCTAAAGTTATAGCGCAGAAGTGGCTGGAGGTTGATCCGCCTGATTTCCATAGTTGGGTCTCACTGGTCAATGACACAGTCAATCATGAGAGATACTTGTACACGGCTACAGGGGCTTTGCCTAAATTTAATAAGTTGTTCTAACCATTTTATACATTTCATTATGGTCCTAGGAGTGGAGTTTCTCCGTCTCTTGGAGTAGGTTGTCTTTAGGGGGGTTTCCAGCTCACCAATGTATTATTACTTGATGTTTGTCTTTTCATTAGCTGATTACTTCATGTTGCTTTTTCTGTTCTTGTTGTTTGACTACCACAACTATTTTGTTTTGCTATGCATATTCTCCATGTGATTTGTATGCATTATCCACTTTGTGTTGGGTGGATGTACCGGTATATGTCGTTGTATGGTCTATGCTCATTGTTTTCCCTTTTTTCCCTTTATTGCAAATTTAATAAAACATACTTCATTATATAAAAAAAAATCATAGGCACTATATCACGAGTTCCTGATTTATTCTGTGTCCTTATCTCCCCCTACATGCTGCAATCCGGAGGTGGCATAGAGATTCTGCAGACGCCTCACTTACTTGTTTTTACTTTCTTTGCTTCTGTTTAAGAGTCTTCGTGGCTTCCACACCGCTGCACTTCTGAATTCTTCTAATAACATTGTTTTTGAAAACCAGATAACACTCCAAGGGCTTAGCCTACTATAGAGACTACCCTTATTGCACTATTACCTGAAACCTAGGCCCTGCTTTCATTGCACAAATAGGCCCTCAATAGGCCCTCTAAACTGTTTAATTGGCAAGAATCTATTTTTCGGATTAGTAGCAGAGGAGCTCATTCCTGTCATTGCTTGTGATTTCATAGCAGACAGCAAAGCTTTCACTATTGTAAATATCCCACAGGAAGATGTGTCCAAGTTACATGTCACCACAGTAATACTCTACACTGCTCACTGAGAGCATGGAGACTTCTATTTAACATTCAACTTTTTTCATTAGCAATATATTAGAATTCCAATTGGCCAAAATAGAAATAGGTTATCAAGCGCTCTCTCACTGGGGGTATATAGCTTAAAATGAATGAAATAAGAATAGTCACTCTTGTCAGATTTCTGTCCTCCAGAGCGGGATGTACTAATGAAAAAATGCAGCAAAACCACCATCTTCTGTGTTTTTACCACAGTTCCATATGTACTAAGCCCCGCATCCTGTGGCTTCGGTGCGGCTGGCATTACCCTATAGAAGCCTAAGGTCTACTTTCCGTAGCTCGGTGCAGGGATCCATCTGTGCGGGTGGCTTCAGAGATTGCTGTCCCCTCACCCCCACCTGAGCATCGGTCTCTGCAGCAGCGTAACTGGCCCCGGCATCCTCTTTTCCCATAGGCTGCCGGACACATGCACACACAGGCCCGTCCTCCGCTCCCAGCCCCCAGGCTGCATTGGCTGGGGTGCAGCCGGTGTCGGTGTTCCCTCTGCAGTCCCGCCTCAGTACCAGTGGCAGCTCTTATCAATAGAACTGTCCTTTGCGATACTAATCTCTAATGTTAATACATATGCGAAGTGTGGCGGAATGTACCGCCATAGCTTAGTACACCAACCCCTCCAATAATTTAAATGGATGAAAACTGTCAAATCAGGTAATTTCAAACAAACAAAATGGATACTCTGGTTCCTTTAAATCACGATTTGCAACACATAGGCCCCTTGTGTGTCAGCAAGAAGGAACATATCACAGTGTAAAACTTTAAGATTTATTAAAACAAAAACAAACATGGATAAAAATATGTGTACAAACACAGGTAAAACTGGCTGCATACCGCAATTGACCTTTCCAGCAAGGCACAGTGATTAGCTTGTAGGGGTTTTAGGATTTCTACCCCTGTAGAGCAATTTCACTTTCCATCTGATGTTTAAAAGTACTTTCGTAGGTCCACAGTGTCAGGCAGTATAGAAGAACACATACCAACGCATTTCAACCCTGAGGTTGTCAATGGACACCTTTCATCGCCTGTAGTATACCCATAAGCTATTTACCCTAGTTAGAGAGTGCTTGATATCCTAGGATTTTGTATAACAAGGTTTCCTGTGATTGGTGATCATCACAATTATTAAGCTGCACTTTCCTGTGTAGATTGCAGGGGATTATTTTCTAAAAAATTAAACGGCAACACTGTGTATACAGAAAGCGCTAGTATTTCTCTGGTATAATAACTGCAAATTCCGAAATATTTTTCCATCGGTGCCTAGAAAACAGTTGTGAACTATATTAATGCACTAGGTAATGGTTTGATATTAAGAAATTGATTTTGAACACCTACATCCTGCTGGAATTCACCTTTCAAGCTCTGCTGTTTGCGTCTAATCATGCTGTTATAATCCTGCTTACATTACAAATGCCAGAGATGCAAAATGGTTAGGGGTTAATATACCAAGCAATGTCACATTAATGGGCAGCTTACTAGGGAAGTGGATTAAAATAAAGCCCAGTAGTTTCTTACTGTGGAAGCCTGCAGACCTCTAACTGTATCCTTCATGTTCCATAATCAAACTGAAGCATTTCCTCAGCAGCACTGTGTTACAGACTGGCTTCTGACGTTGCCTTGTTTTTAATATGTTATATTGAAAAAATATATGTATATGCGCTAATTTCTAACAACTATAATTCTTAAACTGTAATTTTGTATATAATGTTGAAAAAGCTGCTCCTCTTTATAGGAACCCACCAGTATAGGTCCTAATAAAACATTGTAATATATATGATAATCAGAAGGGCGCTGTCCTGAATTCTTTCAGCAAGTACCATAAAAAATAACGTTTATAATACTTGTAGTTGATATTTTTAAATTTTGTACCTCATAAATTCCCCATATTATACTTGTATTTCATACATTTATTTAAATTAAAAAACCACACATAAAACAAGACACAGCTTGTATTGCAAGATATGATACACAATGGGCGGTATTCAGTTCTTTCCTCCCCCTTCCACACCTGTTCTGTTTCTGCTGACTGGCATGGTATCATCATTTCAGGTCGCTACCCCGGGGGTAGCGAGGCACCCAACCCCTTTACGCAGCTAAACCTGATTACTTTGGGTGCAATAACGGGGATCACTTTAGAAAGGAGATTGGGCATGATATATCATTTGAATACTGCCCAGTGATGGAATTTTGGTGGAGATCAAGTGTACTTGTTCTGTCAAGATGGAACCAGAACCTTTTCTGGTACTGTCCTGAATTGAACTCACACTGATGATGAACGCTGCTCTCAATTTTTCCAACGCGTTTCATCTTTTATAGGCTTCATAAGTGGTTTAGCAATGACCTACAAGTGGATGTCCCTAATAAACTATAATAGTACAATGGATGATTTCATCACTACATTCATGGGGAGTATCTATGACTCTTGACTGTGAAGAGTATATCGACTTCCAACTTTTTGTACACAAAGCTTCTGTTTTTGTAATTAATTATCCCCTAGTGTGGAGTATCCATGTGCTCTGTGCTGGGTCCTGGTAGTGATTCACTACCAGGACCCAGCACAGAGCACATGGATACTGTCATCTGTCATTTTGGGAAACACAGCTACAAAGATTTGTTGTAGTTGAAAAATCTTGTAAAATAGACTTTATTTAACTTCTGATTGGCCAAATGCAAACTCCGTGGCTCTGCAATCTAAGTGTTCCTAACATTGTAACAGCTTTATTTCCTGTTGTGTCAGGAACCCTACAGCTATCACATTATTCTAGCAGCAATACCATTACCAGTCTGCATGGTTTACCCATTTTCCTTAGGATCAATCGAATAACAGGGAGCAGACGTGGTTGTGTCAAATGTTCATGCATTTTATGCGATGTTATTGAAAGTAAAAATAAAAGTAATTTCTTGCATGTCATGTATCGATGTACTGTCTAAAGGGGATCTGGTCAGGTTCCCAGCATTCCGGATGATGGCAGTCGGAGTATCGACGCTGGAATCCTGACACTGCTCAGAATACCAACACCAGGATCCCAAAATCGATTGCAGTGTCGGCGCTGGGGCTGCTTGGGGTTAGACCGCGGGGTGGGGTAAGTTTTAGACTGTAGGGGGAAGGTTAGGATGCGGGGGCTGGGAGGATAAGGTTTAGGCTGAGGGGAGGGGGGTTAGGATTAAGCACCACCAGGGAGGGTTATGGTTAGGATGCGGGGAGGGAGGGCTAGGGTCAGGCTGTGGAGAGAGAGGGTTAAGATTAAGGAAGCCCAATCCCCGTATCCCAATACCTTCCCTTCTGGAGTCTGATGTACTGTCTGCAACCCCCTGGAACACACCACTTATAATGTCTGTGCAGATATATGTGAACGGTGTAAATTGCAAGTGCACATAAAACCAGGATGTAGCCAGAATCCTGGTGCTTAAAATCCAGACAGATCCTGACTGTATGTATTGGGGTTAGGGTTGGGATTAGGCACTAATGGGAGGGTTAAGGTTAGATTGCAGGAGGGGCTGGATAGGGTTAGTTGACATAAGGGGATGTTTAGGGTTAGGCTGTGGGAAGTGTGGGTTAGGATTAGGGTTACAATACTTGGTCGGGATTCTGACTGTCGGCATGCTGAGCGACTGGATATTGTAATCAACCCCATTAAACCATCTTCCAGTACTAACTAGTGTTCCACTATATTGCTACTGTCCTATATAAGCTTATAGAAATATAGTCACAATGTCACAGAAATCATTTACTTGCAAGCAAAGTATATACGTTCTGCGTACTGTAATTACCGTTCTGTAACATCATTTATGTCTGCTCTGCAGTGAATTCATATGTTGTTGTTATTCTTTCCTTACTGCAGGCATCTCTTCCACAAGTCTTGTGTGGACCCTTGGTTATTAGATCACCGCACCTGTCCAATGTGTAAAATGAACATTCTCAAAGCTCTTGGCATACCGGTAAGAATATAGGACAACAATGGTCACATTTTATGTCTGCCTCTATAGTGGGTCTTTAACTCTTCTTTCTAAAAGTGATAATCATGTACCGTAGCTAGATACTATTGCTATAATTGCACTTTAAAGTGTTTGTCACCTACTGTACATATAGACCCAGATGATTAACAATGGGGGTAATTCATCTTCAAGAACTTTCCACTTCACTCCAACAACTGCTTTCACCTATTTCTGCATTCACCTCTCCTGAGATGGCTGTATCACACCTTAATGAGACTCTAGAACTAGCCCTTGATGAAGTGGCTCCAGCTACCCATCACACTCCACGTAGGCCTAGATGTCAACCATGGCACTCCAAATTAACAAGACAACTACAAAAACTCACACGAAAACTTGAACGTCAGTGGCGTAAATCTCGTATTTCAAGTGACTTCCTCACATATAAGACAGTCTACCATTCTTATAAAAATGCCCTGGACACTGCCAAACAAACATATTTCCAAACTCTTATCTCTGCTCAAGCCTCTAACCCCAAACGACTCTTTAATACATTTAAATCACTTCTGAATCCTCCCGCACCTACCCCACCAGCCACTATCAAGGCACAGGATCTTGCTTCCTACTTCAAGGGGAAGATTGATAAGATCCGAGATGAAATGGTATGCTCTTCGGCAGCCAGTGACCTGCTCCGTTCTTTACCTGAACCCTCTGGCACTCTTTCTTCATTTGATCCCACAAATGAAGATGAAGTATCATCACTCTTCTCATCCTGCTTCTCTACTACCTCTCCTCTTGATCCTTTACCCTCACAAATAAGTAAAGCTCTGTCTCTGGTGCTCATCCCTACCTTAACTAACATCTGTAATCTCTCTCTCTCTACTGGTATTTTTCCTTCACTCTTCAAGCATGCAGTGATTACTCCCATTTTAAAAAAACAAAATTCTGACCCTAATGCTCTCTCAAACTACCGCCCTATCTCTCAGCTCCCTTGTCTCTCTTAGCTACTTGAGAGACTTGCCTACACTCGACTCACACACTTTCTTAACTCATACACTTTGTTGGACCCACTTCAGTCAGGCTTCCGTTCCCAACATTCCACAGAGACAGCACTGACTAAAGTGGTTAATGATTTGGTCACTACGAAGTCTAAAGGCCACTACTCACTACTTATTCTTCTAGATCTATCTGCTGCATTTGACACTGTAGACCACTCTCTTCTCATACAGACACTACAATCCCTAGGTCTTAAAGACACAGCCCTTTCTTGGTTCCTATCGTACCTATCTAATCGCTCCTTAAGTGTTCGCTTCTCTGAATCTACCTCCTCTTCGCTACCTCTTTCAGTTGGAGTACCGCAAGGCTCAGTCTTGGGTCCTCTGCTTTTCTCTATCTATACCTCATCTCTTGGTAAACTAATCAGCTCTTTTGGTTTTCAGTATCATCTGTACGCAGATGATACTCAAATCTACCTATCCTCCCCTGACTTGTCCCTATCTGTACTGTGCCGGGTCACTGAATGCCTTTCTGCCATCTCATCCTGGATGACATCTCGCCACCTCAAACTTAATATTTCAAAGACAGAGTTAATTATATTTCCACCGGCCAATAGTAGGTACCAACCTGATATCTCTATCACTGTTGAAAACTCGACTATCTACCCTACCCCACAAGCTTGCTGCCTAGGTGTCATCCTTGACTCTGATCTGTCCTTTGTTCCCCACACTCAATCTGTCTCAAGATCATGTTTCATGCATCTAAAAAAACATATCCAAAATACGACCATACCTTACACAAGACACTGCTAAAACTCTAATCCACGCTCTCATTATCTCCCGCATTGATTATTGCAATAGTCTCCTAACTGGTCTACCCAAAACGAGACTCTCCCCACTACAATCCATTCTGAATGCTGCGGCGAGGCTTATCTTCCTCGCTAGACGTTCATCGTCTGCAGATCCGCTCGGTCAGTCCCTCCATTGGTTACCTGTACCCTACCGCATTCAATATAAAATACTTTTACTCACACACAAGGCTATTAACCATACTACACCAACGTACATCACTTCGCTTATCACAAAATATCTCCCAACCTGACCTCTTCGCTCTTCACAAGACCTGCGTCTCTCATCCACACTCATTACTCGCTCCCACTCACGACTGCAGGACTTTCATCGGGCTGCACCCACTCTGTGGAATGCCCTACCACGCACAATAAGACTCTCCTCTAGTCTCCAAACCTTCAAGCGTTCCCTCAAAACTCACCTCTTTAGGCAAGCGTATCAAATTCCTGAACCGCCCACATAACTTTCATAAACCTTCCTATCAAATTACATCCACTCTGTACAGTCCACACACATCCTCACATGTCTTCTCATTCTATGCAATAGATAGCACCTTTCCTTGTGTACATATGCCTATTTCCCTATAGATTGTTGCTTGCGAGCAGGGCCTTCCTACCTCTATGACTGTTATCACCCAGTTTGTTATTGTTATTTCAAATTGTAAAGCGCAACGGAATTTTCTGCGCTATATAAGAAACTGTTAATAAATAAATAATAAATAATTCAGAGTTGATCGCAGCAGAAAATTTGTTAGCAGTTGGACAAAACCATGTGTACTGCAGGGGGTTTAGATATAACATGTGCAGAGAGAGGTAGATTTGGGTGGGTTATATTGTTTCTGTGCAGGGTAAATACTGGCTGCTTTATTTTTACACTGCAATTTAGATTTGAGTTTTAACACACCCCACCCAAATCTAACTCTCTCTGCACATGTTATATCTGCCCCCTGCAGTGCACATAGTTTTACCCATCTGCTAACAAAGTTGCTGCTACGATCAGGTCTGAATTAGGCCAAGGGTGGTCATTCCGAGTTGTTCGCTCGCTGCCGATTTTCGCAGTGCAGCGATCAAGTGTAAAAACGGCAAAAATGCGCATGGTACACAGCGCGCATGCGCTAAGTACTTTCACACAAAACTTAGTAGATTTACACAAACTCGAGCTACGTTTTTTCATCGCTTGAGTGATCGTAGTGTGATTGACAGGAAGTGGGTGTTTCTGGGCGTAAACTGGCCGTTTTCAGGGAGTGTGCTAAAAAACGCAGGCGTGCCAGGTAAAAACGCAGGAGTGGCTTGAGAAACGCAGGGCGTGTTTGTGACGTCAAACCAGGAACTAAATGGACTGAGGTGATCGCAGTCTAGGAGTAGGTCTGGAGCTACTCAGAAACTAGCGTTTGCAATGCTACTAAAAGTAGCTAGCGAGCGAACAACTCGGAATGAGGGCCAATGTGCACTCTGTTTTCCCTCTTATTTCTAACCTGTGTTTTATTTGGACCAGGAATTTAATAAATAACTGTTCGTAGTTGAAATACTATTGAAAAAAATTGTCATCAAACTCAGCCATACAGATGGGATCAGTATGTAATACCGAAGGTCGGGATGCCAGCCGTCAGTATACAGGCAATGGCATCCCCGCCGTCAGTATACCGGCAGCGGGGCGAGTGCAGAGAGTCCCCTTGCAGGCTTGCTGCATTCGCCACAGGTTGTATTCCCACTCTGTGGTTGTCGTGGACACCCACAGGAATAGCCCCTGTGAGCCGGGATTCCGGCTGGCTGCATTTTCAGCAGTCGGTATTTTGGCGTCTGTATCCTGACCACGGGGATTCCAAGTCAGCTTTGCCGCTGTGCGTTCTATTCGCGGCAAAGCTGGAGTGACTAGTGTGCCAGCAACTATGACAAACACGCACATATGCACACTTGCGGCCATAGAGATACATGGAGGCTGTGGCTAGTTGCAGCCCGGCGTATTAAGTTGCACCTGCTGCATGCCATTCCACATGTGTCTATGCCACGGGTGCAGTGATCGTGGCTACATATGTATATGGCTAGTTGGACAGTCTTACTTTAGACTAAAAGCTCTTGTGTTACCATATTTGTGTAAATATTAAATTGTTATTGTGTTAATGGCCTGTACTAATGGGATGCGTTTAGCATCTCGATGGATGGAATCGCGACACCACTCGGGAGACCGGCGCCAAAAGACCGTCAGCTGACATCCCAAAGATAAGTATTCGGTGTAACTGTTAGGGTTGGGGCTTAGAGGGGGATAGGGTTAGGCACAAGGGGGGGTAAGGTGTAGGCACTGGGGGGGGGGGGGGTTTCGCCACCCCCAGGGTTAGGCCTAGCCGCCACCCCAGGTAGGGTTATGGTGGGGGGAGGGGGCAGACATGCTTACCTCCTTTAACATCGGGATCTTCATTGTTGGGATACCGGTGTCGGCCATCTGATGAGTGGTATATCATACCGAACCCGTACGTATTACATACATTTCGCAGCATTTATAAATAAAATAATTTTCTGGTCTGAACCAACATATGGCAGAATGCAGTCTGTAACCTTCTTGCTTCAGTGATGTCACTGCTTTCAGCTAAAGTGATAACATTCATGTAAATATTGGTTCAGCGCATATTGACTACCTGTATTGTGTGGAGGTAACTGGTGACCGTGAGAAGGATTTTTTTCTTACACAAAATACTATCGCCTCCTCAGTTCTAGGTGAGTGGCATCTGTTGGCTGGTTCCTACCCCTCCTCGGTCTGATTCCAACTTTGACAAAACGTGGTCACATAACATTAGAGTGAGCAATGCAGAGGTGAAATGACAGGGCATTCGGTGCATACTGTACTGTAGCTGTGATAAAACAAAACAGAGATTTATCTTCTGTAAGAGTGCTCTTTTACCCCAGGACATTAACATGTGATTGATCACTAGGGCTCTGAGCACGTCAAGAATAGTTTCATAACTAACATTATGTGAGAGGGTGATACGCCACAAATGCCAAGCCCATGAAGCTTGAAAACATTTATGTACTGTATATACAGTAAGTACTTATTTATATTTGTGTATACATACACACATACTGTATTCCTCTTAGTTGTCGATAAAAAGAAACACACATAGGAAGTAACACATTTTTACCTGACAATTAGAGCCACACTATCTATTGAAATTATTAAAATTTGATGTGCTACTTACATTTTATAAACAGTGGTTGTGGTGCTTTAGTCTAGATTTGATTGGTTGCAATTATTTACACATTGTAAAACCCAGTCACTAAAGATTTTTAGCATGACACTAGACTCTCCCAGATGGGTTCCAATGTTTAGAGAAACAATGTCTAGTTCGACAGTCATTAGGTCGACCCCATATGGTCGACAGGTATTAGGTCGGCACTGGCTAAAGGTCAACATGCCTTAGGTCTATATGCATTCGGTCGACACTAAGAAAAGGTCAACAGGTTCAAATGGTCGACATGGTAATGATCGACACACATGGTCAACACAGCTTTTTTTGCATTTTTTTTTTACACCTTTACCATCCACGTGGCCTACGCTTGGGAATAGTAACCTGTGCTGAGCGCAGCGGTAACAGAGGGAGGCACCTTGCTCACGTGCAAGGCGAGGTGGTACACTTATTGGGGTTCTCTGTGCCTTGACGATGAATGCGACACCAAGAAAATAATAAAATGGTGTGCCAACTTTTTTGTGTCGATAATTTTCCATGTCAACCTTTTGTTAGGGTCAAACCTAATGACTGTTGACCTAGACATTGTAGATCTTCTATACCACACCCCTCCCAGACAGCTATATACTGAATCATAATTCTATATATTTTTTTAAATAAATAAAAAAATCAGTGTACAAATATATTTCATTCTACACATCAACATATTTTGATATTTAAAGAAAATATTACTTTACAGAAGCATAAGCCAACTTTAAGGGCCCAAAAAGGTCTGATTAGAAATATAACCCTGCTCGTGCGTCTGATCATTTGTATTTTACTGTGTGCAAAGTATCTGGAAGCACCAGGCCGTTTAGACGTTTATTATTTCTTTAACTTGCTGAAGTATGTTTTTTGTTACAGTACATGTGTTCTGTTACTATTATTATTATTATTGGTACAGTGTTTGCAGTATAAACCAATACATGGCTTTGGCCCCCTAGGGACTCTAGTGATTGTCCTCGGTCAGTATGCAGTTCCATTCTTTGGGGCATATGTAGAGATGGAAGCATTTTGCCAGGATGCAGGGCTGGACTCTACAAGAGTATAATTTGTGCCAGTTTTGCACCAGGAGAGAACAGTGGTATATGTGCCAAGTTGTGGTTTATCAGGAGGTATAGTAAATGCTAAAGTTACAGTAGTCATGGTGACAAAACAATAAAAAAAGACTCACGCTGCAAACATTATAACAATATTAATGGTTCACCAACAGAGATGCATACATAGAACCTTCCTACATCCTATAGAGACAAAATGTAATTTTGGTTTAAACATTTCGGAACCAGTAGCAGGATGTAATGGAGTCCAAGATCGCTGGACTATCTCAGATTTTTTTTTTTAAAGGGACAATCACTTTCAAGGCAATTCCATGCCTTGTAAGTGATTGCCCCTTTAATAAGGTGATTCAGCCCCCACCTACAATGTATATCGTATCACTTAGAACTCCAATATTACACACACACGCAGCCACCTCTCAGCACTATGATGTATCAAGCGGAGAAGTTACCCATAGTAACCAATCAGCTTGAGGTAGCATCTATAAGGTACATGCTGTAAAATTATACGTAAAAGGTGATTGGTTGCCATGGTCCACTTCTCCACTGGTCCACTTCTCCACTGTTTTCACTGCTTGATACATCAGCCCCCATATATCTTGTCAAGCACAGCACATCCCAGTATATTTCATATCATATAGCCCTCCCCTATACTATTTATCAGTTGCCTCACAACAGTATATATTATTTTATACTCAGACTGCCGCTCACTCCCCAGTATAGCTTAGTAACATTTTGCAAACTAAACTAAGGTTTAATACATTTTCCAGCAAATTAGAGCGTAAATGACCTGATACCCAAATGACCTGGAGCTCCATTTAAACTGCATTCGCAGCTCAGAGACCCCACCATTTATCACATTAAGTACATTTTTTATTAAGTAGATTACTACTGCAGGTCCCCAGGGTACCCCGGCCAGGGGTGACTAGTTGGATATTTAATGCCACGGCCGCAAGGCACTGTATAAAAGTGACCCCCGGCTGTGGCATTATCTGTCCAGCTAGTGGAGCCCGATGCTGGTGTAAAAAATACGGGGGACCCCTACTCTTTTTGTCCCCCGTATTTTTTGCACCAGCACCAGGCGCAGAGCCCGGTGCTGGTTTTAAAAATACGGGGGATCCCCTGTCAATTTTTACCCCGCATTTTTAGAACCAGGACCAGCTCGAAGAGCCCGAGGCTGGTTATGCTTTGGAGGGGGGACCCCACGCCATTTTTTGGGGGGGGTTTCCCCGTTTTTTAAAATCGCGGCAAAATCCGGCAAATCGGCCGTTTTTCGCCCGCGGGACTGTCGAATCCGTTTTCCATTGAATATGGTGAATTTCGGCAACCACTTGCCGAAATTGGACGGTCGAATTGTGTCGAATTAAAAAACGGCGATAATTTGCCGTGATTCGCCGCTAATTGCATATACCCCTAAGTGTGTATGGACCTTAACTTCTGAACAAAATTGTCTATTGATAAATTTTGCATTAAGACTTATAGAAACGCTTATGGCAGACACTACAGTGCCAAGATTGTATCCACTGTCAGCTCTCCAACCTCACAGCAATTAAAGAATGTAAAGAGACAAGTTTGTACGTTATTAAAAATGGAGAGCTATTTTAAGGTATTTGTATTAATTACATTCTTATGCTCTGGTTGTCAGTTTTCTATATGTACAGTAATTTGTTTGTAGGAAAATATGTACGCAGGTAAAAAAAAATATTTTCTATTTTATTTTTTACCCAACAGCCTAATGCAGATTGTTTAGATGACATCACTCCAGACTTTGATGGTTCAGTAGGACCACCAACCAATCAAATTACAGGAGCCAGTGATGTCACTGTGAACGAGAGTTCAGTAGGTGTAGATTCCGCTATCCGTACGGTGGGTGTCCTACAAATTATCCAAGATGCAGATGTACTTCCGCAGGTCGGCGAGGTCAGCTATACTGCAAGCAGTGAGTACCCTTCTATAATATTCAGGGAAAAACTAATGTTAGTGGCAATTATTGCTTGAAAAATCTACTGTTTTACTGTCACTTATTAAACTGTTTCATGTACTAGGGTTATAATTAGAAATTGAAATGGCTTTGTCAGATCTAACTAAGGCGTAGGTTGTCACATCACATTTCATTGTGAACGGAGACACAGGTAATGTATTACTGAATGTGCCACATGTCAGCGATATTACAGTCATTTATTTATAACTCATCATAAACCCACATTTTTTTCATGCAACTTTTCTTTGGAATTTCATCCCTAAAGAAGTTTCCAGTTCTAATGTTTTTTACACACGTCAAGACTGCAGTATTTCCACCCTTTCATGACCAGACAAATATTTGTCCTTCTTTTGGTGATGCATTATAAAATATATATATACATATGTATATGTATATAAATATATGTATATATATATATATATATATATGTATGTGTATATATGTATATATATTATATATATCTCTTTATTTTATCAACATTATAAAGGCAAAAATTAGATAAAGGTAAAGAATACTCTTTCCATGATTTTTCCTATGGTTATTTTCATATTGTTACAAAAACTCCAGATGTTCAGCCTAAAACAAATTAATTGTCTCTTGTAGTTATAAAGGCCAAGATCTATGGTGTACATTTTAGTTCTACATCCCTACCATTCTCCTTATGGTCGATATGCACAAAAGTTGACAAGGGGATAATAGTGGGTGAATATATGGGACAGGAGGAAAATCGAGAATGCATAGTTGACATATATATCACATTCTCCCCTTGTCAAATGCGTTCCAAGCTTCTCCACTCCTCTCATACCTGCTCTTACAGCTCTGACTACCTGCTGGTGTTATTTACTGGATCCTGGAATTTTGAGGCCTTGTTTGGAAAAGAGAGATAAATTCAGTTTGAGTCATTCTATATAAAATATGTGTTGGATGAAAGTCATAGCTGACCATATAAAAAGAGCTTAACATGGGATGAACTTATGGAAGATAATTAATGTTTCCAATGAAAGACTTTACCAACAAAAGAAGCAAGACTCCGGGGAAGACTTGTCTGCATGTTGAACTCTGAAATGTAACCGTCCCCTCCTGGAGCCTAACCATCCCATCATGCAGCCTAACCCTTACCGTCCCATCACGCAGCACCCTTACCGTCCCATCACGCAGCCTAACCCTTACCGTCCCATCACGCAGCCTAGCCCTTACCGTCCCATCACGCAGCCTAGCCCTTACCGTCCCATCACGCAGCCTAACCCTTACCGTCCCATCACGCAGCCTAGCCCTTACCGTCCCATCACGCAGCCTAACCCTTACCGTCCCATCACGCAGCCTAACCCTTACCGTCCCATCACGCAGCCTAACCCTTACCGTCCCATCACGCAGCCTAGCCCTTACCGTCCCATCACGCAGCCTAGCCCTTACCGTCCCATCACGCAGCCTAACCCTTACCGTCCCATCACGCAGCCTATCCCTTACCGTCCCATCACGCAGCCTATCCCTTACCGTCCCATCACGCAGCCTAGCCCTTACCGTCCCATCACGCAGCCTAGCCCTTACCGTCCCATCACGCAACCTAACCCTAACAGTCCCCTCCCACAGCCTAACCCTAACTGTACCCACCCGCAGCCCAACCCTAACTGTCCCCTTCTGCAGCCTAACTCTAACCATCGCCTACTGCAGCCTAACCTCCCATCACGCAGCCTAACCCTTACCGTCCCATCATGCATCCTAACCCTAACCGTCCCCTCCCACAGCCTAACCCTAACCATCCCCTTTGGCAATCTAACCTTAACCGTCCCCTCCCACAGCCTAACCCAAACTGTTCCCTACTGCAGCCTAACCCTAACATCCCTTCGCACAGCTTAACTCTAACCTTCCACTTCTGCGGCCTAACCCTAAAACTAACCCTAATGCTACAGTATGTACACACTAGACAACTCACCCGGCAAACGATGGGGGGGGGGGGCAGCATGGCCCACGCTGGCGATGTCGGCCATGCAGGTCCGATGGAGGATGTAGATGACGACACACGGAAGCACGCACTGTCAGCGATACAATGCATACACACTGGCCGATATCGTGAATTATGTGTCTGTATCAGGCACATCATACACAATATCGTCTACTGTGTACACACCTTTATACTCACTGTCAGGATCCATCGGCATTGTGACCGGCAGGATTTTGCTCCCAGGATACTGACCATCGGAATCCTAGCTACATCACATATAGCATATTTTAATGAGTTGTGTACGTTAATTAAAATGAAACAAATTGTTTTAGATGTGGAAATCAAGTCCTAGGCAGTAAAGGAAAGAGCATTTTATGGACATGGAATAGGGACATAAAGAATGTGACATTTGTTATTATGGGCATTAGTAAGATGTAGACAAGGGAAAGACAAAAGAGTGACAAGAAATATCAAAGTAGAAAAGTAAGTGATAACACGAGGGAGCACAGTGAATAGAGAGCAGACATCTGCATCAGTGTGATAATAGATACAGGTTGAGTATCCCTTATCCAAAATGCTTGGGACCAGAGGTATTTTGGATATCGGATTTTTCCGTATTTTGGAATAATTGCATACCATAATGATATATCATGGCGATGGGACCTAAATCTAAGCACAGAATGCATTTATGTTTTATATACACCTTATACACACAGCCTGAAGGTAATTTTAGCCAATATTTTTTATTACTTTCTGCATTAAACAAAGTGTATCTACATTCACACAATTAATTTATGTTTCATATACACCTTATACACACAGCCTGAAGGTCATTTAATACAGTATTTTTAAGAACTGTGTATTAAACAAAGTTTGTGTACATTGAGCCATCAAAAAACAAAAGTTTCACTATCTCACTCTCACTCAAAAAGTCTGTATTTCGGAATATTCCGTATATCGGATATTTGGATATGGGATACTCAACCTGTATGAATGTGTACTTGACAGTGTTGCATAAAGTTGAGCTTCTGAATTGTTTACACTGACGTCTATAATTATAAGATACTGTTCTGTTTCTCACTCTTCTGTTTGATGTCCCATGACCCGGGGGCGTTGATGAAACAGAGGACACAGCTCTTTATCTTTGTACCAGAGAACACAGTTATCTGCTTGCATGGATTCGTATAGCAGCAGCTATGGGACCGCTTAGTTATTTATTTATTCATTAAATAAAAGATCAAGAGAAACTGTCACCTATGTGATAAAAGCTACTGGAAGCTATTTGCCTTGAAACTGAATCTGAACTAATTTTCCTAAATGGCTTTATACTTTTGTGTTGCTTTTTTGTATCTATAGTAACTTATGGCAGAAACTTATTTATATGTGCTGTAACCAAGAGCGTGATCAGCTACATGTGTATAATCACTTTTTCCTTGCTGCTGAATGAAATCCTCTGGGTAGGTGCGTCTCAAGTCCCTGGAATGGATACTTAGCTGTCATGGATCCAGATCTGCAAAATCAGGTTTGGAACAGTGTTACACAGTTACTTAGTGGAATGAGCTGCACTGTGGTGAGAACTAGAGTTGTAGTCACCAGACCGACAAGGAGACAGCATACCTTGTGTTGGTTTCAGTACTGAGGTTGTGCTTCCTGTAAAATATCATCTCTACAACCAATGGCACTTCAGGGGGGTGGTATTCATGTGACCGCCGGTCAGCTGACCGACAGTCACATGACCTCCTCCACAAGCCCGACTGCTCACTTTCCCGATGGTCGGCATGCCGACCAACAGGGACTATTTCCACTCGTGGGTGTCCACGACACCCATAGAGTGGGAATAGAACTCGTGGCGAGCGCAGCGAGCCCGCAAGGGGCTTGCTGCACTCGCCCCTCCCCGCCGGGATCTCGGCGTCGGTATGCTGTGTCAGGAGACCGCCGGTCAGCCATACTACACCCCTTCAGGGCGCTGCTTATTAATAGTGTCACACTCAGAACAGAGTGACAGTACAACACTGGGATTTTTACTAGCATATAATGGAGGGGTGGGGTTCTGTATGTGGGTATCAGAGGACTGTTATCGTGACATAAGGATGTACAGGTATGTTGGTAGCAATAGGTTCAATGTGAGAGCATAGGAAGACTACTGTCTTTGCAAACGGAATGGATACAAGTCAGTTGAATAAAACTGATGATATCACTGGGGTCAATTCAAAAGGTGCTAGTTGGGTCCTGCGATTTTACAGCAAGCTTGCACTGTGAATTACATTTGCAATTCAGTTCCAAACTCGCTGATTTACTAGATGAAATTTGCATTCTTTTGTGCACATCCTCTAGAGCAGGTGAAAGGGTAGAGAAAACCTTTATTGTAAGGTAAAATTGTTGGTACACAGGGCCTAATTCAGAGTTGATCGCAGCAGCAAATTTGTTAGCAGTTGGGCAAAACCATGTGCACTGCAGGGGGGCAGATATAACATGTGCAGAGAGAGTTAGATTTGGGTGGGTGTGTTTAAACTGAAATCTAAATTGCACTGTAAAAATAAAGCAGCCAGTATTTACCATGCACAGAAACAAAGTAACCCACTCGAATCTAACTTTCTCTGCAAATGTTATATCTGCCACACCTGCAGTGCACATTGGCCCTCATTCCGAGTTGATCGCACCAAGCAACTTTTTGCTGCTGGTGCGATCAACTAATCTCTGCCTATGGGGGAGTGTAGTTTTACATAGCAGGGCTGCAATCGCTTGTGCAGCCCTGCTATGCTAAAAAAGTTTCACTCAAAACTAGAGTAGCCCTAGACCTACTTACCCTGTGCGATGGATCCAGCGATGATGGGCCCGGCTTTGACATCACTCCTCCGCCCTCCTTTTGCCTGGACACGCCTGCGTTTTGCTTACCACTCCCGAAAACGGCAGCAAACGGTAGGTTGACGCCCCGGAACACCCTCTTGCTGACCATCTTCTATGCGGTCGCTGCTGCGACCGCTTTCTTCTCTGTAAGCGTCGTTGCCTGGTGACCTCTGTCGCCGGGCAAACGTCGCGCATGCGCATTCCTGACCTGTTCGCACTGCAGCGAAGAACCGCGGTGTGCGAACGGGTCGGAATGACCCCCATGGTTTTGCCCAACTGCTAACAAATTTGCTATTACCCCCTCAGTGTAGAACCTCTGGTGCACCCCTCCTAATAAATGACCATGCACTTGGAGGGGTTTAAATAGCCTAATTTGGCCAATAAAGACATGTCGTTTTTCTGGTGAATTTTAGGTACAGTAAGTGGAGGTGTTGTACTGATTGGAGAGGGGTTTTTTTGCGCTTGCATATGAGAGAGCAGTGTTTATTCCAACTTTTACAGACTTGTATAAAAATACTGAAAAATTACTATACTGACATTTTTCTGTACCCAAAATGCTGTTAAGACTTAATTTGATGAATAACACCTGCTGACTTATTTTTCAGCCAGTTAGACAGAGTGCAAAAATCATCCATTTGACATCTTGAGAAAACCTCCATCAGCCTTTCTTTATGGTCCTGCTATGTCAGTAGTCACTGTTTTTGGGGTCCAGGATGGTTTCCCCAATTTTTCATGAACTTCTCGGGAGTTGCATTTTGTAGAAACCTCTGAAAACCATTCAAACACAGTTGTTTGAGGCAGTGCTTCTCCCCAAAAGAAGCTTGTAGTTGGTCAAAATTCTCCTACTGTTGCAGACCACTCTTGTAGTTGTAGAAGATCATGGATCTTCATTGACCTCTGTTGAGTTCCATCACAAGTTTGCGAAGTAACATGCTGACATCTTCAGTGTCAATTGCTGCTTATGGGCCTTATTCAGCTTCAGTTGCAGTTTTGCTACAGTATCTCTCACATGCTTGGTGCCACCCAGCACAGGGCAAGGCCGCCCAGCATGCTAATGCAGGCCAGCGATGCAGTTGCAGTACAGTTGCGATCGCATCGCTGATTTAGTGTAGTCCCCTACTCCGCAGCCTGGCTGCGAAGGCAGTCGCCCGGTCACCATGTTTTCAGTTGCAGCGGGCGTGTGTGACATCATGCGGCCACCCCGAACCCGCCACCATTTCCAATGGCACGCCCCCGCAATGCAGAGTTGATGCCACCACAACGCTGCTTTGACGTCCCAGGCTGCCCCACAATCGCATCTCACTGTGTGCGCACACGCAGTACAGCTCCTGCCCATGCACACTGGGCATAAATACTTACTGTAAGCATGCGATTGAATAAGGCCCTATATACAGTTCTGTGCCTTAACATTTCACAAGAACTTTGGGGGTAATTCAGAGTTGATCGCAGCAGCAAATTTATTAGCAGTTGGGCAAAACCATGTGTACTGCAGGTGTGGCAGATTTAGGGGTATATTCATTTGAAGCGGATCCATTCCGACATTCATTTGTCGGAATGGATCCGAACTGGGCTATTCAATGCAATCTCAATTCGAATTGAGATGCGGGAGCTGAGACGTGGGAGAGCAGTGCTACAGCAGCAGCTACAGCAGAGTAGCCAAAGGATGTGTTACAGCTGCTGCTCGCGTCAGCGTCCACCCAGCTCCAGCAAGTGAGGTCTCGCTCGCTGGAGCCAGGTGGACACTGTTGTGAGCGGCGGCTGTGACACATCCTCCGGCGCTGCTCTCCCCCGTCTGCCCGTGGCTCTCCTCGTCTCTGCTCCTGCATCACAGCCGCCGTTTACGGCAACGACCACCCGGCTCCAAAAAGCGAGGTTTCACTTGCTGGAGCCGGGTGGACGCTGCTGTTGGCAGCTGTGACACATCCTCCGGCACTGCTCTCCCCCGTCTCTGCTCCCGCATCTCAATTCGACTTGAGATGGTCGAAAAGGGGGCCAAAACCTGTCAGTTTTGGCCCCTTTTTCGACACAAGCACGCGGATCGGCAGCTATTCCGCCGATCCACGTGCTTTTCGGCAAGTCGAATTGCTCGACTTGTCGAATAATTTGGGGTTAGATTGAATAGGTCGGAACCCGTTCCGACCTAAAAAGTCGAAAACTGATGTCTTTTCGACAGACGGCAGCTTTCGACTTCAATTGAATATACCTCAACATTTGTAGAGAGAGTTAGATTTGGGTGGGTTATATTGTTTCTGTGCAGGGTAAATACTGGCTGCTTTATTTTTACACTGCAATTTAGATTTCAGTTTGAACACACCCCACCCAAATCTAACTCTCTCTGCACATCTTATATCCGCCGCCCCCTGCAGTGCACATGGTTTTGCCCAACTGCTAACAAATTTGCTGATGCGATAAACTCTGAATTAGGCCCTTTAGTCAGAGATTACAGTTCACAACCAGAGAGTTAGATTGTGTCTACTCTACCAATGTACTGCACGTTCAGAAACTGATTACACACCCCTCGTACCATTCTGTCTTGCCTTATATGCCGTAACCCCATGCCTTACCTACACATCCATAGACACTACTTCATACTCAGTAGTCCTATTCCTTCCCTACACAACCATGTACCCTGCCTCATGCTCTGTAGTCCTTCATCCAGTGAAATGGTGAGACTTCCATTCAACATATAACATTTGGTTTCAGCCAATAGTTTGTGTAATAATGCCACAGAAGTCTGAAAGTGTCTCATCGCGTAGTGTTAACCAATTGAAGTACTGCAGGATATACTATAATGATATTATATTCCCTCTCATTCATTTTTGTGGTTCAATCCCAAATGTTGTGGGTATAAAATTTGTAAATATGGGGATGGATTGTATTGGATAAGTCATGGGCTGATTATATCTGGGATATTGGGTATTATGTGCTTTTGTATCTTGGAAGGGATATAATTTGGTCTACAAAGTAGTGTATAGTAGTCCCTACCTTTGTCCTTGTCACTGTTTTCACTTGTGTGTATTTGTGTGAGTTACCCTAGATTCCATTTATGCCTTGTAATGAGGCAACTAAATCAGGCACAAATTACCCAAACCCACTAGAAATGCAAATATGAATTACACATATTTTTCAGCTATGCAGACCATTGCATTTGCTGCCTTCACCACTGACCCTGCAGTTTTGCATGGCTGTTGTGGTAAACTCAACATTAATATCTTGCATTTCAACCCACTGTTTCTAAAACATAAGTTGAGTGGTATTAGTCACTGAAACTACTGGTATATGTACTACAATTGGCTTTTTTCAATATCACAGAGCCCTCCTCTTACATCATCAGATGGGCTCAATAATAGCAGAGGTCTGTTCTTTATCCTTCCATCAGGTTTATCCATCTCCAAATCAGCTCTCCTATCTGCATCCTTATCTTTCTCCTGATTGAAGCTGTGGTATCTGTACTTGCCACTACCATCGATGTTGTGACTCATTCATGCTGATTGGCCTGTCAGACAAATTTGGGATTACATGAAGGTAATCCACCCAGTGCCCTCCTGCCCCATCACAAGCTCAGCTCCTCTATAGGAGTGCTCTCCCGACTCAGACTAAGGTCCATTGATACCATCATTCATCAGCAATTAAGGCTTTGTTTTTGGGTTGCCTTACCCTGGTCGCTAGGCTCCACTGCTTCCCGTAGTCCATTCACGTCTGGCCACCTCATCTAAACTTTATTCAAATTTTAAAACCCTCATCACAGTTCTGTGCCTCCTCTCTGTCTTCCCGTTCTGGATCATTGGTTCACTCTTCCCTGCCCTCCTCTAGATCATATGGTGCCTCTCTACTCCTGTTCACTGCACCCCCCTCTCTGTCCTCGTGCTGCCTCTGATCTGCCTAATCTATCACATGGACTGCACATCCCTGCTACCTGTTAAATTACCACCCTAGTCTTGTCTGCCTGACCCTGACACAACCTTGACTGCCATGACCCAGAATGTTATTATCCGGACTTCGTCATCTCATCGTGCGGTAAGCGGACTTCCGCAAGTGAACTCTTATTCTGCAATTCCCTCTACCTCCTTGTTATCACAAAAACCTGGCAACCCTTTCTAACACCACATCATCAACTGCCTGTCCTAGGGGAGTCTCTTCTCTAACACCCCCAGTCCTGATGACCACCTGGATTCATGGGGAGGTTCGTCCCCTGAATCCTCTATCTTTCTCCTTCTTTTAGATTCACAACATTGGCTCTTCCATCCTCTCTGCCTTCAAATAGCTACTCTGCCTGGTTCATTTCTTGTACGTGACCTACCTTCGCTTATCCTGTGTAACATTGATATCCCAATAGATGATACCACCTGCCTCCAAATTTCCTTCCCTCACCTTCATTTAGCCACCGCCAGTGGACCTATTCCCACTACAGTGGTCACTCCCTCAACTTGGTCTTTTCACACCTTTATGCTATCTCTGACTTCACCTTCCCATTCCCACTCTCTGTCCAACATCTTCTGTCTTTTATATCTACCTTCCCTCTCCCCAAAGATTACTCTTACTATACATACAAATGTGTACTGTACATCTTGCCTCAATACGTCACTCAGCGGGAGATGCCAGGTGTGAGTTGACAGGTCCCATGCAACTCCGTTAGTGTTGGACATCCTTTTTTTTTTTGCCAAAAATGCGTCCTATTTGTATAAGACGCCCTAGCAGACTCTGCTCATTGAAATTATAAATATGCAGCATGCCGTATATTCTGTGTGGGAACCGCGTAAGCTACAGAGTGTTCTAATAAAACACTGTAAGGTAGCATTTTATATGCAGATACAGCCGCAGGTCTCACACAGAATATAGGCATGCCGCTTTTCATTTTAATCAGTGAATAAGATGCATTCTAATGGAAAAAGTCACACGTAAAGATGCTCGATGTAACTAAGTCACATCATGGCGTAACTAGAAGGGCTGTTTAACGTGCAGGAAGGCTAGATGTAGGTGGATACATATGTAATTGTGATCCCCTTGATTGCAACAGCTTCTCCTCCTCCTTTGTCTTTCTTCTATCCCCAATCTCCAACTTTTCCTATCCTAACCAAGCAGTTTCTGGTACCCATTACAACCGTACCTCTGACCTAGATCCTACCACTCCAGCTGTCACTCTCAGTCCACAAACCTCACCTACTCAACCACTGCCCCTCTAGAGGAACTCATACTCACTTGCTGACTTTCTTAATTTCATAACCATCTTCTTCTCCTATAACTATGCCTTTTCATTTGCTAAGCAGTCTTACTACAATATATACTTCCTAATTCCACAACCCGCACCACCCCTTTTCCACCTTTAACTTTCTGTTCTCCTATTACCTTCTTCCGTCTCTGCACTATGGGGGTCATTTCGAGTTGTTCGCTCGCTAGCAGATTTTAGCAGCATTGCACACACTAGGCCGCCGCCCTCTGGGAGTGTATCTTAGCTTAGCAGAATTGCGAACGAAAGATTAGCAGAATTGCGAATAGAAAATTTTTAGCAGTTTCTGAGTAGCTCGAGAGCCGTTTTGTTCCTGGTTTGACATCACAAACACGCCCTGCGTTTGGCCAGCCACTCCCCCGTTTCTCCAGGCACTCCCACGTTTTATCCTGGCACGCCTGCGTTTTTCCGCACACTCCCAGAAAACGGTCAGTTTCCGCCCAGAAACACCCACTTCCTGTCAATCACTTCAACGATGAAAATTCTTCGTTCGGACGTGAGTAAATCTACTAAGTTTTGTGCTAAAAGCATGCGCATTTTCGCCTTAATCGCTCCGTTGTGAAAATCGGCAACGAGCGAACAACTCGGAATGACCCCCTATATTTTGCCATACTGTACTTTACCTTCAAAATCAATTCCATCAGCTGTGACATCTCCTCTATGCAGACTCCACACTACCCACCCTCCTTTCCACTACTTCAGGACTTCCGACCTTACTTTGTTTCCTCCAGTCCATGCCCTTCTCTCATCCTCTCCTCCACCTGTCAGGGTAACTCCATCCCAACACCTACCACATTGCCCACATGTGTGAGATTGTAATGTGTTAATGGTGGAGACACAAGTCTTCATGCTTCGCTCCAGAGAGACATGCATATGCATCTGTTGAGGCATCCTTGCTCCACTACCTGTTTACAGTATACACTCACCGGCTGCGTGAAACCCTACTTTGGTACAAGCCTCATCCATCACTAGTGTGTACAAAATTGACTGAGGTAACTGGAACTCCTGGCATGAAAGAAATAAAGAATTTTGGTTTTAAGGTGGAGAGCTTGGACCACTCTGACTTGTTATGAGTAGGCGACTCTTAACTGGCAAGTTGGAGTTGCTGCAACTCCATCATTGTTGAACACCCAAGCATAAGGGGTACGGAGGCACCATTACTGTATTTTTTTGTTTAGGTTTTTTTTTATGTGGCTCATTTTGTGTGCTGTTCACATTGGGTGCATGTTATTAGGCCCTTCTAAAAGTTAATACATTTCTTGTATGAAAGCACTGGACACATTTATAAAAGTATTCTATTTTTATTTCCTACATATTTATAAAAAAGTATTACACTATTTTTACTTTTTTTACCCATGGTCCATAATACACTTAAACATTTGGAAGGAAAGAGGACTGTTTGAGGAGAAAAGAAACTGCTACTGTACACTTACACTTACACAATAACAATTAATTAATGTAACAATTACACATTTGCCTGGTACGCATATACAGGTTGAGTCTCCCTTATCCAAAATGCTTGGGACCAGAGGTACTTTGGATATGGGATTTTTCCGTATTTTGGAATAATTGCATACCATAGTGAGATATCATTGTGATGGGACCCAAGTCTAAGCACAGAATGCATTTATGTTACATATACACCTTATACACACAGCCTGAAGGTCATTTTAGCCAATATTTTTTTATAACTTTGTGCATTAAACAAAGTGTGTCTACATTCACACAATTCATTTATGTTTCATATACACCTTATACACATAGCCTGAAGGTCATTTAATACATTATTTTCAATAACTTTGTGTATTAAACAAAGTTTGTGTACATTGAGATATCAAAAAACAAAGGTTTCATTATCTCACTCTCACTCAAAAAAGTCCGTATTTCGGAATATTCCGTATTTCGGAATATATGGATATGGGATACTCAACCTGTACTGTATATGTATTGTTAAGGAGCACTGTTTTACACTGAAGGTGCTGAGTCACACAAAAATTGTCACACAGCTTTTGGAATCTGAGTTATATTTGAGGCCTTCCAGCTGCTACCCATGAGACAGTGTGTTTAATAGCGACTTGGGCTATTTTGTCATTATTCTTGTTTGGCTTATTTTTTGCACATTGTATTTATAGTTTGATAAGTTAATCACTTATCATGTTGCAGCACTTTTTACACTTAGTTTTTGTATTGACTAAATATGATGTAATAAAATGAAAACATACACACTGCTTTATTATAAGTCTCCTGTATAATACCTCTGCTGTGTAAAAGGACATACCTGTATTAATAATGATGATACCAGCATTCACATGCTATTGCTGAATTATAAATGTTACTTACTTAAATCACATCTTTTTACATGGTAATTTCTTCCGTTTGAGCTCAGTCATGCTGAGTATGTGCATATTGCTTTTTCCATTTGACTCCTACACACATCTGTTTTACATCTGTTTCCCGTCTCATCTCTGATTTATCTGGCATCTGTTTACATTAGGAATCATAAGAATATGTGCACATATTTATTTTATTTTTAAATAGGAACTGAACATATTGACCTATAAATGTTCACTGTACATAACATTGTAGGGAATTATTTATGAACAGTGCTATTTTTCTAGACCAGTGGTTCTTAAACTCGGTCCTCAGGACCCCACACAGTGCATGTTTTGCAGGTAACCCAGCAGGTGCACAGGTGTATTAATTACTCACTGACACATTTTAAAAGGTCCACAGGTGGAGCTAATTATGTCACTTGTGATTCTGTGAGGAGACCTGCAAAACATGCACTGTGTGGGGTCCTGAGGACCGAGTTTGAGAACCTGTGTTCTAGACTAACAGCTTCAGGAACACCTTGGGGCGTCTTGAAGATGGAGCTTCAGTTGGATGGAGCATCAGTGGGGGTGTGGTCCAATTTTATTCTTTATTTCTTTTTTTCATTTTATCAAAGTATGGGTTGTGAGGGTGGTTGGTATTATAACATGTCAAGCTATCATATACAGCAGAGGTTCTCAAACTCGGTCCTCGGGGGCCCACACAGTGCATGTTTTGCAGGTCTCCTCACAGAATCGCAAGTGAAATAATTAGCTCCACCTGTGGACCTTTTAAAATGTGTCAGTGAGTAATTAATACACCTGTGCACCTGCTGGGTTACCTGCAAAACATGCACTGTGTGGGCTCCCGAGGACCGAGTTTGAGAACCTCTGATATACAGTAATATATGAATCTATACAGAAATAGAGGAAATTGCTGTACATTCTCATACACACACACACACACACACACACACACACACTCAGCATCCATACTAAATATATTGAAAAAGCTAGATTCATAGATAATACATAGAAAAAGCTAGATCCATATAAAATATGTTTGTTTTTTTTAAAAGTGTGATTTGCATAAAATGCATTTTATTGGGGCCCACATAGGCAAATGCAGGGGGGTTCTGGTTGTCCGGACACCCCCCTTCCCTTGTCCCCCATTAGCTCTTTTTCCAACTGGCTTTGGGTAAATGCATCTGTATGTAGCCAATATATTTTATTTATTTGACAGTAAGTATGTGATTTATGGTCTGGATTTACTGTAAGTGGCATAATCATGGTGAGACATACTAATGCTTCAGTATATAGATACAGAAAAAGCTCCAGTATGACATGTGGGAAGTGAGCATTACTAATGGGCTCTACACATTACCCAACCCGCCGCCGAGCTGCCCAACAGCCGATACGGGCGACCCGGGGACTTGGGGAGTTTCTTCACTCCCCCCGTCACCCTGCTCCATAGCACTGCATGCTAATATGGATGAGATTGTCCATATTGGCCTGCATGCGTAAGCGACCCAGCACCAACGATGAACGAGCAGGTGGCCGCGCATAGTTCATCGTTGGTGCCTACACACTGAACAATATGAACGAGTTCTCGTTCATTAAATGGCCCTACACACTAGAAGACATGACCAGTGTGAAAGATGAACAATGTGGAAGATGAGCAATTTCCCTTGAACTTCCGAGAGCCCTGACAAACGAAATTGAATGTACACACTAAGCAATTTTTTTAAACAATTTGAAAGATATCTTTGTAATTGGCACCTTTTTTACATATTTTAATATGTAAAATATGGGTGTGGGCCTGGCTGTAGAAGGGGTAACCAATGAAGTTTTTATCACCCACTGCCCCACCAATTTATAATGAGTTCAATTATATATATATATATATATATATATATACACAGACCAGAGTACCTGGCTCTCACATTAAGACCGCGTTACTGCGCCGAGTGCCTCCACAAATAATAGTCACATAAAGTGCAAAGGTGCGGCACTCCTAGCGGCTTGAATAAAGGACAACAGCAGGGCATGCGTGTAGACAATGTTTCAATGCCTTTATTGCGGCAAGTAAGACCTGATGACAATGCCTCAATAACGGCATTGAAACATTATCTACACCTACAGTTGTCCTTTATTCAAGCCGTTAGGAGCGGCGCACCTTTGGACTTTGTATTAAATATATATATATATATATATATCTCAATATATAAATATATATAGTATATTGAATCCATTATAAATATTTTTTAATTACATTGGTGGCATAGTGGAAATATAATTGGTGGGGCAGTGGGTGTAAAAAAAACTTCATTGGTGGGGCAGTAGATGGAGATGCTGAGCGGTCAGCGGCTTCCATCTGCGGGCTCCCATCAGCGGCTCAGCTAGAATGAAGCCGCTGGCATGGAGGTGAGCCGCTGCTGGGGAGGGAGCCACAGCCGTTGGCAGGGAGGTGAGCAATGTCACATTGTGTACATCACTCATTGCGGCTCCATACACACATGCCGTGATGAGCGATTTCACAGGTGACATTGCTCACATTGAGCTGTCTGCACGGCCGACCTGCAATCAACGAGCATGGGTGCGCGCATCGTTGATTGCTAGGACCATAGCACACTAGACGATGTCAACGATATATCGCTCACAATCGTCGGTGTCGGCCATATTGGTCAAAATAATTGTCCATTGTGTATGACCCTTAATGACCGAGAACGTTCATATCATTTAGTGAAATCTATAAGTGTATAGGGCCCATAAGGCAGATTGTTTCTCCACATCTTCTAGTTCCAGTTTTAGTAAGCATGATTCTAGGACATTTTGTAAACTAAAAAAAAAAAATGCTTTATTTAAGAGGTTTTTGCTCCATTTTCAATGTATCAGTGTCATCTTATTTTCAGAAGTCTGTGTGATCTGGAATCTAATCTGGATATTTATTGAATCTATCAGTAAAGCTTTCTGCCTGATGCTTAGCTGATTGATAGTGTGTATTAGTATGAGTGGGGTGCTGAGGTGCTACAGAAATGAGCAGGTCAGCCTCATAGTCTGAGCACTATCATGTGTCTCGCTAAGATATATGTAGCAGAATATTGCCTGATGGGGATATATAAAACAAGCACAAGGAAAATGCAAGAAGCAGTGTAGACGGAAAAGTATTGCTTCACTCTGTGTTGCCATGAATAGCCATATTAATGGTCCCTTCAGTTCTCATAGGTGCCCAGTATTTCTTTCCAATCACCCATCTGGAATGCACACTGCTCTGTTCATCAATGTGGAAGGACAACACAAGTACGTGTGCAACATCTAAGTGTTACATAGTCCATCTGAATTATCCATCTTAATGTCATGAAGTCTATAGGCTAACATAACCAGGTTGTAATGGTTGCAGTTAATTTACATTTATACGACTTTTCTATAATGCTACACACTGAATTAGGCTTTGAATGTAGAATTACATTTAACGATGAAAGCATACCAGTTCCTAAGTGTGATAAGAACGATAAGAACTAATAGCAACTAAACTAAGTAGTATTCTGAAGAACTGTAAATGTAAACGTTTACTAGGTAATAGATAAAATAATACACTTCGGGTGTGTACACACGGTGAGATATTTTCTTTTGATTTTGACTATAAAGTCAAAATCGCAAGAAAAGTTAGTGCAGATCGCAAGGTGAAAGTCACCTTGCGATCCCGATTCGATCCCGATGCGCTGTCCCGCCAGGTCGGCATCGCAACAGAAGATAGACTGTTCAGGCAAGACAATCCTTGCTAGATCGGTGTACTATCTAGTTCATCTCACATGTCAATGACATCTCACATAAGCCAAAATCTCACATAAGCCAAAATCGTAAGCACACATAGTCCATATCTCAAGAAAAGTTAGTCAAAATCGGTGGTGCTGGGCTCCGGGGAGTTCAAGGGAAATCGCAAGTGAAAAACGGGCATAGCAAGGATCTCACCGTGTGTACACACCTTTAGTTGGCTGAGACGTTGCATGGCCCTGATTTAACAGGACATCGAAATACTTCAAAGGTCCAGCTCAGGTCTCCTCTCTTCCAATAACATGGACTTGTTTAATTTTCTCTCCCGCTCTGAGACTTCCTATTGGCATGAATGAGACACAATCCATTCATACTTTCTCTGAAGAGAGGAGGAATTGTGCACAGCATTGTCACTATGTTTTGTTCTGTAGCAGGACTGGCAAAGCCACAGGAATGTTCTATATAAAAGGCATGCCTTATCAGTAGGAGACAGCTTAGGGATCCAATATAGGTGTTAATGGTTTTAGAATTATGTGAGGCA
Source organism: Pseudophryne corroboree (assembly GCF_028390025.1). NCBI lineage: Eukaryota > Metazoa > Chordata > Amphibia > Anura > Myobatrachidae > Pseudophryne > Pseudophryne corroboree. The sequence goes on along the minus strand of NC_086444.1, from coordinate 941,595,982 downwards.
TAATCCTATAGTTTTTTGTAATTTCTCACCAGATATGTGCATTTATTGCTGTGTTAGTCCCTGCTGACTAACAGGTTTATTTCTTACAGGTGAACAAGATCCGGTAATCAGCAGTGACTCTGATATATCTCTGATTATGGCAGTAGAAGTGGGACTTTCAGACGTGGATCTTTCCACTGATCAGGACTGTGAGGAGGTGAAGTCATGAGCAGGTCTGTTGCTGCGGACCATAGAAAAGATATAGGACATGTGACGTGGTCAGCTCTCCTGGAGTATGGACTATTCCAAAAAGTAAAAACCACACACCATCACCATAAATCTCCAGTGCACTCCATTAAGGGATGATCATGAAAAAGCAATAGCACCAGGTGCCTGCTATTGTCAGCACAGTTCCTTCCCGCTGGATTTTAAGTTGTGTTGATATGGGAGCAGAAGCCTTCTGGTTTCCTCACTTGTGCAAGGCTTCAGTCTGCAGGCTTCCCTGATGAGGATGGTAGACATGGAACTAAAACAAGATCTTTGATGCTATTTAAAAAAAAGAGATATAAACTTTGCTACCCTTTTCTGTTGTTTACCCAGTTTTAATCAGTGTATTTCAATCACAAATACCATGGTCCTGATAGCAAATCTCTAGATTTTTTTACTTCAAGGCTTCTCTGCCAAGTCAACAGGAAGAGATTGTGATGGTCATGTGTGAAAGCCTTACTCTTATCTTAAGAAAGCTATGATTACCGGATGGGCAACCATCCCAGAAGCACTAGAGAAGAGACTGTCTGTAGAGTGCCCATACCAATTGCATGTGATACGACATTTCTCATGAACTGCATAAAGAATGTTAGGTACTAGAGTTACAGGCTATTACTTTGGGTCATAAAGAAGACTCAGACGTCAGTGAACAAGAACACTATGTCAATGCACAATCTATTTTACATCTAACATCACTGAAAGTTTGTTTAGATTTAAGAAAAAAAAATAGAATCCCCACTTAATTACTTAGGAGAACCAATCCTTTTCACACTTAATGAAGAATTATCCAGTATTGTGCTTATGCTATAAAGTGGGTATGTTTTTTTTTTCCAAGAATAAATATATATTTTTTCAAAATCGAATATAACTATTAGTTTGGGAATGAAATAAAAAAACCAAACAGTGGTATTTTAGTGCTGTGAATTCCTGTAAGATGTTATACTACTCCAAGACATTGCATTATGCCGTTGTTTACAACTTTACTTTTGAAAGCTTTCTGATGCAGACACATTTTTACTTGTAATTGAATATATAGCCATAGCGGATCATTCTGTCTCTGAAAATATGGTTTTATCTGTGCATCCACATGAAGGCAGTTCATGTTTTGTGACGGTGACATTGGCAACTAGAATGTCCTATCTATGACAGGAATAAGGCCTCTTATGTAAACATCAAGAAGTTCTGTTAACCCCTTCAGGAGTTTCACCCGCTGTGTCATGCTTTTCGCCAGGGGTTTTATGCTCTGTGATCCATTCTCGTTGCCTTAGGGAATGCTCGTTGCTTAGGGATAACTAGGGATGGCCATAGACCATCGATGAATCAAAATCATCAATGCTCTATGACCGATGTTGAATACTTTTACCATCGATGGGGTAGAAACAGATGGTTTCACGCCATCGATGGTTCACCGCTACCGAATTAATTTTTTTTTCTTTCTAAAAGTGTCAGGGCACTTAGCTCCACCCCCTGACACCCACTAAGCCACACACCCTTTTTCAGCCGCATGTGTACTGCAAATCAGGGTTGACCATCGATGTATCCATTCCAGATGGTTTTACGCCATCGAGGTTATCCATCGATGGATAACCCAGCAGTGGCCATCCCCTGGGCAGCATTTGCTGGTGGGCACTAGCCCCCCAGCACTGACATCCTCTCCTCTCCCCCCATCCTCTCCTCCCTTGTACTCTGCTCGGCTGGCAGAGTTTTGTGGAATAACGCAATCACGTCATCCACCGGGCCGGCGAAGCGGAGTGTAAAGAGGAGGGTGCGGGAGAGAGTGGGAGCAGTGACATGCCCGGAAAATTTCCGGGGTTTCCAGTCTGCACAGCGCAGCTGGCCCCGGAAATTTTCCGAGTATACTACTGAAGGGGTTAAACGTTTCACCAGTTTGAAATATTAGACAGATATCTTATGAGTGATAGTGTAACTGTCTGTCTGGTTAAAATCCATGAAAAACGAGAATGGCATACAGATGTGTCCTCATACACTACTACTGTAGTCCCGACAGACATCCTATCCCGGCTTGCCATGTCCCATATGACTCTTTTTTGCATGAATCTTAGTCGCAAAGCTATATGGCAAATTCGTTTCACAAGACACCGATTAATTCGATGTTCTACAAAATGTGCTACGAATGCACCAGCGGGGGCTTTATTTCATGCAAAGTTCCATTATGCTGATTCAGACTCAGTCGCACACCGACATACAAGTGCCGCATATGAGTGCAGTCTCATGAAGTAGTTTTATTGCACTGCGACTAGATATGTTACACCACTTGTCGTGGCTCACATGCACCAAGCGCCTTGCACTGCATGGCTTATTGAGGTTAGGTGTATGGTGTCACATCTGTAGATAGTCATGTAGTGAAGAGGTTTGTACAGTTGCTGAGGGAGTTAGTAAGTAGATTACATATTAATAGAGGAGAGCTAGAATTTCTTATTAGGTTACCAGAGGAACCAGGATATTTAGACACTACTGCCCTGTGAGACAGTATTTCCATTAGTAATGACACAGATGTTAAAAAAGTTTCAATCCTCCAAAGGTTTTGTATAATAATAATAATAATAATAAAGAAGTTAGGACTGCTTAGTAGTAGGGATGAGTGAAATTTTAAAAACTATTTTGCAGCATACTCACCTCACACTGCATTTGGCCATGAAATAAAAGTATTCACAAATAGTGATTGGACATCAAAAGAAAACATCGGTCGTACCAATGTTTTTAGCATTAGGCATAAAACATTGTTTAATCCCAATGTAAATTGATTTAGGAATACCAATAGTTTCCTCTTGTGTGAAGTAAACTAGCTACTTAACAACACTCCAAGCAAGGGATTTAAACATCCAACTTCCTGTATCATATTCATATATGTGAGCTTTTTAGTAACAGTGCTTTATGTGCACCATGTCAACAATAACTTTTAGTTAAATCCTCCTATATTTAAAACAGATAATTTTCAGCATGCCATACACACGAATCAAACTCTCAAATTCCTGTACCGCAGTTAGACACTCAACAAATACATTTTTGCTCCTGTATAGGAAGTACTGTGTTTCTAACTAGTAAATGTTAGTTTAAACCATTGCAACTAACCAGATCCATGTAGTTTGTAGCCACGCATCCAATCCCTTGCAGCCACACACCACACAGATCTGCTTAGTTTCAATGGTTTAAACTAACAATTACAACTATAATTAGAATTAAAAAGCTTCCTATGTAGATGCAAATTGCTCATGTGTTAAATGTCTGACTGCGAAACATGAGGTTAGGAGTTTGAGTCCACTGCATGGCATGCTGGACAGTGTGTGTTTTAAATACTGGAGAATTTAGCTGAATGTGCACCAGTCTGCAGTATGTATAAGCACCTGGGTGTGGGAGCCAGCCTACCCACCATATGGTATAACATTAAAATAAAGTTTCTACTGCAGGGTTTGCCATCAGCCAGAACCAATCCATCGATGGTTTGATGAAATATCATTCAAATACCATACCTATTCCCAACCAAACTACATAACCAAATTAATTGAACTTCATTGTCCATGCTTTATTCATATAAATGGGTCAATGCAGATTTGAAAGCAAACCAATTTTACAGACGGATCGTGTGCATTTTTGCACTGCGCATGCCCAAGAGCTGAGTGTATGAGTTTACGGGCAATTCAGAGACATAAATAACTCCGTTGCATCTCCACTTGCAATTGGGGGTCATTCAGAGATGATCGTAGCTGTGCTAAATTTAGCACAGCTACGATCATTCACACTGACATGCGGGGGTACGCCCAGCACAGGGCTATCCCGCCCTGCATGTCAGTGCCACCCTGCCCCCCGCAGCGGCGATGCCTTTGCACTTCAAGAGTAGCTCCCAACCAGCGCAGCTTTAGCGTGCTGGCCGGGAGCTACTCATCGCTCCCCGGCCTGCAGCGGCTGCATGTGACATCATGCAGCCACTGCGGCCCGCCCCCCATTCGGTCCGGCTACGCCTGCGTTGGCCGGACCACACCCACGAAATGGCGGCCAAACGCCGCCTATCTGCCCCCCCCCCCACGCCCAGAGACCGCCTCTGTCTGTCAATCAGGCAGAGGCGATCGTAGCGGCCCGACGGCGCAGTTCTAATCCGATCGCACCGCTGCGATAAACTGCAGCGTTCGATCGGGTCAGAATGACCCCCATAGCTGGGTGTTAGTGAGGGTGGGCCATGGACATTTGATAAAATTGTGGGCTGTGCAGTGTTTATGCAAAAGCTGGTAAAAGTGCGCACTAATAAGGATGGAAGTTATAAAGCAACCATATAGATAGGGGAGGTCACACAGATGCGTACAAATGTGCATATGGACGAACATCCACACTTTCACAATGCAGGAGCAACTTGTGTTCAACTCTGCGTCAGCCTTAATTCTGCAAACTGTAAATTTGCTAACATATTGCCTGGTTCACAGTTGTCCATATTGAATACGCAGCTGCACTCGCAATTTATGCGCAAAAATATGTCTGGCAATAGACACTCACCTGAAACAGTGTGTGACAGACTGTAAATACTGCTCCACCCACTTTCCCTATCTGCGTTATGTGTGGGGGTGAAAACACACCACCATCGATACAACATCGGGTGCACATCAACTGCTCTAGTAAGTTCTGGGCTGGTAAGATTCCAGGTCAGCTTTCTCTCTAAAAATGGCTCCTGGGACGGTGGTTCTGCGATTGGGAGCCCAATCGCAGACACACCCCTGGAAGTCCCATAACGCATTCACTTTCAGCCACTTCCCTGTCTCCGCCCAGAAATGCCCATGGATTGCAGTGGTCTTCCCAGAAGCGTGGGATCACGGAGACATTGCAAATGCCATCTCAAACTACAGCTTGCACAATGAGACTTATCTCAGCGTTTCAAGCATGCACAGTAACAAAAAAACACGCCACTACGAAAATATCGGCATAGAATATAACAATAAATCAAGCTCATAGTGCAGTGTCAATTAGCAGAATAGCTGAGAAAATGCAGAACTCAAAATCTGTATCGCAGGAAATCTGTAAAATTGCCTGTTCTACCCTAAAATTCAGTTCAAATTAAATTCTGCAGAAATTTCACTCAAATCTAAGAGGCATATCCAATTGCGGGCAATGATTTCATCCCTGTGAGTTAGTGAAGGAACAGCAGCACTTTACATCAGCTCCAACTCAAACAATTTTGTTTACAGACGCAAAGGGCTGCATACAAAATTGTGCGAATTTGGAGAGTAGATGGATGGAAGATGTACTGTTGCCGGCGTTTCGTTGCCATCGCAATGGATACTCGCACATTTCACCCGCAATTGGATTGGCCCTATAAATCTGTGCTAGATGCAAAAAACAAGACCTTATCTAAGCATTAAGGAGGTTATTCAGTAAGGATTGCAGATTCTGTTAAAAAGCAGAATCTGCAATCCTTTCTATCACATGCGGTGGGCCGCCCATCGCAGGGCAAGGCTGCCCAGCATGCTGAATGACCTGCCAAGTGGCTGCGAACGCAATTTGATTGCATTTGCCGCAATTATGGACCCCCTGCAGCCACAGCTAGGCTGCGTATGCAGGCGGTCCGACATCATTTTCTTGATCCGAGCGGCTGTATGTGACATCACGCAGCCGCCCCGAAAAACGCTCTCAACCCGCCCTCCGTTTTGCGTATGCCACCCCCGCAATGGCCACTGATGTCAATCAAGGTGCGGTCGCATCCTTCCTGGATGCCATCGTAATTTGATTGCGTGCGGCGAATGTGCAATGTGCCATAAATCGCTCAATTGTGATTTTTGGTACTCTGCGTACGGAGTTGAATAACCCATTAAATCTGCATCAGACGTTCAGTTGCAAATATTATAGCCAAATACAGTATAAATATATATATATGCATTAAGCATTACTAAATTCAAACACCCTTTTCTCTTACGTCCTAGAGGATGCTGGGGACTCCGTAAGGACCATGGGGTATAGACGGGCTCTGCAGGAGACATGGGCACTATAAAGAACTTTTAGTATGGGTGTGCACTGGCTCATCCCTCTATGCCCCTCCTCCAGACCTCAGTTAGATTTTGTTTCCAGAGGAGATAGGGTGCATTACAGAGGAGCTCTCCTGAGTTTCTCTGAAAAAGAATTTTGTTAGGTTTTTTATTTTCAGGGAGCACTGCTGGCAACAGGCTCCCTGCTTCGTGGGACTGAAGAGACAGAAGCAGACCTACTTAAATGCTAGGCTCTGCTTCTTAGGCTACTGGACACCATTAGCTCCAGAGGGAGTCGGAACGCAGGTCTCACCCCGCCGTTCGTCCCAGAGCCGCGGCGCCGTCCTCCTTGCAGAGCCGGAAGATAGAAGCCGGGTGAGTATAAGAAGAAAAGAAGACTTCAAGGCGGCAGAAGACTTCAGATCTTCACTGAGGTAAGTGCGCAGCGGTAACGCTGCGCGCCATTGCTCTCACACGCTACACACAGAACAGGCACTAATGGGTGCAGGGCGCAGGTGGGGCACCCTGGGCAGCAATAAACCTCCAGACTGGCATTTCAGGGCACACAGTATCAGTTGGCGCTGGGTGTGTGCTGGCATACTCTCTCTCTCTGTCTCTCCAAAGGGCCTTGTTGGGGAATTGTCCCCATATAGATATATCCCTGTATGTGTGCGGGTGTCGGTACGTGTGTGTCAGCATGTCTGAAGCGGAAGGCTCGTCCAAGGAGGAGGTGGAGCAGATGAGTGGTGTGTCTCCGTCGGCAACGCCGACGCATGATTGGATGGACCTGTGGTATATGTTAAATGCAAGTGTGGCCTCATTACATAAGAGACTGGACAAAGCAGAGTCCAGGGAGAAATCAGGGAGTCAATCCTCGGTTTGGACTGGGTCACAGGGCCCTTCTGGGTCTCAAAAACGTCCCCTGTCCCCAATAGTAGACACGGATACCGACACGGATTCTGATTCCAGTGTCGACTACGATGATGCTAAATTGCACCCAAGGGTGGCAAAAAGTATTCAGTGTATGATTATTGCAATAAAAGATGTTTCGCATATCACAGATGACCCCTCTGTCCCTGACACAAGGGTGCGCATGTATAAGGAAAAGAAACCTGGGGTAACCTTTCCCCCATCTCATGAGCTTAACGAGTTATTTGAAAAAGCTTGGGAAACTCCAGATAAAAAATTGCAGATTCCCAAAAGGGTTCTTATGGCGTATCCTTTCCCTGCACAGGACAGGGTACGTTGAGAATCCTCTCCCAGGGTGGACAAGTCTTTAACTCGCTTGTCAAAGAAGGTGGCGCTACCGTCTCCGGACACGGCAGCCCTCAAGGATCCTGCTGATCGCAGGCAGGAGACTACTTTAAAGTCTATTTATGCGCATACAGGTGCTTTGCTCAGACCGGCGATAGCATCGGCATGGGTATGTAGCGCGGTTGCAGCATGGACAGATGCCTTGTCAGCTGGCCTTGATACCCTAGACAGGGATACCGTTTTATTAACCTTAGCCCACATTAAAGACGCAGTCTTGTATATGAGGGACGCTCAAAGAGACGTTGGGCTGCTGGGTTCCAGAGCCAATGCCATGGCGATTTCTGCGAGACGAGCTCTATGGACCCGCCAATGGACGGTTGATGCAGACTCAAAGAAGCATATGGAGGTTTTACCTTACAAGGGTGAAGTGTTCTTTGGGGAGGGGGTCGCGGACCTGGTTGCCACAGCTACCGCGGGTAAATCTACCTTTTTACCTTTTGTCCCCCAACAGCAAAAGAAAACTCCACAGTATCAGATGCAGTCCTTTCGGTCGCATAAGTCCAGAAGAGGTCGGGGCTCTTCCTTCCTTGCCAGAGGTAAGGGTAGAGGAAAGAGAACACCTGCTTCGGCTAGTTTCCAGGAGCAGAAGTCCTCCCCGGCTTCTACAAAATCCACCGCATGACGCTGGGGCTCCCCTAAGGGAGTCCGCACCAGTGGGGGCACGCCTTCGACTTTTCAGCCAGATCTGGATGCTTTCAGACGTGGATCCTTGGGCGATGGAAATTGTCTCCCAAAGCTACAGGCTGGAATTTGAAGAGGTGCCCCCTCGCCGATTTTTCAAGTCGGCCTTGCCAGCTTCACCCCCGGAGAGGGAAGTGATGTTAGCTGCAATTCCAAAGCTGTGTCAACAGCAAGTGGTGGTCAAGGTTCCCCTGGTCCAACAGGGAAAAGGGTATTATTCCACCCTGTTTGTGGTCCCGAAGCCGGATGGTTCGGTCAGACCCATTTTAAATCTAAAATCCCTAAACCTGTACTTGAAAAAGTTCAAATTCAAGATGGAATCGCTCCGTGCTGTATTATCCAGCCTGGAAGGGGGGGATTTGATGGTGTCACTAGACATAAAGGATGCATACATTCATGTCCCCATTTACCCCCCTCATCAGGAGTACCTGAGATTCCCTGTACAGGACTGTCATTACCAGTTTCAGACGTTGCCGTTTGGGCTTTCCACGGCCCCGAGGATTTTCACCAAGGTATTGGCGGAGATAATGGTGCTCCTGCGCAAGCAGGGGGTCACAATTATCCAATACTTGGACGATCTCCTGATAAAGGCGAGATCGAGAGACCAATTGCTGAAGAGCGTGTCGCTCTCCCTGAAAGTGCTGCAACAGCACGGTTGGATTCTCAATCTGCCAAAGTCACAATTGGTTCCAACGACTCGGCTGTCATTCCTAGACATGATTCTGGACTCGGAACAAAAGAAGGTTTTTCTTCCATTGGAAAAAGCCCAGGATCGCCAGAACATGGTCAGAGACCTGCTAATACCAAAAAGAGTGTCTGTTCTTCAATGCACTCGTGTGCTCGGAAAAATGGTGGCAGCCTACGAGGCCATCCCCTTCGGCAGGTTTCATGCGAGGACTTTTCAGTGGGACCTTCTGGACAAGTGGTCCGGGTCCCATCTACAAATGCATCAGAAAATATCCCTGTCCCCCAGGGTGTCTCTCCTGTGGTGGCTGCAGAGTGCTCACCTTCTAGAGGGTCGCAGGTTCGGCATTCAGTACTGGGTTCTGGTGACCACGGACGCGAGCCTCCGAGGGTGGGGAGTAGTCACACAAGGAAGAAATTTTCAGGGATTATGGTCAAGCCAGGACGCTTGTCTACACATCAACATACTGTAATTGAGGGCCATATACAGCGGCCTACGACAAGCGGAGAATCTTCTTCGCGACCTACCGGTTCTGATTCAATCAGACAACGTAACAGCCGTGGCTCATGTAAACCGCAAGGCGGGACAAGGAGCAGAGTGGCAATGGCGGAAGCCACCAGGATTCTTCGCTGGGCGGAAAATCACGTAAGCGCTCTGTCAGCTATCTTCATTCCGGGAGTGGACAACTGGGAAGCAGACTTCCTCAGCAGACACGATCTCCATCCGGGAGAGTGGGGACTTCATCAGGAAGTTTTTGCAGAGATAACAAGTCGTTGGGGAATTCCTCAAATAGACATGATGGCGTCACGCCTCAACAAGAAGCTTCGGAGGTATTGTGCCAGGTCACGGGACCTTCAGGCAGTAGCAGTAGACGCCCTAGTGACACCGTGGGTGTTTCAGTCGGTCTATGTGTTTCCTCCTCTTCCTCTCATCTCAAAAATATTGAGAATCATAAGACAAAGAAGAGTGCAGACAATACTCATTGTTCCAGATTGGCCTCGAAGGGCCTGGTACTCAGATCTTCAAGAAATGCTCACAAAAGATCCGTGGCCTCTTCCTCTCGGGGAGGACCTGTTACAGCAGGGGCCATGTGTGTTCCAAAACTTACCGCGGTTACGTTTGACGGCAGGGCGGTTGAACACCGAATCCTAGCTGGGAAGGGTATTCCGGAGGAAGTCATCCCTACTCTGATGAAGACTAGGAAGGAGGTGACCGCAAAGCACTATCACCGTATTTGGAGGAAGTATGTATCTTGGTGTGAAGCCAAGAAGACTCCTACGGAAGAATTCCATCTGGGTAGGTTTCTCCACTTTCTACAGACAGGAGTGGATATGGGCCTGAAGTTAGGCTTCATTAAGGTACAGATTTCGTCCCTATCTATATTCTTCCAGAGGGAATTGGCTTCTCTCCCAGAAGTCCAGATGTTTGTGAAGGGAGTGCTGCACATCCAGCCCCCCTTTGTGCCCCCAGTGGCACCGTGGGACCTTAACGTGGTGTTAAGTTTCCTGAAATCTCACTGGTTTGAACCTCTTCAAACAGTGGATTTAAAATTTCTCACGTGGAAGGTGGTCATGTTATTGGCCTTGGCATCTGCAAGGCGGGTGTCAGAATTGGCGGCCTTGTCCCACAAAAGCCCCTATTTGATTTTCCATGCGGATAGAGCTGAATTGAGGACACGTCCTCAGTTTTTGCCTAAGGTGGTTTCTTCATTTCATATGAACCAACCTATTGTGGAGCCTGTGGCTACGAGGGATTGGGAGGACTCCAAGTCCCTGGATGTAGTCAGGGCCTTAAAGATTTATGTAGCCAGGACGGCTAGGGTTAGGAAAACAGAGGCTCTGTTTGTCCTGTATGCGGCCAACAAGATTGGTGCTCCTGCTTCTAAGCAGACTATTGCTCGCTGGATCTGTAACACGATTCAGCAGGCTCATTCTACGGCTGGATTGCCGTTACCAAATTCAGTGAAGGCCCATTCCACTAGGAAGGTGGGCTCATCTTGGGCGGCTGCACGAGGCGTCTCGGCATTACAGCTTTGCCGAGCAGCTACTTGGTCGGGTTCAAACACTTTTGCAAAATTCTACAAGTTTGATACCCTGGCTGATGGAGACCTTGCGTTTGCTCAGTCGGTGCTGCAGAGTCATTCGCACTCTCCCGCCCGGTCTGGAGCTTTGGTATAATCCCCATGGTCCTTAAGGAGTCCCCAGCATCCTCTAGGACGTAAGAGAAAATAAGATTTTAAACCTACCGGTAAATCTTTTTCTCCTAGTCCGTAGAGGATGCTGGGCGCCCATCCCAGTGCGGACTAAATCTGCAAGACTTGTATATAGTTGTTGCTTACATAAGGGTTATGTTACAGTTGTGATCGGTCTTTGACTGATACTGTTTTTTGTTCATACTGTTAACTGGTTGCATATATATTCCAGGTTATATGGTATGATTGGTGTGGGCTGGTATGAATCTTGCCCTTAGATTAACAAAATCCTTTCCTCATATTGTCCATCTCCTCTGGGCACAGTTCTGGAGGAGGGGCATAGAGGGAGGAGCCAGTGCACACCCATACTAAAAGTTTTTTATAGTGCCCATGTCTCCTGCGGAGCCCGTCTATACCCCATGGTCCTTACGGAGTCCCCAGCATCCTCTTCGGACTAGGAGAAGAAGATTTACCGGTAGGTTTAAAATCGTATTTTTTATCATAAGCCCCAAGTGTGTTATCTCCTACATAGTTGTACCTCAAGTACTAATAAATAGAAGCATAATTAGGGTACTGTTATTTTGTATTGTGAAATACACTACATGTTGTATACAAAGGCACTACCCAAAGACTACTGTATGTGTTCATTATATGTTATTATAAAGCACCACCACAAAATGTATATGAACCATTCAGTTTTGCTAAAGCAAATACATGCAATGAATATTAAAGAATTTCTCCTTCTTTACAAAAAAAGTTTATAGCATGGAGAATCTTGCTTTCTATATACGCAGTTGTCTTGTTATACTGGCACACTGTGTCTCCTCAGTTTTACCGTTTAAAAGCATCATGTTCTGCCCAAGGCAAATCCTAATCAGACAGACTGTAGTAGGCAGGTTAGAGCAATCATTTTGTCAAAGTGCATAATTCTCTTAAGAGCAATCGCTAATAGAGAGTCATAGAGGAGGGCAAGCACGGCTTTGAAGAAACAGTGTGGCCTTCTATAGAATGTGTGTTGAGAATAACAGAGATTTCTGTCCTGTTATATTGTGAAATTTTGCTGCTAGAACTGATCAGTTTTCAAATGATTTATCTTCCATTCCTACATAAAGTGACACTTGTATTAATTAGTCCAGCACACAATGCAGTTCCAACCTCTTATTGCTGTTGATGGTCAGTGCGCTTGTTGTCAAAGCTAAGTCAGGGTACACACTTGCCCATGCACATCAGATGTGACATCAGGCAAGGTTTCCCACCGCAAACGATATCGTTTATACACACTGAGCGGTATCGTTTACTGTATGGTCAGTGGCGGCACCTGGCCACACCCAGTCTTCTACAATATCTTTAGATTTCAAGGTAAAAACGAAAGATATTGTACATCGGTAACAACCCGCGGGATCAGGCATTGTTAACAAAATAGTGAATATTCACTGGACGATGTTACCGTTATATCGTCCAGTCCTCCAGATCAGACGATATATCGGGTGCATAGCGCCAAGTGTGTAACCCAGCCTAAGACTTACCCTATCAATTAAATATCATCATTGTCAAGTGTGTTTATATTCATTTGTGCACATCACATGCAATGTTTTAGCATGTTTTCAGAACAGATATTTCTCTATACACTGAAGACTTCTTGCCAGTAGTCCCATTGAAGGACACTATGGTCCGCATCCTTTAGCCATTTGTTTCAGAAAATGGCTAATAACAAAGAATGATAGCTTGCACTCGTGTGTAGATCCTTTATATAATGCAGCTTGTATGCTGGATGTAATGGTACACCACTTGCTTGGCACATGGTTGCATCAGCAAGTGCCTTATCTGACCTGGTCGCACATGACCAGTCAGATACACAGTGTGTGCAGCTGCAGGGAAGAGAGACTTCCCGCAGCTGCTGCCTCCTTGCACCCTCCCTCAGTGTCTGCCGTGTTGCCAATCACTGATGATCGGTCAGCATGGCAGGACCTCCAACCCGGCAGCTGCAGGCATAAGCAGCCACTGTGGAAATGTAAATTAACTCCTCAGTATGCCGGCAGTGGGGTGAGCGCAAAAAGTCCCCTTGTGGGCTCGCGCTCGCCACAGGTTCTATTCCCACTCTATGGGTGTTGTGGACACCCACGAGTGGGAATAGCCCCTGTTAGCCGGGATTCTGGCTGTCAATATTGTCAGCAGTTGGGATTGCAGCGTCGGTAAACCTGACCGCCAGGATACCGACTTCCGGCAAGTTAACTGCAACCCGTTTAAATACATGTTCTTTACCTAATTCGCTCCAAAAAAAACCAACAATTTCTGATCATTTTTTGAGGGGGAAAAATTGTCAATTAGGTGGTTAAGAAAAATGGGGAAATTTATCAAGTCTTCTAAATGGTGGAGAAGTTACCCATAACAACAAATTAGCTTTTATGCAGCATTTGTCAAGTACATTCTATAAAATTATAAGTAAGCTATTGATTGCTATGGACAACTTCTCCACTTCTTAGTAGGCATTTCGTCATAGTCTGCATAAAGAATCTGAAGTGTCCATTAAGTATTTTCTTGAGCATCTTGCAATGTTCAGAAGAATCAGAAATTAAAATGGTAGAATTTAAATTAAACCAACCACCGTGCGTGCCACGCAGTTACTAGATATTGGATTAAACATGGTTAGTGATACAATTGTCTTGCTGCCTGGCCATACTTGATGTCAGCACATATTAATATACTTGGTATAAGGCAAGATGAATACTTGAGTCAGCACATTTGAGTGGTACTGAGGAAGCAGGGAATAAGCTCAGAGAACATAGGGGTCTATTTACTAAGCCTTGGATGGAGCTAAAGTAGATGGCGATAAAGTACCAGCCAATCAGCTCCTAACTGCCATTTTTCAAACCCAATCTGTGACATGGCAGTTAAGAGCTGATTGGCTGGTACTTTATCTCCATCCAAGGCTTAGTAAATACACCCCATACTCACTTCCTGTTACTTTGGTATTTGCCCCCTCTGGGAAGAATACTGGTTCATGTCATTGGCTTGCCTCCAGGGACTGCACTTAGGGCCTGATTCATTAAGGATTGCAAGGATTGTTCGAAGCAGCTTTGCATTTATAGTAACATAATTATTGAGGTTAAAAAAATAAAGACAAAATGTCCATCTAGTTCAACCTTTTTTATAATTCTTTTACTAATCTGCATTTAACACTATTTTAACTAAATAGACCCAGATGAGGTTAAGTCAATAAGTCTAACTAACACTATAAATCATGCTTTTTCTAAAATGCACTCACTTTAAATGCTATATTCTTGGATATTTCTTTCAGTTAGAAACTTACCTAATCCATTTTTCAAACACATTGATTTGCAGTCCTCAGCAATGCAAATACAGGGGGAGGTGCATACTACCACCTCTCAGCATTTGTCATGCAATTGCATCTCAGATGAACATAGTGACCGTCGGTCGCAATGTTCATCTGTGACTGCAGGCTGAGTATGCTACAGCTCACTCAGCTTTGCCATTGCAGTGCGGCTTGCAGCGCAAAGGAAACTGTCTCGCGACGCAGTCCATGGCCTCGCCACTCACAGAAAATGGAGACGACAAGCCCCCATTTTTCTGAACCCCAGCCGCCCTTCCCTGCAAACGCCTTTTCCTGTCAGGCAGAGGCATTTGCATTTTAGAGAATTGATTGCAGTACCCGTTCTGCACATGATCAGTCCTCTAACATCGGCAAAATGCAGAGAGGATCGCTTTTGCGATCCTTACTGATTTAGGCCCTTATATCATATAAATTATGTAATAGGTGGGAAGTTAAGTTCCAGGGGGAGATTAATGAAATGCTTTAGAGCACAGGTTCTCAAACTCGGTCCTCAGGACCCCACACGGTGCATGTTTTGCAGGTCTCCTCACAGAATCACAAGTGACATAATTAGCTCCACCTGTGGACCTTTTAAAATGTGTCAGTGAGTAATTAATACACCTGTGCACTTGCTGGGTTACCTGCAAAACATGCACTGTGTGGGGTCCTGAGGACCGAGTTTGAGAACCACTGCTCTAGAGAGGATGAGCGAAAGTGTTGACTACAGTAACCAATCAGATTCAAGCTATCACACTATAATTTGTCCTCTTTAGAAGTTCTGATACATTTCTCCCCAGGTGAGGAGACCGCCCACTTTCTAAAGCTACACTATCAGGGAGTTGGATTAACTATGTTAAGGTGTCAGGCTTCCTTCACCTAAGAGTCGACACCAACCGCATTGTCAGCCTGACTTCTGGATGTTTATTGCCTGACTGATGCTTTGGGAAGAGTTGGCCGGTGGCACTCAGTTTAAAGAGCTTCAGGTGGCTCTTGCCTCTGAAATGCCCATGCCTAGCTAGTAACATAGTATAACGGTAATGTCTTTCAATTTACGTGACAACCTTGTTCAATGTGACACTTTGCGGGGAATTCAATTGTTTGAAAAGTCGGTTGGGTGTCTGTTTTTCCTGTCTATTAGATAGGAAAAAACAGACACCCAAGCGACTTTTCAAACAATTGAATACCCCCTTTATGTTCATTTTTTTAGAATTCCAAAGGTGTTTGAGCCATACTGATTTAATTTTTTTTTTCATGGAAAACCCAAATATTTCAACTAGTTATCTGGTTTATAGAATATCCAGTATTGCAAAGTATTCATTTTGTAACCAGTTGTGAGGAAGTTGCCTTAGTAGTAGAAGTATGAGGGAAATTTCACTAAGTAAATGGTTCTTCTGTGAGTGTATGAAGGTTTTTGGTGTAATTTAGGATTGCTGCATAACACTTCCATCACTGCTTCTAAGTCACACCTGTTAGAAATTGATAACTGTTTTATTTTTATTTTTTTATATCATATTGTAATGCTACCCCACTTCTTAGTAATGCAACCTTGGAACACGTAAGTGTATGGTTTGTTTTCAAAAACTATATAATACATTTATGGATATATTGTATAATTGTCCTTTATATTGTACACTCAGTGCCTTCATCTCAAGTTTATTTCTTGTGTTTGCTTATTCTAATTGAAGCCAAACCCCTGTTCCAGTTGCTGACTCTCAGGTAAAACACAGTAAAGTTGATTGGTTGCTAGAAGTTACCCATCCAGACGTCTCCACTTTAGGGGTCCATACTTCATTGTACTATCATGGCATTTCCCTGGTTTGCCGATGAATGGGGTTAGGTCAGGTCATCGGCAAATTCCATTATGTTGGAAATCCTCAAGACGGGGAAATTTACCATATAAGATTTTGCAGAACGGGGCATTGGACAGCATCTGTATGGCCTGCATTACTGAGCACTGTATCGTAGCTATTAAGAAGACAAATCATGCCCCAGAGTTACATTGCACACACCACAGGCAGCATATCAATTATATTTTTTATACTGTTCTAAACTAGAGATGTGCGGATTTGGATTTACTTGGTTCTTAATGCTAAATTAGTGCAAGTTTGGATTTATCTGGATTTTTCTTATTGGCTATCCAAAACATGTGACAGCCAGATAGCCAATAAGATGCCGGTTTGAGATACGGGTAAATCCGAACCTGCACATCCCTATTCTAAATCTAAACACACCAATAATTGTATGAATAAAACAGTAAAAGCTAACTTAAATGTTTATGTACAGTATGGGAACATATGGCATTAAAAAATAAAGTCTAGCCCCAACACGGTATACAACCACAAATTAATCTATCTTCTCAGAAAAAAAATGTGCAGTAACTCCCAATGTCACCTACTGTAGGCATTCCTCTATCCCCATCAAGGCAGATATCATAAGTCAACCTGTCTCAGCAAGACAAATGTTATTACCCCTTTATGTGGCTCTCCCTCTCCCCCATCATAAAGAGCTTGCTCAGGTTTCCTCAGTTTAGCAACACTTCAGTGCCTAATAGTAATAAGACTGAGAGACAATCATGATCCATATAGAATATGCAAAGGGTACAGAATTAAGTTATACTGTAGATGTTACAAGCATTGATTTACATGTATATATTGCACAAGCTTACAGTATGTTCATTGTATGCCACCACCAAGCTGCATGTGCACACACTCCCTCCCTGTGTGCTGTGTAAGTGCCTTTGCCAAATACCTGACACCTCCAGCAACATTGGAGCATACAGTAATACAAGTTCTAGCACTTTGAGATCATAGGGTCTAATTCATGTTTGTATGCAAAGGGCGATTATCACACAACATAGCAATTATTGGCAGAATGCGCATGCGCAAAGGTAGTGCTGCAACTGAAGATTTTATGGAAAAGTGATTGTCAGTAAGTGACCGTTTGGAGATATTAATGGGGAGTGGTTGGGAAGACGCACACATTTCATGGCCATTTTTGGGGCGTGTATCTGCTGACTGCTGTGAGGTTTTACGTGCAGTAACATGGCGTCTGAGTAACTACTGTGTCCAGTCGGTGTAGCCGTAGACCAACCCTTAGCCCCTGTGTTCCTTGTTTTTGCATATAGGTTATGAGTGTGTACGCAATTGCGAATGAGCGGGCGATGGCTCCAGTGGGCCTCTCCTTTCATTTCAGGGCGGCAGCTTCACTTGCTAACAGCAGCTCCGTACAAACATGAATTAGGCCCACAGTGCAATATGTTGGGGGGTGGTAGCTATAAATGCAAGCAGCCAGCTTTACTTTCATTCACTTGGTCATGCTTTTGAATAGAACATACAAGTGATGGAAGTTTCAAGGTAATTTATTATTAGTGAGTTCTGATGTCATACTTTTAGTAGTCATTGGGAAAACTTGCATATTACACAGAATAAAGTTCCTTCTACTGTAATGGGTATTAGTCAGCTCCGAGCTCTTTGACCTGTCTGAAGGCACTCAATCTGTAGCCTTGTTGCTCAATCTGTAGCCTTGTTGCTCAATCTGTAGCCTTGTTGCTCAATCTGTAGCCTTGTTGCTCTAGGATCAGATTGGCAGCTTCCACATAATCCAAATAGATGATACAAAATGATGAAATCAAGAATATGTAAAGAAGAGTGTGATTCTAAAATGCTAGTAGGCTGGACCACGTACATTTCTAGGTGGACCTGCAGTCCTGCTCAAGTCGGCATAGAATACTTCTCTGGGAGCAGATCCAAAAATCAAAATCCGCCTTTGTATGGGCAAGGCAGAGGAATGTGTTTGCACTAAGTAGAATGCACTGTTGGGGCAGATGTAACCTTACAACGTACCACAAAATTTGCATTATGTTCCTTTGTTGGTCCCATTATTATTAATTAATCACATTTATAAAATTCATTGTAGTAATGCATGACCTGATGGTAATGGGGTGCGGTCCTCAACTCCAGTCACTAAGACCATCCAGAAGATAATCTTTTTCAGACTTCCTACAGTCAGGCACAAGATAATTTTTCTGTAACTATCTCACCTGTTCCTCCAAAGAGAAATCTTCAAACATGACATACAGTAGTCTACTGGGAGTTTAACAAAACCATACTGTATATGTACTGTATCTTGGAAATGATGTGCATTATAATGAAGCGCTTAATGGGTCTGCAATAGTTTGTCCTGTATGACGGTCTTTAGCACTTAACAAACTCACCAAGTCTTTTCTAACCAAAGAATGTCAGCAATGCTGAACCACTAAGATTTCAACACAGAATTTGAGTGTAAACTTTATAAAGAATGTTGATTTGTGTTATAATCAATCACCAAGTGTTTTTCATGACTTGGGCATTATGGATGCGAGCAGTGCACATTAAGTGGATATGTGAAGACTTTATGTTGTGCTCCTGTTTGTCTCATCTGCCGGCCGATCTCTACAGCTGTGCACTATGAATGTCTGCTAATTAACCTGTCTTCCTCGCATTCCTACAAAAAACATATAGTGTTAAAGTAAATGTTGTTAGAGAGAGGCAAACACTTCATTGTGTAGCCACATCTTAATGTAAAAGCACATAGACATTTTATAGGGATACATAACTCGGCAGACGGGATGCCGGCTGTCACTATCCCGACAACGGCATCCCGTCTGTCAGAATCCCTACAGAGAGTCCCCTTGTAGGAATACTGGGCCAGTGTCGGGATTCCATGCGTCAGTAAAATGCTGGCTGTCGGAATAATTGAACTGCTCCATTGGGTGCTCATTAATTAGCGCCACCCATAAAACTACTGAATTCCCCTCATACACTTACAGTTTAAGAGGGATGTTCTCACAATTAGGCAATATTAGTGATGACAGCATGTCCATGAAAATGCGGGTTATGCAGCGTAGGACATAAACCTATATAGATGTGTCCTCATACGTCTTGCCTCAATACGCCACGTAGCGGGAGATGCCTGCCATGAGTAAGCTGACAGGTTCTGTGTAACTATGTTAGCGTTGGGCGTCTTTTTGGCATAAATGCATCTTATTTGCATCGCTATGCAAATACAGTAGGAGACACAAGCAGACTCTATTGATTGAAATGGCATGCAGTATGCCTATATTCTCTGTGTGTCTGCAGCTGTAACTGAATACGAAATGGTATGTGGTAGGAAATCACTGTAAAGTACCATTTCGTATGCAGGTACAGCCACGGTCGCACACAGAATATAGGCATGCCGCATGCCATTTTAATCAGCTTGTGCATCCTATTTGCATCATTTTGCGAATAAGATGCATTTTCATGGAAAAAGTTGCACGTAAAGACGCTCGGCGCTACCGAGTCACAAAAGCAGGGAGGCTAGATGTAAGTGGACACATCCGTATATGCCTGTTTTGAGGTTCTGCACCCAGAAAAGCATGCTTACTGACGAGGATGTCTAGTAGCAAGCCAGACACACATGCAGATACTGTATGGTTGTATCTCGAATTGCATACAACTCTACATATGGCCCGAATATACATATATTTTTCCTGGCACATGTCTTTTGAGCAATGTACGTCCAATTTATTTACAACTAATTCAGGATCAAAAGGTATCATGTGCATAGAAAATTAGATTGTTGCGTGTACATGCCATATAAAAAAGGTGATTTAAATATTTGCTGGTCTTTTCTAATCAGGGTATTCTCAGGTGAGACAATACAATTTTGGTCTTTTCTTGCATAGTGGTTGTCACACTGATCCCAGGTACCATTACCTCTTTGCTTGGGCATATATTCTGCTTTTTGTGTTTTTTCTGTTTGTTAGCGAAGAAAGTTTTAATGATGCTTAATAGCAAATGTAGTTTTTTCAAACAAAACAAATGGTTAGAAGCATGGACATAAATGTATGTGATGTATGCCTGGGGTAAACCCGGAACATACACTTCTGGTGTATACCTGCACGTCTCTTAATGATTGTTGCATCTTTCCTTATATTTTTAGTGAACTCAAATTTTGTCTGCATTTTGGGACATTTCAGCCATCTGTTTCAGCACAGTTATTTTTTACTTAGTTGTCCAAGGGTGGACTTGAGTTCAGTGTGATGTGCCACAGCTTCTCACATTACCATCTATATAACAGGTCACAATCCTTTTTTTTCCTGACATCTCTATAAGGAGCAAGGGAAAACTAGAAGATACTGGTCATGAAGTGCCTTTGCCCAAACTTCCCAGAGGCCCATCACAATTATCACATTGAATAAAATTTCCCCCCCATAATTCCTATACCACTCTCTATTATGGCTCTCTTCACTGTAATAAAACAAGGTAGGGTGGACACCTGGAACACTACATGATTACAAGAGTGTCTAATGTAATGGAACTAACACTCCTTTTTTTGGAATGTGCAATGCATAAAAAAATTGGTCAAATATAGAATTTTGGGTAATCTGAAAAATCCCAGACTCTCTGATCCTGATCCTTTGTTTGGTTGGATTCGGCAAATAGAGGATTTTCCTTATCCCCTGACCCAAATATCAGGAGAACAGGGAATTGCCCCAATGTACAGTTTAGGTCCCTATACATAGACACTAAAAATAGGCCTTCTAGGTAACTTGTATTGACTGTTTGTAGGGTTACTACCTCATCCCTTTAATTATGGACACATTAATTACACAGGTTCTGTGGCTGATTAAAACCAGGTGAAATGGAGTCTTGAAGTCAGCCAGCCACAGAACCTGTGTAATTAATATGTGTCCAGAATTAAAGGGATGAGGTGGCAACCCTGACTGTTTGTATTTTAGCTACAGGCCAAAGAAACTATGGGGTATTCTATTAGCAGTGGTAATCTACCGTTGACAATAGATTTGCCAGGTGCTATCCAATTATCCCCGATACGTGGCACTTATCGGGTATTATGATTCGGGTGCATAATCCACAGTAAGCAGCCCTTGGAGCCGCAATATGGATCCCATATGTTGTTGTACGATAGCGGGTCCTTTTTAGGATGATAAAAACAGCCTATAATTGAATATCCTGATAATGACAATCTGTCAAAAATCAAGCTATTTTTATTGGACAAAAAATTATCACAGCTAACTGGATATACCCCTATAAGTAAAAAGTTGTGTAAGTGTCTTCTGCAATGCTATATGTGTACACAGTTGTCATATATGTTCCATAAAAAGAAAATAATATAAATAAATTATTTAAGAGTCGAATAAAGTAATTTACACACTCATGCATATATACAAAAGTATCTTTATTATAAATTTGGGTTAAACCTTTATATTATAGCACTCATTAGTACATATTAATATTCATTTTGCAAATAAACACATTGTCATTGCGAAATGTACAAATGAACAATTTATATGATTTTAATAAATCCCCAGTTCTATTTGGTGCTAGATTTGTGCTAATTATACTGTATTGAGTTACATTAAAATTAATTTTATTGGGGACATGAACCTTTTATTTTATATTTTTTTCCTTATTAAAAGGGGGTTAATCTCTGCTTTCTTCTCAAGTCAACAAATGCTTGGTTTTACTTAATACTTGTTTTAAGAGGTCATGATACTTTACTTTCCATACTATGGAGAATCTTGTTTTTCAAAAGACCAATGAGTAAAAGAATCAATAGTTTAAAAGATTAATAGTGACCGTACGTATTTTGAATTAAACTTAATCAAATGGTCAGTAATTGTCAATGGAGATTATGTTGCTTTTTTCATCTCGTTTGTTTCTTGGTGTTTCTCATTTGGATTGGCTTCTGGGCTTTTGGACAAGTTATTTTGACCATGACAACTCCCTTTTCTTATACTAGCAATCCTGTTTTGTCTGTGTCTGCAACTATTAGTAACA
Source organism: Pseudophryne corroboree (assembly GCF_028390025.1). Lineage (NCBI taxonomy): Eukaryota > Metazoa > Chordata > Amphibia > Anura > Myobatrachidae > Pseudophryne > Pseudophryne corroboree. Next base: position 941,573,748 of record NC_086444.1, on the reverse strand, counting down.
GCAACACGTTATTCTTCACCCCTTCTCCCTACTGCCTAGGAGGTACAATGATACATACACAGGCTCGGCAAGATTGTAAATGTGCCCCCTTCTCCAGCATCTCCACTTTACTTAAGGTAAATTGCTCAGAGAGAGTGGCTGAGGGACACCCTTCCTGCTAGTCCCCTGTATTAGCTAACCCTGACCATCATTGAACTGATGATACAGATAAACTGGGCCAAGCCTAGCATAAGCAACCTAAGCACTTGCCTAGGGCGATGTAGCTCCAGAGGGGGAGCTAGGGTCACCACCCATCTTGGAATACTGTGGATAGTCTGGAAGTCCAACACAAATCTAATTCTCTCTGCACATGTTATATCTGCACCACCCCCCCCCCCCCCTCCACCCCCCTGCAGTGCACTTGGGGGTAATTCCAAGTTGATCGCAGCAGGAAATTTTTTAGCAGATGGGCAAAACCATGTGCACTGCAGGTGTGGCAGATATAACATTTGCAGAGAGAGTTAGATTTGGGTGGGTTATTTTATTTCTGTGCAGGGTAAATACTGGCTGCTTTATTTTTACACTGCAAATTAGATTGCAGATTGAACACACCCCACCCAAATCTAACTCTCTCTGCACATGTTATATCTGCCTCCCCTGCAGTGCACATGGTTTTGCCCAATTGCTAACAGAATTCCGGCTGCGATCAACTTGGAATTACCCCCATGGTTTGGACCAACTGCTAACAAATGTGCTGCTGCGATTAACTCTGAATTAGGCCCAAAGTCTCAACCAACCAGCTCCTGTCATTTTTAAAACACAGCCTGTGACATGACAGTTAGGAGCTGATTGGCTGGGACTTTATCTCCATCCAAGGCTTAGTAAGTAGACCCCTTCGTTGTTAGATAATTACTTTTTTGTGAATGCTTGTTTAAATAGGTTTGAGATCATTGTGCACACAGAAAAAAACATTTATGAAAAGTTAATATTTTGCACGTTCCTGCTAACAGTACATTTTATTGATTTAAATCACTGACTTGCACGTGATCTGGGCTTATACCTATACATAATGCTATGTAGTTTCTGTGTGAGCATATGAACACTATCTAATATTATTCAATTCATGTTGGACCCTTTCCGACGGAAAGGATCCGACATGTGAGTATTCAATGCCATGCCAGACCTAACAGGTTTGGCCCATTCGCGACAATGCCAATCCAAAAAATGTTAAAGTCTGATTGACATTGTCGGAAATGGGGCTAAAACCTGTCGGGTTTGGGCGCACTTTCGACAATACATGTGGACCGCCGATCCACGTGCTTTCTTACAGGTTTCCGACTTGTCGGGAAAAAAAGGGGGCAGCATTGAATAGGTCGGTACCCCTTCTGACCCAAAACAGTTGGAAACTGACGTCTTTCCGACAAGACGGCAGTTTCTGACTTCAACTGAATACCCCACTATGTTGGCAATTTGGCTGCAATTTAAGGTTCTCTAGCTAAAAAATCCCCTCTCACCCAATGTAAAATGTTGGTGCTATGCTGCTTTGAGGTGGCATCTACTGTATTTCCAGCTAAAATCTTGCCTAGAGCACCAGATTGGTGAGAGCCAGCCCTGTAGTTAATATGGTCAAGACTACTGCTTATGGGGATTGCTCTTGCAGATGTGTTCCAACTAGAACTAGTATTCATTGTTTGGTCATTAATATGATTTGTTTTACATTGTTATTTTTGACTTCGCCTTTAGTGGAGTTGGAAGTGCTGTACCACAGTATAATATATATATAATCCATATGTTTTAAAGGTAGATGACCTAGAGAACTCTTCTCCCACTGTCAAAGAATAAGCTCTTGAGCATACATAAGTATGCTTTCTCTTTACATAGTTTCATTATTATTGTGTCACTTTACAGTGGTCACCATTGTTATAATTTTATAACTACTTACTTGTACATTCCAACCATCTCTATACATTAGCAATGTTTCACCAGGTATAGTATGTGCACGAAGATATAAATATCAGTCTGTAATCACAAGTTTCAGCCTATTACCAGCAAACACCAATGAAAATGTGAAATACCAAGTGATGGGATATTTGAAACCCTTTTCTACAATAACTTATTAACAACGTTCACTGATTTGGTTCAATGCAGTGCGTTTTTTTAAATGCTTTATTTCTGTTGTGAATTAAACTTGCATTTTATTGTCGTAGGGCCAGATGTACTAAGCCTTGAAAGTGATACATTTCACGGTAATAATGTACCAGCCAATCAGCTCCTATCTGCCTATCTCCTATCTTACAGGCTGGGTTTGAAAAATTACAGTTAGGAGCTGGTTGGCTGGCATTTTATCACTGTGCAATTTATCACCTTTCAAGGCTTAGTACATCTGGCCCTTATTGCTTTCCTGTGTAAAATGCTTCTTACTGACTTCTGCCTCACCACTGCTTTGCGTACATTGCTGGCCCCTTTGATTCTGAATCTCTAACATTCAGAACATGCTGCATGCTGTAATTATACATAAACTATAAAAATTTTATTACACCTTTCATTCATCTTTCAGTTAAAATAACACAGCTCTAGATTGTGCAATAGGCACTCTTTTGTAATGAAATAATGTTTCTGTACACGCTTGCTGAAATATTGCAACCGTTAGATTTTCGTATCCGCCTTCACTTACTATTTCCCATGATGCACTTTATATCTCTTCAAAAAACATGGGAAGTTGAGAAATATATTTGTATTGTTTTTAAAGGGATTAAATTGATTTAATCACTCATCTGTTTTCTTTAATTCAACTGAACTGTGCCGTCAAGGCGTGTATCAGCCAGGGTTTGTCTACTGCGATCCTCAGTGACTGAAAGCAGTCCAGACCCCATTCCTGCATTATGTTTTTTTGCACAGTTTTTTTTAATTTTAATATTGACCAAAATTACTGAGACATTAAGGAATATCTATTGTCGTTGCTGTTTTCAGGAAAGTTGTACTGGAGTCGATGGCGCCTGGTACAGATACTTCCAGGGGGATGTAGCAAGCCTTGGAGAGAGATAAAGGGGTCTCTTCATGAAGCAGTGAAAAGTGTGGAGAAGTGAGCCAGTGGAGAAGTTGCCCATGGCAACCAATCAGCATTGAAGTAACATTTGTAGTTTGTATACTATACAATTGTACAGAGTAGCTGATTGGTTGCCATGGGCAACTTCTCCACAGGCTTACTTCTCCACTCTTTTTCTCCACTCTTTTCACTGCTTCATGAATAGACCCCAAAGTGGAGACGCAATCAATCAGCTTGTAACTGTCGTTTCATAGACTGTGCTAGATAAATGACAGAAACTTACTGGTATCTCTGCCCAAGGCTTTATGGATATCCCCTTTAGGGGGAGATTTATCGAAGCATGGAGAGAGATAAAGTACTAACCACTCAGCTCCTAACGGTCATTTCTGAAACACAGCCTGTAATGTGACAGAAGCTGGTTAGTTTCTCTCTTCTCTTTGTCTCTCTCCAATCTTTGATATCTTGAAATGATAAACTGATGTCATTTTACAGTATGTCTGGAATTTAGAAAATGTTAGTCCAAAAAAATCAACATGGACACAGTATTTTTGTTATGTAGAGAATATAATGTAAATATGTGCAACAGTGTTACTATGTACCAGTAAAATATTGCAACCATAAGTAAATTTTATTGCAAGTTCTCTTTTTTTTTTATAAATAAAAAAATGAAATCTAAATTTGTGTTGCCGTGCTTTATGATCTCCCTTCGGAATGATTTAAAATCATTACCAAGTTATATAGTATTGTTACAAGCTGCGAATGCAGCTTGCATTCTGTTTATGTTTTTATGTTGTGAGTCTGTTGTATTTCTGTTAGCATTCCAGGTTTTCTTGTGTACTTGTTTGGGGTACTGTTGCAGGATGCATTTGGTGAGTGTGTGTAACTGCAGCCTGTCTCCTGTATGTGTGGCCTGTGCTGTCTCACCTGTCAGATAATTAGGCCATTACCTTGTGTCTGGCTTTCCAGCCAAACTGATTGGGCCTGCTCCTTTTATTACCTAGTTTTCCCTTCATCTGCTGCCCGTTATTGCTTAAAGTTCCTGTTTGTACCTGTTCCCTTTTCCTTGGTGGAATCTAGAATTTGTGCGGTTAGTGCTGCCTGTACCAGTTGCCAAGCCTGCTATCACTGCACACAGTGTAATCCTGCTCTGAAGCCAGTCTCAGTGTCTCTGGATCTCTGCTCCCTTTCATGGGGTTTTGTTCCATTTCCAAATTCTGGGCTTCTTCAGAATCCACATCAGGCAGTTTAACCTAAGTCCTGGGATTTTGCATTGGTTATTTTCAGAGTTTGAGTTACCTCTTGTATTTGATTATTTGTATCATCCTGTGCATTGTTGCATTTATTATCCATTGATAGTTAGTTGCTTATATCATCCTGTGCATTGTTGCATTTACATACCATCTGTGTTTGATTATTATACCACCCTGTGCATTATTGCATTTCATATACATTCAGTGTTTATTATTTCACCCTGTGCATTGTTGCACTCATGTGCATTCTGTTATAATCTCCGTCTGTGCATTTAGCAGCGTTACTAAGGTTGTGTCCAGTGAATATCTCACTGTACTGCATTTACTCTTGCCCAGCCTCCAATAGACGCCTCTTCCTTACATAAGACCTGGGGGCATCTGAGTATGGGATGGACCTAATTCACCCTGGAAAGGCGGCTGCTAAAGGTGAAGCCTAGCATTTCAGGAGGCTAAAAGACTGCTGGGCAAGGGTAATTACATGAGCATCACCAAGTACCACCTGGTAAACATCTTAACTGAGTAGTCCACATAACAGATATAGGGGGTCATTCCGACCCGTTCGCACGCAGCGGTTAATCGCTGCAGTGAGAACGGGTGCGGAATGCGCATGTGCGGTGGGCGCAGTGCGCGTGCACGACATTGCCCGGCAACAGGGGTCGCCGGCTTACGTCACGACTTACAAAGGAAGCGGTCGCAGAGCCGACCTCAAAGAAGATTGACAGGAAGGAGGCGTGCCAGGGCGGATCCGGACCATTTGGAGCCGTTTTCGGGGAGTGGTGAGTATAATGCAGGCGTGTCCAGCAGAACGGAGGGTGGAGGAGTGACGTCAAAGCTGGGCCCATCATTGCTGGATCCATCGCACAGGGTAAGAAGGTATAGGCCTAGTCCACTTCTGCTTGAAATTTATTTAGCTTAGCAGAGCTGCACAAGCGATCGCAGCCCTGCTAAGCTAAAATACACTCCCCCATAGGCGTGTACTAGTTGATCGCAGCAGCAGCAAAAAGTTGCTGGCTGCGATCAACTCGGAATGACCACCATAATACAAATATGGCCAGAACTTTGCCTATAGGTCCCTATAATTCAGGTAGCCTGTTTCCCTGATCCAATAAAGCGATGACTGGTGGTGATCCATCGGGGAAATTCTTCATTTTAAAAATGCTTGATTTGCCAATCCCAACTGAAATTGGGATCGGCAAAAACTGATATTTTTAAAATAATGAATTTTAGGATTTTTAAACATGTTTAATAGTCCAGATTCCCCCAACCTGGCAATTGGGGAATCGGGAAATTGTCCCAATATGTCTGTAATGTATGTGGGCCATTAGCTCATGGCTTTAGCATACATTAACATTTAGTCTAATATTCCTATGCTATCCCATACACTTGTTAGTCTGATATTCCTATGATATCCCATACACTTGTTAGTCTAATATTCCTATGAAATCCCATACACTTGTTAGTCTAATATTCCTATGATACCCCATACACTTATTTGGGATGGGTTTATTGCAAATAAACATTTAGGGGGGATTCAATTAGCCCCGAATCAGGGTTGGAAAAAAAACGGGGGTTTATGCATTAATGTTTTAATGGGGAAAAATTGAATCCTGCTTATTATATTAATACTGTGAAACATTGCTATCTATTATCTGTTAGAAAAGATTAAAACATGGCTGCCACCATCTTGTCTGAGGTTATCTGAGTAGTTGCATCTACTCACTGCATCCGTACACTGTACATGACTCTCACGTTCCAATACTGTGCTAGCGCTCCCTACTTCACCTGTCCATTGCCAGTACAACAAGTCTCACAGGACCCCTTGGACGTAAATTGACTAAGAATCATGTTTGCCCGAGGTTAAACACGCTGGGTATCGCTGGGATATGTGAAAGTCACATTTTTTAAGAATCATGTTTCATAGATTTGTGTTTTCTGATGTTATATGCAATTGCGTTTAGTCGTGTCTGCCAAACATCCCTGTTCTCTATACTACAAATACAAATGGACCTGAAAAATCATGAATGAACCTGGAAACTACTCTGTGTTACCATTGGTCACATGTAACAGTGACACCCCAAAATTTATATAAATATGCCCCAAACTGATTGTACCTCGTGTATTGTGGTGGGTTTGTGTCAGGAGATTGCATTGGAGGAATTAGGAGAGTTTTTGTGAAGGGGTTTGGTCTTAGAGATTATTCACTGAGGTGTGTAAGTAGTCTTGTGCATTTTATTTTTGTGTTATATTTTTTTTTTTTTTTTGCTTGCCTCAATTTTCTGTCTATATTGTATTTTTCATTTTACATATAAAAATTTAACCAGAGAATTTTGATGGCATACAAACAATAGTAGTTGCTCAATCATTCCTGGAGATAATTATGTATCAGGTGCTGTGTTTTAGTAATAGCCTTTATCATGAGGCTTACTGTGACAAATTACATGGCCCTATGTGGGCACTGCTATCATGTAGTGTCAGGACTGCTGACATCGGAGAAGCCTTGACTGTCTGTTTGTCTGTGACACCTCCCCCTTTCCAGCACCTGATACATAATTATCTCCAGGAATGATCAAGCAACTACTATTGTTTGTCTGCTTGTGTGCGAGAGGTATTGAATGGGAGCAGTATTTGGAAGGCATGCTGTTCCTTGTAGTGCTAATGGGAGATCCTGGGGGTGGCTCCTGGGTAAGTTAGCTCTCTGTCTGGATGTGTTTTAGTAATAGCCTTTATCATGAGGCCTACTGTGACAAATTACATGGCCCTATGTGGGCACTGCTATCATGTAGTGTTAGGACTGCTGACATCGGAGAATCCCTGAAAGTGGCTCAGCAGCTTAAACATGTGTAACTAATTCTCTGAATTTCTATTACCAGATAGGTTCAGGTATGGTTACAGGTAATTTTTAGTGTGCTGAAGGGAAATGTAGTGGCGGGATTTGCAAATTCCCCCCTTCCCTCTGTCTGTTAATTTTGATGGCATATAAGAACCAATTGGCCCATCTAGTCTGCCCTAAACACATGCACACGCAAAGGTTAAAAATTTTTGTGAGCCAATTAACCTACCAGTATATTTTTCGATTGTGGGAGGAAATCGGAGTACCCAGAGGCAACATGGGAATGGGAATCTAACCATTGACCTTAGTGCTGTGAGGTAGTAATGCTAACCATTACACCAGCTGTACTGCCCTAGTGCTAATACAGTAGGTATACTAGTATGCAGCTCATGTAGAGGAGACCCATGAAGTGGGAATCCAGTTCACTGAAGTGTATCTTCCAGTTAGATTGGATTACAATAACTAACAAATAAAATTGATTTCTAGTCCAGAGACAGGAGCTTATTTACATGGCCGTCATATCTCAAGGCAGGCAAATACATCTTTCAGGAAGTTATTTAAACTAAATATGATGTTCCCCTTCATCTGCTAGGTATTATATGAATACAGATGGAGAACATCTGTTTTGTACTACAAGAACAATGTTCAACCCCAGTCTTGAAAAATGACGTTTTCTAATGACTGGACAGGGCTAGAAGTCTGATTATGTACGTCATCTGCAGAACGTGTTCAGTCTGTACCTGCTAAAATGCCCTGATACATACATCTGCCTAGGTTTTCCTGGTACTGTAATTCTCATCAGTTAAATATTAAAAGGCCATAGGGCAATTATTGTTTTTAGTTGATTTTTTTTTTGTTAAATATACTGCAGCAGAATGATATTCTAGCACTTCAGATGTGTAATGAAGAAATTAAAATCTATAGCTTTCCCTGAACATATTAATATATTGTTACAGATAAAAGTCACCTGCTGTAATAATGTGATAAGGGCATAATAAATCTTGTGAAAATCAGATTTGCAAGGTTGGAGGACTAAGGGCCTTATTTAGGTCGCCTCGCAAACGTGATAACAATTTTGGCGATCAGGCTTTTCACATGCGTAGGTCCCATTAATGCTGTCGTATTGCATTAACTGTGAATGCCACTGCATGATTGACAGGGGCAGAGACGTTCGCGGGGCGAGGGTGGTGACGGACATCACACGCAGCCGCACTGAACAAAAAGATGGCGGCAGGACTCCTGCTATCGCAGCCAGGCTGTGCCGGCAGGATGCTTCCCTAGTTTCTGGAAACACGCACTAATTGCGGCGCGGTCGCAGTTGGTGGCCGGCAGGTAGCATGCTGGGTGCCCTTACTCTGAAATGGCTGGCCCCCAGCAAGCGAAAAAACGGATTGCAAATTCTGCTTTTTAGCACAATCTGCAATCCGTAATGAATAGGGTCCTAAATGCAGGGATCTCCAATCAAACTTGTCTGATTCTTTTTCTGCACCCAATCAAAGTAGCAATGAGGTAATAGCGTTACAGTTTACTCTAGCAGGTTTGGGAAGACCCTGAGTTGCAGAAGGTGTGTGGAATACAATGTGGCAGTTTGAATCACAAAATTAGTTTTTTGTACTTTTCATGGCCATTTCATCATCATCTAATCATAAGAGCAGTAATTCGCCTCCATCTACTATTCGTTCTAGAACAGCAGGGCTGAACGATGTAGTATGGGTTCTGTCAGGTCTGTAACTGTGTGTTCCCAGAGGGGGCACTAGTGGGTCAGTGGTGGTGCGGTGGAGGAAATGAAGAGGCTGTAGAAGATTCCTGCACATGTGCACAATTATATTTATTTAGCACAGAGGTATGACAGTCACTGAAGCACAATAACAATACTGATGGTTTGAGCAAGGAAGCTGACAGATGTATAACAACAGTCACAGGTGATAATCTGTAAACCAGTTAAATGAACAAAAGTGATGACCGGCCTGGAAGCCGATGGCAAACATCGATGGTCGACTTGGAAGTCGATGGTAACAGGATCAAATATGCAGATGATGATAATGCAACTGATGACAGTGAACACAGGCAATAGTAACTCTGGTAATTGGTCTGGAAACCAACAGCAGTAGATTCACACAGTCTGTATATATGCACAAGTCCACAAAGCCAAGCAAGGCCAAAGCAGGAGACAGTTTGTAAATTGCAAGCTGGTTGTTTTAAGTGCCAGCTGGAATAGCACAGTGCTGAACGCAGATAAACAACACACAGGTGAGAATGGTAAGTAGCATCTGGAGAGAGTCTCTTACTGCATGCAGAGGTGGAAGCTGACTGTGGAAGGAGTTGTAGCAGAGCTGAATGGCTGGAACCTGTAGTTCCACGGAGACACTGAAGCAAGGAAATCACTGGAGACAGAGGACTGGAGCCAGGAGACGCTGTACACTGGATGTGACGTGTTGTTCAAGGCGATGAGGCTGAGACGATGTTCTGGATTTATACCCCTTGATCAGCAGGCATTGGATGCTTGAATCATGTGTGCAGACACAGCGCAGGATTGGGTGTTTACAGGTCAGCTGACCGCAAGTGTCATGGTGGCGCCCATGCTGCACAGATGGTGGGTAAACACTAGATGGACTTCAAGGGTACACGAAGACAATGGGTACCGCGCCCGCTGACAGAGCATTCATGCAACCGCAAACTGGGGCCGTGACCTGCGGAGGCCTGCACACCAGCGCACTGGTAAGTGAGATGCCACTGAATGCTGATTCATGACAGGTTCCTTCTAGAAGTCGGGATAGAAGGAAAGATCTTTATGTGCATTCACTCTCAATCCTAGACCCATGGTGAATTTGAGAACATAGAGATATAAGGTGTAAACTTTAGCAAGTAATAGTTGCCTAGAAACAGCATGACGTTCACTGCAGCGAGACTTTTGTTTCCATCATACTGTTGTCAGACCAGGAAGTTGGATGAATCTAAGAACTAAAATGGCTACTACTACTCACTCCTCCTATGAGCAGTTATAGATGTTATCTTTAGCAGATGCAAAATGTCTGTGTAACATAAAGATGAAGTTCAGTTTGACCACAAACATTGAAATCGCAGAACTTTCCAATCCTGTCTGTGGGTATGTGTCAGACAAAGCAACACATTAAAAATTACAATGCAAAACAAAATTTATATTCCATTTTGCTCCACTACCATACACCACCCGAGGTGCTATTTTATACTGGTAACGCCTCCTGTCTTCCCCAGACCTACTGAGTAAATAACCCATCCAATTGCAATGGCAGAGAGGCCTCTCATATACCTTAAACCCCAAAACAATGTGAATCTATATACAGTATCTTACCTTTTTTGCTATGTTGAGGTGCACCAACCCCACCAAAATGCACTTTTCTGCCTCATTGTTGTATTACCACTTTGCACAGTTCTCTCAAAGTCAGTGGTGCAAGTAGAAATATTTTCTTAGTGGTACTGAGTACTGAAAAATGGGTGTGGTCATGTGTTGTGAGGGAGCATGGTCACATGCCACTAGTGGGAGTGGCTACATGAAACTAGCGGCGTGGCCACACAATACAGCTCCTGGAGGCTAGGCTAGAAATACATAGTAATGTTTCCAGTATAATAGAAGTATATAGTAATAACCCCAGTATAATAGAAATATATCGTGATACCCCCAGTATAATAGAAATATATAGTAATGCCCCCAGTATAATAAATATATATAGTAATGCCCCCAATTTAATAACAATATATAGTAATGCCTCCATTATACAAGGAAAATAAACTGCAGTAGTGCCCCTGGTATAATAGAAATATATAGTATTGCCCTCATAATAATAGAAATATATAGTAATACCACAATAATAATAGAAATATATAGTAGTGTCCATATTATATTAGAAAGTAATTACCCCACATAGGAAAGTCAGAGTCATGCCCAGCAGCCCAGCCTGTGAAGAACAAAAGCCGCTCAGTGCCGATACGTTACACGAGCCGAGTGAATGGGAAAAGCTGCACTGCTGCTCCCAGCAAGGGATGCTGCGGAAAGTGCAATCAGGCTCCTCTCTTCACACCAGCCACAGCCATCAGAGGAGGAAGCGTGATGTGACATCATGACGTTACCGTTGCGCTCACAGTAACCTTGACAAAGTGGGAGGCGCCGTCATGCTGCCAAGCACTATGGTCTTGTTGCTTTGTGGCGCATTATAATTGTGATAATGGCGATCACGGGTGCAAAGTGTGTGGCAGGTGGTACTACGTACCCGCTGCTAAATTCTTAAGGGTACTCCGTACCCGAGCTTACCCGCATACTTGCACCACTGCTCAAAGTTTAAATTTTTTACTCTTTTATACCCATACTAAAACTGACCATACACTACTAGGCCAACTTTCATCCAACTAACCAACTGTCCAACTTATTCAGCTAAAACCGAGCTTCACACACCTACCTTCTCTCTTTAAGTCACAGAAGTAGGTGGATAGTATATGCCTACTTTTGCATGTTTAAAATAAATAAACATTTGTATTAAATAAAAAACAACCTTTGGTATGTGTATTTATTTCATTTTTCTATGGTGAACTATAAGACCCATTATGACTCGGCTGTCATGGTAAGCTAGCACGTGGAGAACCACAAGTGCAAATTTGCCATGGCACCAGGGCCAGCTAGGACCTGTTGTTTGACAGAAAAATGTGGAGGTTCCTCCCACTTATAAACTAGCACTGACGCTTACAGTCCAGCGGTGGTTACCCGGGGCTACAACCCTTCTCCCTGCACAGTAAATTACTGCTGCTAATTGAATCCGGCCCTTTCTCTGTCTGACCTCCTGTGGGACACAAAGGCAAAGAGCTGCAGGAGGGACACGGGGTAGGGAGCTGGGACCATGTCAGAGAAGGTCTCTCTCTCACACACACACCCTTCACTTTCTCCCCCCCTTCTCTCTCCCCCCCTTTCTCTCCTCCCCCTTCTCCCCCATCTCTCTCCCCATCTCTCTCCCCCTTCTCTCTCTCTCACCCTTCTCTTTCCCTCCCCTTTCACTCTCCCTTCTTTCTACCCCATCTCCCCCCTCTCCACCCTTCCCACCCCCCTCTCCCCTCTGTCTCCACCCCCAGTGTTCTTATCAATAGCTATGCCATTTATAATAAGTCTAGTTTATCCAGTCAGTGACAATTTTAGGGGTGGGCAACGTGTAATTTGTGTTAGGGGCTATACCCAGGGCCGGCGCCACCACTAGGCAGCTTTAGGCAGCTGCCTATGGGCGCCGGCCACTTGCGGGCGGCAGCTCACGCTGCCGATGAATGCTTATGACGAGAATTACTGCGGAGAGGAGCGGAAGACAGTTGCTATAGCAACTGTAACAATATCCGGCAGGGCGCTGCTTACTCTATATGCATAGCGCCGCCGCCGATGGGGTCCATACTGTCACTCACACTGTCCGTGCTGGCGGCTGATAACAGTTGGGCGGCTGCGCGCCGCGGCATCCCTTTAGTACGGACAGTGTGAGCGGCTGTGTGTAACCCGTCGGCAGCGGCTCTATGCACAGAGTAAGAAGCAGTGCTGCCGGATATTGTTACAGTTGCTATAGCAACCGTCTTCCGCTCCTCTCCGTGGTAACGCCTGTCATACTCCCGCCCCGCACCACAAAAACAGACTGCCAATTATAAGAACTTCACTAATTGTATAAAGGATCAGGGTGGGGGTGCAGTAAATTTATACAGTATAGTCAAGGGGGGTGGGGGTGGAAATTTAAATATATAAAAGGTAGAGAGGTTGCTGGAAGGGGGAAAATAATTATTATATATATATATAGACAAATGGTCCCGGCACTCTTTCCACAAAGTGAAGATACTGCGGTGCCTTCCCTGAGGGGTTACCTCATATATACATGTGGGGAATAAAGGCGGCACTCACGCAGATTTTTGCTGAAGTAGAAAAGTTGTCAGTTTTATTAGACCGACATGTTTCGGGGACTCGCCCCGTCCTCAGGGCATTAATGCCCTGAGGACGGGGCGAGTCCCCGAAACATGTCGGTCTAATAAAACTGACAACTTTTCTACTTCAGCAAAAATCTGCGTGAGTGCCGCCTTTATTCCCCACATGTGTATATATATATATATATATATATATATATATATATATAAATACACTAGTTACCGGCCCGTCAAAATGACGGAACATCGTAACAGTAATGTCAGTGTCGGTGGCTGTGTGCACCATATAGTCACCGCAAGCACGCAAAACACTTTAATTTCCCCTGCACAGATGAGGAGCAGCATTGGTATTTTATCACATAGTGGGTGTGTATATATATATATATATATATATGTATATAGAGTGGTCGAAGTGGGCCGGTATGCGGCGGTATGGCATACCGGCACTTCTCCACAGACCAGGAAGTTTTTTTTTTTTTTTTAATCAACTCCTGCTATGGCCGATCGTGCTCATGTTCTTCCCACTGCTGCTCCACAGCAGTTACGGCGGACACACACTCCCCCTTCCCTCCTCTAGCAGCCGCTCGCGCAGAGTGCCTCGATTCCTCCAATTACTCAACCGGGCGGCCGCGTCACCACGGGGCTGCATAGAAGCTGGCGCTCGGATCCTCCTGCTGCCGGACTCCTCTTCGGGCTGTGCCAGGGTCCATGCCGCGGGACTCCTTTGTTGACAGTGACACCCTGCAGCTCAAGCTAAGGTTGACGACATGGTGGTGGTGAGTGACTGCTGGAGAGCCCTGTGCCCTCCTGCCCCCCCATTCCCCATGTGTGTGGACCCTGCCTCTGTGTATGACACCTTGTGCCCCCCTGCCCCCCCCCCGCTGCCTATGTGTGTGTGTCACCCAGTGCTCCCCTACCCTTGTTGCCCTGTGTGATGACAACCTGTGCCCTTATGGTGCTCTGTACACCCCCTGCGTGTGTGACACCCTGTCCCCCATGTTTCGTCTCATACCGTGTGCTATAATGTGAATTTCAGCTCATTCTGTGTGCTATATTGTTAATTTTGGCTCATACCATGAGCTATATTGTGAATTTCGGCTCATACCGTGTGCTATAATGTGAATTTCGAACTCATACCGTGTGCTGTAATGTGAATTTCGGCTCATACCGCGTGCTATAATGTGAATTTCATCTCATACCATGTGCTATAATGTGACTTTCGTCTCATACCATGTGCTATAATGTGATTTTCGTCTCATACCATGTGCAATAATGTGAATTTCGTCTCATACTGTGTGCTATAATGTGAATTTCGGCTCATTCTGTGTGCTATAATGTGAATTTCGTCTCATACTGTGTGCTATAATGTGAATTTTGGCTCATTCCGCGTGCTATAATGTGAATTTCATATCATACCATGTGCTATAATGTGACTTTCGTCTCATTCTATGTGCTATAATGTGAATTTCGTCTCATACCGGGTGCTATAATGTGAATTTTGGCTCATACTGTGTGGTATAAAAGTGAAAGGGGCATCAGTACTAGATTGTATAAGGGATCCTACTACACTGAAGGACACCCCCCCCCCCCCCCCCCCCTAAGTTGCCCTGGGCCACCTGAAGGCTTAATCCAGCCCTAGTCTAGCAGTTCTTGCGCACCCTGGGTAGAACACCTGTAGCATTACAGCAGCAATCTGTCCTGAAGTTCCCACTTAAGGCCCATACACACTGGGTGATTTTGAGCTGAAAGCAGCTTACTTTTGGTCTGTTGAGCTGCTTTCAGTTCAAAACCGCCCAGTGTATATGCCCCAGCGATGAGCGGTGAGCGCTGATGCGCACTCCCACTTCATCGCTGGTATTACCAGTAGATGAACGGCGGGGTGAGCGGCTTTCCATAGTGTCCTGCTATGCCCAGTGTGTATGCACTTTAAGAGTCAGCTGGATGGGATGTAATAGATAAAACCTGTTTCCTGGGTTTTACTGCATATCCTGTATGTATTAAGACTTGGTGTGTGGTTTGGGGGGGGGGGGGGGGGGCAGCAGGCTGAAATTTTGCCTAGGATGCTGAGAAACCTTGCTCCGGCCCTGGCTATACCATGGCATTATGTGCAAAAGAAGCTGTACTGTAGTGTAACGTGTAAGCTAACGGACGCTTCTGTGCGGTGTAATGTAACGTATGCTACAGTGCGGTGATGTAATGGATGCTTCTGTGCTTTGTAATGTAACGGACGCTACTGTGCTGTCTAATGTGAGGGACGCTACTGTGCTGTCTAATGTGAGGGACGCTACTGTGCTGTGTAATGTAACGGACGCTACTGTGCTGTGTAATGTAACGGACGCTACTGTGCTGTGTAATGTAATGGACGCTACTGTGCGGTGTAATGTGAGTAACATACGCTACTGTGCTGTTTAATGTGAGTAACGGATGCTACTGTGCGGTGCAATGTGAGTAACTGATGCTACTGTGAGGTGTAATGCGATTTGGTACTATTCTGTGGCCAAGTCTCTTCCCCATGAAACCACGCCCCTATATATTCCACTATGGGGCAACCAAAATATATTTTCGCTTACCAAAAAAAATTACGCTCTGGCCGGCCCTGGATAGATAGATAGATATATATATATATATAGCAAACGGACGGGCGGCACTCAGAAAAAATGACAGGCAACGAGCAGGGTGTAGCAACGTTTCGAAGTGTATTACTTCTTCATCAGGACAATAAATGTAATACAAAATGTATCTTAAATAGACTCACCACAGCGTGTCAAACAGCTCCGGCGCGGGACGCGAATGCCGACGCCCACAAATGACGTCATCACCGCTCGCCGCGTAACCGGGGTAACTATAAACAAACAACTATACAATTTACAGTGTGATCGGTTAGTGCGCCGATCATTGAAAATAATAAACAAATCACCAAAATACATGTATGATTAAAAACAGACTGAAACAAATGGAAACATAGCAGCTGCAACCAGGCAATACCTAGTAGTTAAATGAAACACAACATATGCAGAAGCAGCGTAGCGTGAGCAATCAGGCATCAATGGTACACAGATGTTAGTATAATGAGAAATCTATAGAAAGCAACAATCAAAAGCAATCATAAAAAACAATCATAAAAAGCAATGTAAACCCAAGGATTCATTGAGGCCCCGCGGCACAAGGGTTTGTAGTTCATGAATCCACCTAGATTCTTTTTGTAATAACCTGCGGGATCTGTCACCTCCCCGAATTTTAAAAGGTTCATGATCAATGATCATGTATTTTAAACACGCAACATTATGTTTCGCCTGGTAGAAGTGACGCGCAACTGGTTGGTCACTGTGACCAGTTGCAATCGCATTCCTGATTGCCAATCTATGATTGGCAATCCTTTCTCGTAGAGTGCGGTCGGTCTTGCCAACATAATTGTATCCACATGGACATGTAATCATGTAAACAATGAATTTGGTGGTGCATGTAACTCTATGCTGGATATAATACTTCCTACCACTAAATGGATTACAGAAAAATTTACCAGTGGTCAGGGCTCTACAAGTGGTGCAATTAAGGCACCGAAAACACCCTTTCTGAAGTGTTAAAAAGGTGTTTTGTTCACTCTGAGCATTATCTAGGCCAGTAATGTCGGTTTTAACCACCCAGTCCCTGATGTTCCGACCTCTGGTGTATGCCGACATAATGGAGGTGTCATATAGTTGTAAGTTGGTGTCAGTACTGACAATAGGCCACAGTTTTTTAGAAGTGTGTGAGATCTTATTACTCAAAGTGTTGAAATGATTAATCCAGGGGAACTTCTTCTTTTTAGGTAAGGACTGACTCGAAGTAAGGAGTTTTTCCCTGGTACAACACAATGCCTTAGTTTTAGCCTGTAGAAGAGATTTATGCTCATAGCCCCTTTGGATGAATTTATCAATCATCCGGTCAATCTGGACACTGGCAGTGTCAGAATCACTGCAGATTCGTACTGCCCTGAGAAACTGCGAGTACGGCAAGCCGAACTTCAGTGATTTTGGATGACAGCTATCTGAATGCAGTATCGTGTTTCTATCTGTCGGTTTATGATACAATTCAGTCACTAGATGTCCCTGGATAGAGCGCACCAGGACATCTAAGTAACACACACTATCGGGGCTGATGTTATATGTAAATTGTATAGGGTGTCCAGAAGAATTATGTGCCTCAATGCCCTCAATGAAAGACTCCTTGGTATTATTCCATATAATGAAAAGGTCGTCTATATACCTACAAAAAAATATTATAGACTCTGAAAAAAGGGGATTGTCAAAGATTTGTTTATTATTTTCAATGATCGGCGCACTAACCGATCACACTGTAAATTGTATAGTTGTTTGTTTATAGTTACCCCGGTTACGCGGCGAGCGGTGATGACGTCATTTGTGGGCGTCGGCATTCGCGTCCCGCGCCGGAGCTGTTTGACACGCTGTGGTGAGTCTATTTAAGATACATTTTGTATTACATTTATTGTCCTGATGAAGAAGTAATACACTTCGAAACGTTGCTACACCCTGCTCGTTGCCTGTCATTTTTTCTGAGTGCCGCCCGTCCGTTTGCTATATTGGACCTTACAGCCATTGAGGTACCTAGGAGGGCACCAGGCAAGTAAACAATTTATGTGAGGAGTGCTGCCACAATCATGCTATATGTGGAATCATTGGTCTGCAGGGACTAAGATTCTTGGCTTTAGCACCCCGTTTTATTCAAGTGTGAACTTCATCAGTGTGTCTGTCAGCTTATTGTATGGCTGTAATGAATACTGCAGCAACAATGGAATCTATGGAGACTGTGAACCTTGCATTGTTGACACAGGGCACTATGCTTAATTTCTCTGAGCTAGAGGCTGAATCTATCCTTCTTAACCAAGCTTTGAATGATGAGGCTGATGCACAATCTACTGAATCTCTATATAAAGATTTGCTTAAGTTAAAACAAAAGGAAGTTGACTACCGGTATCATGCCATTACACTCAGTGACTATTACAAGGAGAAACGAATACCGCGTGGTTTCCGTATTCGTAATACACCCACGATTGGTAGATTTAACACCACGTTCTGTAAACGCTGGATAGCGATTTTAAATAAATGTAGCTTCGATTTGCTACTTCTGGTGATCGAAGAATCATCTAGAGAATTATCCATTGCACAGGATAAAATCACTACCTTTGAAGCTAAATTTAAAGCCACACTTGTTGCTGATACCAAAACCAATTGGTTAGAGAAATTGGAGGGACAGATTACCAGCTATAGAAGAGATCTGATTCAATTCAAACGTCAAAAATTAGCTAAAGTCAATGCAGACTATGAGCAGAATCGTGTGTATCTTTGGGCGTCTGGCACCCGGAATGAAAGACAACAGAGATTTAGACAAAGAAATTATAAACAATTATGGCAATCAGATTCTTCTGGTGATAGAAACACCAATAGTGACTCTGACACTAGATCTGACATCCAGGCTTCAGGATCTAATTCCCCTTTAGGGGCACGTACCCGCCGGGTGGCCGGCGGAAAAGGAGGTGGACGCGGCGAGGGGGCCAGTGTAAAAGAGCGAGGCAGAGGAAGGGTGGGCAGACCCCCTCTGGCCAGGAGGAAATAATCTTTAATCTCTCCGATCATGCTTTGACCCCCCCTGAGATGCGCGTCTTGAATAGAGGCTTGTCATTCGTACCGACAGTACAGTTCTCATCTCACCAATGGGAAATTGAGAAATACAAGCTGAATCGTCAGCTCAAACTCCATGAACATTTTAATGGGACTAAAAACACACCTATTCATACTCCTGTTGAAACTTTACCACCTCAATTGGCTCGATTACAGAGACGTAGCCATTTCGATCCTGTTTCCTATAATCCTTCTATTAAGACCTATGGTAGAATGCTTAGTGATTCTGTTTCTAATCATGTGACATCTGTTCTGCCTAATAGGGTTAGAAACAATTTGAATAGAGAGGAATATCAAGCCCTCAGGGATTTGTCTAGTTACACTGATATCACGATACGCCCCGCAGATAAAGGCGGGGGTATCGTGATACAGAATGTTTCTGATTATAAAGTTGAATTGGAACGTCAACTAAGTGATACTAGAGTATATAAGGCACTAGCGGGAGATCCCACTCGTGATTTCTCCAAGCTACTGCATA
The DNA here is from genome assembly GCF_028390025.1 of Pseudophryne corroboree. Taxonomy (NCBI): domain Eukaryota; kingdom Metazoa; phylum Chordata; class Amphibia; order Anura; family Myobatrachidae; genus Pseudophryne; species Pseudophryne corroboree. Next base: position 941,554,571 of record NC_086444.1, on the reverse strand, counting down.
ATAAATTATTGTCGGCATTTCATTCTGGTGTGATTTCTGAGACACTTATGAAAGCACTAATCATTGATTCACCTATTGTACCAGTGCTTTATGCTCTGCCCAAAGTGCATAAATCGCTGGTACATCCACCCGGGCGTCCAATAATTTCAGCCCGTGATGGATTGTTTCAGAGGGTCTCTACATTTCTTGATGCGATGTTACAGCCATGTATCACTGTTAATGACAGGTATTTGTTAGACACTACCTCTTTTTTGAATAAGCTCAAATTGGTGGGTAATTTACCTCCTGGGTGCTTTTTGTGCAGCATCGACATTTCAAGCTTATACACGGTAATCCCTAACAGTGATGGCATAGATGCAGTGAGGAGATTGATTACTAATAACCCCTTATATCAGGGTCCAGATGTGGATTTTTTTCTTGATCTTTTGCAGATGGTATTGACACTTAATTATTTTATGTTTAATGGGAAATTTTATCTTCAGACATCTGGTTGTGCGATGGGGTCCCCTGTGGCCCCATCGTACGCTAACTCCTACATGTTCTTGGCTGAACAAGAGATCTTCTTTGACAATCCCCTTTTTTCAGAGTCTATAATATTTTTTTGTAGGTATATAGACGACCTTTTCATTATATGGAATAATACCAAGGAGTCTTTCATTGAGGGCATTGAGGCACATAATTCTTCTGGACACCCTATACAATTTACATATAACATCAGCCCCGATAGTGTGTGTTACTTAGATGTCCTGGTGCGCTCTATCCAGGGACATCTAGTGACTGAATTGTATCATAAACCGACAGATAGAAACACGATACTGCATTCAGATAGCTGTCATCCAAAATCACTGAAGTTCGGCTTGCCGTACTCGCAGTTTCTCAGGGCAGTACGAATCTGCAGTGATTCTGACACTGCCAGTGTCCAGATTGACCGGATGATTGATAAATTCATCCAAAGGGGCTATGAGCATAAATCTCTTCTACAGGCTAAAACTAAGGCATTGTGTTGTACCAGGGAAAAACTCCTTACTTCGAGTCAGTCCTTACCTAAAAAGAAGAAGTTCCCCTGGATTAATCATTTCAACACTTTGAGTAATAAGATCTCACACACTTCTAAAAAACTGTGGCCTATTGTCAGTACTGACACCAACTTACAACTATATGACACCTCCATTATGTCGGCATACACCAGAGGTCGGAACATCAGGGACTGGGTGGTTAAAACCGACATTACTGGCCTAGATAATGCTCAGAGTGAACAAAACACCTTTTTAACACTTCAGAAAGGGTGTTTTCGGTGCCTTAATTGCACCACTTGTAGAGCCCTGACCACTGGTAAATTTTTCTGTAATCCATTTAGTGGTAGGAAGTATTATATCCAGCATAGAGTTACATGCACCACCAAATTCATTGTTTACATGATTACATGTCCATGTGGATACAATTATGTTGGCAAGACCGACCGCACTCTACGAGAAAGGATTGCCAATCATAGATTGGCAATCAGGAATGCGATTGCAACTGGTCACAGTGACCAACCAGTTGCGCGTCACTTCTACCAGGCGAAACATAATGTTGCGTGTTTAAAATACATGATCATTGATCATGAACCTTTTAAAATTCGGGGAGGTGACAGATCCCGCAGGTTATTACAAAAAGAATCTAGGTGGATTCATGAACTACAAACCCTTGTGCCGCGGGGCCTCAATGAATCCTTGGGTTTACATTGCTTTTTATGATTGTTTTTTATGATTGCTTTTGATTGTTGCTTTCTATAGATTTCTCATTATACTAACATCTGTGTACCATTGATGCCTGATTGCTCACGCTACGCTGCTTCTGCATATGTTGTGTTTCATTTAACTACTAGGTATTGCCTGGTTGCAGCTGCTATGTTTCCATTTGTTTCAGTCTGTTTTTAATCATACATGTATTTTGGTGATTTGTTTATTATTTTCAATGATCGGCGCACTAACCGATCACACTGTAAATTGTATAGTTGTTTGTTTATAGTTACCCCGGTTACGCGGCGAGCGGTGATGACGTCATTTGTGGGCGTCGGCATTCGCGTCCCGCGCCGGAGCTGTTTGACACGCTGTGGTGAGTCTATTTAAGATACATTTTGTATTACATTTATTGTCCTGATGAAGAAGTAATACACTTCGAAACGTTGCTACACCCTGCTCGTTGCCTGTCATTTTTTCTGAGTGCCGCCCGTCCGTTTGCTATATTGGACCTTACAGCCATTGAGGTACCTAGGAGGGCACCAGGCAAGTAAACAATTTATGTGAGGAGTGCTGCCACAATCATGCTATATATATATATATATATATATATATATATATAGATTTCCAGAAAGAAACAGCGGCACTCGAGGATTTAATGAAAAGTACAAAGTGTATTCAAAAAAGATTACAAGAAGCCTTATCTTTTTTGAATAATCTTTTTTGAATACATCTTTTTTGAATACACTTTGTACTTTTCATTAAATCCTCGAGTGCCGCTGTTTCTTTCTGGAAATCTGCATCTTCACCACAGAAGGCACCGGGGTCCCTGACGCCTGATAGGAGAGTGCCAGTCCCATTTGGGATATCTATATATATATATATATATATAATTATTTCTCCTTTACTATGGGAAATATGGTCTTGGGTATTACAAAGTTATATAGTCATATTTTCTCTGTCACCATCTCATTTGTTTTAGGGTTGGTAAATGAATAATAAAGTGTGATATCTGATGCTGGCTAACACAGCCATGTATGCTGGTTACTATGTAAACCATACACACAACACAGCTGTCACTGATATTACAGACGTTCTGGGAACACACATTCCCGAGTATCTACAGCATGGACTGTAATCCCAAGCCACAATGCATGGCATGAATATTATTGCATAAACAAGACAAATTCACAGGTGATTGATTGAATGAATGCACACAATAAATAAGTTTCCATTGCAAACATCTGACGTCACCTTTCCTGTGTTCCCAACTATCTTGTTGAAAATCTCTATTTTCTTCAACTACCAAATAAGGTGTACTGTATGTCAGATGCCTCCTGTTCCATTGTGACTAATTCATGGTTAGTATGTAATACGTATACCTGCAGCTTTTACTATCGGTAATCAAAAACTAACTTCCATACACAAAGCTGGCTCTGTAAATACTGTTGTTTGTATTTAGGGCCGATTCAGACCTGATCACTCTTGTGCGAAATCGCACAGCGGACGATTATCGAACGACTGCTCATGTGTATGCACCGCAATGCGCAGACGCGACGCCAAACAGCGACAGAATGGTGCAAAAATTTAGAACGCTAAGTGTACGCAAGGTGATTGACAGGAAGCGGACATTTGTGGGTGATAACTGATCGTTTTCTGGGAGTGTCAGGAAAAATGCAGGCGTCCCCAAGCGTTTTCTGGGAGTGTATGTGACGTCAGTTCCGGCACCCGAACAGCCTGATTCTATTGCACTGTAGGAGTAAGTCCTGGGCTACGCACAGACTGCACAGACTGGAAAAATAATTAGATGGTGAGGGATTTGCAGATGTCAAGCAAAGTTTTTGCACGGCGTACACATGCAAACTTGCATGGGGCGGATTTTCACTCCCTATGGGCGGCGACTATCTGATAGCAGATCTCTGCAAATTTGGAGCACAGCGATCAGGTCTGAATTAGGCACTTAGTGAAAGGGAAATGGGCTCTGGGGGTTTGTCCCCTGAATATTCTATCTATTAAGCCTAAGCAAGCAAGCAAACAGTATGATATTATAGGCATTACTGAAACTTGGTGGGACGAATCTCATGATTGGACAGTCAATCTCGAGGGTTATACGCTGTTCAGGAGAGAGAGATTAAATAAACGGAGTGGAGGAGTATGTCTTTACGTAAAGCCGTTTTTAAAACCTGACATATGGGAACCTATTCATGAGGGGACTGTACAAACTATTGAGACGTTATGGGTAGAAATTGCATGCGGGAGAAAGGTAACAAAACAGATAGTATTGGGGCTATGCTACAAGCCACCTGGTATTAATGTGTCTGTTGAGGGAATGTTACTGAAGCAAATTGAAAAAGCAGCAGGAGAAGGAGATGTAATAGTGATGGGAGATTTTAACTATCCGGAGATAAATTGGACAAATGATTCATGTGATACTGCTAGGGGTAATATGTTTTTAAACACACTAAATGATAACTACTTACTTCAACTAATCGAGGAACCAACTAGGTAATACTCGCAAATTTATTCCCATGGGCAGCAAACAAAGGACTAAATATTCCAAACCAATGTGGCTTAAAAAAAAAGATTAAGGAACTAATGGATAAAAAAAATGCGAGCGTTCAAAAGATACAAATCAGATGGGAATGCAGAGTCATTCCACCACTATAAGGATTGTAACAAAATATGCAAAAAAGAAATGAGCGGCTAAAATAGAAACTGAAAAGCTAGTAGCAAAGGAAAGCAAATCAAACCCCCCAAAATGTTTTAAATATATTAACAGCAAAAGATTAAAGAAGGAGAGTATAGGCCCTTTAAAGGACAAGCTAGGAGTCTTAATCAAAAATGATAATGACATTGCAGACAAATTAACTGATTTTTTCTCAACAGTATTCACAAGAGAGGACCAGATGCAGGGATTAACACACAATCTCAACAAAGATAATGTCTCGCTGCTAAGTGCTTATTTAAGTGAGGAGGTAGTCAGTGACCAAGTAGAAAAAATTAAGATTAATAAATCACCTGGTCCCGACGGAATTCACCCAAGGGTTCTCATGGAGCTTCACTCTGAACTAGCAAGACTGCTATTTTTGATCTTCAATGACTCACTTACATCAGGCATGGGGGGTAATTCCGAGTTGATCGTTCGCTAGCTAGTTTTAGCAGCCGTGCAAATGCTAGGCCGCCGCCCACTGTGGAGTGTATTTTAGCTTAGCAGAAGTGCGAACGCACGTGCAGCCGAGCTCTGCAAAAACAGTTTGTGCAGTTTCAGAGTAGCTCTGAACCTACTCAGCGCTTGCGATCACTTCAGCCTATTCGTGTCCGGTTTTGACGTCATACACCCGCCCAGCGAACGCCCAGCCACACCTGCATTTTTTTCAGACACGCCTGCGTTTTTGCAAACACTCCCTGAAAACGGTCAGTTGGCACCCAGAAACGCCCCCTTCCTGTCAATCTTCTTGCGGCCATCAGTGCGACTGAAAACTTCGCTAGAACCTGTGCACAACCACAACGGGCTTTGGACCCGTACGACGCGCGTGCGCATTGCGACCCATACGCATGCGCAGAAATGCAGATTTTTAGCTTGATTGCTGCACTGCGAACAACGGCAGCTAGCATTAATCTCGAAATGACCCCCATGGTTCCCAAAGTCTGGCGTATAGTGGAAGTAGTGCCGATATTCAAAAAGGGAAGTAAAGCTGAACTGAGTAATTATAGACCAGTTAGTCTTACATCTATAGTGGGAAAAGTACTGTAAGGTATTCTAAGGGATAGTATACAGAAGTTCATTGAAGCCACTAAGGTTATTAATAGGAACCAACATGGATTTGTGAAGGATGGATCATTTCAAACAAACTTACTAGGCTTTTATGAAACAGTTAGTGTGAACCTTGATCAGGGTAAGGAGGTGGATGTAATCTTTTTAGACTTTGCTAAGGATTTTGACACAGTACCGCACATGAGACTTACCTATAAGTTACCAGAACTAGGGTTAGGGAGCACAATATTGTACTTGGGTCAGAAATTGGTTAGATAATTGGAAGCAGTGCGTTGTGGTAAATGGAACTTTTTCAAATTGGACTGAAGTACTAAGTGGTGTGCCACAAGGGTCTGTACTTGGACCACTATTGTTCAACATTTTCATTAACGATCTAGCAGTAGATCTAGAGAGCATGGTGTCAACTTTTGCAGGCGATACCAAATTGTGTAAGGTTATAAATACGGAGGGAGATGCTGAGTCTCTTCAGAACGACTTAGTTAAACTGGAAGCATGGGCAGCAAAATGGAGAATGAGCTTCAATACAGACAAGTGTAAGGTAATGCACTTTGGTAGCAAGAACAAAAATAACACCTACATACTAAATGGGGTAAAATTAGGGGATTCTGTACTAGAAAAAGACTTAGGTGTTCACATAGCAAACTAAGCAGCAGTATCCAAAGTAGGATTGCAGCAAAGAAGGCTAACAAGGTATTAGCATGTATAAAGCGGGGAATTGACGCAAGGGATGAGAATGTTATACTACCATTATATAAATCCCTAGTGAGGCCACATCTTGAATACTGTGCACAATTTTGTGCACCATACTACAAAAAAGGATATCTTGGAACTAGAAAAGGTTCAAAGGTGGGAGACCAAACTAATTAAGGGGATGGAGACGCTGTAATATGAGGAAAGGCTTGCAAGGCTAGGCATGTTTACACTGGAAAAGAGGAGACTAAGGCCCTCATTCCGAGTTGTTCGCTCGCTAGCTGCTTTTAGCAGCATTGCACACGCTAAGCCGCCGCCCTCTGGGAGTGTATCTTAGCATAGCAGAATTGCGAATGAAAGATTCGCAAAATTGCGAATAGAAATTTCTTAGCAGTTTCCGAGTAGCTCGACACTTACTCTGCCACTGCGATCAGTTCAGTCAGTTTCGTTCCTGGTTTGACGTCACAAACACACCCAGCGTTCGCCCAGGCACTCCCCCGTTTCTCCAGCCACTCCCGCGTTTTTCCCAGAAACGGCAGTGTTTTTTCACACACACCCATAAAACGGCCAGTTTCCGCCCAGAAACACCCACTTCCTGTCAATCACACCCCGATCACCAGAACGAAGAAAATTCCTCGTAATACCATGAGTAAAATACCTAACTTTTGAGTAAAATAACTAAGCGCATGCGCTCTGCGAACATTGCGCATGCGCAGTAAGCGACTAATCGCAATATAGCGAAACTCTGCAACGAGCGAACAACTCGGAATGAGGGCCTAAGAGGGGACATGATCAACATTTACAAATATATAAGGGGACAATACACAGAAATTGCGGGAGATCTTTTTTTGGTAAGATCAACACAGAGGACACATGGACACCCGCTTAGGTTAGAGGAGAGGAGATGTCGCACACAGAGACGTAAAGGTTTTTTCACAGGAAGGACAATACGTGTTTGGAATTCCCTGCCTGAGAGAGTAGTAATGGTGGACTCGGTCAACACTTTTAAGAATTGGCTAGATAAGTACCTAATGGAAAAGGCTATACAGGGTTATGGGGCATAGTCACGCACTATAGTTATAAAAAAAAAAGAGGAATAAACACAACGGCCTACATTAGCAACCGACAGAATTAGTCATAAAAACAATACAGTGTAGGAGGGTGTAGTATGGTATGCCGGCGGCCGGGCTCCCGGCGACCAGCATACCGGCGCCAGGAGCCCAACCGCCGGCATACCGTCAGCGTGGCGAGCACAAATGAGCCCCTTGCGGGCTCGCTGCGCACGCCTCGCTATTTTATTCTCCGTCCAGGGGGGTCATGGACCCCCACGAGGGAGAAAAAGTGTCGGTATGCTGGCTGTCGGGATTCCGGCTCCGGTATACTGTGCGCCGGGATCCCGACAGTCGGCATACTGAAGACCACCCGTGTAGGAGGCCACAAATGGGTTGAACTCGATGGACAAATTGTCTTTTTTCAACCTCAGAAACTGTTATTTAATTTCTTGGATGGCAGCAAGCCATGTTTTGTCTTTGTACATAACTACCAGGTTAATATTAACATACAGTAAAACCAAAAATATTTACTTTCAAGACAGCTTAAAGCAAATACTTCTCCACGCTCTTTTTGTCTTCATTGGGAAGTGCTTTGCTTCTTTATCATTGTGCATACAGTTGCAGATGAATGCACTATACACTCTCCCACTATGAGCTGTTACACTGGAGGTCTCTGCCATTACTTTTAAGCAGCTCTTTGATCTGAGCAGCATATGGATTGCTCATAATATACAGTATACTTATTGGATCAGTGATTCAGTAAAAATGCCAGAGGGAAGGAAATCTCAGGCTGGGAAAGAAGTAAGGATTCTTGTGGTAAGCAGTTTTCTAGGAATTGGTGAGCAGGGTAACAATCTGCAGTAGAGAAGCTGGTGTCAGAGGAGAGGAGTCCAAAGTCAAAGAAAGGTCAGAGAGAAGACAGCCAGGAATGGTGAAGGTCATACACAGGGGCGGCTTAAGAGAGGAGGTGGCCCGTGTGCAGGCTCCCTTCTCTCTCGCAGGTGGCACAGATTAGTACACTCTGGCACTGTGGCATTCACAGGTTTCTGGGGTCGCCTGCTTCATGTTCCCAGTGATTTTTCTACTGTGCATGCTCAAATCTCTGAGAAAATGGTCGCAGCAGCATTTTCCTAGTGACTTGTGATGCGCCGCCACCAAAGCGGGACTTCCGCATGCAGGGTGTGCTATTTGGGCAGAATGTTTGTGAGAGTTGAATGTGTGTACTGAAAGAGATGGATGTAGGGTGTGAGAGGGATGCTGGATCTCAGTGGGATGTCTGTGGGCACTGAGTGGGATGTCTGTGGGCACTGAGGGGGATGGCTGTGCCACGTTACCGCTCAGACCTTCAGTTGCATAGACTGCATGTGTGTATTTCAATGAACACACAAATGTGTGAATTAGCAGCTCTACTATTGTGTGAGTCTCACTCTATAAGGGAGATGTACTAAGCAGTGAAAAAAGTGGAGAAGTTAGCCAGTGGAGAAGTTGCTCATGGCAAACAATCAGCATTGAAGTAACATTTATAATTTGCATACTATAAAATTATAAAGAGCAGCTGATTGGCTGACGTGGGCAACTACTCCAGTGGCTCACTTCTTCACTCTTTTCACCGCTTAGTACATCTCCCCCCATGAGTGCTGAATCTGCAGTTACCCACATAGTGTGATGGCATACCATATCTGTATCGTGCAAGGAACAAATCCATTAGGGAGTCACCCTTGAAGTTTTGGAATTTCATTGCTTTCAAGTCAGTGGAAGAGTTACTACAAATTTCTGAAATTTCAGATCATGTGTAAGAAGCTTTAATGGCACCACATCCTCTGCCCTCCTGCTTTTCTCTTACGTCCTAGTGCAGGGGTGGCCAACCAGTCAGTGACAATGAGCCAAAAAACCTTGTTAGGTACGTCAAAGAACCGACATCGAGCTGATGGCGCGCATGCAAAAATGGAATGTGGCCTTGTGCCTGCTAGACCACACCCCTGGTATAAAATACATTAAAAAAGCCAGAACGACATAAAATACATTTTTTAAAGCCAGATCCATTGAAAAAGCCACTTTCACAAAAAATAATTGAAAGCCAGATTCACATAATAAACTTCAGCTCCCCCATGTGTCACTCCAGCCAACACCCTCCTGTCACTCCAGCCAGCTCCCCCATGTGTCACTCCAGCCAACACCCTCCTGTCACTCCAGCCAGCTCTTCTATGTGTCCCTACTGCCAACACCCTGCTGTTTCACTCCAGCCAGCTCCCCCATGTGTCACTCCAGCCAACATCCTCCTGTCACTCCAGCCAGCTCCCCCATGTGTCACTCCAGCCAACACCCTCCTGTCACTCCAGCCAGCACCCTCCTATGTCACTCCAGCCAGCTCCCCCATGTGTCACTCCTGCTAGCACCCTCCTATGTCACTCCAGCCAGCTCCCCCATGTCACTCCTGCTAGCTCTCCCATGTGTCACTCCAGCCAACACCCTTCTGTCACTCCAGCCAGCTCCCCCATGTCACTCCTGCTAGCTCTCCCATGTGTCACTCCAGCCAACACCCTCCTGTCACTCCAGCCAGCACCCTCCTATGTCACTCCAGCCAGCTCCCCCATGTGTCACTCCTGCTAGCACCCTCCTATGTCACTCCAGCCAGCTCCCCCATGTCACTCCTGCTAGCTCTCCCATGTGTCACTCCAGCCAACACCCTTCTGTCACTCCAGCCAGCTCTTCCATTTGTCACTCCTGCTAGCACCCTCCTATGTCACTCCAGCCAGCTCTCCCATGTGTCACTACTGCCAAGACCCTGCTGTGTCACTCCAGTCAGCTCCCTCGTGTGTCACTCCAGCCAACACCCTCCCGTCACTCAAGCCAGCTCTTCCATGTGTCACTCCTGCTAGCACCCTCCTATGTAACTCCAGATGCTCCCCCGTGTCACTCCAGCCAGGTCTCCCATGTGTCACTCCTGCCAGGACTCTCCTGTGTCTCTCCAGCCAGCTCTGCCATGTGTCACTCTATCCCACTGAAAGGATTTGCCCTTATTCTTTAACCCTCGATGTGATGGCCTCTTAGACGTCTGGAGTATGAACTTTTAGCCACAAGGTACATGCACAACACAAGCAGTAAAAATTCACACTGTTTTATTATGAGGTTAACAAAAGTATATAAGGCAATGCATATGGGTGTAACTGACATGTCGTTACACTCCCATTGGCTCGTTAATAGTTACCAGGCAGAACAGAAAAGGCGGATGTCCATATATGGGTTTTCTACAAGTTTCTCAAACATTTAACAAAGTTTTTGTAACACAGTATATTTGGGTAGAAAGAACAAGTTTCATCTGGTATGGAACTGACCTTGGATGCCAGACCCACACAGGCCTGGTATCTGTATGAGAGACAAAGGCACCTAGCACAGGGCAGCACGCATCCATGCAAACACATAAGAGTTCATATAGCATGTTTTAACCCTTCACTAGGGAAATAGAAATATTCACTTTTACACTGTAACTATTATAAGGAAATTGATCATATAAAAAGTAATATTTACAAAGCACAGAAGAGTTAACCCTTCAATCCCCTCTTAGAATCATGATTATTATATGACATGATTCTTGAGTGAGGCTCCTTTCTTGTTCCTCCAGTTCTTGAGATATTGGACATAATCGTCGGGTCCCTCACTATCAGAGGAGGTGACAGGACTGGTGGTTATATCATAATACATCAGGGCCTTATCAATGCCTTTGGAGGTAAGTTTCTTTCCACAGGGAATTACACAATAAACTATAATGCCTACAAGAATTAAAGTTACAAGTATGAATATGCTTATTTGCACAATACCCTGGTGGGAAGGTTTTTAGATTTCTCCCTGTGGTGGTGTTAGATGTATAACAGGTATAGTTTCCAGGATATATGGTTATGGTGCTTCCTGGGTTGGGATTTTTTTGACAATATGGGATATTCCCTTTTCCACATTTCGCACTGACTGTCATTTGTTTTGGTGTCATTAAAAAGGCTGAAAAAAACAATTTTCCTGTTCTAGGGGTATATTAAGGGGCACTGTACCTAGGTGGGGCCTAGATTTGCCACAGACATAACAGTTGCTTTTATTGTGTTTGTTAGCACTATACTTCATCCATTCCAACCAAAAATTAATGTCAGGGAAACCAGTTTCAATAGCTAGGGTGTCTTCAAAGGTGGGATTGTTAACGGCTATCATATCCTTGAAGGTGGTTATATGAGATTTCAAGAGGTTGGGGCGTGGTTTAGAGGACTTGAGCTGGGCATACTTTTCATTGTTAAACATATCCAGTAACAAGAATTGTGTAAGGGATGGGTTTATAAAAAAGGATTCACCCAGGACATAGGTGCCTGCATCAGTAGACTGGGGATGTCTTATGCTTAATATGAATTTACTATCACATCTGTTTTGTCTATGAAGGGTAAGACGGGTAAGCAGGGATTCACCATATTTGTCTTTACTTGAGAGAGCCTCCTTGGGCTGGTATCCATAACTATGACCAGAATTCCATCCCACTGATCCCCAATATGCACATTTATTTCCCCAATATTTACTAGTAACACAAATATAGGCTTCAGTGGGGGTATTACGTGTACCATACTGATCACACTGCCAGGCATAATGTTTGTTAACACAGGGAGCAATGGTACAGAAATCTATTTTGTAGGTGGCAACCTCAGTATTGGAAGAGTTATACCAAAATGTATAGGTGCCGGATTTTTGTGTAATGTCTACTTCAGCTGTAGCTTGGCAAGTGAGGACCATTAGGATTATCAACATAGTCCCCTGGCCATAGGTAGGCATCTTGTTATTTTTCTGCGTCGTCTGCTTCTCCATGTTGGAGGTCAGGGCTGTCTGCCCCCGTTAGTACCTCGCTGGAATCACTTGCTTCCCTCTCTAGGTCTGGTCTAGGAACCTTTTTCACTCGGGATGCATGGATCCAGGTGGGCCCCTCTTCAGTAAGGACAGCCGTCCTGGTCACTGCCACGACTTCCGTCTCTGGACCATAGGTGAAATCTCCTGGACCTTTATTCCTCGGGAGCACCTTCACAACGACTCTGTCTCCAACCTGGAAAGGGTGTGTTGGTTCCTGTGGGTTAGAAGGATTTTTACAAACAACCTCATGTTCAATTTCATTCAGTTTTGTTATCAGGGACCTGACATACTCTTCTCTGATGAGTTCTAGATCTCCTTCCTGTATTACTAGTGGTTTCTTAGCCCAGGGTGTAGGAAAAGGGTCTACCCATTAGTATTTCAAAGGGTGAGTATCCTAGAGTTTTCTGTGGGGCATTCAAGATGCTGGTGTTTAGCTTTATTAGGGTTGTTCCTGAGGCAAGTGATGCATCTGCTAACATACTGGTCCACAAGTGATTTGGCATTAGTAACATAAAAATCATTGGTTAGTAGGAGGAGTGTTGTGGCTTCACCACGGTGACCAACACCACGGCACTGGGCAACGAGCAAAGGGGCACTGGACTGGGGTACACAGGGTTTCCCCTCTTTGCAGATTAATCCTGATTTAGGATTTTTTCTGCAGAATTGGGTAAGTCCAGTCGGAGAGATCAGTATTAGTCGCAGCAGCTTGAAGTTGAGTGAGCAGATGGACGTTGTCAAGGGAGGGACATGCTCTAGTGAGTGCAATGAGTTCTGCAGCTTGCGCGGACTGATAAGGTATTGGTAGGGTTTCCAACACAGTGTCAGGGAGGGTGACAATGGCATAGCCAGCCTGGTATGTATTGTCATTGGGCCTACTACAGGAGCCGTCAACAAAAACTATGTCTGCGCCTGGTATGGGAACGGGAGACATGTCAAGTCTGGGAGAAGTTTCAGCTTCAATGGAAGCAGCACAGTCATGTAGGTCGGGTGGTTCATCCTCAGGACCTTTCAAGCCTAAAAGGGCATTGAGAATGGGTGCAGGGCCAGAAGAACTAGCAGTGTACTTAATGGTAAGGGTAGGGTTACTCAAAAGGAGTACTTCATATCCACTAAGGCGTTGTGCTGACATGTGCTGTGTGTGCAAGCTTTTAAGTATTGCCAGGACATCATGTGTGGTGTGGAGTACTGTGATGTGGCCTAAAGTGAGGGTAGTGGCCATTTCTGCAACCATTGCACAGGCTGCCAAAGCCCTGAGGCAGGCAGGCATACCTTGCACAGACACTGGCATGACTTTGGGAAAAAAATGCCACGGGGCGCAACTTCCCTCCATGAAACTGTGTGAGCACCCCCGCCATGGTTTTACAATTGTCCCTTGCATATAGATGGAAAGGTAGTACATAATTGGGGAGGCCAAGTGCCGGACTTTTTTATCAACATACATTTTAAACTTTCATATGCAGTTAACATTTCTTGTGACCATTGTACAGTTTTAGGTTTGTCCTTCAGTGTGGCTTGTCTCAAAATGTTATCATAATAGGAGCAATCAGAAATCCACTGTCTGCAGTAATTTACCATACCCAGGAAGGACAGTAGTTCCTTCTGGGTAGTTGGGGTGACCAGGCCCAATACAGACTGTATGCGTTGTGGACTGACTTTCCTCTCTCCCTGAGTGAGCACAAAACCTAAGTAATCAACATGCTTTTTACACCATTGCATTTTTATTTTGGACACCTTGTGTCCACATTCACAAAGCCAGTTTAGTAATGAAACACCATCCTCTCGGCAGGCCTCCTCAGTTTTACTACAGAGCAGCAGATCATCTGCATACTGTAGCAGGACTGAACCATGGTGAGGTTGCCAGGGCCTCAATGTGGCCTGGAGACAACAGGTGCGTCAATAATCTGCACCAGGTAAGTTGTTTACCCTCAAAAGAAAAGGCAAAAAGTAATTGTGTCTGTGAATCTACAGGTATGCTGAAAAAAGGCATTCTTCAAATCAATTACAGAGAAGAACGCAGCATCTGCAGGGATTGCAGAAATGAGTGAGTTTACATCTGGAACAATTGGTGCAATTGGGACAATTGGCTGATTGATCGCTCTGAGATTCTGTACAAATCTTATACTGCCATCAGCTTTGGCAACAGGGTTCACAGGAGTACAGTATGGTGATACAATATGTCTGAGAATACCCTGTTGTAAGAATTGCTGTATCATGGGGCGGAGACCTTCTATCTTTTCTGGTGAGAGGGGATACTGCATAGGTCAGAACACAAAACACTGGTTGTTGCACCGCTGTCCACTAAAAAGGGAATTTTACTTCCATTTATAATAAGTGGCAGCAGAGGTGAATCTTTACTATGACGGGAGAGTTGAATAAAGGCTGGGATACCCTCCTCCGGGCCCCGTCAGTGCGCGGGGTCTTTGGAATCTTCCCTGACTGCGGGGTTGGTTCTGTCTGTCAAAGCGTCTGGAGTTCCGATAGTTATGAGTGAGTGGGGAAGTGAGTAAGCTTTCTGAGTTAAGCAAAGGTAAGCCAGCGTCATCTGTCCAGCAGTCCTTAAACCTTTTCCAAAACGCAGTAACAGACTATGAAGGTTTCTGTTTACAAGCCACAGCGACAGGCAAAAAAAAAAAAAAAAAAAAAAGCACAGGCAAAAAAGCCTTCCTTCATATGTGTTTTTTTTTTTTTTTTCTTCGCTTCTGTGCTGTTGGAAACTGACATTTTTGTAATCCTCCATATAGAAAGGGTAATTACTGCCTTCCCGTAGGAATGGGTCCTGTCCTGCTTTCTCTGTCCATCCCGCTAAATTATCCACCCATGGGTTAACTAAGTAATACTCTGAGGTAGAGTTACGGGCAACATACATCTTGCATGTCTCACCAGGGAGGGGCGGGGGATATGCAGTTTTTTACTCTGACTAGAGCCCATTGTCAGACAGTAATATAAATCAACAGTACAACTTTAAAGGAAAATATCTAAAATTTACAACTCTACTATACATGCATCAGCTAACCAGTTAATTAGTCATTGACAATATCACAATATTATCTGTACAGTGAGAACATGAAATCTTTTGACGGGTACGATACTTACCATTCGTACAAGATGTCAGAAAAATACAGCGTTTTAGACAGGAAGCAAGAAAAGTGTTTGAGTAAAGATATCTGGCAGACGAAAACTTACCAGCCGTCTGGACCAAATATAAGAACTTATCTCACTACAAACATACAAGAATATAGACGATCAAATCGGGGTATAATCTACGTTACGTATAGACCCCAGGTCTATGTTTTTTAAGTATCCCAGATACTGACGTCTTTGGAGAATTGCGCTTGGACCCCGGGTCCTTTCTCAGACGTATCTTTAAGTCCCAGACATTAAAGATTCTATGGTATCCCTGATACCTGTTTTATGCTTTTACATAAAACTTCGTAATATTAAGTCCCGGACTTAAATATTACCTTGTCACGTGTTCCCGGAACACTGACACGGATTCAGCTTCAGTGTATGACCGCAATCCCGTATGGCAAAGACAGACAATAAATTCTCTATCTTTACCATCCAGGGACGATCACTGAATTCCGGACATAGCCCCCAGCTGAAAGGATTTGCCCTTATTCTTTAACCCTCGATGTGATGGCCTCTTAGACGTCTGGAGTATGAACTTTTAGCCACAAGGTACATGCACAACACAAGCAGTAAAAATTCACACTGTTTTATTATGAGGTTAACAAAAGTATATAAGGCAATGCATATGGGTGTAACTGACATGTCGTTACACTCCCATTGGCTCGTTAATAGTTACCAGGCAGAACAGAAAAGGCGGATGTCCATATATGGGTTTTCTACAAGTTTCTCAAACATTTAACAAAGTTTTTGTAACACAGTATATTTGGGTAGAAAGAACAAGTTTCATCTGGTATGGAACTGACCTTGGATGCCAGACCCACACAGGCCTGGTATCTGTATGAGAGACAAAGGCACCTAGCACAGGGCAGCACGCATCCATGCAAACACTTAAGAGTTCATATAGCATGTTTTAACCCTTCACTAGGGAAATAGAAATATTCACTTTTACACTGTAACTATTATAAGGAAATTGATCATATAAAAAGTAATATTTACAAAGCACAGAAGAGTTAACCCTTCACCCACCCTCATGTATCACTACAGCCCCCCATCAACTTGTGCCATTGCAGCAGTCCCTAATGTGTCCTCTGTTTGCTTGTGGGTGTCTCACCTCTAGTATCTGACTCCTTCAGTTGTCAGTCCCTGTAGTGCTGCTGCATGTCTGGCTGGAGTGCAGCGGTTTTCTGTATCTGTTGTGGTCACATGATTTAGAGTTTTGGGAGCCACATTTGAATAAAGAAAGAGCCACATGCGGCTCAAGAGCCACAGGTTGGCCACCGCTGTCCTAGTGGATACTGGGGAACTGTACTTTAGTACCATGGGGTATAGATCGGGTCCAGAGCTGGCCCTAACCAATATGATGCCCTTGGCAAGATTTTGGCTGGTGCCCCCTAGCACCGCCACTAGTTCTGCAGGAGGTGCCTGGCATGAGTCAGCTGGCAGCTCTGCTAATGTCGGGCGCCTTTTGTTTATGAAAATGCATCTTATTTGCATTGCTATGTGGCTAGGTTGCACAAGCAGCTTCTGCTGATTAAAATGATATGCAGCATGCCTATATTCTGTGTGCGACTGCGGCTGTATCTGTATACGAAATGCTCCATTACAGTGATTTCCAGGAATACACTGCAACGTAGCATTTCGTATGCAGATTCTGCCGCAGTGACACACAGAATATAGGCATGCCGCATATAATTTTAATCAGCAGAAGCTGCTGGTGCCCCTAAGCATACCAAATGCCCTAGGCAATTGCCTAGTTTGCCTATGCCTAAGGCCGGCTCTGATCGGGTCCACTGGAGCCTGACACTTTAAAAACCCTTAGTGTGTGTATGTGTGTGCTGGCTCCTCCCCTCTATGCCCCTCCTACCAGACTCAGTTTAGGAAAATGTGCCCAAGGAGGCGGATGCATTTCTCTGGAGCTCCAGAGAGTTTCCTTTATTTTTTATTTTAGTTATTTGTTTTCAGGTAGTACAAGTTGGCAACCAGTCTACCTGCTTCGTGGGACTTACAGGGGGGACCGAACCAACCTCCTGAGGGTTAATGGTTCGTAATCCCAGCTGACAGGACACTGAGCTCCTGAGGTGCTGTTTCACACACCATACTGTGTGTGCCCACGCCAGCAGCTAACCGCCACCCTCTAACAGATAAACATGTATAAACATTAGTGGGACCGCGCGCCATTATAGGGTCGGGGCTTCCCGGAGAGTGGGACCAGAGAGGGAAGGCGCCTTTCCTTCTGCTGCGGATCACCAAGGCTGCATGCACGCTGCTCCTCCATGGACCCACGCTGTTGCAGACTCTGTACTGGTACCAGGGGGTCATAGCAGGGGGGGGAGCACATCAGCGGTAGTGCCATGGCACATCTATAAGGTGATACACATATTTTCACACACTGCGCTGCTGTGTTCTGTGTGCTGGTCTCCGTTTCTCTGTGTCGCTCTCTAGGGTCTGTGTGTGTTTTTTCAGTGAGTTACGCTGTACTACAGTTGTGTACAATATGTCTGTTGACATGGTTATGTGTGCTGCTTGTAACTCTACCCCTTCTTCTGCTGGGTCCCTCATGTGTGAACAGTGCTCCTTATCTCCACAGGGACACAGTTCACAGGCACCTGACTAGCTACATACTTTTAAGAGCATGATTCACAATGTGAATTCAGAATTAGCTGCAGATAAGAAGGAGAGACAGGTTTTAAAACAGTCTATTGATCGCATGGCCAAAGCAGCAGATACCAGAAAGGCTTCTCAGCCCCCTCTGTTGATTTCACATAAACGCTCACTGCCACAGGTGCTGCAGTCTGATTCTGACCAGCCTGATGTGGATGATGGCAGCTCTCTGTCCCCCAGGGTGGAGGCCCTCATTTATGCTGTAACAGAGGTTCTTCACATACCAGATCTGGAAGCAGAACCAGATGAGGAGTTGTACTTTAATGTTAGACTCAAGACCTCAGCCACATTTCCTGTGTCTAAGGAATGAAACTCCCTGGCCAGGGAGGCATGGGTAAACCCTGACAAGAAATTTAAAACTCCTGAGAGGGTTTTAGCTACTTTTCCCCTCCCAGCTGAGAACAGGAAGGTATGGGAAAACCCCCCCATCAGTCGATACGTCTGTGTCTAGACTGTCTAAGAAATTGGTACTGCTGGTGCCAGCGGCTATATCCCTTAAAGACCCTGCTGACCGTAATATTGAGACCACTCTCAAGGCAATATATACGGAAGCGGGCGTAGCACAGCGCCCCACATTAGTTTGAGGTTGGATTTCTAGGGCAGTAGTCAAGTGGTCCAATAATATTATTAATGGCTTACACACTCTGACGCAGGATGAGGTCATTACTCTGCTGCAACACATACAGGATGCTGCAAATTTTATGAGCAAGGCTATAAAGGAATTGTGTAAGATAAATGACCACACTACTTCTTGCACAGGACCCTCCTTGCAGTCCTTTCGTGTGGCAAGGTTCAGAGGCAGGGGCCGAGGGTTCTCCACCACTCCAAGAGGATCTCGTGGTAAGTCCCGTAAACCTGCAACTGCTGTATTCCTGGACCAGACCACCGGATTCCCTGCCACTAAGCGTTCCACGTGATGGTTGGCCCCAGCAGCAAGGCAACTTTCAGGTAGGTGCTCATCTTCAACACTTTGCCCACATGTGGGCGAAGTCCTGCCGGGATCCTTGGGTGAGGGACCTCATTTCCCATGGATACTGTCTGGAATTACAAACACTTCCTCCTCACAGATTTTTTCAAATTGGGCTTACCAGTTTTGCCCACAGCAAAAGTTACCTTACAAGAGGCTATTTAAAAACTTTTGCAGACAGGGGTGGTGGTTCCAGTTCCTCCTCCATTACACAACAGGAGTTTTTACTCCAGTCTTTTTTTTTTACTTCAATAATTTTTATTGAAAAATATGCAAACAGCGGGGTACAGAAAAAAGAAGCAGGAGGATTGGGAGGAGAAGAAAACACAGGGAAAAAGGGATATACAGTACATAAACACAGCATAAAAACCCCCACTGAATTGAAATATATAAAAACAATGGTAAGACGTAAAGTGAACATAATTTCCACTAGAAATCCTTTAAGGAAATAAAAGTATAGAGCAAAAAACAAGTACAAAACTCACATATGGATCGATGAGATATATTAAGAGGAAGACGTTTCATTCAGACTAAACTGCAAGGAGGAAGCCTTAGAAGAATGTGGTAGCAATATTGCACCCCTCTCCATCTGTAGTGTATTCGTGCCAAGACCTCCACCTCACAAAGGGAGAGGAAACTGAGGACGAATAAGGTGTGCTCTCTGTTTCCATAAGGAAATGGAAGTGTATCTTGTGAAAAACCTTTAGAACCTGTGGGGGAGCGGATTGTTTCCAAGCCTGAGCTACAGTCACCCTTGCGGCAATAAGTATATGTTGTCAAAGTCAAATTGCATATTTCGATATTTAGAATATGCTATGGCATTTATTAATGGATGCGTCGAATACGCATGCTATAAGCTAATACAGTAGGGCGCGAATGACCGTAACGGCAAGTTACTGTGCGCATTACGGTAGAAGATGTATTTGTTAATAAATATGATACTGTAACAAAATAGCAAATATTTCTTACATACACTCAAATGTATTACAGCCAGAAATACAAATTCTTATAGTGTCCTAAAACATACAGTATCAGATTGCTCTGTCCAAACAGGCATTGTGTCCATGGAAGATAGACCTTTGACTAATTGAATGTGTAAATACCAGTTTGCCTCAATTGTTAGCAGGAACAATTGAGGCTTGGTAATCATCCCATTAATCCTGTGTTGTCATTGTCTCTAATAAACAAGAAGCCAGATACGATACAATAGCTAAAGATATGCAGATTCTTGATTGTGTACTTAAACACACATTCATGCACATCAGAATCCTGTGTGTTTATATGCAATAAAATACAGACCAGATATTGATACTTGAATTAATAGTGATATGTCATATGTATTATGTATTCTGGCTTTATGGTTTACACAGCACTGACCTGTCCCCTACATAATGAGTTATACACAGCCTTTACACAACTGGTCAACTGTATGTATGTATGTATATATATATATATATATATATATATACAGGTTGAGTATCCCTTATCCACAATGCTTGGGACCAGAGGTATTTTGCATATCAGATTTTTACGTATTTTGGAATAATTGCATACCATAAAGAGATATCATGGTAATGGGACCTAAATCTAAGCACAGAACGCATTTATGTTACATATACACCTTATACACACAGCCTGAAGGTAATTGTAGCCAATATTTTTTTATAACTTTGTGCATTAAACAAAGTGTGTCTACATTCACACAATTCATTTATGTTTCATATACACCTTATACACACAGCCTGAAGGTCATTTAATACAATGTTTTTAATAACTTTGTGTATTAAACAAAGCTTGTGTACATTGAGCCATCAAAAAACAAAGGTTTCACTATCTCACTCTCACTCAAAAAAGTCAGTATTTCGGAATATTCTGTATTTCGGAATATTTGGGTATGGGATACTCAACCTGTATATATAAATAAAGGTATTGTTCCATTAAATATCAAGCCATACGTGTAGTACAGAGACGGAACTGCATAAGGACACCGTGTGTGGAATCAAATTGTTCAGGATCACATAAGTAATAATTTGGTGGTTGCGAGGATATTGTCACCTATTGCGGCAACAAGTTATTAACAGTACCGGATTCATGTATATTCCTGTATGATACTGTGGTCGGTTTGAACTGGTCTTTAGGTGGGAGCCCAGAGGTAAACAACTGTAATCACATCACAAGATTAGGTATCACCCAGTGTTCGAACTGACCAATGACCCACGGTGTACTGAATATGTCCCAATGGAAGAAGATCTAACATTCCCCATTGTACTGTTATTGGAACATTGTATAAAAGGATATTCACCTGGCCCAGGTTTCAGTCACCTTTCTCAGAGGTCATCTTGTAAGACAACTGAGGCTTGGAATCCAGTGGTGCAGCGTATGTATGACGGTAACTGTTACTATTGTATTGGTATAGTTGTATTGCTAATTGTGCGTGCATTTATTTCCCCTGTGTCTGTTGTATATTATTGTACGTATTATTGTATCTTTGAATTGTATTGTGTTGCTACAGTGTAGCACTGTTATCCCGTTGTGTCCACTAGGGATTAATATATATGGTTATTGGGTTGGTCCTTTAATCCAAACATACCCCTCTGTCTCGGCTAAATTATTTTGTTAATCTGGCAAAGCGTCAGGGAAGCTTCCGACACTATACTAAGATTTAAGTGTGTTATAATGCTGTAGCCATATATATTCACCAAGGTCTTATGAGAGCATCACAACACTCAAAAGGTACGCTAAGTGGCACTACGCATTGGTACGCCCGTAGCTAGGAATAAAGTGTAACAGTTAGCGTAACACCTTATTAATAAGATCAAAAACTTCTATCCAGCAGTCTTGTAACCGAGGACAGGACCAAAAAATGTGGAACAGATGGCCTATTTCTCCACAATTTCGCCAACAGAACTTAGGAACAGGAAGTCCAAAAAGTATGCAATCTCTCCGGGGTTAGATACAGCCTATGTAAAAGTCTAAATCCTCCTCTGGCCCTACTGCCACTGCCGGACTTGGTGAGTGATGGGATGGACACAGACACTCACTCTCACTCACTGACTCACTTTAGATGGGCTCTACCTGGCGCAACGTATGTAAGGGGTTCTACCTGGCATAACATGTGCAATGTGTATAAGGGGCTCTAACTGGTGCAATATGTATAAGGGGCTCTAACATGGCATAATGTGTATAAGGGGTACTACTGTGTAGTGTCATGTGACTGACAGACACTACTGTGTGGTGTAATTTTTCTAACGGACACTACTGTGCTGTGTAATGTGAATTGGTACTATTCTGTGGCCATGCCCATTCCCCATGAAACCACGCCCCTTTATTTTTGATGCACACTGTCCCTATTTTAAATGTTCGCCTTGGGCACCACAAGCTCTAGAACCACCCCTGGATGACATATAAATAGGCATTATTAGAATGTTAAGATAATAGCCTGAAATGTGACAAATAAAATGAAAGTAAAATAATCACTAATGCAAACGTAATAAAATGATTGAAAACAAAAATGTTTAGCTCAGCTTAGTTCAATAAATGTAAATCACAAGAATTTGAATATCACAGGAATCAATAGGTGATCAGCTTGTTTTCATTAGGCCAGCAGAGCAGAGGATATTGGAGTCAGGAACCGTAGTAGATCTGAACCGAGCCTGGAAAGTTGGAAGCATTTATTTTTTATTTTATCTCACTGAACTTCATTCATTGAACAGGTGTGAACTTGACATGAACCACTGTTACATAGTTTAATTAAATAAATAATGTAATAAAAGTTATTAGTTACAGAATAGAACACTATTTCATTCTTTATTATTGCATAGGTACATACATTAGGCATAGTCTTTCATGCAAATGAAATATTGTTACAGGGAACCTAAACTTCACCTTAAGTCTGTGTGAATAAATTGTATTTATATTAAATAATCTGCAGTGTTTCATTGTATATCTTTTATTCTAAATAGTCATATCTCGCAGATGTGATTAATTATAAGAACAGTACAGTAAATAAATAAATGCTTTAAAGCTTCTTAAGTATCATGTTATATTTCTGTTGGAATTATACAGATCTCCAATCTGTCTACTCAGCTTGAGGTAACTTCACAGTTTAGATGCTTCAGCAAATCCTCTTACAATTATAGATTATCATCTTGGTTATGCCTGTGGTGACATAGAGTTTATCAGCAACAAGTGAATGATACATCATTATTATTATTATTATTACAGGTTGAGTATCCCTTATCCAAAACGCTTGGGACCAGAGGTATTTTGGAATAATTGCATACCATAATGAGATATCATGGCGATGGGACCTAAGTCTAAGCACAGAATGTATTTATGTTTCATACACACCTTATACACACAGCCTGAAGGTCATGTAATACAATATTTTGAATAACTTTGTGTATTAAACAAAGTTTGTGTACATTGAGCCATCAAAAAACAAAGGTTTTACTATCTCACTCTCACTCAAAAAAGTCCGTATTTCGGAATATTCCGTATTTCGGAATATTTGGATATGGGATACTCAACCTGTATTATTATTATTATTAATCAGTTTCCCTCTGTGTGTTATTACTTCATTAGTTTGCTGCTCTCATGTGAAATATAGGCAGTATGGTAGATGGCAACTGTACTTAAGCTAAGTGGTCCTGATTCGTAGATGTTTGGAAAACTGATGGGTTCCACAAATCTCCAATGTTTGTGGGTCTGTACATAGAAACATGGTCCATCTAGTTTGCCCCTTTTTTATCCTTT
This sequence comes from Pseudophryne corroboree, assembly GCF_028390025.1. Classification (NCBI taxonomy): domain Eukaryota; kingdom Metazoa; phylum Chordata; class Amphibia; order Anura; family Myobatrachidae; genus Pseudophryne; species Pseudophryne corroboree. Next base: position 941,530,946 of record NC_086444.1, on the reverse strand, counting down.
AGGCAATCTCAATCCTATCGAACTTTAGTTCTTTGTAAGGATATGCATATGCCTATCCCAAGCATGTTTAAATTGCTCTACTGTCTTAGCTTCTATCACATGTGTTATATATGAGACAGTACATCAATTATATGTTCTCATATACGAATTTTCTCTTGTTTTGGGCCACAACTGTATCTTATTATTTTGAATACAGAATGCATTAAAATTACATATGTACGACCACTACAGTCTGGATAAATAGACTGGTAGACAGAGTGTACGCATGTTAAAAATCATAATTTTGTTTTCCTCCCTTATTTCATGCATTTTTAAGGTTGAGGATAACCCTGATGATCTACACAGGGATTTCATTGAGGTAATTACTCAATTAACCTTTCTCTTTATTATTGTTGCTTCACGGCGTAGTAAGGTTTCATATGCGAACAGTCACATACTCTCTCTAGAGAATAGTTTATGTCAGACTCACGTCTAGGACTTGAGACTGAATAAGTCACGCTAATAGGCAATATTGACAGTCATTAGCATAACTAATTCTCACGAATATATCACTAAGTTTGATATCATTATTGCAATTTTTTTCTGCCCCTATTTAATCTTGGAATTCAACCAATATCCAAATATTTGAAATTAGGGGCAATTATCTGTGGTTTTACCCTCAGGCTATCAAATACTAGATGCCTGGATATAGAGATTTATTTTAAATGATGAAATAAAAGTTATATTTTATTAACTAACAAATATTACAAAAGAGTGCGCCATACACTAAGCTCCTTTTTTAATGTAGTACCCACTAGTGGTCTACATTAATCACCTTCAGAAATATAAACTGCAACTTTAGCTTAGTGGCTTAGTGGCGCACCTCCAACCTAATACAATTTTGGGCCTTTTCTTTATGGCCAAATAATTCTCTGCATTGGTTGGTTCTCCTACAATTTATTGATAATTGTTCAATGCCTGTGCAGTGTCCTATGGACTTTGTTGTCTTTCCCTAGAGATTAGCTTCTATCACCTCTGATGGGAGGCTATTCCACTTGTCCACTACCCTTTCTGTGAAATAATTTTTTCCTACATTTCCCCTGAACCTACCTCCCTCCATTTTCAGTGTATGTACTCGAGTTGTAATACTTCTTTTGCTCTGGAGAATGTTTCCCTCCTGTCCTTTGTTAAGACCCTTGGAATAATTGAAAGTTTCTATCATGTCCCCCCTTTCCCCTCTCTGCTCCAAACTATACATGTTAAGATCTTTTAGTCTTTACATGTAAGTTTTTTTTATGTAGGCCATGCACTATTTTATTTGCCCTTCTTTGTACACTCTCTAATGTATTTATATCCTTCTGGAGATATGGGGGTATATGCAATTGCGGTCGAATTCCCGAAAATGTCGAAAAACGGGACATTTTCGCCCCAAAAAAAAAAAATTCGACAACGCAACTTTTCGTCAAAAAAACGGACTTTCCAAATTCGACTTTTTGAAATTCGACATTTGTCAAATTCGATATTTCTGCAATGGTACAAATGCGGCAATTCGACAAAACTATATTCAATTGAAGATTGTAAATTCGACAACAGTGCTTTTAGACAGTAAATTCGTCATTTTCAATCCGCCACACTTTGCTGGCGGAATCTAATAAAAAAATTTAAAAACATGTTTTTTTTGTGTTTTTTTTATTGGTAATAGCATATCTATTTATATTAGAAGTGATTAGGTACTTGGTTTGTCTATTTTGGAGGCACAAGTATTATTTATATATTTTTAAAAATATTATTATTATTATTATTATTATTATTATTATTATTATTTTTTACATGGAATGGTAAAAATCTGAAAAAAAAATGCGTAGGGTCCCCCCTCCTAAGCATAACCAGCATCGGGCTCTTTGAGCCGGTCCTGGTTGCCAAAATACGGGGGAAAAAATGACAGGGGATCCCCCGTATTTTAACAACCAGCACCGGGCTCTGCGCCTGGTCTTGGTGCAAAAAATACGGGGGACAAAAAGAGTATTTTTTGGACCAGCACCGGGCTCCACTAGCTGGACAGATAATGCCACAGCCGGGGGTCACTTTTATACAGCGCCCTGCGGCCGTGGCATTAAATATCCAACTAGTCACCCCTGGCCGGGGTACCCTGGAGGAGTGGGGACCCCTTCAATCAAGGGGTCCCCCCCTCCAGCCACCCAAGGGCCAGGGGTGAAGCCCGAGGCTGTCCCCCCCATCCAAGGGCTGCGGATGGGGGGCTGATAGCCTTTTGAAAAATGAAAGAATATTGTTTTTTCCAGTAGTACTACAAGTCCCAGCAAGCCTCCCCCACAAGCTGGTACTTGGAGAACCACAAGTACCAGCATGCGGGAGAAAAACGGGCCCGCTGGTACCTGTAGTTCTACTGTAAAAAAATACCCAAATAAAAACAGGACACGCACACCGTGAGAGTAAAACTTTATTTCACACCTGCCGACACACACATACTTACCTATGTTGACACTCCGACACTGGCCACGACCCCCTCGTCAGTGAAGAATCCGGGATACCTGCAAAAAAAATTATACTCACCAAAAAGCAGAGTCCGGATCTTTTTTTATAATCCACGTACTTGTCAAAATAAAAAAACGAACACCCGGACCAGGCGGACTGAAAGGGGTCCCATGTTTACACATGGGACCCCTTTCCCCGAATGCAGACACCCCCTGTGACTGCTGTCACAGAGGGTCCCTTTAGGCAATCAGCGAGCGCCACGTCCTGGCACTCTGCTGATTGCCTATGTGCGTCTGAGCTGGCAGACAGCGCATCGCAAAGCTCCTCCATTATATTCAATGGTGGGAACTTTGCGGTCAGCGGTGAGGTCACTAGCTTCACCCCTGGCCCTTGGGTGGCTGGGGGGGACCCCTTGATTGAAGGGGTACCCACTCCTCCAGGGTACCCCGGCCAGGGGTGACTAGTTGGGCATTTAATGCCACGGCCGCAGGGCGCTGTATAAAAGTGACCCCTGGCTGTGGCATTATCTGTCCAGCTAGTGGAGCCCGGTGCTGGTCCAAAAAATACGGGGGATCCCCTGTCATTTTTCCCCCCGTATTTTGGCAACCAGGACCGTCTCAAAGAGCCCGAGGCTGGGTATGCTTAGGAGGGGGGACCCCACGCAATTTTTTTTCGGGTTTTTTCCCGTTTTTTTAACATTTTTAAAAATCTAATCAAAATCCGTCAAATCGGCCGTTTTTCGACAGCGGGACTGTCGAATCCATTTTTTATTGAATATGTAGTATTCCGACACCCACCTGCCGGAATTCGACGGTCGAATTGTGTCTAATTAAAAAACGGGCGAAAAATTGCCGCGATTCGCCGGCAATTGCATATACCCCATGGTCTCCAGAACTGGAAACAGTATTCCAGGTGAGGCCGTATCAATGACCTATACAGTGGCATTATTACTCCTTTCTTTCTGGTACTGATTCCTCTGCCTATACAACCAAGCATCTAACTTGCCTTCCTCATTGGATTAGTCATTTGAAATAGTAACTCCTAAATTCCTTTCTTTCTCAGTAGTTTCAATTATAGTCCCCTCGATAATATATTAGGCCTTTGGATTTTTGAGACCCAAGTGTATGATTTTGCATTTTTCAGCATTAAACTGTAGTTGCCACGCTCTTGATCATTTCTCAAGTCTACATAGATCATCAATCATTTGTTTTACTGCTCCTTGTATGGCCACCCTGTTGCATATATTTGTGTCACCTGCAAAAAGACATACTTTCCCTCCAATACCATTTGGAATGTCACCAACAAAGATATTAAAGAGCACTGGTCCGGGGCATGGCCTGGACGGGAGTGGCAGCTGCTTTTTGGAGCTCCGTGCTATGTAGTATCTCAGAGGGCTTTACAGTGTTCCCATTCAGGCTGTCCTGCCTCATTAACACCGCAGAGCCCCCCTAGTCGATGCTGAACTGCTCCGGGAAGTGCCGAGAGCGTCCGCCATCCACCGCTGTATGACTGCGCGCTGAGGCCTGGATTAGGGACACCGCGCCTGCACTCCGCCGGCTCACCACTCGTCCACACTGGGAACAGCTGGTCTCTCCTGGGGTATGAAGAGTTGGTGCCAGCAGCCTAACAGACAATGGAAGGTACATAAAGCAGAGGCATTGATTTATCTGGAGCCTGACAGAGGTATTGTGTTGCGCTGCTGGGCTCCATTTTGCCTGCCTGTCTTTCCTAGCTGTTATGCAATCTACACAGCTCACTCTACTAGAAGCATTTGTCCTCCCTCTACTCCCATGCTGGATCCTTTATGCTACATTTTCTGTTTAGCTCTGAGGATGGGAACCATGAATGTTAATATATAATGTCCTGATTAGAATCCCAGCTTCCAATGCTCCTTATTTATTTTTCTGAACCTTTTTTTTGCTACTAGATATTACAGCTTATATGTGACTGCATTTCCCCCTTCCTGTACACTTATACCGATGTTCTGGCTGCATGCTTCCTTCTGACGTCCCTTTTACTTCTGAAAAGCATCCTGGAAGGCTGATTTCATCTATTTTACATATATTTACAATGTACGGGACCCTAGCTTTTGCCATTTGCTGACAGCACTATGGAAAAATTTATAACACCTGCCACACCAGCGAGACCCACGCGTAGCATGCTGGGGAAAAAGGGGTATGCTTTTAATGCATCGGATGCTTCCGACTTGAAACAAGGAGGTCCCACTTCATCTTAGTCTTCTCATGTTTGCATCGCTTTGAGTTATGACGACGTGGTTAGAGCTATCACCGCTACTATAACCCTCCTTTTGGATAAACAATCTGCGAAATTTGCAGAAGCAAGCAAATATAAAAAATCACAATTGGAGTCCACTGACCTGCAAGTTGTGGAGAACCAAAATAAGATAGAGGAACATAACCAAGCAATTTTTGATTTGCAGTAACAACTTGAAGATAAATGGAAACATACTCTCCGTTTCATTAAAAACTAGATGATTTGGAAAATCGTTCCATGCGGAATAACTTGAGAATCGTGGGCTTCCCAGAATCCGTTAAGGGGCCTGACCTGTATAAATTCTTATCTAACAGTTGGGCAAAACCATGTGCACTGCAGGTGTGGCAGATATAAACTTTGCAGAGAGAGTTAGATTTGGGTGGGTTATTTTGTTTCTGTGCAGGGTAAATACTGGCTGCTTTATTTTTACACTGCAATTTAGATTTCAGTTTGAACACACCCCACCCAAATCTAACTCTCTCTGCACATGTTATATATTCCCCCCTACAGTGCACATGGTTTTGCCCAACTGCTAACAAATTTGCTGCTACAATCAGGTCTGAATTACCCCCCTAGTTTTCATCTACATAGTTCAGTTTGTGGTTGCTGCAGTACTGTCGTTTGTTATATATTGCAGTTACTCACATTGTGTTATATATTATATGGTGTGTATTACGTCCTGTACATCCTTTATAATATCTTGGTTTGTCTATTATAATATATGGTTCGGAGGCCAGGATTACCTGGCTTGGGATCTGAGTGATTCCATTTGTTCTTTTATGTGGTTTTCTGATAGCGAAATGGTTCTGTTCACTCTGTTGTTCTTATTTACTGCTTGCTGGTGTAGGATTGACCTTTGGCAGATCTTTCTTCCTTTTACCTTTTTCGCTCTCTTACTCTTTTTTTCTTTCTGTTTTCTCGTATCTTCCTATTTTCTCCCCTCCCCTTTTATCCTCTCTCTATGTCCGTAAGAATGCTTTTTATGTGGCTACGTATTTTTGTGATATTTGTGGGATGCTTCCGGAGAATGTATTTAATTGCTGTTATTTGGATTCTGATCTCTGCAAATTTATTCTGGGACTTCTTATGTAATGAATGACCTTAAAATATGCTCCTGGAATGTACAGGGTATCCATTCCTCGGCTAAACGGCGCAAGCTTCTTTCTTACTTAAATCTTCACAAAATAAGCGTCTCTTTTTTGCAGGAGATGCACTTGACTGACCTAGAGCATCAGAAATTATCAATATTGGGATTTAAAGTGGCGGATTATCTTTCCTATAACTCGAAATCCAGAGGTGTTGCCCTACTGGTGAAAAAAAGTGTGCCTATGAATATATCTTTGCAGAGATCGGATCCAAATGGACGCTATGTATTAATTAAGGCTGAGATCTATGATATACAATATGTTTTTTGCAACTTATATGCACCCACGTCCTATGATAAGAAGTTCCTTATTAATGTCGTTAATTTACTATACCTCCATTTAGATTCCCAATTAATTTGCGGTGGTGATCTAAATATGGCTGTGGATCCTTATATGGATAGGCAGTCTAATGCTTCCTTGCCTTACCCGGTGCGTAAGATTGGTATCAATTATTTGATCCAAAAATTACATCTAGTCGATCTGGCGGGTGCATCATCCTATTGATAGCGATTTTACTTATTATTCGGCTCCCAATGCTATGTATTCTAGAATTGACTATTTACTGCCGGCCTCAGAACTGGCGGTTAGAATATATAGATCTGGTATAGAACCCTGGGACTGATGGACCATGCCCTCATTTGGTTTATTTTGTCTCCTTTGGCCCCTTCAGGTAGATATAAACTTTGGCGCTTCTCTTCCTTCCTGGCATCCTTCACCTCATTTAAAGATATTCTCCAGACCACCTGGAATGACTATTTGTTTTCGAACTCTGCACATGTCTCAGACCCTGCACTATATTGGCAAACTGCCAAAGCGGTTCTCTGCGGTCAATTTCTATCCTATGCCTCACACCATAAAAAACATAGGCAATCACTATTTTGTGAATCTGAAACGGCTTTAATGCAGGCTTATTGAGCGCTCAGATTGGATCCATCCCCCGCTCATAGGTCACACTATGATGAATCCAAATTAGCTTTTGACACTTTAAAGCAACAAATGGATGACATTAGAGTCAGGTCCAATAGATTTTTATTTCACAAATATGGCAATAAAACAGTAAACTGCTTTCCAATCTTTGAAGGAGTGAGAGGACTAGTTCTACTATTTTAGCCCTGAAAGATTCTATGGGGGAGAATCAAATGACAGGGCTGTCCATCATTAAAATTTTACACTCTTTTTACAATGATTTAAATTCTCAAGACCCGATAGATGTCAATAATAAAAATATCTTTTGGAGTAGAATTTCTCTTCCTACATTGACAGCATCATAATCTGAGGTTTTGATTTGTCCTATCTCTGAAGATGAGGTACTCTCTGTCATTAAGACCCTTAAACTTGGTAAATCCCTGGGTCCAGATGGGTATACTGTGGAATTCTATAGACTCCTCCAATCTTCACTCTCCCAACCCCTCACCAATCTTTTTAACTCTTTTCTTACGGATAATAGGCTTCCACCCTACTTCAATGATGCAATTATTAAAGTCTTACCGAAACCGTGCAGGAACCCCACTCTTCCAGGTTCATATCGCCCCATATCATTTTTAAACGTAGATTACAAGCTTTTTACCAAGATTATAGCGGAGAGATTCAAACGAGTGGTCCCATCCATGGTACACCAAGACCAAACAGGCTTTGTTTGGGGCCGCAATGCAGTCACTAACATTCGGAAGGTTCTAGCTGTCCTCCAACATTTAGATGATATTCATATAAATGATCTTCACCTCCTACTATCGCTTAATGCTGAGAAAGCGTTTGATCTCGTGGTTTGGGATCACCTGTATTAGACTCTCCATAATTTTGGTTTTCCACCCCAAATAATCTAATGCAGATACTGAATTCATCCTCTACTTCAAAGGTGCTAACTAATAATTTTATTTTAGAACCCATATGTGTCCACAGGAGAACTAGACCTTTCTCCCCTCCTGTTTGTGCTTGCCTTAGAACCTTTAGCTATTGCTTTACGAACAAACCCTTTGAAATAAATAAAAAAGACCTTAAATTTTCACTGTTCGCAGATGACATGTTACTGTTTGTGTCGCAGCCTTCAATTTCACTTCCAGTTATTTTACTTGAAATTTCTACTTTCAGCTCTTTTGCTGGTTATAAAGTGAACACAGTTAAGTTGGAAGTACTCCCTCTGACTAGATCTGATCTTCTGCCCCACTGTTGCACACTCTCTTCCTTTCATGTAGTGACATCACAACTGAAATACTTAGGTATTTTTATTACTCCTACCATTCAGAATATATATTCTCCACCCATAATCGCACGAATTGCCCAAATTGTAAAGAACTGGATGCTGTTGCCCTTATCACTAATGGGATGAGTAGCCGTCATTGAGAGTGTGTTGTTCCCCAAATTATCTTTTGTGCTGCAAATGTTACCTTTATTTTTGTCCAGGTCAGATCAGAATAAGTCGAATAGTATAGTCCAAAAATTTATATGGAATAACAAGAAAACGAGAATAGCTCAAGCTAGATTGCTCTTACCCAAAGAGAAAGGAGGACTTGGCCTTCATGATATTTATACCTTTTCTTGTGCAGCCGCTTTCCAATACGTATCTGATTGTTGTCTAACCCGATCACATTTTACTAATCTGCCTTTAGAGGAAACACTGTTTGTCCCTTACTCGCCAACTGCATTGTTACATTTACCAAGGAACAAACTACCTGAGGGGGTCAAACATAACATTTTCTTTCAGGATACTTATAGAGCATGGCCTGTTATTCACAAACGCCTGGGAACAAATCCCTTCTTGACTAAATATTTGCCTCTCTGGGGTAACCCGGATTTCCCACCTTCTCTGATGGCTACACATCTCCTTTCCTGAAAGTCTAAAGGAATTAGCAATGATTCGGAATGTTTTTGACCCGGTGGTGACCTATACTCCTTCCAGCAACTTAAGGATTTATATGATATTCACAATTCTTTCTATTTTTGCAAGTGAGGCATTATATAAACAGTAAAAAGGATTCTGGCTCCCATGGCTCCTTTATAGACTCTTTCAATCCATCTGCCCTGTCCTCCCTTTTTACTTTATTCTCTCAATGCAAATTTAAGATAAGGTATCTCTATAATGATTTGATGACTTCTTCTTCCCATATGTCATGGTAGATAGTCTGGGATGTGTGGTCCCACGACTTCCCAGATTTTGTTAACTCTAATCATATTGTGAAACAATTCTCATATGTTTATAAGTGGTTGGGTTCAGCTCAATTGCAAGAAATACATTTTAAATTTCTCAATAGGGCGTATATCTCTCAGGCACAAAGGAGTCATATGAATCCCGATGTGCATGCCCGAAATGTTCTGCCTCAGTCGCTAACTTTTTACACAGTGTCTGGAATTGTACAAAAATAAAAAGATTCTGGTATAAAATACATGATTTCCTCCAACAGGTCACCAACATTAGATTGCCATTCGCTTGGGAATAGTTTTTACTGGCTGACTTCTCTGGATTGGTACCTTCCTTACTACATAAATCTATTCTCCCTTTTATAACAGTACTAGTAATGTTAGCCAAAAAACGTATACTGTCCTTCTGGATCTCAAAATCTGTACCTACAATAACACTATTGAAAGCTGAATTACTTAATATCCTTTACTTTGACCATAAAATGGCATTGATTGATATTGAGAAAGGAGTCGAGAAATTCTATAAAAAAAATAGTTTTTATTTAGAATTTTTGCCACAAGATGTAAATGTATGCATTATGCAAATTTTTTTACAACACTACTTGGTCACTTAAACGGAAATTATCTTAGGTTTATTGTGCTCTTACCTTTATTGTATTTCCTGGAATTGCCCTGTTCTGTTGTATATTTTCTGGATAACCACATGAAGACGCTAGTATCTGTTGACGTGCCGCCACTATGATGCAATTGTTTCCCCCCTCCCCTTCCTGTCTCTTCTACCCCGTACTCCTCCCTCCTTACTGTCTTCTTTTTTCCTTTCTCTTTTCCGCTCTTTTCTTTCCTTCTTCTTTTCCCACTTTTCTATTATAAAATAAAAAATGGTATTCTGTTATGATTTCACCGATACTTCTGGCTTGCTATAATACTATACTTACTGGATGGAGGTAGTTGATTTTTTCCGGCATTTATTGTATACTTCCTGAGTCTCTTGTATTTCTCCATTGATTAATGACTGCTTGTTTTGCAATCTATGTGTGAATATGACAATAAAAATGTTGTTTAAAAAAAGAAAAGAAAAAAAAAAAGCACTGGTCCAAGGAGCTAATTCAGACCTGTTCGCTCACTAGGGTTTTTTTGCAGTCCTGCATTCGCATAGTTGACGCCCATAGGGGAATGTATTTTTGCTTTGCAAGTGTGCGAACGCATGTGTAGCAGAGCTGTACAAACAGATTTTGTGCAGTCTCTGAGTAGCCCAGAACTTACTCAGCCGCTGCGAACACTTCAGCCTGTCCGGGACCGGAATTGACGTCAGGAACCCTCCCTGCAAACGCTTGGTCACGCCTGTATTTTTCCAAACACTCCCAGAAAACGGTCAGTTGACACCCACAAACTTCCTGTCAATCTCCTTGCGAACGCCCGTGCGAACGGATCCTTCGCACAAACCCATCGCTGGACGGCAATCCGCTTTGTACCCATGTGACACCCCTGCGCATTGCGGTGCATACTCATGCGCAGTTTAGACCTGATCGCCCGCTGTACGAAAATGCAGCCTAGCGATCAGGTCTAAATAACCCCCCAAGTACAGATCTCTGGGGTACTCCACTGGTAACATTTCTCTACATAGAATGCACTCCATTTAAAACAACTGTCTGTTTCCTATCTTGCAACCAGGTTCTTATCCATTTAACTGTTTTAGAATCCAATCACACACTCTTGATTTTATTTAGCAGTCTGCGATGTGGGACAGTGTCAAATGCCTTACTAAAGTCTAGGTATGCTAGAGAATTACCATATAACAAGCTATTGGCTCTCATTCAGCATCAGATGTTACTGATGTGATTTCGCAAACGGCGTTCAGCGGCCATCTGCGCATGCGCGATCATCCACTTAACGATCGCATCTTGGAAGGATGCGATCGCTATGTGATTGACATGTGGAAGGCAGCGACGTGGCGCTAGGGGGGGAGGGTGGAGAGCAGGAAACACAGACGTGTCATGGCAGTTTTCAGGGCAGCCTGATGACATCATCTGCATTTCAGAATCAGAATCAGCTTTATTGGCCAGGTGTACTCACGTACACTAGGAATTCTTTGTGGTACAATGCATTGCCAAGCAGCAACATGAAGGGGGAATACATAGCATAAGAAGGGGGAAAAACGTAGCATACATTACAAACATTACACGTATGAGTTGATACTGCACATTGCAACTGTACAAGAGACTCGACATATTAGACATATTATACATGCAAGACTAAAAAACGAAGGCTGCTTGGGAGAGAAGCACCGAGGTAGCCATCCGCGGAGCCAACTAGAACTCAAACAGTGCACATAATACAGAAGATTTAAGTATTACATCAAAAGATAAACCACACAGGAAACATGGCAGCGGTGCTCCTGCCTTCACAGCCAGGCGGCACTTCTCATGCTGGGCGGCCTTGTCCTGTGCTAGGATGCCCACAACATGAGATTTTTTTCAGTAGCAGATTTAGCGATTTAGCAAAATCTGCTACTGATGCTGAATGAGGACTGTAGTCTGCACCAAACAAAGGATTATATTCAGCGGCAGTCGCAGTTTTGCTAATTTAGCAAAACTGCAACTACTGATGATCACATGCTTGGGCTGCCTAGCACCAGGGCAAGGCCCCCCCCCCCCCCCCCCCCCGGCATGGCATGCTAATGTCCAGGCTGCTTTCGCAATTCACTTGCAGTCACATTGCTGGCACCGCAATATAAGGGATGCCCCCTATCTGTGCAGCCTAGCTGTGAAGGTAGGCGCAGGATGGCTAGGTTTTGTATCGCAGCAACTGTGTGTGACATCACGCGGCCGCTCCAAAAATGTCCCGTACTCGCTTGCATTCCTGATGCCACGCCCCTGCAGCACCACAATGCCGCTCTCGACTACCCAGTGAACACCTCTGTCAGTCAATGAGGCAGAGACATTTGCATTACTGAGATGCCATCGCATCTCCCTGCCCCATGCACGCGCAGAACAGGCCCTGCACTTGCATACTGTGGTGGAAACCGGGAAGATGCAATCGCATCACAGTGGTGTTGAATAAGCCCACAGTACAGTTTATGTAATACAGTACTACATACATATCTCTCTCACACACATAACTGCCACCACCACCACCACCACACACTGGACTTGGTAGGAAAATCTGCAGTGACTGGTTATAATTAGCAGCTCCTTTCCATCCTTTATACTGTATGTAGTGGCCGCTGGTCAAGCTGTGGGGAAGAGTGGTTTCTGGGCAACTGGACCCTCCCCCCCTTCCCTGCATTTGCCTATGGTCAGGTAGCATTAAGAAACCTGCGTAAGGAGACCAGTAGTAAAGTGGACACATCATTTTGGTAAATAGTTGGGGCTTCAAAGTGCATAGAAAACTTTAGACAAGAACTGAATTACCAAGGGCATGATAGTACAAGCTTTTTTCCAAGGTGATTTACATGTGTCCCAGGTTTGTCTGGGAGATGAGTGTTGTAATGAGATATGGTGTGTACATACCAGCTTCATGTTTCCAGGCTAAAGGTGAATAATGGCTGTCCACACTCCTCTTGTCGACGCGTTTCTGTCTATATTGGGACCTTTATCAAGACATCTCTTGATAAAGGTCCCAATATAGACCGAAACGCGTCGACAATATTCACCTTTTCCGGACTTTGTATGAGGTAAAACCTTGTTTTACATTTTTTATCTATTTTTGTTATCTGAGGAACAATTTTTTTTGACCTTGTGTTTTTGTATATATCTGGATGTTTTGTTTTTGAACTTTGCTGTTTGGTATACTCCCATGTGGAAAGTTGTCTGGAATAAAATACAACTTTTATCTTTAAGTGGATTTTTTTTGGTAATCTATGGAGTTATACATACCTGGCTGGAAGCTATACAGAGGAGTTGCATGATAAAGGATAAAGAAACCTTGATGGGCGTGGATGAAATCATCCTGATTATGAGTGGGGTACGCCTGTTTGAATTATCCATTCTTCTCTTATAAAGATACTGTTACGTGCATGTCACTCCACCTACTTTGTGAGTGGGATACGCTTACTTTAATTCAACACCCTTTATATATAGGGCCAAATCGGTTCATCTTTTCTGTCATGAATAAAACCTGATTTGAGTGGGGTATGCTAATTTATACCCTCGGTATTTGAAAAATACATACATTTATAGGGGCACATTTTAACCAATAAGTCCTTCTGACTCCAGTTATCACCCCTTTTCACATATACTTCCCTATCAGTGATTAAAGAGAGGTTCATGTTTGGGGGGTACACTAAATAAATAAATAAATAAATAAATACATATCTAATCACAAGCCCACTAGTTCATACTACACATTGGTTTCTTTAATATTTTTTTACATATTTGGCACAGAATTTCTGGTGGAGATTGAGAGGAGTGAAACAAGCACCTTCCATAGGAGAGCCAATGGAAAAGAAACCTTAATGCACCTGTTATCACTTTCAACCCTGTGAGTAGGGCACGCATCTGTATGCATTGTAGAGGATAAAGATACCTTTAGGAGCTTTCTCCACTCCATAAATCAGGTGAGTGGGGTACGCTAATTTAAACACAGCATAAATACTATTTTCTGGTGGTGGAAATTAAAGATACCTTTATACACATGTCTTCACGTTGAAAAGTGTGAGTTGTGGTACGCCCACATCACGTTTCTACACTTATCTAAAGAAGGAATAATTAACAGTGAACAGGAAAAATTTGAGAAAGTGAGACTGTTCTACACGTGTATTATATTTTATTTTTCATATTATTCATAATACCTGGAAGTAACACTGGATGAATACTGGAAGAAGAAAGGAACATCCTTGGAAATCCATTAAGAGGGACATATTGTATCCATTATAATATATATTCATATATAAGTTCCTGTGTATAATCTTATAGCGCCTTCCAATGTTATGATTATAACTGAGACAGTTATAAATTAACATCTAGACATAGATAATGTTCCAAGGTTGGTTCACTTGCTCTGTTCATCCGTTTGACAGGGGTGAGGGGGGTGGGGGGCAGAGGAGAGGTACCTTTTTATATGGAGCATATCACAGAAATCTTAATAAATTGTACAGTAAATTAGATACACCTATCTGAAGTTAGGTCTGCTTGGCACCCATGGAGGTGGTGAATTTCTTTGATGAATATCTGGGCTGTAAAATGACCTGAGGGGTGACTGTCAAAGGAACAAAATAGGTCTAATTGGGGAAATTGTCAACAGCCATAAAGATGGCATTTTAAACCTTAGAGGAAGGTAACTCTGAAGTGAAGTCCATATAAATGGATCTAGATGGTCCTGAAGGAAGATGTAATAGTTTTAGGAGGCTTGGGCCTTACTTTAGCTCCAGACCCTCTTCCTGGCCCTCTTGCATTGTTACCTCCTCACAGTTCCCAAATCTGATCGCTATGTCCTTGGCCATATTTTAATGTCTGCCAGAGCTGCTATAGCCCAGCATTGAAAATCTCCTCCTCCTGAAGCCAGCCAGGGAGATACTACAGCAGTGGACACCGGGGAAACTCTGCCCACTGCCCTACTGCTGATCTGTGGACCAGCGCTGCTGATAAGTGAGCACTGTGTTCCAGTGTGCTGTGGCACACAGAGTAGTGAGTGCCAGGTTCTGGTGTGCTGAACAGTGAATCTGTGGGCAGTCAGCATCACAGGTGTCCTGAATCTCCACAGGATGAGCAAATTGGGGCTAGAGGTATTAGATTGATCACTGGCCAGATACTACTGGACATAAGAAAGGCACCAAGGCCACATACCTTCCAGCTGACTCAAGCCCGGTTGGAGTCATGGCATGCACGCCTCCCAGAAGCCCCCCCTCTCCAGTGAAAAGGTGGAGGTGGGATGACCTGGAGCCCCAGAGACCACTGGACAGGTATTATATATATATATATATATATATATATACGCAAAAGTTTTAGGCAGGTGTGGAAAAAATGCTGCAAAGTATGAATGCTTTCAAAATAGAAGTGTTAGTAGTTTATTTTTTTTATCAGTTGATAAATGATCTGTGAATGAACAGAACAGTTATCTAAATCAAATCAATATTTGGTGTGACCACCCTTTGCCTTCAAAACATCATCAATTCTTCACTTGCACAAAGGTACACTTGCACACAGTTTTTTTTATAAGAACTCGACACGGAGGTTGTTCCAAACATCTTGGAGAACTAACCACAGATCTTATGTGGCTGTATTCTTGCTCAAATCCTCCTGTCTCTTCATGTAATCCCAGACAGAATCGATGAAGTTGAGATTAGGGCTCTGAGGGGGCCATATAATCACTTCCAGGACCCCTTGTTCTTCTTTACGCTGGTGATAGATCTTAATGACATTGGCTATATATTTGGGGTCATTGTCCTGCTGCAGAATATTTTTTCTTCTATGTACATCTGCACAAAGTCAGGGATTTTGAAGGATTATAGATACAGCCAAATATTTCACATTTTGACTCATCAATCCAGAGCACCTGCTGCCATTTTTCTGCACCCAGTTCCTATGTTTTCATGCATAGTTGAGTTGCTTGGCCTTGTTTCCACGTCAAAGGTATGGGTTTTTGGGCGCAATTCTTCCATGACTTGTCCGAAATATTAATATATACCGTAACTGCTTTTCAAATCTAGATTGTATGAGAAGCAATATGCTAATGTTGTCTCATGCTTTCACAAGTCTGACGAGTACACCTCTAAATAACACATCTTCTAACAAGTACAAGTTATTTTACATTCACATCACTGGCGCTGCCTCTGTATAAAAGACAGGAAGGGCAATCTAAATATATTTTTACTTACACAAACATAGAAGGGTAATCCTCGGTCATAGTGCAAGTAAATGAGATATGTAACCTACTAATACTCACTCCTAATATATATATATATATATATATATAACCTTGTCCGTATTCCAGCACCCAAAACTATGATATCTTATTGCACTGCCTGGGTTTCTTAACTAAAATAAAACATGTTTTAGTATTTTCTAGTACCGATAGTTAATACACTATAGCAGAGGTTCCCAAACTGTGTGCCATGGCTCCCTGGGGTGCCTCGGGACACTTGCAGGGGTGCCCTGGGTTGGTGGTCCAGGACCAATTCAAATTATTCATGGTCAATATAATAGGCAAAACCAGTGCTGGTGTCTGCCAGTCATAATATATGTGGCCACACAGAAGCAAATCTTGTCCCTCACCACACAACTGAATCTAAGGATGACATATAAACGCGATCTACTTAATGTCATATTTCTTTCTAAATGTCTCAATAAGAAATTTTTGGCCTAGTGGTGCCGTGAAAAAAATTCTGATATTCTAGGGCGCCGTGATTCAAAAAAGTTTGGAAAACACTGCACTATAGAATAAGTACAAGTTAAAGTACTATTCTAATACTGTTCTGAAAGATCTACAGAAAATGTCATGGTAAATTAGGATTAACGGAAAAAAATAATTCAGATTTTTTGATATACAGTACCTTTAATTATTTAGTAAAAATTAGTGACATTTTCAGGACTGTTTTCACTAATGTCTTCCTCTTTCCCCTGCATAAAATGTTTTATGTTGAATGCTTTGTTTGCAGATTTTGGCCTTGATTGTACTAACTCCCATCAGGGACGTCTTTACGTATGAGCTCAATGGGCAGTTCAATCTAGCTGCAAATCAGTGCTGGAGTTCGGGGCGCAAGGCTGAAGTGCTCTCCATGCTGCCACAGGACATGCTGATTCCCCACCGGCTCCGTTCCATGGGTGCTGCCAATTTCCGGCAGGTCAGTTGATCCGGTCTTAACATTCACGGGACTCTGGCATGTCAGTTGTACCGCTTCACCAATCCTGATTCAATAGAGGGTATAAAGGGAACTTCCGGACAGGCAGAGAGTGCCTGAGCAACTTAGCTTACAGCCTCGTCTTTAGGCTCCAGTATTGCTTGTGTGCAGTCCTGATTCAGAATGCCATTTGCTTTTGACGTGGTGGTTCCAGCCCGGTCCAGTTATCACCAAGTCCAGCTCGGCCCATTACTCTGCCAGTACCAATCTGGTTCAGTCAATCACCACGTCCATGATCCACCAGTACCAGCCAAGTCCAGTTTATCGG
This sequence comes from Pseudophryne corroboree, assembly GCF_028390025.1. Classification (NCBI taxonomy): domain Eukaryota; kingdom Metazoa; phylum Chordata; class Amphibia; order Anura; family Myobatrachidae; genus Pseudophryne; species Pseudophryne corroboree. The sequence continues at coordinate 941,513,815 of NC_086444.1, read as the reverse complement.
CAAGTCCAACATGTTCCAGCTCCGTAGTGCATCTGCAGCTCAAGTATCCGGCACCATTGTCTATCAGCAGCTCCAGTAATCCGTCGCAGTCCAGCTCTGTTGTCTATTGGCTGGTCCATTGCCCGCCAATGGTGCCAGTTACCCAGCTTAGTCCATTCTGTTGCTTACCAGCTCAGAACTTAATAGTGCCTGTCTATGCGGAAGATTTACATTTGTCCTCCCCAAGTCTTACACACTAATCCTCCTGCTCCTATCACTCCTGAGACTACTCTGGGAACAACAAGACCTAGTTCTGTGACAATTGATCCCTAAATGGAGGTAAATTTAATTTACTTATTTTTATTATACGTATATTTTTTCACTGTGATTAGTCTGTGGTTTGTTTAGACACACAGGACCTAATTCAGACCTGATCGCTGTTGTGCGAAATTGCAAAGCGTCCAATTATGGAATGACTGCGCATGTATATGGATTATAATGCGCAGGTGCGAAGCCAAACTGCGGGAAAAAAGCATCTTTTTTGATCGCTAGGCATACGCAGATTGATTGACAGGAAGCAAACGTTTAGGGGTGGTAACTGGCCGTTTTTTGGGAATGCTACATACATAGCCACCATATTACATACATAGCCACCACATTATTACATGAATAGCACCACATTATACAAATAGCACTGCATTACACGTATAGAACCACATTACACGTATAGCACTGCATTACATGTATAGCACTACACGTATACCACTGCATTACACAAATAGCACCACATAACATGAAAAGCACCACATTATGTATAGCACCGCACTACACATATAGTACAGCATTACACAAATAGTACCATATTACAGGTATAGCACCGCACTACACGTATAGCACCACATTATATGATTAGCATCGCATTACATATGTAGACACCGCATAAATAGGCCCATCATCATGGACAGACATTGGGCAGCTATAGGGCTGAAGGACGTTGCATTAGAGATTGTCCCAGGGCTGGCTGTGAGTGCTGCCTGGTCAGCTGGCATCCTGAGAACAAAGTACATCCTGCTCCTGTCCAGTCCCCAAACCATACATTGTGACCGGTGACATCCTATCCCTTACACCATCATGATAATGTAATTAAAAATAACCTCTCTGCCGGGTCCCCTTCAGCGCCCAGTTGCCGCTCTGGCAAGTTCAGTGAGAGTGTGGGAGCTGGGGTGGCAGCGGGTGTAGTGAACCCAGCTCCGACCATCGCTTTGCTGCTGCTCCTGGGCCGGGCTCGTTGAAGAGACTTTTTGCCGGGACCAGGGAGAGGATGCTGCTGGGCTGGTTAACGTTCTCAAGGTCCCCCATTGGTAGAACAGCTTCACCACTTTTCACGGCTAGCGGCACCTGGAAGTGCTCGCTAGCCTAACTTCTGGATTGCATTTCAATGAACCACAAGTGCTGGAAGCAGTGTAAGCCAGCCTAGCCTGACTGTGAATCGGCCTGACTGAGGGGGATATGGGACCGGCTCATCGGAATCTGTCGTGGTGCCCTGGTGGGCCAATTGCCCCTGCTTCAGGGGCGGATTGGCCACTGGGACAGATTCTGCTGCGCTGGTCCCCTATGTCTGTGTTTAACTACTTGTGTGTGCGCCCTCCCTGTACTGTGCTGTATGTAGTGTGTGCTCCCCCTCCCTGTACTGTGCTGTATGTAGTGTGTGCTCCCTCCAGTGCCGTTTCTAGCGGCGGGCGAGCCGTGCAACCGCACGGGGCGCCCGCCGCGGCACTTTGTTACTCGTTATCGCCTCTCCCCGAGCGCTCCTGCTCGGGGGGCGGAGTTTCGCGGAATGACGCGTTGCGTCGTGACGTCACGGGGAGAGGCGATAAGGAGAATGCATGGTAGGAGGAGGCGGCCGGCGGCCAGCGGCGCGAGGGACGTGAGTCGGCGGGACCGAAGAGCGGGAAGACGTCACGTAAGTATTCTCTCTCCCCCTCCTTCCCCCCCACTTGAAACCTGCCTGCCGCACTGTGTAAAATGGGGACACCTGCCTATGGGGATACCTGCCTGCCGCACTGTGTAAAATAGGGACACCTGCCTATGGGGATACCTGCCTGCCGCACTGTGTAAAATGGGGGCACCTGCCTATGGGGATACCTGCCTGCCGCACTGTGTAAAATGGGGCACCTGCCTGCGTAATGTGTAATATGGGAATACCTGCCTGCTGCACTGTGTAAAATGGGGGCACCTGCCTGCGTAATGTGTAATATGGGAATACCTGCCTGCTGCACTGTGTAAAATGGGGACACCTGCCTGCGTACTGTGTAAAATGGGGATACCTGCCTATGGGGATACCTGCCTGCCGCACTGTGTAAAATGGGGACACCTGCCTATGGGGATACCTGCCTGCCGCACTGTGTAAAATGGGGACACCTGCCTGCGTAATGTGTAATATGGGAATACCTGCCTGCCGCACTGTGTAAAATGGGGGCACCTGCCTGCGTACTGTGTAAATTGGGGATATCTGCCTATGGGGATACCTGCCTGCCGCACTGTGTAAAATGGGGACACCAGCCTATGGGGATACCTGCCTGCCGCACTGTGTAAAATGGGGACACCTGCCTATGGGGATACCTGCCTGCCGCACTGTGTAAAATGGGGGCACCTGCCTGCGTAATGTGTAATATGGGAATACCTGCCTGCCGCACTGTGTAAAATGGGGGCACCTGCCTGCGTACTGTGTAAAATGGGGATATCTGCCTACCGTACTATGTAAAATGGGGATACCTGCCTGCCGCGCTGTGTAAAATGGGGATACCTGCCTGCCGCGCTGTGTAAAATGGGGATACCTGCCTGCCGCGCTGTGTAAAATGGGGACACCTGCCTGCCGCGCTGTGTAATATGGGGACACTTGCCTGCTGTAATGTGTAAAAAGGGGACTTTTTTATTTTTTCCCCCCTGTGGTGGGTGTGATGATATCAGATGAGGCCACGCCCACTTTAATGAGACACGCCCATTTTAATCAGGCCACACACCCTTGTCGGGAGCGCGCGCGCATGCTTTTTCTTTTTATGGCTATATGGGGGGGGGGGGGGGCACGCATTTTTTTTTTAGAGGAATTGGGGGGGGGGGGGCGCATTTTGAAATCTCGCACTGGGAGCCAAATTGTCTAGAAACGGCCCTGGCTCCCTCCATGTACTGTGCTGTATGTAGTGTGTGCTCCCCCTCCCTGTACTGTGCTGTATGTAGTGTGCTCTCCCTCCCTGTACTGTGCTGTATGTAGTGTGTGCTCCCCCTCCCTGTACTGTGCTGTATGTAGTGTGTGCTCCTCCTCCCTGTACTGTGATGTATGTAGTGTGTGCTCCCCCTCCCTGTACTGTGCTGTATGTAGTGTGTGCTCCCTCCCTGTACTGTGCTGTATGTAGTGTGTGCTCCCTCCCTGTACTGTGCTGTATGTAGTGTGTGCTCCCTCCCTGTACTGTGCTGTATGTAGTGTGTGCTCCCTCCCTGTACTGTGCTGTATGTAGTGTGTGCTCCCTCCCTGTACTGTGCTGTATGTAGTGTGTGCTCCTCCTCCCTGTACTGTGCTGTGTAGCGTGTGCTCCCTCCCTGTACTGTGTTGTATGTAGTGTGTGCTCCCCCTCCCTGTACTGTGCTGTATGTAGTGTGTGCGCCCTCCCTGTACTGTGCTGTATGTAGTGTGTGCTCCCCCTCCCTGTACTGTGCTGTATGTAGTCAGGGCCGGTGCAAGGTCTCTCGGCACCCTAGGCAAAACTTCTGCCTACTGCCCCTTCCCCTTACCTGCCCTTCAGGAGAAAGGCATACTGCTGCTGACCCCCACCCCGTCTGTTGCATGGCTGCTCCCTTCTCCCCATCTCCGCAGTCCGTGTGGTCTCCTGCTGCCCCCCCCCCCCCCCAACCACCACTCCACTATTTTAAATATCTTCTGTTCTATTCCCACCACCATCTGTGTGCATGCAGCTGCTTATCTCCGCCCCCCCCCCCCCCCAATCCCCCCCACCCCCCCGACTGCTGCTCTCCCCCTCTTTTTTTATTAAATGCAGAAAGTGCACTGTGCAGCCACCTTACCTGCAGGCTGCGATGCATAGTTGGGACTGAGTAGTCTGTGAAAGAGCCTGGAATGAAGAGCAGCGCCGCATGTCACCCCCAGCCAGGACTCCAGGAGCTGTCAAAGTTACTGCCTGTGCTATGAGATGTAGGACCACACTAACTTTTTCATTCGGATGTAGCAAGCCGCCCATTCACATCCCGGCGCCCCTAGGCAGCTGCCTAAAGCTGCCTAGTGGAAGCTCCGGCCCTGTATGTAGTGTGTGCTCCCTCCCTGTACTGTGCTGTATGTAGTGTGTGCTCCCTCCCCTTACTGTGCTGTATGTAGTGTGTGCTCCCCTCCTTGTACTGTGCTGTATGTAGTGTGTGCTCCCTCTCTGTACTGTGCTGTATGTAGTGTGTGCTCCCCCTCCCTGTACTGTGCTGTATGTAGTGTGTGCTCCCTCCCTGTACTGTGCTGTATGTAGTGTGTGCTCCTCCTCCCTGTACTGTGCTGTATGTAGTGTGTGCTCCCCCTCCCTGTACTGTGCTGTATGTAGTGTGTGCGCCCTCCCTGTACTGTGCTGTATGTAGTGTGTGCACTAGAGATTTTTCGGGTTTTGTGTTTTGGTTTTGGGTTCGGTTCCGCGGCCGTGTTTGGGTTCGACCGCGTTTTGGCAAAACCACACCGAATTTTTTTTGTCGGATTCGGGTGTGTTTTGGATTCGGGTGTTTTTTTCAAAAAACACTAAAAAACTGCTTAAATCATAGAATTTGGGGGTCATTTTGATCCCAAAGTATTATTAACCTCAAAAACCATAATTTCCACTCATTTTCAGTCTATTCTGAACACCTCACACCTCACAATATTATTTTTAGTCCTAAAATTTGCACCGAGGTCGCTGGATGACTAGGCTAAGCGACCCTAGTGGCCGACACAAACACCTGGCCCATCTAGGAGTGGCACTGCAGTGTCACGTAGAGATGAGCGGGTTCGGTTTCTCTGAATCCGAACCCGCCAGAACTTCATGTTTTTTTTCACGGGTCCGAGCGACTCGGATCTTCCCGCCTTGCTCGGTTAACCCGAGCGCGCCCCGAACGTCATCATGACGCTGTCGGATTCTCGCGAGGCTCGGATTCTATCGCGAGACTCGGATTCTATATAAGGAGCCGCGCGTCGCCGCCATTTTCACACGTGCATTGAGATTGATAGGGAGAGGACGTGGCTGGCGTCCTCTCCGTTTAGAATTAGAATAGATTAGAGAGACACTTGATTTACTAATTTTGGGGAGCATTAGGAGTACTCAGTAGTGTACAGTGCAGAGTTTTGCTGATAGTGACCAGTGACCACCACTTTTATTTATAATCCGTTCTCTGCCTGAAAAAAGCGATACACAGCACACAGTGACTCAGTCACATACCATATCTGTGTGCACTGCTCAGGCTCAGGCCAGTGTGCTGCATCATCTATTATCTATATATAATATTATATATATCTGTCTGACTGCTCAGCTCACACAGCTTATAATTGTGGGGGAGACTGGGGAGCACTACTGCAGTGCCAGTTATAGGTTATAGCAGGAGCCAGGAGTACATAATATAATCCGTTCTCTGCCTGAAAAAAGCGATACACAGCACACAGTGACTCAGTCACATACCATATCTGTGTGCACTGCTCAGGCTCAGGCCAGTGTGCTGCATCATCTATTATCTATATATAATATTATATATATCTGTCTGACTGCTCAGCTCACACAGCTTATAATTGTGGGGGAGACTGGGGAGCACTACTGCAGTGCCAGTTATAGGTTATAGCAGGAGCCAGGAGTACATAATATATTATATAGTGAGTGACCACCAGACACACAGTGCAGTTTATTTAATATATCCGTTCTCTGCCTGAAAAAAGCGATACACACAGTGACTCAGTCAGTCACATACCATATCTGTGTGCACTGCTCAGGCTCAGGCCAGTGTGCTGCATCATCTATATATATTATATATCTGTCTGACTGCTCAGCTCACACAGCTTATAATTGTGGGGGAGACTGGGGAGCACTACTGCAGTGCCAGTTATAGGTTATAGCAGGAGCCAGGAGTACATAATATTATATTAAAATTAAACAGTGCACACTTTTGCTGCAGGAGTGCCACTGCCAGTGTGACTAGTGACCAGTGACCTGACCACCAGTATATAATATTAGTAGTATACTATCTCTTTATCAACCAGTCTATATTAGCAGCAGACACAGTACAGTGCGGTAGTTCACGGCTGTGGCTACCTCTGTGTCGGCACTCGGCAGCCCGTCCATAATTGTATATACCACCTAACCGTGGTTTTTTTTTCTTTCTTTATACATACATACTAGTTACGAGTATACTATCTCTTTATCAACCAGTCTATATATTAGCAGCAGACACAGTACAGTGCGGTAGTTCACGGCTGTGGCTACCTCTGTGTCGGCACTCGGCAGCCCGTCCATAATTGTATATACCACCTAACCGTGGTTTTTTTTTCTTTCTTTATACATACATACTAGTTACGAGTATACTATCTCTTTATCAACCAGTCTATATTTTAGCAGCAGACACAGTACAGTGCGGTAGTTCACGGCTGTGGCTACCTCTGTGTCGGCACTCGGCAGCCCGTCCATAATTGTATATACCACCTAACCGTGGTTTTTTTTTTCTTTCTTTATACATACATACTAGTTACGAGTATACTATCTCTTTATCAACCAGTCTATATTAGCAGCAGACACAGTACAGTGCGGTAGTTCACGGCTGTGGCTACCTCTGTGTCGGCACTCGGCAGCCCGTCCATAATTGTATATACCACCTAACCGTGGTTTTTTTTTCTTTCTTTATACACACATACTAGTTACGAGTATACTATCTCTTTATCAACCAGTCTATATATTAGCAGCAGACACAGTACAGTGCGGTAGTTCACGGCTGTGGCTACCTCTGTGTCGGCACTCGGCAGCCCGTCCATAATTGTATATACCACCTAACCGTGGTTTTTTTTTCTTTCTTTATACATACATACTAGTTACGAGTATACTATCTCTTTATCAACCAGTCTATATATTAGCAGCAGACACAGTACAGTGCGGTAGTTCACGGCTGTGGCTACCTCTGTGTCGGCACTCGGCAGCCCGTCCATAATTGTATATACCACCTAACCGTGGTTTTTTTTTCTTTCTTTATACATACATACTAGTTACGAGTATACTATCTCTTTATCAACCAGTCTATATTAGCAGCAGACACAGTACAGTGCGGTAGTTCACGGCTGTGGCTACCTCTGTGTCGGCACTCGGCAGCCCGTCCATAATTGTATATACCACCTAACCGTGTTTTTTTTTTCTTTCTTTATACATACATACTAGTTACGAGTATACTATCTCTTTATCAACCAGTCTATATATTAGCAGCAGACACAGTACAGTGCGGTAGTTCACGGCTGTGGCTACCTCTGTGTCGGCACTCGGCAGCCCGTCCATAATTGTATACTAGTATCCAATCCATCCATCTCCATTGTTTACCTGAGGTGCCTTTTAGTTGTGCCTATTAAAATATGGAGAACAAAAATGTTGAGGTTCCAAAATTAGGGAAAGATCAAGATCCACTTCCACCTCGTGCTGAAGCTGCTGCCACTAGTCATGGCCGAGACGATGAAATGCCAGCAACGTCGTCTGCCAAGGCCGATGCCCAATGTCATAGTACAGAGCATGTCAAATCCAAAACACCAAATATCAGTAAAAAAAGGACTCCAAAACCTAAAATAAAATTGTCGGAGGAGAAGCGTAAACTTGCCAATATGCCATTTACCACACGGAGTGGCAAGGAACGGCTGAGGCCCTGGCCTATGTTCATGGCTAGTGGTTCAGCTTCACATGAGGATGGAAGCACTCAGCCTCTCGCTAGAAAAATGAAAAGACTCAAGCTGGCAAAAGCAGCACAGCAAAGAACTGTGCATTCTTCGAAATCCCAAATCCACAAGGAGAGTCCAATTGTGTCGGTTGCGATGCCTGACCTTCCCAACACTGGACGTGAAGAGCATGCGCCTTCCACCATTTGCACGCCCCCTGCAAGTGCTGGAAGGAGCACCCGCAGTCCAGTTCCTGATAGTCAGATTGAAGATGTCAGTGTTGAAGTACACCAGGATGAGGAGGATATGGGTGTTGCTGGCGCTGGGGAGGAAATTGACCAGGAGGATTCTGATGGTGAGGTGGTTTGTTTAAGTCAGGCACCCGGGGAGACACCTGTTGTCCGTGGGAGGAATATGGCCGTTGACATGCCAGGTGAAAATACCAAAGAAATCAGCTCTTCGGTCAGTTCGGTGTGGAGGTATTTCACCAGAAATGCGGACAACAGGTGTCAAGCCGTGTTTTCCCTTTGTCAAGCTGTAATAAGTAGGGGTAAGGACGTTAACCACCTCGGAACATCCTCCCTTATACGTCACCTGCAGCGCATTCATAATAAGTCAGTGACAAGTTCAAAAACTTTGGGTGACAGCGGAAGCAGTCCACTGACCAGTAAATCCCTTCCTCTTGTAACCAAGCTCACGCAAACCACCCCACCAACTCCCTCAGTGTCAATTTCCTCCTTCCCCAGGAATGCCAATAGTCCTGCAGGCCATGTCACTGGCAATTCTGACGAGTCCTCTCCTGCCTGGGATTCCTCCGATGCATCCTTGCGTGTAACGCCTACTGCTGCTGGCGCTGCTGTTGTTGCCGCTGGGAGTCGATGGTCATCCCAGAGGGGAAGTCGTAAGCCCACTTGTACTACTTCCAGTAAGCAATTGACTGTTCAACAGTCCTTTGCGAGGAAGATGAAATATCACAGCAGTCATCCTACTGCAAAGCGGATAACTGAGGCCTTGGCATCCTGGGTGGTGAGAAACGTAGTTCCGGTATCCATCATTACTGCAGAGCCAACTAGAGACTTGTTGGAGGTACTGTGTCCCCGGTACCAAATACCATCTAGGTTCCATTTCTCTAGGCAGGCGATACCGAAAATGTACACAGACCTCAGAAAAAGAGTCACCAGTGTCCTAAAAAATGCAGCTGTACCCAATGTCCACTTAACCACGGACATGTGGACAAGTGGGGCAGGGTCAGGACTATATGACTGTGACAGCCCACTGGGTAGATGTATGGACTCCCGCCGCAAGAACAGCAGCGGCGGCACCAGTAGCAGCATCTCGCAAACGCCAACTCTTTCCTAGGCAGGCTACGCTTTGTATCACCGCTTTCCAGAATACGCACACAGCTGAAAACCTCTTACGGCAACTGAGGAAGATCATCGCGGAATGGCTTACCCCAATTGGACTCTCCTGTGGATTTGTGGCATCGGACAACGCCAGCAATATTGTGTGTGCATTAAATCTGGGCCAATTCCAGCACGTCCCATGTTTTGCACATACCTTGAATTTGGTGGTGCAGAATTTTTTAAAAAACGACAGGGGCGTGCAAGAGATGCTGTCGGTGGCCTGAAGAATTGCGGGACACTTTCGGCGTACAGGCACCACGTACAGAAAACTGTAGCACCACCAAAAACTACTGAACCTGCCCTGCCATCATCTGAAGCAAGAAGTGGTAACGAGGTGGAATTCAACCCTCTATATGCTTCAGAGGTTGGAGGAGCAGCAAAAGGCCATTCAAGCCTATACAATTGAGCACGATATAGTAGGTGGAATGCACCTGTCTCAAGTGCAGTGGAGAATGATTTCAACGTTGTGCAAGGTTCTGATGCCCTTTGAACTTGCCACACGTGAAGTCAGTTCAGACACTGCCAGCCTGAGTCAGGTCATTCCCCTCATCAGGCTTTTGCAGAAGAAGCTGGAGGCATTGAAGGAGGAGCTAACACGGAGCGATTCCGCTAGGCATGTGGGACTTGTGGATGCAGCCCTTAATTCGCTTAACAAGGATTCACGGGTGGTCAATCTGTTGAAATCAGAGCACTACATTTTGGCCACCGTGCTCGATCCTAGATTTAAAGCCTACCTTGGATCTCTCTTTCCGGCAGACACAGGTCTGCTGGGGTTGAAAGACCTGCTGGTGACAAAATTGTCAAGTCAAGCGGAACGCGACCTGTCAACATCTCCTCCTTCACATTCTCCCGCAACTGGGGGTGCGAGGAAAAGGCTCAGAATTCCGAGCCCACCCGCTGGCGGTGATGCAGGGCAGTCTGGAGCGACTGCTGATGCTGACATCTGGTCCGGACTGAAGGACCTGACAACGATTACGGACATGTCGTCTACTGTCACTGCATATGATTCTCTCAACATTGATAGAATGGTGGAGGATTATATGAGTGACCGCATCCAAGTAGGCACGTCACACAGTCCGTACTTATACTGGCAGGAAAAAGAGGCAATTTGGAGGCCCTTGCACAAACTGGCTTTATTCTACCTAAGTTGCCCTCCCACAAGTGTGTACTCCGAAAGAGTGTTTAGTGCCGCCGCTCACCTTGTCAGCAATCGGCGTACGAGGTTACATCCAGAAAATGTGGAGAAGATGATGTTCATTAAAATGAATTATAATCAATTCCTCCGCGGAGACATTGACCAGCAGCAATTGCCTCCACAAAGTACACAGGGAGCTGAGATGGTGGATTCCAGTGGGGACGAATTGATAATCTGTGAGGAGGGGGATGTACACGGTGATATATCGGAGGGTGAAGATGAGGTGGACATCTTGCCTCTGTAGAGCCAGTTTGTGCAAGGAGAGATTAATTGCTTCTTTTTTGGGGGGGGTCCAAACCAACCCGTCATATCAGTCACAGTCGTGTGGCAGACCCTGTCACTGAAATGATGGGTTGGTTAAAGTGTGCATGTCCTGTTTTGTTTATACAACATAAGGGTGGGTGGGAGGGCCCAAGGACAATTCCATCTTGCACCTCTTTTTTCTTTTCTTTTTCTTTGCATCATGTGCTGATTGGGGAGGGTTTTTTGGAAGGGACATCCTGCGTGACACTGCAGTGCCACTCCTAGATGGGCCCGGTGTTTGTGTCGGCCACTAGGGTCGCTAATCTTACTCACACAGTCAGCTACCTCATTGCGCCTCTTTTTTTCTTTGCGTCATGTGCTGTTTGGGGAGGGTTTTTTGGAAGGGACATCCTGCGTGACACTGCAGTGCCACTCCTAGATGGGCCCGGTGTTTGTGTCGGCCACTAGGGTCGCTAATCTTACTCACACAGCTACCTCATTGCGCCTCTTTTTTTCTTTGCGTCATGTGCTGTTTGGGGAGGGTTTTTTGGAAGGACATCCTGCGTGACACTGCAGTGCCACTCCTAGATGGGCCCGGTGTTTGTGTCGGCCACTAGGGTCGCTAATCTTACTCACACAGCTACCTCATTGCGCCTCTTTTTTTCTTTGCGTCATGTGCTGTTTGGGGAGGGTTTTTTGGAAGGGACATCCTGCGTGACACTGCAGTGCCACTCCTAGATGGGCCCGGTGTTTGTGTCGGCCACTAGGGTCGCTAATCTTACTCACACAGTCAGCTACCTCATTGCGCCTCTTTTTTTCTTTGCGTCATGTGCTGTTTGGGGAGGGTTTTTTGGAAGGGCCATCCTGCGTGACACTGCAGTGCCACTCCTAGATGGGCCCGGTGTTTGTGTCGGCCACTAGGGTCGCTAATCTTACTCACACAGCTACCTCATTGCGCCTCTTTTTTTCTTTGCGTCATGTGCTGTTTGGGGAGGGTTTTTTGGAAGGGCCATCCTGCGTGACACTGCAGTGCCACTCCTAGATGGGCCCGGTGTTTGTGTCGGCCACTAGGGTCGCTAATCTTACTCACACAGCTACCTCATTGCGCCTCTTTTTTTCTTTGCGTCATGTGCTGTTTGGGGAGGGTTTTTTGGAAGGGACATCCTGCGTGACACTGCAGTGCCACTCCTAGATGGGCCCGGTGTTTGTGTCGGCCACTAGGGTCGCTTATCTTACTCACACAGCGACCTCGGTGCAAATTTTAGGACTAAAAATAATATTGTGAGGTGTGAGGTATTCAGAATAGACTGAAAATGAGTGTAAATTATGGTTTTTGAGGTTAATAATACTTTGGGATCAAAATGACCCCCAAATTCTATGATTTAAGCTGTTTTTTAGTGTTTTTGGAAAAAAACACCCGAATCCAAAACACACCCGAATCCGACAAAAAAAATTCGGTGAGGTTTTGCCAAAACGCGGTCGAACCCAAAACACGGCCGCGGAACCGAACCCAAAACCAAAACACAAAACCCGAAAAATTTCAGGCGCTCATCTCTAGTGTCACGCAGGATGGCCCTTCCAAAAAACACTCCCCAAACAGCACATGACGCAAAGAAGAAAAAAAGAGGCGCAATGAGGTAGCTGTGTGAGTAAGATAAGCGACCCTAGTGGCCGACACAAACACCTGGCCCATCTAGGAGTGGCACTGCAGTGTCACGCAGGATGGCCCTTCCAAAAAACACTCCCCAAACAGCACATGACGCAAAGAAAAATGAAAGAAAAAAGAGGTGCAAGATGGAATTGTCCTTGGGCCCTCCCACCCACCCTTATGTTGTATAAACAGGACATGCACACTTTAACCAACCAATCATTTCAGTGACAGGGTCTGCCACACGACTGTGACTGAAATGACGGGTTGGTTTGGACCCCCACCGAAAAAGAAGCAATTAATCTCTCCTTGCACAAACTGGCTCTACAGAGGCAAGATGTCCACCTCATCATCATCCTCCAATATATCACCGTGTACATCCCGCTCCTCACAGATTATCAATTCGTCCCCACTGGAATCCACCATCTCAGCTCCCTGTGTACTTTGTGGAGGCAATTGCTGCTGGTCAATGTCTCCACGGAGGAATTGATTATAATTCATTTTAATGAACATCATCTTCTCCACATTTTCTGGAAGTAACCTCGTACGCCGATTGCTGACAAGGTGAGCGGCGGCACTAAACACTCTTTCGGAGTACACACTTGTGGGAGGGCAACTTAGGTAGAATAAAGCCAGTTTGTGCAAGGGCCTCCAAATTGCCTCTTTTTCCTGCCAGTATAAGTACGGACTGTCTGACGTGCCTACTTGGATGCGGTCACTCATATAATCCACCACCATTCTTTCAATGGGGAGAGAATCATATGCAGTGACAGTAGACGACATGTCCGTAATCGTTGTCAGGTCCTTCAGTCCGGACCAGATGTCAGCATCAGCAGTCGCTCCAGACTGCCCTGCATCACCGCCAGCGGGTGGGCTCGGAATTCTGAGCCTTTTCCTCGCACCCCCAGTTGCGGGAGAATGTGAAGGAGGAGATGTTGACAGGTCGCGTTCCGCTTGACTTGACAATTTTGTCACCAGCAGGTCTTTGAACCCCAGCAGACTTGTGTCTGCCGGAAAGAGAGATCCAAGGTAGGTTTTAAATCTAGGATCGAGCACGGTGGCCAAAATGTAGTGCTCTGATTTCAACAGATTGACCACCCGTGAATCCTTGTTAAGCGAATTAAGGGCTCCATCCACAAGTCCCACATGCCTAGCGGAATCGCTCCCTTTTAGCTCCTCCTTCAATGCCTCCAGCTTCTTCTGCAAAAGCCTGATGAGGGGAATGACCTGACTCAGGCTGGCAGTGTCTGAACTGACTTCACGTGTGGCAAGTTCAAAAGGTTGCAGAACCTTGCACAACGTTGAAATCATTCTCCACTGCGCTTGAGACAGGTACATTCCACCTCCTATATCGTGCTCAATTGTATAGGCTTGAATGGCCTTTTGCTGCTCCTCCAACCTCTGAAGCATATATAGGGTTGAATTCCACCTCGTTACCACTTCTTGCTTCAGATGATGGCAGGGCAGGTTCAGGCGTTTTTGGTGGTGCTCCAGTCTTCTGTACGTGGTGCCTGTACGCCGAAAGTGTCCCGCAATTCTTCTGGCCACCGACAGCATCTCTTGCACGCCCCTGTCGTTTTTTAAAAAATTCTGCACCACCAAATTCAAGGTATGTGCAAAACATGGGACGTGCTGGAATTTGCCCATATTTAATGCACACACAATATTGCTGGCGTTGTCCGATGCCACAAATCCACAGGAGAGTCCAATTGGGGTAAGCCATTCCGCGATGATCTTCCTCAGTTGCCGTAAGAGGTTTTCAGCTGTGTGCGTATTCTGGAAAGCGGTGATACAAAGCGTAGCCTGCCTAGGAAAGAGTTGGCGTTTGCGAGATGCTGCTACTGGTGCCGCCGCTGCTGTTCTTGCGGCGGGAGTCCATACATCTACCCAGTGGGCTGTCACAGTCATATAGTCCTGACCCTGCCCTGCTCCACTTGTCCACATGTCCGTGGTTAAGTGGACATTGGGTACAACTGCATTTTTTAGGACACTGGTGAGTCTTTTTCTGACGTCCGAGTACATTCTCGGTATCGCCTGCCTAGAGAAGTGGAACCTAGATGGTATTTGGTAACGGGGGCACACTACCTCAAGAAATTGTCTAGTTCCCTGTGAACTAACGGCGGATACCGGACGCACGTCTAACACCAACATAGTTGTCAAGGCCTCAGTTATCCGCTTTGCAACAGGATGACTGCTGTGATATTTCATCTTCCTCGCAAAGGACTGTTGGACAGCCAATTGCTTGGTGGAAGTAGTAAAAGTGGGCTTACGACTTCCCCTCTGGGATGACCATCGACTCCCAGCAGCAACAACAGCAGCGCCAGCAGCAGTAGGCGTTACACGCAAGGATGCATCGGAGGAATCCCAGGCAGGAGAGGACTCGTCAGAATTGCCAGTGACATGGCCTGCAGGACTATTGGCATTCCTGGGGAAGGAGGAAATTGACACTGAGGGAGTTGGTGGGGTGGTTTGCGTGAGCTTGGTTACAAGAGGAAGGGATTTACTGGTCAGTGGACTGCTTCCGCTGTCGCCCAAAGTTTTTGAACTTGTCACTGACTTATTATGAATGCGCTGCAGGTGACGTATAAGGGAGGATGTTCCGAGGTGGTTAACGTCCTTACCCCTACTTATTACAGCTTGACAAAGGCAACACACGGCTTGACAAATGTTGTCCGCATTTCTGGTGAAATACTTCCACACCGAAGAGCTGATTTTTTGGGTATTTTCACCAGGCATGTCAACGGCCCTATTCCTCCCACGGACAACAGGTGTCTCCCCGGGTGCCTGACTTAAACAAACCACCTCACCATCAGAATCCTCCTTGTCAATTTCCTCCCCAGCGCCAGCAACACCCATATCCTCCTCATCCTGGTGTACTTCAACACTGACATCTTCAATCTGACTATCAGGAACTGGACTGCGGGTGCTCCTTCCAGCACTTGCAGGGGGCGTGCAAATGGTGGAAGGCGCATGCTCTTCACGTCCAGTGTTGGGAAGGTCAGGCATCGCAACCGACACAATTGGACTCTCCTTGTGGATTTGGGATTTGGAAGAACGCACAGTTCTTTGCGGTGCTTTTGCCAGCTTGAGTCTTTTCATTTTTCTAGCGAGAGGCTGAGTGCTTCCATCCTCATGTGAAGCTGAACCACTAGCCATGAACATAGGCCAGGGCCTCAGCCGTTCCTTGCCACTCCGTGTGGTAAATGGCATATTGGCAAGTTTACGCTTCTCCTCCGACAATTTTATTTTAGATTTTGGAGTCCTTTTTTTACTGATATTTGGTGTTTTGGATTTTACATGCTCTGTACTATGACATTGGGCATCGGCCTTGGCAGACGACGTTGCTGGCATTTCATCGTCTCGGCCATGACTAGTGGCAGCAGCTTCAGCACGAGGTGGAAGTGGATCTTGATCTTTCCCTAATTTTGGAACCTCAACATTTTTGTTCTCCATATTTTAATAGGCACAACTAAAAGGCACCTCAGGTAAACAATGGAGATGGATGGATACTAGTATACTTATGGATGGACCAGCGACTGCCGACACAGAGGTAGCTACAGCCGTGGACTACCGTACTGTGTCTGCTGCTAATATAGACTGGATGATAATGAGATGAAATTAATATATATATATATATATATAATATCACTAGTACTGCAGCCGGACAGGTATATATATTTATTATGTAATGACTGATGACGGACCTGCTGGACACTGTCAGCTCAGCAGCACCGCAGACTGCTACAGTAAGCTACTATAGTAGTATGTATCAAGAAGAAAGAGAAAAAAAAAACCACGGGTAGGTGGTATACAATTATGGATGGACCAGCGACTGCCGACACAGAGGTAGCTACAGCCGTGGACTACCATACTGTGTCTGCTGCTAATATAGACTGGATGATAATGAGATGAAATTAATATATATATATATAATATCACTAGTACTGCAGCCAGACAGGTATATATATTTATTATGTAATGACTGATGACGGACCTGCTGGACACTGTCAGCTCAGCAGCACCGCAGACTGCTACAGTAAGCTACTATAGTAGTATGTATCAAGAAGAAAGAGAAAAAAAAAACCACGGGTAGGTGGTATACAATTATGGATGGACCAGCGACTGCCGACACAGAGGTAGCTACAGCCGTGGACTACCGTACTGTGTCTGCTGCTAATATAGACTGGATGATAATGAGATGAAATTAATATATATATATATATATATATATAATATCACTAGTACTGCAGCCGGACAGGTATATATATTTATTATGTAATGACTGATGACGGACCTGCTGGACACTGTCAGCTCAGCAGCACCGCAGACTGCTACAGTAAGCTACTATAGTAGTATGTATCAAGAAGAAAGAGAAAAAAAAAACCACGGGTAGGTGGTATACAATTATGGATGGACCAGCGACTGCCGACACAGAGGTAGCTACAGCCGTGGACTACCGTACTGTGTCTGCTGCTAATATAGACTGGATGATAATGAGATGAAATTAATATATATATATATATATATATATATATATAATATCACTAGTACTGCAGCCGGACAGGTATATATATTTATTATGTAATGACTGATGACGGACCTGCTGGACACTGTCAGCTCAGCAGCACCGCAGACTGCTACAGTAAGCTACTATAGTAGTATGTATCAAGAAGAAAGAAAAAAAAAAAAAACACGGGTAGGTGCGGTATGCATATACAATTATATATATATTATATACAATTATATATATATATATATATATATATATATATATATATATTAAACTGGTGGTGATTAATTAAACTGGTGGTCAGGTCACTGGTCACACTATCTGCAACTTGCAAGTAGTACTCCTAAGCAGACAATCACAATATATACTGGTGGTCAGTGTGGTCACAATGGCAGTGTGGCACTCTGGCAGCAGAGTGCCAGCAAAAGTGTGCACTGTACGTTAAAATATGTACTCATGCTCTCAGACTCTAACTGCTCCCCACTGTCTCCCCCACAAGTCAGATATACAGTCACACTATCACTTCAGCAAGTAGTAGTACTCCTCCTAATGCTCCCCAAAATTACTAAAGTAAAATAATACTGTGTCTCTCTCTACTCTAGTCTCACTCTCTATAAACGGAGAGGACGCCAGCCACGTCCTCTCCCTATCAATCTCAATGCACGTGTGAAAATGGCGGCGATGCGCGGCTCCTTATATAGAATCCGAGTCTCGCGATAGAATCCGAGCCTCGCGAGAATCCGACAGCGGGATGATGACGTTCGGGCGCGCTTGGGTTAACCGAGCAAGGCGGGAAGATCCGAGTCGCTCGGACCCGTGTAAAAAAACCTGAAGTTCGGGCGGGTTCGGTTTCCGAGGAACCGAACCCGCTCATCTCTAGTGTGCACCCTCCCTGTACTGTATGTAGTGTGTGCTCCCTCCCTGTACTGTGCTGTATGTAGTGTGTGCTCCCTCCCTGTACTGTATGTAGTGTGTGCTTCCTCCCTGTACTGTGCTGAATGTAGTGTATGCACCCTCCCTGTACTGTGCTGTATGTAGTGTGTGCTCCTCCTCCCTGTACTGTATGCAGTGTGTGCGCCCTCCCTGTACTGTGCTGTATGTAGTGTGTGCTCCCTCCCTGTACTGTGCTGTATGTAGTGTGTGCTCCCTCCCTGTACTGTGCTGTATGTAGTGTGTGCTCCTCCTCCCTGTGCTGTATGTAGTGTGTGCGCCCTCCCTGTACTGTGCTGTATGTAGTGTGTGCTCCCTCCCTGTACTGTGCTGTATGTAGTGTGTGCTCCCTCCCTGTACTGTGCTGTATGTAGTGTGTGCTCCTCCTCCCTGTACTTTGAAACATATAAGGATAAAAAAGGGGTTTGTAGAATGAAAAATCAATAAAATCAGAAGTAGATTAAAGGCATGACAGCAGTGTCAGTAGACACTGAAAGTGGGCATATCAGTCCTTGTATATTCAGACTTACAGATGTGCATCAGGGAAGGGTATTGTAGCAGCATATGCATAAAGGGGGTCATTCCGAGATGATCGCTCGCTGCCGATTTTTGCAGCGCTGTGATCAGGTAAAAAAATGGCAAAACTGCATATGCGTATGTGCCGCAATGTGTACGCGCGTCGTACGAGTACAAAGAGCATTGTTGTTGTGCAATGCTTTTAGCGACGAATCCATTCACACGATCGCAAGGAGATTGACAGGAAGAGGGCATTTGTGGGTGGCAACTGACCATTTTCTGGGAGTGTTTGGGAAAACGCAGGCGTGTCCAGGCATTTGCAGGGTGGGTATCTGACGTCAATTCCGGGACCTCCGTCGCTAGAATCATTACACAGGATAAGTAACTACAGCGCTGGTCTTGTTTTGCACAAAATGTGTTCATGTCGCTTGGCTGCACATGCGATCGCACACTTGCAAAGTGAAAATACACTCCCCCATGGGTGGCGACAAAGCGTTTGCACGGCTGCTAAAAGTAGCTAGCGAGTGGTCAACTCAGAATGAGGGCCACAGTCACAGGTAAACAATAGCATAACATAAAGCAAAGGAGGCCCCAACTGTGTCTATCTCAGAATCAGGACCTCTGAGGAGTGACCCCGCCCTCTTGACAGGCCCCTCCTCCTCAACAACAGACTCCACCCTCATTAGGGCTGCTTCCATAAATTTCCCGGGCTGGTGTTCGATCCCAATCTGCCCCTGGCTGCTACTATGGGGCAACAGCTGAGAGAGGCCACCTTCCCTGTCACAGTTACATGTGTTATATATAGGGATGTAGCCTACCAGTGCAATGCCTCACCTACTGGTGTGATCTCCACCTCCTGTAACACGATCCTCCTGCTGGTGCTGTGACTGCCTACCAGTGCAATGCCTCACTTACTGGTGTGATCTCCACCTCATGTGACGTGATCCTCCTGCTGGTGCTGTGACTGCCTACCAGTGCAATGCCTCAGCTACTGGTGTGATCTCCACCTTCTGTGACACAGTCCTCCTGCTGGTGCTTTTGTTACTGCCTACCAGTGTAATGCCCCACCTACTGGTGTGATCTCCACCTCCTGTGACAAGATCCTCCTGCTGGTGCTGTGACTGCCTACCAGTGCAATGCCTCACCTACTGGTGTGATCTCCACCTCCTGTGACAAGATCCTCCTGCTAGTGCTGTGACTGCCTACCAGTGCAATGCCCCACCTACTGGTGTGATCTCCACCTCCTTTGACACAATCCTCCTGTTGGTGCTGTGACTGCCTACCAGTGCAATACCTCACCCACTGGTGTGATCTCCACCTCCTTCGATAGGATCCTCCTGTTGGTGCTGTGACTGCCTACCAGTACAATGCCTCAGCTACTGGTGTGATCTCCACCTCCAGAGACACGATCCTACTGCTGGTGCTGTGACTGCCTACCATGCTGCATTAGCCTTGCTTACTACCACTGTGGGTAATGCTAACAGTTTGCTTAAGCCCAATTTGTGTTGGGCCCCACTTATAGCTGACTTACTCCAACCTACATGAGGCCACATTTCATATATTTCCAGGGCCACTTTACGTTCCCAATCCACCCCTGTCTGGCATGCAAGAAATGTGAATGATAAATCAATGTAAATGTTCCAGAAGGTATTGACAAGCCTTTATAACATTATCTTATACTATGAATTTCTTACCCTGTTTCCAAGACAATTAATTTAACTTGTTAATTAAGTGAAAGGAAGACATGATATTTTCCGGGAGATGTATCAAGCTGTGGAGAGAGATAAAGTTGAGTATTTGCCCAAATCAAATGAAGCTTCTAACTCCAGACATCATTTCATGTACTGTGCTAGATAAGTGACAGAAGATGATTGGGTGGTTTGGACATCTGCACTTTATCTATCTCCAAGACTTGATACATCTCCCCAAAAGTGCTGTATATAAAATACATGTCTGGCTGCTATACAGCAGGCCAGGAGCACCAGCAGGACAGTAGAGCAACAGTCATATCAGTAACAGTTTGCGGACCCTGTTAAATTAGCATTCAGTAAAGACGGGAGACTCAGTCAATGAATACATAAAAATTTTTTTAGTTTATGATAAAATATAAAAAGTTTATTAAGTGGAATATTTAATAAATAATATTTGCGAGATATCTCCAAAAACAGTCGGTTTTTGGGGCTGCCCACAAATATTAACCAGCCCCTGAATGTATGCATTGGGGACTGCAATGGATATTTGAGATATCTATTGCGTTCCTCCCATTGTGATTACAAAGGCAGCCACCAAAAGTTTCTACGGCAGATGGTAAACTGTGAAACTCGCCAAGCTCCAGAATGTAAAGCATTTCTGAGCTTGGCCTGGCAGCTAATGCCATTTCTAAATGGCTTTTGTAGCCTGTGGGCTACATTATACAATAATTCCCAGGAGAAGGATCCTTGGGATCCCTCTGCATTAATGTCTGCTCTCACATACGCAGTCTGATGATTGCATATGTGAACTAGCGCAACCGGGGTCTAAACCCAGAAGTAAAGTGATCACATTAGCAATTATTTTACTTCTTGTACATTGCAGGGACGGGCATGAGCTTGGTACTCATTATGGCATAAAAGCTACACCTCTGGACTCACAAAGAGTCATCCTTCAGCACTCAGGAGAGAAAAACCCCCTTGGGGGGAAACCTCTGGGGAACCATGGCCTCAGGATCGCCCTTCCCTCTGGGCATTAAGAGGTGTACTAATAGAGGGGTCAGTATGCTAT
The DNA here is from genome assembly GCF_028390025.1 of Pseudophryne corroboree. Taxonomy (NCBI): domain Eukaryota; kingdom Metazoa; phylum Chordata; class Amphibia; order Anura; family Myobatrachidae; genus Pseudophryne; species Pseudophryne corroboree. The sequence continues at coordinate 941,492,722 of NC_086444.1, read as the reverse complement.
CCCAGCGGGATCCCGGTGGTTGTCATACTGATGCCGGGATCCCAGTACAGAAAAGACCAACAGGGGTGAGTAAGGGGTGTTCTTCCCTCTCCCCACCCCCCTAACCCTGCCTGTCCGCAGTCTAACCCTAACCTCTCCCCTTTGTGCCTAACCCTCCCGCAGAGGTGCCTAATCCTAACCTCCATCCCTGTTGCCTAAACCTAACCCTCCCTTCCCCGCAGCCTAACCACTCCCGGTGGTGCCTTACCCACCCAACCCACAGCCTAACCCTAACTTCCCCCCACCTGCAGCCTAACCCTATCCTCCTCCCACCCGCAGCCTAATCCTAACCCCACACCTAATGCCTAAACCTAACCCCCCACCTGATGACTAAACCTAACCCTCCCTTTCCTGCAGCCTAACCACCCCCAGGAGTGCCTAACCCTAACCAACCCTACCTGCTGCCTAACCCTAACCTCCCCCCACCCACAGCCTAAACTTAACCCCCTGCTTGACACCTAAACCTAATCTCCCCACCTGATGCCTAAACCTAACCCTCCCTCCCCCGCAACCTAACCACCCCCAGGTTCCCTAATCCACCCTACCCACAGCCTAACCCTATCCTCCCCCTCCCGCAGCCTAACCCTAACCCCTCCACCTGGTGCCTAACCCTCTCCCCACCCCCCTAACCCTGCCTGTCCGCAGTCTAACCCTAACCTTCCCCTTTTTGCCTAACCCTCCCACGGAGGGGCCTACTCCTAACCTCCATCCCTGTTGCCTAAACCTAACCCTCCCTCTACCACAGCCTAACCACCCCCCCCTCGCCTCACATGCAGCCTAAACCTAACCCAGCGCATGACGGCTAAACCTAACCCCCCACCTGATGCCTAAACCTAACCCTCCCTCCCCCACAGCCTAACCACCCCCAGGGGTGCCTAACCCTAACCCACCCTACCCGCAGCCTAACCCTAACCTCTCCACACCCACAGCCTAAACTTAACCCCCCCGCCTGATGCCTAAACCTAATCTCCCCGCCTAAACCTAACCCTCCCTCCCCCGCAGCCTAACCACCCCTGAGGGTGCCTAACCCTAAGCTCCCCCCACCTACAGCCTAAACTTAACCCCCCGCCTAACACCTAAACCTAACCCTCCTGTCTGATGCCTAAACCTAACCCTCCCTTCCACGCAGCCTAACCTTCCCCGGGAGTGCCTAAACCACCCTATCCGTAGCCTAACCCTAACCTCCCCCCACCTGCAGCCTAACCCTAACCCCCCACCTGAAGCCTAAACCTGACCCCCTGCCTGACGCATAAACTTAACCCTCCCTCCCCTGCAGCCTAACCCCCCCCCCTCCCCCTCGTGCTTGATGCCTAAACCTTAATCCCCTTGCCCAGCCCTAAACCTATGATCGTGGGGATATGGGCATCAGTATCCTTGCCCATTCGGAGTTCCAACGTCGGGATTCTGAAGAGTGTCGGGATCCCAGTGTCAGTATTCTGACTGCCGTAAACCCGACAGCCGGCATCTTTACCGTATCTCCTAATAGGTAATGCATATGTTCCAACATTTGGAGCATGTGTCCGCAGCTCTCCTTCCAGGGCAGCTATTCAGGGATCACCCACTGTGTGTAGATGAAGAGGAAGAGATGAAAAATCATTGTTAGGGATGAACAAGAAGAGAGACAAACTGCAAACAGTGGTGTGATTGTGTAGAGAGAAAAATCTCTCTAAGTAAATATGTTACTCTAACTACTGAGGACATGGAAAATACCTAAAATAAGGACAATTATCCCAAAGGGACCATTTTTTTTTATACAATACACACTTGGGGGGGATAAGTTCTCTTTTATAGTAATTAGTGGGTACCTTCAGAAAAGAAATTTGACCAGCAAATAATAAAAGCTATAAATTGCTAATATTTAGGGGGTCAACCCAATTAGGTACAAGTTACCATTGCTGCGACGTATCAACAGCATCCAAATCTAACACCCTTCGTGGCCAGATTCAGCCTATGGGGCTACCGGAAAGTGCGGCTGTTGTAAGACAAACTCGCACCTAATTACACTGACCCCTTAGTTGTTAAATGTGATAAAATAGTAAAATATAATGGTGTAATTGTGGGCCTGATTCAGTTATGGTTGTTGAAGCGATCGCTGCTGCAAACTTGTTGTTCACAATTGCATTGTGAGTCTGAGCAGTCGTAGGCTGAGCAAGTCTCCTAGACACAGGAGGCTCTCCAGCAGCAACACAGGTCACAATGGGTAATTTATGCACGCACATGGAACGGCGTTTAAACGGACCAGACACGCCTGTATACAGTTAGCCAGTCCCGTTACCACCTCAAACGCTGACTTCCTGTCAATCACTTTGCGATGGGATCCTCTATGTGAGCTTGATTTCAATGTGCGCAGTGCAGCTTACACGCATGCACAGTGAAAAAGCATTGAGCCACTTGGTGCAGCAGCAGCTCTGTGTCCACATCTGAATCAGGCTCCCTGAGCGGTAAGGAGAAGGACTCTAGGGAAAGGACTATGGGGGTCATTCTGACCCGATCGCTCGCTGCAGTTTATCGCAGCGCAGCGATCGGGTCGGAACTGCGTATGCGTCGTCGCATGCTGGACGGCTGAAGGGCGTCATTCCCTAGCGATTGACAGGCAAAGGTGGTCGCTAGGCGGGAGGGGGTGGCACTGCGGCATTTGCCCGGCGTTATAGGGGCACGGTCTGGCCAACGCAGGCATGGCTGGACCGTGCAGGGGGCGGGCTGCAGCGGCTGCGTGAAGTCACACGCAGCTGCTGCGACCAGGGGCATCGATGATCAACTCCCGGCCAGCCACAGGAGCTGCGCTGGCTGGGAGTTACTCCACAAGTACAAAAGTATCGCCGCTGTGCGATGCTTTCGTACTTGTGCCGGGGGGGCAAACTGACATGCGGGGCGGGCTAGCCCTGTGCTGGGCGTCCCCCCGCATGTCAGGGAAGATGAGCGTAGCTGTGCTAAATTTAGCACAGCTACGATCAACTTGGAATGACCCCCATTGTCACCTTTATTATATGTAAAGATAGGGAAACAGTCACTTGTTACAGCTCCAATTCACATCATTTATACCATTCAGAACCATTTCATAATTTTGTTATTCTATGGGGGAGATGTATTAAGCCCTGCAGAGTGATAAAGTGGAGAGAGGTAAAGTACCAGCCAATCAGCTCCTAACTGCCATGTTACATGCTGTGTTTGAAAAATGACAACTAGGAGCTGATTGGTTGTTAGTTTATCTCTCTCCACTTTATCACTCTCCCAGGCTTTGTACGCCTGCCCCCAGTTCATTGATATACTGTAAATGTCAGCCATTTCACTATCTCCCCCGATCTGAATTGTTCTTCCCCCGATCTGTATGTTCTGTGTCATGCTCTCCCCACCCTCCCTGTTTTTCTGTATTACAGTATTTACTACATCTCGCAACCCCCAAAAGTGTATGTCCTTCCTCTATATGTCCTATAGAGTACGCCACAATTTCTATGTTTTTGTATTGTGCCCCCACACCATCTGTATGTGCTATACCAAGTTGCCCCCTTCTGCATGTTTTGTATTGTCCGCTCTCCCCTGCCATAGACCCTATGTTTTGTACTGTGCTCTCAATACACCCACCACACACACAATTACACAAGTATGGTAACTTACCTCCTGCATGCTATTCTCCAGTCACTAATTCCTCCGTGACCCCTCCCGTCGTCTTCAACTGACACTTTACAGATCTCTTTGCCGGTCACCCGACACTCTGCAAATCTCTTTGCCAGAACTTTGCCAAATGATGATCTAAATAACCAGAATTTCCTAATCAGATATACTACTACATTTTGTTACGTACTTTCATTTTTATTCATTTGCAATTCATCTATTTTATTGACTTTTTATCCAAAACACAAGATCTTTTCTCATAAAGACCCAAGTTATCTGCTCCAGGTTTTATCTTCCCTAGTGCTAGGACCGGGGCCCTCATTCCGAGTTGTTCGCTCGCTAGCTGCTTTTAGCAGCATTGCACACGCTAAGCCGCCGCCTACTGGGAGTGTATCTTAGCTTAGCAGAATTGTGAACGAAAGATTCGCATAATTGCGAATAGAAATTTCTTAGCAGTTTCTGAGTAGCTCCAGACTTACTCAGCCATTGCGATCAGCTCAGTCAGTTTCGTTCCTGGTTTGACGTCACAAACACACCCAGCGTTCGCCCAGACACTCCCCCATTTCTCCAGCCACTCCCGCGTTTTTCCCAGAAACGTCAGCGTTTTTCAGCACACACCCATAAAACGGCCAGTTTCCGCCCAGAAACACCCACTTTCTGTCAATCACACTACGATCACCAGAACGATGAAAATTCCTTGTTATGCCGTGAGTAAAATACCTAACTTTTGAGTAAAATAACTAAGTGCATGCGCTCTGTGAACATTGCGCATGCTCCGTTGCGAAAACCACTAACGAGCGAACAACTCGGAATGAGGGCCCATGTTAGTATCATACACTGGGCCTAATTCAGACCTGAACGCAGCAGCAAATTTGTTCTCTAATGGACAAAACCATGTGCACTGCAGGTGGGGCAGATGTAACATGTGCAGAGAGAGTATGGTAACTTACCTCCTGCATGTTATACTCCAGTCGTTGCTACAGTACCTCTGCGACCCCTCCTGTCGTCTTCAACTGACACTTTGCAGATCTCTTTGCCGGTCACCCGACACTCTGCAAATCTCTTTGCCAGATGATCTAAAAAACACAAAAGACTATCATTAAGCATAGTACTAGTTTAAGTACAATAAAACGTCCATGAGTCAACCAGTTTTCCAATTTTCCTTAAACCAAACAAGATACTTTCAAAGTTATCAATATCCCATTTATCTATTTTATTAACTTTTATATCCCAAAGCCACGATCCTGCCTCATAGACCCAGGTTATCTGCATCCTCTGTATGTGTGCTTCTCCTCCATACTGCCCTCTTTATTCCTGTAATGCTACATTTTTATTCCTAAATATGTTGTTCCTTCCTGCGCTTCTCCTATTTCTCCTATTTATGTGTCCTTGTACCTGTATTCCCTGTTCTGTCTATCTTGTCTTGCCTTTCAGCTGACTATACTGCACTCTGTCTTCCTTACCCCTCTCCATCATACCCTGCTATGTAGGACTCACCTCCTCCTACCTGTCTTCCTGCATGGATACTGGAAACGTCAGCAGCTGTAGATAGAATGTTACAGGAAGGAGCATTGTGATGTCACGGGCTAGTGATGTCACAGGCTAGGTGTGATGTCACAGTAACCAGAAGCAAAGCTACGGAGTTACAGCTATCTTACATATACATTTTCTACATCAATTACAACTGGATATACATGAGTTTCTAATTTAAAAAAAATTAGACTAGTGTAGAAAATGAAGTATAAGGCAATGTTGTACAGAGTGCCTCAATATATAGGTGAAGGGAAAACATAAGTGACAGGAATTTCTAGACTAAATCCCCACTTATATTTTATAAGGAAATAAAGCTCTTTATCTAAGAGGCTGAATTAATCATTTTCCTTTATATGTGTGTGTGTGTGTGTGTGTGTGTGTGTGTGTGTGTGTGTGTGTGTGTGTGTGTGTGTATATTAGTGATGTGCACCGGACATTTTTCGGGTTTTGTGTTTTGGTTTTGGATTCGGTTCCGCGGCCGTGTTTTGGATTCGGACATGTTTTGGCAAAACCTCACCGAAATTTTTTTGTCGGATTCGGGTGTGTTTTGGATTCGGGTGTTTTTTACAAAAAACCCTAAAAAAACAGCTTAAATCATAGAATTTGGGGGTCATTTTGATCCCATAGTTTTATTAACCTCAATAACCATAATTTCCACTCATTTCCAGTCTATTCTAAACACCTCACAATATTATTTTTAGTCCTAAAATTTGCACCGAGGTCGCTGGATGGCTAAGCTAAGCGACACAAGTGGCCGACACAAACACCTGGCCCATCTAGGAGTGGCACTGCAGTGTCAGGCAGGATGGCACTTCAAAAAAATAGTCCCCAAACAGCACATGATGCAAAGAAAAAAAGAGGCGCACCAAGGTCGCTGTGTGACTAAGCTAAGCGACACAAGTGGCCGACCCAAACACCTGGCCCATCTAGGAGTGGCACTGCAGTGTCAGGCAGGATGGCACTTCAAAAAAATAGTCCCCAAACAGCACATGATGCAAAGAAAAAAAGAGGCGCACCAAGGTCGCTGTGTGACTAAGCTAAGCGACCCAAGTGGCCGACACAAACACCTGGCCCATCTAGGAGTGGCACTGCAGTGTCAGACAGGATGGCACTTCAAAAAAATAGTCCCCAAACAGCACATGATGCAAAGAAAAAAAGAGGCGCACCACAGGTATATAATGTAGATGGATAGTATACTTAATGATGACACAGAGGTAGGTACAGCAGTGGCCTTCCGTACTGCTATATATAGTATACTGGTGGTCACTGTGTCAGCAAACTGCAAAACTAAAATGCACCACAGGTATAGAATGTAGATGGATAGTATACTTAATGACGACACAGAGGTAGGTACAGCAGTGGCCTTCCGTACTGCTATATATAGTATACTGGTGGTCACTGTGTCAGCAAACTGCAAAACTAAAATGCACCACAGGTATAGAATGTAGATGGATAGTATACTTAATGACGACACAGAGGTGGGTACAGCAGTGGCCTTCCATACTGCTATATATAGTATACTGGTGGTCACTGTGTCAGCAAACTGCAAAACTAAAATGCACCACAGGTATAGAATGTAGATGGATAGTATACTTAATGACGACACAGAGGTAGGTACAGCAGTGGCCTTCCGTACCGTACTGCTATATATAGTATACTGGTGGTCACTGTGTCAGCAAACTGCAAAACTAAAATGCACCACAGGTATAGAATGTAGATGGATAGTATACTTAATGACGACACAGAGGTAGGTACAGCAGTGGCCTTCCGTACTGCTATATATAGTATACTGGTGGTCACTGTGTCAGCAAACTGCAAAACTAAAATGCACCACAGGTATAGAATGTAGATGGATAGTATACTTAATGACGACACAGAGGTAGGTACAGCAGTGGCCTACTGTACCGTAATGCTATATATAGTATACTGGTGGTCACTGGTCAGCAAAACTCTGCACTGTTCTCCTCCTATATAATATTATACTGGTGGTCCCCAGTCCCCACAATAAAGCAGCACACTGAGCACAGATATGGAGTGTTTTTCAGGCAGACAACGTATACTGGTGGTCACTGTCAGCAAAACTCTGCACTGTACTCCTGCTATATAATACAGCTGCTCCCCAGTCCCCACAATTAAGCAGTGTGAGCACAGATATATGCAGCACACTGAGCACAGATATGGAGAGTTTTTTTCAGGCAGAGAACGTATAACTGGTGGTCACTGATCAGCAAAACTCTGCACTGTACTCCTCCTATATTATACAGCTGCTCCCCAGCCCTCCCCACAATTAAGCAATAATGCACAATCAAGTTCAACAATAACGGAGAGGACGCCAGCCACGTCCTCTCCCTAACATTTCCAATGCACGAGTGAAAATGGCGGCGACGCGCGGCTGCTTATATAGAATCCGAATCTCGCGAGAATCCGACAGCGGGATGATGACGTTCGGGCGCGCTCGGGTTACCCGAGCCATACGGGAGAATCCGAGTATGCCTCGGACCCGTGTAAAATGGGTGAAGTTCGGGGGGGTTCGGTTTCCAAGAAACCGAACCCGCTCATCACTAATATATATATATATATATATATATATAGAGAGAGAGAGAGAGAGAGATACTGTAGCTATACTAACTATACTATCCCATTAAACCAGGAACCTCACGAATTATACAGTTTCTGTGGCTGGCTGACCTCAAGTCTGCATTTCACCTGGTTTAATCAGCCACAGAACCTGTGTAACCCATGAGCGTACAAAGAGAAGAAGAAATAAGAGTTGTCTTTTTTGTGGCGCACTAGTAATGTATTATTCAATACCAGCGTATATAAAACTGTAAGGCGGGCCCGCAAGGTGACATTCACAGGGAATAGGTAATGACATTCAATCGACTTGTTCACACCCGCTGGACGTGTTGGAAAGAGGTTGAGTGGACAGTGAGCGTGGCTGTGCCCTGTGGCACCACGTGGCACCATTGTACCGACAGCCGGACTGCTGAGAACGGAACCTGGAGGGTACATAACTTTTTGGTTTTCATTTCATCTCATGACACTCCACCCAAAGCTACTCTTCTGGTTATCCTATCAACTAGGACAACAATGAAGGTGACGCCATAACATTTCTTCCATTGTTTTTCCATGTCACAGAAACATTGCATGTGTGTTTCAGGTGACCATCCTAATCATCTCTCCTTCACTTCACAGTAATGTCATTGTTAGTCATACATTATTTGGATCAAGCATCAAAAGGAAACTAAGATATAAGAGTCTGGCCGGCATATCACTTATTGCATGACGACCATCTGCCCGCGCTGTACTGTATGTAGACGGAGCATTTGGTTTTGCTATTGACTTACAAAGACTCCATAAGAGAGCATGCCGACATAGCATATTGTTGAATGTTAACATGCAGTGTCGGACTGAGGCATGAAGGGCCCACCGGAGCAATGCTGTTGTAGGGCTCCATGCTTAAAGGTGTGGCCAGGCTCCACTGAGTCATGGCCAGCCACCACATGGGTTTGGCTAACCATTAGAGTACATGTTCTGTTCCCTTGGTAAATATATAATAATCCATATTCTTGTGAAGTATAATTTAACATATGTATAATGCATAATTAAAGTGCAACCTGATCCCTAGAGGAGGAGGAGGGCCCACAGGCATTGGGGCCCACCGGTGGTTTCCCCTGTTTCCCTGTGGGCCAGTCTGACCCTGTTAACATGTATGATCTTAAACTCCATCTATAAATGCTCTGTTGCGAGACTTCCAATATGCTCAGAATATTGCTACTGTGACAGATGATTTAGTATATACTAGCTGGAGTACCTGGCGTTGCCCCAGATTTTAAGAATGTCTGTTTACAAAAATAAATGTAAATATATTAAACACACAGTATAAATAACATTGTAGATAGCTGAATATCCGTGCTTTTGTACGGGATGAGGATGGTAAATTAGAATGATAGTTTGTTAATTTACATTGATTGGAGATCTAGTATATAGGCATATCTTGCTTCCCTGATGCACTTTGTGTAGTGGCCGCACCCCTTTTTGGTCCCCCCCCCCAAGGGACCCTGCTCTTCCCACTATACAGCTCTCAGTGTGTGGCTTCCTGCTGCCTCCATTCCCCTCCACACATCATGTCATTGGCCCTGTCACATGCAGCCCTGTCATCACTGAGATATCATGCATGACCTGATACATACCTCCTAACTTTCTCCATGGAGAAATCAGGACTCTTGCGCGGCAAAGCCGTCCCCCGACTGAAAAGGGTGTGTGGCCTCGCTTGAGTGGGTGTGGCCTCACTTGAGTGGGCGTGGTCTCACCAAACTGGTCATTTCCATGCCTTTTGGGGGCGTGTCCAGCGCTCCCCGAGCAGCCCCTGCTCCCCTCCTAGCAGTGAATACATGCCGTGCGAGTGCGCACAGTATGTATTCAGTGATCACCGGCTGCCCCCCCCCACGCTCTCGGGACACTGCTGCCCGCGGGTGGGACAACGGGACAGGATCCGAATAGCGGGACAGTTGGGAGGTATGGCTGATATAGTGTGTGCTGCTGGCCCACCCCTAGGGGTGCTAGTGTTGTGTTACCCCCACAGTGTTTGTTCCCAGAGTGTAAGTCATATGTGTAGCAAGTTTGTTGTAAATTGCTGCAGGCATTCCAGAGTTATGCTGTCTGCTGAAATACTCTGTGCTGCTGCCTCACCCCTAGGGGTGCTAGGGGTGTCTTCCTCCCACAGTGTTTGTTGCCAGATTGTAAGGCATATGTGTACCAAGTTTTGAGTACATTGCTCCAGCAATTCCGGAGTTATGCTGTCTCCTGATATACTCTGTCCTGCTGTCTGCCCCCCTAGGGGTGCTTGGTATTCATAATTGTTTTAGTTGCCTCCACCGTGATTTAATACGCTTGTATGTAAAATATCACGATCACGTCTCTTGTAAACTGTGGATTTGTATAGAAAAACAGAAGGACGGATTTTCGCTTTTATATAGTAGATACACTTAAGGCCCGTACACACTGACCGATGTATCGGCCGTTCTCTTGGCCAGTGTGTACGGCTGATACGTCTGTGAACTCCGTCGTTCACAGACGTATCGCATCGGCCCCGTAGCACAGCCGACGGCCAATATGTCTACCGATATATTGGCGCGTCACTGTGTGTGCACGGCGGTCGGCTGACCGCCCGTACACATGCTGCGGCGGCCGGCGGTGATTGACAGCTGAACTGGGCGGGAACGTGTACACGCCCGCCCAGTTCATGACGTCAGTCCCCGACAGATCGGGCAGTGTGTATGCTCAACACACTGCCCGATTCGTCCATAGATATATCTGCAGATCAACTGATCGGCAGATATATCTTCCAGTGTGTACCCACCTTTAGAGTTTACTTTGATAAGTGACTGTCATACTTGCCAACATTTTATAACAAGTTCCAGGGATGCTTGGTGGCTGGGCCCAGTGCATGGTGGAATGTTATGTGCGGATCTGTCTAGGAGGACCTTGATGCACTACAACTCCCATCATGTCATGTTTAATGGACTTCATTATAATGTGATGATTTGTTTTTAATTCATGTTAATTACTCATGTTCCATACATTTTCATTTATACCACTTAATGTTAGTGTTAGTGTTTATAGGGCCTAATTCAGACCTGATCGCTCGCTAGCGTTTTTTGCAGCGCTGCCATCAGGTCAGAACTGCGCATGCGTATGCACCGCAATGTGCAGGCACGTCGCACAGGTACAAAGCGGTTCATTGCTCTGCGATGGGTTTGTGCAAAGAATCCATTTGCATGGGCGATCGCAAGGAGATTGACAGGAAGAAGGCATTTGTGGGTGTCAACTGACAGTTTTCTGTGAGTGGTTGGAAAAACGCAGGCATTCCCTAGCGTTTGCAGGGCGAGTGTCTGACGTGAATTCCGGTCCCGGACAGGTTGAAGTGATCGCAGCGGCTGAGTAAGTCCTGGGCTGCACAGAAACTGCACAAAATCTTTTTGTAACACTCGGCTGCACATGCGATCGCACACTTGCACAGCTAAAATACACTCCCCGGTGGGCGGCGACTATGTGAACGCAGGAGTACAAAAAACAGCTAGCGAGCGATCAGGTCTGAATTGGCACCATAGATCCTCCAGAAACCCCATGGGGCTGTTTTACTGGTCCATGTCAGGTTTGGCCATCCAAGTGTGAGGTCAAATTGATGAATAATCCTGGGCCGCAGCTCCAGAGGTGGGATGGGCCTGCGTGTGGCCAGCTGTACAGTGGAGACATCGGATAACAGCCCATGTCCTCTCATGGGGGTATATTTACTAAGGTCCCGATTTTGACCGAGATGCCGTTTTTTCTTCAAAGTGTCATCTCGGTAATTTACTAAGCAAAAATCACGGCAGTGATGAGGGCATTCGTAATATTTTGGAAGTCCTAGGAAAAAATCACGAATCAATACACCATCGGTCAAATACGCCTGCAATTTGGTAGAAATCGGTCATTTACTAAAAAGTGCAAAACACAAACACTGCCGACAATAGCCAAACACTGCCGTGCTAAAATACAAATCGTGAAAAAGTGCTAAAAAAAAACAGACCTGCTTTTTTATCCCGTGTTTGTATAGGCATGCACGGATCCATGAGATCCGTGCATGTTTTTCAGTGGGAAGGGGTGGGAAATGTTATAATTTTTCCCAAAAAAAATGTGTGGGGTCCCCCCTCCTAAACCAAACCAGCCTCGGGCTCTTTGAGCCGGCCCTGGTTGCAAAAATATGGGAAAAAAATTGACAGGGGTTCCCCCATATTTAAGCAACCAGCACCGGGCTCTGCGCCTGGTCCTGGTTCCAAAAATACGGGGGACAAAAAGCGTAGGGGTCCCCCGTATTTTTGAAACCAGCACCGGGCTCCACTAGCTGGACAGATAATGCCACAGCCGGGGGTCACTTTTATACAGTGCCTTGCGGCCGTGGCATCAAATATCCAACTAGTCACCCCTGGCCGGGGTACCCTGGGGGAGTGGGGACCCCTTCAATCAAGGGGTCCCCCCCAGCCACCCAAGGGCCAGGGGTGAAGCCCGAGGCTGTCCCCCCCATCCAATGGGCTGCGGATGGGGGGCTGATAGCCTTTGTTGAAAGTAATGAATATTGTTTTTAGTAGCAGTACTACAAGTCCCAGCAAGCCTTCCCCGCAAGCTGGTACTTGGAGAACCACAAGTACCAGCATGCGGCGGAAAACCGGGCCCGCTGGTACCTGTAGTACTAATACTAAAAAAATATCCCAATAAAGACATTACACACACACCTTGAAAGTATAACTTTAATGCATACATACACACCACCATATTCACATACTTACCTTATGTTCACACGAGGGTCGGTCCTCTTCTCCAGTAGAATCCATGGTGTACCTGTTGAAAAAATCCTACTCACCAAATCCAGTGTAGAGGGCTCCTCGGATAATCCATTTGTAATCCACGTACTTGTAAAAATAAAAAAACGGGACACCCGACCACGAACTGAAAGGGGACCCATGTTTTCACATGGGACCCCTTTCCCCGAATGCCAGAAACCCCCTCTGACTGATGTCTAAGTGGGTTTCTTCAGCCAATCAGGGAGCGCCACGTTGTGGCACCCTCCTGATCGGCTGTGTGCTCCTGTACTGTCTGACAGGCGGCACACGGCAGTGTTACAATGTAGCGCCTATGCGCTCCATTGTAACCAATGGTGGGAACTTTGTGGTCAGCGGTGAGGTCACTTTCGGTCAACCGCTGACCTCAAAGTTCCCACCATTGGTTACAATGGAGCGCATAGGCGCTACATTGTAACACTGCCGTGTGCCGCCTGTCAGACAGTACAGGAGCACACAGCCGATCAGGAGGGTGCCACAACGTGGCGCTCCCTGATTGGCTGAAGAAACCCACTTAGACATCAGTCAGAGGGGGTTTCTGGCATTCGGGGAAAGGGGTCCCATGTGAAAACATGGGTCCCCTTTAAGTTCGTGGTCGGGTGTCCCGTTTTTTTATTTTTACAAGTACGTGGATTACAAATGGATTATCCGAGGAGCCCTCTACACTGGATTTGGTGAGTAGGATTTTTTCAACAGGTACACCATGGATTCTACTGGAGAAGAGGACCGACCCTCGTGTGAACATAAGGTAAGTATGTGTATATGGTGGTGTGTATGTATGCATTAAAGTTATACTTTCAAGGTGTGTGTGTAATGTCTTTATTGGGATATTTTTTTAGTAGTAGTACTACAGGTACCAGCGGGCCCGGTTTTCCACCGCATGCTGGTACTTGTGGTTCTCCAAGTACCAGCTTGCGGAGGAGGCTTGCTGGGACTTGTAGTACTGCTACTAAAAACAATATTCATTACTTTCAACAAAGGCTATCAGCCCCCCATCCGCAGCCCATTGGATGGGGGGGACAGCCTCGGGCTTCACCCCTGGCCCTTGGGTGGCTGGGGGGGGACCCCTTGATTGAAGGGGTCCCCACTCCCCCAGGGTACCCCGGCCAGGGGTGACTAGTTGGATATTTGATGCCACGGCCGCAAGGCACTGTATAAAAGTGACCCCCGGCTGTGGCATTATCTGTCCAGCTAGTGGAGCCCGGTGCTGGTTTCAAAAATACGGGGGACCCCTACGCTTTTTGTCCCCCGTATTTTTGGAACCAGGACCAGGCGCAGAGCCTGGTGCTGGTTGCTTAAATATGGGGGAACCCCTGTCAATTTTTTTCCCATATTTTTGCAACCAGGGCCAGCTCAAAGAGCCCGAGGCTGGTTTGGCTTAGGAGGGGGAACCCCACGCAATTTTTTTTTTAAGTTTAAACATTTTTTTTTTTTTTTTACAAGGTGCACAATGAAGCCCTGCACGGATCTCTCATATCCGGCCGAGATTCATTGTATTAAAGTCGGCAGTGTTTTACAAGTCACTCACGTAAAACACTGCCTAAAAAAACGAATGACATCGACATCGGAAAAACCGAAAATGCAGAATAGGGCAGCTTAGTAAATTAGTCGTAATCAATTCAAAAAGTTGCATATTTACACTTTCAATGTCATTCGTGATTGAACTTTGACCTCAAACGGGAAAATACGATTCTTAGTAAATTTACCCCATGGAGTCTATTTACGAAGCCTTGGAGAGAGATAAAATGGACGGAGATAAGTACTGGACAATCAGCTGCTAACTGTCATATTATAGGCTGGGTTTGAAAAATGACAGGAGCTGATTGGCTGGTACTTTTTATCTCCGTCAACTTTATCTCTCTCCAAGGCTTAGTACATAGATCCCATTGTATGCAGAGGATGTGGGGGTGATGAAATAGATACTTTTTTGCTGGTGAGCTACAGGGCCCAGATATCACACACTTACCAAGTTCTTGGCTGCCAGTTGTGTTATGCACACCAGTGCCTGCAGGAAAGTACTAGTGTCAGAACTGTTATGCACTCCAGTGTCTGCAGGAATGTACTGGTGTTTGAACTGTTATGCAAAACAAATGGACTCACAGACAAACTGGGGAATATGACATAACGTACACAGAAGGTGATAGGGTAACAAAATACACACACAGTGAACAGAGAAGCCCAGAGGCTAAGGAACTGGGTATCTCCCTTGTATTAGAACTGCTCAGATGTAAAAAGCAAGATGTTGTGTTTTAATACGTAGAGAACCCGAAATGCTGTTGCTAAGGGCAACAGCAAAACCCTAAAGGGTTACCAACGGGTGTGGCAGTAAACTCCTTGGTCAGAGATGGAATGATAGACACAAGGAGAGCCTCCACAATCCTGATTCTCACTTGCAGTGCACAGGTTTAAGCTTACTGCCACTAAACTGACCCCTGACACCTAGCACAGTGAGACAGGATTAGACAGGCAAGTGTTAGAATACAGCCGCAAACTTGCTAAGTTCACAGAGTAATAACAGAACCCCAGCAAGCTAAACGACTGACTCCAGTCTTACTGCTAGGTCTGGATTGGCAGAGTGTAATACCAAATCCCCAGGCTTATTTGCAGTAAGCAACAAACAAATACAAAGCTACACAGTACTGGCTAACTTTCATGAACTGACTAACCAACAGAGATTCAGCAGCATCTGCTTACCCTGAAAAGAGGCCTTATAAAGCAGGTGCTGTCCACGCCCCACTCAGACCTCACAGACTGTGAGCACAAAAACCAGCACCGGATCCCCTGCCGTGCACAGAGCCTATAACCACTGCACAGCAAAAGACCCGAACCGGAGTATCAGCTGCGCTCAGGTTACTCCACTAGCACTTGTCTCCCGGTTGCCATGACGACGTGGCAGCACAGGGCAGGAGACCCTAACAGTACCCCCCCTCTGACGAGGGGTCAAAGAACCCCTACCACCGGGTTTATCGGGGAACTGCGAGAAGAAAGAGCGTATCAGTCTGGGGGCATGAAGATCACAACTGCGCACCCACGACCGCTCCTCCGGGCCATACCCCTTCCAGTGCACCAAAAATGACAGCCGACCCCGAACCACCTTGGAGTCAAGAATCCTTTCAACAACAAACTCCCTCTGGCCACGTATCAGAAGAGGGGAAGGTCTTCCACTGGAAGAAGGATTACTAATCGCCCGTTTTAAAAGGGAACAATGAAATGTTTTATTGATACCCAAAGAACGGGGCAGATCTAACTGAAATGCCACCGGATTGATAACCCTGGTGATCTTATAAGGGCCGATGAACCGGGGCCCTAACTTATGAGATGGCTGTCTCAACTTCAAATTCTTGGTAGACAACCAGACGAAGTCTCCTAATTTGAAGCTGCAGGGTCTTTTCCGCTTATCAAAAACCCTTTTGGTCACTAATGACACAGACACAAGGGCTTTCTTCACTTTCCGCCAAATACCTCTAAGGACCGAAACCACAGAGGAACCACCAGGCGTGGAGTCCAGGGGGTCAAAAGAATTGGCCTTAGGATGATGCCCATACACACAAAGGAAGGGAGAGATCCCTGTAGCAGAGTGAGCCGCGTTGTTATAGGCAAACTCCGCCATGGACAGATGAGCAACCCAGTCAGTCTGACACTTGGAGACATAACACCTGAGGAACTGCTCCAAGGACTGGTTCACCCTTTCAGTCTGCCCATTAGACTGCGGATGGTAGCCTGACGACAAGCTGACAGAAATCTGGAGATCGGAACAAAATGCCCTCCAGAATTTGGCCACAAACTGGGATCCGCGGTCAGAGACCACATCAAGTGGCAACCCGTGGAGACGCACAACATGCAGCATAAATAATTCAGACAGGCGTCTGGCTGATGGCAGCCCAACCAGTGGAACGAAGTGCGCCATCTTCGAAAACCTGTCAACGACAACCCAGATGGCTGTCATCCCCGAGGATTTGGGCAAGTCCACCACAAAATCCATTGAAATGTGGGTCCATGGCTTAGATGGGATAGAGAGTGGATGTAATGGGCCAACAGGAACCCCTCTAGGAGTCTTATTTCGGGCACAGATGTCACATGCCCGAACCCACTGATCCACATCCTTAGCCACCGAGGGCCACCACACCGCCCTAGATAGCAACTCCCGAGTTCTGGCAATACCCGGGTGACCTGCCGACTTCTTGGCATGGAATTCCAGGAACACTCGCTGTCTTAACCTAGGAGGCACAAACAAAAGACCTACCGGAAGGTCTGGAGGAGCCTGCTCCTGTGCTCTAAGGACTAATGATAAGAGGTCCTGGGTAATGCCCACTTTAATACATGATGGGGAAACAATGGGCAACGGCTCCTCGGTGGTCTCCTGGATTGGAGCAAAACTCCGCGAGAGCGCATCAGCCTTGATGTTTTTTGACCCAGGGCGATATGTTATCAAAAAATTAAAGCGAGCAAAAAACAAAGCCCATCGTGCCTGCCTGGCATTGAGACGCTTCGCTGACTCTAAATATGCCAGATTCTTATGGTCAGTGAGAATTGAGACCACAAACTTAGCCCCCTCAAGCCAGTGTCTCCACTCCTCGAGTGCATCCTTAATAGCCAACAATTCCCGGTTACCCACGTCATAATTCATCTCGGCAGGCGAAAATTTACGGGAAAAGTAAGCACAGGGATGAAGGCGATTATCAGACACTCCCATCTGAGAAAGCACTGCCCCAATACCCATCTCAGAGGCATCCACCTCCACCACAAAAGGACGCTCTGGATCTGGGTGTCGCAGCACCTTGGCCGAAACAAATGCCCTTTTGAGACGGGCAAAAGCCGCTTTAGCCTCACAAGACCAGTGAGCAACATCCGCCCCTTTCTTAGTGAGTGCCACCAAGGGCGCCACTATAGACGAAAATCCAGCGATAAATCGTCTATAAAAATTCGCAAAGCCCAGGAAACGCTGAAGCGCCTTCAAACTAGTGGGCTGCACCCAATCCAGGACTGCCTGTACCTTGGAACCCTCCATTTGGAAACCTTCTGGGGAGATAATATATCCTAGAAATGCGATTTGCTGAACTTCAAATTCGCACTTCTCCAGCTTCGCCCCAAGCCGGTGGTCTCTGAGTTTCTGGAGGACTAAGCGTACATGCTTCCGATGTTCCTCCAGGGAATGGGAGAAGATTAGGATGTCATCTAAGTATACAACTAAGAATCTATCCAAATATTCCCTGAGCACATCATTCATGAAATCCTGGAAGACTGCCGGGGCATTACAGAGCCCAAAAGGCATCACCAAATATTCATAATGCCCTGAGTGGGTATTAAAGGCAGTCTTCCATTCATCCCCCTCTCTTATTCGGATTAGATTGTACGCACCGCGTAGGTCAATCTTAGAAAAAATGGTGGCAGTACGAAGCTGGTCAAACAAGACCGAAATGAGAGGCAGTGGGTATGAGTTTTTAATCGTGATACGGTTCAATTCCCTGAAGTCGATGCAGGGTCGCAACGAACCGTCCTTTTTACCCACGAAGAAGAACCCCGACCCAACTGGAGACTGTGAAGGTCTGATAAATCCCTTAGCCAAGTTCTCCTGAATGTACTCTGCCATAGCCTGAGTCTCAGGACGTGACAGGGAGTACAACCTGCTCTTGGGAAGCTTAGCATTTGGCAACAAATCAATGGCACAGTCATAGGGGCGATGGGGAGGTAGTACCTCTGCAACTTTTTTGGAGAACACGTCCGCAAAATCTGCATAACACCCTGGCAATCCTGGCAAACTTAGCTGCGAGAGCCTGACTGGAAGGCTCAAGCAACTCCTGAAACAATCAGTACCCCAACTAAGAATCTCCCCAGAGACCCAGTCAAATTGAGGATTGTGGGCCCTTAACCAGGGTAACCCCAACACCAATGGGGCAAAAGTACAGACAGTCACATAAAAGGACAATTTTTCAGAGTGTGTGGCTCCAATAAACAAAGAAATCTGGCTAGTGCAAGAGGTAATTTTACCTTGGGATAATGGTTCCCCGTTTAACCCACAAATCTCAATTTCCGATGCCAAGGGTACTAAGGGAACAGAGTGTTTTAGGGCGAATTGGCGGTCCATAAAAACCCCGTCGGCCCCACTGTCCACAAAGGCCTCAGTCTTGACAGTTTGACCGAGGATCTTCAAGGTCACCGGAATGATAAAAGTCTTCTTGGGAAATTCTGACTTCTGGCCTGACAGGATATTTCCCATCACCCTCAGGCCCTGAAGTTTTCCGGCTTTTCTGGGCATGATACTACCACATGACCTTTATTCCCACAGTACAAACACAACCCCTGCTGTCTCCTCCGCGTCTTCTCACGCGAGGAGAGGTGGGTAGCCCCAATCTGCATAGGCTCCTCAGAAAATTCCTCAGAGTCTGAGGTTCCCTTGGGAAGGAAGGAAATCTCAGTCTCCCTTTCAAGCCTACGCTCTCTCAGCCGTCTATCCACCCGGATGGATAACTGCATGAGCTGATCCAAGCTATCAGGCAAGGGATATTGTACCAGTTGGTCCTTTATCTGGTTAGAAAGACCTCTTCGGTACTGGTGTCTCAGGGCTGGGTCATTCCACTGGGTATCATGGGCCAACCTCCGAAACTCCGTACAGTAAACCTCAACTGGCCTTCGCCCTTGCTTAAGGATCGAAATCTGAGCCTCGGCTGAGGCCTTCTTGTCAGGGTCATCATACAACATGCCCAGTGCCGTAAAAAAAGCATCAACACTTTTAAGCGACGGACAGTCAGGCTGCAACCCATATGCCCAGACCTGTGGGTCTCCTTGTAGCAAGGAAATCACTATGCCCACCCGCTGAATCTCCGACCCAAAAGACTGAGGCCTAAGCCGGAAGTATAGCTTGCAGCTCTCCTTGAAACAAAAGAACTGCGAGCGATCTCCAGAAAAACGATCCGGGAGATTTACTTTCGGCTCCTTAACCCCTGCAGGTGCTGCTGCTGCGGGAGCTCCGCCAGCAGCCTGGGAGGTGTGCATTTTAATGGACAAATCATTAAATTGTCGAGTCAGGACCTGCACCTGATCGACCACCTGTTGCAACGTATTTTGAGGGGTATGCTCCATATTCCCACAAAATTTCAACAGGAGTATTAGGCTGCTGAATATGTTATGCACACCAGTGCCTGCAGGAAAGTACTAGTGTCAGAACTGTTATGCACTCCAGTGTCTGCAGGAATGTACTGGTGTTTGAACTGTTATGCAAAACAAATGGACTCACAGACAAACTGGGGAATATGACATAACGTACACAGAAGGTGATAGGGTAACAAAATACACACACAGTGAACAGAGAAGCCCAGAGGCTAAGGAACTGGGTATCTCCCTTGTATTAGAACTGCTCAGATGTAAAAAGCAAGATGTTGTGTTTTAATACGTAGAGAACCCGAAATGCTGTTGCTAAGGGCAACAGCAAAACCCTAAAGGGTTACCAACGGGTGTGGCAGTAAACTCCTTGGTCAGAGATGGAATGATAGACACAAGGAGAGCCTCCACAATCCTGATTCTCACTTGCAGTGCACAGGTTTAAGCTTACTGCCACTAAACTGACCCCTGACACCTAGCACAGTGAGACAGGATTAGACAGGCAAGTGTTAGAATACAGCCGCAAACTTGCTAAGTTCACAGAGTAATAACAGAACCCCAGCAAGCTAAACAACTGACTCCAGTCTTACTGCTAGGTCTGGATTGGCAGAGTGTAATACCAAATCCCCAGGCCTATTTGCAGTAAGCAACAAACAAATACAAAGCTACACAGTACTGGCTAACTTTCATGAACTGACTAACCAACAGAGATTCAGCAGCATCTGCTTACCCTGAAAAGAGGCCTTATAAAGCAGGTGCTGTCCACGCCCCACTCAGACCTCACAGACTGTGAGCACAAAAACCAGCACCGGATCCCCTGCCGTGCACAGAGCCTATAACCACTGCACAGCAAAAGACCCGAACCGGAGTATCAGCTGCGCTCAGGTTACTCCACTAGCACTTGTCTCCCGGTTGCCATGACGACGTGGCAGCACAGGGCAGGAGACCCTAACAAGTTGGGAGGGGTATGACGCAACCATGTGGGCTGTGCAGGGGCATGACAGCAGAATCGCATCATCAAGGCAAGTATATAAAGCCTATCAGCGTCCGGAGTCTTACTGGTACGCTGGGGCCACGGGGCTGGCTTCTCTGGCGGTGTGCGGGCAGCGGCGGAGGTGGGCTGCTGCGCCAGGTCCGTGGGCAGCAGTGGCGGCATTGAGGGGGTCTGCTTGTGGCAGCGGGTCGCTCTTGCTGAGCCGTTGCTAGGAGATTAGAGGCAGTGAACAATATGGCTTTGCAGAAAGGCCTGCATTACTGGATGCCACCATGTTGGAGACCAAGTTTTAAGCATAGTTCCTGTTTCCTGTTTCTTCCAGCCAATCTAGGGGAAGCTCCCCCTATAAAAGGGAGCTGGTTTAGGACAGGGACGCCAGTGCTTCAAGTTACAACCCTGTTGTAGGTGCTTTAGCCTGTGCTCCCAGGATCCTTGTCGTATTCTGGTTACTCCTGCTCCTGCTTGGTCGGTTCCCTATTGCTGCTACAGTCCTGCTGTTCCTAACCTGCTACTGCCTGTGGAAGCGCTCCTGGAAAACCCGGTCCAGTAAGACTCTTTGGGCACAGTCGGCCCCGGGTCTTCTGCCTCGTCTTTCAAGCCACACTACACAGATCTACTTCACCAGCCACGTCTTTGTACCACCGACCACAACCTGCAGATTGTTATCTTCAGCCTCATCCTCCAAACCACAGTCCACAGTCCTTGTCTCCAGCCACGTCTTCAACTACCATCCACAGTTCCACAGTTCATCATCTACAGTCTCATCTTTTATATTACAGTCCACAGTTCTTTACCTCCAGCCACGTCTTTTAACCACCATCCACAGTTCCGCAGTTCATTATTCACAACCTCGTTTTTCAAGCCACAACCTGCAGTTCTTTATCCGCAATTACGTTCTTTATCCATCGTGCTCCAGCCACAGTTCTCTACCTCAGCCCTGTACATAATAAATACTATTTATTGACTTTCAACCCCGCCTACGTTCTTCATTGTTCCGTGTCCCATGCAAAGGAACTATATCCAACCCCCTCATCTTGTGGGGGGTTGGACAGCCATCTACCTCCTCGGGCAAGTCTCAGCTGCCGGATCCTCAAACTTTGCTAGACGTGACAAAGCCACGATTACATCATTGTAAAGCGGGGGACGGGGCCATGATGATGGGATTCAGCAGGAATAGCGTCATCAGCTCGCCTGGACTGGTCACTTCACATGGGAAGAGGGCATCAGCGTGTGGAACTGAGGCGTTACTGAAGATATGCCTACACCTTGGTGCCTGCTATCCTGGATTCTCCAAGACATTGTGGGAGAATAGGCAAGCACCACATGCTCTATCATACATTGGGATCATGTAACCGGTGGTTGGGATCCCAGCGGTCAGCATCCTGATGCCGGGATCCTGGCCGCCAGATTGCCGGTGGGCGTACGAGTGCAACAGAGCCCCATGCGGGCTCGTCAAGGGTGTAGCTACCATAGGTGCAGGGAGTGCAGCTGCTATGGGGCCCAGAGCTGAGAGGGGCCACCTTCTCTGTCACAGTTACATGTGTTATATACAGGGAGTAGCTACCATAGGTGCAGGGATTGCAGATGCTATGGGACCCATAGCTGAGAGAGGCCACCTTCCCTGTCACAGTTACATGTGTTATATACAAGGGTGTAGTTACCATAGGTATGAGGAGTACAGCTGCTATGGGGCCCAGTGCTGAGAGGGGCCACCTTCTCTGTCACAGTTACATGTGTTATATACAAGGACGTAGCTACCATAAGTGCTTCTGATGAAGTCGCTGAATCCGGAGGGAGGCGGGGAAACGCGTTAACGGACTCACTAAACTCTACTCCATAACACCGTATATTTCTCACCGCCAGCCGCAGCTTCAGCTATTTTACATGATCTATATGAATCTGATCCTCCAGAGATGACTGCGTGGAAAGGTTGAGAGCACCAGCAGCCGGGAGGATTCTTCTGCCATTCTAATGCTGGAAGGTGCGGTGAGCTAAATTATTTTGTCTGGCCAGACATTTCTTTAAGCTATTCAGCATTAATGGACTCTAATTGCTGAAGGACATTCCAACCATGTGTGGCTACGTTAATACTGCTAACTGTGGATAACAGTGATCATCGCTTTGCTGGACTGATTTCTGTCAGCGCCTCATACTGCTACATAGATTAACAGCGATACAGTGTTGCTTATTGTTAAATTAACTGCTACATTGATATATTGTTTGCTAAACTGTGTGGCTGTCAATTTTAGTGCTAGTAACCAGCTATAAGAAACGGCACATAAGGGGCCTATACTGGTATATGAAATTCAGTGACCTAATGAGACTAATTGCGGAATGAACTTTTAAATATTCCCTATTTATATTTGATGAGAGGGATTTTTTAGAGCTGTATGTAGCAGTGTTCATACAGAAAATAGAATACACTTTATGTTTTGTAGACAAAATATTTAGGGGTTAAAACTACCGGCCGGTGGTTATGGAAATTTTAATGTTGTATTTTTATTGGTATTTTTATTAAAAGGAATTAATGATAAAAATAAATATATTTTTTCCAATCTATATGCGCTGCAATAGTTCTGTCTAGCTACAATAGGTACGAGGAGTGCAGCTGCTATTGGGCCCAGTGCTGAGAGGGGCCACCTTCCCTGTCACAGTTACATGTGTTATATACAGGGAGTAGCTACCATAGGTGCAGGGAGTGCAGATGCTATTGGGCCCAGTGCTGAGAGGGGCCACCTTCCCTGTCACAATTACATGTGTTATATACAGGGTATAGCTACCATAGGTGCGAGGAGTGCAGCTGCTATGGGGCCCAGTGCTGAGAGGGGCCACCTTCCCTGTCACAGTTACATGTGTTATATACAGGGAGTAGCTACCATAGGTGCAGGGAGTGCAGATGCTATTGGGCCCAGTGCTGAGAGGGGCCACCTTCCCTGTCACAGTTACATGTGTTATATACAGGGAGTAGCTACCATAGGTGCAGGGAGTGCAGATGTTATTGGGCCCAGTGCTAAGAGGGCCACCTTCCCTGTCACAGTTACATGTGTTCTATACAGGGAGTAGCTACCATAGGTGCAGGGAGTGCAGATGCTATGGGACCCAGAGCTGAGAGAGGCCACATTCCCTGTCACAGTTACATGTGTTATATACAGGGTATAGCTACCATAGGTGCGAGGAGTGCAGCTGCTATGGGGCCCAGTGCTGAGAGGGGCCACCTTCCCTGTCACAGTTACATGTGTTATATACAAGGACGTAGCTACCATAAGTGCAGGGAGTGAGGGGCAACCTTCCCTGTCACAATTACATGTGTTATATGCAGGGTGTAGCTACCATAGGTGCAGCTGCTTTGGGACCCACAGCTGAGAGGGGCCACCTTTCCTGTCGCAGTTACATGTGTTATATACAAGGGTGTAGCTATCATAGGTGCAGGGAGTGCAGCTACCAGGGGCGGATTGGCCCACCAGAACACCACAACAGATTTCGATGGGCTGGTCCCATATCCCCCTCAGCCAGGCCGATTCACACTCTGGCTGAGCTGGCTCACACTGCTTCCAGTACTTGTGGTTTATTGAAATGCAATCCAGAAGTTAGGCTAGCGAGCACTTCCAGGTGCCGCTAGCCATGAAAAGTGGTGAAGCTGTTCTACCAATGGGGGACCTTGAGAAAGTTAATCAGCCCAGCAGCATCCTCTCCCTGGCCCCGGCCAAAGGTCTCTTCAACGAGCCCGGCGCAGGAGCAGCAGCAAAGCGATGGTCGGAGCCGGGTTCACTAAACCCACTGCCACCCCAGCTCCCGCACTCTCACTGAACTGGCCAGAGCTGCGACTGAGCACTGAAGGGGACCCGGCAGAGAGGTTATTTTTAATTACATTGGCCCTCATTCCGAGTTGATCGGTCGCAATGCGAATGTAGCAGAGTTACACACGCTAAGCCGCCGCCTACTGGGAGTGTATCTTAGCTTCTTAAAAGTGCGACCGAAGTAATCGCAATATTGCGATCACAAACCTCGTAGCAGTTTTGGAGTAGCTTCAGACTTACTCTGCCTGTGCGATCAGTTCAGTGCTTGTCGTTCCTGGTTGACGTCACAAACACACCCAGCGTTCGCCCAGGCACTCCCACCGTTTCTCCGGCCACTCCTGCGTTTTTTCCGGAAACGGTAGCGTTTTCAGCCACACGCCCCTGAAACGCCGTGTTTCCGCCCAGTAACACCCATTTCCTGTCAATCACATTACGATCGCCGGAGCGATGAAAAAGCCGTGAGTAAAATTACTTTCTACATAGCAAAGTTACTTGGCGCAGTCGCAGTGCGAACATTGCGCATGCGTACTAAGCGGATTTTCATTGCGATGCGATGAAAAATACCGAGCGAACAACTCGGAATGAGGGCCATTATTTGCATTATCATGTTAGTGTAAGGGTTAGGGCGTCCCCGGTCACAATGTATGGTTTGGGAACCGGACAGGAGCAGGATGTACTTTGTTCTCAGGATGCCAGCTGACCAGGCAGCACTCACAGCCAGCCCTGTGACAATCTGTTATGCAAAGTCCTTCAGCTCTATAGCTGCCCAATGTCTGTCCATGATGATGGGCCTATTTATGCGGTGTCTACGTATGTAATGCGGTGGCTACGTATGTAATGTGGTGCTAGTCGTATAATGCGGTACTATACGTGTAGTGCGGTGCTATACCTGTAATGTTGTGCTATTCGTGTTATGTGGTGCTATTTGTGTAATGCAGTGCTATACATGTAATGTGGTGCTATACGTGTAATGTGGTGCGATACGTGTAATGTGGTGCGATACGTATAATGCAGTGCTATTTGTATAATGTGGTG
Organism: Pseudophryne corroboree; assembly: GCF_028390025.1. Lineage (NCBI taxonomy): Eukaryota > Metazoa > Chordata > Amphibia > Anura > Myobatrachidae > Pseudophryne > Pseudophryne corroboree. The sequence goes on along the minus strand of NC_086444.1, from coordinate 941,467,235 downwards.
CTATTCATGTAATAATGTGGTGGCTATGTATGTAATCAGGGGCAGATTGGCCACTGGGCAGATTCTGCTGCGCTGGTCCCGTGTCTGTGTTTCACTAACGTGCTCCCACCCTGTACTGTGCTGTATGTAGTGTGTGCTCCCCCTCCCTGTACTGTGCTGTATGTAGTGTGTGCTCCCTCCCTGTACTGTGCTGTATGTAGTGTGTGCTCCCTCCCTGTACTGTGCTGTATGTAGTGTGTGCTCCCTCCCTGTACTGTACTGTGCTGTATGTAGTGTGTGCTCCCTCCCTGTACTGTACTGTGCTGTATGTAGTGTGTGCTTCCTCCCTGTACTGTGCTGTATATAGTGTGTGCTCCCTCCCTGTACTGTGCTGTATGTAGTGTGTGCTCCCTCCCTGTACTGTGCTGTATGTAGTGTGTGCTCCATCCCTGTACTGTGCTGTATGTAGTGTGTGCTCTCTCCCTGTACTGTGCTGTATGTAGTGTGTGCTCCCCCTCCCTGTACTGTGCTGTATGTAGTGTGTGCTCCCTCCCTGTACTGTGCTGTATGTAGTGTGTGCTCCCTCCCTGTACTGTGCTGTATGTAGTGTGTGCTCCCTCCCTGTACTGTACTGTGCTGTATGTAGTGTGTGCTCCCTCCCTGTACTGTACTGTGCTGTATGTAGTGTGTGCTTCCTCCCAGTACTGTGCTGTATATAGTGTGTGCTCCCTCCCTGTACTGTGCTGTATGTAGTGTGTGCTCCCTCCCTGTACTGTGCTGTATGTAGTGTGTGCTCCATCCCTGTACTGTGCTGTATGTAGTGTGTGCTCTCTCCCTGTACTGTGCTGTATGTAGTGTGTGCTCCCCCTCCCTGTACTGTGCTGTATGTAGTGTGTGCTCCCTCCCTGTACTGTGCTGTATGTAGTGTGTGCTCTCCCTCCCTGTACTGTGCTGTATGTAGTGTGTGCTCCCCCTCCTTGTACTGTGCTTAATGTAGTGTGTGCTCCCTCCCTGTACTGTGCAGTATGTAGTGTGTGCTCCCTCCCTGTACTGTGCTGTATGTAGTGTGTGCTCCCTCCCTGTACTGTATGTAGTGTGTGCTCCCTCCCCGTACTGTGCTGTATGTAGTGTGTGCTCCCTCCCTGTACTGTGCTGTATGTAGTGTGTGCTCTCTCCCTGTACTGTGCTGTATGTAGTGTGTGCTCCCTCCCTGTACTGTGCTGTATGTAGTGTGTGCTCCCCCTCCTTGTACTGTGCTGTATGTAGTGTGTACTCTCTCCCTGTACTGTGCTCTATGTAGTGTGTGCTCCCCCTCCCTGTACTGTGCTGTATGTAGTGTGTGCTCCCTCCCTGTACTGTGCTGTATGTAGTGTGAAAGGATTTGCCCTTATATTCTTTAACCCTCGATGTGATGGCCTCTCAGACGTCTGGGAGTGTAAACCTTTATGCTATCAGTTACATGCACAACACAAGCAGTAAAAATTCACACTGTTTATTGTTCGTTAAACATAAGTATATAAAAGAAAGGATTTAGGGCGTGTATATCCAAAGTCAATAACTAATTGGACAGAACACAAAAGGGGCTAACATAACATGATTGGCTAGGAACTGCCGCAGTGGAAGGATATGCATATATGGGTTTTCTACAAGTTTCTCAAAACATTTAACAAAGTATGTAACACAGGATATTTGATAACACAGAAATAGAAATACAGGTTTGATCTGGTATGGAACTGTCCTTGAGAAGCAGACACATACAAGCCTGGTATTGTATGAGCAGATAAAGGTATCCAGCACAGGGTAGCACGCATCTATGCAAACACATAACAGTTCATATAGCATGTTTTAACCCTTCATTAGGGAAGTAGAAATATTCACTTTTACACTGTAACTATTATAAGGAAATTGATCATATAAAAAGTAATATTTACAAAGACAGAAGAGCTAACCCTTCATAGTGTGTGCTCCCCCTCCCTGTACTGTACTGTGCTGTATGTAGTGTGTGCTCCCTCCCTGTACTGTGCTGTATGTAGTGTGTGCTCCCTCCCTGTACTGTGCTGTATGTAGTGTGTGCTCCCCCTCCCTGTACTGTGCTGTATGTAGTGTGTGCTCCCCCTCCCTGTACTGTGGTGTATGTAGTGTGTGCTCCCCCTCCCTGTACTGTGCTGTATGTAGTGTGTGCTCCCTCCCTGTACTGTGCTGTATGTAGTGTGTGCTCCCCCTCCCTGTACTGTGCTGTATGTAGTGTGTGCTCCCTCTCTGTACTGTGCTGTATGTAGTGTAGGCTCCCTCTCTGTACTGTATGTAGTGTGTGCTCCCCCTCCCTGTACTGTGCTGTATGTAGTGTGTGCTCCCTCCCTGTACTGTGCTGTATGTAGTGTGTGCGCCCTCCCTGTACTGTGCTGTATGTAGTGTGTTCTCCCCCTCCCTGTACTGTGCTGTATGTAGTGTGTGCTCCCCCTCCTTGTACTTTGAAACATAAAGGTTAAAAAAAGGGGTTTGTAGAATGAAAAATCAATAAAATTAGAAGTAGATTAAAGCCATGACTGCAGTGTCAGTAGACACTGAAAGTGGGCATATCAGTCCATGTATATTTAGACGTACAGATGTGCATCAGGGAAGGGTATTGTAGCAGCATATGCATAAAGGGAGTCATTCCGAGTTGATCGCTCGCTGCCGATTTTTGCAGCGCTGCGATCAGGTAAAAAAACAGCAAAACTGCCGCAATGCGTACGCGCAAAACTGCGCATGCGTATGTGCCGCAATGCATACGCGCACCGTACGGATACAAAGAGCATTGTTGTTGTGCAATGCTTTTAGCGACGAATCCATTTGCACAGCCGATCGCAAGAAGATTGACAGGAAGAGGGCGTTTGTGGGTGGCAACTGACCGTTTTCTGGGAGTGTTTGGGAAAACGCAGACGTGTCCAGGCGTTTGAGGGTGGGTATCTGACGTCAATTCCGGGACCTCCGTCGCTAGAATCATCGCACAGGATAAGTAACTACAGTGCTGGTCTTGTTTTGCACAAAATGTGTTCGCATCGCTTGGCTGCACATGCGATCGCACACTTGCAAAGCGAAAATACACTCCCCCATGGGTGGCGACAATGCGTTTGCACGGCTGCTAAAAATAGCTAGCGAGTGGTCAACTCAGAATGAGGGCCACAGTCACAGGTAAACAATAGCATAACATAAAGCAAAGGAGGCCTCAACTGTGTATATCTCAGAATCAGGACCTCTGAGGAGTGATCCCGCCCTCTTGACAGGCCCCTCCTCCTCAACAACAGACTCTGCCCTCATTAGGGCTGCTTCCATAAATTTCCCCGGGCTGGTGTTCGATCCCAATCCACCCCCGGTGCCAGGAAAAATGCAGGCGTTCCCAAGTGTTTTCAGGGAGGATGTGTGACATTAGCTCCAGCCCGATCAGCCTGTTTTTTTCACACTGTAGGAGTAGGTCCTGGGCTACACACAGGCTGCACAGACTAGAAAAATCATTTGATGGTGAGTTGCGAATGGATTTGCAGCTGACTGCCGTTTGCAAAGCTTATTGCACGGCGTATGCAGACTTGCAAGGGGCGGATTTTCACTCTGGCTGGGCGGCAAATATCCGATCGCAAACCGCTGCAAATTCGCAGAGGTGCGATCAGGTCTGAATTAGGCAAACAGTCTGATCATAGAAGCATACTTCTGGCTCTGCTCTGCCTGTCACCATGCAGGAAGGGCAGAGCAGCAGTAGGGGAAACGCAGATGGCTTTAAAATCGCAAGTTTCCCTTTGGTATTTCTTTACAATTTAACTTTAATGCATTTGAGCAGATCTAATTTCCCATTATTGGTATGGGAAATGTGATTTACTAAATAAAAATGCTATAGTAAGGGGTTAGTGGAGAATTTTGCTCATTTTCCTCCAAAAGCCCATTCATACATTCCAGTTTTACTAAAATAATAGGAAGATGAGATGGAAACACCTGTTTCACATTATTTTAGTAAAATAATTCATGATATATATGCCCCTGTGTATGATACTGTTATAAAAAAAAACTAAGGTGAGTTTATTATTCACAAAGTGTTTTGCTATTAAAAACATTGTAATTTTTGCAATTATAGACCGATCTCACTACTTAATGTTGATTTCAAAATTTATGCCAAAATTGTGGACATTAGACTGGCCCCCCTTCTCTCCATACTGGTCCACCCTGACCAGGTAGGACAATACCAGAAGGGCCATTGATATTATTCACTCTATCCATCAGCAGAAATTCCCCTCTCTTCTTTTAGCCTTGGCGTTTGATCGCATTTCGTGGCCTTTTGCCTTTTCTGCTCTCCAACGTATAGGTTTCTCCGGAAAATTCTATGATGGTATTACGGCATTGAATCACAACTCCTCGGCACAGGTCTCTGTCAATGGCGTCATTTCTTCTTACTTTGAAATAACTAATGGTACTAGGCAAGGATGCCCGCTTTCACCCTTAATCTTTGCCCTAGTTATGGAACTTTTAGCGACCAGAATTCGACACAACCCGGATATCATGGGAGTTAAGACTTACCCCCACGGAACATAAAATAGTGCTTTATGCTGACGATGTGTTTTCTCTATTACAGATCCTACATTGTCGCTCTCTTCTCTTCTCTCTGAGATTGATCTTTATATGCAACACTCGGGCTACACTAATAACACTAATAAGACTGAAGTACTCTATTTTTATATTTCTCCTGCATCTAGAACACAACTCGATTCATAATTTGCATTTCCTGGCATAACTGGAAAATTAAATATTTAGGTATTTATCTAACCCACAGACATCACAAACTTTTTAAAGTGAATTTCCCAAGACCCTTAGACCAAATACGATCCGACCTTCAGATATGGTCCTCTTATTTTATTTCATGGATAAAACGTGTTAACTCTATAAAAATGAACATACTCTCTAGGTTCCTTTACCTAGCTTCACGCTTTATATGGGCCTTTACACACCTTAGAATTAAGCTTTCACTACTACAATGGTCAGTTAGTTGTGGAGGCTTGGGTATACACAACTTTAAAAACTATTATTATGCAGTTCAGATGGCCACCTGTGTCCAATCGTGTGGTTCTGGGGTAGAAAAGGTTTGGACGACTATCGAGGCATGTGAGTTGGGATTATCCACACTCTCCTCCCTCCTATGGCTCCTGAGAACCTACCGCCCTCGGAACCATAACATATCACCCAGTGGCATCCCATTAATTACTAGTGATGAGCGAGGTTCGGTTTTACTCGGTTTTACTCGGTTTTACTCGGTTCTCAAAACGGCATCTTATTGGCTATCCAAAACACGTGACATCCGAGAGCCAATAAGATGCTGTTTTGAGAACCGAGTAAAACCGAGTAAAACCGAGTAAAACCGAATCCGCTCATCACTATTAATTACACACCTGGGATTTTGTTGTTAGGAAATTTCAGTTGGCCCCTAACTTATCCCCCCTCATACCACTGTTCCACAACCCTGTCTTCCCTCTGGGTATGACTAGAACCACCTTTCAGCTATGGAAACAGAGGAACAACCATTACCTCAATAAGATTACTACTGATACCACTGTCCCATTGTTTGCACAGATTCAGACACAGTTATTTCTTCCACATGAAGAATTTTTTCGGTACCTCCAACTCAGACACTTTCACTCCAAGGTCCAAACCACTCTTTCTAGTAGGCCTCTTACCACTCTTGAATGTATGCTCTTCCACGAAAAGTCTAATTTTTTACCTTTACGCCATGTTATAGTCCTTCCCTCTCTAGAGATCACCGAGAATTGGCTTGGGAGAGAGATCTGGGTATCACTTTAGATGAAGAGGACTGGGGGAGATATGGGAAAATGCTGCCTCCAGCTCCATCTGTGTTAAAATTAGGGGTGTGCACCGGGCCATTTTTCGGGTTTTGTGTTTTAGTTTGGCTCTCCTTCGTGTTTTGGACCTGTATTAGTTTTGCCAAAACCGCCCTTATGGGTTTTGGATCTGTATTTTTTTTTTATTTGAAAACCATAAAAACAGCTAAAATAACAGAATTTGGGGGTGAATTTGTTCCTGCAGTATTATTAGCATCAATAACATTCATTTCCACTCATTTCCAGTCTATTCTGAACACCTTACAGCTCACAATGTTGTTTTTATCCAGTTTTAGCCAAAAGGTTGCACCGAGGTAGCTGGACGGAGCAGCAGCAGTCCTTGGATGTATATATTAGGAGGACGGACACAGTACAAAATATATTTTAAAAAAAGAATGTATTTAAAAAAAGGACGCATTAGGCAAGGCTCAAGATTTTCATTTCACAAAGATGATTAAGGCAAATAATAAAAAAAGACAATATTTAAGATGCTGTAATCAAGATTTAAATGTATTATTTTATTATTTATTTTGGATTAAATTCTTCTTTCCCTTAAATATATATTTGATATGCAGAAGGTTCACTATACAAGTGTGTAAAAAAAGATAATTAAGGCAAAAAATAAAAAAGACAATATTTTAGATGCTGTAATCATAATTTAAATGTATTATTTTAGATCAAATTCTTCATTTCCTCAAAGATATATTTGATATGAAGAAGGTTCGCTATACAAGTGTGGAGAGTTTATTCATATTCATTTTATTTAAATTTAGTTAATTTATAATTAGTATTAATAATATTAATTTGAATTAATCACAATGTGGTGATAAGAAAATTATGAGCTACGGACACAGCACCCTGAAATGGAGGAGCACGCCTGGATGTATACTGATAAGATACAGTACAAAATATATATATATATATATATATATATATAAAAAAAAAAAAAGTCTTTTATTTTTGGTGGACTGACAGAACACCCCTAGATGGACAGAGCAGCTGCAGTCCCTGGATGTATACTGGGAGGACACAGTATAAATTATTAATTTAAATTAAAATATATATATATTATTTATCTTACACATTTCAGTTATAGTGTCACAAAAATGAGTCAAAAATATGGATTATTATTTTTTATATCACACACCTGCGGTTACAGTGTCGCACAACTTAATCAGAAATAAATATAATAATTACACACTGCTGTTGACTTGACCGACAGCATTGCACAATACGTTTATGAGTAGAAAATAATATACTGCAGTCTGACCGGCATTGTCACAGTAATTATGAAAATAAAATAGAAATTGTATCGTACACTGGGGTACAGCACAAACCAAAAAATATATATATATTTTTATAATTATAATTTTAGGCTTTTTGTTTTTAGCACCCCTTTCAGATACAGCAAACAGAGAAAGCACCCTTTTTTCAGATACAACAGAGAGCACCCCTTTTTCAGATACAGCAGAGAGAGCTCCTCTTTTTCAGATACAGCAGACTGAGAGAGCACCCCTTTTTCAGACACAACAGACTGAGAGAGCACCCCTTTTTCAGATACAGCAGAGAGAGCTCCCCTTTTTCAGATACAGCAGAGAGCTCCTCTTTTTCAGATACAGCAGACAGAGAGAGCACCCCTTTTTCAGATACAACAGAGAGCACCCCTTTTTCAGATACAGCAGAGAGAGCTCCTCTTTTTCAGATACAGCAGACTGAGAGAGCACCCCTTTTTCAGACACAACAGACAGAGAGAGCTCCCCTTTTTCAGATACAGCAGAGAGCTCCTCTTTTTCAGAAACAACAGACAGAGAGCACCCCTTTTTGAGATACAGCAGACAGAGCACCCCTTTCAGAAACAACAGACTCAGAGAGCACCCCTTTTTCAGATACAGCAGACAGAGCACCCCTTTCAGATACAGCAGACTGAGGGAGCACCCTTTTTATTTACAGTAGACTAATAGGATTCTCTTTTTAAACTATTCTTAAAAATTATTTACTCATGTAACAATTTTCTTGTTATATGTACTATACGCATTTCTGCTGTTTGGATCTTATATTGTTACTTGTATGGCTATTACATTTTTTTATTTGAATCGGTCAATAAAATTTTCTTAAAAAAGAAATATAAAATGACAATGCTTTCTTTTTTTTTTATCCTGAACACCCCTAGGTTGCTAAACCACCACAAAACAATATTTTAGATGAATTTGTCATAGTTCTGTGCTGCAGATAATGAACTACTACAGTACATATCTATTTCTCTTCTAATTTAACCTTTATGCAAATGTTCTAATTTCATCTGAGAACTGTCAACATCTGTACGGATCATTCTGTATTAGGGTAATATTACAGTTACTTTATAGTTAATAGTGAAATATGTGGATCTACTGTCCTCTGGTGGTTGTAGACTGTTTTGTAATTATTTTTGTATATTTACCTCAAAGCAGGATTTCTGTAACATGGTGCCTATTCATCAATATCTGGGGTTCCATATTAAGACAAGTGATGGAATTTATCAGGGAAACTAAGGGCCTAATTCAGACATGATCGCAGCAGCAAATTTATTAGCTAATGGGCAAAATCATGTGCACTGCAGGTGGGGCAGATGCCGCAGATATAACAGGTGCAGAGAGAGTTAGATTTGGGTGGGTTGTTTTGTTTCTGTGCAGAGTAAATACTGTCTGCTTTATTTTTACACTGCAATTTAGATTTCAGTTTGAACACACCCCACCCAAATCTGAGACGACCTAGGAGTAGGACCCAGATATATCTGAATAGGTATCATGGCCTTTCTACCAATGTGCAGGTTGTATGTGATGATGAAATGATGCTGTAGTGTGCTCTCCTGGCTCATACCATGATGCTTTAACCCTCAGTCAGTCATCTTTCTATAATATTGAAATATAAAGATTAGAGATGAGTGGGTTCAGTTCTCAGAGAACCGGATCCCCCCGAACTTCACCACCCGAGCCCGGATCCGAGCCCGGCTCGGGTTTTCCCACCTGACTCGGAAACCAGAACGAGGCAAAACGCCATCATCCCGTGTGTCGTCGCCATTTTCACTCCGGCATGGGAGAGTGTAGAGAGAGGTAACGTATCTCCGTCCTCAGTGTCCTGCATCAGTTCAGTGTTAGTGTATTGTGCTGCATCAGTCCAGTCACAGTGGTGGTGTCCTCTGCTGCCATATGTCCAGTGCTGCTGTATAAGTCCAGTCCATTGCAGTGGTGCTGTGTTGTCCTGCATCAGTCCAGTGGTGGTGTCCATGTGCTACTGTATATGTCCAGTGGTACTGCCGTATATGTCCAGTGATACTGCCGTATATATGTCCATTGATACTGCCGTTTATGTCCAGCGATACTGCCGTTAAAATCCAGTGATCATGCCGTATAATTCCAGTGGTACTGGCGTATAAATCCAGTGATCCTGCTGTATAATTTCAGTGGTACTGGCGTATAATTCCAGTGATCCTGCCGTATAATTACAGTGGTACTGGCATATAATTCCAGTCCAGTGATACTGCCGTATATACTGCCGTATAAGTCCAGTGACACTGCCGCATAATTCCAATGATCCTGCCGTATAATTCCAGTGGTACTGGCGTATAAATCCAGTGATCCTGCATATAAATCCATATAATTCCGTATAAGTCCAGTCCAGTGGTGCTGCCATATAAGTTCAGTGGTGCTGTCCTGTATATTATTTACTCCAAATAAAGGGGTTATTTATACTTACTCCAAATAATTTTCACAGGGTTTGCCCTGTGTGGTGTAGAGGTATGCGCTCCTGTACCGCATATTGTTATATAACTCCAGAAAAACAATTGAGAACAAAAATTTGAAGGATAAAATGGGGAAAGATCAAGAACCACTTCCTTGTAGTGCTGAAGCTGCTGCCACTAGTCATGACATAGATGATGAAATCCCATCAACGTCGTCTGCCAAGGCGGATGCCTATTGTGATAGTAGAGGGCATGTAAAATCCAAAAAGCCAAAGTTCAGTAAAAAGACCCAAAAAAAGAAATTTAAATGGTCTGAGGAGAAACGTAAACTTGCCAATATGCCATTTACGACAGGGAGTGGCAAGGAACGGCTAAGGCCCTGGCCTATGTTCATGACTAGTGGTTCAGCTTCACATGACGATGGAAGCCTTCATCCTCCCGCTAGAAAAATGATGAGTTAAGCTGGCAAAAGCACAGCAAAGAACTGTGCGTTCTAAGATGGTATCACAAATCCCCAAGCAGAGTCCAAGTGTGTCAGCGGTTGCGATGCCTGACCTGCCCAACACTGGACGGGAAAAGGTGGCGTTTTCCACCATTTGCATGCCCTCTGCAAGTGCTGGAAGGAGCACCCACAGTCCAGTTTCTGATATTCAAATTGAAGATGTCACTGTTGAAGTACACCAGGATGAGGATATGGGTGTTGCTGGCGCTGAGGAGGAAGTTGACGAGTAGGATTCTGATGGTGATGTGGTTTGTTTAAATCAGGCACCGGGGGAGACACCTGTTGTCCGTGGGATGAATAAACCCATTGTGATGCCTAGGCAAAATACCAAAAAAGCCACCTCTTCGGTGTGGAATTATTTCTCCACAAATCCGGACAACAGGTGTCAAGCCATGTGTTGCCTCTGTTAATCTGTAATAAGTAGGGGTAAGGATGTTAACCACCTAGTAACATCCTCCCTTATACGTCACCTGCTGCACATTCATCAGAAGTCAGTGTTACATTGTGAAAATTTGAGTAGGAGCGTAAGCATTCCACTGACACCTAAATCCCTTCTTCCTCTTGTACCCAAGCTCCTGCAAGCCACACCACCAACTCCCTCAACGTCAACTTCCTCCTCAGTCAGGAATGGCAGTAGTCCTGCAGGCCATGTCACTGGCAAGACTGAGGAGTCAGCCCACTGGGTAGATGTATGGCCTCCCGCAGGAACAGCAGCAGCGGCACCAGTAGCAGCATCTCACAAATGCGAACTCGTTCCTAGGCAGGCACCGCTTTCCATAAGAGGCACACCGCTGACAACCTCTTTCAGAAACTAAGGGACATCATTGCACAATGGCTTACCCCAATTAGACTCTCCTGGGGATTTGTGATATCGGACAATGCCGCCAATATTGTGCGTGCATTACATCTGGGCAAATTCCAGCACCCCCTATGTTTTGCACATACAATTAATTTGGTGGTGCAGATTTTTTTTTAAAAATGACAGGGGCATGCAGGAGATGCTGTCAGTGGCCCAAAAAATTGCGGGCCACTTTCGGCATTCAGCCACCGCGTGCCAAGACTGGAGCACCATCAAACACTCCTGAACCTGCCCTGCCATCACCTAAAGCGAGAGGTGGTAACGAGGTGGAATTCGACACTCTATATGCTTCAGAGGATGGAGGAGCAGCAAAAGGCCATTCAAGCCTATACATCCACCTACGATATAGGCAAAGGAGGGGGAATGCACCTGACTGAAGTGCAGTGGAGAATGATTTCCGTCTTGTGTAAGGTTCTCCAACCCTTTCGAACTTGCCACACATGAAGTCAGTTCAGACACTGCCAGCTTGAGTCAGGTCATTCCCCTCATCACGCTTTTGCAGAAGCAGCTGGAGGAATTGAAGGAGGAACTAAGACGGAGTGATTCCGCAAAGTATGTGGGATTTGTGGAAGGAGCCCTTCATTCACTTTGCCAGGATTCAAGGGTGGTCAGTCTGTTGAAATTGACCACCCTTGAATCCATTTTGCCACTGTGCTCAATCCTAGGTTTAAAGCCTACGTTGTATCTCTCTTTCCCGCAGACACAAGTCTGCAGATGTTCAAAGACCTGCTGGTGAGACAATTGTCAAGTCAAGTGGAACGTGACCCGCCAACAGCTCCTCCTTCATTTTCTACCACAACTGGAGCTGCCAGAAAAAGGATAAATTTCCAAACCCACCCGCTGGCGGTGATGCAAGACAGTCAGGAGCGAGAGCTGACATCTGGTGTCGACTGAAGGACCTGCCAATGATTACTGACATGCCTACTGTCACTGCATATGATTGTCATCATTGAAAAAATGGTGGAGGATTATATGAGTCACAGCATCCAAGTAGGCATGTCAGTATGTATACTGGCAGGATAAAGAGGCAATTTGGATGCCCTTGCACAAACTGGCTGTATTTTTCCAAAGTTGCCCCCCCCCCCCCCCTCCAGTGTGTACTCCAAAACAGTGTTTAGTGCAGCCAGTAACCTTGTCAGCGAACAGCGAGGAGCTGTTCACGGGTCACGTTCCACTTGAGTTGACAATTTTCTCACCAGCAGGACTTTGAACCTCTGCAGACTTGTGTCTGCTGGAAAGAGAGATAAAACGTTGGTTCTAAACCTAGGTTCGAGCACGGTGGCCAAAATGTAGTGCTCTGATTTCAACAGATTGACCACCCTTGAATCCTGGCAAAGCAAATGAAGGGCTTCACCCACAAGTCCCACATACGTTGCGGAATCACTCCATCTTAGCTCCTCCTTCAATTTCTCCAGCTGCTTCTGCAAAAGCCTGATGATGGGGAATGACCTGACTCAAGCTGGCAGAGTCTGAACTGACTTCATGTGTGGCAAGTTCGAAGGGTTGGAGAACCTTGCACAAGATGGAAATCATTCTCCACTGCGCTTCAGTCAGGTGCATTCCCCCTCCTTTCCCTATATCGTAGGTGGATGTATAGGCTTGAATGGCCTTTTGCTGCTCCTCCATCCTCTGAAGCATATACAATGTTGAATTCCACCTCGTTAACACCTCTTGCTTCAGGTGATGGCAGGGCAGGTTCAGGAGTCTTTGGCACGCGGTGGCTGAATGTCGAAAGTGGCCCGCAATTTTTCGGGCCACCAACAGCATCTCCTGCATGCGCCTGTCATTTTAAAAAAAATCTGAACAACCAAATTAATTGTATGTGCAAAACATGGGACATGCTGGAATTTGCCCACATGTAATGCACGCACAATATTGGTGGCGTTGTCTCATATCACAAATCCCCAGGAGAGTCGAATTGGGGTAAGTCATTGTGCGATGATGTTCCTCAGTTTCCGTAAGAGGTTGTCAGTGGTGTGCCTCTTACGAAAAGCGGTGATACATGGCGTAGCCTGCCTAGGAATGAGTTGGCATTTGCAAGATGCTGCTACTGGTGCCGCTGCTGTTGTTGTTGTTGCTGCGGGAAGCAATACATCTACCCAGTGGGCTGTCACAGTGAAATAGTCCTTAGTCTGCCGTGTTCCACTTGTCCACATGTCCGTGGTTAAGTAGACAGTGGGTACAACTGCATTTTTTAGGACACTGAGGACACTTTTTCTGACGTCTGTGTACATTCTCGGTATCGCCTGCCTAGTGAAATAGAACCTAGGTGGGATTTGGTACCGGGGTCACACTACCTCAAACAATTCTCTAAGTCCCACTGAACTAATGGCGGATACCAGACGCACGTCTAACATCAATATAGCTGTCAAGGTCTCAGTTATCCGCTTTGCAACAGGATTTCTGCTGTCATATTTCATATTCCTCACAAAGGACTGTTGGACAGTCAATTGCTTAGTTGAAGTAGTACAAGTGGTCTTCTGACTTCCCCTCTGGGATGACAATCGACTCCCAGCAGCAACAACAGCAGCAACAGCAGCAGTAGGCGTACCACTCAAGGATCCTTCAGAGGAATCCCGGTTAGGAGAGGACTTGCCAGTGACATGGCCTGCAGGACTACTGACGTTCCTGACTTAGGAGGAAGTTTACGTTAAGGGAGTTGGTGGTGTGGCTTGCAGGAGCTTGGGTACAAGAGGAAGAAGGGATTTAGGTGTCAGTGGAATGCTTACACTCTTAAGGCCAGTACTCACTGGCAGATCTGGGGAGAGATGTGTGCTGAGCGTGCGGGGGGAGCGGGGGGGCGCTCATTTCACCCAGCGGGTGAAGTGAGCGACCCGCTAGATTGGCCTGCATGCAGGCCAATCTAGCACCAGCGATAGCGATGCGCGGGGCTGCGCATCACTATCGCTGTAAGGGCTACACACGGAGAGATCACTGCTTAAAATCTAAGCAATCTAGTCAGATTGCGTAGATTTTAAGCAGCGATCGCTCCGTGAGTACCCCCCTTTACTCAAAGTTTCACAACTTGACACTGACTTCTGATGAATGCGCAGCAGGTGACGTATAAGGGAGGATGTTCATAGGTGGTTAACGTCCTTAGCCCTACTTATTACAGATTGACAGAGGCAACACACGGCTTGACACCTGTTGTCCGGATTTGTGGAGAAATAATTCCACACAGAAGAGGTGGCTTTTTTGGTATTTTGCCCAGGCATCACAATGGGCTTATTCATCACACGGACAACAGGTGTCTTCCCCGGTGCCTGTTTTAAACAAACCACATCACCATCAGAATCCTCCTCGTCAACTTCCTCCTTAGCACCAGCAACACCCATATCCTCATCCTGGTGTACTTCAACAGTGACATCTTCAATTTGAATATCAGAAACTGGACTGTGGGTTCTCCTTCCAGAACTTGCAGAGGGCGTGCAAATGGTGGAATGAGCCACCTTTTCCCGTCCAGTGTTGGGAAGGTCAGGCATCGCAACGACATCTGCTTGGGGATTTGTGATACCATCTTAGAAAGCACAGTTCTTTGCTGTGCTTTTGCCACTTTAACTCTTTTCATTTTTCTAGCGGAAGTATGAGGGTTTCCATCGTCATGTGAAGTAGAACCACTAGTCATGAACATAGGCCAAGGCCTTACCTGTTCCTTGCCACTCCGTGTTGTAAATGGCAAATTGGCAGGTTTACGTTTCTCCTCACACCATTTAAATTTATTTTGTTGGGTCATTTTACTGAACTTTGGCTTTTTGGATTTGACATGCCCTCTACTATGACATTGGGCATCCGCCTTTGCAGACAACGTTGATGGCATTTCATCGTCTATGTCATGACTAGTGGCAGCAGCTTCAGCACTAGGAGGAAGTGGTTCTTGATCTTTCCCTATTTTATCCTCCAAATTTCCGTTCTCCATTATTTTTCTGGAGTTATATAACACAATATGCGGCACAGGAGAGCGTACCCCTACACCACACAGGGCAAACCCTGTAAAAATTATATTTGGATTCAATGTTAATAACCCCTTTATTTGGAGTAAATAATATACAGCACAGGACACTACCACTGGTCTGATGCAGGACAACACAGCGACACTGTAAGGGACTTATTATACAGCAGCACTGGACATATGGCAGCAGAGGACACCACCACTGTGACTGGTCACTGGACTGACTGATGCACAGGACACTACCACTGGTCTGATGCAGGACAACTCAGCGACACTGTAAGGGACTTATTATACAGCAGCACTGGACATATGGCAGCAGAGGACACCTCCACTGTGACTGGTCACTGGACTGGCTGATGCACAGGACACTACCACTGGTCTGATGCAGGACTACACAGCGACACTGTAAGGGACTTATTATACAGCAGCACTGGACATATGGCAGCAGAGGACACCACTGTGACTGGTCACAGGACTGACTGATGCACAGGACACTACCACTGGTCTGATGCAGGACAACACAGCGACACTGTAAGGGACTTATTATACAGCAGCACTGGACATATGGCAGCAGAGGACACCTCCACTGTGACTGGTCACTGGACTGGCTGATGCACAGGACACTACCACTGGTCTGATGCAGGACTACACAGCGACACTGTAAGGGACTTGTTATTATACAGCAGCAGTGGACATATGGCAGCAGAGGACACCACCACTGTGACTGGTCACTGGACTGACTGAGCAGCATACACTACAATGGACTGAGCAGCATAAGACAGCACTATAATCGCCACCCCACTTTCCCGACCATACAGACACTGTGGACGGAGAGAGGTCCTCTCACTACACTCTCCAGGACTGGAGTGAAAATGGCGGTGACGCGAGGCTCCTTATATGGAATCCAAACCCCTCGAGAATGCGACAGCGGTATGATGACGTTTTGCCTCAATCTGATTTCCGAATCATGCAGGAAACCTGAGCTGGGCTCGGATCTGGGCTCGGGTAGTGAAGTTCGGTAGGGTTCAGTTCTCTGAGAACCAAACCCGCTCATCTCTAGTTAATGGGGAAGGCAAGAAAATTCTCCATGATATCTACCCACTGCCTGTCACTCTCGGCTCTCATCTCTGTGTAATATTTTTGTGTGAGTACATTTAAGAGTACATCAATCTTAGTTCATCTGTCCTAGTCCAGCCCATACTGTACATCTGCAAATTCAATTGCTGTGAAACAGCTTAAAAAAAATCCGGTAAACCCTGCTGCTTCTTGTGGACACTAATGGACATCATTTGGAGAAGGTCTTAATCCAGTATACGGTAATAATACAGGAGCTAAACCAGCGGTATTTTCAGTTTATGTTTGTATATAAACAAGATCTGTGGCAACGATAGCATTTGTTGTTTTTTTTATTTTATTTGTTTTAATTATTTTTAATAAATATTGCTATATTATTAATACAAACCATGTAAACTCTTAAGATTTTTTGCAACAAGCTGTGGTATAACATTATTTTTATTTAGTATATCTATTTAAGGGAGTGACAAATCCCATACCAGCTGCTATTGACAGTGCACCTGCTTCTATTATACTGTATATTGTTCTGTCCTAATCTTATTGTTATACCTTTATCACAAAGGTTTTATGAAGCTGTTGCGTATATTTTATCTTTTGTGCAGTATTTACAGGAAGTGTGTTTTGCTATATATGCATTGATGCTCCTGGTGAAGTGCAATACACGTATGGATGAAACGTGGTGAGGCAGTTCTCCTTTTTGCTATCCTTCCTTTCCCCTGGCTACATTTTTCCAGTTGTTCAAATAAGTTCTATTGTACTAAACTGCTGTGCACTATTTTAAATGTATGTTTAATATTTTTTTCTTTTGTGAAATAAATTAATTTTTTAAAAATGTATTACACTATATTATTGTTTTTTCACTTCTATATGCTTTGGAGCTCCAAAGGCATTTGGAGTCTGAGATTTGCTACACCTATTAAAGATCACAATTAACAAACAAGTTATACCCAATCCTTTGGGTATCACCTTAAATTTATTTAAAAATGTAATTAATTTATTGCACTAGGAGGCGCCTGTTGCTTTCATGTCTTTTCATATACAGGTTGAGTATCCCTTATCCAAAATTCAAAATCCCACATTTTTGGGTCCCCTACTGAGATAATGACGTATATATTATATATTATGTGTATATATATATATATATATATATATATATATATATATATATAATATAAAATAGGTATATTTGTGTCATTATCTAAGTAGGGGAACCAAAAATGTGTGATTTTGAATTTTGGATAAGGGACCTGTACATTATTGTTAAAAAGTTATAGGCAGGTGTGGAAAAAATGCTGCAAAGTAAGAATGCTTTAAAAAATAAAAGTGTTAATAGTTTATTTTAATCAATTAGCAAAATGCAAAGTAAATGAACAGAGGAGAAATCTAAATCAAATCAATATTTTATGTGACCATCCTTTGCCTTCAAAACATCATCAATTGTTCACTTGAACACAGGTACACTTGCACACATGTGGCATACTGGAATGTTAGGAGTTAATGGAAAGGTCCAAAAGCCATTTGATTCCTATCAGTGAGTGGGAGAATTTATGGCCCCAAAACCAGTTCTTCCAGATCCTGCCACAGGTAGGGGGTAGGACAGGAAGTGAGGGGGTTTTTAGGACAAGGAACAAAGGACAGGCTAAAGTTCAGTGTGAGCTGAGAACTGGGATGGAAGGCACAGGCTTCGTGACCAGGGATGAGACCCCATGCTAGGGCTGTGGGACAGGCATGGCATCCCACAGCCCCTGGCATTATGGAGAGAAGAGCAGCGTGTGGGTGTTGCTATGAAGAGAGGAAGAGCCCATATCTGCAGTGTAACAAGAGAGCCAGCATCTTCAGTTAGAGATGGAGAGTGCAGTGTGAGAGCCACAGTATGCAGAGTACAGCGGAAGGAACCAGGATCAAAGGGGATCCCCAACCTTCAGGGGTACCCAAGAAGCAGGATGGGAGGTGTGAGTCTTCGGGAGAGGACTACCTGGGTGAATGGTAGGAAACCACGTGTGGCAGAAGGCCCCCAGTGATGAGTCCATGAGAGATCCCGTTTATATAGACTTCAAATATTCCCAAGCGAATAGGGGGAGAACACACCGAAATGAATCTCAGCTTGCGGCCGCCACACTACTGATTCCCAGAGACTGCGCGGGTATGTAATATAATGCTGTCCATCATTATGTATGCTGTTATTGCCAGTGAAGTGAATGGAAGGAAATGCTAACCTGATGTAACCCATATGAATATTATGCTGGAGAGAGGAGAACAAGAAATTATGTGTGATTGTCGTGATAACCCTGTCTGAACTTTGAATAAACTGTTTGCTTATGTGATGAGACGGCCTGGCGTCCAATGCTTTAAAATCACTGACGGACCTGTCGCTGCCCGGCTATCACACACAGGTACACTTGCACATGTTTTTTTTTTATAAGAACTCGACAGGGAGGTTGTTCCAAACATCTTGGAGAACTAACCACAGATCTTCTGTGGCTGTATGCTTGCTCAAATCCTCCTGTCGCTTCATGTAATCAAAAAACAATTTGTGTTCCCTAATGCACACTGAGTGAGTAATAATACTACATAATAATCAGATAATACGGAGATCTTAGTTGCGTATATCTGCAGATATAGGGTTAAGCCCCCAGGCCGATCGACAAGGCTTCTCCGTCACTGGGGGTCCCTAATACTAGGTATGGGTCCGGGGTGCAGGACCCCATCATGCCGGCACAGGTCAGCTACCCCAGGTCAGCACACAGGTGAAAATTAATAAGGGTTAATAAGAAGCACAGAAGTGCTATATAAGTGAAGTGTGATTAAAATACTAAATATATACAAAGTGATAGGGAAAATCATGAGTGTTAATAAAGTGTTAGGGTGTGCCGACCTGAAGCCACCCAGCCATACCGACACAGGGGCCACCGCACCCCACACCCACCCCATAAATAATTATATATATGTCTGGGTCTAAATGCCCAGTGTAAGGCCACATAATAATGGCTCCTACAGCATCTGAGAGCCAGCTTACCTGGAGATACCCCTGGCTTCCCCAATGGCACTCTGGAGTCAGCAATCCCTCCTAATGCTGACCCATCCATGCCTCTCTAAATACAAATACAATGCACAAATATTGGAAAGCTGCTCAATCAGATGTAATATCAGTCAGGTGCTAAAAGAGAGGGGTAATGCAGATATAGGGTTAAGCCCCCAGGCCGATCGACAAGGCTTCTCCATCACTGGGGGTCCCTAATACTAGGTATGGGTCCGGGGTGCAGGACCCCATCATGCCAGCACAGGTCGGCTACCCCAGGTCAGCACACAGGTGAAAATTAATGAGGGTTAATAAGAAGCACAGAAGTGCTATATAAGTGAAGTGTGATTAAAATACAAAAATATATACAAAGTGATAGGGAAATATCTGCAGATATACGCAACTAAGATCTCCGTATTATCTGATTTATTATGTAGTATTATTACTCACTTGGTTTGCATTAGGGAACACAAATTGTTTTTTCTTACACAGAATTACCCCTCCTTTTAGCACCTGACTGATATTACATCTGATTGAGCAGCTTTCCAATATTTGTGCATTGTCTTCATGTAATCCCAGACAGAATCGATGAAGTTGAGATTAGGGCTCTGTGGGAGCCATATAATCACTTCCAGGACCCCTTGTTCTCAGGGTCGGTGCAAGGTTTCAAGACACCCTAGGCAAAGCTACACAATACCGACCCTACTCCCCCCAATACCCTCCACCCAGCCACTCACATACATAAATGGCTTCTTTAAATACTATATTAATTTTATGAACAGCTCAAATATAAAAATAATAACACTAAAAAACTATAAAGTAATAACAATAACACAGTCTGCAGTACCACTATATAATACTAAGAGTATTTTAATAACCACCAGACAATACGGAGAGCATTTTAGTAACAATCAAACAATACACAGAGCATTTTAGTTACTTCCAGACAATACGGACAGCATTTTAATGGCCACCATAAGACAATATGAAGAACATTTAAGTGATTGGCAGACAATACGGAGAGCATTTTAATGGCCGCCATAAAACAATACGAAGAACATTTAAGTAATTGACAGACAATACGGAGAGCATTTTAGTGACAGCTAGACAATATGGGTATTATAGTTACCGCCAGACAATACGGAAAGCATTTTAGTGACTGCCCCACAATACTGAATATATGAAAATGGACACATGAGGTGCAATCTATAAAACATTTTCCTTAATTTTAAGGTTATAATAAAAGTTAATTTTTAAACTTGTGTGCACCGGAAACAGATCCTTTCTTCTCTTCTCTCTTCTCTCTACTTCGTTTCCAATCTATAAAACATCCCAGATTGTGACAAGAGGGGCAATGCCCTATATGCCATTAGTGATCCTAAATATATAACATTTTGATGACATGGATTAGTTGGCCACTGGTTACTACTGCTTGGGCCTCATGAACACTTACCTCTCTTGCAATAATTCATCTTATAAAAGATAGTGTGCTAACTCTTAGTGATGTACAGATTTAAAGATCCCACCACCCTTTAAATATTTCCCCCCTCTAATTCCCACCTTTTAAATATATTATATGAAGCTCTTACACCCATACTATAAAATATATTTAATGAGCTTCTCCCTCTCACTGTCCTCAGAGCTGTATTGCGGGTCTCGGCACTGTCAGGAAGATTCAGAGTCCAACTCCGGTCTCTCGAGTTCCGCACCTTGTCACCTACTCGGGGGATGAGACGTCATGACATCTCATCCCCCAATGCCAGCAGCACAGCGCCATCTACTAATCACTAATCACTAGAACTACATATATACCCAGAGCTTAAAGTTCAAATTTCATTGGCAACAGAGAAAAAATAAATAAATAATAATAATAATAATAATAATAATAATACAGACTGTCTTACTTTTGCTGACAACATTAACAGGCTGTGGAGCCTGCACTTTCCTCTATGACACTACCCCGAACACACAACCTAAAGATGCTGACAGGGATTCCACCTCCCTCTTCCCTGCAGCATGTGCGCCCAGCCAGTCATGGAGTCGCAAGCTGCAGGCAGCTTAACTGACTATTAGACAGCTGGTCCATTATTCGGCAGCCACAGCCCATCGCTGCTCTGCGAAGCCGGCAGCTGTCAGCAGGGATCTGGAAGCACTGACTGTACAGCGGATCAGATCAGTAATAGAAAGCAGATCTGATCTCGGTGGGCCAATCAGATTTTTTTAATTTATTTTTTGGAGGGGGGGGGGGGCGATCATGAAGGATAGTGTGTGTGTGTGTTTGTGGGGAATACGTGCTGGGGTGTAATCATGGGGGGAGGGAGAGAGTTGGGGGTGTACTATGTGAAATGCAATGGGGTGGGGAAGTGGAAACACGTGGGGCAAAATCGCGGAGGCCTGAATACACAAGGGTGACGACTCGGGGAGGATTGCAGAGGGAGGACTGAGTGCTATTCATAGCAAGAGCTGGCTTATCACCAGCACACACGCCACTTATGTCATGTGCATAGAGCTGAGTTGCACTCACGCTGTCAGTGTCAGCTGACTGTAAGGTGGCCGCGGCATCCCTGTACCTCGTTAAGGAAGAGGAGGAGCAGTGAGTACATCTAAGGAATTAATAAACAAAGCATTCATCCAAAGTGTGCGTCGCTGCCCTCCAGTGGCCTGCGCCCATAGTCAGCTGCCTAAAGCTGCCTAATGGTGGCACCGGCCCTGCTTTTTCTTCTTTACACTGGTGGTAGTTCTTAATGACATTGGCTATATGTTTGGGGTCATTGTCCTACTGCAGAATAAATTTGGAGCAAATCAAACACCTCCCTGATGGTATTGCATGATGGATAAGTACCTGCTTGTATTTCTTTGCATTGAAGCACAAAGAAAGGGGCAACGTTGAGGACTGTAGATGCAGTGGTCGGCAAGAAAAGTGCATCAGATGAAAGACACTTCTCTTCGAATCAGAAGATGTCCAGCAGTGCCATCAGTTCAGAACTGGCAGAAACCAGTGGGACCTACATACTCCAATCTACAGTTCGCAAAAGTCTTGCAAGAAGTAGTGATGTACACCGGACATTTTTCGGGTTTTGTGTTTTGGTTTTGGATTCGATTCCGCGGCCGTGTTTTGGATTCGGACGCGTTTTGGCAAAACCTCACCGAAATTTTTTTGTCGGATTCGGGTGTGTTTTGGATTCGGGTGTTTTTTTCAAAAGACCCTAAAAAACAGCTTAAATCATAGAATTTGGGGGTCATTTTGATCCCATAGTATTATTAACCTCAATAACCATAATTTCCACTAATTTTCAGTCTATTCTGAACACCTCACACCTCACAATATTATTTTTAGTCCTAAAATTTGCACCGAGGTCGCTGGATGGCTAAGCTAAGCGACCCAAGTGGCCGACACAAACACCTGGCCCATCTAGGAGTGGCACTGCAGTGTCACGCAGGATGGCCCTTCAAAAAAGCACTCCCCAAACAGCACATGACGCAAAGAAAAAAAGAGGCGCAATGAGGTAGCTGTGTGACTAAGCTAAGCGACCCTAGTGGCCGACACAAACACCTGGCCCATCTAGGAGTGGCACTGCAGTGTCACGCAGGATGGCCCTTCAAAAAAATACTCCACAAACAGCACATGACGCAAAGAAAAATGAAAGAAAAAAGAGGTGCAAGATGGAATTGTCCTTGGGCCCTCCCACCCACCCTTATGTTGTAAAAACAGGACATGCACACTTTAACGAACCCATCATTTCAGCGACAGGGTCTGCCACACGACTGTGACTGAAATGACTGGTTGGTTTGGGCCCCCACCAAAAAAGAAGCAATCAATCTCTCCTTGCACAAACTGGCTCTACGGAGGCAAGATGTCCACCTCATCATCATCGTCCGATTCATCACCCCTTTCACTGTGTACATCCCCCTCCTCACAGATTATTAATTCATCCCCACTGGAATCCACCATCTCAGGTCCTCGTGTACTTTCTGGAGGCAATTGCTGCTGGTGAATGTCTCCATGGAGGAATTGATTATAATTCATTTTAATGAACATCATCTTCTCCACATTTTCTGGAAGTAACCTCGTACGCCGATTGCTGACAAGGTGAGCGGCGGCACTAAACACTCTTTCGGAGTACACACTGGAGGGAGGGCAACTTAGGTAGAATAAAGCCAGTTTGTGCAAGGGCCTCCAAATTGCCTCTTTTTCCTGCCAGTATACGTACGGACTGTCTGACGTGCCTACTTGGATGCGGTCACTCATATAATCCTCCACCATTCTTTCAATGGTGAGAGAATCATATGCAGTGACAGTAGACGACTTGTCAGTAATCGTTGGCAGGTCCTTCAGTCCGGACCAGATGTCAGCATCAGCAGTCGCTCCAGACTGCCCTGCATCACCGCCAGCGGGTGGGCTCGGAATTCGTAGGTATACAATGTAGATGGATGGATAGTATAGTATTACTTATACTTATGGACGACGAGTGACGACACAGAGGTAGGTACAGCCGTGGCCTACCGTACTGCTGCTTAGTGCTTATATATAAATATAATATACTGTATAACGGACCTGGTGGACAGTGTCAGCAGCAGACTGCTAAACTAGTATGAAGAAAGAAAAAAAAAACACCACAGGTATACAATGTAGATGGATGGATAGTATTACTTATACTTATGGACGACGAGTGACGAGTCGACACAGAGGTAGGTACAGCCGCGGCCTACCGTACCGCTGCTTAGTGCTTAATTATATATATAATATACTGTATAACGGACCTGGTGGACACTGCAGTGTCAGCAGACTGCTAAACAAACTAGCATGAAGAAAGAAAAAAAAACACCACAGTGTTTTTCAGGCAGACAAACGTATACTGGACTGGTGGTCACTGTCAGCAAAACTGTGCACTGTACTCCTGCTATAACTGCTCCCCAGTCCCCACAATTAGGCAGTGTGTGCAGTGCACTCAGCACAGATATATCATGCAGCAGTGCAGCACACTGAGTGAGCACAGATATGGTGGAGCGTTTTTTTTCAGGCAGAGAAACAACGGATTAAACTCAAAACCCTGCACTGTACTCCCTAACAGCTGCTCCCCATCCCCAATCCTCCCCACAATTATAACTAACTAAGTTCTAATATAATACAACGGACTCGGAGAGGACGCCAGCCACGTCCTCTCCCTATCAATCTCAATGCACGTGTGAAAATGGCGGCGACGCGCGGCTCCTTATATAGAATCCGAGTCTCGCGAGAATCCGACAGCGGGATGATGACGTTCGGGCGCGCTCGGGTTAACCGAGCAAGGCGGGAGGATCCGAGTCGCTCGGACCCGTGTAAAAAAAAAGGTGAAGTTCGGGCGGGTCGGATTCCGAGGATCCGAACCCGCTCATCACTAGCAGGAAGTGGCCTTCATGGAAGAATTGCGACCAAATTTGCGACCTTCGACGTGGAAACAAGGCCAAGCACCTCAACTATGCACAAAAACATAGGAACTGGGGTGCAGAAAAATGGCAGCAGGTGCTCTGGACCTAGGAGTCAAAATTGAAATATTTGGCTGTGACAGAAGGCAGTTTGTTCACCGAAGGTCTGGAGAGCAGTACAATAATGAGTATCTGCAGTCAACAGTGAAGCATGGTGGAAGTTCCTTGCAAGTTTGGGGCTGCATTTCAGCAAATGTAGTTGGGGATTTAGTCAGGATTAATAGTGTCCTCAATGCTGAAAAATACAGGCAGGTACTTTTCCATCATGGAATACCATCAGTGGGGCGTCTGATTGGCTCCAAATTTATTCTGCAGCAGGACAATGACCCCAAAACTACAGTAAAAGTCAGTAAGAACTACCTTAAACATAACAAAGAACAAGGAGTCCTGGAAGTGATGATATGGCCCCCACAGAGCCCTGATCTCAACATCATTGAGTCTGTCTAGGATTACATGAAGGGACAGAAGGTTTTGAGCAAGAATACATTCACAGAAGATCTGTGGTTTGTTCTCCAAGATGTTTGGAACAACCTCCCTGCCAAGTTCATTCATAAACTGTGTGCAAGTGTACCTAGAAGAATAGATGCTATTTTGAAGGCAAGGGTTTGATTTGATATTGAAATATTGATTTGATTTAGACCTCTCTTCTGATCGTTTGCATTTTGGTAATTTATTCAAATTAACTATTAGCACTTTATTTTTGAAAGCATTCTTACTTTGCAGATTTTTTTCCCCATACAGTACCTGCCTAAAACTTTTGCACAGTACTGTGGGCGGGATGTACTAAGCGGAAAATGCGGTAAACCCCCTGTTTACCGCAT
Organism: Pseudophryne corroboree; assembly: GCF_028390025.1. Classification (NCBI taxonomy): domain Eukaryota; kingdom Metazoa; phylum Chordata; class Amphibia; order Anura; family Myobatrachidae; genus Pseudophryne; species Pseudophryne corroboree. The sequence continues at coordinate 941,441,990 of NC_086444.1, read as the reverse complement.
TTTCCTGATCTACTAAGCCCCATCCGGCTGGTCAGCGCCGCGGCGGGCTTCTCTCCGTGGCGCTGTGTGAGGGATCCGATCGGATCCCTCCCAGCATGCCCTGCGGCCGCCCCCCGTCACCCCGTGCATGCGCAGACTGACTCCTGGGGCCGAATCCCGGAAGTCAGGCTGCCGCTGCGCATCGCGGAGGACAGCTCTTATCGGAAGAGCTGTCCTCCGCAATGCTGATCGCATATGTTAGTACAGGGCGGCGATGGGCGGCGATGTACATTAGTACATCCCGCCCTGTATATTTACCTCTCTAGCAGTGGTGTAACTGTAGAGGGTGTAGGGGATGCAACTGCTATGGGGCTCGGCCGCTTGGGTTCCCAAAGGCCCAGCAAGCAATCCCACTACACTTTTTGTTGTTGTTTTTATTTTACAGTTAGTACAGGAGTTTACTTCCTGGTAGGAAGAGAGGTGGGAGGTGGGGTGCAGGGTGCAGAGCTGCGCTCAATGTGTGACCACAGCAGCTTGTTGAAGAAACCTGAAACACATCTGCAGTAACGGTGGGGCTGCACGTACGATGACAGATCGTGCTTGGACAGTGCCACACAGTCCCGCTGATGGTGAGTCCCACTCTACCCTACCATCCATCCATCTATGCCCCACCATCAATCTATGCCTGGCTCCCTTCCATCTATCCATCTACAGTATGCCCCATAAAGTGTTCCATCTGTCTGTCCGTCCACCTGTCTATCTATCCCCCTACCGTCTATACCCAGCCCCAGTCCATCTATTCATATTAGCCCCCATATGGTGCTCTGTCTGTTTATGCCCCACGGTCTGTCCGTCTATGCCCATCCCCCATCCATCTATCCATCTATGCAACCATGAGTGCTCTGGCTGTCAGTCTATGTCCCCCCATCAATGCCCCATACAGTGCTCTGTTCATCCATATATCCATCTATGCCCCCCATGTCCATCCATCTGTCAGTCAGTGCCCCCATATGGTACTCTGTCTGTCTGTCCGTCTGCACCCTCATATGGTGCTCTGTCCGTCCACTTATCTATCTATGTCCTCTTCCACCTATCCTTCCCTCTATGCCCCCAAATGGTGCTCTGGCGGCTGTCCATCTATGCCCCCCATATGGAATGTCCTTGCCCCCATCTGTCCATCTATGCCCCTCTGTCCTGTGCTATAGTCATGTATTGTCTCTCTTGTTCACTGTGCCTCTCTCCCTCTCTCTCTCTCCCCCCCCCTCTCTCTAACACTCTCTCTTGTTTCTCTCTTTCTCACTGATACAGACACTGTCTTTCTCCCTCACTTCCTGACACACTCTCTCTCCCTGACACTGGCCCTCATTCCGAGTTGTTCGCTCGCAAGCTGCTTTTAGCAGCATTGCACACGCTAAGCCGCCGCCTACTGGGAGTGAATCTTAGCTTATCAAAATTGCGAACAAAAGATTCGCAATATTGCGAAAAGACTTCTCTGTGCAGTTTCTGAGTAGCTCGAGACTTACTCTTCCAGTGCGATCAGTTCAGTGCTTGTCGTTCCTGGTTTGACGTCACAAACACACCCAGCGTTCGCCCAGACACTCCTCCGTTTCTCCAGCCACTCCCGCGTTTTTCCCAGAAACGGTAGCGTTTTTTCACACACTCCCAAAAAACGGCCAGTTTCCGCCCAGAAACACCCACTTCCTGTCAATCACACTCCGATCTCCAGTACGAAGAAAAAACCTCGTAATGCCGTGAGTAAAATACCAATCTTCATAGCAAATTTACTTGGCGCAGTCGCAGTGCGAACATTGCGCATGCGCAGGTAGCGGAAAATCGCTGCGATGCAAAGAAAATTACCGAGCGAACAACTCGGAATGAGGGCCACTGTCTTTCTCTCTCTCAGCCTGACTCTTTCTCTCTCCTGACACTATGTCAGTTTGTAGTGCCAGGGACTGTGGACATTGGCCATGCCAGGAGAGCATGACATGTGTGGCTGCAAGCCACTGCAGTGGATTAACTATTAAGCACAAGGAGAGCTAGGACCTTATATGTTCATTTGCTAATTTTTCAGTTATGTACCTGTGTGTGACCCATACCTCCCAACATGACCCTCTCCATGAGGGACAGAATGCCCTGCTCCTGGACTTCCCTCTTAATTTATGATTGCCATCACCTGTGGTGAAACACCTTTCTTATCCATTACCCTGTTCAGCACAGGTGCCAGCAATCATAAATTAAGAGAAAAGTCCAGAAGCAGAGCATTGTGTCCCTCCTGGAGAAGGTCATGTTGGGAGGTATGGTGATCAGGCCTAAGCCTGAGTATGCTTCGCACAGTGGGGGTAAATCCAAGTTGATCGCAGCAGGAAATTTTTTAGCAGTTGGGCAAAACCATGGCCCTCATTCCGAGTTGTTCGCTCGCAAGCTGCTTTTAGCAGCATTGCACACGCTAAGCCGCCGCCTACTGGGAGTGAATCTTAGCTTATCAAAATTGCGAACGAAAGATTCGCAATATTGCGAAAAGACTTCTCTGTGCAGTTTCTGAGTAGCTCGAGACTTACTCTTCCAGTGCGATCAGTTCAGTCAGTTTCGTTCCTGGTTTGACGTCACAAACAGACCCAGCGTTCGCCCAGACACTCCCCCGTTTCTCCAGCCACTCCCGCGTTTTTCCCAGAAACGGTAGCGTTTTTTCACACACTCCAATAAAACGGCCAGTTTCCGCCCAGAAACACCCACTTCCTGTCAATCATACTCCGATCACCAGACGAAGAAAAAACCTCGTAATGCCGTGAGTAAAATACCAAACTTCTTAGCAAATTTACTTGGCGCAGTCGCAGTGCGAACATTGCGCATGCGCAATTAGCGGAAAATCGCTGCGATGCGAAGAAAATTACCGAGCGAACAACTCGGAATGAGGGCCCATGTGCACTGCAGGTGTGGCAGATATAACATTTGCAGAGAGAGTTAGATTTGGGTGGGTTATTTTATTTCTGTGCAGGGTAAATACTGGCTGCTTTATTTTTACACTGCAAATTAGATTGCAGATTGAACACACCACACCCAAATCTAACTCTCTCTGCACATGTTATATCTGCCTCCCCTGCAGTGCACATGGTTTTGCCCAATTGCTAACAGAATTCCTGCTGCGATCAACTTGGAATTACCCCCAGTGTCTGATGCCTGTAAAGACACTGGGGTAAATTTACTAAGAATCGTATTTTCCCGTTTGAGGTCAAAGTTCAATCACGAATGACATCGAAAGTGTAAATATGCAACTTTTTGAATTGATTACGACTAATTTACTAAGCTGACGTATTCTGCATTTTCGGTTTTTCCGATGTCGATGTCATTCGTTTTTTTAGGCAGTGTTTTACGTGAGTGACTTATAAAACACTGCCGACTTTAATACAATGAATCTCGGCCGGATCTGAAAGATCCGTGCAGGGCTTCATTGTGCACCTTGTAAAAAAAATTAAAAATGTTTAAACTTAAAAAAAAAATTGCGTGGGGTCCCTCCTCCTAAGCCAAACCAGCCTCGCGCTCTTTGAGCCGGCCCTGGTTGCAAAAATATGGGAAAAAAATTGACAGGGGTTCCCCCATATTTAAGCAACGGGGGACAAAAAGCGTAGGGGTCCCCCGTATTTTTGAAACCAGCACCGGGCTCCACTAGCTGGACAGATAATACAACAGCCGGGGGTCACTTTTATACAGTGCCTTGCGGCCGTGGCATCAAATATCCAACTAGTCACCCCTGGCCGGGGTACCCTGGGGGAGTGGGGACCCCTTCAATCAAGGGGTCCCCCCCCAGCCACCCAAGGGCCAGGGGTGAAGCCCGAGGCTGTCCCCCCCATCCAATGGGCTGCGGATGGGGGGCTGATAGCCTTTGTTGAAAGTAATGAATGTTGTTTTTAGTAGCAGTACTACAAGTCCCAGCAAGCCTCCCCCGCAAGCTGGTACTTGGAGAACCACAAGTACCAGCATGCGGCGGAAAACCGGGTCCGCTGGTACCTGTAGTACTACTACTAAAAAAATACCCCAATAAAGACATTACACACACACCTTGAAAGTATAACTTTAATGCATACATACACACCACCATATACACATACTTACCTTATGTTCACACGAGGGTCGGTCCTCTTCTCCAGTAGAATCCATGGTGTACCTGTTGAAAAAATCCTACTCACCAAATCCAGTGTAGAGGGCTCCTCGGATAATCCATTTGTAATCCACGTACTTGTAAAAATAAAAAAACGGACACCCGACCACGAACTGAAAGGGGACCCATGTTTTCACATGGGACCTCTTTCCCCGAATGCCAGAAACCCCCTCTGACTGATGTCTAAGTGGGTTTCTTCAGCCAATCAGGGAGCGCTACGTTGTGGCACCCTCCTGATCGGCTGTGTGCTCCTGTACTGTCTGACAGGCGGCACACGGCAGTGTTACAATGTAGCGCCTATGCGCTCCATTGTAACCAATGGTGGGAACTTTGTGGTCAGCGGTGAGGTCACTTTCGGTCAACCGCTGAGCACAAAGTTCCCACCATTGGTGCCCGTTTTTTTATTTTTACAAGTACGTGGATTACAAATGGATTATCCGAGGAGCCCTCTACACTGGATTTGGTGAGTAGGATTTTTTCAACAGGTACACCATGGATTCTACTGGAGAAGGGGACCGACCCTCGTGTGAACATAAGGTAAGTATGTGTATATGGTGGTGTGTATGTATGCATTAAAGTTATACTTTCAAGGTGTGTGTGTAATGTCTTTATTGGGGTATTTTTTTAGTAGTAGTACTACAGGTACCAGCGGGCCCAGTTTTCCGCCGCATGCTGGTACTTGTGGTTCTCCAAGTACCAGCTTGCGGGGGAGGCTTGCTGGGACTTGTAGTACTGCTACTAAAAACAATATTCATTACTTTCAACAAAGGCTATCAGCCCCCCATCCGCAGCCCATTTGATGGGGGGGACAGCCTCGGGCTTCACCCCTGGCCCTTGGGTGGCTGGGGGGGGGGCCTTGATTGAAGGGGTCCCCACTCCCCCAGGGTACCCCGGCCAGGGGTGACTGGTTGGATATTTGATGCCACGGCCGCAAGGCACTGTATAAAAGTGACCCCCGGCTGTGGCATTATCTGTCCAGCTAGTGGAGCCCGGTGCTGGTTTCAAAAATACGGGGGACCCCTACGCTTTTTGTCCCCCGTATTTTTGGAACCAGGACTAGGCGCAGAGCCCGGTGCTGGTTGCTTAAATATGGGGGAACCCCTGTCAATTTTTTTCCCATATTTTGGCAACCAGGGCCGGCTCAAAGAGCCCGAGGCTGGTTTGGTTTAGGAGGGGGGACCCCACGCAATTTTTGTTTGAAAAATTATAACATTTCCCACCCCTTACCACTGAAAAACATGCACGGATCTCATGGATCCGTGCATGCCTATACAAACACGGGATAAAAAAGCAGGTCTATTTTTTTTTAGCACTTTTTCACGATTTGTATTTCATCACGGCAGTGTTTGGCTATTGTCGGCAGTGTTTGTGTTTTGCACTTTTTAGTAAATGACCGATTTCTACCAAATTGCAGGCGTATTTGACCGATGGTGTATTAATTCGTGATTTTTTCCTAGGACTTCCAAAATATTACGAATGCCCTCATCACTGCTGTGATTTTTGCTTAGTAAATTACCGAGATGACACTTTGAAGAAAAAACGGCATCTCGGTCAAAATCGGGACCTTAGTAAATATACCCCACTGTGTTTTAACCAGAAGACCTGCCTCATGAGTCCTTATTTCCAGTACCTGTTTTACATTTGTTGGCCCATACGGGGAAAATTTGCGCTACTGAGTCAATGTGCAAAACCAGATGCCCTTCCGGCCTGGCCAAGGATTTAAAGGCAAATATTCGGGTTACGAGAGTAATAGTAAAGCATTGAGTAATCTGAGGTGTATTGTGATAACTTGCCACTGTGAAATTAAACAACTGCTTATTTTTTTTCCCTTTCTCATAAGTTCAAATGCTGTCTACTATTCAAAAGCTAAGTTTGGCTGTTGTTTAATCAAACTCACCTATTAATTGAACAGAGGAGAGCACACATATTGAGGCTCTACCTTGTAAAAGGGGGAAGAGTGAAAAAGCACGGCTAGTCCTGTTTGGAGAAGGAAACGTCTGACATACCATTGCTGATTGATGCCCCCAGTGTGGACTGGGATATGCTGCCAGCTGACATAGACCTGCAAAGTTTTGCCTGGGATCAACAAAACAATGCTGCCCTTGGGAATATCATGTCTAGTGTCACAGAAGTTAATGGTGTGGCAAAAACTGCGTACCTAACGGAGGGCACTCCATATTTTGTCCTTAAAGCCAATCTGCTACAGTATATAAGGATAAGGGGTCATTCCGAGTTGATCGTAGCTGTGCTAAATTTAGCACAGCTACGATCAGGCACTCAGACATGCAGGGGGATGCCCAGCACAGGGCTAGCCCGCCCCGCATGTCAGTGCCGCCCCCCCCCCCCCCCCCGCAGAAATGCAAAAGCATCGCATAGTGGCGATGCTTTTGCATTTCAGGAGTAATTCCCGGCCAGCGCAGCTCCTGCGGCTGGCCGGGAGAACCTGCTCGCTGCCAGGGTCACAGCGGCTGTGTGTGACGTCACGCAGCCGCCGCGGTCCACCCCCCCCAACAGTCCGGCCATGTCTGCGCTGGCCGGACCATGTCCCTTAACCTGCGGCTTAACGCCCACGTCCAGCCCCCTCCCGCCCAGCGACCGCCTCTGCCTGTCAATCAGGCAGAGGCGATCGCTACAATAAAACGGCCTTCGGCTGCCCAGCCGAAGTGGAGCAAGGAAAGAAGATTGAGCAGTTATTGGTGCCCAGGGTACATATACCACTTAGAGATAAGCGGGTTCGGTTCTCAGAGAACCGAACCGTACCGAACTTCGCCATTCGAGTCCGGTTCCGAGCCAGGCTCGGGTTTTCCCGCCTGACTCGGAAACCAGAACGAGGCAAAACACCATCATCCCGCTGTCGGATTCTCGCGGGGTTTGGATTCCATATAAGGAGCCGCGTGTCCCCGGCATTGGAGAGTGTAGAGAGAGGACGTGTCTCCGTCCTCAGTGTCCTCTGTGGTAGTGTCTTGTGCTGTATTTGTCCAGTCACAGTGTTTGTGTCCTCTTGCTGCCATATGTCCAGTGCTGCTGTGTTGTGCTGCATCAGTTCAGTGGTGGTGCATTGTGCTGCATCAGTCCAGTGGTAGTGTCCTGTGCATCAGCCATCAGTCATTCCAGTGACCAGGCAGTCACTGTGGTATACGCTGCTGCTATATGTCCACTGCTGCCGTATTATAATAATAATAACAACAACAACAACAACAACAACAAGTCCCTTACAGTGTTGCTGTGTTGTGCTGCATCAGACCAATGGTAGTGTCCTGTGCATCAGTCATTCCAGTGACCAGGCAGTCACAGTGGTATACGCTGCTGCTATATGTCCACTGCTGCCGTATTATAATAATAGTAACAACAACAACAACAAGTCCCTTACAGTGTTGCTGTGTTGTGCTGCATCAGACCAGTGGTAGTGTCCTGGCCATCAGTCATTCCTGTGCCGCATATTGTATTATATAACTCCCAAAAAATAATGGAGAACAAAAATTTGGAGGATAAAATAGGGAAGATCAAGAGCCACTTCCTCCTAGTGCTGAAGCTGCTGCCACTAGCCATGACATAGACGATGAAATGCCATCAACGTCGTCTGCCAAGGCCGATGCCCAATGTGATAGTAGACGGCATGTAAAATCCAAAAAGCCAAAGCTCAGTAAAAAGACCCAAAAAAAGAAATTTAAATGGTCTGAGGAGAAACGTAAATTGCCAATATGCCATTTACGACACGGAGTGGCAAGGAACAGCTGAGGCCCTGGCCTATGTTCATGACTAGTGGTTCAGCTACACATGACGATGGAAGCCCTCACAACTGAGGCCTTGACACTTATGTTGTTGTTAGACGTGCGTCCGGTATCCGCCATTAGTGCAGTGGGATTTAGACAATTGATGGAGGTATTGTGTCCCCGATACCAAATCCCATCTAAATTCCACTTAACTAGGCAAGCGACACGAGATTTTGCCATTTAATTCCAGTGATTTGGACATATAATTCCAGTGATTTTACCATTTCATTCCAGTGATTTTGCCATTTAATTCCAGTGATTTGGACGTATAATTCCAGTGATTTTGCAGTATAATTACAGTGATTTTGCCATTTAATTCCAGTGATTTGGATGTATAATTCCAGTGATTTTGCCATTTAATTCCAGTGATTTAGACATATAATTACAGGGATTTTCCATTTAATTCCAGTGATTTGGATGGATAATTCCAGTGATTTTGCCATTTAATTCCAGTGATTTGGACGTATAATTCCAGTGATTTTGCCATTTAATTCCAGTGATCTTGCCATTTAATTACAGTGATTTGGACATATAATTCCAGTGATTTGGATGTATAATTCCAGTGGTAATTGTTTGTGTCGCTTGGCTTAGTCATACAGCTACCTCATTGCACCTCTTCGACATCTTTGCATGAGGTACTGTTTGGGGCCTAGTTTTTGAAAAGTGCCATCCTGTCTGACACTGTCGTATGAGTCCAGGGGTACTGCGGTATTAGTCCACCAATTGCAGAATTTTTTTAAAGTGACAGGGGCGTGCTGGAGATGCTGTCAGTGGACCAAACAATTGCGGCCCACTCTCGACATTCAGACACTGCGTGACACTACCAGATGGGCAAGTTGGTTGTGTCACTTCGCTTAGTCATACAGTAAACCTCACTGCACCTTTTTTTCTTCTTTGCATCATGTGCTGTTTGGGGACTATTTTTTTTAAGTGCCATCCTGTCTGACACTTCCGTATATGTCCAGTGGTACTGCCATTTAATTGCAGTGATTTGGACATATAATTCCAGTGATTTGGACGTATAATTAAAGTGATTTTGCAGTATAATTCCAGGGATTTTGCAGTATAATTCCAGTGATTTTGCCATTTAATTCCAGTGATTTGGACGTATAATTCCAGTGATTTTGCCATTTAATTCCAGTGATTTGGACGTATAATTCCAGTAATTTGGATCTATAATTCCAGTGATTTGGATGTATAATTCCAGTGATTTTGCCATTTAATTCCAGTGATTTGGATGTATATAATTCCAGTGATTTGGACGCATAATTCCAGTGGGAATTGTTTGTGTCACTTGGCTTAGCCATACAGCTACCTCACTGCACCTCTTCGACATCTTTGCATGAGGTGCTGTTTGGGGCCTAGTTTTTGAAAAGTGCCATCCTGTCTGACACTGCCGTATGAGTCCAGGGGTACTGCTGTATTAGTCCTGGGGTACTGCCGTATAAGTCCACCAATTGCAGAATTTTTTTAAAATGACAGGGGCGTGCTGGAGATGCTGTCAATGGACCAAACAATAGCGGCCCACTCTCGACATTCAGCCACTGCGTGACACTACTAGATGGGCCAGGTGGTTGTGTCGCTTAGCTTTGTCATACAGCAACCTCGGTGCACCTTTTTTTTTTTTCTTTGCATCATGTGCTGTTTGGGGCCTTTTTTTGATATCTGCCCTCCTGTCTGCCACTGCAGTGCCACTCCTAGATGGGCCAATTGTTTGTGTCGCTTGGCTTAGTCATACAGCTACCTCATTGCACCTCTTCTACATGTTTGCATGAGGTGCTGTTTGGGGCCTAGTTTTTGAAAAGTTCCATCCTGTCTGACACTGCAGTGCCACTGCTAGATGGGCCAGGTGTTTGTGCCGCACACTTGTGTCGCTTGGCTTAGTCATACAGCAATCTCGGTGCGCCTCTTTTACTTCTTTGCATCATGTGCTGTTTGGGGCCTATATTTTATATCTGCCATCCTGTCTGACACTGCAGTGCCACTCCTAGATGGGCCAGGTGTTTGTGCCGCACACTTGTGTCGCTTAGCTTAGTCATCCAGCAACCTCGGTGCAACCTTTTGGCCTAAAAACAATATTGTGAGGTGTGAGGTGTTCAGAATAGACTGGAAATGAGTGGAAATGAATGTTATTGAGGTTAATAATACCGTAGGATCAAAATTATCCCCAAATTCTGTGATTTTAGCCATTTTTATGTTTTTTTCAAAAATCATCCAGATCCAAAACCAAAACACGAAAGGATGGTTTTGGCAAAACCGAGCCAGAACCAAAACACGAAAGTGGAATTAGAACCAAAACACAAAACACGAAAAGTGCCAGCCGCACATCTCTGCGAGCCACTCATACCCACCTTTGGGGATATCGTCTCGGAGAAGCAAAAACATTAGAACGTATTCTGCTCCACTTCTTTTGGCCAGGAGTCACGGCTGAAGTAAAGAGATTCTGCCAATGGTGTCCCGTGTGCCAGAAGACCAGCCCAAGGCCTCATTTGAGAGCACCACTAGTGCCAATGCCTATTGTTGAGATACCATTTGACAATGATTAGTACAATGGATATCGTGAGTCCACTGGAAAATCAAAATGGGGTAACCAATATGTCCTTGTAGTCTTGGATTACGCCACCCGCTATCCAGAAGTGATACCTTTCCAGAATATAAAAATGGTCACTGTCACCAAAGTTAATGCTCCTCTTTTCTCGTTTTGTATTCCCTAAAGAAATCCTTACAGATCAAGAGACCCCATTCATGTCACAAGTAATGGCAGAGCTGTGTAAGAAATTAGGAATAGCACATCTGCGTACTTCAGTTTACCACTCACAGATGGATGGGTTGGTGGAAAGATTCAATAGGACCCTAAAGTCTATGATCCGCCGGGCTGTCCTAGATAGTAATTGGGAATAGGATTAAGTCTTTCCTTACCTCATGTTCACTATTAGTGAAGTACCCCAGTCCTCAACCGGCGTCAGCCCTTTCGAGCTTCTGTTTAGAAAACAGCCTAGAGACATTTTGGACATTTTAAAAGAAGGCTGGGAACACCAGAAGGTGCGTGAATCAAATGTTGTGGAGCTCGTTAGAACACTGTATATGAGCGACTGTATAAAATAGGTTCTATTGTGCGAGAAAATGTTATAGAGGTTCAAAGTCAGCAGAATTGAGCCTATGATGTTTTTGCGCAAGTTCAGAAATTTTGTCCAGGAGATAAAGTCTTACTCTCAGTACCAGCGCAGAAGAGCAAGTTGTTTGCTAATTGGCATGGGTCCTACGAAGTAGTGGAACCAGTAAGATCGGTAAATTATAGGGTCAGGCAGCCAGCTAGAAGACATACAAAGCAAACATACCATATAAACTTGTTCAAATCTTGGCAAGAGGAGACGTCGATTCCTGTGCCCCTGCTAGGTCACATCGTTCTCCCTTTATTTTTTTCTGGGATACATTCTCTGCGAGACAGGGGAAAAGAGTACAAACCGGCATCCACAAGAAAAGAAGGATGGTTGCTTCTCTGCTAGAGTGCACTACATTCATGCTGTATCAAGAAGAGATGCCTGGAAAGGTTTGTAAAAAGGCTGAATGGTGTCAGCCAACACAATGGAAGATGTGCGCTTCCTGAGCATGGAAAAGCGAAAGGGGGGATATGTGATGAGAAGGCTAGTGTCTCACCACAATTGCCCACATTTTTGTGGGATCAGCTCCTTTTAAGAGAGAGAGAGAGAGTAAAACAAGACCTGCACATTCTGCAGCTGCAGTAGAGATTTGGAACTCTGGATTTCGTGGATTTCCCAGATGCAGCAGGAACTCATCACTGAGAACAGGAAGAGTTTAAAACTTCCATTTACCCAGAGTTCTGTGCGCTGATGCCTGTTAGAGGCCAGTGAGCAGGGAACAATTTGTAGTGCCAGGGATTGTGGACAGTGGTCGTGCCTGGAGAGCATGGCATGTGTGGCTGCAAGCCACTGCAGCAGATTAAATATTGAAAACAAGGTGTGCTAGGACCTTTTATGTTTGTTTACTTATTTTTCCATTATGAACTTGTGTGTGACCAGGCCTAAGCCTGAGTATGCTTTGCACATTGTCTGATGCCAGTAAAGACACTGTTTTAACCGGAAGACCTGCCACAGGAGTCCTTATTTCCAGTACCGTTTTACAATATATATATATATATATATATATATATATATATATATATACTGTATTTATTTTGTTAGGTTCATTTATGTGGCGGTGGTTGTGGACAGGGTTGCACTTCTGTTTGCCCACTTATTTCTGATTGGCAGCCACCAGCTCTGGACCAGAAATAATTAGATTTGGTCCTGTATCACCAACCCATTGCATCCCTGCAAGTGCACCACGACACTCAGTTTGGGAACCACTGCACTACAGTAACTAGTCAGGGCCTTCCATCTAATATATAAAAATGAAAATGTGTCCTTCTGTCTTTCTATACAAATCCACAGTTTACAAGCGAAGACTGTGAAATTAAAACACGGCGGAGGCAACAAAATCAATTTAAAATCCCTAGCACCCCTAGGGGCAGGGGCGTATCTATGCTTTGGCCAGGATGGCACTCGCCAGGGGCGCCAGCAGAGGAGGGGCGCCACCCAGCGGTGCCACCCGCGGCCGCACAAAGCGAAAAAACGAAACAAACTACAACTCCCAGAAGCCACCTAGCCTGGTACAGCTGCATGCCTATTGGCTGTATGCCCAGAGTAGGCGTGTACTGTACTTGTCAGCAGCCGCGGGATGTTCAAGGAAGTAAGCTGTGGACACAGTGAGTGAGTGACCCGCTGAGACTTGTGAGTACAGCGGTGGTGGTAAAAACATAATGTGGCAGTGGCAGTGTTAATCGTCTGGCAGCTGTTACCCCTCCGTCCCTCCTCTCACAGCCTGCATGTCAGCACAGGAACGAGTGATAGATGGTGAGAGGGAGCAGCAGCGAGTGTGCAGTGAATGCTGTGCTGCTTTATTACTAGCCAGGAGGCGAGCACACAGTCTGTGCTGCCTGGTAGGGAAGGGGTTACAAAAAAACTGTTATCGTTCTGGCCGGGGCATGATCTGGTCACGGGTGGCTGGTGCAGTGTGCTCTGTCAGGACAGGATGTTGCTGGTGATAGTAAATGCAAGTGAGGGTTGGAGGAAATTGAGGAGGGGGGATAATGATGGGTGGAGTGGGAGTTCCAAGCCTGAGACACCTGGTTTACACAGTGTACTATACACTGACCATTGCACAGCCCAGGCAAGCCCCTTTCTGTATTACCTGCTTCTAAGTAATCATATAGTCTTATTCTTTATAAGCCATGTCTTAAGATGGGTACACAGTGATAGATATATCTGCAGATCAATTGATCGGCAGATATATCTATGGACGGATCGGGCAGTGTGCTGTGCATACACACTACCCGATCCGCCGGGGACTGACGTCATGAACTGGGCGGGCGTGTACACACTCCCACCCAGTTCAGCTGTCAATCACCGCTGGCCACTGCAGCATCGTACACAGCGATGCGCCAATATATCAGCAGATATATTGGCCGTAGGCTGTGCTGCATAGCCGACGCGATATGTCTGTGAACGACGGAGTTCACAGACATATAGGCCGTACACATTGGCCGACAGACCCGCGATATATCGGCCATACAATAGAATGCCCAATATATCAGCCAGTGTGTACCCACCTTTACTATGTCCCTGCTTTCAGAGTGCAATACAGTATCAAATGCCGGTTCTACCATTAGGCAGAGTATGCGGCTGCAAAGAGCACCAGGTCTGATAAGGTGAAGGGTAGAGAGTGCAAGCATAGGGGACACATCTGACTTACAACCTGGGAACAAACTCTGTGGGGGAAAGACACCCCTAGCACCCCTAGGGGTGGGACATCAGCACAGAGTATTTCAGGAGACAGCATAAATCCCGAATGCCTGGACCAATTTACAACAAACTTGGTACACATTTAACTTACAAGCTGAGAACAAACACTGTGGGGGTCAGACATTCCTACCACCCCTAAGGGGGGGGGGGGGGGGCAGCAGCACAGAGTTTTTTAGCATGCAGAATAACTCTGGAATGCCACAAGCAATTTACACCAAACTTGCTACACATATGACTTACACTCTGGGAACAAACACTGTGGGGGTAACACACCACTAGCACCCCTAGGGGTGGGCCAGCAGCCAGAGGCATCTCTAGAGAGGAGGGGACCCGTGTGCTGACTCTGTGTGTGGGCCCCCTCCTCTCCCGTAGCCGTCACGCTGCTGCTAGCGCTCTCAGCGCTCTAAACTCTGGCACAGTGCCAGAGTCTACAGCGCATGCGCAGGACTACGAAAATGGCCACCGTGCCATTTTTCTGGAGTCCTGCGCATGCGCTGTAGACTCTGGCACTGTGCCAGAGTCTCTAGTGGTCAGTGCGCTTGCAGCGGTGCGACGGCTACGGGAGAGGAGGGGGCCCACACACAGAGTCAGCACACGGGTCCCCTCCTCTCTAGAGATGCCTCTGGCTGCTGGCCCACTCCTAGGGGTGCTAGTGGTCAGTGCGCTTGCAGCGGTGCGACGGCTACGAGAGAGGAGGGGGCCAACACACAGTCAGCGATGGATTCTGGAAAGTATAGGAGAAATAGGTGCAGTGTGTGCGGTGTGGGGCCCCCCAGGACTCAGGGGCCCGTGTGCACCGCACACACTGCACCCATTATAGAAACGCCAATGCCAGCAGCACAGACTATATCAGGACATGCATGATATCTCAGTGATGACAGGGCTGCATGTGACAGGGCCAGTGACATGATGTGAGGAGGGGAATGCAGGTAGCACAAACCCACACACTGAGAATTATATAGTGGAAGTAGCACAGACCCCCAGCAGCACAGAGTATATCAGGAGATACATAATGTGCTGCGCTATATAAGAAACTGTAAAAAAAATTGTAATTTCACAGGGGCACTGACATGATGTAAGGAGGGGAATGGAGGCAGCAGGAAGCCACAGACTGAGAGTTGTATAGTGGGAAGAGCAGGGTCCCTTGGGGGACCAAAAGGGGGTCCAGCCACTACACAAAGGGGGTCATTCTGAGTTGATCGCTCGCTGGCTACTTTTAGCAACCGTGCAAATGCATTGTCGCCGCCCACCGGGAGGTGTATTTTCGCTTTGCAGAAGTGCGAACGCTTGTGCAGCAGAGAACCTGCAAAATCATTTTGTGCAAAACAAGACCAGTCCTGCAGCTACTCTTCGTGTGCGTTGATTCTAACGATGGAGGGGCGGCTTTTGACGTCACACACCCGCCCAGCGTTCGCCCAGCCACACCTGCATTTTTCCCGACACGCCTGCATTTTTCTTAGCACTCCCTGAAAACGGTCGGTTGACACCCAGAAACGCCCACTTCATGTCAATCTTCCTGCGTTCGGCCGTGCGACTGAAAGCTTCGCTAGAACCTGTGCAAAACCACGATGCTCTTTGTACCCGTACATCGCGCGTGTGCATTGGGGTGCATACGCATGCGCAGATTAGCCATTTTTTACACTGATCGCTATGCAGCGAACAACGGCAGCTAGCGATCAACTCGGAATGACCCCCAAAGTGCGTCAGGGAAGCAAGATATGCCTATATACTAGATCTCTAACCAACGTAAATTAACAAACAACTATAATTCTAATTTACCATCCTCATTCCATAGCGAAGCACAGGTATTCAGCTATCTACAATGTTATTTATACTGTGTGTTTAATATTTACATTTATTTTTGTAAACAGAAATTCTTAAAATACCGGGCAACGCTGGGTTCTCCAGCTAGTTAACAATAATTACCTTCTGGCATAGGTAAATGCTGCTGATACCATGACTACAATAGCAATATAATCTAATGCAATTTTACTAAAGCTGCATGTTTTACAGCTTTCCTCAGTACCAAAAATGAAATAATTAGCAGCACCTGTGGATATTTTCAAACATACTGTATCAACCAGTAATGAACACACCTGTGTACCAACTAGGAGATATGGAAAACATGCATTGTTAGGGATGCACTGCTATAGACCATCTACCAGATTAATTATTAATGCTGTATAATCATGCTTGCCTACCTGACCCTCTCCATGAGGGAGAAAATGCTCTGTTCCTGGACTTTCCTGGTAATGTATGATTGCCATCACCTGTGGTGAGCTAGTTAATTGATAAGAAAGATGTTTCACCACAGGTAATGGCAATCATACATTACCAGGAAAGTCCAGGAACAGAGCATTTTCTCCCTCATGGGGAGGGTCAGGTAGGCAAGTATGTGTATAATAGAGGCATCACCGGGTCTGGTGACACCTTTGCACACTCTATATCCCACTGCATGCCAGAAAGCAGGCATGGTCTAACACACAGGTTCTCAAACTCGGTCCTCAGGACCCCACACAGTGCATGTTTTGCAGGTAACCCAGCAGGTGCACAGCTGTATTAATTACTCACAGACACATTTTAAAAGGTCCGCAGGTGGAGTTAATTATTTAAATTGCAATTCTGTGAGGAGACCTGCAAAACATGCACTGAGGACCGAGTTTGAGAACCTATGGTCTAACATAAAGGAGCTTGAATCTCGAATACATCACTCCGGGGATTTGCCCAGTATCTCTGGAGATGCTGGACTGCCCCCAGAGACTAGTATCTGCACTTGTCGGCTCCTCTTCCATGACAGGAGTGCTACAGGAGAATGTCATACTGCAGCACCTGGCTCCTGTCACTGCAGAGAAACCGGCATTTTGGTGTCACCCCCTCCAAGGGTGAAACCCGAGTGGGGCCCACCAGCCCCCCACCCCCTGTGACACCACTGCTGTGTAACATACATTATCCAGTGTGCAAAGTGACCAATGTGTACTTACATGTCCAGGGTAGTGCTAGGTTCTTCTGCTGCTTCCCCATACTTCTGGACTTGCTCCAATTCTCTGGAAAGGTGGCCACATCTGAAATAAAAACATTCAGCTCAAGTAGGATGGCCTTACTGCCAGGGCTGTCTTAACAACATTGTAGGAACTAGTAGGCAAAGCAATGCACTGGGGCCCCTACTTACCCATTCATGAGAATAACAAAATTCATAAGGCACCAGCCCGCCCCTGCTTAAAGGCCTCTAGAATCATAGGGCCATAGGTCAGCAGCCCAGTATGCCCATATACGGTAAGATGGCCCTGCATACTGCTGCATCTAATAGCTTACTGTACCTGCCCTGTATATGTTGGAATTATGACATACACTGCTCTTTGCATGATGCATATTATAGCTGGTTAAGTGCTAATTATGGGCTTTTCATGGAATGGCCACACTCGGCCTAAAACCAAGCATTTGGAAACCCCCCTTCTAGAAATCCTGTGCTGTCCCCTGTTTAGGTCTGTTTCACTAAAGTCCAGAAAAGGAGAACATATTTTTTTCAAAGTAATAAAAATTAGAGTGACAAATATATTTATTCATTGTTCTTGATGCCTTAACGTCTCCTTTAAAAAAAAAAAAAAATACATAAATACAGTAATGTAATAATAACCTTCACTGATTTGAAAACATAGGTTCTTCTTACACGTCTGCACTGGTGCTCTTCAACTACTGCATAGCTGAAATATAAACCACAAGCTGCCTCCTCTAAAAATAGTCCAGAGAAACGTCAGCTGAATCAGTCAGGATGTGATTAATAAAGAACTTCTATGTGTTCTCAAAACTGCACACACTGGGGACTTTTGTTTTGTGTGTCAATAATAATTTATTTCAGTGTCAAAGCACTGTCCACTTATTTACTCATTATAAACTTTAAACACATAACTGTATGCTTCTGCAACATGACACAATACATTCATGAATGTTTATTACTGAGTCTAAATTCTCTGATGGCTAAAAAAAACATGTTTTTCATAAATTCATAACAAAACTTCTTTTTTTTCACAGTAGTCATGCAGTTACTGGCGGTTCACATCAATCAAATAAAGAAAATGTCTCTGGCATGTGGTCATAGTCTGTGATATTTTTAACTGCTTTATAACAACCCTGAAACACCTATGTACTAATGATGCTATAAACACAGACTGACACTGTTATTTATGTCATCCTGTACAAGGTATTTGAACTTGCATACTGAAGCATTAAGCCATACATTTATAAGAACGATGTCACACTGACACTAGAGCAGGGATCACCAAAATTTCCAAAACTGTCCTACTGGATATTCATTCCACATTTGCCCTCATTCCCGGACACAATGTGGAATCCCCATTTTCCTTTTTGTTCTATCTAGACTTCTCCCTACTACTGTAGGTTCTGTTCTGCATTATAATGTTTCACCGTCCAGTAGTCTACCGCTACTATTGCTCTTGTCTTTTATCTCTGTTACACCGACTGGCAAATTAGGAATATTAATGAACAGCAAAAACAAGGTTGGATTTGCCTTGTTTTTGCTTTAAATCCACAGGCAAGAATCATCAAAATCAGTGATTTAAATAAATGTTCATTAAATTTCCACAGTTTCTAAATTTCCAAAGTTCTTTCTCAATTTAAATCCCCATTCCAGTTTGCCAGTTCCCAAGTTTTTATAATTTTATTTGATTTTTTTATTTGAACTGTGCATTAATTGAGAATATAAAAAAATATCCAAAAAACACTAATTATTCAGAATTCTTCTTTAGTGTGGTCCAATGTATGGACCTATCATTCTGTGGAAACTTTGGGGTCTATGTACTAAGCCTTGGAGAGAGATAAAGGGGGGAATTCAATTGTTTGAAAAGTCGCTTGGGTCTCTTTTTTTCCCCTGTCTATTAGATAGGAAAAAACAGACATCCAACTGACTTTTCAAACAATTGAAAGGTGTAAGGTGATTTACAGTGGTGGGTGATCGGGGGGCGGCGTTTCAGCATTGTGGGGGGCTGTCAGTTGAAAGGGGGAGTGTCGGTAGCATTTTCGTGGTGGCTGCGGGACATCACATGCAGCTACTCCAAAGAAAAAAATGGTGCCAGACAGGCTGCGCAGGTTGGGGTCAATCACAAATAAATTGCGGATGCATTCTGAGGCGGCACCACACATGCTGGGTGGCCTTGCCCGGTGCCCCTAGCATGTTTTTTATTTGTTGTTGTTGTTGTGTGTTTCGATTTGTTCTGTAGGACATGTAAGCAGAGCACTGTGAAGAAATGACAGCTTTTACCTGCAGTGATTAATTTTTTCACAAATATCTAGATTGGTGCTGTTCCTCTTTTGTACGGAAAATCCCATGTTCCTCTTTCCACCGCATTGTACTTTTTACTGTGCTAACATTAGGGGTCTATTGGCCTTGAATGGAGATAAAGTGGATGGAGAAAATGCACCAGCCAATCAGCTCCTAACTGTCATGTCACAGGCTGTGGGGCAGATGTATTAACCTGGAGAAGGCATAAGGAAGTGATAAACCAGTGATATGTGCAAGGTGATAAACGCACCATCCAGTCAGCTCCAATATGTAAATTAACATATAGGAGTTGATTGGATGGTGCGTTTATCACCTTGCACTTATCACTGGTTTATCACTTCCTTATGCCTTCTCCAGGTTAATACATCTGCCCCTGTGTTTGAAAAATGACAGGAGCTGGTTGGGTACTTTATCTCCATCCAAGCCTTAGTAAACAGACCTAAATTTGGCGAAATTTGGGGTGCCCAAATCCTCCAATTGTCTTATTGATAGCACGACATATAAACGCTAGTGACAGCAGAATGGAGGAGTTATCTGAGAACATATTAGGTAATGATATCACATGAAGGTGAAGTAGCAAGAAAGGTACCAAATCTGTGAGCTGCCTGTACCCAGCCTGCCCCAGTAAGTGTCCTGAGTGGACAGCTTCAATAATGGCATGGGGGGTTCTGTCTGGCTTGTTGACAGACTGATTCAAAATCATGGAAAAAGCAGTGGGAAACTGGATGGCTGATGTGTGGGCAGTAGCACATAGCACAGTGGATAGGTACATCCTTTAAATGCGGATGGCTAGCATATGTTGGTAAGGCACTTACGAGGGATGTAGTTATCATGTCAACAATCACAATGTTGACAAGTAAAAAGGTCAACAACACATTGTGGAACACCATAATATTCACAAGGTTAAAATGTTGACACTCAACATGTCTTCACCAGCCAAATGTTGAAATAGTAAAAATGGCAACAATAGACATTTTAGGGTTAGTGTGAGGCTTAGCATAAGGGTTAGTGTGAGGGATAGCATTATGGTTAGTGTAAGAGTTAGCATTAGGATTAGTGTGAGGGTTAGAACTAGACTTATGCTAGCCATACATCAGACCAACTTTTCTCCAACACTCCAAACTTCCAACCATCCAACTTATCTGTCCAACTAAAACAGTGCTCCACACATCTAACCAACTTTTTATCAGTGCTACACACATCTAACCAACTTGTCATTAGACCAACCAACCTGACCACCTCTGTCCAACTTGTGATGTCATCGAAGTAGGCGGATAGTGCCTGCCTACAGTACTTTAGTGGTTTTTTTTACTCAAAACATGCACCCTCACATCTCGCTCTCTATCACTTCTCTCTCGCATCCTCACATCTCGCTCTCCATCACTTCACTCTCGCATCCTCACATCTCGCTCTCCATCACTTCTCTCTCGCTCTCTCACACCCCCACATATCTTAAGTGTATGAGGGACAATAGTTGACCACCTAAGTGGTCTCCGTGGATTGTCCGACAGGCTGTAGCCCACTATGTTACTGGAGCGGTGCGTGTGTGCTGCACAGCTCCATATGTGCCCTGCGACTGGAGCTTGCAGTGTTGTGAGGTGGTCCCTGGCTCCTGTAGCTGGAGCGCGAAGGAGGCGAAGAGTGGCAGATCCCTGCGGTGTTGAAGGCAGTGGTCCTTGCAGCCTGTGAGGGATGGAGCCTGACTGCACTGAAGTGGCTGGTCCCTCCTGTAGTTGGAGGTGGTCCCTGCGATGTTGAAGGCAGCGGCGGGAAGGAACCTGACGGTGATGAGGTAGCAAGCCCCTACCGCCGGCGTGGGACAGAGGATGGCGGCCAGTGCGGGAAGGATGCTGGCGGCAGTGAGGTGGATGGTACCTGCGGCCGGCTCGGGACAGAGGCTGGCGGCTGGTGCGGGAAGGATGCTGACGGCAGTGAGGTGGACGGTACCTGCGACCGGCATGGGACAGAGGCTGGCAGCTGGTGCAGGAAGGATGCTGGTGGTGGTTAAGTGGACGGTACCTGTGGCCGACGTGGGACAGAGGCTGGCAGCTGGTACGGGAAGGATGCTGGCGGCGGTGAGGGTGACGGTACCTGCAGCCGGCGCGGGACAGAGGCTGGCGGCTGGTGCAGGAAGGATGCTGGCAGCGGTGAGGTGGACGGTACCTGCGGCTGGCGCGGGAAAGAGGCTGGTGGCTGGTGCGGGAAGGATGCTGGTGGCGGTGAGGTGGACCTGTTCCAGTGGTCAAAAAGCCTCCTCTGTTCCTATCCAACAAACAGGGCTGGCTTAAGGCTGGTGGGGTCCCAGGGGCAATTAAGTTGTGGGGGCCCCCACCAGTAAATGTGTTGGCAAACCCTGATCACCACCTGTGCGCCCCCCCCAACACCCCCTCCCCACCGAGCCCAACCGGCATCTCAGACAGTCCACCTGCAGCATGCACACATCCCAGCAGCACACACACACGCCTGCAGCACAAACACACACAACCCTGCAGCAGCAGACCCCCCCCCCCCCCCCGCCCCGCAGCAGGTACACTACCTGCTGTGCGCTGCAGCATGACCAGGGACAGAGCGCTGCAGCAGATGCGGCCAGATCAGGGTCAGTGTCTCGCGGGCTGTTACTTCTTTATCCCGCGACACTGACTGTAGATGAACTGCTGCCCCTGGTTCTCCTCCGGCCGCCGATGCCGCAGCTGCACCTGATAATCCTCCCACCTCCCGCTCCGTTACCGGGTGACAGGGGCAGCCTGCACTCGCTGGCCATGGCTCTCCGCCAGCCGCCGCTGCCCCTGAAATTCCACCCACCTCCCGCTTCGCTGGCCGCTGACAGAGGTCTCCGTGTGACAGGGGCAGCCTGGCAACAGTGAAGTACTGCCGCCGCTGCCCCTGGTTCTCCGCCAGCCGTTGACGCTGCTTCAGGGGTTACAATACAGGGGCAGCGCGGCAGCAGTGATGGACTGCTGCAGCTGCCCCTGAACCTCCTCCCGGCTCCTGCCACTGCTGCCGGGGATTATGAGCTGACAGGGCAGCCCAGCCGGCAGTGATGGGGAAGAAGTAGGCGGACACTGCTGGCCAGTGTCCACCTACTTATCGTTCAGTTGGGGGGGAAAGTTCCCCCTACACCTGAACGATTAGTTGGGAAAATCAAACAGGTTTGATTTTCCCAACTAGTTGGACAGACCGTTTCTGGACGTTTTTAGCATGTGGGAACAAACGGCTGATAATCGTTTGCTCCCACACACTGCCAGATTATCTTTCCAACCAGCCAAAAAGTTGGCTGGTTGGAAAGAAATCGTCCTGATGTATGGCCAGCATTAGTGTGAGGGTTAGCATTAGGGTTAGTGTGAGGGTTAGCATTAGGGTTGGTGTCAGAGTTAGCATTAGGATTAGTGTGAGGGTTAGAACTAGGATTAGTGTGCGGGTTAACATTATGGTTAGTTTGAGGGTTAGCATTAGGGTTAGTGCTAGATTTAGTGTAAAGGTTATGGATAGTGTTAGGGTTAGTGTGAGGGTTAGCATTAGGGTTGGTGTCAGAGTTAGCATTAAGATTAGTGTGAGGGTTAGTACTAGGGTTAGTGTGAGGGTTAGCATTAGGGTTGGTGTCAGAGTTAGCATTAAGATTAGTGTGAGAGTTACTACTAGGGTTAGTGTGAGGGTTAACATTATGGTTAGTGTGCGGGTTAACATTATGGTTAGTGTGAGGGTTAGTATTAGTGCTAGGGTTAGTGTGAAGGTTAGCATTATAGTTAGTGTGAGGGTTAGCATTAGGGTTGGTGTCAGAGATATCATTAGGATTAGTGTGAGGGTTAGTACTAGGGTTAGTGTGAGGGTTAGCATTAGGGTTGGTGTCAGAGTTAGCATTAAGATTAGTGTGAGAGTTACTACTAGGGTTAGTGTGAGGGTTAACATTATGGTTAGTGTAAGGGTTAGCATTAGGGTTAGTGCTAGGGTTAGTGTAAAGTTTAGCATTATGGTTAGTGTGAGGGTTAGCATTAGGGTTAGTGTGAGGGTTAGCATTAGGGTTAGTGTGAGGGTTAGCATTAGGGTTGGTGTCAGAGTTAGCATTAGGATTAGTGTGAGAGTTAGAACTAGGATTAGTGTGCGGGTTAACATTATGGTTAGTTTGAGGGTTAGCATTAGGGTTAGTGCTAGGTTTAGTGTAAAGTTTAGCATTATGGTTAGTGTGAGGGATAGCATTATGGTTAGTGTGAGGGTTATCATTAGGGTTAGTACTAAGGTTATTGTGAAGGTTAGCATTATGGTTAGTGTGAGGGTTAGCATTAGGGTTAGTATCAGTGTTAGCATTAGGGTTAATGTGAGAGATAGCATTGATACAATATAATAATGATAATTAGAAAAACACCACATATAGACAAGCAATGATCATATAGCTACCATGCAATATGCACCAGTCACCCTCTCCCTGGCGTAATCCACTGCATCTCTCCTTCGCCCACTGCCTGTCACACACTGCCAATCACCTTCTACCTGGCATAACCCACTGACTCCATCACCCGCTGTCTGTCAGCTTCTCTTTGTCACCCACTGCCAGTCACCCTCTCCTTGGCGTCACCTACTGCCTCTCTCCGTCACCAGTTGTTTGTCACCCACTGCCAGTCACCCACTGCTTCATTCACTCACCCCCTTCCTGTCACTCACTACCAGTCACACACTGCTTCTCTCTGTCACCCTCTCCCTTTCATCCTCCAGTCACCCTGCTTCTCTCCAGTCATCCACAGCTTCTCTCCGTCACCATCTCCCTTTCACCCACTACCAGTAACCCTGCTTCTCTCCGTCACCCTCTCCCTGTCACCCACTACCAGTCTCCTTATCCCTGGAATCACCTACTGCCTCCCCCTGTCACTCACTACCAGTCAGCCACTTCTTCTCTCCGTCATCCTTTCCCTGTCACTCAATACCAGTCACCCTCTCCCTGGTGTCACCCACTGCCTCTCTCTGTAATCATCTGTCTATCACCCACTGCCAGTCACCCACTGCTTCACTCAGTAACCCTCTCCTTGTCACCAGCTACCAGTCACACCCTCCCCCTTTCACCCACTACCAGTCACCCTGCTTCTCTCCACTCATCCACTGCTTCTCTCCGTCACCCTCTACCTGCCACCCACTACCAGTCACCACACCTGGCATCACCCACTGCCATTCAGCTTCTCCATCACTCAATACCAGTCAGCCACTCCGTCACCCACCACCAGTCACCCACTGCTTCTCTACCTCACTCTCTCCCTGTCACCCACCACCAGTCACCCTCTCCATGGTGTCACCTACATCCTCTCTCTGTCACCCTCTGTCTGTCACCCACTACCAGTCATCTACTGCTTCTCTCCATCACCCTCTTCCTGTCACCCACTACCAGTCACCCACTGGTTCTGTCCGTCACCCTCTCCCTGTCACCGACTTCCAGTCATCCTCTTCCTGGCATCACCCACTGCCTCTCTCCATTATCCTCTCTATTACCCACTGCCTCTCTCCATCACCCTCTCCCTGTCACCCACTGCCAGTCACCCTCTCTCTGTCATCACCCACTGTCTCTCTCCATCATTTTCTCCGTTACCCACTGCTTCTCTCTATCACCCTCTCCCTGTCACCCACTAACAGTCACCCTCACCCTGGCATCAACTACTGCCTCTTTTCGCCACCCTCTCCCTGTCACTCACTGCCTGTCACCTCTTCCCCATCCCTGTCCAATGGAGAGCATCCCTGACATGTCAGTATTTAATTTACAGGTGCTTTTGACTGTTTTGGTCCTGTTTTCGACATGCCAATCCGACATTTTTAAAGTCGAATTGGCATTGTCGAAAAACGGGCCAAAAACCTGTTGAAAACGCCCCCCGCAAATTCAGTCGGAAAAATGACACTGTCATTGCATAGGTCAAATGCAAATTCGACCTATTTCTGTATCAAAAAGTGCCAGTTTTTAAAACCGGCATGAATTAAATAGACTTATAAGTCTATCATTCATCTCTGTAGAAGAAGCAGAGATGAATAATTAGTTTACTGCATGCCCATACAATATGAGTCAAAGACACCTCTGAGTGTCATTTAGTCATACCATTTGAAAGAGCATTTAAGCCCAGACGATGACTAGTACAGTATGTACTGTATAGATATAAAAGAGGTAAAATATGGCCTCAGTGGCTGATTACACAGTAATCTAATTGGCAGCTTTGTTCCACTGGAAACATATGCGAGAGTACCATCTTCACATAACTACTTGCTTGGAAATAGGGGAACGGAAATATCTGTATACGTGGTACAAAGTTGGGAGTATGTTTATAAGGAGACTAATAAGTACGATCTACAAATTGATGGACAAAACTCAGACCCCTAAGATGACAAGAAAGAAGCATTTCCGCTCTGAAATTCTGGATTGCAGAAGAATGACAGAAAGATGGAAGTGTCTTGTCAAACCTAGGCATTTTTTTTAGATAAGTTTCCATGCGTAGTATGCTGCGGCAATTAATGGTTACTCAGATAGAGAGGGAGAAGCAGATGCTTCTGGTAGGTAGACTAAGTGAACATC
Source organism: Pseudophryne corroboree (assembly GCF_028390025.1). NCBI lineage: Eukaryota > Metazoa > Chordata > Amphibia > Anura > Myobatrachidae > Pseudophryne > Pseudophryne corroboree. The sequence continues at coordinate 941,416,387 of NC_086444.1, read as the reverse complement.
TGGGCTAAAGGATTGTTCACCTGCAAAATTCATAAAATTAAAATAGCCCCCAGTACAATCTATAGCATACCTAGAAGTGCCAGCTAAAGCATAATCTGTAAGACTAGAAAGGTTGACACCCCTAGTTTCACAGGTTGTTGTAGTTTAAACCGAGAGATGCATGGGGCATTTAATAGTCAATATAAACGGATCAATCATCTTATTTAGCAGTTTAAGATCACACTGTCATAGTAACAATGGCAAAATTTGGATAGGGAACAAAAGATAGGGAAAACTAAAATCTAGATCTTAATTAAATGGCAGTCGGCAGCATGCCCCTCACTAGCGATGACTTCCATATGTTTTTCGTGTAGGGCTGACGGACGATGTCGCAGATGACGTGTGGGATTACGTATTATCAGCAACATAGCGGGTACACACTAGATGATGTGCCCGATATGTCAGTACGATCCACCAGATCGGATGATATATCATCTAGTGTGTACCCAGCTTAAGAGTTGAATATTTTGCACTGAAGTATGCCCTTGAGCAAATCCAGTCTGAGAATGGTGGCGGGAGGAGGGTAGGAGATTTTGCAAACATGGTGCTATCAGCTTAGAAAAGGATTTCAAGTGTTGATTTAACAATGATATAGGAAGGTGCAAATGTACCAGGGAGTAGACCTTACCTGGCTTTGGCAAAATTATAATTCAAGCTAAATTAAAGTAATTACCATCCAACATAAAATAAAGGAGGTTAGATGTGGGACTATATGAGGAGCCACTATTTTATAATACTCAGTACTAAATCTGTCAGGACGGGAGTATTTTCCTTTAGGCAACAATTTGACTAAAGCTGACTATTCCTATTCCATTTCTGGGCAAGCTAAAGAAAATCTGCCAGTCCTGGTAACAGTCGGTAAATTTGCCTCTCTCTAGAATTTTATGCCTCGTGTAAAGAAACAAAGTAGTTGAAATACTCCTGAGAGATGGGCTTCTGCACCATTTTAACAGAGATCACTGTGGTCACTGCACCACTTTTCCAGAGATCTGCACATGCGCTGTACACTCTGGGACAATGCTAGAGTTCCCTAAGGACCCTAGTGCTCAGATCTAAGTGCTGCCGACTAGAGAGGAGGGGGCCCAGGCGGAGCACACGGGCCTCCTCTTTAGAAACAACCCTGCCTGTATCCCCTCACCAAGCAACTCTTACCCTGGGGAGAGACTCAATTGCGCTGCACTCCCCAGTACCCAGACCCGAGCACCACACAACAGACCCGACCAGAATAGGCCGGCACAGGGCATGGGAGTCCTAGCTAGCAAAGCTGCTGCCATGTCCCGTAACTGCCTGCAACAGAGGTGGACCTGGAAGAGAAAGTGCATGCTCGCGTCACTGTGTGTGAGAGGTTCCTGTCACTCATAACGTCTCTGAGGAAGCCGCTGACTGGATAAAAGGCGGAGAAACGCATAAGACGTCATTCACGGTGTCCGGTACTGACACTCCTCACTCGGTAAATTCACCCTTACAAAGCCCCATTTGGATCCTCCGGATATGGCACCAATAATGTGCTGAAGGCACCCGGAGCCGGGAGTTCCCCAAAATCACCCACTGCTGGGAGTCGGGCTATATATATACAAAAGGTGATATGAAATACCGATGTGCTTCACTGTTTTAAACACCTTCTGATCACAGTTCCTGTCCAAGTTTCCTTTACAAATTAATATTGTTCTAAAAACTTTTAAATTGGACAAGGAACCATTTACTTCAGTGCACTGAAAAAAGTTACTATTTCAGCTGATTCTAACTGCATGAAGTTCATACTAACTGGACTAATTTGTCATCTGTGCATGATTATTAATTAATTTTTATAATTAAGCTGGAATTGATTACAGGGCTGTATGTGCAATAGTTCCGGTACCGGTATACACTGTCTATATTCTTTTTTATTAATTTTATTAAAAAATATACACTTTCAATTTAGCGCTGTTTATTTGTTTGTTGGTGCCATGTCCCGTAACTGCCTGCAACAGAGGTGGACCTGGAAGAGAAAGTGCATGCTCGCGTCACTGTGTGTGAGAGGTTCCTGTCACTCTAAGGTTGTGGTCATACCGCCTGCAACTATTTAAACAAGATGGCTCACATTTATACATAAACAAACAGCGCTAATACAATATTATGAGCAGACAGGTGTATGTGATAAAAAGCAAATGGAATTTATTTCATGTTTCCCATAAAATTCATTTTGTTTCAACTTGGACACATAGGGCGATGGCAGTATTTATCCAGTGGTAGGTGGGCCTTATTGTTAATTTGCCATCGCCCTATGTGTCCAAGTTGAAACCAAAAGACTGTTTTTTTAAACATATATTCACACATATATATCTTTTTATTGTTTATTGCTGTTTTTTAACTTGTACTTATCCAATATTGAATACCATTAATTTTATGGGAAATATGAAATAAGTTCCATTTGCTTTTTATCACATACACCTGTCTGCTTATAATATTGTATTAGCGCTGTTTGTTTTTGTATAAGTGTACCATTTGGATTGACTATCTAATTTTTCACTGCTGCTTAGAGAGATCACTCTAATTAAGTGCGTGGTAACCCACTTTTTAAATGAGGTTAGTCCCTACTTTATCCCCCCCCCCTGTCGCCGGCCAGTCTATTGGCAACATCCCATCTTAAATAGAACTCCCATCTTAGTAAATTGACCCCAATATCTGCTAAGGAAGGTAGGCCCTCATTCCGAGTTGTTCGCTAGCTGTTTTCGTTCGCAGCACAGCGATCAGGCTAAAAATCGGCAATTCTGCGCAACGTACTTTCACAAAAGCCAATGCAGTTTTACACAAGCTCTAGCGACGCTTTTCAATCGCACTGCTGGCCGCAGAGTGATTGACAGGAAGTGGGTGTTTCTGGGTGGTAACTGGCCGTTTTCGGGGAGTGTGTGGAAAAACGCAGACATGCCAGATAAAAACGCAGGAGTGGCTGGAAAAACGTAGGCATGGCTGCTGAACGCAGGGCGTGTTTGTGACGTCAAAACAGGAACTAAATAGTCTGAAGTGATCGCAAGGTAGGAGTAGGTCTGCAGCTACTCTGAAACTGCACAATCTTTTTTGTAGCAGCGCTGCGATCCTTTTGTTCGCACTTCTGCTAAGCTAAGATACACTCCCAGAGGGCGGCGGCTTAGCGTTTGCACTGCTGCTAAAAGCAGCTAGCGAGCGAACAACTTGGAATGAGGGCCGTAGACCAATAAAGGTGTTCTAGAATCATGACTGCACAGAGACAGCTAGTTACAGTACACAGATGATCAGATAAATGCAATATGGAAAGTCGAGGACAAGATGGTATGTCAGTACAGGGGTTGAGAATGACAGGATGCACCAGTAACTAGATCACTTTACATAAAATGTAATTGTCATAAATAAAATAGAATTTGTAGCAGCTATACCTGAGCATTAGCCATGCCCACCTGTATCAGTTAAGTGACATTTCCAAAGTAATTTAAATTATTATGGCCTTAAAAAAGATAAGAGTGATAAAGTACTAACAAATCAGCTCCTAACTGTCATTGTTCAAACACATCCTGAAACATGGCAGTTAGGAAGCTGACTGGCTGGTCATTTATCACTCTCCACTTAGTCACTTAGGGGTCTATTTATCACCATCCGCATCCAGGATGCGGATGACAGTTGATAAAATCTCCCAAACTCGTACAGTGATAATTTAATACAGTACATCACAGGGATGTATCAATTATCGCATGCAGGAGCAGAGCTTGAGGTCAAGCTCTGTCCCTGCGATGCCTCTTCGCAGCATCATCGGGGTATTTTTCATAAAAAATATTCCGATGTCCTGCTGAGCATGCGCCGCCCCTGCCGACATCGCCGCTACCACCACCGCCCAGTCGAATTCCCCCCCCCCCCCATTGCGACTACCCCTGCGGACCCCCCAAGCAGAATAATATACTCAGTTGTCCAAGGAGCCGGTCCGCGCTGCTTTAGGAGGCTGCCGAGCGTCGGGTCCTTCTCCTGCGCTGTGACTCCCGGCGCTGTAAAGTGCGCTGCCATTTTGCAGCATCACTTTACTGCACCGGGGTCACATTGCAGCATATTGGGGACCCGGCACCCGGCAGTGCTCACCGGAGCAGCGGACACCGGCTCCCTGGACAGGTGAGTATGTTTTTGTTTTACTTTTGTTTTGTTTTTTTTACACTGTGATCAGCTTGTGTGTCCATCGGACACACAGAGCTGATCACACTACCAGGTCCCCGCTCAGCTTTCTCTGCCAGGGGCAGAGAAAGCTGGGCAAAAGGGTGCTTATCGCAGTGCTGCCCTGTGAACTCGTCAGCCTGAGCTGGCGAGATTATCACAGGGCACACTGCGGTATTTTTTCACATTTTTTTTTTTTTTTAAATTTGGCCACATCACATTTCCCATTGTAAGTATGGGGAATGCAATGTGGGTTACTAAAAAAAGGGAATTAAAGGGTTTGGAGCAGTTTTTCATGAAAACTGCCCCAAATGCCCTTTAATACATTTAGGTGATACTAAAATAATGTGAAAAGGGTGTGAAAACACCCTTTTTCACAATATTTTAGTAAAAATAATGTTAATAAATAGACCCCTTAGGCTTAATACATTTGGACCTATGTTTGTTTTATGTTGGAACACAAATGTATACAAAAAAATAAAATCCAACCACTGAGGTAAGTAAAATCAGCAGTTATTTATTGTTCTTTCCACTGTAAGCAGGGCCGCAACTAGGGGGGGGGGGGGGGGGCTAGGGGGGCAGGCGACCTGGGCGCTGGATTTGAGGGGGCGCCGAGTCCCCCCTAACCAGAGCTGGCGCTACCCGCTAAGCGTTGTCCGCGATGAGTGGAGGCTCCAGCCCCACATAGCACTGCCGCTGTCTGTCTCTGAAGTGAGGGGAGAGAAGACCTGGTCATGGAGATCGCGCTGAAACTGCTCCGTCCTGCACTGCCTAAGTGTGCCGCTGCCTGTCAGCTGTTTGACAAGCGCAGCAACAGCAGAGTGGGGAACTCTGCTGCTTGCTGCGCCTGTGAAACAGCTGACAGGCAGCGACAAGCTTAGTCAGTGCAGGACGGAGCAGTTTCAGCGCGATCTCCATGACCAGGTCTTCTCTCCCCTCACTTCAGAGACAGACAGCGGCAGTGCTATGTGGGGCAGGAGGCAGGGCCGGCCCCAGGCATAGACAGAATAGGCAATTGCCTAGGGCATTTGCCTTCACCTAGGGGCAGGCTCAGATACCATTGGTGGTCCGTGGGGCACCCGCTGCTCGGCGCCGCCGCCGACTCTACTTTTGCAAAACTGCACAGAGCCGCCTGCTGTAGCGCCGGAGCGGGTGCAGAGAGTGTACCTTCGGATGCGGACTACATTGCGGGCGGAGATTAAGAGGCAGACTGGCTCTTCAACTTCAAGCGTCACTGACCCTAACAAATATGGCTGCCACTTCGGGAGGAGGGCTGCTGCGCATGCCCGGCAGCAGCAGCTCCTCCTCCCATGGTTCTTTGCTGAGTCTGCCAGACTCTGGTATCCGTGCACTGAGCCACAGCCCATCTACCTCCCCACCACAAAGCAGCATCTTTGAAGGGGCGGCCCAGGCCAGTACCATATTTGTTAAAAAAGTTAAGCCATATTAATTAATTTATTAAAAAGTGGCAAGGTCCAATGCATCATTTCGGCAGGCTGCATATGTATCTATAGATATATATAGATATATAGATATATAGATATATATATAGATATAGATATATATATATAGATATAGATATAGATAGATAATATATATATATATATATATATATATATATATATATATATATATGAGTCAGAACAAGCAAATGTTCAAGACAGGACATGGCACTCCAGGACTTAGTATAGATGATTTTTAATGTATCAACTTGGTCAACAACCTGCATCACTCCAAAAGCCAGTGGTGCAGTGTAAACTGTAACATCATAGCACAAGCAAGTTACATACGATGCAGCATTTCGGGTCACGCAGGACCCTTCCTCAGGTCATGCTAGTGCTTCTAACAGACAGATGAACAAACACACATATAACATAAATCTTACCTATATAGCGTCCCCATGCCGGCGTCTTCGGTCTCAGGGCAGCGTGGAGCTTCCGGTCAGGACGAAACGCCTGGAAGATGACGTCATCGGGCAGCGGCGGTAACCACAGCAACCCGATGCACGGAGCTGTTGACGCTTCTGGACAGGACTGGACGCCTGAGTGGTGTCATCATCGGGAGGCGGCGGTAACCACAGCAACCCGATGCACGGAGCTGGTGACGCTGTCCCCGGCCGTGCTGCCTAGCAGGGGAGGCTATAAAAATATAAACATATAAAGCAATTGGTAAAAGAGCAACAGCAGATCAGGTGGAAAAACGAAACACAATACATTTAAAAAATAAGTGTGCAGTGCTGGTAAGCAGGTTGAGACACACTAAAATGTGACCTACAACCTGCGCATCAAACACCACAGAACAAAAACCTCATGTTATAATGGATTAACAGTAATGCATGGAGCTAACTGGCATACACTAGTGAAGGATAGTATATCAAGGTGTCTGTCAAAGTAATATACATACATTACCAATAACGTACATGACTGCCATACCAAATGGTCCCAACAGACTCACCTAATCAATTATTGGATAATATGGCCACCTAGCCGGAATTACCTATATTGTAGATAATTCCAATTAATTTTCTCATTAAGTCCTGAAGGGTGCAACGTGTTCAACTTAATAATCCACTTAGCCTCTAGTTTATGTAATGCCAGGACCCTATCACCACCTCTAGGTAACTCTGGGATATGGTCAATTATTTGATAACGGAGTTCAGACAGTGTATGGGCCTTAGCGCAACAATGTCTGGATACCGGTTGTTCATTGGCATTACCTGCTAATGCCTGGCTAATATTGTAGCGGTGCAAAGCCATGCGTTCGCGTAAAGTGCGGGTAGTAAGACCTACATATAGTAATTTGCATGGACAAATAATGTAATAGATGATAAATCTGGTCGTGCAGTTTAACACATGCCTGATGTTGAATTTCTGCTTAGTTACTGGATGTATAAAAATTGATCCTGTAATCAAAGAAGAACATGTAATGCAAGAAGGACATTTATAACAACCAGCTTTCTTAACTGATCCAAAAATGCCTGGTTTAGGGGAGTAGTCAGTGATATCGGTTTTAACTAACACGTCACACAAATTGCGACCTCTTTTGTAACTCGTCATGATTTGAGTGTTGTGGAAACCCGGTAAGGATTTGTCGGTCTTAATTATAGGCCATAGTGCTTTACTAGCACGGGGTATGATGGGACTAGCAGTAGAATACCTAGTGGACCAAATAAATTTATTATGATCTTGCTTCTTATCAGGTGTTTCTTGGAGTATAATTTCTCGATCTTGACTCATCACCCGATTTTTAGCTAATTGCAGATCCCTACTGTTATAACCACGGCTTCTAAACTTATTGACCACAGTTTCCAATGCATCACCTAACTGTTCAGGATTGCTGGTAATGCGAGCCACCCGTAGCATTTGCGAATAGGGAAGACCCTTCTTCAACGCTACTGGATGGTGGCTGCTAGCGTCAAGCAATGAATTGCGATCAGTGTTTTTGTAAAACACTGTAGAACTCAATTTGCCATCAGTCAGATGGACTGTGACGTCCAGATAATCAATCTTATCGGGTCTACAAACAAAAGTGAACTTGATGGGACCCGGTGTCTGGTTAATATTCTGCATCATTTCGTGAAAAGAAACATAACTCCCCTGCCATAGCATAAATAAATCATCTATATACCTATTGAAGCATCTGATGTTGGCACTGTATATAGCATTGTAAAAAAATAATTTTTGTTCCTGATCGAACATAAATACATTGGCATATGCTGGTGCCACACTGCTGCCCATGGCACAACCAGCTCTCTGTAAATAAAACCTACCATTAAACAAAAAATAATTTTTGGTAAGAACCAATTCTAATAATTTAAGAAATAATGTCTTATCCAGACCAAATTCAACATCTAGATTACTAATAAATCTGTCCATGGCATCTAATCCCTCTCCATGTGGTATGGACGTATATAAAGAAGAGACGTCCATAGTGCAAAGTAACGTGTCTGCTGGCAGTTCATCAAACTCCTTGATATTTCTAAGAAATGTTGACGTATCCTTGAGATATGTATGTCGTATGGTCATGTGAGGTTGGAGAAGGGAGTCCAGGAATTCCGCTGTCGGCTGGTACAAAGAACCCCTAGCCGACACAATAGGTCGACCCGGGGGGTTCACTAAGCTATTGTGGACCTTTGGCAGTGTATATAGACAAGGAATAATAGGATTCTTGGGAATAAGGGCCTCCTTCAGCCTCGGATTGAGCAATTTGTCCAAGACCGCCTGGTCTAAAATCGTGTTAAGTTTCTTTTGGAAATCTACCATCGGATCTTTTTCTAAAATCATGTAAGTATCGGTGCAAGCAAGTTGTCCCATGATTTCTTGGACATACTGTGATCTGTCTTGCAACACTATGCCCCCACCCTTGCCGCCGGGCGGATAATGATGGACGCATCTTGGCTCAGATCTTTCAAAGCTTTATACTCATCACGTGATAGATTGTTATAAATCGGTTTTGGAGTAGCTAAGAATCTATTGACTGAATCGTCCATCAACCTCCCAAACGTCTTCAACGATGCATTGTTGGAGACGGGATCGAATGTTGAGATATGGTACTTTCGCATGATGTAATTCGCTGGGTCCGATGATGGTTGACTGCTTGTATGTTGAAAAAATTCTCTTAAACGTAACTTTCTATTCATCTGATGTATGTCGGCCTGCCACTCAAAAGGGTCATGATGACTCGTTGGGACGAAAGACAGTCCTCTATTGAGTACAGCTTCTTCCGTAGATGTTAATTGCCTCGAGGACAAATTAAAGATCAAGTTTTCTTGGACTTGTTCCATTTTGCTGATCCTTTGGTTTTGTCCGCCGCGTCTCGTGGGCTTGGACCAGCCTCTGCCCTGGCCCTGGTGGTAGCCCCTAAATGGGGACGTTTTGCAGAAAGAGCATCATCTGAATCGGCGACCACAAAGTCGCTATCGCTATTTGATGAATGATGTCCTTTATCCGGACGACCCCTGCGTTGCCGATACGTAGTACGTGTCTGAGCTTTGTAGTTGGATTTGGCGGAATTTGTGCCCGTTAGCCATCTATAAACCTGGAAGTCTTCATAATCATTTTGAACAACTTGTAATTTTGATTTCTTAAATTTGAGTAATTCTTTGCGGTAATTCTCTATTTGTTGTGTCAATTTAGCCCAGGTTGCTGCATGGTTAGGGTCAGACATAATTCCTGCGTGGGTGGTATTTAGAGCCTCAATTTTAGACTTGGCGACTTGTAATTCTCGTCCTGATTCTTCTATGACAAGAAGCATCAAGTCAAAACTGCACTTATTCAGTACAGAAATCCACCGTCGGCAAAATTCGGGGTTAGTCCTCCCTATTGTCGGGGTGTTGCAGACACGGAAACCCAGCGGGATCAGCTTTTGTCTAAAGTAATCTGAGAGTGTAGAGCCGTGTAATAGATGTCAGTTTCACGTTTCTTCAAACGTAATAGCTGTTTAAATACATCATCAACCGTATCGTCCAATGCCTCTGGCACACAATCTTCAGCAAATAAGATACGGTCAGCTTGTGCCTTATTGAAGCTCAATGTATCACCAGTCTGAGATGACATGTCCATGAATGGACTGGCCTCCACTCTGTCGACGTCAGTAGCTTCCATCTTACAAGTTATATCCACCAATGCTGGTCATGAATCACCAACGCAATAAATGTAAAAAAATTAATTGTGACGGGTGCCTTGATACACAGGGGTATTACCCCAATCACACACAATGTCCTGATAATCCGGCACTCCCAGTAATGTCCAACCGCCTGTGTGCCCCTGTCCAGAATTCAGATATATGGAGGAGTCAGAACAAGCAAATGTTCAAGACAGGACATGGCACTCCAGGACTTAGTATAGATGATTTTTAATGTATCAACTTGGTCAACAACCTGCATCACTCCAAAAGCCAGGGGTGCAGTGTAAACTGTAACATCATAGCACAAGCAAGTTACATACGATGCAGCATTTCGGGTCACGCAGGACCCTTCCTCAGGTCATGCTAGTGCTTCTAACAGACAGATGAACAAACACACATATAACATAAATCTTACCTATATAGCGTCCCCATGCCGGCATCTTTGGTCTCAGGGCAGCGTGGAGCTTCCGGTCAGGACTAAACGCCTGGAAGATGACGTCATCGGGCAGCGGCGGTAACCACAGCAACCCGATGCACGGAGCTGTTGACGCTTCCGGACAGGACTGGACGCCTGAGTGGTGTCATCTTCGGGAGGCGGCGGTAACCACAGCAACCCGATGCATGGAGCTGGTGACGCTGTCCCCGGCCGTGCTGCCTGGCAGGGGAGGCTATAAAAATATAAACATATATATATAATACGCACACATAGTTACATGAGCGGGTGGGGGGTGCCAAGCTAATGCCTTGCCCCGGGTGACGTAAATCCTAGTTTCGGCCCTGCTGTAAGGTTATGTGTCTTCTCTTTAATATAACCTTTGCATACAGTATGTCATCTTGTGGGTTTTTAACCACATGCACTAAAACTCACAACAAAAACAATCAATGTTCACAACTAACACAAACTAAAGGGCAGAAACACTTTCCTGGACATTTCACTTTGATGTGTACTTCACCTCAACATTTATTTATTTTCACAATGGGTTAGTGGCAGGAGCCTGTGCATTCATACACAGGAAAACATTCTACATTGCTAGGTATAGGGAAGTGGAACAAATAAGTAACTAAAGCTGGAACTTTCTTTGTTAAATAGAAGATTCACATACACCTATACAGTATGACATGCAACATATTTTGGCCGAGGCAATTAGGTATGAACATTAGAGCAAATTATTTTTTATTCTGTTCATCTATCATTTTCAGACATCACTTCTGTTTTCTTGTGAGGAAAATGGTATTAATATATATAAGCAATTGAATGCCTTGCCAATATGGGTGCAACCCATTGTTACAGTCTACACCAGTGGTTCTCAAACCTGTGTGCCGTGGTACCCTGGGGTGCCTCGGGACACTTGCAGGGATGCCTTGGATTGGTGGTCCAGGATCAATTCAAATTATTTATGGTCAATGCAGGGCCATCTTAACAGCAGTGTAGGCCCCTGGCCAAAGCAATGCACTGGGGCCCCTACCCATCCTCCAGCGGAAGGGCTGGGGGGTGCTATCTGCGGCAGCTTTGATGTCCCGCGGACAGTAGGGGGTGTTCTATCTTTCGTTCAGCATGTAGGTCCTGGAGCAGTAATTTCTGCTAATTACTTCTTTACTGCATAGATTGCGGGAGATGGGGTGGGAGAACACTCAACTGTAAAAGGGGGCATTGGGCTGTATGATGGCTCCCCGGTACATGACTTCTAGGATTGAAGGGGGTGTTTAATACACAGGGGAGGGATGTATAGTGGAGTGGGCTTAATATTTATCATTTTCTGATGGGGGGCATCTTGCAGTTCCTGGAAATAGATTTCTTAGCTTTCAATTGAATAAAAAAAACTAGAGAGTCCCACTTTTCAGGAGGTACTGGGGACTTTAAGAGTTCTGTAGCTAGAGCAATCCACCAATTAAATTATAAAACTGCATACCAGGTGTGTGGAGCTGGAGCAGGGACCACCTTGGTTCTGGGCATAGTAGAGACAAGCTGTCCACAGATAGGGGAGAGTCTCAGCTTTTTGAGTATACCGTTAGAAAAACTCTAAGTCAGGCAGAACCTGAGATATCTGACTGAGAAGGGCAATTAACAGGCTCAAATGGGGGGGGGGGGGGGGTGGACCCTCATCTCTCCCCGTTGTGATAGTGCCCAAGAGAAGTTATTGTCTTTTAACCAGACTGATCCCTAGACAATAATCCCTGTGCTACAGAAAATGAAAGAATTACAGAACTGGGGAAAGATCTGTTAATTCAGGGAACACATATTTGAAAGTGGGTCTTGTAAGGATCCCAGCAATCGGGATCCCTGCAATTGGAATACATACGCTGGAATCCCGTCACTGCTCAGAATGCCTTAAGTCGTGTCCTCGACATGAATCTCAATGCCGGCACTGGAATCCCGAACGGTGCTGCTATGATACAGGGGAGAGGAGGTTAGGTTTAGGCACCACCAGGGAGGGTTAGGGTTAGGCTACGGTGGAGGGAGGGTTAGTTTTAGGCTGTGGGGAGGGAGGATTAGGGTTAGGCTGCAGGGAGGGAGGGTTAGGCTGCAGGGAGGGAGGTTAGGCACCACCGAGGAGAGTTAGGGTTAGGTTGCAGTGGAGGGAGGGTTAGGTTTTGGCTGCGGGGAGGGAGGGTTAGGGTTAGGCACCAACGGGGAGGGTTAAGGTTAGGCTGGGAGGGAGGAGGGTTGTGGTCAGGCTTTGGGTAAGGAGGGTTAGAGAGGTTAGGAATTAGGTTTAGTATACTTGTATGCAGAGGCGGATTGGCCATAGGGTTTACAGGGAAAATTCCCAGTGGGCCGACGCACCCGTGGGGCCTGTTTTGTTTGAGGACATGTGGTCCTTTTTATAGACATAATGAATAAGATGCAAAATAATTAGCATATATGAAAATGACTTTGCCACTTAGCCTGTGATTGCAGATGATCTAGTATATGCTCTGTCTGCCTGCTTGGCTGACATATAAGATTGAGTGAATAGTGATTGGGATACCGTTGGTGTAATAAGCAAGAAAATATATCTTTCTAAAGAATTATATAGTTTCCTAAATTCTGAAGGTGTATCATATAATGTGTCATAATATTTAATTTTATTTATTTTTAACTACCCCCTTGATGTTGGACATGCCCACTATCTGGAAAGTCTTGGGGGGAGGGTGCTGCTGCCATGGCCCATGGCTAGACCTTACACCTCTGGTGCTGCCCATGTGGGGCCACTAGTACAAATTTTTTCAGGGCCGCTTTTTGTTCCCAATCCGCCCCTGCTTGTATGCTAGGTTTTGGAATCCTGAGCATCGGGATGGCGCTGTCTGTATTTTGACTACCGGCATCCCAAGCACTGGGATCCCGATACCATCCCTTTGAAAGATGGGAGTCCCCTCTTTGAAATTATGTGCCCTCTTTGTAGTTATTGGGACTTTATCACCCTGCACTAAGAAAAACAGGAGGTGGATGATAGATAGACAGTGAAAAGGTCTGCAGTCAATAGGTCGACACCATATGGTCATCAGTCAATAGGTCGACAGGTACACACGGTCATCAGGGTCAAAAGTTTGACATGTAAAAGGTAGACAGTACAAAAAGTCAACAGGTACATTAGGTCGACAGGTTCAAAAGGTTGACATGACAATGGTCGACAAATAAATGGTCAACACGTTTTTGTGCTTTTTTCATGTTTTTACAAACTTTGCTGAATTTACTATACCTGTCACAAACTATTACCCTGAGTAACGTGCCCCAAGCTTGGCGAGTGAAGCGAGCCCGTGAGGGGATGCTTTTCTACTAATTTGGGTCTTATATGGGTAAACATACAAAATAACACACACGCAGACACACAAAACTTTCAACCTTTTTAGTGTGACCCATTTTTATGTCGACCTTTTGACCCTATTGACCTTTTGTACCAACTGACCATATGGTGTCGACCAACTGTTTGTAGATCTTTACACTGTCAATCTGTTAGACAGTGAAAAGGTCTAGTTGCTATTGCCTGATGACTGGTGACAATGATGCAGTGCCGGAACCCCGTCACCAAACTTGTGACATCAAGACATCATGCAGAGAGGGTGGGGATGCCGGCGTCAAGCAGTAGGGCAACCCTGGCCGCTCTACAGGGTGCAGGGTGCATGCGCAGAGCTTCCTTTGGATCCATCTCTGCAACAGCGCTACTGACAGCAGAGTGCCGTTCCAGGCACCCTGTAAGCCAGGGGTGGGGAACCTCCGGCCCGCGGTCCGTATAAGGCCCGCAAAGCCGTTTGGTCCGGCCCACCAGCTTGTGTCAGTGAGACACGCTGCCGCTCAGTCCGGCGGCAGCGTGTCTCAGCTGTCAGAACAGGGAGGAGAGCGCGGCTGTCGGGTGGGAGCGGCGGCGTGTAGGACTTGAAACCAGCCGCCGGTTCGTGAGCCAATCAGAGCTCGCGGACCGGCAGCCAATCAGGTCAAGTTCTACACGCCGCCGCCGCCCAACATAGCCGCGCTCTCCTCCGTGACCCGCCGAAAGCAGCACGGAGGGGAGGGGGGGGGGCAGGGCAGGGCATCTGTATGCCTGGCACTGTGGAGGGCATCTGTATACCTGGCACTGTGGGGGGCATCTGTATACCTGGCACTGTGGGGACATCTGTATACCTGGCACTGTGAGGGAAATTTGTATACCTGGCACTGTGAGGGGCATTTGTATACCTGGCACTGTGAGGGGCATTTGTATACCTGGCACTGTGGGTGCATCTGTATACCTGGCACTGTGGGGGCATCTGTATACCTGGCACTGTGGGGACATCTGTATACCTGGCACTTTGAGGGGCATTTGTATACCTGGCACTGTGAGGGGCATTTGTATACCTGGCACTGTGAGGGGCATTTGTATACCTGGCACTGTGGGGGCATCTGTATACCTGGCACTGTGAGGGGCATTTGTATACCTGGCACTGTGGGGACATCTGTATACCTGGCACTGTGAGGGGCATTTGTATACCTGGCACTGTGGGGGCATCTGTATACCTTGGACTGTGGGGGCAATTGTGGATCTGGCACCGCACTATTGGGGGCATATGTGTATCACGTCCCATTTTAACTGGCCACACCCATTTTTTGGGCGCGCGCGCCTCTGGCGGGCACACACAGTACCTCTAAGGGGCAGTCCTACTGGGGGGGCAGGGTCATTTTTTACGTTGAGAATTTTTGTATGGCCCCCGAAGGATTTTATAAATATCCAAATGGCCCTCGGTAGAAAAAAGGTTCCCCACCCCTGCTGTAAGCCAAATGCAGGTGCCATGGGGTAATAAGGATGCCGCCCCAGGATTCTGCACCCTGGGCGATGGCACTGCTCACCCTCCCCTAGTTACAGACAGGAGACAATGACACCCTAAACAACACAATAAATAAAATGTAATATAATAGACTTTTTCATTTTTAAAATGGTATGCCTTGTTGAGCTACTATATTATACCTACACATCATAAGCAAAATAAATAATTGTAAAATCTACAGTGGGTTTTAATGGGTTCACTACGATATGCCGGCGGTCGGGCTCCCGGCGACCAGCATACCGGCGCCGGGAGCCCGACCGCCGGCTTACCGACAGTGTGGCGAGCGCACAAATGAGCCCTTGCGGGCTCGCTGCGCTCGCCACGCTACGGGCACGGTGGCGCGCTACGCGCGCCACACTATTTTATTCTCCCTCCAGGGGGGTCGTGGACCCCGAGGGAGAATAAGTGTCGGTATGCCGGCTGTCGGGCTCCCGGCGCCAGTATGCTGGTCGCCGGGAGCCCGACCGCCGGCATACTGAAGACCACCCGTTTTAATATGGTAAGCTACTTGTAGAACGTAGCTCTTCTGCAGTTTTGGAAAACTGCATTAATGCCGAAGCAAGAACCACTGAGTGTTTCTTTGTGGTGTTTCTAAAACAAAGTATACAATTTGAATTTAGTTAACCTTCTTGAAATGTCAGGAAAAAATCCAACCTGTTAGCCATTTTGGGTAAATTTTATTTAATGCATTAGAAGGGGCAAAATGACAGATGGTATTTTCTGACAATTCAATCTTCTGAAAACAGTAAGGTATCATTTTTATGGTTACAATAGGAACATCAGTGGCACACATGGGGTGGTGGTGGTGGTGGTGGGGGGGGGGGGGGGTTCTATAAGAGATTCCTATCTCTTATGTAATAAAGTTACAGTATTGCACAATGAGATATTCATTACTTGGCTTAACAAAGAGAGGTTGAATTGGGGAACATGCCTACACGTAAAAGGTATGATGCCTCACATAGCCAACCAGTCAGAGGCAAAGAGCCAGAAAAGCTCCGTAGTAAAGGGCAAGAGCCACTATCATGCGCGCGCCTACGGCGTGCGCACAAAATGGGGGCGTGGCCTAGTTTTCACAAAGCCACACCCCATTTTTGTGCGCGCACCTTTCGGTATGACATTTGTAGGAGTATGACCTTGTGTCATAACCCCGTTTTTAGTCATGTTGTACAGTGCCACATACATATAATGCCCCAGTACAGTGCCACATACATATAAAAATGCCAATAAATGGGTGCCTCCACACTGCCAGATACATATACCCCCCTCCACAGTGCCAGATACACATATGTCCACACAGTGCCAGATAAATATATGCCCCCAGTGCCAGATACTCATGCCCCCACAGAACCAGATACACATGCCCCACAGTGCCAGCTATGCCCCCAGTGTCAGATACACATGTCCCCACAGTACCAGATATGCCCCCAGTGCCAGATACACAGGTCCCCACAGTGCCAGCTATGCCCCCAGTGCCAGATACACATGCCCCCACAGTGCCAGATATGCCTCCAGTGCAGATATACACGTCTCCACAGTGCAAGCTATGCATGTCCTTACAGTGCCAGTTTTACCACCAGTGCCAGATACATATGTCCACACAGTGCCAGCTATGCCCCCAGTGCCAGATACACATGTCCTAACAGTGCCAGATATGCCCCCAGTGCCAGATACACATGTCCTAACAGTGCCAGATATGCCCCCAGTGCAGATACACATGCCCCTACAGTGCCAGATATGCCCCCAGTGCAGATACACATGCCCCTACAGTGCCAGATATGCCCCCAGTGCAGATACACATGTCCTTACAGTGCCAGATATGCCCCCAGTGCCAGCTACACATGTCCTTACAGTGCCATCTACACATGTCCTAACAGTGCCAGATATACCCCCATTGCAGATACACATGTCCCCACAGTGCCAGCTATGCCCCCAGTGCAGATACTCATGCCACCACAGTGCCAGCTATGCATCCAGTGCAGACACACATGCCCCCACAGTGCCAGCTATGCCCCAGTGCAGACACACATGCCCCCACAGTGCCAGATATGCCCCCAGTGCAGATACACATGCCCCCACAGAGCCAGCTATGCCCCCAGTGCAGATACTCCTGCCACCACAGTGCCAGCTATGCCCCCACTGCAGACACACATGCCCCCACAGTGCCAGCTATGCCCCCAGTACAGACACACATGCCACCACAGTGCCAGCTATGCCCCCAGTGCAGATACTCATGCCACCACAGTGCCAGCTATGCCCCCAGTGCAGATATTCATGCCACCACAGTGCCAGCTATGCCCCCAGTGCAGACACACATGCCCCCACAGTGCCAGCTATGCCCCCAGTGCAGACACACATGCCCCCACAGTGCCAGCTATGCCCCCAGTGCAGACACACATGCCCCCACAGTGCCAGCTATGCTCCTAGTGAGATACGCATGTCCCCACAGTGGTTTCCCGACCCCCAAGTGCTGCTCACCATGCTGCTGCTGCTGTGAGGGGAGGGGAGGAGAGCACAGCGCACACCTCTCCTGTTCCTCTGACTCCGGCGGCGTCTATCTTCAATTCAGCGCCGGCCCGTGAGCCAATCAGAGCTCGCAGTCCGGCAGCCAATCAGGAGCCTCAGCTGCCGGACCGCGAGCTCTGATTGGCTCATGGGCCGGCGCTGACTTGAAGATAGACACCGCCGCTGGAGTCAGAGGGGCAGGAGAGACGCGTGCTGCGCTCTCCTCCCCTCTCCTCACACGCCGGAGAGTCCTAAGTAGCGCAGTGTCGGGCAGCGGTGGCCGGGAGTGGATCGAGCCGCATGCGAAGGATGAAAGAGCCGCAGGTTGGCCACCGCTGGTTTAGATGAACGTGAAAAGAGTTTTATTCTTCAATCTGGTAGCCGTAGCCCAACAGCTGTTTCAACCAAAACGGTTTTCCTCAGGAGCCCCTGGGGAAAACTGTTTTGGGTGAAACAGCTGTTGGGCCACAGCTACCAGATTCTGCTTCACATGGATTTTTCTTGAAGAATACAATTCTTTTCACGTACATCTAAACCATGAGTACTGGTAATTTCTTTTTCTAAATTGCTGAAAAAGTGAGTGTAAATATATATATATACAGATGTGTCCACATACATCTTTGCTATATCCCGCCATGTATGGCACAGTTTTGCATGCCATAGACTCAGAGATTTAGCCATGCCTTGTGATTTTTCTTAATTTGCTTCTTTAATATGTTACTTTATACATATTCTATTATGGCAAACAAAAATTTTAAAATTCATCCACTCGCTACTCGTGAAAAACAGCTTAGCCGTGTTTTGCATGTTGTGCCAAATTTGTAAAAATGAAACCCCCTGAGGAAGTCCAACGGTGACGAAACGCGTTGGGCGTGGCTAACTAAGGATGTGTTTTACCTGCTGTCTATCAGCATAGAGTCCGAGAGCTGAGACGCTGATTGGTGAAAGAACTGCAGCCAGAGTTGTGCGGGACGAGCCGCAAACTGTGATCCGGAGGCAGCGGGGATTCGTCTACACACTGGTGCTTTTAAACTATGATGTACGTGAGCATGTGATACTTGTAGTAAAAATTAGAGATGAGCGCCTGAAATTTTTCGGGTTTTGTGTTTTGGTTTTGGGTTCGGTTCCGCGGCCGTGTTTTGGGTTCGAACGCGTTTTGGCAAAACCTCACCGAATTTTTTTTGTCGGATTCGGGTGTGTTTTGGATTCGGGTGTTTTTTTTAAAAAAACACTAAAAAACAGCTTAAATCATAGAATTTGGGGGTCATTTTGATCCCAAAGTATTATTAACCTCAAAAACCATAATTTACACTCATTTTCAGTCTATTCTGAATACCTCACACCTCACAATATTATTTTTAGTCCTAAAATTTGCACCGAGGTCGCTGTGTGAGTAAGATAAGCGACCCTAGTGGCCGACACAAACACCGGGCCCATCTAGGAGTGGCACTGCAGTGTCACGCAGGATGTCCCTTCCAAAAAACCCTCCCCAAACAGCACATGACGCAAAGAAAAAAAGAGGCGCAATGAGGTAGCTGTGTGAGTAAGATTAGCGACCCTAGTGGCCGACACAAACACCGGGCCCATCTAGGAGTGGCACTGCAGTGTCACGCAGGATGGCCCTTCCAAAAAACCCTCCCCAAACAGCACATGACGCAAAGAAAAAAAGAGGCGCAATGAGGTAGCTGTGTGAGTAAGATTAGCGACCCTAGTGGCCGACACAAACACCGGGCCCATCTAGGAGTGGCACTGCAGTGTCACGCAGGATGTCCCTTCCAAAAAACCCTCCCCAAACAGCACATGACGCAAAGAAAAAAAGAGGCGCAATGAGGTAGCTGACTGTGTGAGTAAGATTAGCGACCCTAGTGGCCGACACAAACACCGGGCCCATCTAGGAGTGGCACTGCAGTGTCACGCAGGATGTCCCTTCCAAAAAACCCTCCCCAATCAGCACATGATGCAAAGAAAAAGAAAAGAAAAAAGAGGTGCAAGATGGAATTGTCCTTGGGCCCTCCCACCCACCCTTATGTTGTATAAACAAAACAGGACATGCACACTTTAACCAACCCATCATTTCAGTGACAGGGTCTGCCACACGACTGTGACTGATATGACGGGTTGGTTTGGACCCCCCCCAAAAAAGAAGCAATTAATCTCTCCTTGCACAAACTGGCTCTACAGAGGCAAGATGTCCACCTCATCTTCACCCTCCGATATATCACCGTGTACATCCCCCTCCTCACAGATTATCAATTCGTCCCCCCTGGAATCCACCATCTCAGCTCCCTGTGTACTTTGTGGAGGCAATTGCTGCTGGTCAATGTCTCCGCGGAGGAATTGATTATAATTCATTTTAATGAACATCATCTTCTCCACATTTTCTGGATGTAACCTCGTACGCCGATTGCTGACAAGGTGAGCGGCGGCACTAAACACTCTTTCGGAGTACACACTTGTGGGAGGGCAACTTAGGTAGAATAAAGCCAGTTTGTGCAAGGGCCTCCAAATTGCCTCTTTTTCCTGCCAGTATAAGTACGGACTGTGTGACGTGCCTACTTGGATGCGGTCACTCATATAATCCTCCACCATTCTATCAATGTTGAGAGAATCATATGCAGTGACAGTAGACGACATGTCCGTAATCGTTGTCAGGTCCTTCAGTCCGGACCAGATGTCAGCATCAGCAGTCGCTCCAGACTGCCCTGCATCACCGCCAGCGGGTGGGCTCGGAATTCTGAGCCTTTTCCTCGCACCCCCAGTTGCGGGAGAATGTGAAGGAGGAGATGTTGACAGGTCGCGTTCCGCTTGACTTGACAATTTTGTCACCAGCAGGTCTTTGCACCCCAGCAGACTTGTGTCTGCCGGAAAGAGAGATCCAAGGTAGGCTTTAAATCTAGGATCGAGCACGGTGGCCAAAATGTAGTGCTCTGATTTCAACAGATTGACCACCCGTGAATCCTTGTTAAGCGAATTAAGGGCTGCATCCACAAGTCCCACATGCCTAGCGGAATCGCTCCCTTTTAGCTCCTTCTTCAATGCCTCCAGCTTCTTCTGCAAAAGCCTGATGAGGGGAATGACCTGACTCAGGCTGGCAGTGTCTGAACTGACTTCACGTGTGGCAAGTTCAAAGGGCATCAGAACCTTGCACAACGTTGAAATCATTCTCCACTGCACTTGAGACAGGTGCATTCCACCTCCTATATCGTGCTCAATTGTATAGGCTTGAATGGCCTTTTGCTGCTCCTCCAACCTCTGAAGCATATAGAGGGTTGAATTCCACCTCGTTACCACTTCTTGCTTCAGATGATGGCAGGGCAGGTTCAGTAGTTTTTGGTGGTGCTCCAGTCTTCTGTACGTGGTGCCTGTACGCCGAAAGTGTCCCGCAATTTTTCTGGCCACCGACAGCATCTCTTGCACGCCCCTGTCGTTTTTTAAAAAATTCTGCACCACCAAATTCAAGGTATGTGCAAAACATGGGACGTGCTGGAATTTGCCCATATTTAATGCACACACAATATTGCTGGCGTTGTCCGATGCCACAAATCCACAGGAGAGTCCAATTGGGGTAAGCCATTCCGCGATGATCTTCCTCAGTTGCCGTAAGAGGTTTTCAGCTGTGTGCGTATTCTGGAAACCGGTGATACAAAGCGTAGCCTGCCTAGGAAAGAGTTGGCGTTTGCGAGATGCTGCTACTGGTGCCGCCGCTGCTGTTCTTGCGGCGGGAGTCCATACATCTACCCAGTGGGCTGTCACAGTCATATAGTCCTGACCCTGCCCTGCTCCACTTGTCCACATGTCCGTGGTTAAGTGGACATTGGGTACAGCTGCATTTTTTAGGACACTGGTGACTCTTTTTCTGAGGTCTGTGTACATTTTCGGTATCGCCTGCCTAGAGAAATGGAACCTAGATGGTATTTGGTACCGGGGACACAGTACCTCCAACAAGTCTCTAGTTGGCTCTGCAGTAATGATGGATACCGGAACCACGTTTCTCACCACCCAGGATGCCAAGGCCTCAGTTATCCGCTTTGCAGTAGGATGACTGCTGTGATATTTCATCTTCCTCGCAAAGGACTGTTGAACAGTCAATTGCTTACTGGAAGTAGTACAAGTGGGCTTACGACTTCCCCTCTGGGATGACCATCGACTCCCAGCGGCAACAACAGCAGCGCCAGCAGCAGTAGGCGTTACACGCAAGGATGCATCGGAGGAATACCAGGCAGGAGAGGACTCGTCAGAATTGCCAGTGACATGGCCTGCAGGACTATTGGCATTCCTGGGGAAGGAGGAAATTGACACTGAGGGAGTTGGTGGGGTGGTTTGCGTGAGCTTGGTTACAAGAGGAAGGGATTTACTGGTCAGTGGACTGCTTCCGCTGTCACCCAAAGTTTTTGAACTTGTCACTGACTTATTATGAATGCGCTGCAGGTGACGTATAAGGGAGGATGTTCCGAGGTGGTTAACGTCCTTACCCCTACTTATTACAGCTTGACAAAGGGAACACACGGCTTGACACCTGTTGTCCGCATTTCTGGTGAAATACCTCCACACCGAAGAGCTGATTTTTTTGGTATTTTCACCTGGCATGTCAACGGCCATATTCCTCCCACGGACAACAGGTGTCTCCCCGGGTGCCTGACTTAAACAAACCACCTCACCATCAGAATCCTCCTGGTCAATTTCCTCCCCAGCGCCAGCAACACCCATATCCTCCTCATCCTGGTGTACTTCAACACTGACATCTTCAATCTGACTATCAGGAACTGGACTGCGGGTGCTCCTTCCAGCACTTGCAGGGGGCGTGCAAATGGTGGAAGGCGCATGCTCTTCACGTCCAGTGTTGGGAAGGTCAGGCATCGCAACCGACACAATTGGACTCTCCTTGTGGATTTGGGATTTCGAAGAATGCACAGTTCTTTGCTGTGCTGCTTTTGCCAGCTTGAGTCTTTTCATTTTTCTAGCGAGAGGCTGAGTGCTTCCATCCTCATGTGAAGCTGAACCACTAGCCATGAACATAGGCCAGGGCCTCAGCCGTTCCTTGCCACTCCGTGTGGTAAATGGCATATTGGCAAGTTTACGCTTCTCCTCCGACAATTTTATTTTAGGTTTTGGAGTCCTTTTTTTACTGATATTTGGTGTTTTGGATTTGACATGCTCTGTACTATGACATTGGGCATCGGCCTTGGCAGACGACGTTGCTGGCATTTCATCGTCTCGGCCATGACTAGTGGCAGCAGCTTCAGCACGAGGTGGAAGTGGATCTTGATCTTTCCCTAATTTTGGAACCTCAACATTTTTGTTCTCCATATTTTAATAGGCACAACTAAAAGGCACCTCAGGTAAACAATGGAGATGGATGGATTGGATACTAGTATACAATTATGGACGGGCTGCCGAGTGCCGACACAGAGGTAGCCACAGCCGTGAACTACCGCACTGTACTGTGTCTGCTGCTAATATATAGACTGGTTGATAAAGAGATAGTATACTCGTAACTAGTATGTATGTATAAAGAAAGAAAAAAAAACCACGGTTAGGTGGTATATACAATTATGGACGGGCTGCCGAGTGCCGACACAGAGGTAGCCACAGCCGTGAACTACCGCACTGTACTGTGTCTGCTGCTAATATAGACTGGTTGATAAAGAGATAGTATACTCGTAACTAGTATGTATGTATAAAGAAAGAAAAAAAAACCACGGTTAGGTGGTATATACAATTATGGACGGGCTGCCGAGTGCCGACACAGAGGTAGCCACAGCCGTGAACTACCGCACTGTACTGTGTCTGCTGCTAATATAGACTGGTTGATAAAGAGATAGTATACTCGTAACTAGTATGTATGTATAAAGAAAGAAAAAAAAACCACGGTTAGGTGGTATATACAATTATGGACGGGCTGCCGAGTGCCGACACAGAGG
Organism: Pseudophryne corroboree; assembly: GCF_028390025.1. NCBI lineage: Eukaryota > Metazoa > Chordata > Amphibia > Anura > Myobatrachidae > Pseudophryne > Pseudophryne corroboree. Next base: position 941,392,868 of record NC_086444.1, on the reverse strand, counting down.
TAGCCACAGCCGTGAACTACCGCACTGTACTGTGTCTGCTGCTAATATAGACTGGTTGATAAAGAGATAGTATACTCGTAACTAGTATGTATGTATAAAGAAAGAAAAAAAAACCACGGTTAGGTGGTATATACAATTATGGACGGGCTGCCGAGTGCCGACACAGAGGTAGCCACAGCCGTGAACTACCGCACTGTACTGTGTCTGCTGCTAATATATAGACTGGTTGATAAAGAGATAGTATACTCGTAACTAGTATGTATGTATAAAGAAAGAAAAAAAAACCACGGTTAGGTGGTATATACAATTATGGACGGGCTGCCGAGTGCCGACACAGAGGTAGCCACAGCCGTGAACTACCGCACTGTACTGTGTCTGCTGCTAATATAGACTGGTTTATAAAGAGATAGTATACTCGTAACTAGTATGTATGTATAAAGAAAGAAAAAAAAACCACGGTTAGGTGGTATATACAATTATGGACGGGCTGCCGAGTGCCGACACAGAGGTAGCCACAGCCGTGAACTACCGCACTGTACTGTGTCTGCTGCTAATATATAGACTGGTTGATAAAGAGATAGTATACTCGTAACTAGTATGTATGTATAAAGAAAGAAAAAAAAACCACGGTTAGGTGGTATATACAATTATGGACGGGCTGCCGAGTGCCGACACAGAGGTAGCCACAGCCGTGAACTACCGCACTGTACTGTGTCTGCTGCTAATATAGACTGGTTGATAAAGAGATAGTATACTCGTAACTAGTATGTATGTATAAAGAAAGAAAAAAAAACCATGGTTAGGTGGTATATACAATTATGGACGGGCTGCCGAGTGCCGACACAGAGGTAGCCACAGCCGTGAACTACCGCACTGTACTGTGTCTGCTGCTAATATAGACTGGTTGATAAAGAGATAGTATACTCGTAACTAGTATGACTATAAAGAAAGAAAAAAAAACCACGGTTAGGTGGTATATACAATTATGGACGGGCTGCCGAGTGCCGACACAGAGGTAGCCACAGCCGTGAACTACCGCACTGTACTGTGTCTGCTGCTAATATATAGACTGGTTGATAAAGAGATAGTATACTCGTAACTAGTATGTATGTATAAAGAAAGAAAAAAAAACCACGGTTAGGTGGTATATACAATTATGGACGGGCTGCCGAGTGCCGACACAGAGGTAGCCACAGCCGTGAACTACCGCACTGTACTGTGTCTGCTGCTAATATAGACTGGTTGATAAAGAGATAGTATACTCGTAACTAGTATGACTATAAAGAAAGAAAAAAAAAACCACGGTTAGGTGGTATATACAATTATGGACGGGCTGCCGAGTGCCGACACAGAGGTAGCCACAGCCGTGAACTACCGCACTGTACTGTGTCTGCTGCTAATATATAGACTGGTTGATAAAGAGATAGTATACTCGTAACTAGTATGTATGTATAAAGAAAGAAAAAAAAACCACGGTTAGGTGGTATATACAATTATGGACGGGCTGCCGAGTGCCGACACAGAGGTAGCCACAGCCGTGAACTACCGCACTGTACTGTGTCTGCTGCTAATATAGACTGGTTGATAAAGAGATAGTATACTCGTAACTAGTATGACTATAAAGAAAGAAAAAAAAAACCACGGTTAGGTGGTATATACAATTATGGACGGGCTGCCGAGTGCCGACACAGAGGTAGCCACAGCCGTGAACTACCGCACTGTACTGTGTCTGCTGCTAATATATAGACTGGTTGATAAAGAGATAGTATACTCGTAACTAGTATGTATGTATAAAGAAAGAAAAAAAAACCACGGTTAGGTGGTATATACAATTATGGACGGGCTGCCGAGTGCCGACACAGAGGTAGCCACAGCCGTGAACTACCGCACTGTACTGTGTCTGCTGCTAATATAGACTGGTTGATAAAGAGATAGTATACTACTAATATTATATATACTGGTGGTCAGGTCACTGGTCACTAGTCACACTGGCAGTGGCACTCCTGCAGCAAAAGTGTGCACTGTTTAATTTTAATATAATATTATGTACTCCTGGCTCCTGCTATAACCTATAACTGGCACTGCAGTAGTGCTCCCCAGTCTCCCCCACAATTATAAGCTGTGTGAGCTGAGCAGTCAGACAGATATATAATATATATAGATGATGCAGCACACTGGCCTGAGCCTGAGCAGTGCACACAGATATGGTATGTGACTGACTGAGTCACTGTGTGTATCGCTTTTTTCAGGCAGAGAACGGATATATTAAATAAACTGCACTGTGTGTCTGGTGGTCACTCACTATATAATATATTATGTACTCCTGGCTCCTGCTATAACCTATAACTGGCACTGCAGTAGTGCTCCCCAGTCTCCCCCACAATTATAAGCTGTGTGAGCTGAGCAGTCAGACAGATATATATAATATTATATATAGATAGATAATAGATGATGCAGCACACTGGCCTGAGCCTGAGCAGTGCACACAGATATGGTATGTGACTATGGGGCAGATGTATTAACCTGGAGAAGGCATAAGGAAGTGATAAACCAGTGATATGTGCAAGGTGATAAAGGCACCAGCCAATCAGCTCCAATATGTAAATTAACAGTTAGGATCTGATTGGCTGGTGCCATTATCACCTTCCACATATCACTGGTTTATCACTTCCTTATGCCTTCTCCAGGTTAATACATCTGCCCCTGAGTCACTGTGTGCTGTGTATCGCTTTTTTCAGGCAGAGAACGGATTATAAAGTAAACTGCACTGTCCTCACTAGTAAACTCTCTCCACTCAGTCTCTACACTTCTACAGTAACAGTACTCCTCCTAGTCAGCTCCAGTAAATCTCTCTCAGTCTCTTATAATCTAAATGGAGAGGACGCCAGCCACGTCCTCTCCCTATCAATCTCAATGCACGTGTGAAAATGGCGGCGACGCGCGGCTCCTTATATAGAATCCGAGTCTCGCGATAGAATCCGAGCCTCGCGAGAATCCGACAGCGTCATGATGACGTTCGGGCGCGCTCGGGTTAACCGAGCAAGGCGGGAAGATCCGAGTCGCTCGGACCCGTGAAAAAAAACATGAAGTTCTGGCGGGTTCGGATTCAGAGAAACCGAACCCGCTCATCTCTAGTAAAAACACCTGATATTTTATCTCACCGAGAACAATGATGGTAACATTGTTGAAATAGAGGTGCCGGCATTCACATAATTTGGAAACACGGACTGTATTGATTAAGGACACAGAACATTGAAAGCGCGACCATCTCGTTTACCTATATGTTATACTATATATTACCTGGCTGTTGTCTTATGCTGTGTCTTGATAATGACCCTATGGGGCAGAAACGTCAACCTGTTAATGGTGAACTATGATCTAATATGGAAAATGCTTTCAGATTGGGTAATGCCCTCCTGCTATATATATATATATATATATATATATATATATGCGTGCAGAGATGGTGGCACTCAGAGACTTGAAGAAAGTTGCAAATGGTGCTTTAATTCGACGTTTCGGGCATCAGCCCGTCATCAGGAGTAACAAACAGTGTGTGACAAAGTAACAGACATTTATACACTCACGAATAAACACATAATTCCCTGATCTGCCGCGGCTGTGTGTGCGCCCCCGGGCTCTGGCGTCCGCGAGTCCAGCCGCATCATCAGAGGCGCGTCCATGCAGTGCCGTCATCCGGGAGCGACCACCGCCCACAGCCTATCAGATAGACACAGCGTCACGTTGTCCCGGTAACCGGACGACAACAATAACAAAACAAGATAACGTACTGATAAAAACATGATAAAAAGAAATCGAGCTGGAATTATTGGCAGATATAACAACCATTACTGCTAATAACTATTACTAGCAATATGCTGTGAATGCCTGATGCTTAATAGCAAATTTAATACGATAGACTATAAATCATGGTTATAGCAAATATACGGCATTTATAGAAAGCATTATAAGCCCAATGAATCATTCAGGCCTCTTGGCGACAGGGTACCCAGGGTGTAAATCCATTTACTCTCAAGTTGTAATAATGATTTCTTTCTGTTACCTCCTCTTATATTAAGGGGAACGTGATCGATTAACTTGGTTCTGATACTGGCTATATTGTGCCTGGCTGCAGCACAGTGGCGAGCCACTGGTTGGTCGCTAGTGCCAGTTTCAAGTGCAGCTCTAATAGCCGACCTGTGGCCGGCCATTCTTTCTCTGAACTGTCTTTCAGTCTTGCCCACGTAATTTAAACTGCATGGGCAAGTGAGGACATATATAACAAATTTGGTGGTGCAAGTGAGGGCATGTTTAATCTTATACTTTTTCCCTGAGTACGGATGGTATCATTGAGACTGAGATCTGTTAGATCAACACAATGTCACTCGACATGCGGTACAATTTACTTACAGCATCTCACCTGTCACAATACATTTCCTAGATGTAAACATCACCCTGACCCCTACAGGTATTAATACCACCATCTATGTAAAGGAAACTGACAGGAACACCATCCTAAGACATGATAGCTTTCATCCCCAACCATTACATGAAGGGCTCCCCTACTCTCAGATGCTGAGAGTAAGAAGAATAACCAGTGATTCCACACAAACTGAGATTGCTCTGGATGATATGGTCCATTAATTTCAGGAGAGGGGCTATCCACGTAGACTGTTAGAGAAGATCAGATCTAAGGTTCTGAGTACCACCAGACATGATGCACTCCATACCAGCAAAACACCAGCTGATAATACGCGGTTGTTACCCTGGGTAAACAGGTTTAATACTAAGAGCAAATATACTCAACATATAGCCAAAAAATTCTGGCCTATTATAAACACAGAAAAGAACTTGCCTGCACTTGCGGGCACCAGACTATTACCTTGCTATACCCGGGGTCGTAATTTAGGTGATTTACTCATCAAGATAGACATCATGAAACTTAAACAACAAGCAGCCAAGACACATTTTCTCAGTCACAAGCCGGGATGCTACCGTTGCCTGGGATGCACCACTTGTAGATCATTAATTCCAGGTGATACAATTGCACATCCGTACTCAGGGAAAAAGTATAAGATTAAACATGCCCTCACTTGCACCACCAAATTTGTTATATATGTCCTCACTTGCCCATGCGGTTTAAATTACGTGGGCAAGACTGAAAGACAGTTCAGAGAAAGAATGGCCGGCCACAGGTCGGCTATTAGAGCTGCACTTGAAACTGGCACTAGCGACCAACCAGTGGCTCGCCACTGTGCGGCAGCCAGGCACAATATAGCCAGTATCAGAACCAAGTTAATCGATCACGTTCCCCTTAATATAAGAGGAGGTAACAGAAAGAAATCATTATTACAACTTGAGAGTAAATGGATTTACACCCTAGGTACCCTGTCGCCAAGAGGCCTGAATGATTCATTGGGCTTACAATGCTTTCTATAAATGCCGTATATTTGCTATAACCATGATTTATAGTCTATCGTATTAAATTTGCTATTAAGCATCAGGCATTCACAGCATATTGCTAGTAATAGTTATTAGCAGTAATGGTTGTTATATCTGCCAATAATTCCAGCTCGATTTCTTTTTATCATGTTTTTATCAGTACGTTATCTTGTTTTGTTATTGTTGTCGTCCGGTTACCGGGACAACGTGACGCTGTGTCTATCTGATAGGCTGTGGGCGGTGGTCGCTCCCGGATGACGGCACTGCATGGACGCGCCTCTGATGATGCGGCTGGACTCGCGGACGCCGGAGCCCGGGGGCGCACACACAGCAGCGGCAGATCAGGTAATTATGTGTTTATTCGTGAGTGTATAAATGTCTGTTACTTTGTCACACACTGTTTGTTACTCCTGATGACGGGCTGATGCCCGAAACGTCGAATTAAAGCACCATTTGCAACTTTCTTTAAGTCTCTGAGTGCCACCATCTCTGCACGCAAACATTGGGTCGCCATACCCGTGGGAGGCACCAGAGCACCATTTCTGCTTTTTGCCAGAGTCACTAGTGCCGGATTTTTGGATTTATATATCTATATATGTATATATATATATAAAACTATCTATCTATCTATCTATCTATCTATCTATCTATCTATCTATCTATCTATCTATCTATCTATCTATAAATATATATATACAAAAGTTGATAAAACTGGCACAAGAGTAATTTTTCCTCAATGTGGTGCAATATTATATAGTGTATATATTAGGCACGCCCCAATTTTCTGTATGGCAGCCAGGTTACAGTAAAGTGCAATGGTAAATTACACAATAGATAAAAACAATAAAGTGACCAGTGCCTATAAAGTGCTTAAAGTGAAATTTGTGCACTTAGTGCTACAATAGTGAATATAAGGACATGAAAAAACAGAGCTTATCTTTTAAAACTTCATCTTTGGACCATTCTTGTGCCCAATATCATATGCTGTATCTAGACAGCAGGACAAAGAAAAAAAGAAAATAATTAATAAATCAATGTGCATATTCCTTATAAAACCGGTACCTTGCTTTTATGTATATATACAGATGGGTCCACGGTTATCTTGTCTAGTTTTCTGTGCCTAGGTGCAACTTGATTTATTAGCATAAACTCTTCATCTATTGTTCTCAGCTGCAATACAATACGGAGAGAACAATACAGCAGGGGATTAAATAATTACAGCAGGGGATTAAGTCCGACTGCCCAGTCTCAGTTAATCCTATTAAAGGTCAAGATAAATTTGGACCCATCTGTATTTGGTATTATAATTAGGAGATTTATCACCAATATCACATTAGCACCAGAAAGCACAGATACTTTAGGTTTTAAGGTTAAAAAATTATTTTAATGCGCACACAAAAAATATAAAAAAAACGGTTAAGAGCAGCAGACAAGTGGTAGGTATCAAATGTACAAAAAGTAAAACATAAATGAGCTTATCTGTCCAATCATCTGGATACAGACATGAGGTAATCCCTACGCGTTTCGTCTCAATGTCAGACTTCTTCATATCTGTGACGAGCAGTGAGGCAGAGCCAGAGTTTTGACTATATAACGTATATGAAAAATGCAAAGAATATATTATAAATATCTTTTTTGTATTATTCCAATCATTTTTATAGTCAAAACTCTGGAGTAACAAGTCTATGGCAGGTGACACAGTACCTCATCTGTCTATCTTCTCCGCACATCTCTGATCAAAACTCACCAAATTTCCAGCATATGTGCGAAAATCAAGCTCTGGTACTAGCCAGCGCCTCCTGAGCCATTTACCTCACCGCACATACCTGACACAGAGAACACACCTCACACCCGTATAAATCCTGCGTTTGCCACATGAAATGTGTTGTACGCAAAAAGTCTGTATATCCATTATAAGGTTAATGTGTAAATGTAGGGATCCACCAGGCTAGTAGAGTCACTTCAAAGACAATTCCTACACTGTGGTTTGTGGATATATAATCATAGGTACATATTGTAACATAGTAGTAGGACTGAAAAAAAAACAGTATTGAGGTTTGCTGTGCTGAATTCAGCAAACAGCAGTTGTTTACAGGGTTAATCAGCAGGTTAGTTATGTTGGCAGAGTATAGTGGATTGCCTGGTGCAGTGACGTCAGTCCACACACTTAATGAACTTAAACAGTAATGCAGGTTTATTCAGTAAACACACAGGTGACTTGGATGTATTATTGATATAGGTAATTGGCCCCCTTATATCATACAAGGTAGCGGTACTTATCAGTCTGTTTGTGTGGCTGCTGTGTCTCAGTAGAAATTGTCTCCGGTGGAAAGGGATGGAGGACTGTAGAGAAGGTGTAGAGAAGGTGCGGCGCGTGGCTCTGTGATAGCTCTGGAGCTGCGGTACATGCATGGAAACTCTGTAAGTCTCTCTCACTGAACTCTGCTCCCGGTCACAGCTCTGCACGCTTACTCACTCACTCTAAGTTGGAGGATGAGAGCATTACACATACTAAGCTGCGCTTCCGAGAGACACTGGCACAAGGGGATAAACACTAGGGGATGCGCCCATAGACTTCTATGGTAGAAGGAGACAGACACAGAGCGCATCATCTACTACCAAGTTAGGAAAGCAATATTGGGCTATAATTAGGAATAAATACACTTATTATAGGTATATTATATATATATATATATATATATATATATATATATATATATCCTCCTGACAAGCAAACTCAGTTTGGTAAAACAACAGCCAGGCAAAATTGATTCAAAGCATACAGTAGGTCCTGTAATATGGCTTTATAGCTGTTATGGCAAAAGACTATTGCACCATTGTAGTGGGACTGGAAAAGTCAATCTTGAGGAGTGACAAGATTTGTCAGTCCTTATACAGTATTTAACCTAATATTAAATAAATTGAATATATGGAAACTACCCGATTTGGAACTGTGATCAGATAATTTGAGATAATATAATTAGAGACAGGAACGTATGTGTCAGCATATATCCCTTGAGCAATCTATGCAAGATTGTTATTTTATCTTGATATTCGGAATTTCAATTATTTTTTTTCACCTCATTTTCTTATGCACTTGCCATTTGATTCTGGGATTAGCTCAATTATTTAATATATTTTTAGATTTGAATGAGTCTGCTTCTTAAAAGAGGATCCTAATAAAAGTAACATTTTATGCAAATCCTTTCTATATTTACTATGCACTTGCAAATTTGTGCAGCCCTGTTACAGCTCTGATAAACAGTGCTTTTTTTCTATGAAAAAAGTGCAGGACCGTATTTTCGTATGGGCTCAATGGCCAGTTTCCCAAGGGCCCCAGGAATATAAGGGCCATAGGCTGATAGCTGAGGGCCCCTTTCTCCAGGGGTACCAGATTTTTGAAAATCAGCCATGGGGAACCGGAGATATTCGACTTCAAAATAGTGGTCCCCATCCAAGCCTGATAATTGCTCTTGCCAGATGTCTTGGGTTCTGTCTGAGAGTTTTTCTGAGGGTATACTCCAAAAGCTGGGACTTTCCCCTTTAGGTGGACATTGGCAGCTTGCATCTACTATGACCATAACCAGAGATATCAGCCTTCCAGCAGCTGGTCCTTGCTCCAGCTCCACACGCCTAATATGCAGTTTTATATTTTCGTGGTGGATTGCTCTGGCTCTTGAACTCTGATTCCTAAGTCCTCAGTACCGCCTGAAAGGTACTCTCTAGTTTTTTGGTCCCATTGAAAGCTAAGAAATCTATTTCCAGGAGCTGCAGATATCTGCAGTTGAGCAAGTTGCCCTCCCACCGGTAAATTATGACTATTAAACCCACCACCCCCTACCACCCTGGAAGTAGGGGGTGGTGTACTGGAGCCCCTTCATTTAGCCCAAAGCCCCCTTCTACAGTTTCTACACCCCATCTCCCACCATCTGTGCAGTAAAGGAGTAATTAGCAGAAATTACTGCTACATGCAGGGCGGAAGATAGAACCCACCATCTAAGGGCCATCAAAGCTGCCACTGATAGCACCCCCCACACCTACAGCTGGAGGATGGGTGAGGGCCCCATTGCATTGCTTTGCACGTATTCCTGTGGCTTGATAAGTATACTATTAAGTAGCCTACTGCAGCTGACGTGGACTAGTCTGGTGATATAAAATCTAGGAGTATTAAAATGCACTAGTAATAATGGAAAAACAACTTTCTGTTTACAGAATAACAGGTACCAGTACTCAGTACTATGGAGTACAATCACAAAAAAAAGATGCCTATAGGTAGATTTCTAATACATTAACTAATCACAGAGTATTGAATTCAACTGATCAGAACAGAACAGCAACAGCTGGTACCCACCCCACACATGTCTGAAACAGAATCACAAGACACTAAATAATACCAGCTTTCCTTATGAGATTGGCCATGTTCCAAATAAAATCAGGATGTTCTATGTAAACAGAAGCTGCCACCATGCTCTGTCTCCATGGCTACAGGACAGTACAGTAGATGCCCGGGAGGGGTGAGAGTCACAGAGAAGACAACAGGAGAGAAACACTGTAGAATAAAATTCATTAATGCTTTTAAAGGACAAGGAAAATCATAATATTTGTAGAATCTTTGCCAGTTTCTTAAATGTAGTAAACACAGTTCTATCTAAACTGTGCCATTTATTCTGTATGGAAATAAACATTATATAAAATAAAAACTGACATACACGTTATTTGGTATTTAGTAGAGATGTGCACCGGAAATTTTTCGGGTTTTGAGTTTTGGTTTTGGGTTCGGTTCCGTGGCCGTGTTTTGGGTTCGAACGCGTTTTGGCAAAACCTCACCGAATTTTTTTTGTCGGAATTGGGTGTGTTTTGGATTCGGGTGTTTTTTTAGCAAAAAACCCTAAAAAACAGCTTAAATCATAGAATTTGGGGGTCATTTTGATCCCAAAGTATTATTAACCTCAATAACCATAATTTCCACTCATTTTCAGTCTATTCTGAACACCTCACACCTCACAATATTATTTTTAGTCCTAAAATTTGCACCGAGGTCGCTGGATGACTAAGCTCAGCGACCCAAGTGGCCGACACAAACACCTGGCCCATCTAGGAGTGGCACTGCAGTGTCACGCAGGATGGCCCTTCCAAAAAACACTCCCCAAACAGCACATGACGCAAAGAAAAATGAAAGAAAAAAGAGGTGCAAGATGGAATTGTCCTTGGGCCCTCCCACCCACCCTTATGTTGTATAAACAGGACATGCACACTTTAACCAACCCATCATTTCAGTGACAGGGTCTGCCACACGACTGTGACTGAAATGACGGGTTGGTTTGGACCCCCACCAAAAAAGAAGCAATTAATCTCTCCTTGCACAAACTGGCTCTACAGAGGCAAGATGTCCACCTCATCATCATCCTCCGATTCATCACCGTGTACATCCCCCTCCTCACAGATTATCAATTCGTCCCCACTGGAATCCACCATCACAGCTCCCTGTGTACTTTGTGGAGGCAATTGCTGCTGGTGAATGTCTCCATGGAGGAATTGATTATAATTCATTTTAATGAACATCATCTTCTCCACATTTTCTGGAAGTAACCTCGTACGCCGATTGCTGACAAGGTGAGCGGCGGCACTAAACACTCTTTCGGAGTACACACTTGTGGGAGGGCAACTTAGGTAGAATAAAGCCAGTTTGTGCAAGGGCCTCCAAATTGCCTCTTTTTCCTGCCAGTATACGTACGGACTGTCTGACGTGCCTACTTGGATGCGGTCACTCATATAATCCTCCACCATTCTTTCAATGGAGAGAGAATCATATGCAGTGCCAGTAGACGACATGTCCGTAATCGTTGTGAGGTCCTTCAGTCTGGACCAGATGTCAGCATCAGCAGTCGCTCCAGACTGCCCTGCATCACCGCCAGCGGGTGGGCTCGGAATTCTGAGCCTTTTCCTCGCACCCCCAGTTGCGGGAGAATGTGAAGGAGGAGATGTTGACAGGTCGCGTTCCGCTTGACTTGACAATTTTCTCACCAGCAGTTTTTTGAACCCCAGCAGACTTGTGTCTGCCGGATAGAGAGATCCAAGGTAGGTTTTAAATCTAGGATCGAGCACGGTGGCCAAAATGTAGTGCTCTGATTTCAACAGATTGACCACCCGTGAATCCTTGTTAAGCGAATTAAGGGCTCCATCCACAAGTCCCACATGCCTAGCGGAATCGCTCAGTGTTAGCTCCTCCTTCAATGTCTCCAGCTTCTTCTGCAAAAGCCTGATGAGGGGAATGACCTGACTCAGGCTGGCAGTGTCTGAACTGACTTCACGTGTGGCAAGTTCAAAAGGTTGCAGAACCTTGCACAACGTTGAAATCATTCTCCACTGCGCTTGAGACAGGTGCATTCCACCTCCTATATCGTGGTCAGTTGTATAGGCTTGAATGGCCTTTTGCTGCTCCTCCAACCTCTGAAGCATATAGAGGGTTGAATTCCACCTCGTTACCACTTCTTGCTTCAGATGATGGCAGGGCAGGTTCAGGCGTTTTTGGTGTTGCTCCAGTCTTCTGTACGTGGTGCCTGTACGCCGAAAGTGTCCCGCAATTCTTCTGGCCACCGATAGCATCTCTTGCACGTCCCTGTCGTTTTTTGAATAATTCTGCACCACCAAATTCAAGGTATGTGCAAAACATGGGACGTGCTGGAATTTGCCCAGATTTAATGCACACACAATATTGCTGGCGTTGTCCGATGCCACAAATCCACAGGATAGTCCAATTGGGGTAAGCCATTCTGCGATGATCTTCCTCAGTTGCCGTAAGAGGTTTCCAGCTGTGTGCATATTCTGGAAAGCGGTGATACAAAGCGTAGCCTGCCTAGGAAAGAGTTGGCGTTTGCGAGATGCTGCTACTGGTGCCTCCGCTGCTGTTCTTGCGGCGGGAGTCAATACATCTACCCAGTGGGCTGTCACAGTCATATAGTCCTGAGTCTGCCCTGCTCCACTTGTCCACATGTCCGTGGTTAAGTGGACATTAGGTACAACTGCATTTTTTAGGACACTGGTGAGTCTTTTTCTGAGGTCTGTGTACATTTTCGGTATCGCCTGCCTAGAGAAATGGAACCTAGATGGTATTTGGTACCGGGGACACAGTACCTCAAACAAGTCTATAGTTGGCTCTGCAGTAATGATGGATACCGGAACCACGTTTCTCACCGCCCAGGATGCCAAGGCCTCAGTTATCCGCTTTGCAGCAGGATGACTGCTGTGATATTTCATCTTCCTCGCAAAGGACTGTTGGACAGTCAATTGCTTGGTGGAAGTAGTAAAAGTCGTCTTACGACTTCCCCTCTGGGATGACCATCGACTCCCAGCAGCAACAACAGCAGCGCCAGCAGCAGTAGGCGTTACACGCAAGGATGCATCGGAGGAATCCCAGGCAGGAGAGGACTCGTCAGAATTGCCAGTGACATGGCCTGCAGGACTATTGGCATTCCTGGGGAAGGAGGAAATTGACACTGAGGGAGTTGGTGGGGTGGTTAGCGTGAGCTTGGTTACAAGAGGAAGGGATTTACTGGTCAGTGGACTGCTTCCGCTGTCGCCCAAAATTTTTGAACTTGTCACTGACTTATGATGAATGCGCTGCAGGTGACGTATAAGGGAGGATGTTCCGAGGTGGTTAACGTCCTTACCCCTACTTATTACAGCTTGACAAAGGCAACACACGGCTTGACACCTGTTGTCCGCATTTCTGTTGAAATACTTCCACACCGAAGAGCTGATTTTTTTTGGTATTTTCACCAGGCATGTCAATGGCCATATTCCTCCCACGGACAACAGGTGTCTCCCCGGGTGCCTGACTTAAACAAACCACCTCACCATCAGAATCCTCCTTGTCAATTTCCTCCCCAGCGCCAGCAACACCCATATCCTCCTCATCCTGGTGTACTTCAACACTGACATCTTCAATCTGACTATCAGGAACTGGACTGCGGGTGCTCCTTCCAGCACTTGCAGGGGGCGTGCAAATGGTGGAAGGCGCATGCTCTTCACGTCCAGTGTTGGGAAGGTCAGGCATCGCAACCGACACAATTGGACTCTCCTTGTGGATTTGTGATTTCGAAGAACGCACAGTTCTTTGCTGTGCTTTTGCCAGCTTAAGTCTTTTCATTTTTCTAGCGAGAGGCTGAGTGCTTCCATCCTCATGTGAAGCTGAACCACTAGCCATGAACATAGGCCAGGGCCTCAGCCGTTCCTTGCCACTCCGTGTGGTAAATGGCATATTGGCAAGTTAACGCTTCTTCTCCGACGATTTTATTTAAGATTTTTGAGTCCTTTTTTTACTGATATTTTGTGTTTTGGATTTTACATGCTCTGTACTATGACATTGGGCATCGGCCTTGGCAGACGACGTTGATGGAATTTCATCGTCTCGGCCATGACTAGTGGCAGCAGCTTCAGCACGAGGTGGAAGTGGATCTTGATCTTTCCCTATTTTTGGAACCTCAACATTTTTGTTCTCCATATTTTAATAGGCACAACTAAAAGGCACCTCAGGTAAACAATGGAGATGGATGGATACTAGTATACTTATGGATGACGAGTGACTGACGACACAGAGGTAGCTACAGCCGTGGACTACCGTACTGCGTCTGCTAGTATAGAGATGATAATGATATAAAAAATATATATATATCACTACTGCAGGTATATATAATATAATGACGGACCTGCTGGACACTGTCAGCAGACTCCTAAACTACTAGTATGAAGAAGATAGAAAAAAAACCCCCACCACAGGTAGGTATACAATTATGGACGAGCACTGACGATACAGAGGTAGCTACAGCCGTGGACTACCGTACTGCGTCTGCTAGTATAGAGATGATAATGATATAAAAAATATATATATATCACTACTGCAGGTATATATAATATAATGACGGACCTGCTGGACACTGTCAGCAGACTCCTAAACTACTAGTATGAAGAAGATAGAAAAAAAAACCCCACCACAGGTAGGTATACAATTATGGACGAGCACTGACGACACAGAGGTAGCTACAGCCGTGGACTACCGTACTGCGTCTGCTAGTATAGAGATGATAATGATATAAAAAATATATATATATCACTACTGCAGGTATATATAATATAATGACGGACCTGCTGGACACTGTCAGCAGACTCCTAAACTACTAGTATGAAGAAGATAGAAAAAAAAAACCACCACAGGTAGGTATACAATTATGGACGAGCACTGAAAACACAGAGGTAGCTACAGCCGTGGACTACCGTACTGCGTCTGCTAGTATAGAGATGATAATGATATAAAAAATATATATATATATCACTACTGCAGGTATATATAATATAATGACGGACCTGCTGGACACTGTCAGCAGACTCCTAAACTACTAGTATGAAGAAGATAGAAAAAAAAAACCCTACCACAGGTAGGTATACAATTATGGACGAGCACTGACGACACAGAGGTAGCTACAGCCGTGGACTACCGTACTGCGTCTGCTAGTATAGAGATGATAATGATATAAAAAATATATATATATCACTACTGCAGGTATATATAATATAATGACGGACCTGCAGGACACTGTCAGCAGACTCCTAAACTACTAGTATGAAGAAGATAGAAAAAAAAAACCCCACCACAGGTAGGTATACAATTATGGACGAGCACTGACGACACAGAGGTAGCTACAGCCGTGGACTACCGTACTGCGTCTGCTAGTATAGAGATGATAATGATATAAAAAATATATATATCACTACTGCAGGTATATATAATATAATGACGGACCTGCTGGACACTGTCAGCAGACTCCTAAACTACTAGTATGAAGAAGATAGAAAAAAAAAAACCCACCACAGGTAGGTATACAATTATGGACGAGCACTGACGACACAGAGGTAGCTACAGTCGTGGACTACCGTACTGCGTCTGCTAGTATAGAGATGATAATGATATAAAAAATATATATATATCACTACTGCAGGTATATATAATATAATGACGGACCTGCTGGACACTGTCAGCAGACTCCTAAACTACTAGTATGAAGAAGATAGAAAAAAAAACCCCACCACAGGTAGGTATACAATTATGGACGAGCACTGACGACACAGAGGTAGCTACAGCCGTGGACTACCGTACTGCGTCTGCTAGTATAGAGATGATAATGATATAAAAAATATATATATATCACTACTGCAGGTATATATAATATAATGACGGACCTGCTGGACACTGTCAGCAGACTCCTAAACTACTAGTATGAAGAAGATAGAAAAATAAACCCCACCACAGGTAGGTATACAATTATGGACGAGCACTGACGACACAGAGGTAGCCACAGCCGTGGACTACCGTACTGCGTCTGCTAATATAGAGATGATAAAGATGATAGAGATGAACAAAAAAAATATAACACTACTGCAGGTAAATATTTATATAATATAATGAATGACGGACCTGCTGGACACTGTCAGCAGAATGCGTTTATAGAATAAAAAAAAAAAACACCACAGGAGTGTTTAACTTTTTCAGGCAGACAATATACTGGTGGTCACTGGTCAGTCACACTGGCAGCAAAAGTGTGCACTGTACTCCTGCTATAACTGCACCCCAGTCTCCCCCACAATTCAGCTGTGTGAGCAGTGAGCACTCAGCACAGTCAGATATACATAGATGATATTATCATGCAGCACACTGAGGCTGAGCACAGATATGGTATGTGACTGTGTATCGTTTTTTTTCAGGCAGAGAACGGATTATATTAAATAATAAATAAAACTGGTGGTGGTCACTAGTAACTATCAGCAAAACTCTGCACTCTGAGTACTCCTAATGCTCCCCAAAATTACTAAGTTAGTAGTAAATCAACTCAAGTGTCTCTATCTATTCTAACGGAGAGGACGCCAGCCACGTCCTCTCCCTATCAATCTCAATGCACGTGTGAAAATGGCGGCGACGCGCGGCTCCTTATATAGAATCCGAGTCTTGCGATAGAATATGAGCCCCGCGAGAATCCGACAGCGGGATGATGACGCTCGGGCGCGCTCGGGTTAACCGAGCAAGGCGGGAAGATCCGAGTCTGCCTCGGACCCGTGTAAAAAGGCTGAAGTTCGGGGGGGGGGGTTCGGATTCCGAGGAACCGAACCCGCTCATCTCTAGTATTTAGAAGGGTATTTATCAACGCATGGAGAAAAATAAAGTCTAGAGAGATAAATCATTAACCAATCAGTCATTTATTAAACACAGCTAGTAACAAGAGAGTTAGAAGCTGATTGGCTAGTGCTTTATCTCTCTCCATGCATTGATAAATACCCCCCTTGGTACAGTATATAGAGTACCATGTACATACCGCCACCCTCGTGCTGTAGTACTTAGCACACTTACCTACTTTTGTGCCTCCTCTCTGGAAGATTACGTTTTTTGAAAACTGCGGTGACAATAATGGGCCTAATTCAGCAAGGATTGCAAATTCTCCTAATTAGCAGAATTTGCAATCCTTTTGCTAGCATGCTGGGGCATGAAGCAGAAATTGCAATCGCATGAATTGCGATGCAGGAATTAGGGATGCCTCCTGCCGACGCAGCTTAGCTGCACTCGCAAGAGGCTCGCCGCCATGTTCCCGATCGTGGCGGCTGCATGTGACGTCACGCAGCTGCCGCGATCACGCCCCTGCCACACCCCCGTTCACAACACACCGCCCCCTGTTTGGCCGGCTCCGCCCCCACAATGCTCCGTCTCCGCCGCCCCGCGACCGCCTTTGCCTGATTGACAGGCGGGGCGATCGCAATAATTCCGATCCAACCTGAATTAGCCCCAATATCCGCAAAACCCTAAAAAGGATTGAAATTCCTTAACTTTGGCAGTGTCACTGGCCTAGACTGAGGGTGTTGTGAACTCGGGGATTCTTCCGATGGTTGGGAAGAGGAACCACAACTGAGCTGGAAAAGGGGTGGCCTAATATAGGATCTCCTCATACAGGACGCTGACAGTGGAGTTTGATGAAATATAGAAGAACTTTATTGCAGGGAAAAAACAACTTAAAGTCATATGTCTAAGAGGAATTAATGAGGGAATGTCCAGACCCACTGAAGAGTTTTGTGAGCAATGATAACTGAGGAAACTGTGGGTGATGCTTAAAAGTTACTGATAACTTGAGGAGCTTGTAAATGATGATTAAAGGCACAGATGGATAAAGAACTTGTGAGCGGAGGTGAAGACACTGGTAAATTGAAGAACTTAAGTGCAGAGGTTTAGGACGCTGATGATTTGTAGGAACTTAAGTGCAGTGGTTTAAGACGCTGTTGATTTGTAGGACTTGTGAACGGTGACTGAGATGCTGATGATGTGAAGAACTGAAGTGCAGGGGTTAAAGACGCTGTTGAGTTGTAGAACTTGTGATCGGTGACTGAGACGCTGATGATGTGAAGAACTGAAGTGCAGGGGTTTAAGACGCTGTTGAATTGTAGAACTTGTGAACGGAGACTGAGACGCTGATGATGTGAAGAACTGAAGTGCAGGGGTTTGAGACGCTGTTGATTTGTAGAACTTGTGATCGGTGACTGAGACGCTGATGATGTGAAGAACTGAAGTGCGGGGGTTTAAGACGCTGGTGACTCGTAGAACTTGAGAACGGTGATTTAGGCCCGCAGACCACGCTGATTCCTAGGAGCACTGGTGACTGGACCGCAGAAAGATATACCGGCCGCTGAATACACTGGAACCGGTGCAGAGAACTGGCAGCTGGAAATGCTGGAGACACTGGAGTACAACTGCAGAGATCCTTGCCGGGAACAAGAGCGCTGGCATCTACGTCAGGGAAAGACGATACTCAGGCACTGAAGCTCTGTCCGGCGTCTGACTTTGTATTCCCCGCCACCGCTGGATTGGCGGAGCAGTCTGATGACATCACCTGCCCCCGTCCACGTGATGCCGGGTGTCATGACGGTGCCCATGCCCCGGAGAACCGCCGGGAGCCGCGCCAGCCAGACGCCGGAGCCCGTGGCCCACCGAAGGCAGAGGCCGCAACACCGACCAGCAGACACGCAGGGGTAAGCGCGGCGAACGACGCCTCTGGTGTGTGACAGTACCCCCTCCTCCAGGAGTGGCCCCCGGACACTTTCCAGGTTTTGTTGGATGTCTGGAATGGAACATCCGCACCAGTCGGGGAGCCGTAACCTCAGTAGCTTTGACCCAGCTCCTTTCCTCGGGGCCAAAACCTTTCCATTCCACCAATTACTGTAGATTCTTGTGAAGATAGTGAGAATCAAGAATAGCTTTTATCTCAAAGTCCGTACCCTCTTCAGCCTCTGTAGAGGTTGGCCTTGGGGACTTGGAATGAAACCAGTTCAAAACAAGAGGGCGAAGAAGAGAGACATGGAAGGAATTTGGTATCCGGAGATGGGAAGGCAATCCCAATTTGCAGACAACCGGATTCAAGACTTGTAACACGAGGTAAGGACCAATGAACCTTGGAGCGAACTTCATAGTGGGCACCTTTAAACGGAGATTGCGGGTTGAGAGCCATACCCTGTCACCAACCTTGTATTGAGGAGCTGCCCGTCGCTTCCTATCCGCAAAGAACTTATAGCGGCCAGAAACTCTCTTGAGGTTGGCATGAACTCAGCTCCAGATTTGGCTGAAATGCCGGAGAGTAGAGGCTGCAGCAGGAACTTCTTCTGGAGGACAAATGGGTAATTATGGAACTTGGGGATGAAATCCATAATTAATGAAAAATGGAGACTCACCAGTCGAGGAATGATATAGATGATTATGGGCGAACGCGGCCCAAGGCAACAACTCCACCCAGTTATCTTGTGAGGGGGAGAGGTAAACACGGAGAAAAGTCTCTAAATCTTGATTGACGCGTTCAGTTTGCCCATTGGTCTGTGGATGGTAAGAGGATGAAAACTTGAGTTTTATTTGTAGGGCCGTGCAGAGAGCTCTCCAGAATCTTGCCGTAAACTGTACCCCTCGATCAGAGACTATTTCCAGAGGTAACCCGTGCAGGCGGAAGTGTTCCCGAATGAATAACAAAGCCAACTTAGAAGCTGATGGTAATCCGGTCAACGGAACAAAATGTGCCATCCTAGAAAATCGGTCGATGATCACCCAGATGGTGTTATGACCCTTAGAGAGAGGCAGTTCAGTAACAAAGTCCATAGAAATATGAGTCCAAGGCCTCTTAGGAATGGACAATGGGTGCAACAACCCCGCAGGAGGCAGACGAAGAATTTTGTGCTGAGCACATTGAGGACACGAGTTGACATACTCTTGAACATCCTTCTTCATAGTGTCCCACCAGTAAGATCTTCGTAGAAATTCCCACATCTTCTGAGCTCCAGGATGGCCAGAAAACTTGGAAATGTGAGCCCACTGCAACAATCTTGGACGAAATTTAGCTGGCACCGACATTCTTCCAGGAAGAGGACCCAACGCGGTGGGAGCCACAGAAATAGAAATTGGACTGAGGATCAACGCCTTTTCAACGGAATTCTCCTCATCCGAAGCCATTAAAGAACGGGATAGGGCATCCGCCTTGGTGTTAAGAGTTCCAGCCCGATACTTAATGACAAACGAAAATCGGGCAAAGAAGAGCGCCCATCTTGCTTGACGGGGATTCAAGCACTGGGCCGTCTTGAGATACAGCAAATTCTTGTGATCCGTAAAAATCGTAATTAGGTGTTTAGCACCTTCCAAAAGATATCATCATTCTTCCAAGACAGCTCTTTGTCTCCAATGGTGTAATTTAGTTCAGCAGGAGAGAACTTGCGAGAATGGAAACCACAAGGATGTAACTTCCCATCTGGAGCGTACTGCGAAAGTACGGCACCAATGCCTACCGTAGAAGCATCAACCTCCAGAAAGAATGGTTTTTGAAAGTCTGGTTGCTGAAGTACCGGAGCGGTCATAAAGGCTGCCTTCAACTGAGCGAACGCTGCTACAGCTTCAGAGGACCAATGGCTTGGGTCAGCCCCCTTCTTGGTTAGGGCAGTAATAGGTGCCACGATAGTAGAGAAACCCCTTATGAATTTCCGGTAGTAATTTGCGAACCCTAGAAATCGTTGCACTGCTTTCAATGAAAGAGGCTGAGTCCAGTCCCGAATAGCAGAAAGTTTCTCCGGATCCATACGCAACTCCGTGCCTGAAATAATGTAACCCAGAAATGAAATAGAGGGGAACTCAAAGGTGCACTTGGAAATCTTGCCATAAAGATGGTTCTCTCGCAACCGAAGGAGTACCTCCTTAACTTGTATTCTGTGCTCAGTGAGATTCTTTGAAAATATCAGGATGTCATCCAAATATACCACTACATTTAGGTATAACATGTTCCGAAAGACTTCATTAATGAATCCCTGGAAGACGGCGGGGGCGTTGCTGAGGGCCAAACGGCATTACCAGGTACTCATAATGCCCGTCCCTAGTATTGAAGGCCGTCTTCCATTCGTCCCCTTGTCGGATACGTATCAAGTTATAAGCTCCCCTTAAATCGAGCTTAGTGAAGACTCGAGCTCCGCGAACTCTGTCAAAAAGCTCCGTGATGAGTGGCAGAGGATACTTATTCTTAATGGTGACTTCATTTAGACCACGATAGTCGATACATGGCCTCAGGCCTCCGTCTTTTTTCTTCACAAAGAAGAAGCCTGCTCCCGCTGGGGAAGTAGAGGGGCGGATGAATCCCTTCTGCAGATTAGACTTGATATATTCTGACATGGCTTGTGTCTCAGGTACTGACAAAGGATAGGTGCGACCTCGAGGTGGCATTTTCCTCGGAATGAGCTCAATAGGACAGTCCCAGGGCCTATGCGGTGGTAACTTATCGGCCGCCTGTTCCGAGAACACATCTGTAAATTCTCTATAAGCCTCAGGAATTAGCTCTTCGTCCGACTTGGATGAAACACGAAGCGGGTAGACAGGAATAAGACAATTCGAGTGACAGAATGGACTCCAAGAAATTATCTGTGTCGACCTCCAGTCGACGTGAGGGTTGTGAAGCTTGAGCCAGGGAAGACCGAGGACGAGATCGTGAGGCATCTCCTAAATCACAAGGAACTCCAGATGTTCTTGGTGCAAAGCTCCCACTTGCAGCTTGATTGGCATAATACGACTTGTAATCAGAGCATTAGGAATTTGGGCAGCATTAATAGCAGTTATCGTAATAGGTCGTTCGACCGACTGTAACTTCAAACCCAGATTCTGGGCGCAGGAAAGGGAAATAAAATTCCCTGCAGCTCCTGAGTCCAACAGTGCCTTAACAGTTTTGACTTCAGACTCAGAAGACAGAGATACAGAGAGTAGACAGTCCACTGCCGGAGAAGATTGAGAAACAACCCCTAGCTTGACTTCTCCAGAACAAGCTAGGACTGCCCGTTTCCCGGGCGAGACTTGCAGGACTTGAGAATATGATAAGCGGCTCCACAGTAGAGGCAAAGTCTACCCTCACGACGACGCTGACGCTCTTCTGGGGACAGCCGAGACCGATTAATCTGCATGGGTTCGTCTGGACTTGAATTAACTGTTTGCTTAGAAGAATGAGATCGGAGTCTCGACCGGTCTGACCGACTACGTTCACCACCTCGTTCCTGCATGCGAAGATCCACCTTTACACAGAGTGAGATCAACTGTTCCAAGGAATCTGGCAGATCTCTAGTAATCAATTCGTCTTTTAAGCGATCCGAGAGCCCGTTCCAAAAAGCAGCCCGAAGGACATCATTATTCCAGCTCAGTTCAGAAGCTATAGTTTGAAAGTGAATTACATACTGTCCCACTGTACGAGAGCCTTGTCGAACTCGGAGCAAATCAGCTGAGGCAGCAGTCGTCCTGCCGGGCTCATCAAAGATCCTTCGGAATGACGCAATGAAGTTGGTATAACTAGAAACTAATGGATCTGATCGCTCCCATAATGGTGACACCCACTCCAACGCTGAACCCTCAAGCAAAGAGATAATGTATGCCACTTTTGACCGATCAGTAGGGAAGTTATGTGAGAGAAGTTCGAAATGTACCTCACACTGATTGAGGAATCCACTGCAATTTTTCGGATTCCTGTTATAACGAGGAGGAGTGGGAAGCTGAAGGCGTGACCTGGTTCCAGACAAGGAGGGAACATTGCCAGAGACAACCACTGGAGCGGATACTGGAACTGGAGCTGAAACCACTGAAGCCAGCGAAGTCTGGATTTGATCCAGCCGGCCAGATAATTCCTGGAGATAATGCATTACCTGATTCTGTGCTGTTTCCTGACTCTGTACTCGGGAAACCAGGTCCTGCATGGTACTTGCCTCTGGGTTCCGATTCCCCGGGTCCATGTGGCCTGAGTATACTGTCACTGGCCTAGACTGAGGGTGTTGTGAACTCGGGGATTCTTCCGATGGTTGGGAAGAGGAACCACAACTGAGCCGGAAAAGGGGTGGCCTAATATAGGATCTCCTCATACAGGACGCTGACAGTGGAGTTTGATGAAATATAGAAGAACTTTATTGCAGGGAAAAAACAACTTAAAGTCATATGTCTAAGAGGAATTAATAAGGGAATGTCCAGACCCACTGAAGGGTTTTGTGAGCAATGATAACTGAGGAAACTGTGGGTGATGCTTAAAAGTTACTGATAACTTGAGGAGCTTGTAAATGATGATTAAAGGCACAGATGGATAAAGAACTTGTGAGCGGAGGTGAGACACTGGTAAATTGAAGAACTTAAGTGCAGAGGTTTAGGACGCTGATGATTTGTAGGAACTTAAGTGCAGTGGTTTAAGACGCTGTTGATTTGTAGGACTTGTGAACGGTGACTGAGACGCTGATGATGTGAAGAACTAAAGTGCAGGGGTTAAAGACGCTGTTGAGTTGTAGAACTTGTGATCAGTGACTGAGACGCTGATGATGTGAAGAACTGAAGTGCAGGGGTTTAAGACGCTGTTGAATTGTAGAACTTGTGAACGGAGACTGAGACGCTGATGATGTGAAGAACTGAAGTGCAGGGGTTTGAGACGCTGTTGATTTGTAGAACTTGTGATCGGTGACTGAGACGCTGATGATGTGAAGAACTGAAGTGCGGGGGTTTAAGACGCTGGTGATTTGTAGAACTTGAGAACAGTGATTTAGGCCCGCAGACCACGCTGATTCCTAGGAGCACTGGTGACTGGACCGCAGAGAGATATACCGGCCGCTGAATACACTGGAACCAGTGCAGAGAACTGGCAGCTGGACATGCCGGAGACACTGGAGTACAACTGCAGAGATCCTTGCCGGGAACAAGAGCGCTGGCATCTACATCAGGGAAAGACGATACTCAGGCACTGAAGCTCTGTCCGGCGTCTGACTTTGTATTCCCCGCCACCGCTGGATTGGCGGAGCAGTCTGATGACGTCACCTGCCCCCGTCCACATGATGCCGGGTGTCATGGCGGCGCCCATGCCCCAGAGAACCGCCGGGAGCCGCGCCAGCCAGATGCCGGAGCCCGTGGCCCACCAAAGGCAGAGGCCGCAACACCGACCAGCAGACACGCAGGGGTAAGTGCGGCGAACGCCGCCTCTGGTGTGTGACAGGCAGGCCTAGCCATTCTCTTACTGCCTCCACTTTAGAAGGGTCTGTATCTAACCCTGCATGGCTAATTATTTGGCCTATGTACTGTGATGTTAGTGTATTAGAATGCTTAATATTTGTAGACACTCCCTTACTAATAGGTGTAAGCCTCAATCTTCAATGATGGTCCCTAGGACCAGGGGGATGCTGGGAAGTGGGTGGTCCAGTGTGCAGTGTGCCTGTAGTTGGTGATGGAATAAAGCAGCACAGCAGTGAACTCACATGTCTCTGTGTCCTGATTACTGGATTTACAAACATTTGAACAAAACATGGTGTCAGAAGAAGTTTAACTTGGACTGCTAGTGCTCTCAGAGTGTGACAGAATCCTGTAGCAGTCTGTAAGGCTGTGATACTCAGTGTCTGCAAAACCTGCCGTGTGCTCCTCTCTTCAAACAGTGAGTAACCATGGATAAACTAGCTCCTCCAACCGGCATGCTGATGTCTGGTAACTTGTCTGAAAACTGGAAAATATTTAAGCAAAGGTTTAATATATATCTTGCTGCATGTGGAGCTGATACAGAGGCTGACAAAACAAAGTCATCCATTTTCCTCCATGTGATAGGAGAGGATGTGCTGGACATTTATAATAGTTTTCAGTTTGTTGAGGGGCAGAATATGGTGCTATCTTCTATAATACAAAAGTTTGAAGATTACTTTGTGCCAAGGAAAAATGTGACATATGAAAGATATAAGTTTTTCACATGTGATCAGAAGTCTGTAGATGGATTTGATCAGTATGTTACAGAGCTGCAATCACTCAGTAAAACCTGTGAGTTTGGTGATTTAAAGGACTCACTGATTAGAGATCGTATTGTCTGTGGAATACCTGATAATGGACTCAGAGAGAGAGACTGCTGAGAGAGCAAGACCTAACACTAGACAAGGCAGTGACTATGTGTAGATCTACAGAAATAACTAGATTCCAAGCCAAAAAGTTACATAAGGAAGCTGATGCTGATGTACATGTAGTGCAGAACACAGAGCTAAGCAAACCTCCATTCTCAAGAATGAAGCAGTCTAAGCCACAGTATAATAAGGAAATGTGTAGTAGATGTGGAAATGCTCACAATCCTAAAATGTGCCCGGCTTATGGTAAAACCTGCATGAAATGTGGTAGACTTAATCACTTTGCCAAATGCTGTAAAATTAAAAGTGAAACAACCAATGTGCATGCTGTTAAACAGAGGAATTCTTTGTGGATTGCATTGAACTTTGCAGTGCAGATAAGAAAGAATGGATTGTCCCTTTAACTGTGAACGAGATTGTCATTCCCTTTAAGCTTGATTCTGGCGCGCAGGTGAATTTAATATCGTTTCAAGACTATAGACGTTTCAAGATACATGAAGGCCACTTAGGAGAAGAAAAATGGAAGCGGAGACCGCGTGAAGTTATGTATTGGCCAAGAATGAACCAAGACATAGCACAGACTACTGCTACATGTGAATTATGTCTTACGTATAGACCGAAACAACATGTCGAGCCACTGAGTCCTCACGCAGTGCCAGAGAGACCGTACCAGAAAGTTGGCATAGATTTGTTTGATTGTAATGGGAAAACATACATTGTTGTGACTGATTATTACTCTAACTACCCTGAGGTGAAGACACTACATACAACTACTAGTAAAGCCATAATCAATTGCATGAAGTCAATCTTTGCAAGGCATGGTGTTCCTATGGAAGTGTTCACTGACAATGGTCCTCAGTTTTCCAGTGCTGAATTTAGACAATTTGCTGATGAGAGGGAATTTGTTCATACTACGTCAAGTCCCCACTATCCACGCTCAAATAGGTTGGTGGAAAGTTCAGTAAAAACTGTAAAGAGTCTCATGAAAAAAGCTCAAGAAGGTAAAGAAGATTTCTACAAAAGTCTTTTAATCTAACGCAGTACACCTTTACAGAATGGACTTTCTCCTGCACAAATGTTGATGGGAAGGAGGATTAGAGCAAATCTCCCGATACATGATGAACTACTTAATACACATAACTCAGCGTTGGTCAGACTGAGTAAGGAACGTCAACAGGCGAAACAGAAACTGTTCCATGACAGACGAACAAGACGCTTATCTGATCTAAAATCAGGTCACCAAGTCGTCTCAGAGATCACGAGAAAGGTATTTGGGTGCAGAAAGGTATTGTGCAAGCACAAGTAGCACCAAGATCTTATACTATACGTACAGAGCATGGAACGGAAGTAAGAAGAAATCGGGTGGATTTAAGATCTCAACCTAACCCTTCATCTGACATGTATGATGATCCTGATAATGGTGAACAAACCACAATTCTAGAAAGGTCCAACATGGTCGATGAAACGCAGACTGTGTATGAAAGACCCAAAAAGGAAATACACAGACCTGAGAGACTCATTGAAACGTGTTAGATGATGTTCTTAATATGACGTTGTTAATTGTTGCATTGAAGCGTACAGGGCTTATCTTTAAAGAAAAGAGGATGTGATGTTAGTGTATTAGAATGCTTAATATTTGTAGACACTCCCTTACTAATAGGTGTAAGCCTCAATCTTCAGTGATGGTCCATAGGACCAGGGGGATGCTGGGAAGTGGGTGGTCCAGTGTGCAGTGTACCTGTAGTTGGTGATGGAATAAAGCAGCACAGCAGTGAACTCACATGTCTCTGTGTCCTGATGACTGGATTTACAAACATATGAACAAAACATGTACATCACAGTTTTCAGACAAAATTTGCACTTTTCTAAAGTCAGCTTAAATCTGTGCTCTATTAGGCAATCCAATACTTTCAGAAGCCTTTGGTTGTGGTCTTCCTGTAATTTCCCAAACACTATTATGCCATCCAGATATACCAATCAGATTCATGTCTCCAACCGTCCTTTCCATGCTCCTCTGGAAGGTGCTGGTGCCCCATTTACCCCCTGGGGCATCCACAGAAATTTGTAAAACCCCAGTGGACAATTGAAAGCTGTCTTCTCAGCATCCTTGGGGGTCCTGGTATCAGTAAAGACCACTCTTAGGGCTATTTCACATGCAGCGGTTGTGGCCAGCTTTTTCCCGTGCCAGTATTCTAAGGAATAATATAAGGTGTAGGGTCCTTTCACATAGCACGGCCCTGGCTCGGCTGCCGGAAATATCCACTGAAAGATCCAGCTGCCGTGCCATCCTTGTAGGCAGTGAACTGAGTGTGTGAATGGGCACTTTCACACACATTTTTTTTTGCAGCCGCTGCTGCGCATAAGCACAGCATTAACCATGGCTCAAAGCTGTTGTGTGTAAAAGACACTGCCGGATGGCAAAAAGCCGGACAAATATCTTAAAGTGCATTGTTTTAGGAGTATAGCTGACCAGTTGTGGAAACTTATATCTGTGGTTTTCAGTCACAGGGCTACTCTGTAGCTAGGTGAACTTAAGCCCTTACTCTGAAGGTGAGACATTAATTCTATTCTGTCAGCACCAGGCTAAAGTAACAGGGAGAGTGCTGTGAGCAGTAATATGCTACAGACCTGGGGGTATTTAAGACTGGATCACTGCAGCGACAGTGATCGCAGTCTGAATCACTTTGTGGAGTGCGCACGCATGTGCACCCTGGAAGTCCAGTGAGATGCTAAAAGCATCTCAGGGCTGCTATCGCCTCTGCCTGACTGACAGGCAGAGGCAGTCGCAGAGCGTGCCAATGGCATTAGAACGGTGTTGGTGGGGCACGGTACAGACAGAGGAGGCGTTTCCGGACCATTGCAGGGGCGGGTCGTGGCGGCTGCGTGATGTCACATGCATCCGCTGCGACCCAGGACGCGGCGAGTAGCGGCTTGCCAGCATACAGGAGCTATGCTGGCAGGGAGCTACTCAGCGGGAGCAAAAGCATCTCAGCTGTGCGATGCTTTTGCATCCTTGCGACGGGGTGAGGCCAAACATGCAGGGCAGACTAGCCCTGTGCTGGACGTCCCCCCGCATGTCTGAGAAACAGATCGTAGATGTGCTAAATTTAGCACATCTACGATCAGATCTGAATTAGGCCCCTGGTCCAGGACTCTTGTATTCT
Organism: Pseudophryne corroboree; assembly: GCF_028390025.1. Classification (NCBI taxonomy): domain Eukaryota; kingdom Metazoa; phylum Chordata; class Amphibia; order Anura; family Myobatrachidae; genus Pseudophryne; species Pseudophryne corroboree. Next base: position 941,364,825 of record NC_086444.1, on the reverse strand, counting down.
TTGGCTCCTTCTTTTCCAGCACCATTCCCTGGGTAGTGCTTCATCCAATAAGTCACTCATTCTTGTCTTCAGCAGCCACAGAGGTGCGTCCCTACCCTGTACTCATACTCCCCCTGAGAGGGTCAGACTCCAGCACCATACCTCCCCCCAGTGATTTCCAGTCTCCACTGGGAATAGATAGTGTACTTTAGTGGAAAAGGTGAGCACTTGTCCTTATGACCCATGGCTTAATGTATGCTCTCACTCTAACGCAGACTGTGTCCTCCATATACCACACTGCCAGTCCTCCCCTTATATCTACTCTACTCCTGCCCTCGAAGCTCTCATACCTTAACCTCAAGCCCTTCTCCTACCATCACAAACCCTGGCGTGTAGGCGTATAGAAAGCCCTAGAAAGATGGGAGCATTCATTTAGTACCAGCACAAGACTCCATGGATTTACTAGAACATGTCCACAATGCGGTTTATTAAAATGCAGTATAGCTCCCATTTACAGCCATGAAAGGGTATATATACAGTACATATACAGGGCCGGTGCTATGGTGTTCGGGGCCACCTGCAAACTATAAATTTGCGCCCTCTCATATTTCACAAAGGAACAGCGTGTGCTGAAGGGACAGCATGTGCTAGGCACCGCTTCCGTGCGGTGCCAGTGTCTGAGAGGCAGGTTGACCCAAGCGGCACGGAGGGGGGAAGGGTGAGGCACCTGTACCCGCACTGATCATCAGTGACCAGCAGGAGACTGGCAGTAGGAGACCTTACACACCACAGAAACAGAAGTGTCTGCAGCTGCTGCTGGTCTACTGGATCATGTAAGCAGAGCAGATTTATGGGAAGCTGCTGGATATTTTAGCGCCCTGTGCCAGAAAGAGAATTGGTACCCACCTCCCTTCCCCCCCCCCCGCCCCCCCATATTTAAAACAGGGCAAAAATATAGGGACATGGCTTCATGGGGAAGGGGCACGATCACAATATAATACCAATTCTTATTACGCCACGCAGTAGTCTCCATTATTCAAATTACGCCACACTGTAGTACCACTTATATACATTGCTCCTGGTAGAGTCCCTTTTACACATTACTCCAGGTAGAGACCTCTTTTACACATTACGCACGGTAGAGACCTCTTTTACACATTACACATTACTCCAGGTAGAGTCCCCTTTACATATTACAGCAGGTAGGGCCCATGTCACACATCCAGGTAAAGGTGTGTGTGTGTGTGTGTGTGTGTGTGTGTGTGTGTGTGTGTGTGTGTGTGTGTGTGTGTGTGTCTGTAATTATACTTATGTTTTGCTCCAAAGCACCAGCCAGGAGGGGCGGACTGTAATGAAGCACGGGAATCTGCAGCACTGCCTGGCTACCTGGCTGACTCAGAGTATTTAGGGAGTGGGACTTAATGCTGGCAAGTGCCCGCCCCCATCAGAGACCTCTGCTGGAGTCAAGTAGTACTCGCTCCCCCTCCCTCTCTCCCTGATGAGACTGTCTCTTCCCCTCGCACTCTTCCTGAAACAATCCCTCTCTCTCTCCTCTCTCCCTGACACTGTTTCTCTCTGACACTGTCTCTCACTCTTTCTCCCTGACACTGTTTCTCTTTGACACTGTATCCCTCTCTCTCTCCCTGACACTGTTTCTCTTTGACACTGTCTCTCACTCTCTCTCCCTGACACTGTCTCTCTCCCTCTCTCTCCCTCTCTCTCTCTCTCTCTCTGACACTGTCTCTCTCCCCCGCTCTCCTTGACTCTGTCTTTCTTCCTCTCTCCCTGACAGTCTCACTCTGACACTGTCTCTCTCTCCTCCTCCTGACAGTCTCTCTTTCCTTATCTCTCTCTCCCTGACACTGTCACTCTGTCCTCCTGACATTGTCTTTCTCTCCCTCTCTCTTGCTGAAACTCTCTCTCTCCCTCCCTCTCTCTCCTCCTGACACCATTTTCTCTCTCCCTGACACTCTCTTTATCTCTCCCTGACTCTCTCTCTCTCTTACTCTCTCTTGCTCCCCTCTTTCCCTCCCTGACACTCACAATCTCTTTCTAACTACCTTCTCCCTCTCTTGCTCCTCCCCCTACTCTCTCTGACACCCCCTCTCTCTCTCTCTGACACTCTCCCTCTCTCTGAAAGGATCTTGTATGATAAACCGGCTGATGGGATGCCGGCTGTCAGTATCCCGACAGTGGCATCCCGTCTGCCAGAATACCTTGGTGGCTCTCTGCACTCGCCACGCAGTGGGCCCGGTGGTGAACTTCACTCAACACTGGTTCTATTCCCACTTAGTTGGTGGTGTGAACCCACCAACCGAGTGGGAATTAGGGGCAGGTGTCGGGATGCTTGCTGTCTGCAAAATGCCGGCTGTTGGGATTCCAGCAATTGTCTCCTGAATGCCGGGATCCCAACCGCTGGCATTGTGACTTCATCCCTCCTGACATTCTCTTTCTCTGCCCCTGACACGGTCTCTCTCTCTCTACCTTATACTTTGTTTCTCTCTCTCCCTGACTACCTCTCCCTCTCCCTGACTCTCTTATTCCCCTGTCTCCCTCCCTCCCTGACACTCTTTATCTCTCTCACTCCTTCTCTTCCCCTCCCCCTTCTTTCTCTCTCTCACTGGTGCTCTCTCTCTCTTTCCCCTCTCATCCCTTTCTCTTTTTCTCCGTAACACCCTCTCTCCCTTTCTCTCATTCCATATTTTTCCATGAAACCCTCTCTCTCCCTGACCCCCCCCCCCCCCCCTCTTCTTACTCCTCTCTGTCTTCCACCCGCCAGTGACACCATTTTGTCTCTCGCTCCCCTTACTCGTTCAAGATTTTGCTTTGGGGCCCACAAAGTTGTAGTTACGCCCCTGGTTTCTTGATTTCTTTTAAAGTTGATAAAAACATCTAAAATCATGTAATTTGTACCGGCCACATACAGCCTTTACAGTATTAGTAATATCTGGCTTGATTCATTGACGTACGCTATGGCGATTGCAGCTGCGATTGTGCACATTGAGGATGTGTGAAATTGTTCCAAATACCTGACAGTCCTGAAAAGTACAGAGACACCAGTTGAGCAATCACAAAGATGCAGCAACTGCGTTCACATTCCCAGCGCACATGTACATCCTTTAATAATCATCAGCTTGATTAAATCAACTGCCACGCAGCATGGCAGCCAGAAAAGAGACGCCAGAGGCGCACTGCTTGAGTATGGATTCGCAAGAGCACGCTGTGACACGCCCCAAATGTGGGAAAGATGAGTCTGTATTTTAACTACCACTTCCCCACCAACCACCGCAAATGGTGCCTGACAGTCACTCACTCTACATAAAAGTAAGTGATGTGAGCGGAAACACTATTAGAATTTGGCGCACACGCAGTGCACAGTATATGCATGTGCAATTTACCAATAATCGCTCAATTGCTAAAACATCAGCATAGCGTCTGTCATCGCTTTAGGGCAGTACGGATGGTGTAATGGTTAGCATTACTGCCTCACAGCACTGAGGTCATGGGTTCAATTCCCACCGTGGCCATAACAGTGTGGAGTTTGTATATTCTCCCCGTACTTGCGTGGGTTTCCTCCGTGTGCTCCGGTTTCCTCCCACAATCCAAAAATATACTGGTAGGCTAATTGGCTCCCAACAAAATTAACCATAGCATGAATGTCTGCAGGTACATGTGATAGGGAATGTAGAGTGTAAGCTCCACTGGGGCAGGGACTGATGTGAATGGGCAAATATTCTATGTAAAGCGCTGCGGAATATGTGTGCGCTATATAAATAACTGGTAATAAATAAATCTCTACTTTTATAGGCATCATAATAAAGGTTTAGGGAATATAATGTGTTTAGAAGCTAAAATCGCCTGTCTGGTACTAGTCTATTATTTTGGGGATTTGTATGTCGATTTTGTGTTCGATTTGGGTTTGATTTTCAAATCGAATGTTAGTAAATCATATTCATCTATTTCAAAATACCAATGTTTTGCCGATATTCGATTTTAGCCTTTAGTAAATCTCCACATTGCAATATCTAATGCAAATTGAATGCACATCAAATACAAAATTACCAAAAACCCCAAATCAAACATTAGTAAATATACCCCTTGGTGTAAATGAGCTTTCAAGTTCTGACATACTGTAAGATATTCATTTGCAAAACGTTTTAAAAGTACCAGTAGCAAGGCATGTGTTCAGGTTAGCCATGATGCTTCACAGGTGAAGTGGCTGAGGCAGTAATTGTTTCCCAAGTGTGTACACAGGGAAGCCCTCACAACATGGCCTAGTGTGATGAGAGCCTGGCATATCCCCTTTACAAGTAACTGCATTTGCTACATGTGCTTCCCATTCTCATATTGTTTTAATTGATTCAGGAACCCAGCTGTGCCCCAACTGTAATATGATTGTGCATCCAGTGAGAACACTCTTCCCCAATATTCTGTGGGACACAGAGAGAGGAAACCCTTACTTTCTGCTGCAAAGAAGAAAAGGCCACGAGCAGGCAGATGGGATTATCGGTAAGACAGAGTCATAGCTGCTAGTAACAGAATCCTACCCTAGTAACATCTTCTACTGTACATTCTACAGTTAGCTTTACGTCTGTGACTTGGTTACTCTATGGACTACGTACTGTATCTACATTAAGATGCTTATTTTGTATTCAGCAAAGAGGAGGAATACATTCTGCCTGTATTTAATACGTGCACTGTTTATTTATTTATTTATTTATTTTAGATATGCCTATAGTAGGAGTCCATATATAAAAAATGTTTTATATATTTAATCTCTACACCGGAGTCTATAGTTTTTATAGTTATTTTGACTTTGTATTTCTGAGGAACATCACTTGTTGTAGTTACCTAATTAGATTTCAGTGTGATCTGACATGCTGGTGTATTGCTATAGTACTCAGCCATGTGTCACCACGGGGTAAATATGTGTGTATCATAATGCATACTAAAACATCATTATAATGCCGGTAATGCTAATAAATGTATAGATCCCTACAGCTAATATGGGATTCCAGCTTCACTCATTTACACAATGCACCTGTTTTCTCCACCTATTTCCTATTTGAAGAAACATGGGCTGAACGAACTAATGAATTAATTCAGCTGATATCACAGAGTTGTAAACTAGAAGACAAATGGGTGACGATGGCAGAGATGCTGCTACCCATCCTGAAGGATACTGTCCTCAATCCTGCTAACTGCAAACCCATTTTGAAAGTAACTGTTTTCATTAGCTGTATTTGATTTGTTTTCTTTAAGGGCCTGCAACTTTGCCAAATGTATATAAAAAAAACTGAGAATATATACATGCTTCCCAATGTACGAGTTCATTTATCTCTAACAGGCATGTTATCCCTGGATCTGTGCTGCCTTATTTTTTTTAATTTGTAGAAAAGAAAAAAAATGTTAAGAAATTAAATAATTAAAATGTAAAAATAATAATTAAAAATTGCTAATCGACACTAGGCCTTTAAGCCTAGGCTAGTAGTCATAGGAGTTTATTAGGTTGTGCACTGCCAGAGGAGCATGTCTAGCACCGCCTATTGGGGATGTCTCTAACCACCTATTGGGCGTGTCTAGCATTATTTTACGATTAGTGCAAGTGGGAGAGCAAAAATGTCCCCCGTCTCCAACCTTACCCCCATCTCTGTTTCCAGCCTTATCCCCCTCTTTCTCCAGTCTTACCCCCCTCTCTGTATCCAGTTTAATCCCATTCTCTAGGGTAAATTGACTAAGATGGGAGTTCTATTTAAGATGGGATGTTGCCCATAGCAACCAATCAGATTCTTCTACTCATTTACCTAGCACCATCTAGAAGATAATACCTGGAATCTGATTGGTTGCTATGGGCAACATCCCATCTCAAATAGAACTCCCATCCTAGTAAATTTACCCCTCTGCCTTCAGCCTGATACCCCTCTCTGTCCCCAGCCTTACCACCCTCTTTGTCTCCAGCCTAAGAGAGGGGGAATAAAGCTGGAGACAGGGATATTAGGCTAAGGACAGACAGAGAGGGGGATAAGACTGAAGACAGAGAGTGGGCTCTGTCTCCAGGCTTTCCCCCCTCTCTGTCTCTCCTGTCTTATTCCCCCTCTCTGTCTCCAGCCGTATCCCCCTCTCTGTCTCCAGCTTTATTCCCCCTCTCTGTCTCCAGTCTAATCTCTCTGTCTCCAGCCGTATCCCCCTCTCTGTCTCCAGCTTTATTCCCCCTCTCTGTCTCCAGTCTAATCTCTCTGTCTCCAGCCGTATCCCCCTCTCTGTCTCCAGCTTTATTCCCCCTCTCTGTCTCCAGTCTAATCTCTCTGTCTCCAGCCGTATCCCCCTCTCTGTCTCCAAGGTGTGCAAGTTATATTTTTTTTTACAGGTGCACTATAGGTCCCAGCAGATCCTTTATGCCAGGATATGCTGTTACTTAAGGTTCTACAAGTGCCAGCATACCGTGGAAGCTATTTACACTGCATGTGACAGAGCTAGACAGAACTTGTAGTGTGCTATTAAAATAAATATTATGATTATGATTATTATGATTATTATTATTATTATTATTATTTTCTCTACACCTAGTGCAGAGGTTCCCAAACAGTCCAGGATTTAGGAATATACATGGCTCAGCACAGATGGTTAAATCAAATTGACTGAGGTGCTAATTAAGTCACCTGTGGCCAAGCTTGGATACATTTAAAACCTGGGCCGCTGGGGTGCCTTGAGGACCACATTTGGGAACCTCTAACCTAGTGCTAACAGTATAGGGCTGGGTCCTCTTAAGAGGGGTCCCGACTCCCTTGCAACCCCCCCCCCCCCCCTTCCAAGTGTTACAGGCCCATCCGGACTGCCCAGGGCTGGTTAGCATTATGGCTGAGCAAACCCCACACTGTGTGGCCCCATCTTACGGTGGAACAAGCCCTGGATGGCAAAGCCTAGTGCTGGTTAGTAATTTGTGAGGCCCACACACTCTGACACCCTGATCTTCCATTACCAGCCTAGACCTAAAGGCCTAGAGCTGGTTATTAACTTGTGGGGAAACCCCAGACTTTTTCTATTTTTTTTATTTAATGAAACAAAAGGTTAGAAAAGGTTAAGAACCTACTAATCTTCGAGTTGCTGTTTATTTACCGTCCTCCTGGCATTTCCTCCAAATTCCTCGACAACTTTGCTTTCTGGCTACCTCACTTCCTCTCCTCTGACATTCCCTCCATTATCCTAGGTGATTTCAACATCCCTATCGAAAGCCCCACAAAATCACCTGCCTCTAAACTCCTTAACCTCACCTCTTCACTTGGTCTCTCCCAGTGGACCTCCTCACCCTCCCATGTGAATGGGAGCTCACTGTATCTGGTTTTCACTTACCGTTGCGATATTTCTGATTTCTCCAACTCCCCTTTTTTCCTCTCTGACCACCACCTGCTCTCTTTCAACGTATCTTCTCTGCTTACCCATCTCTCCCTCCTAAGGCTACCATCACTAAGCGTAACATTGAGGCTATTGACACCTCCATCCCTATCCTCCCTGTTCGACTCACTTCTCTTTCCTATTCTCTCTCTCTCATGCCCTGAACAAGCCACATCCCAATACAATGCATCTCTTACTTCTGCTCTTGACTCTGTCGCTCCACCTACCACTATTCACCATCGCAGATCAACACCTCAACCCTGGCACACCAAATGCACCAGATATTTTCAAAAATGCTCACGTACTGCCGAGCGACAGTGGAGGAAATCACGCTCTAAGGCAGACTTAATCCATTTCAAATGTATGCTCTCATCCTTCAGTGCTGCCCCTTCCCTTGCTAAACAATCATACTGTACTTCAAAATTCTCATCTCTACCCGGTCTTCCAACCCCCGTTGCCTCTTTGCCACTGCCAGCTCCCTGCTCTGCTCACCACCACCTCCTCTCCTATCCTCATTGTCTGCTCTTGACTTTGCCACTTACTGTATTTTACATCCAAGATTGACTCCATACGTCAGGACATCCCATCCCACCAGACCACCAACCAGCACCACCCATCCTTGCCACCCATCCCCTTCCCTCTCACCAACTCTGACATCTTTCTCCCATGTATCTGGTGGGGAAGTCATGGCTCTCATCCGTTCTTCCCCCCCCCCACACACACACCACCTTCCCACTTGACCCTATCCCCTCCCACCTCCTCCGCTACCTCTCTCCTTCTGCCTGTTCCCATCTTGCCCTCTCATCAGGCACTGTTCCCTCTGCCTTCAAGCATGCTCTTGTCTCCCCTATTCTTAAAAAAAAAGCCTACCCTTGATCCAAACACCCTCTCCAACTATCGACCCATCTCTCTCCTCTCTTTTGCCTCCAAACTCCTTGAGCGTATTGTCTATAACTACCTCACTGCCTTTCTTTCGTCCCACTCACTGCTTGACCCATCCCAGTCTGGTTTCTGTTCTTTCCACTCCACTGAAACTGCCCTCACTACTCTCTGCTTATTCTTCTTGACCTCATTGTCATAGCGCCACAATGGGGGGCGCAAATATTCCAGTTGGCTCCTCAGAATCCTGGGTTATTACCAATCCACAACACTTTCAGTGATTCTTTGCAGCAACCCAGTACCTGAATATACTCACTGGCTCCACTCAGGTTGTGCTCCATGAAAATCAGTGTGCATCAGTGAGTATGGCTGTACCTCAACTAAACAGAAATAAACCCCTCCACTTGTTAAGAAACTAGGCTGTTCGTTGTATCAGGTTATCCGCTGGTCTTCAGAAACTCTGCCACATCATCAACCTGTACACACATTTCCAACACTAAAAATGAAGTATATTATCTTTTATCAGAAGCATGTCAACAAGAAGCAGAGGATTAGGCTCCTCTGCAGGTACCAGTGTTTTATAGTCCAAGTCTAGTCATTCTACATGTTTAACTGTCTGTAATAGTAATTCCTTATGTTATGAGGAACGGGTGTGGTATGCGTGACCGTCGGTCAGGAAACCGTCGGTCAGTAAAGCAACGCCGGGATCCCGGCAGCGGAATCCCGGAGGGGGCTGGTGAGTGCAGCAAGCCCCTTGTGGGCTCGGTGGCGACCTAAGGTCACCACGGGTTCTATTCCTACTCTATGGGTGTCGTGGACACCCACAAGTGGGAATAGTGCCTGTTGGTTGGCATGCCGACCGTTGGGATTGTGAGGGGGTGGGATGTAGGGGGAGGTTATGTAACCATCTGTCTCCTGACCGCCAGTCATATTACTACATCCCATGAGGTACTAGTAACTGGCATATTAGCTTCCTGCAACACCAAAAACTACAGACTTTCCATAGTCATTCACATAGTCGGACAGAAACCTGCAGTTAGAAAGTCACTGTTATGGAAGAATGAACCAGTATCCACAACACCATTATTCTGGTAGTCCGGAAAACCAGAAAGGAGTGACAGTAGATGTGCAGACCATTTGGTTAAAGGTCAAGCCCACATCAGGCCCCTTTGCACAAGACACAAGGCAGGTAATATATTTTCCCATGTTATTTTAGTCCATTGTGTCCATAGAGGTAATCAATAACAATTTATACAAACCCGTTTAAATATGCCCCGCCTCCCATTCCCCTTGGGTTTTTGGTAGAATACTGGGGCTTGCTAACAAATCCACCAAGGGGTAAAACACATATGCTAGCTGTCCCATTACCTTATCATGGACTATCTTTAGTCACTTGCTGTTTATTATATTAAGGTCTCTATTCCAGACACATTGGTGCCACACCAGTAGATAGTCAGGAAAGAGAACTAGTAACACTTAGCCTATCTATTTAGCTTGTGGTTGCCTGTCAAAAACATGGAGGTTATAGTGCAGTGAAAAGAATTCCCATTTGAGTCCACAGGCGCTCATAAAGAAAAGAGAAAAACATACATAGTGTACTCCATCTACAACATAACCTTCAAAAAAATAAGTCTAGATAGTCACTCGTACCGCAAGGATAGGTCTACCGTTTTAAAGAGTAGACAACCACGCTTTTCATGGGGGCTGCATTACACCAGTCTGGACTCTTCCTGTCAGGATCTCCTTACGAGTTAGGTCAATAGAAATGGTCCACCACATGAGAAGACAAAACAGCATGGGTTAGTTGTTAATAACAGGCGTCCCTGGTACCCGCCATCCAGATCAAATGGTGAAGTCCCAAGACGTCTCCCCTCGTGAAGTCCTCCTGCCAACACGTTTCGACACGTGCTGTTTCTTTGTCAAGGCAGATGACCTAACTCGTAAGGAGATCCTGACAGGAAGAGTCCAGACTGGTGTAATCCAGCCCCCATGAAAAGCGTGGTTGTCTACTCTTTAAAACGGTAGACCTATCCTTGCGGTACAAGTGACTATATAGACTTATTTTTTTGAAGGTTATGTTGTAGATGGAGTACACTATGTATGTTTTTCTCTTTTCTTTATTAGCGCCTGTGGACTCAAATGGGAATTCTTTTGACTGCATTCACACAGAGTGTTTGGTGACACTTTCCTTTTCCAGTTTGAGACCAGAAGGCAGCCTAGTTTGGCGCACAGTATTTTATTCAAATCATTCTGTTATGGAGGTTATAGTACCTGATGCTACTTGCTATCTGTGGAATTGTAGGGCGCATGAACCACAGGATGTGTGCATTCCTCTGTTAAGACTGCTGAACTGATCCCGTACACTTTTTGTGACTTCAAGCCCCCTGGGATGGTGATGAGGGGGAGGGGATAAAAGGCAGGAGTAAGACTTGGTTGTTTTTTGTCTCCCATTTGGTGTGCACTCTAATTAGAAAGTGAAATTGTTCTATTTGTTACTATGAGCCTACTACAAGTAAAAAATAAGAATTTACTCACCGGTAATTCTATTTCTCGTAGTCCGTAGTGGATGCTGGGTACTCCGTAAGGACCATGGGGTATAGACGGGCTCCGCAGGAGACTGGACACTCTTAAAAGAAAGATTAGGTACTATATCTGGTGTGCACTGGCTCCTCCCTCTATGCCCCTCCTCCAGACCTCAGTTAGGGAAACTGTGCCCGGAAGAGCTGACATTACTAGGAAAGGATTTGGAATCCAGGGTAAGACTCATACCAGCCACACCAATCACACCGTACAACTCGTGAGAACTATACCCTGTTAACAGTATGAACAATAACTGAGCCTCTCTCAACAGATGGCTCATACAATAACCCTTTAGTTAAGCAATAACTATATACATGTATGGCAGAGAGTCCGCACTTGGGACGGGCTCCCAGCATCCACTACGGACTACGAGAAATAGAATTACCGGTGAGTAAATTCTTATTTTCTCTGACGTCCTAGTGGATGCTGGGTACTCCGTAAGGACCATGGGGATTATACCAAAGCTCCCAAACGGGCGGGAGAGTGCGGATGACTCTGCAGCACCGAATGAGCAAACTAAAGGTCCTCCTCAGCCAGGGTATCAAACTTGTAGAATTTTGCAAAAGTGTTTGAACCCGACCAAGTAGCAGCTCGGCAAAGTTGTAAAGCCGAGACCCCTCGGGCAGCCGCCCTAGAAGAGCCCACCTTCCTCGTGGAATGGGCTTTTACTAATTTAGGATGCGGCAGTCCAGCCGCAGAATGTGCAAGCTGAATCGTGCTACAGATCCAGCGAGCAATAGTCTGCTTTAAAGCAGGAGCACCCAGCTTGTTGGGTGCATGCAGGATAAATAGCGAGTCAGTTTTTCTGACTCTAGCCGTCCTGGAAACATAAAGTTTCAGGGCCCGGACTACGTCCAGCAACTTGGAATCCTCCAAGTCCCTAGTAGCCGCAGGCACCACAATAGGTTGGTTCAAATGAAACGATGATACCACCTTAGGGAGAAATTGGGGACGAGTCCTCCATTCTGCCCTTTCCATATGGAAGATCAGATATGGGCTTTTACATGACAAAGCCGCCAATTCTGACACACGCCTAGTCCAAGCTAAGGCCAAAAGCATGACCACTTTCCACGTGAGATATTTTAGCTCCACGGTCTTAAGTGGCTCAAACCAGTGGGATTTTAGGAATCCAACACACGTTAAGATCCCAAGGTGCCACTGGAGGCACAAAAGGGGCTGAATATGCAGCACCCCTGTAACAACGTCCGAACTTCAGGCAGTGAAGCCAGTTCTTTTTGAGAGAAAAAGGGATAGGGCCGAAATCTTGGCCTTTATGGATCCTAATTTTAGGCCCATAGTCACTCCTGACTGTAGGAAGTGCAGGAATCGACCCCCCTGGAATTCCTCTGTAGGGCCTTCCCGGCCACACACCAAGCAACCTATTTTCGCCATATACAGTGAAAAAGTCTTGCTGTCACGTCTTTCCTAGCCTTTATCAGCGTAGGAATAACTGCATCCGGAATGCCCTTTTCCGCTAGGATCCGGCGTTCAACCGCCATGCCGTCCAACGCAGCCGCGGTAAGTCTTGGATCAGACAGGGTCCCTGTTGCAACATGTCCTGACTGAGAGGCAGAGGCCATGGTCCTCTGAGAGCATTTCTTGCAGTTCCGGGTACCGAGTCCTTCTTGGCCAATCCGGAGCAAAGAATATTGTTCACACTCCTCCGTTTATTACAATTCTCAGCCCTTGGGTCTGAGAGGAAGAGGAGGGAATATATAGACCGACTGGAACACCCACGGTGTTACTGGTGCGACCACAGCTATCGCCTGAGAGTCCCTTGACTTAGCGTAAAACCTTTTTTATCTTTTTATTGAGGTGGGACGCCATGTAGTCCACCTGAGGCAGTTTCCATCAATTTGCAAAACTGCGTGAAGACTTCCTGATGAAGTCACCACTTTCCCGGGTGGAGGTCGTGTCCACTCCCGGAATGAACACTGCTGACAGTGCGCTTACTTGATTCTCCGCCCAGCGAAGAATTCTGGTGGCTTCTACCCTCGCCACCCTGCTCCTTGTGCCGCCCTGGCGGTTTACATGAGCCCCTGCGGTCTGACTGGATCAGAACCGGTTGGTCGCGAAGCAGGAACTCCGCTTGACTTAGGGCGTTGTATATGGCCCTTAGTTCCAGGATATTGATGTGAAGGCAAGTCTGTTGGCTTGACCACAAACCTTGGAATTTACTTCCCTGTGTAACTGCCCCCCACCCTCGGAGGCTTGCATCCGTGGTCACCAGGACCCAGTCCTGAATGCCGAATCCGCGGCCCTCGAGAAGGTGAGCACTCCGCAGCCACCACAGGAGAGACACCCTGGCCCTGGGGGATAGGGTGATTAACCGATGCATCTGAAGATGTGATCCGGACCACTTGTCCAGTAAGTTCCATTGTCCTTGCATGGAACCAGCCGAAGGGGGTGGCCTCGTATGATGCCATCATCCTTCCCAGGACTCGAGTGCAGTGATGCACTGACACCTGTTTTGGTTTTCAATGGATTCCTGACCAGTGTCATGAGCTCCTGAGCTCTCTCTATCGGGAGATAAACCCTCTTCTGGTCTGTGTCTAGGATCATGCCTAGGCGAGGCAGATGAGCTGTAGGAACCAACTGCGACTTCGGAATATATAGAATCCAGTCGTGTTGCCGTTTTACTTCCAGAGAAGGTGATACGCTGTCCAGCAACTGCTCTCTTGATCTCGCTTTTATGAGATCATCCAAGTATGTGATAATAGTGACACCTTGCTTCCGCAGGAGCACCATCATATCCGCCATTACCTTGGTGAAATTGGTAATGACAATCCCGTACCGCAATTCTGAGGTACGCCTGATGAGGTGGATAAATGGGGACACGAAGGTATGCATCCCTTATGTCCCGATTAATTTCAGGCTTGCAATGACCGCTCTTAGCGATTCCATCTTGAACCTGAACCTTTTCAGGTATATGTTCAGGGATTTTAATACAATATGGGTCTAACCGAACCGTCTGGTTTCGGGATTATAACATGGTCGAATAATAACACCCTCTTGTTGAAGGAGGGGACCCTTGACCACCACCTGTTGAAGATACAATTTACGAATTGCAGTTAACACTGGCTCCCTCTCTTGGGGGGAAGCCCGCCGGGTCCTCGGTGAGGGGGCATCTTCTCACAGTCCAGCCTGTATCCCTGCAATACAATTTCTATTGCCCAGGGATCTAACAGGGAGTGAACCCACTTGTGGCTGAACTTACGAAGGCGTGTCCCCACCGGGCCTAGCTCCGCCTGTGGAGCCCCAGCGACATGCGGTAGATTTTTGTAGAGGCCGGGGAGGACTTCTGTTCCTGGGGACTAGCTGTGTTGTACAGCTTCTTTCCTCTGCCCCCGGCTCTGGCAAGAAAGGACGCACCTCAGACTTTCTTGTTTCTTTATTCGAAAAGCTGCATTTAATAATGTCGTGCTTTCCTAGGCTGTGCAGGAATATAAGGCAAAATATTAGAATCACCAGCTATAGCTGTGGAGACCAGGCCCGAGAACCTTTCTCCACACAATCCTCAGCCTTCCATATGCCTCTTAAGTCGGCATCATCTGTACAATGTATATTCTACAGGGCACGTCAAGCAGAAATCGACATAGCTTTTGTCTCTAGGACCCAGTATACTCATGTCCCTTTGGGCATGCTTTATAATTATATATCTATCACTTAAGACAGCATCTTAAAATATTTATATGCATACTAGGGTCTCAATCTCTGCCGATAAGGTACCTGTCCACGCTGCCACAGCGCTATAAACCCATGCCGACACAATCGCCGGTCTGGGTAGTATACTAGAATGTGCACACTATCTGCAGGATCCCTGAGAATAGCTAGTGCAAACAGGACACCCAAGGGGAAGATTCTCAACACATCCTGGCCCTAGTGGGGAAAGGATACAGCCTGAGAATTCTCTTGTGGGAAGCTGCCGTCTCTTGTCTGGAGATTCCCGCTCTTTTTCCTCATGAGAGGAGGGAAATTTACCTCAGCATTCTTCCCCTTAACATGTGTACTCTCGTGTCAGGGACAGATGAGTCATCAGTGATATGCAAATCATCTTTTATTCCAATAATCATATATAGAATATCTTTTAGCCCTCTTGGCTGTAACTTTGCATTATCGTAGTCGACAGTGGAGTTAAACTCCGTGTCGATACTTTGTTATTTTGGATAGTGAACATAGAGAGACTCTGAAGGACTCTGTGACATAGGGACAGACCAGGGTAGATTTCCTTTCTGTTCCCTAACCTTTTGTGCAATCATTTTACCTCAGCACTTACACATATCCAAACAGGTGTCGGCGTTGTCGACGGAGACATCCTCCTACACACATATCCGCTGTATCACCTCCTTAGAGGAGCCTTTTACCTCAGACATGTCGACACACGCGTACCGACACACCACACACACAGGGGATGCTCTATTTGAAGACAGTTCCCCCACAAGGCCCTTTGGAGAGACAGAGAGAGAGTATGCCAGCACACACCACAGCGCTATATAATACAGGGATGTACACTATACTGAGTGATTTTTCCCCTATAGCAGCTTATATACACAGTTTTGCGCCTAAATTTATGCCCCCCCCCCCCCCCTCTCTTTTTTACCCTTTGTGTACCAGGATACTGCAGGGGAGAGCCTGGGGAGCTTCCTTCCAGCTGAGCTGTGAAGAGAAAATGGCGCCGGTGTGCTGAGGAAGAAGGCCCGGCCCCCTCAGCGGCGGGCTTCTGTCCTTTTATGTACTTTAATGGCGGGGGTTAATGCACATATACAGTTTATCAGACTGTATTATGTGCTTTTCGCCAAGTAAGGTAATCTAATTGCTGCCCAGGGCGCCCCCCCCCCCCCCCCCCAGCGCCCTGCACCCATCAGTGACCGGAGTGTGTGGTGTGCTAAGGGAGCAGTGGCGCACAGCTGCAGTGCTGTGCGCTACCTTAATGAAGACCGGAGTCTTCAGCCACCGATTTTCAACTTCTCTTCGTTCTTCTGGCTCTGCAAGGGGGACGGCGGCGCGGCTCCGGGACCGGACGACCGAGGACTGGGCCTGTGTTCGATCCCTCTGGAGCTAATGGTGTCCAGTAGCCTTAGAAGCCCAAGCTAGCTGCAAGCAGGTAGGTTCGCTTCTCTCCCCTTAGTCCCACGTAGCAGTGAGTCTGTTGCCAGCAGATCTCACTGAAAATAAAAAACCTAACAAATACTTTCTTTTCTAGGAAGCTCAGGAGAGCCCCTAGGGTGCATCCAGCTCTGGCCGGGCACAGATACTAACTGAGGTCTGGAGGAGGGGCATAGAGGGAGGAGCCAGTGCACACCAGATATAGTACCTAATCTTTCTTTTAAGAGTGCCCAGTCTCCTGCGGAGCCCGTCTATACCCCATGGTCCTTACGGAGTACCCAGCATCCACTAGGACCTCAGAGAAATAAGCATGCTTTATATAAAAAAAAAAATCCATGTGTAAATTAAGAGAACTACCACACAATGGTAAAGATGCTCTGTTCTCTAGTCCCTAAATATTAGTCTGCTTAGGCCATGATACCACTCAGACACAAATGAGGGGAAACCAGATGAAAATAAATCTAAACCTTAATCATATTACACTTATAACAGATGGCAAGTGATATGTTTATGAACGTAACAACTAGGATAATGAGTAGCTCTTGATGTTTGAACACTACCTCAACTCATTTTGCATTTGTATTGGACCTGTTAGTTATAATGCATAAGCAAATGTAGGAGGGGGGGGGGGGGGGGGGTTCCAGTTGCCTGGAAGGAAACCCCCATTCCCCACAGCCTGGCCAGCATCCACTACATGTAGTATAAAGGGTGGAATGGAGCTGTTGAACATGTTCAGTGGCAGCAGATTTACCCGCCAAGTATGCTGTGTGTGTGGATCTGAGTGCTCAATTATTACACCAGAGAGAGAATCTGATAAGTGGCTTACTATGATCATTGAGCCTGCATATGTGTGATATACTGTATTACATAAACTGCACTTAGTTTGGGGCAGACTATAGCTTGGTACATGCTAATTATCTATCCTTAATGGACTGGCTGCAATCACTCCAGAAATTCAGCATTTGCCCCTGTAATGAACAGGCTCCTAAACAACTGAAAGAACCAAGTCCTATTGTCGCTGCCCTAGAAAAAAAATTACACTTTATTTTGCTTAATATACACAGCACAGCATTGACCTTATACCATTACAAGCCTAGCAATATATAATGAAATTGTTCATAGAAATTCTAATAATATTTTGACCAAGATAAGTATAGTGACCTAATGGTGATTGTGATGGACGAGGGGGTACCACCATTTTTTTTATTTTTTTATTCTGCTGTTCCCCAACTTATAATAATAATAATAATAATAATAATTAATTAAATATGCTTATAACCCATCAGGTCTCCTTTACTGATGCAGCTGTCTCCCACTGTAGTAATTGTAGTCTGTAGACTCCTCTGTGGCAAATACAGGTTGCCGGTTATAGCTTTCAGACCAGTCTGTTAAAGATCTTATTCTGTGTTCCAGATTTACCCAGCTCATTTGTGATTATACTACTGTTGATCATGATATATATGACAACCCTCCCAAACACATATATGGACATAAGAAAATACATAAAGCAACCATATCCAGGTTGCTGTTACTTTGGGGACCTTCCCTAGCAGGGCCGGTTCTAGACCTTGTGGCGCCCAGGGCGAAAGTTTCCATTGCATTCCCCCCCCCCCCATTAACAAAACTGGGTTAGTGCGCCTAAAAATAAGGGCGTGGCTTCATAGGTCATAGAGAAGGGGTGTGGCCACAGTTTTGCCCCCTGTAGCTGTGCCCCCTGTAGTTGTGCCCCCTGTAGTTGTGCCTTCTGTAGTTGTGCCCCCAGTAGTTGTGCCCCCTGTAGATGTGCCCCTAGTAGCGGCGCTTACAAAAACAATAATAAAATACTCACCTGCCACGCACCTTCCCGACCGCTGCTGCTGTCCTCCATCTCCTGCCGCCGCTCCTCTGATCTATGGGAGAGACGTCATGACATCTCTCCTATAGCGCCGCACACTGCACAGACACTAGAGGTCAATTATGACCTCTAGCGTCTGCGGCCGCTCCCACAATGCCGTGTGGTGCGCGATGACATCAGGCGCATGGCACCAGTAGCGGCTCTTACCACGGCAGCGGCGGCAGCGCCCTCAGAACAGCGGCGCCCCGGGCAAAAAACCTGCTTGCCCGTGGCAAGTGCCGCTACTGTTCCCTAGACAAATTAGGCCTTGCAAACAAATGTGTCCAAGTAACTTACAGCCAACAATGCATGTACTGTATGTTCATTAAGGGGTATATTGAGTGGAGGAGGCCCGTGTATAGTCTCTGTGTGGGACCACTCCTCTCTAGCGGCCAGTGCAGGTGAGTAGACTCTGACGCTGTGCCAAAATTGACTATACATGTACAGGTCTCCGAGAACATGGTGCCCGTGCCATGTTCTCAGTGATTTTTTTTGGTTGCGCCAGTTTACCAGTGACCTATACAATGCCACTTCGGGACTCCAGAGAGGTAAGTATAAAATGGTTATGGATCAAGGGTTGACAGAAGGTTGACACAAAATGGTTGACATGCACAAGGTCGACATGGTCAAAATTAAAATGGTCGACATGAGTTTTCAATGGGGTTTTTGTTTTTTTTGTGCGTGAAAATGTTGGACCCCCAAATAGTGCACCACATCCCCTTACATGGCTTCGGGCAAGGTGCCTTGCAGCGCTCTGCACAGGTTACTATTCTCAACTGTAGTCCGCATGGATGGTAAAGTATGAAAAGGTCCTGAGAATTAAGAATAAATAAAAAAAGTGTAATTCATTGTCATGTCAGTCTTTTGACCATGTCGACCATATGCATGTCGACAGGGATGGTTTTACGCATACGCTGATTATGCAGCTGAGTAAGGCGCAGCATAGAGGAGGGCGCCCTACTCAGCTGCACCAGCGATATGTGTAAAACTGGCCATTCCTGATATGCCCTAATATGTAGCGCTTGCCCGGAGACTCACCAAGCAGACGGTGATGTTGGCGCTGCCGCGCTATGTCCGGCAGCGCACCCCACTACAGTAATGTGAAGAAAAATAAAATAAACTACTGCTCCCAGAATCCCTTGCTTCCAGACAGCAAGGGCTGCTGGGAGCGATAGTTTATTTTGAGATTCTTCACATTACTGTACATGCAAAATAAACTACCGCTCCCAGAAGCCCTTGCTGTCCGGCTACTAGGAGCAGTAGTTTATTTTGAGATTCTTCTTCTTCTAGTACTATAGTGCAGCGCCGGGCATGGCGGAGGCGCCAACACCACTTAAATGCTTTGCGAATCTCCGGGCACAGGGGGCATATCAGGTAATACAGTACTTTGATTAGATTAATATGTAAGGGGAAGTATTAAAGTGGGCAAAATATGTAAGGGGAATTTCAACAGTGGGCAAATGTGTAAGGGGCACTTATACAGTGGGCAAATGTGTAGGGGGCACTTATATAGTGGGCAAATGTGTAAGGGGCACTTATATAGTGGGCAAATGTGTAAGGGGCACTTATACAGTGGGCAAATGTGTAAGGGGCACTACAACTAGGCTTTTACAATGAGACCACGCCTCTTTAATTTTTTCAGGCGCGTGCCATAAGTGCTTAGGTGGGCGCCAAAATATTTATTTGCTTACCAAATAATTGGTCTCGGGCCGGCCCTGCATGTCGACCTATTGCTTGTCGGCCTTGTAACTGTTGATCTATCATCCGAATACCATATACAACATGGATGCACCTATTACAGATACACCACGATGATCAATGCAATTCCCATTTTGAAATTCAAAATGCAAAAAACTGTTTTTTTTTGTAATCCACAATTTGTTTGGTCAGTTGGAGACAATAAAGCTGACAACTCAAAACTGTAGTGTAGTAATCTAGATGATATGCTGCTGCATTGTATTTGTTGTTTATGTTGTAAATCATTTGTCAGGAGTAAGAACCAACACAATGTGAACTATTCTATTAAATGTATGATATATATGTTTTTCTAGATCACTAATTTAATATAAGGATGCTAGGTATCAGAACATGACGTATACAAGTGTTTGCTAATGCTCCATGGTTCTTTCACAACAAATGAGCAACGTGATGATTTCATCCCTTCAGACACATACCAATAACTTAAGTTTATAGATGTAAATGTAGAACAGTTACACCTTAGGCAACATAATCGGAATACATTTTAAAGTGTAAACGACCTTTATAATATAAATAAATGAATATATGTATCTATATAAAAAAAACAAAAATGGTTCAAAGTAAAATATAATCCTACCAATAATTTAACACTTGGCTTTGGGTGGAAATGGCATTGGGCATACTGGAATAAAATGAAGGGCTAGATGCAATTATGGGCGTTGCTTAAGAATAAGTACGTGCATATGCGTGCTTATGGTAGCCCTGAGAGAGGGAGGGGTTAGGGTTTGGCAGCGGGAGGGAACAGTTAGGGTTAGACTGCGGGATGGGTAGGGTTAAAATACTTACCTGAATCAATGGGGATTCCACTGTCTGTCTTCTGACTGTCGGGATCCCGACTGCCGGGATTTTTGGTACCCAACCCTTTTGCACATTGCCTATCGGATGGTATGTCAGTCTATATAAAGAATTTGTAGGAGCAAACTGAACGACAGTTGGATATTATTTATAGGGCAATTATTTTGCCAATGGCATGTCTCTATAACTGTAATGTAATACATCATGATATTTTTTTCATTTGAGGCGTTTAGTTGTATTGAGGAATCGCTACACGTATTTTTATTGCAGTTCCTTGTTTACAATATGCTTATGGTATATTTCTGCGTGTTAATTAAAGTGTCCAGTCTGACCAGCAGTTACCCAAACTGTCATCAGCTGCACCTTCACGGCACTCTGTGTGCCCATGGGCACAATGATAAATATCCTATCCTATAGTATTCCTTGATATATACCAAACAGAATAGTGAAGGTGTTATTGAAATCTATTCAGCAGTTTTGAGTTACTGTAACCCTGGGCGAACAGACAAACATTCTAAAAATGGTTAATTTTACGTACAGTAGGTACCCTATAACCTTTTTCTTAGTTGTAATATCCATTCAAATCAGGGACGGCCTGGGGACTCCGTCCAGGCCTGGCATACGTTTGTGCCATGTAAAGGGCGCGCGGACACTGCAAATGGGGGCACGTCGCGAGTCAGGGGGCGTGGACATAATGCTTAGCAACGGGGCACGTCTGGCGGTGGCGGCAGCGTGGGACAAACCAGAGAGCCAGGAGCTGCGCTGAGCGCAGCCTTCCCGGCTCTCTGTAGACCGGACCATCCCACCAGCCCATCGGCCTTTCTGGCATTTGCCAGAAGTGCCAGATGGCCAGTCCGGCCCTGATTCAAATTGTATTTCTGTGTGTAGAGTAAAACATTTTTTGCAAACAAAAAAGTTATTTTAAGTCTTTACTATTAAACAATATGATCTCTTATGTAGCTCCCTGAATAAAACTGGTCCAATACGTTATCTGAGAGATCCTTTGTTCATAATTTTGATTTTGGCAAATTCAGTGATCTTGGAGACTAAATCTATGATATCCTTATTTTCTTCATATAATGTGACACTTTCAAACATCCCTCTGCGGATTAACATTTAAAAATCTCATGAGAGAATCGTTTTTGTAGTGTACCCAAACACCATCCATCCATCTCCAAGCTGGTGGAAAATGTGATGGGGTTAAGTACTGTTTTACTACTTTTCATAACCGTGATCTGTACGAACAGACTGTCGTCTGATGTCCACTCATATTGGTGAGCAGAAGGCACCTAGTCCAAAATGTAATATATCCCTACTTGTCCATTTAATAGCTAATGCTACACTACGGGAAAGTAATATCAAAAATAAGAATTTACTTACCGATAATTCTATTTCTCGGAGTCCGTAGTGGATGCTGGGGTTCCTGAAAAGACCATGGGGAATAGCGGCTCCGCAGGAGACAGGGCACAAAAGTAAAGCTTTCCGATCAGGTGGTGTGCACTGGCTCCTCCCCCTATGACCCTCCTCCAAGCCAGTTAGGTACTGTGCCCGGACGAGCGTACACAATAAGGGAGGAATTTTGAATCCCGGGTAAGACTCATACCAGCCACACCAATCACACCGTACAACTTGTGATCTAAACCCAGTTAACAGTATGATAACAGCGGAGCCTCTGAAAAGATGGCTCACACCAATAATAACCCGATTTTTGTAACTATGTACAAGTATTGCAGATAATCCGCACTTGGGATGGGCGCCCAGCATCCACTACGGACTCCGAGAAATAGAATTATCGGTAAGTAAATTCTTATTTTCTCTATCGTCCTAGTGGATGCTGGGGTTCCTGAAAGGACCATGGGGATTATACCAAAGCTCCCAAACGGGCGGGAGAGTGCGGATGACTCTGCAGCACCGAATGAGAGAACTCCAGGTCCTCCTTAGCCAGGGTATCAAATTTGTAGAATTTAGCAAACGTGTTTGCCCCTGACCAAGTAGCTGCTCGGCAAAGTTGTAAAGCCGAGACCCCTCGGGCAGCCGCCCAAGATGAGCCCACCTTCCTTGTGGAATGGGCATTTACATATTTTGGCTGTGGCAGGCCTGCCACAGAATGTGCAAGCTGAATTGTATTACACATCCAACTAGCAATAGTCTGCTTAGAAGCAAGAGCACCCAGTTTGTTGGGTGCATACAGGATAACAGCAAGTCAGTTTTCCTGACTCCAGCCGTCCTGGAACATATTTTCAGGGCCCTGACAACATCTAGCAACTTGGAGTCCTCCAAGTCCCTAGTAGGTGCAAGGCACCACAATAAGCTGGTTCAGGTGAAACACTGACACCACCTTAGGGAGAGAACTGGGGACGAGTCCGCAGCTCTGCCCTGTCCGAATGGACAAACAGATATGGGCTTTTTTGAGAAAAAACCACCAATTTGACACTCGCCTGGTCCAGGCCAGGGCCAAGAGCATGGTCACTTTTCATGTGAGATGCTTCAAATCCACAGATTTGACTGGTTTTAAACCAATGTGATTTGAGGAATCCCAGAACTACGTTGAGATCCCACAGTGCCACTGGAGGCACAAAAGGGGGTTGTATATGCAATACTCCCTTGACAAACTTCTGGACTTCAGGAACTGAAGCCAATTCTTTCTGGAAGAAAATCGACAGGGCCGAAATTTGAACCTTAATGGACCCCAATTTGAGGCCCATAGACACTCCTGTTTGCAGGAAATGCAGGAAACGACCGAGTTGAAATTTCTTTGTGGGGCCTTCCTGGCCTCACACCACGCAACATATTTTCGCCACATGTGGTGATAATGTTGTGCGGTCACCTCCTTTCTGTCTTAGACCAGGGTAGGAATGACCTCTTCCGGAATGCCTTTTTCCCTTAGGATCCGGCTTTCCACCGCCATGCCGACAAACGCAGCTGCGGTAAGTCTTGGAACAGACATGGTACTTGCTGAAGCAAGTCCCTTCTTAGCGGCAGAGGCCATAAGACCTCTGTAAGCATCTCTTGAAGTTCCGGGTACTAAGTCCTTCTTGGCCAATCCGGAGCCATGAGTATAGTTCTTACTCCTCTACGTCTTATAATTCTCAGCACCTTAGGTATGAGAAGCAGAGGAGGGAACACATACACCGACTGGTACACCCACGGTGTTACCAGAACTTCCACAGCTATTGCCTGAGGGTCTCTTGACCTGGCGCAATACCTGTCCCGTTTTTTGTTCAGACGGGACGCCATCATGTCCACCTTTGGTATTTCCCAACGGTTTACCATCATGTGGAAAAAACTTCCCGATGAAGTTTCCACTCTCCCGGGTGGAGGTCGTGCCTGCTGAGGAAGTCTGCTTCCCAGTTTCCATTCCCGGGATGAAACACTGCTGACAGTGCTATCACATGATTTTCCGCCCAGCGAAAAGTCCTTGCAGTTTTTGCCATCGCCCTCCTGCTTCTTGTGTCGCCCTGTCTGTTTACGTGGGCGACTGCCGTGATGTTTTTCCCACTGGATCAATACCGGCTGACCTTGAAGCAGAGGTCTTGCTAAGCTTAGAGCATTATAAATTTACCCTTAGCTCCAGTATATTTATGTGGAGAAAAGTCTCCAGACTTGATCACACTCCCTGGAAATTTTTTCCTTGTGTGACTGCTCCCCAGCCTCTCGGGCTGGGCTCCGTGGTCACCAGCATCCAATCCTGAATGCCGAATCTGCGGCCCTCTAGAAGATGAGCACTCTATAACCACCACAGGAGAGACACCCTTGTCCTTGGATATAGGGTTATCCGCTGATGCATCTGCAGATGCGATCCGGACCATTTGTCCAGCAGATCCCACTGAAAAGTTCTTGCGTGAAATCTGCCGAATGGAATTGCTTCGTAGGAAGCCACCATTTTTACCAGGATCCTTGTGCAATGATGCACTGTTTTTAGGAGGTTCCTGACTAGCTCGGATAACTCCCTGGCTTTCTCTTCCGGGAGAAACACCTTTTTCTGGACTGTGTCCAGAATCATCCCTAGGCACAGCAGACGTGTCGTCGGGATCAGCTGCGATTTTGGAATATTTAGAATCCACCCGTGCTGTTGTAGCAGTATCCTAGATAGTGCTACTCCGACCTCCAACTGTTCCCTGGACTATGCCCTTATCAGGAGATCGTCCAAGTAAGGGATAATTAAGACGCCTTTTCTTCGAAGAAGAATCATCATTTCGGCCATTACCTTGGTAAAGACCCGGGGTGCCGTGGACAATCCAAACGGCAGCGTCTGAAACTGATAGTGACAGTTCTGCACCACGAACCTGAGGTACCCTTAGTGAGAAGGGCAAATTTGGGACATAGAGGTAAGCATCCCTGATGTCCCGGGACACTATATAGTCCCCTTCTTCCTGGTTCGTTATCACTGCTCTGAGTGACTCCATCTTGATTTGAACCTTTGTAAGTGTTCAAAAATTTTTTTTTTTTTTTTTTTTTAGAATAAGTCTCACCTAGCCTTCTGGCTTCAGTACCACAATATAGTGTGGAATAATACCCCTTTTCTTGTAGTAGGAGGGGTAATTTAATTATCACCTGCTGGGAATACAGCTTGTGAATTTTTTTTTTTCCCATACTGCCTCCTTGTCGGAGGGAGACCTTGGTAAAGCAGACTTCAGGAGCCTGCGAAGGGGAAACGTCTCGACATTCCAATCTGTACCCCTGGGATACTACTTGTTGGATCCAGGGGTCCTGTACGGTCTCAGCGCCATGCTGAGAACTTGTCAGAAGCGGTGGAACGCTTCTGTTCCTGGGAATGGGCTGCCTGCTGCAGTCTTCTTCCCTTTCCTCTATCCCTGGGCAGATATGATCTTATAGGGACGAAAGGACTGAGGCTGAAAAGACGGTGTCTTTTTCTGCAGAGATGTGACTTAGGGTAAAAACGGTGGATTTTCCAGCAGTTGCCGTGGCCACCAGGTCCGATGGACCGACCCCAAATAACCCCTCTTCCTTTATACGGCAATACACCTTTGTGCCGTTTGGAATCTGCATCACCTGACCACTGTCGTGTCCATAACATCTTCTGGCAGTTATGGACATCGCATTTACTCTTGATGCCAGAGTGCAAATATCCCTCTGTGCATCTCGCATATATAGAAATGCATCCTTTAAATGCTCTATAGTCAATAAAATACTGTCCCTGTCAAGGGTATCAATATTTTTAGTCAGGGAATCCGACCAAGCCACCCCAGCTCTGCACATCCAGGCTGAGGCGATCGCTGGTCGCAGTATAACACCAGTATGTGTGTATATACTTTTTATGATATTTTCCAGCCTCCTGTCAGCTGGTCCTTGAGGACGGCCCTATCTATAGACGGTACCGCCACTTGTTTTGATAAGCGTGTGAGCGCCTTATCCACCCTAAGGGGTGTTTCCCAACGCGCCCTAACTTCTGGCGGGAAAGGGTATACCGCCCATAATTTTCTATCGGGGGAACCCACGCATCATCACACACTTTATTTAATTTATCTGATTCAGGAAAAACTATGGTAGTTTTTTCACATCCCACATAATACCCTCTTTTGTGGTACTTGTAGTATCAGAAATATGTAACACCTCCTTCATTGCCTTTAACGTGTGGCCCTAATAAGGAATACGTTTGTTTATTCACCGTCGACACTGGATTCAGTGTCCCTGTCTGTGTCTGTGTCGACCGACTAAAGTAAACGGGCGTTTTAAAACCCCTGACGGTGTTTTTGAGACGTCTGGACCGGTACCAATTGTTTGTCGGCCGTCTCATGTCGTCAACCGACCTTGCAGCGTGTTGACATTATCACGTAATTCCCTAAATAAGCCATCCATTCCGGTGTCGACTCCCTAGAGAGTGACATCACCATTACAGGCAATTGCTCCGCCTCCTCACCAACATCGTCCTCCTACATGTCGACACACACGTACCGACACACAGCACACACACAGGGAATGCTCTGATAGAGGACAGGACCCACTAGCCCTTTGGAGAGACAGAGGGAGAGTTTGCCAGCACACACCAAAAACGCTATAATTATATAGGGACAACCTTATATAAGTGTTTTCCCTTATAGCATCTTTTTTATATATTTCTAACGCCAAATTAGTGCCCCCCCTCTCTGTTTTAACCCTGTTTCTGTAGTGCAGTGCAGGGGAGAGCCTGGGAGCCTTCCCTCCAGCCTTTCTGTGAGGGAAAATGGCGCTGTGTGCTGAGGAGATAGGCCCCGCCCCTTTTTCGGCGGCCTCGTCTCCCGCTCTTAACGGATTCTGGCAGGGGTTAAATATCTCCATATAGCCTCCGGAAGCTATATGTGAGGTATTTTTAGCCAAAATAGGTATTCATTTTGCCTCCCAGGGCGCCCCCCTCCCAGCGCCCTGCACCCTCAGTGACTGCCGTGTGAAGTGTGCTGAGAGGAAAATGGCGCACAGCTGCAGTGCTGTGCGCTACCTTTAGAAGACTGAGGAGTCTTCTGCCGCCGATTCTGGATCTTCTTACTTCAGCATCTGCAAGGGGGCCGGCGGCAAGGCTCCGGTGACCATCCAGGCTGTACCTGTGATCGTCCCTCTGGAGCTGATGTCCAGTAGCCAAGAAGCCAATCCATCCTGCACGCAGGTGAGTTCACTTCTTCTCCCCTAAGTCCCTCGTTGCAGTGATCCTGTTGCCAGCAGGACTCACTGTAAAATAAAAAACCTAAGCTAAACTTTTCTAAGCAGCTCTTTAGGAGAGCCACCTAGATTGCACCCTTCTCGGCCGGGCACAAAAATCTAACTGGCTTGGAGGAGGGTCATAGGGGGAGGAGCCAGTGCACACCACCTGATCGGAAAGCTTTACTTTTGTGCCCTGTCTCCTGCGGAGCCGCTATTCCCCATGGTCCTTTCAGGAACCCCAGCATCCACTAGGACGATAGAGAAAAGATCCTGTATTTTGTCGTGATACCATATGTACAGTATATCCTCACCATAAACATAGATCAAACCTACAACCAGGTACTTCTAATTAATAAGTTATATTTTGTGGGTTACAGTGATTTCCATGAAAGTAGCTTTTGCTGGATGAACACTAGAAAGATTTATCGCTGGTTCAAGCGTTGAATAATATAGCGGGTCGGCGAGGGTGTACACCCGATATGTCTGTGAACTATGCCATTCACAGACATATTGTGGCAGCCCTGCAGCATACCAATATATCTTTCATATATATTGCTGCATCTACATGTGTATATGCACCAGTAGATGACCCGCTGACCAACATACACTGGCTGCAGGGGTGCCCAGTTATGATATCTGGCCCAATATAAAGCATGGCTGATTGGTAAGAGTGTAAAGGCCCATACACATTAGACGATGTCGCTCTGTGAGCAACATCGTCTAACGTTTCCCCCTCCCGGGCCGGCCGGTCGGCGGCCGCCTGTACGCACTGAGCGATATGACCACTCAGATTGCTCAGTGACGTCACGCCCCTGCCAGCCCTGCATGAAGGTCGTGGACGACAGTCCACATTCTTCATGCATGCCCTACCGACAGCGTCGATCGTTGCCGACCCGCGGGACCGCGCATCGGTCGTCGCTGGCGGCATACACACTTAACGATATAATAAGCGACGTCGCTCAAGGAGGGGGAAAATGAGCGACGTCGCTCATTATATCGTTAAGTGGGTATGGACCTTTAACGATATAATGAGCGACGTCGCTCAAGGAGGGGGAAAATGAGCGATGTCGCTCATTATATCGTTAAGTGTGTATGGACCTTAAGTTTAACTAATCAGTTACTCTGTCGGTGCGATGGCTTGTCAGTGGATAAAAGTTACCCAGCCTAATAAGTGTATAAACAAAAGTATGTTTCATTTTATTAGATCATGCAAATGTTTACAGTGGCAAAGATTATTTTAATTTGCGCTGAATCTGCTGGCAGTGGCAGACCCAGATGGTGGTAATCGCACACCACACAATATATGGCTCTGCTAGACAGCCGAGATGCAAGCTGAGGATACTGGCTGATCAGTCCGATTCTGATTATGTGTTAAATACAAATGGAGCAGCAGGCCAGTATTTTTTGCATTCTTCTTCGTCATTATGCATGGCCACATAGGAACTGGCATAACAGTGTCAGGGAGGCACTCAATTTGCCAGCTGTCGGGATCCTGGCTGTCAGGATACCAACGCCGGAATCCTGACACCCGGTGAAATACCAGTGGTCGGAATCCCCACTTGGGTGGTGGTCTACGCCACGACTTGACTGGGAATATAACCCTGCAGCAACCAAAGGTTGCCACCGATCCCCGAAGCGTGGCGAGTGGACATGCTGCGCTCACCGCCTGTTTCCCGATGATGGTCTCCTGGCCGCCGGGATATCATACTGATCCCCAGTCTCATAGTCAGTATTTTTTATTATTTGATTATTTTGAGTTAGGCGCTACCAGGTGTACGTAGCATCATACAACAGGCAGACCTAAAAACAAATACAGGCAGCATACATACAATGCCCAACAGTCAACAGTAGCACACTGATTGCTAAACAGAGTATTGGGAGGTCTCCACACTCTGGAAAAATTCACCAGTCTGACAGCAGGAGAGGACAGGGTTCTGCTAATTCACCCCCAACAATAAAAATAAGTGTGCTTACAGCTCTGTGATTCCTGTACTGTCCATGTGCAAATCTCTGGGAAAATGGAAGCCACTGCATTTTCACGGTCATCTGTCAATGCGGAATTCTAAATGGGTGCGTGGGCCCCCCTGGATCTAGCTGCTCATGTGCACACAGCACATACTGCACCCATTATAGATATGCCACTGATATGAGGGACCAGTCAGACTGATGTGGAAGGCCTGTACCAAATGCTTGCAAAGTAATTTTTTGCTTGTTAGCTTAAAAAAGATCTATCCATTGCAGATGCCGGCACTCAGAGGCCTGGCAGTGTCACCGGAATTCAACAAAATGGTGCTGCACACTTTGGCGCTGAGAATTACACCTCCTAGCAGCTCCTGCTTCTTGAGGCAACGACCAAGGAAGAGAAGGAGCAGGGAGGTATAGGTACAGTAGAAGCAATTGAGGGAGCCTGCTATAATGATGGAGGAAAAGGTGTACATGGGACATGAGATAATGGGTAATTTAAGGCAAATCCCTGTCCACTGTTATAGATATCTAGAACTCACTTCTAGTAACCCATGAATCTCCTATCCGTATAATAAATATGAGGTCGTTTTTACAAATCCCCTGTATCTGTATAGGTATATAGGTTGCTGTCTGTGTACAAGCGGTCTCCTGAGTTGCTCCCCTGGTGAAAGAAACTCCATCCCAGTAACTGAAGATTTGGGCATAGACACTGTACTAGGTAAGGAGCACAACACACAGACTTGCAAAACCGCTCTATAGACAACAGATACATAATACATTAAAACCTGGGCTTAATACATTTTGGGTGAAAATTTGGCATCAAAAAGATTCTATTTTGTTTCAGTAGCAGAAAATATTTAGTAGATAAATGGACAGATTTAATCTATGGAGCAAAATATTTAAAAGTAAATATTTATTTTCTTGGGTAACGTTTTAGAATCTGATTGAAATGTTCTGTAGGTAAAATGTGTGAGAATATTCCAATACAACCTACAGTAGTGGGGCAGGTGTTTCTCCACCCACACAATGCTGCAGATAGATGCTGATGATGATAATAAAATAATAATAATAATAATAATAATAATAATAATATAATAATACTACATTGCTGGTTGTTCCTCCTGCAGCCTGCCAGCGCTGAGTGTGCCTGGGATGCTGATGTCATTGCTCTCAGCAGCCGGGCTCAGCCTCCCATATAGTTGTGTCATCTCTCCTCCTCCTCCATTTCCATTCGTGCAGACTCTGCAGAGCTTTGTTATGACCGCCGGGCTGATAGCGGACATACCTGGATCCCTGCTGCCCGGGCCCCGCCGGCCAATGTCTCTGCGCTCCTGCCCTGTTCGGCACCATGGACAGAGACCCCTCCTGCTGCTCCAGTCCCTGCAATGCTGATGCATCTCCCATCTCCCCAGCCTGGTCCCCGTAATACCTGCTGTTACCTGCTGCTGCTGCCAGTGTGTGGATGTGACGGGATCTCTGTACTGCAGCCACAGCGACACATTACTGCTGCACCTGCATATGATCAACCCGGAATTCACACATCGCGTCGCTCGATGTACTAAGCGGAGGATCAGTACAGCCTACTCGCATCCTCATTCATCTGAGGAAATGTGAAAATTTCCCAAGTGGCCTATTACATATAAAATCCCCGGGCTGGGGGCTAAGAGCCGGTTCCCGTTTCTGCGCGTGTTTCGGGATCTGCTGCTGCCTGCTAATACACTGTTCGGGGTGTCTGCTCCCATCTCCCACCTGTGCTGTGTGCTGGAACGGAGCCCGCCGCCAGGAGACCTTGATATTGATTGGGGTCACAGAGAGGATGCAGCTGCTGCCGCCCGGCCCCCATGCTCTGCTCTCACCCTGCTGCCCCTAAGCAGCCTCTGCACCGGCCGGCATGTCACTGCGGTCTCCCTGACTTAACACATCACTACTAGCCCCTGTCCTGTGTGCCCTCGGCCATGTGGCTGAGCCCGGAGGAAGTGCTGCTGGCAAACGCCCTGTGGATAACGGAGAGGGCCAATCCTTATTTCATCCTACAGAGGAGGAAGGGGCATGGGACCAGAGGAGGCGGGGGGCTCGCTGGTAAGCGCATATCGGGGAAATCTATTGCATGTATATGTACTCCTGTATGTACAGTATGTATGTATATAATATTACACGCACCCAAACGCAGAATATCTAGCTAGAGCATTTCCCACTATCTTGACTTGTCTACCTGCTGTGCTGGCTATACACCCATTATGTGGAGTGAGGCAGGTATGACAGTAAAACTGTCACAAGTGATGCTATTAATGTAATTACAACCTGCTCATATGTTTCTATTCAATACACTGTTTCTGTAGCCTCTGTAGACAAGGTGTGTGAGTGTGGGGTTTCTGTAGCCTCTGTAGACAAGGTGTGTGAGTGTGCGGTTTCTGTAGCCTCTGTAGACAAGGTGTGTGAGTGTGCTGTTTCTGTATCCTCTGTAGACAAGGTGTGTGTGTGTGCTGTTTCTGTATCCTCTGTAGACAAGGTGTGCGAGTGTGCTGTTTCTGTAGCCTCTGTAGACAAGGTGTGCGAGTGTGCTGTTTCTGTAGCCTCTGTAGATAAGGTGTGTGAGTGTGCCGTTTCTGTAGCCTCTGTAGACAAGGTGTGTGAGTGTGCTGTTTCTGTAGCCTCTGTAGACAAGATGTGTGAGTGTGCGGTTTCTGTAGCCTCTGTAGACAAGGTGTGTGAGTGTGCTGTTTCTGTAGCCTCTGTAGACAAGGTGTGTGAGTGTGCTGTTTCTGTAGCCTCTGTAGACAAGATGTGCGAGTGTGCGGTTTCTGTAGCCTCTGTAGACAAGGTGTGCGAGTGTGCCGTTTCTGTAGCCTCTGTAGACAAGGTGTGCGAGTGTGCCGTTTCTGTAGCCTCTGTAGACAAGGTGTGCGAGTGTGGGGTTTCTGTAGCCTCTGTAGACAAGGTGTGTGAGTGTGCGGTTTCTGTAGCCTCTGTAGACAAGGTGTGCGAGTGTGCCGTTTCTGTAGCCTCTGTAGACAAGGTGTGCGAGTGTGCCGTTTCTGTAGCCTCTGTAGACAAGGTGTGCGAGTGTGCTGTTTCTGTAGCCTCTGTAGACAAGGTGTGCGAGTGTGCCGTTTCTGTAGCCTCTGTAGACAAGGTGTGCGAGTGTGCCGTTTCTGTAGCCTCTGTAGACAAGGTGTGCGAGTGTGGGGTTTCTGTAGCCTCTGTAGACAAGATGTGTGAGTGTGCCGTTTCTGTAGCCTCTGTAGACAAGATGTGTGAGTGTGCCGTTTCTGTAGCCTCTGTAGACAAGGTGTGTGAGTGTGCTGTTTCTGTAGCCTCTGTAGACAAGGTGTGCGAGTGTGCGGTTTCTGTAGCCTCTGTAGACAAGGTGTGCAAGTGTGGGGTTTCTGTAGCCTCTGTAGACAAGGTGTGCGCAAGGTGTGCGAGTGTGCCATTTCTGTAGCCTCTGTAGACAAGGTGTGTGAGTGTGGGGTTTCTGTAGCCTCTGGAGACAAGGTGTGTGAGTGTGCTGTTTCTGTAGCCTCTGTTGACAAGGTGTGTGAGTGTGCTGTTTCTGTAGCCTCTGTAGACAAGATGTGTGAGTGTGCGGTTTCTGTAGCCTCTGTAGACAAGGTGTGTGCTGTTTCTGTAGCCTCTGTAGACAAGATGTGTGAGTGTGCGGTTTCTGTAGCCTCTGTAGACAAGGTGTGTGAGTGTGCTATTTCTGTAGCCTCTGTAGACAAGGTGTGCGAGTGTGCTGTTTCTGTAGCCTCTGTAGACAAGGTGTGTGAGTGTGCTGTTTCTGTAGCCTCTGTAGACAAGATGTGTGAGTGTGCGGTTTCTGTAGCCTCTGTAGACAAGGTGTGTGAGTGTGCTATTTCTGTAGCCTCTGTAGACAAGGTGTGCGAGTGTGCTGTTTCTGTAGCCTCTGTAGACAAGGTGTGTGAGTGTGCTGTTTCTGTAGCCTCTGTAGACAAGGTGTGCGAGTGTGCCGTTTCTGTAGCCTCTGTAGACAAGGTGTGCGAGTGTGCTGTTTCTGTAGCCTCTGTAGACGAGGTGTGCGAGTGTGCTGTTTCTGTAGCCTCTGTAGACGAGGTGTGCGAGTGTGCTGTTTCTGTAGCCTCTGTAGACAAGGTGTGTGAGTGTGCGGTTTCTGTAGCCTCTGTAGACAAGGTGTGTGAGTGTGGGGTTTCTGTAGCCTCTGTAGACAAGATGTGAGCGTGCGGTTTCTGTAGCCTCTGTAGACAAGGTGTGTGAGTGTGCTGTTTCTGTAGCCTCTGTAGACAAGATGTGTGAGTGTGCGGTTTCTGTAGCTCTGTAGACAAGATGTGCGAGTGTGCCGTTTCTGTAGCCTCTGTAGACAAGGTGTGCGAGTGTGCTGTTTCTGTAGCCTCTGTAGACAAGGTGTGCGAGTGTGCTGTTTCTGTAGCCTCTGTAGACAAGGTGTGCGAGTGTGGGGTTTCTGTAGCCTCTGTAGACAAGGTGTGCGAGTGTGGGGTTTCTGTAGCCTCTGTAGACAAGGTGTGCGAGTGTGCTGTTTCTGTAGCCTCTGTAGACAAGGTGTGCGAGTGTGGGGTTTCTGTAGCCTCTGTAGACGAGGTGTGCGAGTGTGCTGTTTCTGTAGCCTCTGTAGACAAGGTGTGTGAGTGTGCGGTTTCTGTAGCCTCTGTAGACAAGGTGTGTGAGTGTGGGGTTTCTGTAGCCTCTGTAGACAAGATGTGAGCGTGCGGTTTCTGTAGCCTCTGTAGACAAGGTGTGTGAGTGTGCTGTTTCTGTAGCCTCTGTAGACAAGGTGTGCGAGTGTGCTGTTTCTGTAGCCTCTGTAGACAAGGTGTGCGAGTGTGCTGTTTCTGTAGCCTCTGTAGACAAGGTGTGCGAGTGTGCTGTTTCTGTAGCCTCTGTAGACGAGGTGTGCGAGTGTGGGGTTTCTGTAGCCTCTGTAGACAAGATGTGTGAGTGTGCGGTTTCTGTAGCTCTGTAGACAAGATGTGCGAGTGTGCCGTTTCTGTAGCCTCTGTAGACAAGGTGTGCGAGTGTGCTGTTTCTGTAGCCTCTGTAGACAAGGTGTGCGAGTGTGCTGTTTCTGTAGCCTCTGTAGACAAGGTGTGCGAGTGTGGGGTTTCTGTAGCCTCTGTAGACAAGGTGTGCGAGTGTGGGGTTTCTGTAGCCTCTGTAGACAAGGTGTGCGAGTGTGCTGTTTCTGTAGCCTCTGTAGACAAGGTGTGCGAGTGTGGGGTTTCTGTAGCCTCTGTAGACCAGGTGTGCGAGTGTGCTGTTTCTGTAGCCTCTGTAGACAAGGTGTGCGAGTGTGCTGTTTCTGTAGCCTCTGTAGACAAGGTGTGCGAGTGTGCTGTTTCTGTAGCCTCTGTAGACGAGGTGTGCGAGTGTGGGGTTTCTGTAGCCTCTGTAGACCAGGTGTGCGAGTGTGCTGTTTCTGTAGCCTCTGTAGACAAGGTGTGCGAGTGTGCTGTTTCTGTAGCCTCTGTAGACAAGGTGTGCGAGTGTGCTGTTTCTGTAGCCTCTGTAGACAAGGTGTGCGAGTGTGCTGTTTCTGTAGCCTCTGTAGACAAGGTGTGCGAGTGTGCTGTTTCTGTAGCCTCTGTAGACGAGGTGTGCGAGTGTGCTGTTTCTGTAGCCTCTGTAGACCAGGTGTGTGAATGTGCTGTTTCTGTAGCCTCTGTAGACAAGGTGTGCGAGTGTACTGTTTCTGTAGCCTCTGTAGACAAGGTGTGCGAGTGTGGGGTTTCTGTAGCCTCTGTAGACCAGGTGTGCGAGTGTGCTGTTTCTGTAGCCTCTGTAGACGAGGTGTGCGAGTGTGCTGTTTCTGTAGCCTCTGTAGACGAGGTGTGCGAGTGTGCTGTTTCTGTAGCCTCTGTAGACGAGGTGTGCGAGTGTGCTGTTTCTGTAGCCTCTGTAGACAAGGTGTGCGAGTGTGGGGTTTCTGTAGCCTCTGTAGACAAGGTGTGCGAGTGTGCTGTTTCTGTAGCCTCTGTAGACAAGGTGTGCGAGTGTGGGGTTTCTGTAGCCTCTGTAGACCAGGTGTGCGAGTGTGCTGTTTCTGTAGCCTCTGTAGACAAGGTGTGCGAGTGTGCTGTTTCTGTAGCCTCTGTAGACAAGGTGTGCGAGTGTGCTGTTTCTGTAGCCTCTGTAGACGAGGTGTGCGAGTGTGGGGTTTCTGTAGCCTCTGTAGACCAGGTGTGCGAGTGTGCTGTTTCTGTAGCCTCTGTAGACAAGGTGTGCGAGTGTGCTGTTTCTGTAGCCTCTGTAGACAAGGTGTGCGAGTGTGCTGTTTCTGTAGCCTCTGTAGACAAGGTGTGCGAGTGTGCTGTTTCTGTAGCCTCTGTAGACAAGGTGTGCGAGTGTGCTGTTTCTGTAGCCTCTGTAGACGAGGTGTGCGAGTGTGCTGTTTCTGTAGCCTCTGTAGACAAGGTGTGCGAGTGTGCTGTTTCTGTAGCCTCTGTAGACAAGGTGTGCGAGTGTGGGGTTTCTGTAGCCTCTGTAGACCAGGTGTGCGAGTGTGCTGTTTCTGTAGCCTCTGTAGACAAGGTGTGCGAGTGTGCTGTTTCTGTAGCCTCTGTAGACAAGGTGTGCGAGTGTGCTGTTTCTGTAGCCTCTGTAGACGAGGTGTGCGAGTGTGGGGTTTCTGTAGCCTCTGTAGACCAGGTGTGCGAGTGTGCTGTTTCTGTAGCCTCTGTAGACAAGGTGTGCGAGTGTGCTGTTTCTGTAGCCTCTGTAGACAAGGTGTGCGAGTGTGCTGTTTCTGTAGCCTCTGTAGACAAGGTGTGCGAGTGTGCTGTTTCTGTAGCCTCTGTAGACAAGGTGTGCGAGTGTGCTGTTTCTGTAGCCTCTGTAGACGAGGTGTGCGAGTGTGCTGTTTCTGTAGCCTCTGTAGACCAGGTGTGTGAATGTGCTGTTTCTGTAGCCTCTGTAGACAAGGTGTGCGAGTGTGCTTTTTCTGTAGCCTCTGTAGACAAGGTGTGCGAGTGTGCTGTTTCTGTAGCCTCTGTAGACAAGGTGTGCGAGTGTGCTGTTTCTGTAGCCTCTGTAGACGAGGTGTGCGAGTGTACTGTTTCTGTAGCCTCTGTAGACAAGGTGTGCGAGTGTGGGGTTTCTGTAGCCTCTGTAGACAAGGTGTGTGAGTGTGCGGTTTCTGTAGCCTCTGTAGACAAGGTGTGTGAGTGTGGGGTTTCTGTAGCCTCTGTAGACAAGGTGTGTGAGTGTGGGGTTTGTGTAGCTTCTGTAGACAAGATGTGTGAGTGTGGGGTTTCTGTAGCCTCTGTAGACAAGATGTGAGCGTGCGGTTTCTGTAGCCTCTGTAGATAAGGTGTGTGAGTGTGGGGTTTCTGTAGCCTGTGTAGACAAGGTGTGTGAGTGTGCCGTTTCTGTAGCCTCTGTAGACAAGGTGTGCGAGTGTGGGGTTTCTGTAGCCTCTGTAGACAAGATGTGTGAGTGTGCCGTTTCTGTAGCTCTGTAGACAAGGTGTGCGAGTGTGGGGTTTCTGTAGCCTCTGTAGACAAGATGTGAGCGTGGGGTTTCTGTAGCCTCTGTAGACAAGGTGTGTGAGTGTGCCGTTTCTGTAGCTCTGTAGACAAGGTGTGCGAGTGTGGGGTTTCTGTAGCCTCTGTAGACAAGATGTGAGCGTGCGGTTTCTGTAGCCTCTGTAGACAAGGTGTGTGAGTGTGGGGTTTCTGTAGCCTGTGTAGACAAGGTGTGCGAGTGTGGGGTTTCTGTAGCCTCTGTAGACCAGGTGTGCGAGTGTGGTGTTTCTGTAGCCTCTGTAGACAAGGTGTGCGAGTGTGCTGTTTCTGTAGCCTCTGTAGACAAGGTGTGCGAGTGTGCTGTTTCTGTAGCCTCTGTAGACAAGGTGTGTGAGTGTGCGGTTTCTGTAGCCTCTGTAGACAAGGTGTGTGAGTGTGCGGTTTCTGTAGCCTCTGTAGATAAGGTGTACGAGTGTGCTGTTTCTGTAGCCTCTGTAGACAAGGTGTGCGAGTGTGCTGTTTCTGTAGCCTCTGTAGACAAGGTGTGCGAGTGTGCTGTTTCTGTAGCCTCTGTAGACAAGGTGTGTGAGTGTGCGGTTTCTGTAGCCTCTGTAGACAAGGTGTGTGAGTGTGGGGTTTCTGTAGCCTCTGTAGACAAGGTGTGTGAGTGTGCTGTTTCTGTAGCCTCTGTAGACAAGGTGTGCGAGTGTGCTGTTTCTGTAGCCTCTGTAGACAAGGTGTGTGAGTGTGCGGTTTCTGTAGCCTCTGTAGACAAGGTGTGTGAGTGTGGGGTTTCTGTAGCCTGTGTAGACAAGGTGTGTGAGTGTGCCGTTTCTGTAGCCTCTGTAGACAAGGTGTGCGAGTGTGGGGTTTCTGTAGCCTCTGTAGACAAGATGTGTGAGTGTGCCGTTTCTGTAGCTCTGTAGACAAGGTGTGCGAGTGTGGGGTTTCTGTAGCCTCTGTAGACAAGATGTGAGCGTGCGGTTTCTGTAGCCTCTGTAGACAAGGTGTGTGAGTGTGGGGTTTCTGTAGCCTGTGTAGACAAGGTGTGTGAGTGTGCCGTTTCTGTAGCCTCTGTAGACAAGGTGTGCGAGTGTGGGGTTTCTGTAGCCTCTGTAGACAAGATGTGTGAGTGTGCCGTTTCTGTAGCTCTGTAGACAAGGTGTGCGAGTGTGGGGTTTCTGTAGCCTCTGTAGACAAGATGTGAGCGTGCGGTTTCTGTAGCCTCTGTAGACAAGGTGTGTGAGTGTGCCGTTTCTGTAGCTCTGTAGACAAGGTGTGCGAGTGTGGGGTTTCTGTAGCCTCTGTAGACAAGATGTGAGCGTGCGGTTTCTGTAGCCTCTGTAGACAAGGTGTGTGAGTGTGGGGTTTCTGTAGCCTGTGTAGACAAGGTGTGCGAGTGTGGGGTTTCTGTAGCCTCTGTAGACCAGGTGTGCGAGTGTGGTGTTTCTGTAGCCTCTGTAGACAAGGTGTGCGAGTGTGCTGTTTCTGTAGCCTCTGTAGACAAGGTGTGCGAGTGTGCTGTTTCTGTAGCCTCTGTAGACAAGGTGTGTGAGTGTGCGGTTTCTGTAGCCTCTGTAGACAAGGTGTGTGAGTGTGCGGTTTCTGTAGCCTCTGTAGATAAGGTGTACGAGTGTGCTGTTTCTGTAGCCTCTGTAGACAAGGTGTGCGAGTGTGCTGTTTCTGTAGCCTCTGTAGACAAGGTGTGCGAGTGTGCTGTTTCTGTAGCCTCTGTAGACAAGGTGTGTGAGTGTGCGGTTTCTGTAGCCTCTGTAGACAAGGTGTGTGAGTGTGCTGTTTCTGTAGCCTCTGTAGACAAGGTGTGCGAGTGTGCTGTTTCTGTAGCCTCTGTAGACAAGGTGTGTGAGTGTGCTGTTTCTGTAGCCTCTGTAGACAAGGTGTGTGAGTGTGCGGTTTCTGTAGCCTCTGTAGACAAGGTGTGTGAGTGTGGGGTTTCTGTAGCCTGTGTAGACAAGGTGTGTGAGTGTGCCGTTTCTGTAGCCTCTGTAGACAAGGTGTGCGAGTGTGGGGTTTCTGTAGCCTCTGTAGACAAGATGTGTGAGTGTGCCGTTTCTGTAGCTCTGTAGACAAGGTGTGCGAGTGTGGGGTTTCTGTAGCCTCTGTAGACAAGATGTGAGCGTGCGGTTTCTGTAGCCTCTGTAGACAAGGTGTGTGAGTGTGGGGTTTCTGTAGCCTCTGTAGACAAGATGTGTGAGTGTGCCGTTTCTGTAGCTCTGTAGACAAGGTGTGCGAGTGTGGGGTTTCTGTAGCCTCTGTAGACAAGATGTGAGCGTGCGGTTTCTGTAGCCTCTGTAGACAAGGTGTGCGAGTGTGCTGTTTCTGTAGCCTCTGTAGACAAGGTGTGCGAGTGTGCTGTTTCTGTAGCCTCTGTAGACAAGGTGTGCGAGTGTGCTGTTTCTGTAGCCTCTGTAGACAAGGTGTGTGAGTGTGCGGTTTCTGTAGCCTCTGTAGACAAGGTGTGTGAGTGTGGGGTTTCTGTAGCCTGTGTAGACAAGGTGTGTGAGTGTGCCGTTTCTGTAGCCTCTGTAGACAAGGTGTGCGAGTGTGGGGTTTCTGTAGCCTCTGTAGACAAGATGTGTGAGTGTGCCGTTTCTGTAGCTCTGTAGACAAGGTGTGCGAGTGTGGGGTTTCTGTAGCCTCTGTAGACAAGATGTGAGCGTGCGGTTTCTGTAGCCTCTGTAGACAAGGTGTGTGAGTGTGCCGTTTCTGTAGCTCTGTAGACAAGGTGTGCGAGTGTGGGGTTTCTGTAGCCTCTGTAGACAAGATGTGAGCGTGCGGTTTCTGTAGCCTCTGTAGACAAGGTGTGTGAGTGTGGGGTTTCTGTAGCCTGTGTAGACAAGGTGTGCGAGTGTGGGGTTTCTGTAGCCTCTGTAGACCAGGTGTGCGAGTGTGGTGTTTCTGTAGCCTCTGTAGACAAGGTGTGCGAGTGTGCTGTTTCTGTAGCCTCTGTAGACAAGGTGTGCGAGTGTGCTGTTTCTGTAGCCTCTGTAGACAAGGTGTGTGAGTGTGCGGTTTCTGTAGCCTCTGTAGACAAGGTGTGTGAGTGTGCGGTTTCTGTAGCCTCTGTAGATAAGGTGTACGAGTGTGCTGTTTCTGTAGCCTCTGTAGACAAGGTGTGCGAGTGTGCTGTTTCTGTAGCCTCTGTAGACAAGGTGTGCGAGTGTGCTGTTTCTGTAGCCTCTGTAGACAAGGTGTGTGAGTGTGCGGTTTCTGTAGCCTCTGTAGACAAGGTGTGTGAGTGTGCTGTTTCTGTAGCCTCTGTAGACAAGGTGTGCGAGTGTGCTGTTTCTGTAGCCTCTGTAGACAAGGTGTGTGAGTGTGCTGTTTCTGTAGCCTCTGTAGACAAGGTGTGTGAGTGTGCGGTTTCTGTAGCCTCTGTAGACAAGGTGTGTGAGTGTGGGGTTTCTGTAGCCTGTGTAGACAAGGTGTGTGAGTGTGCCGTTTCTGTAGCCTCTGTAGACAAGGTGTGCGAGTGTGGGGTTTCTGTAGCCTCTGTAGACAAGATGTGTGAGTGTGCTGTTTCTGTAGCCTCTGTAGACAAGGTGTGTGAGTGTGCGGTTTCTGTAGCCTCTGTAGATAAGGTGTACGAGTGTGCTGTTTCTGTAGCCTCTGTAGACAAGGTGTGTGAGTGTGCTGTTTCTGTAGCCTCTGTAGACAAGGTGTGCGAGTGTGCTGTTTCTGTAGCCTC
Organism: Pseudophryne corroboree; assembly: GCF_028390025.1. Lineage (NCBI taxonomy): Eukaryota > Metazoa > Chordata > Amphibia > Anura > Myobatrachidae > Pseudophryne > Pseudophryne corroboree. The sequence continues at coordinate 941,324,696 of NC_086444.1, read as the reverse complement.
TGTAGACAAGGTGTGCGAGTGTGCTGTTTCTGTAGCCTCTGTAGACAAGGTGTGCGAGTGTGGGGTTTCTGTAGCCTCTGTAGACAAGATGTGTGAGTGTGCTGTTTCTGTAGCCTCTGTAGACAAGGTGTGTGAGTGTGCGGTTTCTGTAGCCTCTGTAGATAAGGTGTACGAGTGTGCTGTTTCTGTAGCCTCTGTAGACAAGGTGTGTGAGTGTGCCGTTTCTGTAGCCTCTGTAGACAAGGTGTGCGAGTGTGGGGTTTCTGTAGCCTCTGTAGACAAGATGTGTGAGTGTGCTGTTTCTGTAGCCTCTGTAGACAAGGTGTGTGAGTGTGCGGTTTCTGTAGCCTCTGTAGATAAGGTGTACGAGTGTGCTGTTTCTGTAGCCTCTGTAGACAAGGTGTGTGAGTGTGCTGTTTCTGTAGCCTCTGTAGACAAGGTGTGCGAGTGTGCTGTTTCTGTAGCCTCTGTAGACAAGGTGTGTGAGTGTGCGGTTTCTGTAGCCTCTGTAGACAAGGTGTGTGAGTGTGGGGTTTCTGTAGCCTCTGTAGACAAGGTGTGTGAGTGTGGGGTTTGTGTAGCTTCTGTAGACAAGATGTGTGAGTGTGGGGTTTCTGTAGCCTCTGTAGACAAGATGTGAGCGTGCGGTTTCTGTAGCCTCTGTAGACAAGGTGTGTGAGTGTGGGGTTTCTGTAGCCTCTGTAGACAAGGTGTGCGAGTGTGCTGTTTCTGTAGCCTCTGTAGACAAGGTGTGTGAGTGTGGGGTTTGTGTAGCTTCTGTAGACAAGGTGTGTGAGTGTGGGGTTTCTGTAGCCTCTGTAGACAAGGTGTGCGAGTGTGCTGTTTCTGTAGCTTCTGTAGACAAGGTGTGTGAGTGTGGTGTTTCTGTAGCCTGTGTAGACAAGGTGTGTGAGTGTGCGGTTTCTGTATCCTCTGTAGACAAGGTGTGCGAGTGTGGTGTTTCTGTAGCCTGTGTAGACAAGGTGTGTGAGTGTGCGGTTTCTGTATCCTCTGTAGACAAGGTGTGCGAGTGTGGTGTTTCTGTAGCCTGTGTAGACAAGGTGTGTGAGTGTGCGGTTTCTGTATCCTCTGTAGACAAGGTGTGCGAGTGTGCTGTCTGTAGCCTCTGTAGACAAGATGTGTGAGTGTGCGGTTTCACCTTTTATTGTTTATTCTGCAAGTGTCTGACCCTTTTCTTACTACAAATATTGGTGTTCTAGTTCTAACCTCACTTCCTCAGAGGAGTCAGCTTTCCTTTTATACAGGTGAGCAGATGATAATTTGGATCAACACTCCATGAGCTTTCTTGCTAAAGCACTGAATATTTTTATTCGAAAGAATGTACAGTAAAAAAACAAACAAAAAAACCCAGTGAATTAAATAATTATTGTTTAATTAACAGCAACAATATTTGCTGTCCAATACCATCACAACAGTTCATTAGACACTGTTTTATATATTTTTCTGTGATGTAGTACAAGAGGTATTGTGTAAAGCTGTGTCTGAACATATTAGTAATAAATCTAGATAGATTAATGGGTGTATAAATCTAGCAATATAATAAACCTTACAAGCAGGGGCGGATTGGGAACAAAAAGCGGCCCTGGAAAAATTTGTACTAGTGGCCCCACATGGGCAACACCAAAGGTGTAAGGTCTAGCCATGGGCCATGGCAGCAGTACCCTCCCCCCAAGACTTTCCAGATAGTGGGCATGTCCAGCATCAAGGGGGAAGTTAAAAAGAAATAAAATTAAATATTATGAGCACATTATATGTTACACCTTCAGAATTTGGAAACTATATAATTCTTTAGAAATATATATTTTCTTGCTTATTACACCAACCATATCCCAGTCACTATTCACTCAATCTTATATGTCAGCCAGACAGAGCATACACTAGATCATCTGCAATCACAAGCTAAGTGGCAAAGTCATTTTCATATATGCAAATTATTTTGCATCTTATTCATTATGTCTATAAAAAGGACCACATGTCCTAAACAAAACAGGCCCCACGGACGCGTCGGCCCACCGGGAATCTTCCCTGTAGACCCTATGGCCAATCCGCCTCTGCTTACAAGTACTGTAATCAGATTGTAGCAATTCAGTGAGCTACTGTATGTAATTAAGCCCCACTAGGAAATCCAAGGTGCATAGACCTAATCCAGTAAATTTGCAATGATTGCGTGTGTGAGGCATTTGACCAATATCAACAGCGGCCTACAGCCAAATTATTTTTATTTACTTGACCGTTTATCATTTCCCAACGATCCCCCTCCCTCCCCAAGTGTGTGACCATTTTATAAGATTTATATAGCACCCTTGGGTGTGCATTTATGCCCTGATACACAGTATGTACGCCTTGGGTGGCTGAACACACTCTGCTATCCGCCTCATGAGTACATCAGAAGTCGACCACACACCCAAGAGTGGTATATCTATTACCTACTGTATGTATATATAATACAATATACCTTTTTCAATTAGTCAATGTGTCGATAAGTTCATTTTCATACAAATAATAACTCTGCAGCACCTCTCCTGTTAGTATAAGATCTATACAAAATTCATACAAATTACCAGTACTAAGAGGGTGCACATATTGATATATTGATACCCTGCACTATCAAGCATATTGAAAACCCTGCAGCTATTTGCTGCACTAGAACAATCCAATTAGTGGCGATTACCCCGCGCGTGAATCCCTGATGTCCGACAGACCCACTAGCTGCGAGGTAAAGTCTGTGTAAAATTGTCAAATTTGGGGGTTCGCAAGCAGGGAAAACCCATTGATTATGCAGTTTATGCAAAATCAGTGGGATTTTTAGCTTTAATTGAATAGCCTTTCTCCACACCACTGGATTTTAGCCTGCAATTCGAATACTTGTATGTGTACATTTGAAAATATATCTAAAAATAAGAATTTACTTACCGATAATTCTATTTCTCATAGTCCGTAGTGGATGCTGGGGACTCCGTAAGGACCATGGGGGGATAGCGGCTCCGCAGGAGACTGGGCACATCTAAAGAAAGCTTTAGGACTATCTGGTGTGCACTGGCTCCTCCCCCCATGACCCTCCTCCAAGCCTCAGTTAGGATACTGTGCCCGGACGAGCGTACACAATAAGGAAGGATTTTGAATCCCGGGTAAGACTCATACCAGCCACACCAATCACACCGTATAACCTGTGATCTGAACCCAGTTAACAGCATGATAACAGAGGAGCCTCTGAAAGATGGCTCACAACAATAATAACCCGATTTTTGTAACAATAACTATGTACAAGTATTGCAGACAATCCGCACTTGGGATGGGCGCCCAGCATCCACTACGGACTATGAGAAATAGAATTATCGGTAAGAAAATTCTTATTTTCTCTAACGTCCTAAGTGGATGCTGGGGACTCCGTAAGGACCATGGGGATTATAACAAAGCTCCCAAACGGGCGGGAGAGTGCGGATGACTCTGCAGCACCAAATGAGAGAACTCCAGGTCCTCCTCAGCAGGATATCAATTTTGTAGAATTTTACAAACGCATTTGCTCCTGACCAAGTAGCTGCTCGGCAAAGTTGTAAAGCCGAGACCCCTCGGGCAGCCGCCCAAGATGAGCCCACCTTCCTTGTGGAGTGGGCATTTACAGATTTTTGGCTGTGGCAGGCCTGCCACAGAATGTGCAAGCTGAATTGTACTACAAATCCAACGAGCAATAGTCTGCATAGAAGCAGGAGCACCCAGCTTGTTGGGTGCATACAGGATAAACAGCGAGTCAGATTTCCTGACTCCAGCCCTCCTGGAAACATATATTTTCAGGGCCCTGACAACGTCTAGCAACTTGGAGTCCTCCAAGTCCCTAGTAGCCGCAGGCACCACAAATAGGTTGGTTCAGGTGAAACGCTGAAACCACCTTAGGGAGAAACTGAGGGCGAGTCCTCAATTCCGCCCTGTCCGAATGGAACATCAGATAAGGGCTTTTTCAGGATAAAGCCGCCAATTCTGACACGCGCCTGGCCCAGGCCAGGGCCAACAGCATGACCACTTTCCATGTGAGATATTTTAACTCCACAGATTTAAGTGGTTCAAACCAATGTGACTTTTGGAACCCAAAACTACATTGAGATCCCAAAGTGCCACTGGAGGCACAAAAGGAGGCTGTATATGCAGTACCCCTTTTACAAACGTCTGAACTTAAGGGACTGAAGCTAGTTCTTTTTGGAAGAAAATTGACAGGGCCGAAATTTGAACCTTAATGGACCCCAATTTCAGGCCCATAGACACTCCTGTTTGCAGGAAATGTAGGAATCGACCCAGTTGAATTTCCACCGTCGGGCCTTACTGGCCTCGCACCACGCAACATATTTTCGCCAAATTGCGGTGATAATGTTTTTGCGGTTACATCCTTCCTGGCTTTGATCAGGATAGGGATGACTTCATCCGGAATGCCTTTTTTCCTTCAGGATCCGGCGTTCAACCGCCATGCCGTCAAACGCAGCCGCGGTAAGTCTTGGAACAGACAGGGTCCTTGCTGGAGCAGGTCCCTTCTTAGAGGTAGAAGCCACGGATCCTCCGTGAGCATCTCTTGAAGTTCCGGTTACCAAATCCTTCTTGGCCAATCCGGAGCCACGAATATAGTGCTTACTCCTCTCCATCTTATCAATCTCAGTACCTTGGGTATGAGAGGCAGAGGAGGGAACACATACCCTGACTGGTACACCCACGGTGTTACCAGAGCGTCTACAGCTATTGCCTGAGGGTCCCTGGACCTGGCGCAATACCTGTCGAGTTTTTCCCAACGGTTTATAATCATGTGGAAGACTTCTGGGTGAAGTCCCCACTCTCCCGGGTGGAGGTCGTGCTGAGGAAGTCTGCTTCCCAGTTGTCCACTCCCGGAATGAATACTGCTGACAGTGCTATCACATGATTTTCCGCCCAGCGAAGAATCCTTGCAGCTTCTGCCATTGCCCTCCTGATTCTTGTGCCACCCTGTCTGTGTATGTGGGTGACTGCCGTGATGTTGTCTGACTGGATCAACACCGGCTGACCTTGAAGCAGAGGTCTTGCTAAGCTTAGATCATTGTAAATGTCCCTTAGCTTCAGGATATTTATGAAGTGATGTCTCCAGGCTTGACCATAAGTCCTGGATATTCCTTCCCTGTGTGACTGCTCCCCAGCCTCGCAGGCTGGCATCCGTGGTTACCAGGACCCAGTCCTGAATGCCGAATCTGCGGCCCTCTAGAAGATGAGCACTCTGCAACCAACACAGGAGGGACACCCTTGTCCTTGGTGACAGGGTTATCCGCTGATGCATCTGAAGATGCGACCCGGACCATTTGTCCAGCAGGTCCCACTGGAAAGTTCTTGCGTGGAATCTGCCGAATGGGATTGCTTCGTAGGAAGCCACCATTTTACCCAGAACCCTTGTGCATTGATGCACTGAGACTTGGCTCGGTTTTAGGAGGTTCCTGACTAGCTCGGATAACTCCCTGGCTTTCTCCTCCCGGGAGAAACACCTTTTTCTGGACTGTGTCCAGGATCATCCCTAGGAACAGAAGACAAGTCGTCGGAACCAGCTGCGATTTTGAAATATTGAGAATCCAACCGTGCTGCAGCAACACTACCTGAGATAGTGCTACACCGACCTCCAACTGTTCCCTGGATCTTACCCTTATCAGGGAATTGTCCAAGTAAGGGATAACTAAAATTCCCTTCCTTTGAAGGAATATCATCATTTCGGCCATTACCTTGGTAAAGACCCGGGGTGCCGTGGACCATCCATACGGCAGCGTCTGAACTGATAGTGACAGTTCTGTACCATAAACCTGAGGTACCCTTGGTGAGAAGGGTAAATTTTAACATGAAGGTAAGCATCCTTGATGTCCCGAGACATCATGTAGTCCCCTTCTTCCAGGTTCGCAATCACTGCTCTGAGTGACTCAATCTTGAATTTGAACCTCTGTATGTAAGTGTTCAAAGATTTTAGATTTAGAATCGGTCTCACCGAGCCGTCCGGCTTCGGTACCACAACAGTGTGGAATAATACCCCGTTCCCTGTTGCAGGAGGGGTATCTTGATTATCACCTGCTGGGAATACAGCTTGTGAATGGCTTCCAAAACTGTCTCCCTGTCAGAAGGAGACATCGGTAAAGCCGACTTTAGGAAACGGCGAGGGGGAGACGTCTCGAATTCTAATTTGTACCCCTGAGATATCACCTGAAGGATCCAGGGGTCTACTTGCGAGTGAGCCCACTGCGCGCTGAAATTCATTGAGACGGGCCCCCACCGTGCCTGATTCTGCTTGTAAAGCCCCAGCGTATACTGAGGGCTTGGCAGAGGCGGGAGAGGGTTTCTGTTCCTGGGAACTGGCTGATTTCTGCAGCCTTTTTCCTCTCCCTCTGTCACGGGGCAGAAATGAGGAACCTTTTGGCCGCTTATCCACGAAAAGACTGCGCCTGATAATACGGCGTCTTCTCATGTTGAGAGGCGACCTGGGGTACAAAACGTGGATTTCCCAGCTGTTGCCGTGGCCACCAGGTCTGAAAGACCGACCCCAAATAACTCCTCCCCTTAATAAGGCAATACTTCCAAATGCCGTTTGGAATACGCATCACCTGACCACTGACGTGTCCATAACCCTCTACTGGTAGAAATGGACAACGCACTTAGACTTGATGCCAGTCGGCAAATATTCCGCTGTGCATCACGCATATATAGAAATGCATCTTTCAAATGCTCTATAGGCAAAAATATACTGTCCCTATCTAGGGTATCAATATTTTCAGTCAGGGAATCCGACCACGCCAAACCAGCACTGCACATCCAGGCTGAGGCGATTGCTGGTCGCAGTATAACACCAGTATGTGTGTAAATACATTTTAGGATACCCTCCTGCTTTCTATCAGCAGGATCCTTAAGGGCGGCCATCTCAGGAGAGGATAGAGCCCTTACAAGCGTGTGAGCGCTTTATCCACCCTAGGGGGTGTTTCCCAACGCACCCTAACCTCTGGCGGGAAAGGATATAATGCCAATAACATTTTAGAAATTATCAGTTGTTATCGGGGGAAACCCACGCATCATCACACACCTCATTTAATTTCTCAGATTCAGGAAAACTACAGGTAGTTTTTCCTTACCGAACATAATACCCCTTTTTGGTGGTACTCGTATTATCAGAAATGTGTAAAACATTTTTCATTGCCTCAATCATGTAACGTGTGGCCCTACTGGAAGTCACATGTGTCTCTTCACCGTCGACACTGGAGTCAGTATCCGTGTCGGCGTCTATATCTGCCATCTGAGGTAACGGGCGCTTTAGAGCCCCTGACGGCCTATGAGACGTCTGGACAGGCACAAGCTGAGTAGCCGGCTGTCTCATGTCAACCACTGTCTTTTATACAGAGCTGACACTGTCACGTAATTTCTTCCAACAGTTCATCCACTCAGGTGTCGACCCCCTAGGGGGTGACATCACCATTACAGGCAATCTGCTCCGTCTCCACATCATTTTTCTCCTCATACATGTCGACACAAAAGTACCGACATACAGCACACACACAGGGAATGCTCTGATAGAGGACAGGACCCCACTAGCCCTTTGGGGAGACAGAGGGAGAGTTTGCCAGCACACACCAGAGCGCTATATATATATATATAGGGATAACCTTATATAAGTGTTTTTCCCCTTATAGCTGCTGTATAGTTAATACTGCGCCTAATTTGTGCCCCCCTCTCTTTTTTAACCCTTTCTGTAGTGTAGTGACTGCAGGGGAGAGCCAGGGAGCTTCCCTCCAACGGAGCTGTGAGGGAAAATGGCGCCAGTGTGCTGAGGAGATAGGCTCCGCCCCTTTATCGGCTGCCTTATCTCCCGTTTTTTTTATGTATTTTGGCAGGGGTTAAATGCATCCATATAGCCCAGGAGCTATATATGATGCATTTTTTTGCCATCCAAGGTGTTTATTATTATTATTATTGCGTCTCAGGGCGCCCCCCCCCCAGCGCCCTGCACCCTAAGTGACCGGAGTGTGAAGTGTGCTGAGAGCAATGGCGCACAGCTGCAGTGCTGTGCGCTACCTTGTTGAAGACAGGACGTCTTCTGCCGCCGATTTTCCGGACCTCTTCTGCCTTCTGGCTCTGTAAGGGGGCCGGCGGCGCGGCTCTGGGACCCATCCAAGCTGGGCCTGTGATCGTCCCTCTGGAGCTAATGTCCAGTAGCCTAAGAAGCCCAATCCACTCTGCACGCAGGTGAGTTCGCTTCTTCTCCCCTTAGTCCCTCGATGCAGTGAGCCTGTTGCCAGCAGGTCTCACTGAAAATAAAAAACCTAAACTAAAACTTTCACTAAGAAGCTCAGGAGAGCCCCTAGTGTGCACCCTTCTCGTTCGGGCACAGAGATCTAACTGAGGCTTGGAGGAGGGTCATGGGGGGAGGAGCCAGTGCACACTAGATAGTCCTAAAGCTTTCTTTAGATGTGCCCAGTCTCCTGCGGAGCCGCTATCCCCCCATGGTCCTTACGGAGTCCCCAGCATCCACTTAGGACGTTAGAGAAATTCAATGTGCTTATCTAAAAATCATAAAATGGAATCCCACTTCAGAGGTTTTTCAAGTGAGCCGTATAGATGTACAAAGGGGGTAACTCAGATCTGATACTGCTCTGCGTTTTCGCACAGCGGGCGATCAGATCCAAACTGCGCATGCGTATGCACCACAATGCGCAGGCGTGACGGACAGCTGCAAAGCGGATCTCCGGTCAGCGACAGGTTTGTGTGAAGGATCCATTCGCATGGGCGTTCGCAAGGAGATTTAAAAGAAGAGGGCGTTTGTGGGTGTCAACTGACCGTTTTCAGGGAGTGTTTGGTAAAACGCAGGCGTGTCCAAGTGTTTGCAGGGCGGGTGTCTGACATCAAATCCGGTCCTGAACAGCCTGATGTGATCGCAGCGGCGGAATAAGTCCTGGGCTGCGCAGAGACTGCATAAAATCAGTTTGTACAGCTCTGCTACACAGGTGATCGCACACTTCCACAGCGAAAATACACTCCCCCTGTAGGCGACGACTATCTGATCGCAGAGCTGCAAAAATCGCTGCCCAGCGATCAGGTCTGAATTACCCACAAAGTCTTATTGCATTGTCTCAAATGGAAAATCTTCTCATAAGTCTGTATCTTCCTTGTGAGGATCACCAATATAGCCGTCTTCATGAACGAAAGGCAGTATCATATAGGGTCTTCACAGGAGGCCGTTGACACCAACTTTTTGTGGGGTCAACTCAGCATCTTTAAGAGTATTATATAAGCATTTTTTTCCAAATAAACATTTGAAACAGCACATAACAAGTGGCTTTTTAGTCTTTCTTTGGGTACTTTTTGGCATGAGGGTCTAATTGCAGAACCCACAAGAAAAGTGCCTTTTGTTCATGAGGACTTCTATATTAGTGATCCTCACAAGGATTTATGAGAAGATGCGTTGTTTTCCAATTGAAACTTTACATTAGAACTTTTTTTAGATAAGCACCCCACTAACATGATTGGACACACTAGATCACATGACCAGCATTATTTTGAAAAGACTGCACACCTCCCAGCGTAAGCGCACGCCTGAACTATTTCCAACTCACACCCTCATTGATGGCAGCTCATCACTGTTTCACTGACAGTAGCAAATCGCAGCCTCACTGACAGCAGCACATCGCAGCCTCACTGACTGTGACACTCCCCTGCCCCACTGACTGCAGCACCTCACTGCCCCACTGACTGCAGCACCTCACTGCCCCACTGACAACAGCACACCCCTGCCCTACTGACAGTAGCACCTCACTGCCCCGCTGACAGCAGTACACCCCTGCCCCACTGACAGCAGTACACCCCTGCCCCACCGACAGCAGCACACCCCTGCCCCACTGACAGCAGTACATCCCTCACTGACAGCAGCACACCCCTACTGACAGCAGCACACCCCTGTCCCACTGACAGCAGCACACCCCTGCCCTACTGACAGCAGTACATCCCTCACTGACAGCAGCACATCCCTAACTGACAGCAGCACACCCCTGTCCCACTGACAGCAGCACACCCCTGTCCCACTGACGGCAGCGCACCCACGCCCCACTGACAGCAGCACACCCCTGCCCCACTGGCAGCAGCACACCCCTGCCCCTCTGACAGCAGCCCATCCCTGCCCCTCTGACAGCAGCCCATCCCTGCCCCTCTGACAGCAGCCCATCCCTGCCCATCTGACAGCAGCACATCCCTGCCCCACTGGCAGTAGAACATCCCTCACTGACAGCAGCACATCCCTGCCCCACTGGCACACGCCTGCCTCACTGACAGCAGCACATCCCTCACTGACAGCAGCACATACCCCACTGACAGCAGCACACCCCTGCCCCACTGACGGCAGCACACCCCTGCCTCACTGACAGCAGCACACCCCTGCCCCACTGACAGCAGCACACCCCTGCCCCACTGACAGCAGCACACCTCTGCCCCTGTGACAGCAGCACACCCCTGCCCCTGTGACAGCAACCCATCCCTGCCCCTGTGACAGCAGCCCATCCCTGCCCCTGTGACAGCAGCCCATCCCTGCCCCACTAGCAGTAGAACATCCCTCACTGACAGCAGCACACCCTTTGCGCCACTGACGGCAGCACACGCCTGCCTCACTGACAGCAGCACATCACCACCTCACTGACAGCAGCACACCCTCTGCGCCACTGCGGCAGCACACCCCTGCCTCACTGACAGCAGCACATCCCTGCCTCACTGACAGCAGCCCATCCCTGCCTCGCTGACTACCAATGCTCAGGATCTCGGTGCCCAGCATACTGGCACCGGGATTCCAAATGCCGGCAGCGGGGGGAGCGCAAAAGCTGATCGCATTTTGAAAATTGATATGCTCCTTAGACTGTCCGTTAACATATAAGCTATGTATCTTCTTTCTAAGGGCGAGATGTACCAAGCTGTACTGCTGCACTATTAGCCCTCTTACCACTCTGTTCTCATCTCCACTGTTAGATCCGGCGCTGCCATTCTGTCCTGTTGTTTTCCGCGGCAGTCGCCGGTATGAACTAACTGATGTCGCGCTGCTCCTCCGTTGCATTCACTCAGGGCTCGCCGTTGTGGATGGGAGCTGTTATGAGCCGGGCAAATGTGCAGTTACTGAATGAGGGGAGGTTACAGGTCCCGTACAGGGCCTGCGAAGGATCAATGGGCAAAACAACGGGACAGAAACACAGCACTGGGAGGGGTTCAGTATGGTATGCCGGCGGTCGGGCTCCCGGCGACCAGCATACCGGCGCCGGGAGCTCGACCGCCGGCTTACCGACAGTGTGGCGAGAGCAAATGAGCCCCTTGCGGGTTCGCTGCGCTCGCCACGCTACGGGCACGGTGACGCGCTATGCGCGCCACACTATTTTATTCTCCCTCCAGGGGGGTCGTGGATTATAAGTGTCGGTATGCCGGCTGTCGGGATTCCGGCGCCGGTATACTGTGCGCCGGGATCCCGTCAGTCGGCATACTGAAGACCACCCCACTGGGAGGTGAGGAGGAATCTAACAGTGGAGTCAGCCTGCAAACCTTACATATTTAACATACAGCGGGCGGAGTTTGGCCTGTCATCCCAGCATGTACAGCACTTAGCAGGTCAACATCAGAGGCGGGATGGAGCAGAGAAGGAGGCGGATTATTCTCCTCAGCACCAGCCTTTTTACAGCATCAATCCGGGGAAGCCCAGAGGTGCGGCCTGACAAAGATCGGCATTATTCTTTAAATTCCGTAGCGAAGCACGGGTATTCAGCTAATAATTCTATATAATGCAATATTATTGTAATCATTATTACAGTTATAGTTGTATTACTCTGATAATTTTTGTATATTTATATATGACTGTGATACTAGCCAGTGCCTCCCCAGCCATTGACCTCACCGCACGTCACTGATGCAGTGGCACAGTGGTATATGAAATTGGTGGGAACTGCTGACTTCACTTTCCATACCTAGTGCCTCTCTGCAGGCAAACAGCATCTCCCCTTCTTATGTATGTTTTCTGTCAAGATGCAGAGCTCTAAACCACCTGTGATAACAACATGTGGACACAAAAGCACTATATAGTATATACCTAACATGACATGAGCATTGGACATAATTTTATTTCTCTTACGTCCTAGAGGATGCTGGGGTCCACAATAGTACCATGGGGTATAGACGGGTCCACCAGGAGCCATTGGCACTTTAAGAGTTTGAGAGTGTGGGCTGGCTCCTCCCTCTTTTTTATCAGACTCAGTTTAGTAAATGTGCCTGGAGGAGCCGGTCACAGCTAGGGGAGCTCTCCTGAGCTTTTCTAGTAAAAAGTTATTTTACAGTTTTTTATTTTACAGGGAGGCTGCTGGCAACAGCCTCCCTGCAGCGTGGGACTAAGGGGGGTGGGGAGTAGTGTCCGCCCTGCGGGGTCTGAGCCACTTACTCCGCTGACAGGACACTAAGCTCCTGAGGGGATGGATCGCTCCCCGCCACAGGGGTTCGCTCACCCCAGCAGCATGCCGCCACCCCCTTACAGAGCTGAAGATTGTGGCGAGTAAGACACCGACCCCCCTTGGAAGCGGGGGGCCGGTGTGAAGATGGCGGCAGCAGGGTAGGAGCGCAGTATTAACTGCGCTCCTGGATGGCTCAGTGGTACATAGTGCGTCACGTTGAGGGGCGCCCTGGGCCAGCGCTTACACCCTACACTGGTCGTAAAGCCTGTCGGGGTCCCAGGATCTCAGCCAGCATCAATCCTCCGGCCAGTATAATAAGATGAAGAGCGGGAAGACAGCACCATTTTTGGGGCGGAGCTTCTCCTCAGAGCGGACCCAGCAGCGTTCGGCGCCATTTTCCTGCCTGCACAGCGCTGATCAGGAGAAAAGAAGGTCCCTCCACAGCAACTCCAGCTATCTCTTATGGTACCAGGGGGTTGTAGAATGGGGGGGAGGCTGCAATACGACTGTGTATCCTATTAAGGTGCACAGTCAGCGCTGACCAGGGTTCTCCCTTTGGTTAAAAGCGCTGTGTGTGGGTTGGCTCCAATCTCTGTGTCTCTCTTGCCATTCTTGGGAGTGAAACTCTGTCTGCCCTCCCCTGTGTGTGTGGGGGGTGTTTTGCGGTCTCCTTTACTTATGTCCAGGGACACTGTGTCATATGCTGCGGAGGGTATGTCCTCCCAGGATAATCCCATTCCATCTAATCAGGATAGCACTGGTTTAGCACAGATTCCAGCAAGGGAACCTGAGTGGTTTTCCTCTATCAAATCTTGGATTTCTCAGATTTCAGATAGGGTTGCAAGTAATGAATCTGCAACCCAGGTATTACAGAACTCTATGGAAGTATGGCCCGATTCTTGTACCTCAGGACGCTCCGCTATATACCCCCACAAACGTGTGCTTGTTCATGTCATGCAAGATGACACGGATACCGATTCTGATACCACAGACTGTACTGGGGATGTGTTGCGGGAGTCTGCCTCTCTTGCAAAGGGGGTGCAATTGATGATAGAGGCTATCAGCGATGTATTGATTATTAATGATACAACACCTGAACGGGTTGAGGAGGCTTTTTTCACTGAAAATAAGAAAGCCTCCCTAACCTTCCCTGCGTCAAAGGAATTAAATGCTATATTTGAGAAAGCATGGGTAAACCCTGAGAAAAAATTCCAGATCCCTAAAAGGGTCCAGGTGGCGTTTCCTTTCCCTGAGGAGGATAGGAAAAAATGGGAAAGCCCGCCAATTGTTGACGCATCTGTGTCCAGACTCTCAAAAAAGGTGGTTTTACCGGTTCCGGGATCTACCGCCTTAAAGGAGCCGGCTGATTGAAAAATTGATAATACACTTAAATCAATGTACACCGCTTCGGGGGCCATATTACGTCCCACTATTGCTATTGCATGGATTGCAAAAGCTATTGTAAAATGGTCAGGCACCTTACTTGAGGATTTGGATACAATGGATAAGGGTGATGTTGAATTGTTTTTGCGTAACATTCACGATTCAGCAGGTTTTATGGTAGAATCCATGAAAGACCTGGGTTCCATGGCTGTGGGGATCTCTTCCATGTCTGTTTCAGCTCGTCGGTGACTGTGGCTGCGCCAGTGGTCGGCCGACGCGGAATCCAGGAAAAGTGTGGAGTCCCTACCCTATACAGGTCAGGCTCTCTTTGGGGAAGCTTTGGATGCATGGATTTCCACGGCTACGGCGGGTAAGTCTCCGTTCCTTCCCTCAGCTGCACCTGCTCCGAAGAAATCCTTCTCTTCATCAGCATCACAGTCCTTTTGGTCTAACAAGCCTAGAAAGGCTAAACCGTCCAATACTTTCTTTAGGGGAGGTCGAGCTAAATCCAAGAAACCTTCTGCGGTAGGTTCCCAGGAAACTAGGCCTGCTTCCAGTACGCCGAAGTCTTCCGCATGACGGTGGACCACGCGGCCTAGAGGTGGGGCCAGTGGGAGCGAGGTTTAGACAGTTCCGTCACGTCTGGGTATCGTCCGGCCTGGATCCCTGGGAGATGGATATTGTGTCCCCAGGGATACAGGTTGGAATTTCAAAATCTCCCTCCTCACCGATTTCTTAAATCAGGCTTGCCAGTTCGGCTGGCGGACAGGACTGTCCTGCAAGCAGCGGCTCCAATTGCCTCACCTTCTGGAGGGCCGCAGGTCCGGGATTCAGGACTGGGTCCATCTAACCATGGATGCAAGTCTCCGGGGCTGGGGCGCAGCCACTCAAGGGGAAACCTTCCAAGGAAGGTGGTCAGGTCTGGAAGCCGGCCTGCCGATCAACATCCTGGAACTAAGAGCCGTCTACAACAGTCTTCTTCAGGCTGCCCATCTTCTAAGAAATCAGGCCATTCAAGTACAGTCAGACAATGCAACGACGGTGGCTTACATAAACCGACAGGGCGGAACGAATAGCAGAGCTGCGATGTCAGAGGTGACAAGAATCATCCTCTGGGCAGAAGAACACGCATTGGCGCTCTCTGCAATCTTCATTTCGGGAGTGGACAACTGGGAAGAAGACTTCCTCAGCAGACCCAATCTCCATCCGGGGGAGTGTGATCTCCATCCGGAGGTGTTCAAGGAAATAACAGACTTTTGGGGGTTACCCCAAATAGACATGATGGCCTCTCGTCTCAACAAGAAGCTTCAACGCTATTGTTCCAGGTCCAGGGACCCACAAGCAGTGGCAGTGGACGCCCTGGTGTCTCCGTGGGTGTTCCAGTCGGTGTACGTGTTTCCACCACTCCCACTCATTCCAAGAGTTCTAAAGCTCGTAAGGAGAACAGGAGTTCAGGTGATCCTCATTGCTCCAGACTGGCCAAGGCGGGCTTGGTACGCGGACCTTCTTGGTACGCGGACCTCCAGACTGGCCAAGGCGGGCTTGGTACGCGGACCTTGCAGGAAGAGCCGAGGCCTCTTCCTCTTCGGGAGGACCTGCTGCAGCAGGGGCCGTTCGGCTATCAAGACTTACCACGGCTACGTTTGACGGCATGGAGGTTGAACGCCTGATACTAGCTTGGAAGGGTATTCCGAAGAAGGTAATTCCTACCCTGATACAGGCTAGGAAAGGGGTAACGTCTAAACATTACCTGCGTATTTGGAAGAAATATGTCTCTTGGTGTGAGTCCAAGAAGTTTCCTGCGGTGGAGTTTCAACTGGGATGTTTTTTCCTCTTCCTGCAAGCAGGTGTGGATATGGACCTGAGGTTGGGATCTGTGAAGGTCCAGATTTCGGCCCTGTCCATTTTCTTCCAGAAACAATTGGCTGCACTCCCTGAGGTTCAGACCTTTTTGAAGGGAGTTCTGCACATCCAACCTCCCTTTGTACCGCCTACGGCGCCTTGGGACCTTAAAGTGGTGTTGCAGTTTCTCCAATCGGACTGGTTTGAGTCTCTACAGGAGGTTGAGGTCAAATTTCTTACATGGAAGGCTGTCACGCTGTTGGCCTTAGCTTCTGCTAGACGTGTGTCAGAACTGGGGGCTTTGTCCTGTAAAAGCCCTTGCTTGATATTCCACGAAGATAGAGCTGAGCTCCGGACACGTCAGCAGTTTTCTTCCAAAGGTGTTGGCATTTCATATCAACCAACCTATTGTGGTGCCAGTGGCTACTGACTCCTCAATTTCGTCATAGTCCTTGGATGTTGTGAGGGCTTTGAAAATCTATGTGAAGAGGACTGCTCGTCACAGGAAATCAGACTCTTTGTTTGTCCTTTATGATCCCAAGAAAATTGTGTGTCCTGCTTCAAAGCAGACTATATCTCGCTGGTTAGGTTCACTATCCAGCATGCGTATTCTACGGCAAGATTGCAGTGTCCAAAATCTTTTAAGGCCCACTCTACTCATAAGGTGGGGTCTTCCTGGGCGACTGCCCGGGGTGTCTCTGCGTTACAACTTTGCCGAGCAGCAACTTGGTCTGGGTCGAACACGTTTGCTAAGTTCTACAAGTTCGATACTTTGGTCTCTGATGATCTGAAGTTCAGTCAATCAGTTCTGCAGGAGCCTCCGCGCTCTCCCTCCCGTTCTGGGAGCTTTGGTACATCCCCATGGTACTAATGTGGACCCCAGCATCCTCTATGACGTAAGAGAAAATAGGATTTTGGTTACCTACCTGTAAATCCTTTTCTCGTAGTCCGTAGAGGATGCTGGGCGCCCGCCCAGCGCTTCGTTTTCCTGCAACCGTTATCTGGTTCAGTACAACTTTGTTTAGTTATGTACTGCATTGTTACTTGGTAAGTAATGTTTCAGCAGTTTCTGAGTTTTTCAGGCTAGTTAGCTTGGTTTGCCTTGTATGTGTGAGCTGGTATGACTCTCATCACTATCTGTGTAAAATCCTTCTCTCGAAGATGTCCGTCTCCTCGGGCACAGTTTCTAGACTGAGTCTGGTAGGAGGGGCATAGAGGGAGGAGCCAGCCCACACTCTCAAACACTTAAAGTGCCAATGGCTCCTGGTGGACCCATCTATACCCCATGGTACTAATGTGGACCCCAGCATCCTCTACGGAATACGAGAAAAGGATTTACTGGTAGGTAACCAAAATCCTATTAATTCAGTTTTATTGAGGTTTAAAGTGGAATAGTTACACATTAAACAGAAACACATGAGTATTTACTGTCTGTTTAGCGTGCTAAAATTTCACCTGATACTTTTGTACAGGTATAAAACTGTATGTCTAAACAAGCTTAGGTATCACGACTATTAAAGAAAATGGCCATTTGGTGTAATGGAAGGAAATTGCTCACTGTATTAATGCATATATCTCCCAACATCTTTGAAGCCAGATTTGGGACTGCTCAGGGGCGTGACCTCTGCAAAAGGGGGTTTGCCTTTGCGGCAGTGTAAAGATCGCGAGCCACCCATCGGTTTCCCGTCACTGTGGGGGCATGCGCAGCGCTCTCTGTGCTCTCTGCATGTGTGGGCACATGCGCCCGCGTGGCGATCGTAATAATTCTGATTGGATCGTATTTTGCGATCCAATCTGAATTAGCCCCATATTATATTAGTATTTTAGCAAAAACTGATTTTCGCCAGTATGCGCACCCCCGTTTTTTTTTACTTTTTCCAATTGCAAATGTGTGAAAATGGGATTTGTGCGATAATTCTTGCTGGCTAAACCAGAGAAAAGTGTAGGTGAAATTGAAGAACACTGCCTGTACCCCAAAAAAAACAAAATAATATAGGATAACAATATAGAAGTGTAGTAGTATTATTATTATTATTATTATTAGTGCTCATAATAAAAGTATTTGGGGTACTTAAATTTGGTCAAGTGGCTGTTATATGGAAGTATATATTTGGGTCATGCCACCTGACTCATAAAGCACCCCAGTATACATTAGAGATGAGCGCCTGAAATTTTTCGGGTTTTGTGTTTTAATTTTGGGTTCGGTTCCGCGGCCGTGTTTTGGGTTCGAACGCGTTTTGGCAAAACCTCACCGAATTTTTTTTGTCGGATTCGGGTGTGTTTTGGATTCGGGTGTTTTTTTCAAAAAACACTAAAAAACAGCTTAAATCATAGAATTTGGGGGTCATTTTGATCCCAAAGTATTATTAACCTCAAAAACCATAATTTCCACTCATTTTCAGTCTATTCTGAATACCTCACACCTCACAATATTATTTTTAGTCCTAAAATTTGCACCGAGGTCGCTGTGTGAGTAAGATAAGCGACCCTAGTGGCCGACACAAACACCGGGCCCATCTAGGAGTGGCACTGCAGTGTCACGCAGGATGTCCCTTCCAAAAAACCCTCCCCAAACAGCACATGACGCAAAGAAAAAAAGAGGCGCAATGAGGTAGCTGTGTGAGTAAGATTAGCGACCCTAGTGGCCGACACAAACACCGGGCCCATCTAGGAGTGGCACTGCAGTGTCACGCAGGATGGCCCTTCCAAAAAACCCTCCCCAAACAGCACATGACGCAAAGAAAAAAAGAGGCGCAATGAGGTAGCTGTGTGAGTAAGATTAGCGACCCTAGTGGCCGACACAAACACCGGGCCCATCTAGGAGTGGCACTGCAGTGTCACGCAGGATGTCCCTTCCAAAAAACCCTCCCCAAACAGCACATGACGCAAAGAAAAAAAGAGGCGCAATGAGGTAGCTGTGTGAGTAAGATTAGCGACCCTAGTGGCCGACACAAACACCGGGCCCATCTAGGAGTGGCACTGCAGTGTCACGCAGGATGTCCCTTCCAAAAAACCCTCCCCAAACAGCACATGACGCAAAGAAAAAAAGAGGCGCAATGAGGTAGCTGACTGTGTGAGTAAGATTAGCGACCCTAGTGGCCGACACAAACACCGGGCCCATTTAGGAGTGGCACTGCAGTGTCACGCAGGATGTCCCTTCCAAAAAACCCTCCCCAATCAGCACATGATGCAAAGAAAAAGGTTAGGTGGTATACAATTATGGACGGACTGCCTGCCGAGTGCAGACACAGAGGTAGCCACAGCCGTGAACTACCGTACTGTACTGTGTCTGCTGCTAATATAGACTGGTTGATAAAGAGATGTCGTAGTAGTATGTATGTATAAAGAAGAAAAAAAAACCACGGTTAGGTGGTATACAATTATGGACGGACTGCCTGCCGAGTGCAGACACAGAGGTAGCCACAGCCGTGAACTACCGTACTGTGTCTGCTGCGACTGGATGATAAATGATATAAAAAATATATATATATCACTACTGCAGCCGGACAGGTATATATTATATATTATATAATGACGGACCTGCTGGACACTGTCTGTCAGCAGAATGAGTTTTTTATTTTTATAGAATAAAAAAAACAACAACACACAAGTGAAGTCACACGACGAGTGTTTAACTTTTTCAGGCAATCACAATATAAGTATACTACTAACTATACTGGTGGTCAGTGTGGTCAGGTCACTGGTCAGTCACACTGGCAGTGGCACTCCTGCAGCAAAAGTGTGCACTGTTTAATTTTAATATAATATTATGTACTCCTGGCTCCTGCTATAACCTATAACTGGCACTGCAGTGCTCCCCAGTCTCCCCCACAAATATAAGCTGTGTGAGCTGAGCAGTCAGACAGATATATAATATATATAGATGATGCAGCACACTGGGCTGAGCCTGAGCAGTGCACACAGATATGGTATGTGACTGAGTCACTGTGTGTATCGCTTTTTTCAGGCAGAGAACGGATATATTAAATAAACTGCACTGTCTGGTGGTCACTCACTATATAATATTATGTACTCCTGGCTCCTGCTATAACCTATAACTGGCACTGCAGTGCTCCCCAGTCTCCCCCACAATTATAAGCTGTGTGAGCTGAGCAGTCAGACAGATATATAATATATATAGATGATGCAGCACACTGGGCTGAGCCTGAGCAGTGCACACAGATATGGTATGTGACTGAGTCACTGTGTGTATCGCTTTTTTCAGGCAGAGAACGGATATATTAAATAAACTGCACTGTCTGGTGGTCACTCACTAGTAAACTCTCTGCACTCTCTACACTTCTACAGTACTCCTCCTAGTCCTAAGCTCCAGTAAATCTCTCTCTCTTATAATCTAAATGGAGAGGACGCCAGCCACGTCCTCTCACTATCAATCTCAATGCACGTGTGAAAATGGCGGCGACGCGCGGCTCCTTATATAGAATCCGAGTCTCGCGAGAATCCGACAGCGTCATGATGACGTTCAGGCGCGCTCGGGTTAACCGAGCAAGGCGGGAGGATCCGAGTCTGCTCGGACCCGTGAAAAAAACCATGAAGTTCGGGCGGGTTCGGATTCAGAGAAACCGAACCCGCTCATCTCTAGTATACATGTCCAATATCTTGTACCCCAAACAACATAATTTTGCACTTTTTCACCTCAAAAATGATGACATTATTGGCCAATGAATAATAATTAAACACCTCTAAGTGCCTAATTAGTCATTAAGGGGGCTGTTCCAGGGGTTCTGAATTAAATCCTAACTTTTTACCATAAAACAGGGATTTTCCATAGCTTTTCACCTGCTCAGGAAGTGGTGAAAATAAATTTGCATTAAACCTATGGAGAATAATCATCGGTAATTGTTCGCAGACAGTTGAATTTTGTCTTTTCCTGATGAAAGGCCCATATTTTTTTTATTGTGAAAATGGTATTTTGCGGACAGTTTAATCCCCCCCATTGTGGCTGGGGACAAATCCATAATATCAGTACTACAAAGACAGAAAAAGGAAGATAGCAATGTGCTGTTCATATGCTGTAAATGAAACAACAGCTTGCGGTGAATTAATGCTATTAATCACTATTTTTATTCTAAATTTTTTCCCTAAAGTTCCAAACAGATAATAACGTGTGATGGTTTATGATTCACCTGTGTGTTATGGCATCTTATGGCTATGTGATCGGATGACATCTCATTATATCACAGTAAACTACTCCTAAATCTGTTGTACTTAGCCCAGCATGATTATAGCTATGTTGATGTCATTACCTCGTATAAATCGGAAGCTACAGTATTATGTTATGCATTTGGTATGTTGAATTGGCAGAGAATGATGCAAATGGAATCTATAAGAATTTACATGTGTAACGTGTATTAAGTAGTAGTGTACTTTTCAGCGATTATATGTCATAACTAACAAATGAACATACACATCTATTCATTATATAACATTTTAATAAGTAGAACTTACAAATATTTACAGACATTAGCTTATCTACAGCGAGTATAAATATATATATATATATATATATATATATGCATATACATATATATATATATATATATATATATAAAAAAGATAGTCATGCATTAGAACAATATAGTCTCTCAGATATATCCGTCCAAATGTATTATTGCTGCAGTCCTCCTTCAGGAGTAAACCTGTACTCCTCAGCACATGTGAAAAAGAAAACAATGGAGGGCGCAATGGTGAGTGTAATCATCAGAAGTGCTTTACTGGCAAAGTATTCACTCACATACATTGAAAGTAAAAGGTAACCAGCGCAGTGTAGACAGCTCGTGTAGCCTCCGGATGGCATACACCGATGTGTAACGTTGCTCTAGGAATACCAATAGCCGCTCTGGACATCCAGCCGCACGGACAACAAACGGACCTCACACGCTGCTCATCTGGGCACTGGGTCCACGTCACAAGTCCGGCTGGTCAAGCCCAACGCGTTTCGTCACGGGACTTCGTCAGGGGGTGTGGCTAGCACCATTACAACACACAATTTATATCCAAGCCACATAATTGATACAATATACATACATAATTGAAAATCTACAATAACAGCAGCATAAACAACATTTCTAAAATACTAAAACACATTATAGATAAATTATCATGATACATATTAAAACCAAATGATTTAAGTTATTATAAACATCGTGCTAATAAACACACTATATAAAACCATCTCAATTGACAAAGGTGCACTGATTAATGATTAACGCACCTCCTGAAAACGGTCAAGCACTTTTATTTAAACCGCAAACATTATACTGATAAGAGAAGATTAGATTACCTTAATATGAGTAATACTTCTTAATAGCAGGCTCTAACCTAATTTTTTCATACTGTCAGAGTTTATTAAAGAACCATACCTGTTATATTGAGACGCAAAAAACTAAAAACTATTTCTTATCGCTAAAAGATTTTTTAAAATATTTATTAATGAAAATTACATAAAGACCGCAAAAAATATATATAAATAAACATCAGCAGCCATCATTGCTGAAATATCAGTGCACATAGAACACAAAGGAGCCAATGGCCCAACTACAGTGTGTTAAAATCACCAATACCAGCAAAAGATGGGCCCTAATGCAAAAAGGGCGTGATGTCATAATTCTCATTAAGCCCAAAGGGGCTGATAGTGTTTAATGTATGTATCCAATACATTTCCCTTTTTCCTAAAAGTTTGGACACATCACCCCCCCTGTCATCCAATTTCACATGCTCAATCGCTTTAAAAGTAAAATTACTCAGCGACCCTCCATTACAATTTAAAAAATGCCTAGGGACACTATGGTCTTTAAGTTTATTGGCTATACTTCTAGTATGCTCAAGTTTCCGGAGCTTTAATTGTTGCTTAGTTTTTCCTATATATCGTGCTCCACATGAGCATTCTAAAAGGTAAATAACTGAGGTCGTTTGACAGTTAATCATACTTTTAATATCCCAAGATTTAAACTTTTTACTGTCCCAAATTTTCTTTCTCTCTTTGTCCATGAATTGACAGACTTTACAATGATTACATGGGTAACATCCTGTTATGTGGGTTTTACCTAACCATGTCTCATCTGTTAGTTTGCTAAGATTACTAGGCGCCAGTGAGTTCTTAAGGGATTTTGCTCTCCTAAAAACTAGGGATGAGCGGGTTCGGTTCCTCGGAATCCGAACCCGCCCGAACTTCATGTTTTTTTACACGGGGCCGAGCGACTCAGATCTTCCCGCCTTGCTCGGTTAACCCGAGCGCGCCCGAACGTCATCATCCCGCTGTCGGATTCTCGCGAGGCTCGGATTCTATCGCGAGACTCGGATTCTATATAAGGAGCCGCGCGTCGCCGCCATTTTCACACGTGCATTGAGATTCATAGGGAGAGGACGTGGCTGGCGTCCTCTCCGTTTATAGAGAAGAGAGTGAGACAGTAGAGAGAGACACAGTAGTAATTTTGGGGAGCATTAGGAGGAGTACTAGTTACTTGCTGAAGTGATAGATAGTGTGACTGTATATTATCTGACTTGTGGGGGAGACACTGACAGTGGGGAGCAGTTAGAGTCTGAGAGCAGGACTCAGGAGTACATATAACGTACAGTGCACACTTTTGCTGCCAGAGTGCCACACTGCCATTGTGACCACACTGACCACCAGTATAATATATATTGTGATTGTCTGCTTAGGAGTACTACTTGCAAGTTGCTGATAGTGTGACCAGTGACCTGACCACCAGTCACCACCAGTTTAATATATATATATATATATAATTGTATATAATATATATAATATTGTATACCACCTACCCGTGGTTTTTTTTTTTTTTCTTTCTTCTTTATACATACTACTATAGTAGCTTACTGTAGCAGTCTGCGGTGCTGCTGAGCTGACAGTGTCCAGCAGGTCCGTCATCAGTCATTACATAATAAATATATATACCTGTCCGGCTGCAGTACTAGTGATATTATATATATATATATTGATTTCATCTCATTATCATCCAGTCTATATTAGCAGCAGACACAGTACGGTAGTCCACGGCTGTAGCTACCTCTGTGTCGGCAGTCGCTCGTCCATCCATAATTGTATACCACCTACCCGTGTTTTTTTTTTTTTCTTTCTTCTTTATACATACTACTATAGTAGCTTACTGTAGCAGTCTGCGGTGCTGCTGAGCTGACTGTGTCCAGCAGGTCCGTCATCAGTCATTACATAATAAATATATATACCTGTCCGGCTGCAGTACTAGTGATATTATATATATATATATATATATATATATTGATTTCATCTCATTATCATCCAGTCTATATTAGCAGCAGACACAGTACGGTAGTCCACGGCTGTAGCTACCTCTGTGTCGGCAGTCGCTCGTCCATCCATAATTGTATACCACCTACCCGTGTTTTTTTTTTTCTTTCTTCTTTATACATACTACTATAGTAGCTTACTGTAGCAGTCTGCGGTGCTGCTGAGCTGACAGTGTCCAGCAGGTCCGTCATCAGTCATTACATAATAAATATATATACCTGTCCGGCTGCAGTACTAGTGATATTATATATATATATATTGATTTCATCTCATTATCATCCAGTCTATATTAGCAGCAGACACAGTACGGTAGTCCACGGCTGTAGCTACCTCTGTGTCGGCAGTCGCTCGTCCATCCATAATTGTATACCACCTACCCGTGGTTTTTCTTTTTCTTTCTTCTTTATACATACTACTATAGTAGCTTACTGTAGCAGTCTGCGGTGCTGCTGAGCTGACAGTGTCCAGCAGGTCCGTCATCAGTCATTACATAATAAATATATATACCTGTCCGGCTGCAGTACTAGTGATATTATATATATATATATATATATATATATATATATTAATTTCATCTCCTTATCATCCAGTCTATATTAGCAGCAGACACAGTACGGTAGTCCACGGCTGTAGCTACCTCTGTGTCGGCAGTCGCTCGTCCATCCATAATTGTATACCACCTACCCGTGTTTTTTTTTTTTCTTTCTTCTTTATACATACTACTATAGTAGCTTACTGTAGCAGTCTGCGGTGCTGCTGAGCTGAGAGTGTCCAGCAGGTCCGTCATCAGTCATTACATAATAAATATATATACCTGTCCGGCTGCAGTACTAGTGATATATATATATATATAATATTAATTTCATCTCCTTATCATCCAGTCTATATTAGCAGCAGACACAGTACGGTAGTCCACGGCTGTAGCTACCTCTGTGTCGGCAGTCGCTCGTCCATCCATAAGTATACTAGTATCCATCCATCTCCATTGTTTACTTGAGGTGCCTTTTAGTTGTGCCTATTAAAATATGGAGAACAAAAATGTTGAGGTTCCAAAATTAGGGAAAGATCAAGATCCACTTCCACCTCGTGCTGAAGCTGCTGCCACTAGTCATGGCCGAGACGATGAAATGCCAGCAACGTCATCTGCCAAGGCCGATGCCCAATGTCATAGTACAGAGCATGTAAAATCCAAAACACCAAATATCAGTAAAAAAAGGACTCCAAAATCTAAAATAAAATTGTCGGAGGAGAAGCGTAAACTTGCCAATATGCCATTTACCACACGGAGTGGCAAGGAACGGCTGAGGCCCTGGCCTATGTTCATGGCTAGTGGTTCAGCTTCACATGAGGATGGAAGCACTCAGCCTCTCGCTAGAAAACTGAAAAGACTCAAGCTGGCAAAAGCACCGCAAAGAACTGTGCGTTCTTCGAAATCCCAAATCCACAAGGAGAGTCCAATTGTGTCGGTTGCGATGCCTGACCTTCCCAACACTGGACGTGAAGAGCATGCGCCTTCCACCATTTGCACGCCCCCTGCAAGTGCTGGAAGGAGCACCCGCAGTCCAGTTCCTGATAGTCAGATTGAAGATGTCAGTGTTGAAGTACACCAGGATGAGGAGGATATGGGTGTTGCTGGCGCTGGGGAGGAAATTGACAAGGAGGATTCTGATGGTGAGGTGGTTTGTTTAAGTCAGGCACCCGGGGAGACACCTGTTGTCCGTGGGAGGAATAGGGCCGTTGACATGCCTGGTGAAAATACCAAAAAAATCAGCTCTTCGGTGTGGAAGTATTTCACCAGAAATGCGGACAACATTTGTCAAGCCGTGTGTTGCCTTTGTCAAGCTGTAATAAGTAGGGGTAAGGACGTTAACCACCTCGGAACATCCTCCCTTATACGTCACCTGCAGCGCATTCATAATAAGTCAGTGACAAGTTCAAAATCTTTGGGCGACAGCGGAAGCAGTCCACTGACCAGTAAATCCCTTCCTCTTGTAACCAAGCTCACGCAAACCACCCCACCAACTCCCTCAGTGTCAATTTCCTCCTTCCCCAGGAATGCCAATAGTCCTGCATGCCATGTCACTGGCAATTCTGACGAGTCCTCTCCTACCTGGGATTCCTCCGATGCATCCTTGCGTGTAACGCCTACTGCTGCTGGCGCTGCTGTTGTTGCTGCTGGGAGTCGATGGTCATCCCAGAGGGGAAGTCGTAAGCCCACTTTTACTACTTCCACCAAGCAATTGACTGTCCAACAATCCTTTGCGAGGAAGATGAAATATCACAGCAGTCATCCTGTTGCAAAGCGGATAACTGAGGCCTTGACAACTATGTTGGTGTTAGACGTGCGTCCGGTATCCGCCGTTAGTTCACAGGGAACTAGACAATTTCTTGAGGCAGTGTGCCCCCGTTACCAAATACCATCTAGGTTCCACTTCTCTAGGCAGGCGATACCGAGAATGTACACGGACGTCAGAAAAAGACTCACCAGTGTCCTAAAAAATGCAGTTGTACCCAATGTCCACTTAACCACGGACATGTGGACAAGTGGAGCAGGGCAGGGTCAGGACTATATGACTGTGACAGCCCACTGGGTAGATGTATGGACTCCCGCCGCAAGAACAGCAGCGGCGGCACCAGTAGCAGCATCTCGCAAACGCCAACTCTTTCCTAGGCAGGCTACGCTTTGTATCACCGGTTTCCAAAATACGCACACAGCTGAAAACCTCTTACGGCAACTGAGGAAGATCATCGCGGAATGGCTTACCCCAATTGGACTCTCCTGTGGATTTGTGGCATCGGACAACGCCAGCAATATTGTGTGTGCATTAAATATGGGCAAATTCCAGCACGTCCCATGTTTTGCACATACCTTGAATTTGGTGGTGCAGAATTTTTTTAAAAACGACAGGGGCGTGCAAGAGATGCTGGCGGTGGCCAGAAGAATTGCGGGACACTTTCGGCGTACAGGCACCACGTACAGAAGACTGGAGCACCACCAAAAACGCCTGAACCTGCCCTGCCATCATCTGAAGCAAGAAGTGGTAACGAGGTGGAATTCAACCCTCTATATGCTTCAGAGGTTGGAGGAGCAGCAAAAGGCCATTCAAGCCTATACAATTGAGCACGATATAGGAGGTGGAATGTACCTGTCTCAAGCGCAGTGGAGAATGATTTCAACGTTGTGCAAGGTTCTGCAACCTTTTGAACTTGCCACACGTGAAGTCAGTTCAGACACTGCCAGCCTGAGTCAGGTCATTCCCCTCATCAGGCTTTTGCAGAAGAAGCTGGAGGCATTGAAGGAGGAGCTAAAAGGGAGCGATTCCGCTAGGCATGTGGGACTTGTGGATGGAGCCCTTAATTCGCTTAACAAGGATTCACGGGTGGTCAATCTGTTGAAATCAGAGCACTACATTTTGGCCACCGTGCTCGATCCTAGATTTAAAACCTACCTTGGATCTCTCTTTCCGGCAGACACAAGTCTGCTGGGGTTCAAAGACCTGCTGGTGACAAAATTGTCAAGTCAAGCGGAACGCGACCTGTCAACATCTCCTCCTTCACATTCTCCCGCAACTGGGGGTGCGAGGAAAAGGCTCAGAATTCCGAGCCCACCCGCTGGCGGTGATGCAGGGCAGTCTGGAGCGACTGCTGATGCTGACATCTGGTCCGGACTGAAGGACCTGACAACGATTACGGACATGTCGTCTACTGTCACTGCATATGATTCTCTCACCATTGAAAGAATGGTGGAGGATTATATGAGTGACCGCATCCAAGTAGGCACGTCAGACAGTCCGTACTTATACTGGCAGGAAAAAGAGGCAATTTGGAGGCCCTTGCACAAACTGGCTTTATTCTACCTAAGTTGCCCTCCCACAAGTGTGTACTCCGAAAGAGTGTTTAGTGCCGCCGCTCACCTTGTCAGCAATCTGCGTACGAGGTTACTTCCAGAAAATGTGGAGAAGATGATGTTCATTAAAATGAATTATAATCAATTCCTCCGTGGAGACATTGACCAGCAGCAATTGCCTCCACAAAGTACACAGGGAGCTGAGATGGTGGATTCCAGTGGGGACGAATTGATAATCTGTGAGGAGCGGGATGTACACGGTGATATATCGGAGGATGATGATGAGGTGGACATCTTGCCTCTGTAGAGCCAGTTTGTGCAAGGAGAGATTAATTGCTTATTTTTCGGTGGGGGTCCAAACCAACCCGTCATTTCAGTCACAATCGTGTGGCAGACCCTGTCACTGAAATGATGGGTTGGTTAAAGTGTGCATGTCCTGTTTATACAACATAAGGGTGGGTGGGAGGGCCCAAGGACAATTCCATCTTGCACCTCTTTTTTCTTTCATTTTTATTTGCGTCATGTGCTGTTTGGGGAGTGTTTTTTGGAAGGGCCATCCTGCGTGACACTGCAGTGCCACTCCTAGATGGGCCAGGTGTTTGTGTCGGCCACTAGGGTCGCTTAGCTTACTCACACAGCTACCTCATTGCGCCTCTTTTTTTCTTCTTTGCGTCATGTGCTGTTTGGGGAGTGTTTTTTGGAAGGGCCATCCTGCGTGACACTGCAGTGCCACTCCTAGATGGGCCAGGTGTTTGTGTCGGCCACTAGGGTCGCTTAGCTTAGTCATCCAGCGACCTCGGTGCAAATTTTAGGACTAAAAATAATATTGTGAGGTGTGAGGTATTCAGAATAGACTGAAAATGAGTGGAAATTATGGTTTTTGAGGTTAATAATACTTTGGGATCAAAATGACCCCCAAATTCTATGATTTAAGCTGTTTTTTAGGGTTTTTTGAAAAAAACACCCGAATCCAAAACACACCCGAATCCGACAAAAAAAATTCGGTGAGGTTTTGCCAAAACGCGGTCGAACCCAAAACACGGCCGCGGAACCGAACCCAAAACCAAAACACAAAACCCGAAAAATTTCAAGTGCACATCCCTACTAAAAACCACCTGTGGACCTGCAGGTAAATAGTCCTTCAAAATCGGATCTAGAGACAATACACCCCAATGGTTCTTTAGAATTTTCTTAATTTCATTACTCTTTGTATTATACTTAGTAATAAAAGGCATAAAAGCTGAGTTTTGTTCCTTATTTTTCTCTTTATATACTAACAATTGCTTTCTATCAAGACTATCTGCTTTCTCTTTACATTTAGTGACCAATTCTGCTGGATACTTTTTCTCTCAAAATTCTTTTTTCATAAAGTGCAGCTTGCTCATTAAATTTTTCTTGTTCTACACAGTTTCTCTTTACCCTCAGAAACTGCGAATAGGGGATGTTTGTAACCCAATTTTTCAGATGACAGCTCTTAAAATGTACTTATTTGTTACTATCAACTTTCTTAACATATGTATAGGTGTTGATATTCTTACCAGGACTCCAATCTGTCGAATATAGAAAACCACAGCACTCGCCACCTCAGAAGCGGGGTGCAGCGTCCGCACTCGCCACTCATAGGGTGGGGTGCATGCAGCCCATGGCTGCATGCACCCTATGCCTTTTTCATGCACCCCTGTGTAATCTCATTTGTTCTAAACCTGTGTCAGCTGCTCCTTAGTAATTCATCAGCCAGTGTCAGGTGATTAGTATGCCTTTAAAAGCCATAAGATTTGTGGCAGGCATACATTAAACCTAGTGGGCATATTTGCAGGTATATTATGTCTGATACAGTTGCCAGGTTTTAATTTTTAAGACTTTGTGATAGTGTAGGACCTGCAAGAAGGTGGGGTACCTTGGCGAGCGGTTTGCAGGCTTCCGTGCATTGGCCAATTCACTAACTAAACCCCCATCATTTATTTATTGATGTTGTGAGGACAAGTGAGCTTGCTATGGTGAGTGCTGAATTTCCTGTTTGTATGAAATATATATATATATATATATATATATATATATATATGTATGTTATTAGTGCTGGGCAATGATTAAAATTTCTAATCGCGATTAATCGCAGGATTTTCTGCGATTAATAACGATTAATCGTATTGTTAGGCACTAGAAAATTATAAGAAGCGCTGTCCATGAGGGTATATATTGGATTTTGTTAACACAACAATTCAGTTCATTAACAACATATAAAGGTAAGGTACACAAGATATCAGATACATCTGATGGGCTGGATTAGGGTGATAGCCGGGCTGGTCAAAAGGAAATTCGCTAGCAGCAGACAATAGCCCTGTGGACATCACACATAGTTAAATGAAAAAAAAAAAAAATTGTGTGGGGTCCCCGCTCTTTGAGCCGGTCCTGGTTGTAAAAATACAGGGGAAAAATTGCGTAGGGTCCCCCCATATTTAAAGAACCAGCACCGGGCTCTTGTGTCTGGTCCTGGTTCAAAAAATCCGGGGACAAAAGAGGTAGGGGTCCCCCCCGTATTTTTTAAACCAGCACCGGGCTCCACTAGCCAGAGAGATAATGCCACAGCCGGGGGACACTTTTATATAGGTCCCTGCGGCCGTGGCATTACCCCCCCCCCCCCCAACTAGTCACCACTGGCCGGTTATCCTGGAGAAGGTGGGGACCCCTTAAATCAAGGGGTCCCCCCCTCCAGCCACTCAAGAGCCAGAAGAGCCAGGTGTGAAGCCCGAGGCTGTCCCCCCCCCCCCCCCCCCATCCGTGGGCGGTGGATGTGAGGTTGATAGCCTTTGTGTAAAAAATAGAATATTGGTTTTTGAGGTAGAACTACAAGTCCCAGCAAGCCTCCCCCGCAAGCTGGTACTTGGAGAACCACAAGTACCAGCATGCAGGGAAATAATGGGCCCGCTGGTACCTGTAGTTCTACAACAAAACAAATACCCCCCCAAAAAACACAACACACACACCATGAAAGTACAACTTTATTTACAATCATACATGCACACTTACACACTCACATACTTACCTAGTATCCCACGGAGCACCTCGGCCCCCTTGTCCATGTAGAATCCACGGGGTACCTGTAAATAAAAATTATACTTACAAACAATCCGGCGTCGTTCTGTCCTCTTCTTTCTAGACATAGTCCACGGACTTGATTAAAATAAAAAAAACGGAAAACCGATTTACGCACTGAAAGAAGTTCTATGTTTACACATAGAAAACCCTTTCCCCAAATGCCGGGACCCCACGTGACTTCTGTCACTGAAGGTCACGCCAGCCAATCATGGAGCGCAACGTCATGGCACTCTCCTGATTGGATGTGCGCTCCATGACGTGGTGCTCCCCGATTGGCTGGGGTCCCGGCATTCGGGGAAACTACGCTAACTACGGTAAAAATATTAACACCGTTTTGAGTTACGACGTTAACGCGATAATAACGTGTTAACTTGCCCAGCGCTAATATATATTGTGTGTGTGTGTGTGTGTGTGTGTATGTATGTATGTATGTATATATATATATATATATATATATATATATATATATATAGAGAGAGAGAGAAAGAGAGAGAGTGTGTACAGGTTGAGTATCCCATATCCAAATATTCCGAAATACAGCATTTTTTGAGTGAGATGGTGAAAACTTTGTTTCCTGATGGCTCAATGTACACCAAATTTGTTTGATACACAAAGTTATTAAAAATATTGTTTTAAATGACCTTCAGGCTGTGTGTATAAGGTGTATATGAAACATAAGTGCATTCTGTGCTTAGACTTAGGTCCCATCGTCATGATAATTCATTATGGTATGCAGTTATTCCAAAATACGGAAAAATCCGACATCCAAAATACTTCTGGTCCCAAGCATTTTGGATAATGGATACTCAACCTGTATTTATATGTTTTTTCCTAATGCAAGTTAAATGAAATAGAAATGCATTGGCTGAATATTGTGGGTGGTTTTATATTGTTGATATAGTTTGTCCATGAACACCGCATGCTGATTAAACATCGCTGTCACATTTTATTTTACAAAAAATGTGTAGACTGTTATTGTCTGAAATTGCTGAGGGAACAGTTCTATGTTGCATAGTTGCCAACTTTTCAAAGCTCACCTTGCATGGACAGAAAATAATGATGCAAATCGTGCTGAATGAGCCCCATGAGGCAGATCATGTCATCAGGTCAGCTTTAGAGAGATTGGCAGACTTGGGGGGTGTGCAATTAGCTCTGTTTTTTCGCCTAGCCAAAAAAAAAACGAAACTAATTTGACCCACCGTATTAATTTGCGGGTAATTTCGCACGTTTTTTAATTCATTTTCGCCCATGCCGTTTCACCTTTGTATTGTAGGTGAATCGGCATTGGCGAAAATGGCCCCAAAAAACGGCGAAAACCGCTTGCAAATTCGTCAAAACACAGACGGCACTACAGGGTGCAGGGCGCGGTGGGGGGGGCGCCCTGGGCAGCATAAAAATCCTCAATATGGACTGGCAATGTGGTTTTCAAGTGCCTAGGCGAGAGGTTCCCAAACTGTGTGCCGTGGCTCCCTGGGGTGCCTCGGGACACTTGCAGGGGTGCCCTGGGTTGGTGGTCCAAGACCAATTCAAATTATTCATGGTCAATATAATAGGCAAAACCAGTGCTGGTGGCTGCCAGTCATAAAATATATGGCCAAACAGAAGCAAATCTTGTCCCTCACCACACAACTGACCCTTCGGATGACATATAAACGCGATCTACTTAATGTTATATTTCTTTCTAAATTTCTCAATAAGACATTTTTGGCCTAGGGGTGCCGTGAAAAAAAATGATGATATTCTAGGGCGCCGTGATTCAAAAAAGTTTGGAAACCACTGACCTAGGCACTAAATCTGAACTCCCGCCAGTATACATATTTAAAAAAAATAAGCTTAGCCCTCACAGCTCTCATCAGCGCCATTTTCTCTTCACAGAGCTGCGGAGACGCTGGTCCTTCCTCTACACTGCTGTACAAGTAACAGGGTGCAAAACAAGGGGGGGCACAGTTATTTTGGTGCTGTATATGTAATTATAAAAGCGCTAACGGGTCTGAGGCTTTATATAAGGGATTTCAGAACCAGGATAAGCGCTGGGTTGTGAGCTGGCAAACTCCCTCTGTGTTTCTCTGACAGGCTTTACTGTGAGTCTGTCCCCTATATGCCCAGTGTGTTTGTGGGTGTCGGTACACATGTGTCGGCATGTCTGAGGCTGAGTGCTCTTCCCAGGAGGAGACTGGATTAGGGAAAGAAACGGCTGTGGGAGTGACCCTGTCGACACCGCCGATTCCTGATTGGGTAAATGTTTTGAGTGCTTTGAATGCGAATGTGGTTTTGTTAAATAAGAGATTAGATAACTCTGAGTCTCAGAGCCAGGCATGGAAAAAATCCGTGGAGGATGTGTTGTCACAAGTTCAGACCCCCTCGGGGTCACAAAAGCATTCACCCAGTTAGCAGATATGGATACAGACACGGACTCTGACTCCAGTGTCGACTATAGCGATGCCAGATTAAATCCAAAACTGGCTAAAAGCATTCAGTACATGATTGTGGCGATAAAAGACGTGTTATATATCACGGAGGACCCTGCTGTTCGTGATACAAGGGTCTGTATGTTTAAAGGAAAGAAACCTGAGGTAACGTTTCCTCCCTCTCATGAACTGAATGCTCTTTTTGAAAAGGTTTGGGAAAATCTTGACAAGAAGTTTCAGATTCCCAAGAGAATCCCGGTGGCATATCCGTTCCCCTCTGGGGATAGGGAAAAGTGTGAGTCACCCCCCACTGTGGACAAAACCTTATCACGGCTGTCCAAAAAGGTAGCGTTTCCGTCCCCTGACACGGCAGCCCTAAAGGAACCTGCGGATCGTAAGCAGGAAAATACATTGAAATCCATTTATGTCACTATAGGTACACTGCTCAGACCTGCCGTTGCATCGGCGTGGGTGAGTAGCGCTATTGAGAAATGGGCAGATAACTTGTCATCTGAGATAGCTACCCTGGATAGGGATAGCATTCTTTTGAAGCTGGGTTATATCAGGGACGCTGCAGCCTACCTAAAGGAAGCTGCGAGGGATATTGGACTTTTGGGATCAAGGGCCAATGCCATGGCAGTCTCAGCTAGGAGAGCATTGTGGATTCATCAATGGAATGCTGATGCTGACTCTAAGAAGGCGATGGAGTCTCTGCTGTATAAAGGTGGTGTCTTGTTTGGTGACGGCCTCGCTGACCTGGTATCTACGGCTACCGCGGGTAAGTCATCCTTTTTACCTTATGTTCCTGCACAACAAAAGAAACCGCATCACTATCAGATGCAGTCCTTTCGGCCCAATAAATTCAAAAAGGGCGAGGGTCTTCCTTCCTTGCTTCTAGAGGAAGAGGAAAGGGAAAGAGGTCACCGGCTGTGGCAAGTTCCCAAGAGCAGAAGTCCTCTCCGGCTACTGCCAAATCCACCGCATGACGCTGGGGCTCCTCTGCGGGAGTCCGCACCGGTGGGGGCACGTCTCAAACTCTTCAGTCAGTTCTGGGCTCGTTCGGCCCTAGACCCATGGGTTTTGGAAATGGTGTCCCAGGGGTACAAGCTAGAGTTTCAAGACGTTCCCCCTCACCGATTTTTCAAATCGGCCTTACCAGCTTCTCCTCCGGACAGGGAGGTGGTATGCGAAGCAATACGGAAATTCAAATTCAAGATGGAATCCCTCCGGGCAGTGATATCCAGTCTGGAGGAGGGGGATTTTATGGTGTCGGTAGACATAAAGGATGCCTATTTGCATGTTCCCATTTTCCCACATCAGGCTTACCTGAGGTTTGCAGTGCAGGATTGCCATTATCAGTTTCAGACGTTGCCGTTTGGTCTGTTCACGGCTCCGAGAATTTTCACCAAAGTAATGGCGGAAATGATGATTCTCCTGCGCAAGCAAGGAGTCACAATTATCCCGTATTTGGACGATCTCCTGATAAAAGCGAGGTCCACGGAACAATTACTGCAGAATATTATTCTCTCCCTGACAATTCTGCAACAACATGGTTGGCTCCTAAACTTGCCAAAATCGCAATTGGTTCCGACGACACATCTGACGTTCTTGGGTATGATTCTGGACACGGAATTATAGAGAGTTTCTTTTACGTCCTAGAGGATGCTGGGCACTCCAAAAGGACCATGGTGTATAGACGGGATCCGCAGGAGCTTGGGCACACTAAAAAGACTTTGACTGGGTGTGAACTGGCTCCTCCCTCTATGCCCCTCCCCCAGACCTCAGTTATAGGCCCTACACATTTCGTGATGTGCCAACGAGGTGCCCGGCGGCCGATACGGCCGACGGGCGACCCGGCGGCGGGGGGGCAGTGACGGGGGGAGTGAAGTTTCTTCACTCCCCCCGTCACCCGGCTCCGTAGACGTGCAGGCAAATATGGACGATCTCGTCCATATTGGCCTGCATGCACAGCCGACATGGCACCAGCGATGAACGAGCGCGGGGCCGCGCATCGTTCATCGCTGGTGCCTCCACACTGCACGATATGAACGTTATCTCGTTCATTAATGAACGAGATCGTTCATATCGTGCAGTGATGTCGGCCAGTGTGTAGGGCCCATTAGTCTTTGTGCCCAGGAGTGACTGGACACAGACTAGGGGAGCTCTACTGAGTTTCTCTAGAAAAGGGCCCTACAGACATGCCGATCCGTCACTGAGGTGCCCGACGGCCGATACGGCCGACGGGCGACCCGGCAGCAGGGGGGGGGGGCAGTGACGGGGGGAGTGAAGTTTCTTCACTCCCCCCGTCACGCGGCTCCATTGAAGTGCAGGCAAATATGGACAAGATCGTCCATATTGGCCTGCATGCACAGCCGACGGGGGACCAGCGATGAACGAGCGCGGGGCCGCGCATCGTTCATCGCTGGAGCCTCCACACTGAAAGATATGAACGAGTTCTCGTTCATTTATGAACGAGAACGTTCATATCTTTCAAACAAATCGGCATGTGTGTAGGGCCTAAAAGACTTTTGTTAGGTTTTTTATTTTCAGGGAGACCTGCTGGCTACAGGCTCCCTGTATCGAGGGACTGAGGGGAGAGAAGTCAAACCTACTCCTTCTTAGTTAAAGGCTCTGCTTCTTAGGCTACTGGACACCATTAGCTCCAGAGGGTTCGATCACTTGGTTCACCTAGCTGCTTGTTCCCGGAGCCGCGCCGTCACCCCCCTCACAGAAGCCAGAAGACAGAAGCCGGGTGAGTATTAGAAGAACCGAAGACTTCAGACAGCAGAAGACTTCAGTAACGGAGGTACAGCGCAGCGGTAGCGCTGCGCTCCATGCTCCCACACACATCACCAACGGCACTTACAGGGCGCTGGGGGGGGGGGGGGGGGCGGCCTGGGCAGCAGTTACTGAGGTTTTTGGGACTGTTAAAAGCCATATTCGGTGCCCGGGCACCGTATATAAGACCCCCGCCACTATAAATAATTCGAATTTGAGCGGGACTGAAGTGCGCCGGGAAGGGGCGGGGCTAAGCCGCACAGATCACCAGCGCCATTTTCTTCTCTCCACAGCCGCTGCAGAGAACGCTGGCCCGGACCTCCAAGCTCCTCACAAGTAATAGGGAGCAAAACGGGGGGGGGGCACAAATAATATGGTGCTTTTCATATTATTACAACGCTGCTGACATATATTATTGTTGTGTAGTATATGGGCGCTGGGGTGTGAGCTGGCATACTCCCTCTGTATTTCTCTCTCCAGGCTTCCCTGTAGGCTGACCCCTTTATTTGGCCAGTGTGTGTGTTGGGTGTTAGTACTTCGTGTCGGCATGTCTGAGGCTGAGTGTTCCTCCCGGGAGAAAGTTACTGGGGGCGCAGAAAAGGAGCTGAAAATGGCTCTGTCGGCACAGCCGACTGCTGATTGGGTTGCTATGTTGAGTACACTTAACGCCAATGGGGCTTTGTTATCTAAGAGGCTTGATCAATCTGATTCTCAGACACAAACATGGAGAAAATTCATGGAGGATGCTTTGGCTCAGGTGCAGACCCCCTCAGGGTCACAAAAACGTTCATTTACCCAGATGGTAGATTCAGATGCCGACACGGACTCTGATTCCGCTGTCTATTTTAATGAGGCTACTTTACACCCAAGGGTAGTTAAGAGTATTCAGTACATGATTGTGGCTATTAAAGATGTTTTACATATGTCTGACGAACCTGCTGTTCAGGAAACAAGGATTTGCCTATTTAAAGGGAAAAAACCTGAGGTGAAGTTTCCCCCCTCTCATGAAATGAATGCTCTTTGTGAAAAAGCTTGGGAGTCGCCGGACAAGAGGTGGCAGATTCCCAAGAGAATTTTTATGGCGTATCCTTTCCCCTCTGATGACAGGGAAAAATGGGAGTCGTCTCCGAATGACGACAAGGCTCTATCCCGTTTGTCCAAGAAGGTGGCGCTTCCGTCCCTTGATACGGCTGCTCTCAAGGATCCGTCGGATCGCAAGCTGGAGACGTCTTTGAAGGCCATTTTCGTTAATACTGGTGCATTGCTCAGACCTGCTGTGGCGTCGCTATGGGTGAGTAGTGCTATTGCTAAATGGGCTGATAATTTAGCTTCTGATATGGATACCCTTGATAAAGATAATATTCTTTTGACTCTTGGTTATATCAAGGACGCTGCAGATTACCTAAAGAATGTGGCGAGAGATGTTGGCCTCTTGGGATCAAGAGCCAATGCCATGGCGGTCTCGGCCAGGAGGACGCTGTGGATCCATCAATGGAATGCTGATGCCGACTCCAAGAAAAATATGGAAGCTCTCCCCTTCAAAGGTAGTGTCTTGTTTGGTGGTGGCCTGGCTGACCTGGTGTCTACCGCTACCGAGGTAAAGTCATCTTTTCTTCCTTATGTTCACACTCAACAGAAAAAGGGGCCCCATCAACAGTTGCAGTCCTTTCGGCCTAATAAATACAAACGAGGTAAAGGCTCGTCCTTCCTCGCTTCAAAGGGTAGAGGTAGGGGAAAGAAGTCACCTGCAGGATCAGGCACCCAGGACCAAAAGTTCCCCCCCGCCTCTACCAAGTCCACCGCATGACGCTGGGGTTCCCCTACGGGAGTCCGTGCCGGTGGGGGTCCGTCTCCGGATCTTCAATCAGGTCTGGTTTCAGTCAGCCTTGGGTCTTAGACATAGTGTCCCAAGGGTACAAGCTGGAGTTTCAGGAGATGCCCCCCCGCCGCTTTTTCATGTCGGCCTTGCCAGTTTCTCTTCCAGAAAGAGAAGTAGTAAATGCTGCGATACAAAAGTTGTGTCAACGGAGGGTCATTGTTCCCATTCCCCCGTCCCAACGAGGGGAAGGGTTCTATTCAAACCTCTTTGTCGTACCGAAAGCGGATGGTTAGGTCAAACCGATTCTGAACCTAAAAACCCTCAATCCATACTTTGAAAACTTTCAAGTTCAAGATGGAATCTCATCGAGCTGTGATCTCCAGCCTAGAAGGGGGGGATTTTATGGCGTCAGTCGACATAAAGGATGCCTACTTACACGTCCCGATTTATCCTCCACATCAGGCCTTCCTGAGATTTGCGGTGCAGGATTGTCCGTACCAATTTCAGTTGTTGCCGTTTGGGCTTTCCACGGCCCGAGGCTTTTCACCAAGGTTATGGCAGAAATGATGGTACTCCTTCGCAAGCGAGGGGGTCACAATTATCTCGTACTTGGACGATCTCCTGAAAAAAGGCGAGGTCAAAGGAACTATTGTTAAAGAATGTGGAACTCTCCCTGACAGTTCTGCAACATCACGGTTGGATTTTAAATTTGCCAAAGTCTCAGTTAATTCCGACGACTCGGCTGCCCTTCCTGGGCATGATCCTAGACACAAAGCTTCAGAGACTGTTTCTTCCAAGGGAAAATGGTCAAGCCAGGAATCTTCTCTCCACATAAATGTTCTCGAGTTAAGAGTCATTTACAACGGCCTCCTACAAGCAAAGAGTTTTCTTCAGGGTTTCCCTGTCCTGATCCAGTCGGACAACATCACAGCGGTGGCGTACGTAAACCGCCAAGGCGGAACAAGGAGCAGGGCGGCAATGGTGGAAGCCACAAGAATTCTCCGCTGGGCAGAACAGCATGTGAGCGCTCTGTCAGCAGTCTTCCTCCCGGGCGTGGACAACTGGGAAGCAGACTTTATCAGCAGACACGATCTCCATCCAGGAGAGTGGGCTCTTCATCAAGAAGTATTTGTAGAAGTGACAAGGCGTTGGGGAACTCCTCTGATAGACATGATGGCGTCTCGCCTCAACAAGAAACTTCAGAAGTATTGTTCCAGGTCAAGGGACCCCCAAGCCTGTGCGGTGGACGCCCTGGTAACTCCGTGGGTGTTTCAGTCGGTGTATGTTTTCCCTCCGCTTCCTCTCATTCCAAAGGTGCTGAGGATGGTAAGACGAACAAGGGTTCAGGCAATACTCGTCGCTCCAGATTGGCCACGGAGGGTCTGGTATCCAGATCTTCAGGAATTACTAGTGGAAGATCCCTGGCCGCTTCCTCTAAGAGAGGACCTGTTACTGCAGGGGCCCTGCCTGTTTCCGGACTTACTGCGGCTGCGTTTGACTGCGTGGAAGTTGAATGCCAGATTTTAGCTCGGAAGGGTATTCCCGGGGAAGTCATCCCCACTCTCCTTAAGGCTAGGAAGGAGGTCACGGCGAAACATTATCACCGTATTTGGAGAAAATATGTGTCGTGGTGTGAATCCAAAGCAGCTCCTGCGGAGGAGATTCACTTGGGTCGTTCCTCCATTTTTTGCAGGCAGGCGTGGATGCAGGCCTGAAATTGGGTTCCATCAAAGTGCAGATTTCGGCCTTATCTATTTTCTTTCAAAAGGAATTGGCCGTCCTTCCTGAGGTTCAGACTTTCGTGAAGGGAGTGCTGCATATCCATCCTCCATTTGTGGCGCCGTGGGATCTGGAAGTGGTGTTGCAGTTTCTTATGTCTCACTGGTTTGAGCCTTTGCGTAAGGTTGAGTTAAAGTTTCTCACTTGGAAAGTGGTCATGCTTTTGGCTCTGGCGTCTGCCAGGCGAGTGTCTGAGTTGGCGGCCTTGTCTCACAAGAGCCCATATTTGATTTTCCATTCGGATAGAGCGGAATTGAGGACTCGTCAACAATTTCTGCCGAAGGTGGTTTCTTCGTTTCACATTAACCAACCTATTGTGGTGCCTGTGGCTACGGATGCTGTGGCGGTCCCAAAATCTCTTGATGTTGTAAGAGCTTTGAAAATTTACGTCGCCAGGACAGCTCTTACTAGGAAGACAGAGGCTCTGTTTGTCCTGTATGCTTCCAACAAGATTGGAAATCCTGCTTCTAAGCAAACTATTGCACGCTGGATTTGTACTACGATTCAGCAAGCTCATTCTTCGGCTGGGCTACCTTTGCCGAAGTCAGTAAAGGCCCATTCTACCAGGAAAGTGGGCTCATCTTGGGCGGCTGCCCGAGGGGTCTCGGCACTTCAGCTTTGCCGAGCAGCAACGTGGTCGGGTTCAAACACTTTTGCTAAGTTCTACAAGTTTAATACCCTGGCTGATGAGGACCTGATGTTTGCTCAATCGGTGCTGCAGAGTCGTCCGCACTCTCCCGCCCAGTCTGGAGCTTTGGTATAGACCCCATGGTCCTTTTGGAGTCCCCAGCATCCTCTAGGACGTAAGCGAAAATAGGATTTTAATACCTACCGGTAAATCCTTTTCTCCTAGTCCGTAGAGGATGCTGGGCGCCCATCCCAGTGCGGACTGTTCCTTGCAGTTAGGTTGATACTGGTTATTTTCGGTTACACGTGGTTTGTGTATCAGTTATGTTCAGCTTGTTGCTGTTGTTAGTTCATACTGTTATCTGGTTTCATGCTACTCCAGTTGTACGGTATGTTTGTGGTGTGGGCTGGTATGTTTTTCGCCCTTAGTTTAACAAAAATCCTTTCCTCGAAATGTCCGTCTCTCCTGGGCATAGTTCCTATAACTGAGGTCTGGGGGAGGGGCATAGAGGAAGGAGCCAGGTCACTCCCAGTCAAAGTCTTTTTAGTGTGCCCAAGCTCCTGCGGATCCCGTCTATACCCCATGGTCCTTTTGGAGTCCCCAGCATCCTCTACGGACTAGGAGAAAAGGATTTACCGGTAGGTATTAAAATCCTATTTTTTCTTCCAGTGGAAAAGGCTCTAGAAATTCAGAACCTAGTCAAACAGATTCTGAAACCAGCAAGAGTGTCGATTCATCAATGCACTCGGTTGTTGGGGAAGATGGTGGTGGCCTACGAGGCCATTCAGTTTGGCAGATTCCATGCCAGAGTGTTTCAGTGGGACCTGTTGGACAAGTGGTCTGGGTTCCATCGGCACATGCACCGGCAGATAATCCTGTCTTCAAAGACCAGAATTTCACTCCTGTGGTGGCTGCACAGCTCTCACCTCCTAGAGGGACGCAGGTTCGGGATCCAGGACTGGATCCTGGTGACCACGGATGCGGGTCTCCGAGGCTGGGGTGCAGTCACTCAGGGGAAAAATTTCCAGAAAAAATGGACAAGCCAGGAAGCTTGTCTACACATAAACATTCTGGAATTAAGGGCCATTTACAACGGCCTTCTACAAGCGGAACGATTTCTTCTCGATCTGCCCGTCCTGATTCAGTCGGACAACATAACAGCAGTGGCGTACATAAACCACCAGGGCAGAACGAAGAGCAGAGCGGCAATGGCAGAGGCCACAAAAGTTTTCCGCTGGGCGGAAAGACGTGTAAGCGCTCTGTCAGCGGTCTTCATTCCAGGTGTGGACAACTGGGAAGCAGACTTCCTCAGCAGACACGATCTCCATCCAGGAGAGTGGGGTCTTCATCAAAAGGTCTTTGCAGAAGTGACAAGTCGTTGGGGAATTCCTCAAATAGACATGATGGCGTCTCGCCTCAACAAGAAACTTCCGAGATATTGTTCCAGGTCGATGGACCCTCAAGCAATAGCGGTGAATGCCCTAGTGACACCGTGGGTGTTTCAGTCGGTATATGTGTTCCCTCCGATTCCACTCATTCCAAAAGTGATGAAGAGCATAAGAAGAACAAGGGTTCATGCAATCCTCATTGTTCCAGACTGGCCAAGGAGGGCCTGGTATCCAGATCTTCAGGAATTGCTCGTAGGAGATCCTTGGCCTCTTCCTCTACGAGAGGATCTGGTACAGCAGGGGCTGTGCGTGTACCAGGACTTACCGCGGCTTCGTTTAACGGCTTGGAGGTTGAACGCCGGATCCTAGCCCGAAAGGGTATTCCCAGTGAAGTCATTCCCACACTTCTTCAGGCTAGAAAAGAAGTAACGGCAAAACATTATCACCGTATTTGAAGAAAATATGTGTCTTGGTGTGAATCCAAGAAGGCTCCTACGGAAGAATTTCAGCTGGGCCATTTTCTCCATTTTCTGCAAGCAGGTGTGGATGCAGGCTTAAAATTAGGCTCAATTGAAGTACAAATTTCGTCCTTGTCAATTTTCTTTCAAAAGGAATTGGCCTCCCTTCCGGATGTTCAGACTTTCGTGAAAGGCGTGCTGCACATCCATCCTCCCTTTGTGCCCCCGATGGCACCATGGGATCTTAGCGTGGTGTTGCAGTTCCTGCAATCTCATTGGTTTGAACCTTTACGTAAGGTAGAGTTGAAATTCGTCACTTGGAAAGTGATCATGCTGTTGGCCTTGGCCTCTGCAAGGCGGGTGTCTGAATTAGCGGCTTTGTCTCACAAGAGCCCCTATTTGATCTTCCATGAAGATGGAGCAGAGTTGAGAACTCGTCAGCAATTTCTGCCGAAAGTGGTGTCATCGTTTCACATGAATCAACCTATTGTGGTGCCAGTGGCTACTGACACCTTAGCGGAATCGAAGTCTCTAGATGCGGTCAGAGCTTTGAAATTTTATGTAGCCAGAACCGCTCAGATTAGGAAAACGGAGGCTCTGTTTGTCCTGTATGATCCCAACAAGATTGGGGCTCCTGTTTCCAAGCAGACTATTGCACGCTGGATCTGTAATACGATTCAGCAAGCTCATTCTACGGCTGGATTGCCGTTACCGAAATCGGTGAAGGCCCATTCTACCAGAAAGGTGGGCTCATCCTGGGCGGCTGCCAGGGGGGTCTCGGCATTACAGCTTTGCCGAGCAGCTACTTGGTCGGGTTCAAACACTTTTGCAAAGTTTTACAAGTTTGATACCCTGGCTAAGGAGGACCTCTTGTTTGGTTAATCGGTGCTGCAGAGTCATCCGCACTCTCCCACCCGTTCTTGAGCTTTGGTATAAACCCCATGGTTCTTGAAGTGTCCCCAGCATCCTCTAGGACGTAGGAGAAAATAGGATTTTAATACCTACCGGTAAATCCTTTTCTCTTAGTCCGTAGAGGATGCTGGGCGCCCGTCCCAGTGCGTACTGTATCTGCAGTTATTGGTTATGATTACACACGTGTTGTGTTGCGTTTATAGGGGGTCATTCCGAGTTGTTAGCTCGTTATTTTTTTGTCGCAACGGAGCGAATAGTCGCTAATGCGCATGCGCAATGTCCGCAGTGCGACTGCGCCAAGTAAATTTGCTATGCAGTTAGGAATTTTACTCACGGCATTACGAGGTTTTTTCTTCGTTCTGGTGATCGTAATGTGGTTGACAGGAAGTGGGTGTTTCTGGGCGGAAACAGGCCGTTTTATGGGAGTGTGTGAAAAAACACTACCGTTTCTGGGAAAAACGCGGGAGTGGCTGGAGAAACGGAGGACTGTCTGGGCGAACGCTGGGTGTGTTTGTGACGTCAAACCAGGAACGACAAGCACTGAACTGATCGCAGATGCCGAGTAAGTCTGGAGCTACTCAGAAACTGCTAAGAAGTGTCTATTCGCAATTCTGCTAATCTTTCGTTCGCAATTTTAATATGCT
Organism: Pseudophryne corroboree; assembly: GCF_028390025.1. Classification (NCBI taxonomy): domain Eukaryota; kingdom Metazoa; phylum Chordata; class Amphibia; order Anura; family Myobatrachidae; genus Pseudophryne; species Pseudophryne corroboree. The sequence goes on along the minus strand of NC_086444.1, from coordinate 941,280,948 downwards.
AAGATTCACTCCCAGTAGGCGGCGGCTTAGCGTGTGCAAAGCTGCTAAAAGCAGCTTGCGAGCGAACAACTCGGAATGATCCCCATAGTCAGCCTGTTGCTGTCGTTATTCATGCCGTTGCATGCGTTGGGTTAAATGCCATGTTGTACGGCATGCTTGAGGTGTGATCTGGTATGTATCTCACCTTAGTTTAAATCAAAATAAATCCTTTTTCCTCGAAATGTCCGTCTCCCTGGGCACAGTTCCTATATCTGGAGGAGGGGCACAGAGGGAAGAGCCAGTTCACACCCCTTTTAAAGTCTTAAAGTGCCCATGTCTCCTGCGGATCCCGTCTATACCCCATGGTTCTTGAAGTGTCCCCAGCATCCTCTACGGACTAAGAGAAAAGGATTTACCGGTAGGTATTAAAATCCTATTTTCGACAGACGGCAGCTTTCGACACTAATTGAATATACCCCTAAATCTTCAGAGCTACCTTGATGCTAAAGAGAATTGGCAAATTTTAGGAATAATTAAAAAAATGACTGTATATGTATGTATGTATAGCTTGTGATACGTATTAAGCTAACGCCTGCATTTTCCAGACCTGCAATAGTGGATCCTCTTATAAATTCATATAGGCCAAGATTTACAAGTGATCTTTCTTATCTCCCCACCCCCATTGTTATTTTAAGAAAGGAGCGCACATACTGACATCACTCTTTAAACACGGATATTGGCCTGTGGAAGGATTCCGTCCTAAACATGTCTGATAAAAACCTGTAGGTCTGTTTAGCCATTATTACACTCTTGACACTGGGAACCATTAATGCTGCAAATAAGTTGTTGACAGTATTTAAAGAACATTAAAGAGCACCTGTCATGTTTGATTTGACATAGTGCTTAGTGTAGTTAGTCCCGTGCTCTCATTTTTCCACATCATAGTTGAAGTTAAGCAACGTCAGGAAATGAGTTTAGTGCATAACGCGGAACATAGCTAGGCACTCAAGTTAGCATATGGGATCCATAACTCTTTTCTATACCAAGCATAGAGAAAGGGATCCGGTAGGCATACTGGTGTTCGGGATGCTGGAAGTCGGAATACCGATGCCAGAACCCTGACATGGATCGTAATACCAGCGTCCAAATACCGACTGCTGGCATCCCGATCGTAAATATGCTGGCCAGGGCTAGGCACAGGCTGGGGGTGGGGGATAGGTTAGGTTTGGGCTGCGGGGGAAGGATTAGGGTTACGCTGCAGAGTGAGGGGGTGATTAGGTTTAAGGGGGATACACACTATGCGATTTCTGCCGAAAAAATAAACTATATTGACATAAATGTCGTTATTGTTTATTTTTAGGCTGAAATCGTCCAGTGTGTGTTTATGGGTAATATTGGTGACCGATAAACGATGCGCACTCCCGCATGATGTTCATCGATCACCAATATTGAGATGACATGCAGCTCAACCGTCAATGTCAGGCTGTGCTAAATGTTCGGGAATGCCGACAGTGATGTCACTGATCGTTATCGTTGAGCGATAACGTTCAGTGTGTAAGCACTAGATTGTCGTTTATCACCGGCATTTCTCCATCGCCTAGTGTGTATCCGCCTTTAGGTAATGGGGAGGGAGAGTTAGGTTTAGGCACTAAGAATGGGGGAGTTAGGGTTAGGCAGTAAGGGGGAGGGTTAGGGTTAGGCTGCAGGTAGGTAGGAGATTAGGGTTAGACTACTCACCTATCAAGTGTCAGAATCGTGCGTGTCGGGATGCCGCTGTGCATATTCTGACCACCGGCAACCCAAGTTCCAGGATCCCAATACCATCCCTAGAAAAATGGTAACTCATTTTATCATTTGTTTTTCAGAATCACTGGCAGCCATTAAAATGTATTAAGATCCATACTAGATAGGTAGAGACGGGTACTGTAGCTGTCAGCACACCCCTAACAGTATATAGTGTAGTACAGTATATTGGAGTTTCTCTTCTTCCCCAGTGACTTTTTCAGATACTAGCTAGTGCAGACAGGTAGTGTTTTTTTTTGTGTGCTAAAGATGCATCTATTAAGTCCTGGGGGTGCTCTGTTTTGCTACTCGGGCTCTTCAAGTCTGCTATGTTAGATCATTTCTGGCAGTAAACATGTCCCACGGTCAGGTGGCATCTGCACATGGGCATACATAGTGGCAGCCAAATGCATGCAGAATGAGCAGGACAGGCTTATAGAAAACAGCGGAACAAACTGCAGAGTTCTGTTTCCATACTGCAGGTCAGATGGAAGCTGTAATATCAAGCCTGAGCACGAGTACAAATGGACAAAGGGGGTATCCGATTAGCTGCGGTAATTTAACGCAGCTGATTGGTTCGCCAGGCCTATCCAATAAGCCTTGATAAACCGGAGCTTATCCCCGATGCTGGCACTTATCGGGGATTATGTGCCCCTTAGACCTGCGATAAGTGCCGCAAAAAAAATATGTCTGTATCTTTTTCCACAAAAAACAAGTATTTTTGCACAACCTAACTGGGTAGGGGTGATAAAAAGGTGTTTTTCGTGACCGCGGACCTATCGCGGTTAATTGGATACCGCCCAAAACCTACTCCCATGTCTTTGGGACCTTCTCTTATGCATTTTGGATAGAAATTTACTTAGGTATATTTACTAAGGTGTGAGTTTTTTAGAAGCTGAGATGTTGCCCATAGCAACCAGTCATAATCTAGCTATTATTTTCTAGAAGCAGCTAGATAAATGTTAAGTGGAAACTCACTCCTTAGTAAATATACCCTATAGACTACGTTTCTTGGTCTGGTTATAGGCCCTGCTGGAAAGGGGATCCCTCCCTGTAAAATATGTGCCGCATGGGATTTTAGGATTTTATAAGTATGTTTCCTGACAATCAGGTCCACCATCGGGGGGTGCTGCGGGCACAGCTGTCCCGGGCACTGCCTCTTTTACAGAGAGGAGAGGTCCCGGGCTGCTCATGCCACCTTTGGTTCCCGTCATCCGCCGCAGCTCCCTAATGAAATGTCCCTCTCAAAATGTCCACCGCCTCAGAGGAGACAGTTATTAAAGATACTAGAGGAGGCTGTAGTATCTTTAATAACTGTCTCATCTGAGGCGGCAGCCATTTTTGGGAGGGTCGTTTTCAATAGTTCTAACTATTGAAAGGAAGCAGGAAGGCGCGAATGGGGGGATTCCCTTGACAACAAGCAGAACCCCCTGACAATAAGCAGAACCATCTGACAATGGGTAGGTACTGCATAATTATTGTGTGGTCATATTATGGTGACAGGGTCATTACTGTGTGGGGCATTATATGGTGACAGGGGCATAACTGTGGGGGCATAATATGGTGTTATGGGCATTACTGTGGGGACTTAATATGGTGCAAGGGGCATAATATGATGTTGCTCCATATGTGCATAGGATTTTTCTTTAAATATATATATATAATATATAAATATATATATATAGTAATGTGTGTGTGTGTGTGTGTGTGTGTGTGTGTATATGTATGTATGTATGTATGTATGTATGTATGTATATATATATATATATATATATATATATATATATATATATATATATACACACCTATTTTGTCAGTCCCGGGCCCCACAATTTGGAATGGCAGCCCTGCTGACAATGCGAATCCAGCCTCTGGAGCAATTTAGGGAACTTTTTTCCAGGATGAAGTATGTGATTGTAACTAGGGAAGAGCACTTTACTGAATCTGGAAAAAAAACAGATCTTCACCAGAGACTCCACAGAGGAAGAAAATGATTTCATTCTGGAAATTTTGTAGACAGTACTAGTAATGTTACTTGTGCAGAATCTGCAGAGCTATTCTAAATTGGATAATGTGAACAGTCCAATATAACTCCAGTGTGTGTGTTATAGTTCCACAATAGGTGGCACTCCTCGTAGATATGAAGACAGCTGCTGGGGTGCTCAAACCAAATGACATGACAATTCACCAGACAAGCAGGCACTCCATCGGACTTCCCAAATAACATATGCAATGATTTGGAGTTTAATCCGTTGTCAAGCAGGAGAGAGAAGACTAGCAGCGAGTATACTACTCACCTTTAAAGATATCACTGTGGGGAGGGGTTGTCCAAGCTGCGTTCACGGAGGGCTTGGGATCACAGCGGCAACCGTTGCCAGGGACACTGGGTGCTGGCAAACATGGGGAAAATTAGTGAGAAATAAATATAACAAAAAGTGCAAACTCATCAGAAGCCGAACAGTAACAAGGTAATCTATACATTTGCAAAGTAATCTATACATTTGCAAAGTAGCTAGGAAGTCAGATGCAGTGCGGGCTTGTCTGGTGAAAAAAAAAAAAATATGTGTGTGTGTATATATATATATATATATATATATATATATATATGTGTGTGTGTGTGTATATATATATATATATATATATATATATGTATGTATATACACTGCTCAAAAAAATAAAGGGAACACTTAAACAACACAATGTAACTCCAAGTCAATCACACTTCTGTGAAATCAAACTGTCCACTTAGGAAGCAACACTGATTGACAATCAATTTCACATGCTGTTGTGCAAATGGAATAGACAACAGGTGGAAATTATAGGCAATTAGCAAGACACCCCCAATAAAGGAGTTGTTCTGCAGGTGGTGACCACAGACCACTTCTCAGCTCCTATGCTTTCTGGCTGATGTTTTGGTCACTTTTGAAAGCTGGCGGTGCTTTCACTCTAGTGGTAGCATGAGACAGAGTCTACAACCCACACAAGTGGCTCAGGTAGTGCAGCTCATCCAGGATGGCACATCAATGCGAGCTGTGGCAAGAAGGTTTGCTGTGTCTGTCAGCGTAGTGTCCAGAGCATGGAGGCGCTACCAGGAGACAGGCCAGTACATCAGGAGACGTGGAGGAGGCTGTAGGAGGGCAACAGGACCGCTACATCCGCCTTTGTGCAAGGAGGAACAGGAGGAGCACTGCCAGAGCCCTGCAAAATGACCTCCAGCAAGCCACAAATGTGCATGTGTCTAGTCAAACGATCAGAAACAGACTCCATGAGGGTGGTATGAGGGCCCGACGTCGACAGGTGGGAGTTGTGCTTACAGCCCAACACCATGCAGGACGTTTGGCATTTGCCAGAGAACACCAAGATTGGCAAATTCGCCACTGGCGCCCTCTGCTCTTCACGGATGAAAGCAGGTTCTCACTGAGCACATGTGACAGATGTGACAGAGTCTGGAGACGCCAAGGAGAACGTTCTGCTGCCTGCAACATCCTCCAGCATGACCGGTTTGGCAGTGGGTCAGTAATGGTATGGGGTGGCATTTCTTTGGGGGGCCGCACAGCCCTCCATGTGCTCGCCAGAGGTAGCCTGACTGCCATTAGGTACCGAGATGAGACCCTCAGACCCCTTGTGAGACCATTTGCTGGTGCGGTTGGCCCTGGGTTCCTCCTAATGCAAGACAATGCTAGACCTCATGTGGCTGGAGTGTGTCAGCAGTTCCTGCAAGACGATGGCATTGATGCTATGGACTGGCCCATCCGTTCCCCAGACCTGAATCCAATTGAGCACATCTGGGACATCATGTCTCGCTCCATCCACCAACGCCACGTTGCACCACAGACTGTCCAGGAGCTGGCGGATGCTTTAGTCCAGGTCTGGGAGGAGATCCCTCAGGAGACCATCCGCCACCTCATCAGGAGCATGCCCAGGCGTTGTAGGGAGGTCATACAGGCACGTGGAGGCCACACACACTACTGAGCCTCATTTTGACTTGTTTTAAGGACATTACATCAAAGTTGGATCAGCCTGTAGTGTGTTTTCCACTTTAATTTTGAGTGTGACTCCAAATCCAGACCTCCATGGGTTAATAAATTTGATTTCCATTGATAATTTTTGTGTGATTTTCAACTATGTAAAGAACAAAGTATTTAATAAGAATATTTCACTCATTCAGATCTAGGATGTGTTATTTTAGTGCTCCCTTGATTTTTTTGAGCAGTGTATATATATATCAGTAGTGGCTCTTGCCATGGGCAAGCTGGATTTTTGCCCGGGGCACCTCTGTCCCGGGGGCGCTGCCGCCGTGGCAAGAGCCGCTACTAACTGTGCAGTAGCAAAGGTCCTCTCCACGAAGGGAAACTAGACATTGTAGTGTCTAGTTTCCCTTCACAGAGAGGACCTTTCCCCGCTACTGTTGCCTGCTGTGCGGTGCGCCTGACGTCATCGCGCACGGCATTGTGGGAGCGGCCGCAGACGTCTGTGCGGTGCTATGGTAAAGACGTTATGACGTCTCTCCCATAGATCCGAGGAGCGGTGCCGGCGGCCGGAGAGAGAGGGCAGCAGCGGTCGGGAAGCAGTAGCGGGGCTGGTGAGTATTTTTTATTTTTGGTAAGCGGCGCTACAAGGGGCACAGCTACTAGTGGGCACAGTACTGGGGGCAAAACTAATGGGGGCGCAGTACTGGGGGCAAAACTAATGGGGGCAAAATTACTGGGGGCACAGCTACTGGGGGCACAACTCTACAGGGTGCAAAACGAGCTAACCCTATTTGACCTGCCAAGGGGGACGCCAAAGGAAACTTTCACCCTGGGTGCCACAAGGTCTAGGACCGGCCCTGTTTTCACAGGTCAGGTTCAGCAAAGCAGAGTTCATTGACTCTTCACAGTGCACAAACACAAGTTCTCAAGTGGACCCTAAGGTCCAGAACCGGAAACAGTAGCCACCCCCTGTCCTACTGTCCTATCACTTTGGCAGCTTGTCTACCATCGGGAGGCATGCTTCTTGTGTCTGAAACTCTTTTAGTGCAAACTGACAAGCGCATCCCAACCCTGGCCTGAATTCTCTCCAGCCACAGTCCAGTAGTTCTAAACCTCAGTCAGATTTATACATGTCTTTGCCACATATATCAACTCCATATTCCGGTACTCAAATGATCTCATGCTGCAGAAACTTTCTAGGTGCCTTCCGCAAGGTGTGGATCCATGGATCAACAATGTATAGGTCGACAGGTAGAAAAGGTCGACATGTGAATGGTCGACACACAAATGGTCAACACTTGTTTTTTTTTATCAAATCTTGTCTATGTCATGTCATGTGCCCACCATCAGTACAAACGTCTACCCTCGCAGGCTCGTTTCTCTCGTCACAAATTGTGCATGGTGGCCCAGTCAACAGGTCACTATTCCCAATAGATGTCCACATGGATAGTAAATCAAGCAAATTATCTGTTTAAATGATGAGAAAACTTGTATCGACCATTTGTGTCAACCATTGTCATCTCGTCCATTTGAACATGTCGACCTCTTTTACCTGTCAGCCTATTGCATGTAATACATATGGTGTCATCCATTATATTGTCGATCTATCATCCGAATACCCTTCTGACAAATTAAATATTGGGATGGGGATACTAGTCTGGATATTTTTTGTACAATATACTAAAATGTTACTGTTTATGGTATGAAAATGGAATTAATGGAATTTCGTGTTCACTGCAGGGATGGATAAATGGATAAATGGATAAATCTCCCTATTACGCTGATATGCATTTTGTGAATAAACAAGATTTTGTTTTTAGCAGTTTGTCCAGGTATACTAAGTATTGGAGTTTGTACATAAAGCATTATCTAATTGACTGATCAATAAATGTTCCCATAAACCTTTGCATAATTTATACTCTTTTTATTCTGGCAATCCATTCTGTAATAGCATTGCTGCAACCAGGGGAGTGACTACTCCAGTAAACATGGGAACAGGAGCATAGTGAGGAGGAGACAGGTGCTAGTGGTAAGGGAATTGGTTATTAGGAGTCGCCAAGGCTATGAAGAAAGTTTTCAGTCTCCCAGGTCGTCAGAAAAAAATTGGATGGATGAAAATGCACATGATGCAATTATAGTATTACTACTGCATGTCACTAGCTAGGCCACATTTGGATATAGGGTACAGTTTTGGGAACCTCATAGCAAGGACTGATGGAGCATTTGAGAAGGTTCAAAGAATGGTTACATTTATACAGTGAGGTTACAAAGACTAGGTTTGTTTTGCAAATTCACAAACATAATTTAGTAATAGTTTTGGGTATATTTCTTAGAATAAACTGTTTATATAGTTAGTAGTGTACATTATTCAAGTAAGAAGTGTTGCATTGTGGGCAGGAGGGATGTTGGATAGCTATGGATTAACATGAATGGAGTTTTTGAAAATAATAAACTTGATAGGCCCCCATGTATCTACATAACGATACCATTTCATGCTTAAAACCACATTTTTTTTCAGGTTTGCTGGTTGGGACACTGGATGTAGTATTGGACTCAAGTGCAAGGGTAGCACCTTATCGCATCCTTTATCAGACTCCTGACTCTCTCGTATACTGGATAATCGCTTGTGGTGAGTAGTTTCATCTTATTGCTTGTGATATAATTAGCAGGCACTACATTTACTGACCTTTTAATTAATTACATTTGTAAACTTTACAATAGGATATTACATGATTACATTCTCAAAGATCTCTTTCTCTAACTATTTTTTAATGGTTGTTATGGGGTCAATGGCATATCAGGAATTGGTGCAGTAGGGTAGTGTGTTGTGCTCATGGGTCCAGGGGGAAAACCACACCACACACCCTGCTCCCAGGACTGACCACTGTGGCTGCCTGTGCAGTGGCTTCCTTTCCCTATATTTATCAGTAGGTGCCTTCTTTCCACACAGGAGTTAGCAGAGACTCTGGCACTGTGCACCTTTTTGTGTGTGTGTGTGTGTGTGTGTGTGTGTGTGTGTGTGTGTGTGTGTCACAGCCCTGGATCTGCTACGGCAAGATTATCTGCTGGCACGTGCCCAGTGGGTGTTTCTGGATGGTCGCATCAGATGTGATCGTGTCAGGGAAAGCCCAGCCTAGCGTGGACCAGGGTCGGACTGGCCCACAGGGGTACCAGGGAAACCACCGGTAGGCCCCACTGCCTGAGTGCCCACTCCTTCCTCTAGGGATCAGGTACCAGACTGTGCACTTGTATTATACATTGTAGATATGTTGCATTACACTGCACTAGACTATTGTGTATTTCAAGCCTCTGTGGAGGCTGGCAACACCCCCTTTGTAGGCTGGCCACTCCCATAAGTATGGGCCCCTATCACTGCATTCCGCTGGTGGGCCCTTCATGTCCCAATCCGACACTGGCGTGGACACATCTGATATGACCGCACCAAGCAAGTGATTAAGATATGCTGTTCTCTAGATGATATCTGATCTTGAAATGTTTCATAATCCTGCATAAATATGGCTTAAAAAACTTGTTTTACGTATCTTTATGATTGCTGTTCCAGATTTTTTTTTGCTGACAAGTTAATGCCTTTATAACCTGTTACAAAATGGTTACTGCTCATTATTGTGATCAAAGGTCCATTGTGTATTATATTTGTTATATAAGTAGTTTGGTATCTTTAACACATACTGTGTGTCTGCTGTAGTATACACCTAACCGTCTGAGGCTTATGATTGAATCACTGATTCTGACTGTGGGCTGCTATAGCAAGTACAGGAGGAAATAAATGTGTCTGCAGTCAGGTGATGCTAGTATAGCATATAGGGCCGGCTCTACCATTAGGCAGCTTTAGGCGGCTGCCTAGGGGCGCCAGCCCCTGGAGGGTGCCACTGAATTCATCTAGCAAAACACTGAATGATGTCTCTGTATGCAGCCTCCTCCTTTTACACTGTGCTGGCCGCTGCTGTAGGTCTAATCAGGTGCAGCCACCACTATCAGGCTGTACCACATGGTGCCTCAGTGCTTCCTTTGTGCCAACACATGTAACATCAAGTCATGTGAAGACACATAGCAGATGGATGTAACTATGGCTCCTGAGGGTCGCTCTCACGGCCGCTTCTCATAGCCCTGATGCACCTCCTGCAGGGGGGTTGCAGGTTAGGAGGGCACCAGGTTGAAGCTTTGCCTATGTTGCAGAGAGACCTTGCACCGGGCCTGATAACATACAAAGTTAGATAGATTATTATAAGGGTTGTGCATGGTTTTTTGCTTTGTTTACATTTTTTTTCAAGTGAAAGACTTCTTTCTAAGTGAAAATCATATTCTTGTCCTTGGACTTTAATAGAAATGTGGTGGCATGCAGAGAGCAACTTACTGTACATATGATCACCAAATAAACATAGCTGATCTGCCTGTTCAGTTGTGTGTGCTTTTTGGGGGTCTGGTGGCTGTTTTTAACATAACTAACTTGTGTCTCTTTAGCTAAATACAACAAGTAATACTTAAGTACATTAAAAATAATAAGAATGCATATCCCTGCTATGTGCACACTATATTCTGCTGTGCAGAAGAGCTAATTGTTCTTCTCTTTCATCCAGGGGGCTCACGGAGGGAGGTGACTGAGCACTGGGAATGGCTGGAGATTAACCTGCTGCAGACGCTCTCCATTTTTGAAAATGAAAATGACATTACCACATTTGTTAAAGGAAAAATACAGGTAGTTTAGTCTATATTCCTTAAGTGTATTAGCAGTTATTACCGTACTTATGATCTCAATTATCTAATTCAGGGACGGATTCTGAGGAGGGAGCAAAGCAAAAATGCAAGTAACTTTGTATCAAGAACAAATCAGATTGTAACGCAAGGGGTGCACTGGCTGCTTTTGCATGTAGCCCACAAATACTGGACTGGACAGCTTTATTTTCACAAAAAGAAGTTCGGTTGAGGGCTGAGCTTAATCACTAAATCAAAGAAATAACTGCTGTGAGAAACAATGAGGAATGCATTGCCCACACTCCCTCTAGTTTCTTGGGGTAAACAATACAGGTATTTCTCACTGCGCTCTCCTCCTCGATAAATTAATGCTGATGTGCTGATAGGAGTAGTGTCAATAACTTGTTGGAACTTAAATTTGTGTATTTATGGTATAAAATTAATATGTACACACTCCTGAAGAGCAGAAAAAACTCTAAAATCAGTATAAATCAAGAATACTAGATCAGATATTAAAAATTATATATTTATTAAGATATGCAGTATAAAATCCTTTGAAGAAAAAGTATATAGATGTATTGTAGAACAAGAATAAAAATAAAAAAATAAAAAGGCCTAATACCGGTATACTACAAATATATAAGACAAGACAAAACAAACATTAACACTTATGATGTGGGGATAGATACGCACAAAGCGAATTACTCATCCCCAGACACAGAAAATTTGGTCCCATATACTTGGGCTCCATTATGACAATATATCACAGGTGTCTCTAATCCTTTTTTCCACCGAAGGACAATGGCTGGAGTATGCTTAGCTTTCACTGCAATGTCTAGTGTCCTCCAAAAAAAAGGGGTAGGTATCTGTGTGGTCCAGCTGATGTAAGGTATAGGTTATTTACTCACAGCATTTTTGTATGGGTCTGCAGTTCTTCAGCGTGTACCTCTCATAAGAGTTTCCCCTGAGAGAATGCAAAAAAAGAGTCCAAAGGAATCCAGGGATCTGCCGGCAGACTGGATCACTTACACTGGAATCGACCGGTTTCGCCTGCTCACAGGCTTCGTCAGGATGTCCGATCTGTGTGAGCCCCCTGGGCTTTATTCCCTGTAGCTCTGTTGCTTCCGCCCTAATTGGCGCGTCACATCCGCCCTTACTATGATGATGTCGCATCACTTTCGCCTCCTGGAGCGCACTGTATCTTTGCCGTCGGATACCCCAGTGATTCACTTCGCCTTCTAGAGCGCATCACCTCGATGGACGCGTCATATCCGCCTTCACTGTTATTGTGGTGTGTCACTTCCGTCTTATGGACCGCACTGTATTCTAGCCGCTGGGTACCTTAATGACATCACTTCCACATTCTGCAGCGCATCGCTTTCGCCTTCTGGAGCGCATCTGAGATATATTGTATCATCGCCGTCAGCTGCCTTAATATCATCACTTCCGCCTGACTGTAGTGAATGCAGTTGTAGCATCTATCTTCTGACAGTTTCTATAGATCCCGTCCTGTCTTATATATTCTGATATAAATTTTGTTTCTTTTGAAAGTGCTATTTGCAGCATCCGCCTTCCATCAGACTGCGCAGCTTCCACCCTATCCTGTATGAGTGATCTGATCAATACTGTTACAGTAATAGTATACACTAAACAAAACTTATATAGACAAACAAAGGCAATTACAAGTATAAGTAATAAGGAGATATATTAGATAGAGGTTATATTTTTATTGTAGAAAAAAACCTAAAGACCTATACATAAAAGGGTAATATAATATATTTATAATAGAGGTTATTATTTTTATATATTGTAGAAAAAAACCTAAAACCTACACATAGATGGGTACTGTTGGGAAGTAGGAGTCTTGTTGAAGATTTATAGATGTATAGATGGTAAAATCTATACATAATTCTATACATACATGTATAGACACAAAATAGCCATAGAGACTTATATTCGATAGAATTAATAGAGGATAAGGAATAATTGGTATCATTCTTGAGGTAGAATAAGAATAAAAAAAAGGTGAATAATGGGAACAATTATGGAGATATTTGAAGGATAATTGGTAATTGATATAATTCTTAGAGCAAGATATGGAAAAGAGAATCATGGGGATACTTGTAGATAACGGGGGTCATTCCGAGTTGTTCGCTCGTTGACGATTTTCGCTATACTGCGATTAGTCGCTTACTGCGCATGCGCAAGGTTCGCAGAGCGCATGCGCTTAGTTATTTTACACAAAAGTTAGGTATTTTACTCACGGCATAACAAAGCTTTTTCATCGCTGTGCTGATCGTAGTGTGATTGTCAGGAAGTGGGTGTTTCTGGGCGATAACTGGCCATTTTATGGGAGTGTGCGGAAAAACGCAGGCGTTCGAGTTGCAAAACGCAGGAGTGGCTGGAGAAACGGGGGAGTGGTTGGGCAAACGCTGGGTGTGTTTGTGACGTCAAACCAGGAACGAAAAGGACTGAGCTGGTCGCAATGGCTGAGTAAGTCTGGAGCTACTCAGAAACTGCTAAGAAATTTCTATTCGCAATTCTGCTAATCTTTCGTTTGCTATTCTGCTAAGCTAAGATACACTCCCAGAGGGCGGCGGCTTAGCATGTGCAATGCTGCTAAAAGCAGCTAGCGAGCGATCAACTCGGAATCACCCCCAACATTTCTTAAATTACATATAGGATTATCTATGTATGAATCTAAGTAGAGAACATAACACCTACATTATTTATATTCTCTATTAGGTACTATCCTGTGTTGCCTATATAGATATTGTGCTATATTCTTTATTTCCAATGGATCTATTCACATAGGAATGGATGAAGTTCAATCTCTGCGTTAAGTCCTATTGGAGATTCTGAGTCAAGTTCATGTCTCTCCCTTGCCTGTGTAATGGTGCTGCTCTGCTGCTGTAATAAGCATAGCACAGGTAGCTGTAGAAGCCCTGTGTGCAACTGGCGCAATAAAGTTGTTTTTTTTGTCGGCACATGACGTCACACTGTTGTATCGGAGATGAGCAAAACCATCCGCAAGTAGGAGCAGCAGCCTCAGTAGGCAACACGAGGCATGTGTGGGCTGGGTAGGAGAGACACGAGCAGGGACTGGAGATGAAATGTGACTTTGGATGAAGTTGAAAACACTGGCTGGGGAGACACAATAGGATTTGCTGGGGAGACACAGAATGATAGGGCTGTAACACGGGGGAGTAATGTTGCTGATGCCGCTTTCACATCGCAATGCCGGGTCGCACCCAGGAATTGGAAATGGCTCCTTCCCATGTGTGATTTCTGTTGTTAGCCCTGTGAACCTGCAGTGCGACATGGTTGTACCAAAGTGCAAGGTTACTTGCTCTATTTTGCTTTGCTTCCAACTTGGAATAAGCCCTTGTGTGTGTTTTGTCAGATGCTTATTAAAAATCATTTAGAATGGCAGAGTTTATGATGTCAGGAGCACATATTATAAAGGGGTGTGGTATGGAAGGTAGATGGTAACTAGGTCGACCACTATTGGTCGACAGTAACTAGGTCAACAGGGTCTCTAGGTCGACAGGTCAAAAGGTCGACGTGAGTTTTTTATGTTTTTTTGGTGTCGTTTTCTTCGTAGAGTGACCGGGAACCCCACCGTGTTTCCTCGGGCAAGGTGCCTCACTCTGCTGTGTTCCCTCGGGCAAGGTGCCTCACTCTGCTACCGCTTCGCTCGGCACAGGTTACCGGTCCAATCGTAGTCCACGTGGATCGTTAAGTATAAAAAGGTTAAAAAAAAGAAAAAAATCACGAAAAACTTATGTCGACCTTTCTACCTGTCGACCTAGAAACCCTGTCGACCTAGTTACTGTCGACCTAGAGACCAGATCTCATTATAAAGACAAAGTAATCCCATTGGACGGTGTAATTTGATATTGTGTTTAGCATCCCACATGTGACCCACTAAAGTCAATGTGGTACTGTTTTCGACATGTGCTTTTTGCATTCACATAATCTTGCCATTGGGCCTAATTCAGACCTGATTGCTAGTAAGTGATTTTTGCACTGCTGCAATCAGATACTCGCCTCCTGCAGGGGGAGTGTATTTTAGCTGTGCAAGTGTGCGAACCGCATGCGTATCAGAGCTGTACAAACTGATTTTGTGTAGTCTCTGTGCAGCCCAGGACTTACTCAACCGCTGCGATCACATCAGCCTGTCTGGGACCGGAATTGACGTTAGGAACCCTCCCTGAAAACGCTTGGACACGCCTGCGTTTTTCCAGACACTCCCTGAAAACGGTCAGTTGACACCCACAAACGCCTTCTCCCTATCAATCTCCTTGCGATCGCCCATGCGAACGGATCCGTCGCACAAACCCATCGCTGAGCGGCGATCCACTTTGTACCCGTGCAATGCGCAGTGCATACGCATGCACAGTTTGGACCTGATCGCAAACAGGTCTGAATTACTCCCATTGATTACTACTAATAGACTGAAGAAGTTTAGTATTAATGAGTAAACATATTCCATTGTAGTGTCCTTCAGACTAAGGGGGTAATTCAGATCTGATCGCTGGGCTGCGTTTTTAGCTGCCCTGCGATCTCATAGTCGCCGCCTACAGGGGGAGGGGAAAACGCTGTGCAAGTGTGCGATCGCTTCATTAGTAGAGCTTCACAAACATCAGTTTTTACAGTCTCTGTGCAGCTCAGGACTTACTCTGCCGCTGCGCTTGTTTCCTGCTGATCGGGGCCGAAGCGGACGTCAGACACCTGCCCTCAAAACGCCTGATCCTGCCTTCGTTTTTCCGGACACTTCTGGAAAACGGTCAGTTGCCACCCACAAATGACCTCTTTCTGTCAATCTTCTTGCGAATGCCCGTGTGTTCTGATTTTTTCGCACCATCCGTCGCTAGCCACCGATGCCCGGGGCTGTTGTGCGATGCGCCGGCGCATTGCGGCTCACATGCATGCGCAGTTCAGATCTGATTGCACGCTGTGCAAAAACGCACAGCAGCATAGGACATAGGAACCAATGGCAACGATTTTAATATTAACTCCTATCAAATTAAGTATGCAGTGTCCACTTATGTCATGATAATATCCATCAATGCACCATTTCATTACATTGTGCACAGTGACATTACAGACATTTGTAGGCCTCATTTCAAACTAGGAAGTGGCCTATACTCCATAACAACCAGAGGCTGCCATTTGGTTACTATGGGGTTGATGTATCAAGCAGAGTGGAGAAGTGGCAAGAAGGAACAAAAGTTTATATTAATTACTTAATATAAAATTAGGCGCTTCTGACTGAGGCGGTTCTTCTCAGCTGAAAACATATTATATTGACAAATATATAAAACATTAATGAATATGAATTAGAAAGAGCCTCAATGCCAGTCTCTCGACCACAATTATGCCCTCATTCCGAGTTGTTCGCTCGCTAGCTGCTTTTAGCAGCTTTGCACACGCTAAGTCGCCGCCTACTGGGAGTGAATCTTAGCTTTGCAGAATTGCGAACGAAAGATTTGCATAATTGCGAATAGAAATTTCTTTGCAGTTTCTGAGTAGCTCGGGACTTACTCTGCCACTGTGATCAGTTCAGTCAGTATCGTTCCTGGTTTGACGTCACAAACACACCCAGCGTTCGCCCAGACACTCCCCCGTTTCTCCAGCCACTCCCGCGTTTTTCCCAGAAACGTCAGCGTTTTTTCGCACACACCCATAAAACGGCCAGTTTCCGCCCAGAAACACCCACTTCCTGTCAATCACACTCCGATCACCAGAACGAAGAAATTTCTTTGTTAAGCCGTGAGTAAAATATCTAACTTTTTGGCAAATTTACTTGGCGCAGACGCACTGCGAACATTGCGCATGCGCAGTTTGCGACAAATCACTCCGTTGCGAAAACCACTAACGAGCAAACAACTCGGAATGAGGGCCTTAGTCTCTCTCAGGGCAAGCTAAATAAGCCAGTGATAGTATATTGCAGTTCAGATTTGGTCATCCAAAATCCTTTGGGCAGTATATACCTGTAGACGTTAGTGGGACATCCCGTCTTAGAGTAAATAATTACCAGATTCCTTCTGGTTTTGGCCGGGTATTCCACCTAGCGAGGTTCCAGTATATACTCCTGTCCTGTGCAATATAGAGTGGAGAAGTGGACCAGTGGAGATGTTGCTTATAGCAGCCTATCAGCTTCTTCCTATAATTTTAAAGAATGTACTTGATAAATGCTACCTCAAAGCTGATTGGTTGCTTTGCGCAACTTCTTTACTGTACCACATCTCCACTCTTTTCACTGCTTGATACATCAACCCACAAGACAGCAGCTTTAGCAACAGCTTGGTCATTAAAAGGTACCACTTGTGTTGCATAGGGTTTTGACGGGGAAGGTGCCCTTCCTTACAGTATCACTTTACTTCTTACTACAGTATCTATCAAGACAGGCCCTTATCAGAGCCAATGATGGTTATTCGATAATAACTCTGAATAGGAATTTCTTCATGCTGTGATGCGCATTAGGAATGTTCATATACGGGGTTGTAACATGACAGTGTTTAACGTATCAGGTGTTGATATATTCATCTGGATAATGGAAGTGTTAGTGCCAGCATACTGCACAAAACAGGGATGCTTTTAGTGGTGGGTCAAGAGAGCAATTGCTACATACTACATACATTGGGGCAGATGTATTAAGCCTGGAGAAGTGATAAAGAAGTGATAAGTGGAAGGTGATAGCCCACCAGCCAATCAGCTCCTAATTGTCATTTTTCAAACCTGTAATGATTGGCCGTGCGTTAACACCTTCCTCTTATAACTTCTTTATCACTGCTTGATCACTTCTCCAGGCTTAATACATCTGCCCCATTAAGCTTTGTTCCTGGCTTTAGTGTACAGTAGTTCATAATGTTGTGAATATGAAGTGAACTATCATTACTGAAATAACAATGCTTACATCGCTGGCATCTGTGTTACGTGGCTCAGGGCTTCTTTTATTACAGTGTAATGTTCGGAAGAGACTAGACCATTTACAAGTACATCGGATTAGCATGTATTACTGTTTGGAAAGTAAACATTACCGCCTTCCACAAGCTTTTCATGCTGGCAAACAGCTTGGGAAGGAAGTTCTTCTACATTCCAGGAAGAATAATTCAATGTACAGTACAATGTGTCAGGCAGTTACTCAGCTGCTGGTAAATAGCTTAAAGTATGTAACTAGTACATCAGAAACACAGTAACATAGACTAAGACTACCATGGTACACTTTCTTCAGAAAGCCGTTTTTATGTCAGTCCTAAATGCAGTTTTTTAAAATCTACCAGAGCAGAGTTTTTATTTTTAATAGAACATCATTGAGCTACATTGAGACTGGTGGGAGCGCAGCACTCTGAGCTGTCTTCTATGCTGCATACACTCAAGGCACTAGGACCCAGAGACTACACAGAGGTGCGACTTCCAGCCTAATGTACCACAGCAGCCATATATAATGTTAATGAGTGATACAGCGCTGTGCAGATATACAATACTTAGCTCCTGCTGGTGAGACGACAATACTGCTGTTAAAACCCCTGCAATACCGCATGTGTATATTACTACTGTGTTCCTGGATTAACCCTCCACCTGCTGTTTACCAATAACCCCAGCATCCTGGTTAAGGATTCTCTGTGTGGCCGAACAGTCACTTTCACATCAGCTGTGCACCTATTGTGACCACCATCCCAGAAGGGGGTGTACTACGAATGGCCGGCTGTCGGGATCCTGTCGCCCAGCATACCGGCACGGTGGCGTGAGTTATTCTCCATCCAGGGGCATTGTGGACACCCCAAGAGGGAGAATAGTTGTTAGTATACCGGCGGTTGGGATCCCGACAGCCAGTATATCGAGTGCCACCCCCCCAGAAGGCTATATCAATAGAAACAATGGTTTGGCTGAATATGAATAGTATATTTTACACAGTTGTTCAAGCAATCACTAGTTTTTATTCAGATTCGATTACAGATGTCAGTTTTATCACTTTAAAGAGAATCAATTGTTCCTGGCAGTCGAAATACCTTCACCGGAATCCCAACACTGCTCGGAATGCCGGCGCCGGCATCCCGACTGGGATCACAGTCCCTACACCCGGGATCCCGATCGAGACAGTGCACCCCCGGGGAGGGTCAGGGTTAGGCTGCGGGAGGGGTGGGGGGGTGGTGAGGGTTAGGTTTAGGCTGCCGGAAGAGGGGGTAAGGTTTAGGCACCACTGGGGAGGGTTATGGTTAGGCTGTGGGGGGAGGGTTAGGCTTAGGCTGTGGGAAGGGAGTGATAGGGTTAGGGCGCCATTAAGGGACGGTAAGTATATCTTCCACCAATACGGTCAGTGTTCTGACCGCAGGCATCCCGACCACCAGCATTACAATCCCAATCCGTTTTTCTGTGAATGTTGTTTAAACGTCTTGCTTAAATGCGCAGAGAAGGTAAATGTACCCCGTGATTTGAAGGCCACAGATAACTGCTTGTTGCTCTGTCTTCTTTAGGGCATCATTGCTGAATATAATAAAATCAATGGAGTGAAAGAAGATGATGACACTGACAAATTTAAGGAGGCAATAGTGAAGTTCCACAAACTTTTTGGCATGCCAGATGAAGAGAAGTTGGTGAATTACTATTCCTGCAGTTACTGGAAGGGCAGAGTACCTCGCCAAGGATGGATGTACCTGAGCATCAATCACCTTTGCTTCTATTCCTTTCTGCTGGGGAGAGAAGGTAGCATGCCATTTATTTATACTCTGTCCACTCCCACATCAGATATGGTTTTTATACAGTAAGAAACTTTATCCAGTTCCGATTAGAAGTGACAGTGCGATTCCTCCCAGTACACAGCCACTGCTTTTAGAAAACATGGTATGTACAGTACATGACTCCAGTACATGTTACAGGAGCAATTTCAAGCTTTTTGTGACCTAATTTACCCATTTCACCATTAAGGCTTTTCTTGCCCTGTGTATTTGGTCACATTCCAGGATTAATATTAGTAATTCTTCTTTATTACAGTAACCACACAAAGTATACATTTTCTGAAAAAATAAATTCATCTACTTAATCCCTCTAGCATAGCAAATAATATCTACCAGAAACATCCAAAAAGAAACAAAAAAGTGAAGTAACAGCAAATGTGTGTTTGTATATATAATGATGTTTGTGTATATATAGGACCTGGCGGGCTAGGCTTCACTCTCTGTGCGCATCAGTGGGCCTTGGGCGCCCGTGAGTATGTTGCTGGTTCACCGGTTGTCTTTCCTTGGATCACTTTTAGTAGGAACTGACCACTGCATACTGGGAAAACCCCACAAGATCCTCCATTTTGGAGTTACTCTGGGCCCATGTCAAAATTGCCGATATCCGTACGCTTGTACATTTTTCCTGCTTCCAACATGTTCATTTAAAAAGCAGAGTTCACTTGCTGCCTAATATATCTCACCCCTTGATGCCATTGTATCAAGATAATCAATGTCATTTACTTTACCTGTCAGTGGTTTTAATGTTATGGCTGATCAGTTTCTGTGTGTATATGTATGTGTAAAGGCAGGCTTGTTAACGTTCTATAATGCATTTTACTTGTGGCTTACTTCATTGTGGAGCTGCCGTTAGATCTTTACAGCCTGGTCTTCTCCTATTCCACACCGGTAGTAACTACTTTTTATACGTTTGTGAAGTACTAAGAACAAATGGGATTTGTTTTCAGCATATCTATCTATCTATCTATCTATCTATCTATCTATCTATCTATCTATCATTTATATATATATATATATATATATATATATATATATATATATATATATATATATATGATACGAAGGGTCCGGCACTCCAATAACTCGAGCAAAAATTCCCTGGTGCCTTCACTTTCCAATAAGGTAGATACAATAAGAACGGTGTGCGGCACTCAGGTTGACAGGAAAAGAATCACCACTGTCCAAGCTTCTTCAATGTTTCAATTTTACTATGAAAATTGTCATCAGGAAAATGACAATTTTCATAGTAAAATTGAAACGTTGAAGAAGCTTGGACAGTGGTGATTCTTTTCCTGTCAACCTGAGTGCCGCACACCGTTCTTATTGTATCTACCTTATTGGAAAGTGAAGGCACCAGGGAATTTTGCTCGAGTTATTGGAGTGCCGGACCCTTCGTATCATATATATATATATATATATATATATATATATATATATCCATAGAAATGTCCGCACTCACGTCGAATATGTCATCGCCATGGGGTGCTCCTCATGATAACCCCAAACAGGTTTCACATATACCAGGTGTGTTGGAAAATCCAACGGAGGGCACTCGCCAGTCCATAAAGGAATAAAGATTTATTGATACATCATAATCACCAGTAGTGTGTCGACGTTTCGACCTATAGGGCCTTTCTCAAGACAGTCAGTGAAAACATCCAAACAGCATGTCAGTTACCCACATACTGACACTGCCTACCGGGTCCCCTTATATAGCCCATCCATATCAATCAACAACATAATCAGCCCAAATAGAACACATGCAGTGTAATTCACAAAAACCCCATTATGCATATAGTATAACATCTTGAACTCACAAAGCAACATAGGGATCATAATGCATGTCGCCGGACCAGACATCATTATTCAGACATAGGAGACAGCTAGGAACGCTGCGCCGCGCGTCCGGAGCTACCGGAAATACGTCAGACGTATCGCGCGTTACCATAGCTACGGCGTTCAAACCATACGCGTCTGCAGTAACCATAGCAGCGCGTCGCACATTTTAATGATATGTTAACCGCGCAGCAGAGTGTGTCATAAATGTCACTCGTAACCAGGGTAACATCATTCAGCTATGGATTACAAAGCCTGGAAGTGCTAGAAAATAGTATGCGTTTCAATTGCGCTCCATGCTGTTCCAAACAACAGGCTAGTTGAGTCTAGCTGTTGTTTGGAACAGCATGGAGCGCAATTGAAACGCATACTATTTTCTAGCACTTCCAGGCTTTGTAATCCATAGCTGAATGATGTTACCCTGGTTACGAGTGACATTTATGACACACTCCGCTGCGCGGTTAACATATCATTAAAATGTGCGACGCGCTGCTATGGTTACTGCAGACGCGTATGGTTTGAACGCCGTAGCTATGGTAACGCACGATACGTCTGACGTATTTCCGGTAGCTCCGGACGCGCGGCGCAGCGTTCCTAGCTGTCTCCTATGTCTGAATAATGATGTCTGGTCCGGCGACATGCATTATGATCCCTATGTTGCTTTGTGAGTTCAAGATGTTATACTATATGCATAATGGGGTTTTTGTGAATTACACTGCATGTGTTCTATTTGGGCTGATTATGTTGTTGATTGATATGGATGGGCTATATAAGGGGACCCGGTAGGCAGTGTCAGTATGTGGGTAACTGACATGCTGTTTGGATGTTTTCACTGACTGTCTTGAGAAAGGCCCTATAGGTCGAAACGTCGACACACTACTGGTGATTATGATGTATCAATAAATCTTTATTCCTTTATGGACTGGTGAGTGCCCTCCGTTGGATTTTCCAACACACCTGGTATGTATAATAAGAATTTACTTACCGATAATTCTATTTCTCGTAGTCCGTAGTGGATGCTGGGGACTCCGTCAGGACCATGGGGAATAGCGGCTCCGCAGGAGACAGGGCACAAAAGTAAAAGCTTTAGGATCAGGTGGTGTGCACTGGCTCCTCCCCCTATGACCCTCCTCCAAGCCTCAGTTAGGATACTGTGCCCGGACGAGCGTACACAATAAGGAAGGATTTTGAATCCCGGGTAAGACTCATACCAGCCACACCAATCACACTGTACAACCTGTGATCTGAACCCAGTTAACAGCATGATAACAGCGGAGCCTCTGAAAAGATGGCTCACAACAATAATAACCCGATTTTTGTAACAATAACTATGTACAAGTATTGCAGACAATCCGCACTTGGGATGGGCGCCCAGCATCCACTACGGACTACGAGAAATAGAATTATCGGTAAGTAAATTCTTATTTTCTCTGACGTCCTAAGTGGATGCTGGGGACTCCGTCAGGACCATGGGGATTATACCAAAGCTCCCAAACGGGCGGGAGAGTGCGGATGACTCTGCAGCACCGAGTGAGAGAACTCCAGGTCCTCCTCAGCCAGGGTGTGCCCCTGACCAAGTAGCAGCTCGGCAAAGTTGTAAAGCCGAGACCCCTCGGGCAGCCGCCCAAGATGAGCCCACCTTCCTTGTGGAATGGGCATTTACATATTTTGGCTGTGGCAGGCCTGCCACAGAATGTGCAAGCTGAATTGTACTACACATCCAACTAGCAATCGTCTGCTTAGAAGCAAGAGCACCCAGTTTGTTGGGTGCATACAGGATAACAGCAAGTCAGTTTTCCTGACTCCAGCCGTCCTGGAAACCTATATTTTCAGGGCCCTGACAACATCTAGCAACTTGGAGTCCTCCAAGTCCCTAGTAGCCGCAGGTACCACAATAAGCTGGTTCAGGTGAAACGCTGACACCACCTTAGGGAGAAACTGGGGACGAGTCCGCAGCTCTGCCCTGTCCGAATGCACAATCAGATATGGGCTTTTGTGAGACAAAGCCGCCAATTCTGACACTCGCCTGGCCGAGGCCAGGGCCAACATCATGGTCACTTTCCATGTGAGATATTTCAAATCCACAGATTTGAGCGGTTTAAACCAATGTGATTTGAGGAATCCCAGAACTACGTTGAGATCCCACAGTGCCACTGGAGGCACAAAAGGGGGTTGTATATGCAGTACTCCCTTGACAAACTTCTGGACTTCAGGAACTGAAGCCAATTCTTTCTGGAAGAAAATCGACAGGGCCGAAATTTGAACCTTAATGGACCCCAATTTGAGGCCCATAGACACTCCTGTTTGCAGGAAATGCAGGAATCGACCGAGTTGAAATTTCTTCATGGGGCCTTCCTGGCCTCACACCACGCAACATATTTTCGCCACATGTGGTGATAATGTTGTGCAGTCACCTCCTTCCTGGCTTTGACCAGGGTAGGAATGACCTCTTCCGGAATGCCTTTTTCCCTTAGGATCCGGCGTTCAACCGCCATGCCGTCAAACGCAGCCGCGGTAAGTCTTGGAACAGACATGGTACTTGCTGAAGCAAGTCCCTTCTTAGCGGCAGAGGCCATGAGTCCTCTGTGAGCATCTCTTGAAGTACCGGGTACCAAGTCCTTCTTGGCCAATCCGGAGCCACGAGTATAGTTCTTACTCCTCTACGTCTTATAATTCTCAGTACCTTAGGTATGAGAAGCAGAGGAGGGAACACATACACCGACTGGTACACCCACGGTGTTACCAGAACGTCCACAGCTATTGCCTGAGGGTCTCTTGACCTGGCGCAATACCTGTCCAGTTTTTTGTTCAGGCGGGACGCCATCATGTCCACCTTTGGTCTTTCCCAACGGTTCACAATCATGTGGAAGACTTCCCGATGAAGTCCCCACTCTCCCGGGTGGAGGTCGTGCTGAGGAAGTCTGCTTCCCAGTTGTCCACTCCCGGAATGAACACTGCTGACAGTGCTATCACCTGATTTTCCGCCCAGCGAAGAATCCTTGCAGTTTCTGCCATTGCCCTCCTGCTTCTTGTGCCGCCCTGTCTGTTTACGTGGGCGACTGCCGTGATGTTGTCCCACTGGATCAATACCGGCTGACCTTGAAGCAGAGGTCTTGCTAAGCTTAGAGCATTGTAAATTGCTCTTAGCTCCAGTATATTTATGTGGAGAGAAGTCTCCAGACTTGATCACACTCCCTGGAAATTTTTTCCTTGTGTGACTGCTCCCCAGCCTTTCAGGCTGGCATCCGTGGTCACCAGGACCCAGTCCTGAATGCCGAATCTGTGGCCCTTTAGTAGATGAGCACTCTGCAGCCACCACAGAAGAGACACCCTTGTCCTTGGAGACAGGGTTATCCGCTGATGCATCTGAAGATGCGATTCGGACCATTTTTCCAGCAGATCCCACTGAAAAGTTCTTGCGTGAAATCTGCCGAATGGAATCGCTTCGTAAGAAGCCACCATTTTTCCCAGGACCCTTGTGCAATGATGCACTGACACTTTTCCTGGTTTTAGGAGGTTCCTGACTAGCTCGGATAACTCCCTGGCTTTCTCCTCCGGGAGAAACACCTTTTTCTGGACTGTGTCCAGAATCATCCCTAGGAACAGCAGACGTGTCGTCGGAGACAGCTGCGATTTTGGAATATTTAGAATCCACCCGTGCTGTCGTAGAACTACTTGAGATAGTGCTACTCCGACCTCCAACTGTTCTCTGGACCTTGCCCTTATCAGGAGATCGTCCAAGTAAGGGATAATTAAGACGCCTTTTCTTTGAAGAAGAATCATCATTTCGGCCATTACCTTGGTAAAGACCCGGGGTGCCGTGGACAATCCAAACGGCAGCGTCTGAAACTGATAGTGACAGTTTTGTACCACGAACCTGAGGTACCCTTGGTGAGAAGGGCAAATTTGGACATGGAGGTAAGCATCCTTGATGTCCAGGGACACCATATAGTCCCCTTCTTCCTGGTTCGCTATCACTGCTCCGAGTGACTCCATCTTGATTTGAACCTTTGTATGTAAATGTTCAAATATTTCAGATTTAGAATAGGTCTCACCGAGCCGTCTGGCTTCAGTACCACAATATAGTGTGGAATAATACCCCTTTCCTTGTTGTAGGAGGGGTACTTTGATTATCACCTGCTGGGAATACAGCTTGTGAATTGTTTCCAATACTGCCTCCCTGTCGGAGGGAGACGTTGGTAAAGCAGACTTCAGGAACCTGCGAGGGGGAGACGTCTCGAATTTCCAATCTGTACCCCTGGGATACTACTTGTAGGATCCAGGGGTCCACTTGCGAGTGAGCCCACTGCGCGCTGAAACTCTTGAGACGACCCCCCACCGCACCTGAGTCCGCTTGTACGGCCCCAGCGTCATGCTGAGGACTTGGCAAAAGCGGTGGAGGGCTTCTGTTCCTGGGAATGGGCTGCCTGCTGCAGTCTTCTTCCCTTTCCTCTATCCCTGGGCAGATATGACTGGCCTTTTGCCTGCTTGCCCTTATGGGGACGAAAGGACTGAGGCTGAAAAGACGGTGTCTTTTTCTGCTGAGATGTGACTTGGGGTAAAAAAGGTGGATTTTTCAGCTGTTGCCGTGGCCACCAGGTCCGATGGACCGACCCCAAATAACTCCTCCCCTTTATACGGCAATACTTCCATGTGCCGTTTGGAATCTGCATCACCTGACCACTGTCGTGTCCATAAACATCTTCTGGCAGATATGGACATCGCACTTACTCTTGATGCCAGAGTGCAAATATCCCTCTGTGCATCTCGCATATATAGAAATGCATCCTTTAAATGCTCTATAGTCAATAAAATACTGTCCCTGTCAAGGGTATCAATATTTTCAGTCAGGGAATCCGACCAAGCCACCCCAGCGCTGCACATCCAGGCTGAGGCGATCGCTGGTCGCAGTATAACACCAGTATGTGTGTATATACTTTTTAGGATATTTTCCAGCCTCCTATCAGCTGGCTCCTTGAGGGCGGCCGTATCTGGAGACGGTAACGCCACTTGTTTTGATAAGCGTGTGAGCGCCTTATCCACCCTAAGGGGTGTTTCCCAACGCGCCCTAACTTCTGGCGGGAAAGGGTATAACGCCAATAATTTTCTATCGGGGGAAACCCACGCATCATCACACACTTCATTTAATTTATCTGATTCAGGAAAAACTACAGGTAGTTTTTTCACACCCCACATAATACCCTCTTTTGTGGTACTTGTAATATCAGAAATATGTAACACCTCCTTCATTGCCCTTAACATGTAACGTGTGGCCCAAATGGAAAATACGTTTGTTTCTTCACCGTCGACACTGGAGTCAGTGTCCGTGTCTGTGTCTGTGTCGACCGACTGAGGTAAATGGGCGTTTTTAAAACCCCTGACGGTGTTTGAGACGCCTGGACAGGTACTAATTGGTTTGCCGGCCGTCTCATGTCGTCAACCGACCTTGCAGCGTGTTGACATTATCACGTAATTCCCTAAATAAGCCATCCATTCCGGTGTCGACTCCCTAGAGAGTGACATCACCATTACAGGCAATTTGCTCCGCCTCCTCACCAACATCGTCCTCATACATGTCGACACACACGTACCGACACACAGCACACACACAGGGAATGCTCTGATAGAGGACAGGACCCCACTAGCCCTTTGGGGAGACAGAGGGAGAGTTTGCCAGCACACACCAAAACGCTATATTATACAGGGACAACCTTATATAAGTGTTTTCCCTTATAGCATCTTAATATATAATAATATCGCCAAATAAGTGCCCCCCCTCTCTGTTTTAACCCTGTTTCTGTAGTGCAATGCAGGGGAGAGCCTGGGAGCCTTCCTAGCAGCGGAGCTGTGTAGGAAAATGGCGCTGTGTGCTGAGGAGAATAGGCCCCGCCCCCTTTTCGGCGGGCTTCTTCTCCCGTTTTTCTGACAACCTGGCAGGGGTTAAATACATCCATATAGCCCCAGGGGCTATATGTGATGTATTTTTAGCCAGCATAGGTACTTTCATTGCTGCCCAGGGCGCCCCCCCCAAGCGCCCTGCACCCTCAGTGACCGTTGGTGTGAAGTGTGCTGAGAGCAATGGCGCACAGCTGCAGTGCTGTGCGCTACCTCATGAAGACTGAGAAGTCTTCAGCCGCCGATTTCTGGACCTCTTCTCTCTTCAGCATCTGCAAGGGGGTCGGCGGCGCGGCTCCGGTGACCCATCCAGGCTGTACCTGTGATCGTCCCTCTGGAGCTAGTGTCCAGTAGCCTAAGAAGCCAATCCATCCTGAACGCAGGTGAGTTCACTTCTTCTCCCCTAAGTCCCTCGTTGCAGTGAGCCTGTTGCCAGCAGGACTCACTGAAAATAAAAAACCTAACAAAACTTTTACTCTAAGCAGCTCTTTAGGAGAGCCACCTAGATTGCACCCTTCTCGGCCGGGCACAAAAACCTAACTGAGGCTTGGAGGAGGGTCATAGGGGGAGGAGCCAGTGCACACCACCTGATCCTAAAGCTTTTACTTTTGTGCCCTGTCTCCTGCAGAGCCGCTATTCCCCATGGTCCTTACGGAGTCCCCAGCATCCACTTAGGACGTCAGAGAAATATATATAAATGATAGATAGATAGATAGATAGATAGATAGATAGATAGATAGATAGATAGATAGATATGCCCCCCTCCCCCCCCCCCCCCCCTTCCCCTTGCTCAGCACATTGCGCTGTGCTGAGCGGGGGGAGAGATGTGTGCTGAGCGGTCTGTGTTAAGATCGCTCAGCACACATCTCTCCCGTCAGTACCCCCCTTTAGGTTTGGAATAAACTACAGTAGCAATAATATGTAGCTGAATCTCTCCTGATCATGGTATTGGGCTGCTACAAAACATTGAATGATTTGTTTGCTCTGTCTTTGGCCAAGGTGTGATTCACAGTGTTCCTGCTGGTGACACATTGTTTTCTGTCTTTCTCAGCCAAGCTGGTGATCCGATGGGTGGATATAACACAGCTGGAAAAGACTGCTACCCTACTTCTCCCTGACATGATTAAAGTCAGCACTCGGTCTAGTGAACATTTCTTTTCAGTCTTTCTCAACATATTGGAAACTTTCAAATTAATGGAGCAGTTGGCCAACATAGCCATGAGGCAGCTCTTGGATAATGAGGGGTTTGAGCAAGATCGATCCTTACCGAAATTAAAAAAGAAATCCCCTCAAAAAGTATCTGCCTTAAAAAGGTGAGGGAAGGTTTTAAAAAAAGTAACAACCCCTTAGTTCTTATCTCTTACCAAGAAACATCTGGTCAAGAATCCTTTTGTCTAGAAACAAGGAGCAGAAATATTGTGAAAGCCGTGAAAGACCCATGCAGCTGTGGTACCTGTTTGGCTGGCAGTGATACATGTTTGACTGGCAGTGATACATGATTGGATGGCTGTGGTACATGATTGGATGGCTGTGGTACCTGATTGGCTGGCTGTGATACAAGATTGGATGGCTGTGGTACCTATACAGGTAGCTGCTTTGATAAGGGGGAATTAAGCACTTATGCTGGACCTACAATAACAGGAAACAAGGGACAATACTAGATTTATTTTATAATGTTACCTGGAAAGGATAAGTTTAGAGACATTCTGCATTAGATCCTTAATAGCCTAGGGAGACCAGAGGCCCACTTATACTAAATAAGTTAAGTTAATTTATTGATCAATATGATCGTAATATTTCCAGAGTCCAATATAAAATAAATACAATGTAAAATTAAGAGAAGAATTTTCAATCTTAACCCAGAAGTCTAATGCCAGATATCCGTTGGCAGTAAAAACCAAAATATATTGTTTCCTATTGTCCTACATCTTGATTATAACTCGATTCTGCAGACTGGAGTATGAAAAGCCCACCAGAGAAATGCAGTAGGGAACAATACTTAAGGGGCTTGGTTAGATGCCTGAGGGGTTGTGGCCAGATACCACAGAGGCAGGGCTAAGCATTAGAGAATGCAAATCTGGGCCGATACGTATCAGGGTAGCAGAAAACCGAGGGATTTGGTGCCATCAAAGGGAGTATTGAAAAGAACATAAGTTAAGTAAGAGACGTAAAAGCACATGAGGGAAGAGGGCCCTGCTAGTGAAAGCTTAGCTTAATATTAGTAAATAATACAAAAAACAAAATAAAACCTCATTATAGAACTGCTGTAACTGTACATATGATAGATTTTCTGAATAAAGCATATAAAATGCTTGCAAGGCTAGTCAGATGCATCTAATAACCTGCAAAGCAATACGTAAGCAGTGGATGTCCACATTATTTGATATATGGATTTCTTTATGTGCAACATTGTATAATTATATATAGTAAATGCTGATAGTGCATGCATGATAATGTACCAGGTTAATATATGCAATATACAGCATTGAATACATTATAGCCCTGGGAATGCAGTATTATTTAACAGCCTGTCTAATAATGCAAAGTATGTGATTAGGGGACCCGGCTTCTAACTGACTGGTGTCTAAAACTCAACGAGAAGTGCTTTAGGTCTAGTTACGGTGAAATAAATTTCATTGTAACACAAAAAAATCAACTATCTTAGCTCTTACAACTGGGATAACTTAATTGTAGGATAGTGAATGAAATGAATGAATGAAAGCAAAGTTGCAATTCCATTCCAATCACTGCCAGTAACTGTATTCGTTATGGCAAAACCTGCAGCCAACATGAGGGGAAACAGGCGTGTGTCGTGACCAAACGCTTTGATTGGCGGCAGGGTGAAATTTGGTGGTGTTTCTATAGGAATCAAATAAGTACATATGTTCATCAGTGGTCCTTCCACAATGAGGTAACAGACCCTCTAACAGAGTAGCGGTGTCAAATGTGAGTACATTGTCTGGAATCTGACCATTAGAGCAGGCATTCCCACCCTCAGTCCTCAAGGCACACTAACAGTGCAGGTTTTAGTGATAGCCATGCTTGAGCACAGGTGACTTAATTAGTACCTCTATTTTTTTGATTTAACCATCTGCGCTGAAAGCATGGATATCTCTAAAACCTGCACTGTTAGTGTGCCCTGAGTACCGAGGTTAGGAATGCCTGCCCTAGAGGAAGGGCTGGGCAGTCTGTCAGTGTGGCCCACTAGGCATTTCCCATGTAACCCTGTGAGCCAATCAGACCCTGATACTGTAGACGCTATGGTGTCTATTCATAAAGCAGAGATAAGCCCTGTTTTGCGGAAAACAGGGCTTTTCTCTGCTTTGGCCTATTCACAAAATGGGTTACCATGGAGACGTTCCTAACTTCTCCAGCAGCCCTCCCACTCTGTGCCTGATTCGCATCACAATACTTTAGTTTGGTGAGTGTGATTAATGAAGTGACAGATAGCTCAGCTTCCCACTTTTCCAGGGAGTTCAGATTCGCCATCTTAGGATGGCACAGTCTGAGCTATAGTGCGATATGGCAGGGAAGCTCAATGCTTCCCTGCTCTCTGCCCAGCACCCCGGAATAGCTCCACCCTTGAGCCTCACCTCAGCTGCCAGTGAATGCATAGAAGGGACCCACCGGCTTCGCAGGCGGGACTGCAGGAGAAAACAGTTCTGCTGGAGTCATGGATTTTGGATCGCATCGCTGAAGGGTAAGTACACATGAATTGCTACTTCTTTAAGCTATATATGTATATATATATATAGTGATAAGTAACAATTCACTTTTCATTTTCTATGTGAATAGACCTCGATATCTAGGATACAATTGAAGTTTCTCTGTGTGTTTGGCATAGACTGCACCCTCATCTACTACTGTATTACTGGTCCGGAGAAGATCGACTTCTATTAAAGAGCACTTGAGAAGGAAAGCGCTGAAGACTTTTTTTTTTAGACAACCTTTCCATAGTAATGTGCAAATTGTAATGTTATAAAAATATGTAGCACAATTTTAATGTTACTTGCAAAATATAACTCACAGGGAAAATATAGCTTAATCTTTTTCAGCAATAAAAACTTGATCTCCCTAATTGTTCCAAGTACCAGCCTTTTGCATAGGTTCTCCTTTAGGTAATTGGGTGGTGGACATACAGAGAAGGTTTTCGTATAACTCCTTTTTATATATTATCCATTCTCCAACATATAATATTGACATCTTTATGGTTCTTATAAAAAAATTTGCAAAATAGTAGTCTGCAATCATCTAACTTGTTTTATTTGTTGAGGATTTAAATGGTCAGCCTCTACAGTATGTGTGTATATGTTACAGAGATTTGGATGCTCGAGCCAAAAGTGAAAGGTACCGGGCTGTCTTCCGTCTTCCCAAGGATGAGAAGTTAGATGGACACACAGACTGCACGCTGTGGACACCCTTCAGTAAGAGGCACATTGTGGGGCAAATGTTCGTTTCTACAAATTACATCTGCTTCACTAGTAAGGAAGAGAACCTGTGCAGCTTGATCATTCCACTGCGGGAGGTAGGTATTTCTGCTGGGTTGGTATTTGACTGCCAGGACCCTGACTGCATTCCATTTCTGCCATCCCCAGTAGTTTCTGTTATTGATATTATAGTGAGGGGAAGCTACTCAGAAATTACTTTTTTGTTATTTCACTTATAGTTGTTTATATATCAATTTATGTAATTTTAGTTTCTTACTCTAGAAAATTCTGTAGTCAAATTTATTGTCTTCATTTGATTTTTTCTCTTACGTCCTAGAGGATGCTGGGGACTCCAAAAGGACCATGGGGTATAGACGGGATCCGCAGGAGACATGGGCACACTAAAAGACTTTGACTGGGTGTGAACTGGCTCCTCCCTCTATGCCCCTCCTCCAGACCTCCGTTAGATTCTGTGCCCAGGAGTGACTGGACACACACTAGGGGAGCTCTACTGAGTTTCTCTGGAAAGACTTTTGTTAGGTTTTTTATTTTCAGGGACTCCCTGCATCGTGGACAACGGCACTCACAGGGTGCAGGGTGCTGGGGGGGAGCGCCCTGGGCAGCAGTTACTGAGGGTCTTTTTTGCACTGGCAAGAGGCATATTCGGTGCCCGGGCACCGTATACGATACCCCTGCCAGTATAAAGAAATTCAAATTTAAGTGGGACTACAGCGCGCCGGGAAGGGGCGGGGCTTAGCCGCACAGCTCACCAGCGCCATTTTCTCTCTCCACAGCCGCTGCAGAGACGCTGGCCCGGACCTCCAAGCTCCTTACAAGCAACAAGGGAGCAAAACGGGGGAGGGGGGGGGGGCACATGCAATTTGGTGCTTTATATGTGTATATTTACAGCGCAAACAACATATATTATTTGTTTTGTAGTATATGGGCGCTGGGGTGTGAGCTGGCATACTCCCTCTGTGTTCTCTCTACAGGCTTCTCTGTGGGTCTGTCCCCTTTATTTGGCCGGTGTGAGTGTGGGTGTGTCGGTACTGCGTGTTGACATGTCTGAGGCTGAGTGTTCCTCCCCGGAGGAAGTTACTGGGGGTGCAGAAAAAGATTTGAGAATGACTCTGTCGGCATAGCCGACTGCTGATTGGGTGAATATGTTGAGTACACTGAATGCAAATGTGGCATTATTGTCTAAGAGGCTGGATAAATCTGATTCTCAGCCACAAACATGGAGGAAATCCATGGAGGACGCTTTGTCTCAGGTACAGACCCCCTCAGGGTCACAAAAACGTTCATTTATCCAGATGGCAGATACAGATACCGACACAGACTCTGATTCCAGTGTCGATTTCAATGAGGCTACTTTACATCCAAAGGTAGTTAAGAGTATTCAGTACATGATTGTGGCTATTAAAGATGTTTTGCATATTTCTGAAGAACCCCCTGTTCCAGATAAGAGGGTTTGTTTGTGTAAGGGAAAAAAGCCTGAGGTGACATTTCCCCCCTCTCATGAACTGAACGCTCTTTGTGAAAAGGCTTGGGAGTCGCCTGACAAAAGGTGGCAGATTCCCAAGAGAATTTTTATGGCATATCCTTTCCCCTCTGACAACAGGGAGAAATGGGAGTCGTCTCCAAATGTGGACAAGGCTCTATCCCAATTGTCCAAAAAGATGGCGCTTCCGTCTCCTGACACGGCTGCCCTCAAGGATCCGGCGGATCGCAAGCAGGAGACGACATTGAAGGCCATTTTCGTTACTACTGGTGCACTACTCAGGCCTGCTGTGGCGTCGGTATGGGTGAGTAGTGCTATTGCTAAGTGGGCTGATAATTTAGCTTCTGCTATGGATACCCTTGATAAGGATAACATTCTTTTGACTCTTGGTTATATCAAGGACGCTGCAGATTACCTGAAGGATGCAGCGAGGGATATTGGCCTCTTGGGATCAAGGGCCAATGCCATGGCGGTCTCGGCCAGGAGGGCGCTGTGGATTCATCAATGGAATGCTGATGCCGACTCAAAGAAAGCTATGGAAGCTCTCCCTTTTAAAGGTAAAGTCTTGTTTGGTGACGGCCTTGCTGACCTGGTGTCTACCGCTACTGCGGGTAAGTAATCTTTTCTTCCTTATGTTCCCGCACAACAGAAAAAGGCGCCCCATTCTCAGATGAAGTCCTTTCGGCCTAATAAATACAAAAAAGGAAGGTGTTCGTCCTTCCTCGCTTCAAAAGGTAGAGAAAGGGGAAAAAAGGTTGCCTGCTGTGTCTGGCGCCCAGGACCAAAAGTCCTCCCCCGCCTCTGCCAAGTCCACCGCATGACGCTGGGGCTCCCCTGCGGGAATCCGTGCCGGTGGGGGGCCGTCTCCGAATCTTCAGTCAGGTCTGGTTTCAATCGGCCCTGGATCCTTGGGTTTTAGACATAGTGTCCCAAGGGTACAAACTGGAGTTTCAGGAGATGCCCCCCCCCCCCGCCGCTTTTTCAAATCGGCCTTGCCAGTTTCTCTTCCAGAAAGAGAAGTAGTAAACGCTGCGATACAAAAGCTGTGTCAACAGAGGGTCATTGTCCCAGTTCCCCCGTCCCAACGGGGGGAAGGGTTCTATTCGAGCCTCTTTATCGTGCCGAAGCCGGACGGCTCGGTCAGACCGATTCTGAACCTAAAATCCCTCAATCCATACTTGAAAACTTTCAAGTTCAAGATGGAATCTCTTCGAGCTGTGATCTCCAGCTTAGAAGGTGGGGATTTTATGGCGTCAGTCGACAGAAAGGATGCCTACTTACACGTTCCGATATATCCTCCTCATCAGGCCTTCCTGAGATTTGCGGTGCAGGATTGTCATTACCAATTTCAGACGTTGCCGTTTGGGCTTTCCACGGCCCCGAGGGTCTTAACCAAGGTGATGGCGGAAATGATGGTACTCCTACGCAAGCAGGGTGTCACAATTATCACGTACTTGGACGATCTCCTGATAAAGGCGAGATCAAAAGAGCAGTTGCTAAGAAGTGTGGAGCTCTCCCTGACGGTTCTGCAACATCATGGTTGGATTCTCAATTTGCCAAAGTCTCAGCTGATTCCGACAACTCGGCTGTCCTTCTTGGGCATGATCCTAGACACGGAACTACGGAGAGTGTTTCTTCCGGCGGAAAAAGCTCTGGAAATCCAGACCATGGTCAAGGAGATTCTGAAACCGGCAAGAGTGTAGATTCATCAATGCACTCGAGTGCTAGGGAAGATGGTTGCGGCTTATGAAGCCATTCAGTTTGGCAGGTTTCATGCCCGGGTGTTTCAGTGGGATCTGCTGAACAAATGGTCCGGGTCTCACCTGCACATGCACCGGAAAATAAGTCTATCTTCCAGGACCAGAATTTCTCTCCTGTGATGGCTGCAAAGTTCTCACCTTCTAGAGGGATGCAGATTCAGAATCCAGGATTGGGTCCTGCTGACCATAGATGCAAGTCTCCGAGGCTGGGGTGCAGTCACGCAATGAAGAAGTTCCCAGGGAATATGGTCAAGCCTGGAATCTTGTCTCCACATAAATGTTCTGGAGTTAAGAGCCATTTACAACGGCCTTCTGCAAGCGAAGAACCTTCTTCAAGGTCTACCTGTCCTGATCCAGTTGGACAACATAACAGCGGTGGCGTACATAAGCCGCCAGGGCGGAACAAAGAGCAGGGCGGCAATGGCGGAGGCCACAAGAGTTCTCCGCTGGGCGGAACAGCACATGAGCGCTCTGTCAGCAGTTTTCCTTCCGGGCGTGGACAACTGGGAAGCAGACTTTCTCAGTAGACACGATCTCCATCCAGGAGAGTGGGCCCTTCATCCAGAGGTGTTTGCAGAAGTGACCAGGCGTTGGGGAATTCCTCAAATAGACATGATGGCGTCTCGCCTCAGCAAGAAGCTTCCGAGGTATTGTACCAGGTCAAGGGACCCCCAAGCCAGTGCAGTGGACGCCCTGGTAACTCCGTGGGTGTTTCAGTTGGTGTATGTGTTCCCCCCGCTTCCTCTCATTCCAAGAGTGCTGAGGATCATAAGACGAACAAGGGTTCAGGCAATACTTGTCGTTCCAGATTGGCCACGGAGGGCCTGGTATCCGGATCTTCGGGAATTGCACATAGAAGATCCTTGGCCGCTTCCTCTAAGAGAGGACCTGTTACTGCAGGGGCCATGCATGTTTCCAGACTTACTGCGGCTGCGTTTGACTGCGTGGAGGTTGAACGCCAAATCCTAGCTCGTAAAGGAATTCCCGGGGAAGTCATCCCCACTCTCCTTAAGGCTAGAAAGAAGGTCACGGCAAAACATTATCACCGTATTTGGAGAAAATATGTGTCGTGGTGTGAAACCAAAACAGCTCCTGCGGAGGAATTTCACTTGGGTCATTTCCTTCATTTTTTGCAGGCAGGCGTGGATGCAGGCCTGAAATTGGGTTCCATCAAAGTGCAGATTTCGGCTTTATCTATTTTCTTTCAAAAGAATTGGCCGCCCTTCCTGAGGTTCAGACGTTCGTGAAGGGAGTGCTGCATATCCATCCTCTATTTGTGCCACCCGTGGCAACGTGGGATCTTGAAGTGGTGTTACAGTTTCTTATGTCTCACTGGTTTGAACCTTTGCGAAAGGTTGAGTTAAAGTTTCTCACTTGGAAAGTGGTCATGCTTTTGGCCTTGGCGTCTGCCAGACGAGTGACAGAATTGGTGGCTTTGTCTCACAAGAGCCCATGTTTGATTTTTCATGTGGATAGATAGGAATAGAGGACTTGTCAACAATTTCTGCCGAAGGTGGTGACAATGTCTATAATATTTGTCCTATTAAAAACACGTTAAAGGTTAAAGAACACAGTACGCAATTGGCGCAAAAGGTACCGCAAGGGTACGCCCTTAACTATACCTTAAGGAATGTACTTATACTGTAAACATTTGTGCAGTGATAATGTGTAGATGTAATGCAGTGTAACCTTGTTAGCTTAAAAGCTGTATGAGCGACTATGACGCTCTGAGAACCCCTTAGTAATACAATAATCAACCAAATACCGGTCTAAGGTTCTAACGCCTTTAGTGAGAGAATGAGAACGTTCACTTTGCAAAAGAATACACTTTACAATTTATACACTACCAAGATAACATAGAATATCTAACCAAGTAACTACACATAAAATACAATAAAGACACAAGTACGTTTAAGGGGGAGGGGAGAGAGAGGGGGAGAGAGAATGGCTAACAATAACAATAAGACAATATGGTTGCAGAGAAACTTACACATGTGAGAAACAATCGCTGCGCAGTTAGTCAATGCTGAGAATCTTTGTGGAGAGAATACTTGAGCTTACCCATACTGGCTGTCCCTATATACACAACCCTACAATACCGCATGGGACAGAAGCTAGACTCCATTTTGGGAAAACTCCCATGATTCCAAAGACTGCAACACATGGTTCAAAGGGGGAGGAGAAAACACCCAGCAGCAGCCATTTTCTACAAACCAACTAATCTTATTCCACATTCCAATCCAACTTCCTAGAACCATCTTATTCAATTTCACATTCCAAACAAACTCAGTATCTCAATAACCTGAGCATATGGTATGCTGGCTATGCTATATGAATCATCACAAGACCAGATCACAATGTAACCACACATATCAGCATGCCATTGCTACAAGCACATGACTACAGTAACAAAAGGAAGTATGTTTTGACTGCAAGCCTTCAGCAAGATGCATCATGTAAAACTACTATAATCTGTTATAAATCACCATCCATAAATGTATACCAGGAATACTATGCTACAGATTGTCTACTGTTCCAATTCATTACAGATTTCATAGAGTATTATCACCAACACATAACAATCACACAACTGCACAAGCCTCATTAACCTTAAGCCATTTGTATCTCCACTAACTATTCAATACCAATCATTTCACAACTACTTTAAACTATTCTATGCCAATCAGCCATGTGGATTCAATACTTAGCCTTTCGCTTGGAGCCTGGTGATAAGCAAGCCATTTCTTCTGGATGCCAGCTTGGTTCTGAGTGTAGCTACAGTACATCTGTTCTCTGAGATCACAAGCAACTGAACTCTGACCTCTTCTCTTAGCCAGGAACTACTTTCCGGTTTGACTAGTTCCTGGGGGAGGGGTCTCTCTTGCTTTGTATATGCTGATCAGGTTCAGCCCTGAAATCTGCCAAAAGGGTTGTCTTCAGTTCCCTGTTCACTGCATTGTTCTAACAAAGTGATTTTTAGCTTTTATACATATAATCATAACTATCCGCAGCAATGTCCCACAACTTCACAACAAGTATCAAATTAATCTACACACAAATCTGCTTGTTTCAATATTAAACATGACGGGTGTATCTGGTTCTGTTCAAATAATACACATTCATGACATTAATTCATTAGCTAATTTTAAATCTCCATGTTGTCTAGTGCTTGATATTATTATAATTATGTACTGTATGAAATAAGTGTCGAATCCATCTCTGTGCCACGTCCGTGTAAATGCGTGTGTTACCATATATTGCTGTGCTCGCTACGCATATTTGCAAGTATAGCGACTTAAATGTGTGCAGTTTGTATGTTCTCTCTATGTAATATTTTTGACTTTGACAGTGGTTTCTTCGTTTCACATAAATCAACCTACTGTGGTACCTGTGGCTACGGATGCTGTGCCAGTCCCAAAATCTCTTGATGTCGTAAGAGCTTTGAAAATTTATGTCGCCAGAACGGCTCTTGTTAGGAAAACGGAAGCTCTGTTTGTACTGTATGCTTCCAGCAAGATTGGAAATCCTGCTTCCAAGCAGACTATTGCACGCTGGATTTGTAATACGATTCAGCACGCTCATTCTTCGGCTGGGTTGCCGAAGTCAGTAAAGGCCCATTCTACCAGGAAGGTGGGCTCATCTTGGGCGGCTGCCCGAGGGGTCTCGGCACTTGAACTTTGCCGAGCAGCTACGTGGTCGGGTTCAAACACTTTTGCTAAGTTCTATAAGTTTGATACCCTGGCTGAGGAGGACCTCATGTTTGCTCAATCTGTGCTGCAGAGTCGTCCACACTCTCCCGCCTGGTCTGGAGCTTTGGTATAGACCCCATGGTCCTTTTGGAGTCCCCAGCATCCTCTAGGACGTAAGAGAAAATAGGATTTTAATACCTACCAGTAAATCCTTTTCTCCTAGTCCGTAGAGGATGCTGGGCGCCCATCCCAGTGCGGACTGTTCCTTGCAGTTGTATTGATACTTGTTGTTTTCGGTTACACAAAGGTTGTGTATCAGTTATATTCAGCTTGTTGCTGTTGTTAGTTCATACTGTTATCAGGTATTCCTGCTAATCCAGTTGTACGGTGTGTTTGTGGTGTGAGCTGGTTTGTCTCTCGCCCTTAGTTTAACAAAAATCCTTTCCTTGAAATGTCCGTCTCCCCTGGGCACAGTTCCTATAACTGAGGTCTGGAGGAGGGGCATAAAGGGAGGAGCCAGTTCACACCCAGTCAAAGTCTTTTAGTGTGCCCATGTATCCTGCGGATCCCGTCTATACCCCATGGTCCTTTTGGAGTCCCCAGCATCTTCTACGGACTAGGAGAAAAGGATTTACCGGTAGGTATTAAAATCCTATTTTTGTTAATCTAATTTGCCACTGATATTCAGCCTGACTTTACTATGACACTTTTTTGTAGTGAACAGTTTTTAGATGTGAAACTGAATAAGGTTGTGGCCTGACAGTATAAGTGTATTAGCTTATGTAGAAAAATTGTCATGCAGCTGTAGATTAGCAAATCACCTATTATTATTATAATTTTTTTTTTTTTTTTTTGGTAGATGTCCCCTATACAGTCTAATTTTGGAACAACCTATTTGGAACATTTGTTTCAATCATATGTCATATGGGCAGTACGGATGGTGTAATGGTTAGCATTACTGCCTTGCAGCACTGAGGTCATGGGTTTGATTCCCACCATGGCCCTAACTGTGTGGAGTTTGTATATTCTCCCCGTACTTGCGTGGGTTTTCTCCAGGTACTCCGGTTTCCTCCCACAATCCAAAAATATACTGGTAGGTTTATTGGCTCCCAACAAAATTAACCCTAGCATGAATGTGTGTGTGTGTACATGTGGTAGGAAAATAGATAGTAAGCTCCACTAGGGCAGGGACTGATGTGAATGGCCAAATATTCTCTAATATGTGCGCGCTATATAAGTAACTGGTAATAAATAAATAATAAATATACCTATGTACATTGCTTGTATTTCTGTATTTCTTTCTCCCATTTTTCCTCAATTGGTGACACCATTTATTTTTCCAGTTACTGTATGTACAGAGAGATGTTAGCAGCTCCATCCTCCCCTTGTTCATACAGTGAACACTTTGCTTTTATGCAGGTGACAATCGTGGAGAAAGCCGACAGCTCCAGTGTCCTGCCCAGCCCGCTGTCTATCAGCACCAAGAACAGAATGACTTTCCTATTTGCAAACTTGAAGGACAGAGACTTTCTGGTGCAGAGAATATCAGATTTCCTGCAGCAAACTACCCTGAAAATGTACTATAATAAAGATATTTCTGGGAGTGACAGCAGCATGGAAGAGGAGGTGTGTGGAAAATGCTTATACTGCACTCTGCTTGTGGAATGTAATATATACCATTATGGTAAGAACTTACCGTTGATAACGGAATTTCTCCTATGTCCACAGGTATCCACAGGATAACATTGGGATATGCCGGAGCGACAGCGGAAATGGCACCAAATAGTCACGAGCTTTCTGGCCTCCCAGGATGCATCGGGCTCATCCACATAACCACGCCCACCAACTCAGTCAAATCAGTTGTTTTCACAGCAATTAGGCAGGAGCATCATGTAGAACCCTATTCAGGCGATAAGAACACACACACACCCTTCCATACAAGAGGGAAGAGGTTTAGTGATTGTAAAGATCCTCAAAGCAGGTGTGTCAGGGTGGGATACCTGTGGACATAGGAGAAATTCCGTTATCAATGGTAAGTTCTTACCATAACTGTATATTTCTCCGGCTGGGTCCACAGGTTATCCACAGGATAACATTGGGATTCCCAAAGCCATTATTAGTGGTGGGGACGCTCCTGATTAGCCAGGAGAACCTTTCGCCCGAATTCCGCGTCATGAGAGGCAAAAGTATCCAAGGCATAATGTCTAATGAATGTGTTAATGGAAGACCATGTGGCTGCCTTACAAATCTGTTCTGCTGAAGCACCATGTTGTGCTGCCCATGAAGGACCTACCCTACGTGTAGAGACATTAGCCGGAGCAGGGAGATCAGCACGAGAATATGCTTCTGAAATCGTCATTCGAAGCCATCTTGCTAGCGTCTGTTTAGTAGCAGGCCATCCTCTTTTGTGAAATCCGTAGAGAATGAAGAGAGAATCTGTCTTTCTGATGGCACTAGTACGATCAACGTAAATTCTTAATGCACGGACTACGTCCAGCAATGCTTCTCCCGCAGAAACCTGAAAAGCCGTTACTACAGTTTCTTCGTTCAGGTGAAACTTTTAAACCACCTTCGGAAGATAACCAGATTTAGTTCTGAGAACTGCTTTATCTGGATGAAAGATCAGAAAAGGAGACTTACATGACAATGCTCCTAAATCTGACACTTTTCTAGCTGACGCCATCGTCAGTAGAAAGAGAACTTTAGCCATCAACCATTTAAGATCTGCTCTCTTAAGTGGTTCAAACGGAGCCCCCTGAAGGATTTTAAGAACTAGATTTAAATCCCAGGGAACTGCAGGAGGAACAAACGGAGGTTGAATGTGCAACACTCCCTGAAAGAAAGTACGCACATCCTGTAGGTTAGCAATCTTTTTCTGAAACCATACAGTTAATGCTGATACTTGAACTCTCAAGGAAGCTACTTTTAACCCCTTATCCAATCCTGCTTGAAGGAAATCCAAAATCCTGGATACTCTAAAAGATCTTGGATCCATACTCCTTTCACTACACCAATGAATATAGACTTGCCATATTCGATGATAAATACGAGCTGAAGAAGGTTTTCTTCCTCTAAGCATAGTTTGAATTACTTGTTGTGAAAATCCTCTTGACTTTAGGATAGAGGTTTCAACAGCCACGCCGTCAAAGACAGACGATCCAGATGGCTGTGATAACAAGGACCCTGCATTAGCGGATCTGGACGTTGAGGGAGCTGTATTGGAGCTTCCACGGACATCCTTAGTAGATCTGTGTACCAATGCCTTCAGGGCCAAGCTGGAGCTATTAGAATTATAGCCCCCTTTGCTTGCTTTATTTTCCTCACCACCCAGGGTAACAGGGAGATTGGAGGAAACAGATATGCCAGATGAAATTCCCATTTCTCTGACAGTGCGTCTACAAGGATCGCCCCGGGATCCTTTGTCTTTGACCTATATATCGGAACTTTGTTGTTCAGATGGGACGCCATGAGATCTAACTCTGGCAGACCCCATCTGTTTACTGGAGTCTGAAACACCTCCAGGTGTAACGCCCATTCGGTTTCCTGAATGGTGTGTTGACTGAGAGAGTCCGCTACCCAGTTCAGCCCTCCTCGAACAAACACTGCGGACAATGCTGGAAGATGGAGTTCTGCCCGTCTTAGTACGTGAGTTACTTCCTCCATTATCCCTTTTGCTGTGACTTCCGCCCTGATGATTGAGGTACGCTACTACTGTTGCATTGTTTGAGCGGATCTGGACTGGTCTTCCTTGCAGAATGTCCTTTGCCTGAACCAGAGCCATATATATGGCCCTTATTTCCAACAGATTTATTGGCAGTCAACTTTCCCTTATGGTCCATTTTCCCTGGAACCAGAAACTTTCGAACACCGCTCCCCAGCCCTGAAGACTGGCATCTGTTGTCAGGACTTGCCAATCTGTTATCCAAAAGGGTCTCCCATTGTCTAGATGGCGTCTGAAGCCACCAGGTTAGTGACATTTTTACGTTTACTGGAAGCTTTATCATCTGTTTTTTTATTGGGGGTAATTCCGAGTTGATCGCAGCAGCAAATTTGTTAGCAGTTGGGCAAAACCATGTGCACTGCAGGGGAGGCAGATTTAACATGTGCAGAGAGAGTTAGATTTGGGTGGGTTATTTTGTTTCTGTGCAGGGTAAATACTGGCTGCTTTATTTTTACACTGCAATTTAGATTGCAGATTGAACACACCACACCCAAATCTAACTCTCTCTGCACATGTTATATCTGCCTCCCCTGCAGTGCACATGGTTTTGCCCAACTGCTATCAAAATTCCTGCTGCGATCAACTCCGAATTACCCCCATTGTCTGATGTCTTCCGTTCCATCTGGTCAGAATGAGGTGTTGTAGAGGTCTGGAGTGGAATTGTGCATATTCCACCATGTCGAATGTTGACACCATCAGACCCATCAGTCGCATTGCTGCATGGACTGATATTGTCTGACTGTGTAACAACTCCTGAGTCATTCTTGCACCTTGGATATCTTTTTCCAAGGTAAAACTATTCTTTGTTGACTTGAATCCAATATGGCCCCCAAATGAACCATCCGATTCAGAGACGATTTTTCCCAATTTATGAGCCATCCGTGTCCTTGTAGACAGACTATCGTCTATTGGAGATGGCTCAAGAGTAATTCCTGGGATTGTGCCAGGATTAAAAGATCGTCGAGGTATGGAAAAATTCTTATCCCCTGTTTGCGGAGATAAGCTGCCATAACCACCATAATTTTGGTAAATACCCTGGGGGCTGTCGCTAGCCCAAAGGGCAAAGCCTGGAACTGAAAATGTTGCTGGAGGATGATAAACCTGAGGTAACACTGATGGGATTGTGCTATGGGCACATGTAGGTAAGCGTCCTGTATATCCAAAGATATCATGTAATCTGCTGGTTCCATAGCCAAAACTATGGAAAGTAACATTTCCATGTGGAACCTTGGAACCCAAATGTATTTGTTTAACATTTTGAGATTGAGAATTGGTTGGAATGACCTATTTGGCTTCTGAATCAAAAATAGATTGGAGTAAAAACCCTGTTCCCGTTGTGTGTGGGGAACTGGGATAATTACCCCAGACTGAAGCAGTTTCTGAACTGCTTC
Organism: Pseudophryne corroboree; assembly: GCF_028390025.1. Lineage (NCBI taxonomy): Eukaryota > Metazoa > Chordata > Amphibia > Anura > Myobatrachidae > Pseudophryne > Pseudophryne corroboree. The sequence continues at coordinate 941,237,539 of NC_086444.1, read as the reverse complement.
TTACAGGGCGTTGACCTTCGACTCTATACGAGACGGGCTGGTGCAAAAAAAAAAAAAAACCTTTGAGGAGGCTGCCTCTTGAAATGGAAAACTTAACCGAGAGATACCACCTTCTGCACCCAAGCATCTGTCGTCTACTGATGCCTTGTGTGCAAAGTGAAGGAGTCGGCCACCAACCCTGGAGTCCTCCAGGTGGAGGCCCGCACCCTCAGACTGATGGCTTCTGTTCTGGTTTGGAACCGTCTATTGGCCCATTGCTTCCTACTCCTAGTTAATTTATTGAACTGGGGTTGCTTAAATTCCTCTTTCCCTTTTGCTCTGCCTTGCCATCGAAATGTCCGAAATTTCGAACCCCTAGGCTTAGGGTTATAACTAGCCGGAAACCTGACCACCTTGGATTCAGCTTCCGATTCTAGAATATCTGTCAATTGTTTTCCAAACAGAATATCACCAGCGAAAGGCAGAGCTTCCAAAACTTTCTTGGATTCTTCATCTGCTTTCCAAGTACGTAGCCAAATTGCTCTGTGAGCGGCTACCATCAAGGCTGATGCTTTAGAAGCAATCGTACCTATATCAATTGCTGCTGCTTCCAAATATTGCGCAGCTTGTTTTATACGGCCTAGATGAGACTCCTGCTCCCTGGTAGAATCAGAGAGGCCATTCTCTAGTTCCTCCGCCCATTCTACCATTGTTTTCGCCATCAAGGCTGAAGCCATAGCTGGCCTTACAACAGCCCCTGAGAGAGAAAGAGAAAAATATATATATATTTTTCAAGAAACCATCTACTCTTCTATCTGGGACATCATTCAGTGAGGTAGACGGCAATGGTAAAATAGATTTACGTACAACATGTGCATCTACTTTAGGAGGAACTTCTCCTTTTGAACAGTCCGCAGCTGGAAAAGGATAGTAAGAATCCCATTTTTTCGGAATCTTATACTTTTTATTGGGTGTAGCCCAAGGTTCTTCCATAATTTCCGTCAGATCTTCTGACTCTGGAAATTCAGTCCTAACTATTTTTGGACGTTTAAACATAGGTGCTTTAGATTTTGACACTGCTTTGGCTGATTCCTCCAGAGACAGACTAGCCTGCATTGCATCAATAAGCTCAGCTATATCCCCTGAGCTGAAACCCTCCGACTGATCATCATATGGGGTATTTAAATACACTGTATCCTCATCTGTTGTATCATTTTGTGTAGTCTGTAACATGGATGTATCTACCCTGGTTTTAATAGCCTGGCTACTTGTAGAAGCTGCTGGAACCAAACCATAAGGAGGGAGCTGCATGTATGGGTTAATAGTGTAACCTATTCCCGGGGGTGGAACTGCAGGTGCTAATCTGTCAGCTATTGTAGACACACCCCTTCTTGCAGGGCGTTGCCCCTCATAAGTAAGATACTGGGCTATTCCATGCAAAATCCTTTTACCAGATAAGCACGTTAAGGGTGTAGAAGTCCCTGATAAGTATCCTCGTCTTTTGCCGCTCACAGACATGGTAAATAATCTGTTTTTTTTTTTACAAATACTACACTCTCCGTGACTGAAAATCACCTATATAGATATAGAAGTGATATCAATCTGAACACAACCCGTGCACCTGAATTGAGGTTCAGAAACAATACTGACAAACATATAAAAGTCAGCAATCACACTAGCAGTCAGTCACATGTTAAAAATTGTCATATGAGAATATAATCAATCACAAAAATACTTTTCTAGTATGTAGGAGTACAATTACTGTATTTCTGTTTTTAAACAGCTATTACAACAAGTTTTTCAGACATAATATGCTGAAAACAACAGTACTGTACAGGCCTCACATGCATTGTGTACCAAAATTAACTATTCATACTAACAAGTAGATAGAATCTTAGTACTGTATAACCCTTACTCAGTGGAGTGGGATACAGGGAGACTCACTCCACTTCCAAGATCGATCAATACGCTGGAAAGACGCTGAGTGGATTCAGACGCTACTAGTGTACACTGCCGCTCCGGTAACTGATAACGGACACAGACGCTCAGTGAACGATGAGTGTATGCAGACACTCCTGTCTGCGACCCGGTCTCGGCGGCAACTCTAGTGTACACAACCGCAGCGGCCTAAGCTGTGACCGAGTACCCTCGTGGTAGCGTCTGAGACGGAAGTGAGGTCATCAGTTCATGGACGGGAGACGCACGGAAACTGGTCATGTGCTTGGGGGGAGGGGGCGACCAGGAGAGCGTCTGACTCCCCCTGCTGACATAAACTCCAGGGATCGCGGCCTCAACCTAGTCCTGGCGCCTGTGATCCCTAAAACATAGCGTTGGAGCACTTAAGAGTGGCGGCGCATCAAGTACTGTTTGTAATCTCCTCCAATACAGTGCGGATGTGTCTGGATCCCCTAGTAAGTGGAACCGATGCCTTACATTCTCCCCATGCTCCGGCCACAGCCTGGTAATGTCTGCTGGACCTGCTAGAACATCCGTCAGAGACGCCCGCCGAGACAGCACTAATACCTGAAGGTAAGCGTTGTTGCGACCCCGTGGAGAGTTGTTGGAGCGACTCTTTCTAGCATGTGTTTAAGACGCTGTTAAGAAAGATCACTCAAAACATAGTAAGACTATAAAAATAAAATAATAAAAGCTTAGGGCTACTTTAACAGCAGCCCTGTGACCGTGGTCCGCCTCCTGCCGCACCAAACAAAAAACTGATTTGACTGAGTCGGTGGGCGGGGTTATATGGATGAGCCCGATGCATCCTGGGAGGCCAGAAAGCTCGTGACTATTTGGTGCCATTTCCGCTGTCCTGTGGATAACCTGTGGACCCAACTGGAGAAATTTCAATTAGACAATAACAGAAACGAACTACTAACAGCGAACTCCTTTTTAAAGCAGTAGAGCTTCAATTTAAGTGGTCGGTTAAAATAATGTTGAATTGTTATACAGTCACCTGTCTTTTGTTGTACATACTAGAACCATTCCTAATTGCATTGTAAGTTGGCACAATGTTATCATATCTACATATGTGAGTACATTTATTTTACAGGTCTACTCATGGGGCGGCAGCTTTGTTTCCTGTAGTCCTCTGCAAAGACTGGGAGCAGAAGCAGATGGGAATAGACAAGTAAACATTAATGGCAACAGTGCTCCGACAGCTACACAGACGTTAATGACCATGTATCGCAGGAGGTCGCCAGAAGAATTCAACCCCAAACTGGTAATCAGCAGTACAGCACTATTATGGTGTAATTGCTGCAGGAAGCCTTTGTGTATGGAAGGCGAACCTTGCAACACAAATCACTAGTTTTCTCATATTGGGCAGTCCAATGTGTATTTAATGAGTTTGAATCCGCACATCAGTGTCTCTGTGAAATGGTGGTACTGCTCTTGTGCTATAATGAGGCTCACACTGGCAGCGGTGATGCTGATTTGCAGTGAAGAGGCCGCTAGAGAGTGATCCCATATAACTGGGCAGTTTATAGCATCTAAATGTGGACTTGTTTTTTTATCTCATTTGCATACATTATAGTCCCTTAACTTTATATTTCTTATTCTTTTCCAAAATAGTGTTTGAAGCTTGCAGTTGTATTATCTGCACAGACATCATACTTCTTGCTATTAAATGGTGCAAAACTAAAAAAAATATTATTTCTAAAAGATATCACACAAGGTAGACGTTTAAAAAAGAAAAAGCCAACTTTGAAAAGTCTACGGCCCTGTATCTAAAACCGGGCTACACACGCCCAGCTTGGTTTCGGGAGGCCCCAGTTGGATGGACAACTAAGGCGATTACTTATCTAGGGGTACAGATCCCGAAAAATCGGAACAATTTGTACAGTCTTAATCTGAAACAAATCGTGCGTAGTATGAGAGATGATACTAAACGTTGGAGACATCTTAAAATATCATATTTGGGCAGAGTGAACTTGGTGAAAATGATTCTATTTCCTAGACTTTTATACCCATTGCAATCCCTACCTATTTTATTGTCTAGGAGTGCCACGACAGAAATTAACAAAGTAACACGCACATTCATTTGGAATGGTAGGCGGGCACGAATTAGTTTGGTGAAATTGCAGCAACGTAGAAACAATGGAGGTGTGAATCTTCCTACTGTATCAGAATATAGTCATGCCTCCCACTTACGTTATTTGAGAGATTGGCTACATGGGGGGAATATGTACTCCAATATGGCCTTAGAGTCTGCCTTCTTAGGTGGTGGTAGTATTATCTCCTTCCTGCATTTGCACGAGGAAGAGATACCCACTTCGGTTCGCGCGAATTCACTATTGATGTCCACTCAGAGAGTCTGGCACATCCTACGACGTAAATGCTTGTTGAACCCGCATGTGTCCCTTTTCCTCCCACTAGTCCACAATAACTGTTTTCAGGACGGAAACGCGAGTCATCCTTTCACTCTCTGGGAAAGGTATGGCATTACTTCCATACGACAAATTACAATAGTGAGTCGCGAAAACCACTCACGCTGGTACAGGCGGTGGCACTCTTTCCAATACTGAATAGGTTTCCCTTAGCATACCTACAAGCTCAACATTACGTGGCAGCTGTTTATAGATTATTGTCCTTGCAGGACTATGACAACCCGTTAGATAAATTATTACTGGTTGGGAACCCCTCATCCAAGGCAATCTCTATCCATTACTCATTCTTACACACACCCTTACAGCATGATGACATGACGACGGAAATGGCACAATGGAAAGATCATTTTCCGTCCCTTACTATGACAAAATTGTTGAAGTCCTTTGAGTTATCCATTAAATTGATACCTGCTTCATCCTACACCGAACTCTTTTTGAACGTGTGGCCAAGAACATATCTGTCGCCACACCGTAGACACCTAATGGGTCTGTTAGAAGACTCTTCATGCCCTAGATGTGGTATACAACGGGCTGAGCTGTTTCACTGCCTATGGGGGTGTCCCATAATCCGGAGATTCTGGGTCCAGATATGGAGATATGTTACTCAACACCTAGTTAATTATTTACCACTTACTCCTGAATGGGCAATATTTAGTGTAATGCCGGAAGGAACTAGGGTGGCACAGGGCGTTAAAAAATTGCTGATGATAAAATCTGCAGCAGCTAAAAAATTTATTTTACAGCCCTTGGCCCCGCCAATATCACTTTTCCTAGGGAAGATCTTTCATATTTTCAGAATGGAATGGCTGGAGGCCTCTTTACAAAAGGAAAGGTTTACCATAAAATTTTTCGAGACATGGGAAAGCTATATAGAAACCCTGTCCCGCCCATTAAAGGAACAGGTATGGAGATGTTTTCACAACACTTTGTGGTACGAAACTAGGGTTTATGGCCAGGACCCCCCAATTTCATTTGTGGATGGTTAGTTTTTTACTATGTTTAATTTAGGGGGGAACACAATGTCTTGTTCTGGGAGAGAATGGATGTAGATACTGATAAGGGCATGGGTCCGGGCTCATTTTGTTTGTCTTCAATACTTAAAAGACACTTTATCGTGACTCATATGTGTACTTTGGTCCTTATATTAGATCACAATGCTGCTTTGCCTTTATTGCTTGATAGATAAGTGTTCACTTTATAGATCTTACTGATTGTATACCTCATGCTATGGATCTTATTGATTGTATACTTCGATGCACTTTGATGTGAATCTTTGTTATGCCTCAATGGAAATAAAATAAAAAAAAATAAAAAAAATAATAAAAGAAAACGAAAATAGGTGTTTTCGATTGCCCCACACTCGTAATTCTGGCACTATCTTTAAAAGATTTAATTCCCTCCGGGACTGGTTATAGATGGGTTCAGTTTTGACAATATGCAGCATGTCAACATAATCCTGATGGTAAAATGTCGACTGGCTCAGAATGTTGACAAAACAAAGCCTCCATGCAGTCTTGTGACCAGCGGTACAGCAATGTCATCTAGGTTCGGCAGGATCAGTGGGAGCACTGTTCCGGTGGTGTCATCTAATCCAGGAGTGTAGTATAAGTGGCCGGCGATCGGATTCCCGGGGGCCAGTATACTGGCGCCGGGATCCTGACCGCCGGCATATCGACAGCTGGGCGAGCGCTAATGAGCCCCTTGCGGGCTCACTGTGCTCGCTACGCTATTTATTCTCCCTCCAGGGGGGTCGTGGACCCCCAAGAGGGAGAATGTGTCGGCATGCTGGCGGTCGGGATCCCGGCACCGGTATGCTGGTCGCCGGTATCCCGGCCGGCGGTATAGTGAAGACCACCCTAATCCAGCAGTTCCGGTAGTGAGTGCGCTAATTTTCACCCCTCACTGCAGACCGAAATCCTACCCTAACCCGTTACCCCCCCCCAGAATAACAATATTCAACCCCCAACTTCCGCAGACTAACCCAAATCATACCCCCACAGCCTAACCCTAATGTCAACACTCTGCAGAATGTCAACGTTTCAACCGAATGTTAACATGGTAACTGAATCCCATATTGGATGTATCATGGAGTTGGCGGAGGACCTGTGAGATATTTGCTTATACAAGACATCTGGAGAACATGAATCAGTAGGACTAAACATTTATTTTAGTGGGTCAAAACATTAGGTTTTGTTTGACAAGCTAAAAAAATACAAACAAGGTAAATTGTTTATTGAATAATAGCGTTTCTTTGCCAAAACAGCTTTTACTAATGAAAAAGAGAACAATACAGTACACAGGGCCAGTTCAAGGGCGCATAGCGCCCCGGGCAGGAAAGGGGGCGTGGCCTAATACAGGGGGCGTGGTCAGTTACGTCCCCTGTACATTCTAGCGCCGCTTGAGTGCTGAGCGATGCGCAATGACGTCATCGCGCACCGCACAGCAAAAGGTCCTCTCCACGAAGGGAAACTAGACGCTATGCGTCTAGTTCCCTTCGTGGAGAGGACCTTTGCTGTGCGTTGCGCGATGACGTCATCGCGCACCGCTCAGCAAAGTTACTCTCCACGAAGGGAAACTAGACGCATAGCGTCTAGTTCCCTTCACAGGGAACGGCAGCGGGCATTTGAGGCGGACGGGGGACACAGCGGGCAGCAGTGGCGGATCTTGCCACGGTGCGGCGCCCTCCGGATGGCGCCAGCGCCCTCCGGAAGGCGGCGCCCCGGGCAAAAGTCCTGCTTGCCCGTGGCAAGATCCGCTACTGACAGTACACCTTGGGCCTAATTCAGATCTGATCGTAGCAGCAAATTTGTTAGCTAATGGGCAAAACCATGTGCAGTGCAGGGGGGGCAGATGTAACGTGTGCAGAGAGAGTTAGATTTGGGTGTGGTGTGTTCAAACTGAAACCTAAATTGCAGTGTAAAAATAAAGCAGCCAGGTTTTACCCTGCACAGAAACAAAATAACCCACCCAAATCTAACTCTCTCTGCATCTGTTATATCTGCCCCACGTGCACGGTATCCGTTCAGATGGTCGACCATGTTATGGTCGACAGTCATTAGGTCGACCACTATTGGTCGACATTGACATGGTCGACATGGACACATGTTCGACGCATGAAAATGGTCGACACATGAAAGGTCGACACATGAAAAGGTCGACATGAGTTTTTTAACTTTTTTTTCTTTTGGGGAACTTTTCCATACTTTACGATCCACGTGGACTACGATTGGAACGGTAATCTGTGTCGAGCGAAGCGGTAGCGGAGCGAAGGCACCATGCCCGAAGCATGGCGAGCAAAGCGAGCCATGCGAGGGGACGCGTTGCACTAATTGGGGTTCCCAGTCACATTACGCAAAAAACGACACCAAAAAAAGTTAAAAAAAACTCATGTCGACCTTTTCATGTGTCGACCTTTAACGTGGCGACCATTTTCATGTGTCGACCATGTGTCCATGTCGACCATGTCAATGTCGACCAATAGTGGTCGACCTAATGACTGTTGACCATAACATGGTCGACCATTCATACCGGAACCCACCTGCACTGCATATGGTTTCGCCCATTAGCTAACAAATTTGCTGCTGCAATCATGGCCATGATAACGCGGTAATTTACCACGATCTGACTTTTTACGAACATGGTTCGGAGTATACATTTTGGTCATTTTAAGATACTTTCAAAAAACTTCCAAAGAATCCTGAGTAATTCTACCTGCAAGCCTAAAATCACTTGTCCCACTCATAAACCACCCCATTATACCTGTCCCATATCTTGTACACCAATTTCCATCATTTTGCAATTTTTTGACCTTCAAAAATTACGTCATGATTGGCCAATAAAAATCTAAGTGCATAATTAGTCATTCAGAAGGGTGTCTCAGGGGTTTTCAAACAATCCTCACATTTTTACCTTAAAATAGAGATTGTCCCCAAGTTTATCACCTGCTCAGAAGTGGTGAAGTGAAATTTGCAGTAAGCTTATGGAGAATTATAGCTGAAAATTTATTGTGGACAATTGAATAGCAGCTTATCGCAGGTCACGATAAAAGTTCTTTCTGCAGTGGGGTACATTGGTTTCCACAGGGAAACACTGGGTTTAGAGATGGCTCTTGATCCAGGCACCAACAGGCTAAAGTTTTAGACAGTCCCAGGATGCATTGGGGCCTCCTTTATAACCCCGCCTCCAGGCACTGTGAGCTCAGTTTCGAGTTGGTGCCTGCAGACGCAGGTCATTTAACAGGGGGGCTGCACTGGGCAGCCCTGAAAAAGCTTTTAGAAGACTTCAAGGGCTGCAGCACTTACATGTCAGGGTGACACTCTGTGCTGCGGCTCCGTCACCTCCCCAGCGGCGTTGCCTACTCCCGGTGGATCTATTCCCGGGTACTTGCGGCGGAGACCCTCCAGCTTAGGCACACGGTCGCAGATGCTCTTCTAGTTCGCGTGGCTGCTACTGAAAGGAGGAGGTAAGAGGGTCCCCCAGGCGGGACCCGCCATTAAATCGCGTTCCGGTCGCAGTCTAAGGAGACGGGCTGCGACACTGGCGTAGACACTGTAACAGAGCAGGTACCCCACTAAATCCACCACGGCAGAGGAGTACAGGTCGGATATATTAATATCCTCTTTATTAAGACTCCATAGTACCAGGTGGTGAGGACCAGCATAGGGGAGAAGGCGCTTGACCTGCAGCCCCTCCCCCAGTTCCGGGCGCCATCTACTGCTGGTGTTCCCGCCCTGGATCTGCCTCACACTCTTCCTCACTCCCTGACTGAGACGCTGGGTGCCATCTTCTATGAATAGCTGCAACTGGTCTCCGGAACTGCAGGTCAAGGTCTCCTCTGTAAACTCGCCTGTACATCAGCGCCATGATTTTACAGACACTTAAGTATTCTACATGTCGTTAATAAGACAGCGTTAGTTAAGAACAAGTTTACCTGTACCAGAATATATTGTACGAGTATTCTGATATATACATCCGGTATACATATAATAGTCCTGTGCAGTTTTATTGTCTTTCTAAAATAATTATCTGCATTGTCACTGTGACTGTGTGTGCCTGTATCTGCTGTGTGGATTTCACTTTGAGTGTATCCCAGCTTTAGCTATCACTGTATTCTGTTCCCTAGGGGACTAGGTGCGTCAGGGTCGTATATATAGTGCTTCACAGTATTTACCATCAAGTGTATTCTACTGTGTACACAGTCACATAATACCGGATTTATTCGCTGGTGTTGTGTACTGTCTACGCCAGAGGTTCTCAAACTCGGTCCTCGGGGGCACACACAGTTAATGTTTTGCAGGTCTCCTCACAGAATCGCAAGTGAAATAATTAGCTCCACCTGTGGACCTTTTAAAATGTGTCAGTGAGTAATTAATACACCTGTGCACCTGCTGGGTTACCTGCAAAACATGCACTGTGTGTGCCCCCGAGGACCGAGTTTGAGAACCTCTGGTCTACGCAGTCACATAGTACCGGATTTAGACGCTGGTATTGTGTACTGTGTACACTGTCACATACTAGGGAATTTATTTGCTGGTACTGTATTCTATCTGGCTGCATCATACTCATACGCTCTGCGGTTGCATTCACTAAAATGTCTAAATATGCCAGGGATTTACCTGAGGGGGAAGCTTTGTATGAAGGTCTGTGTACTGTGTGCCATACATCTCCCAGTCAGTCCGCAGCTCCTGTAACCAATCAGGAGGCACCTTGGGCGGCGTTCTCAACTATGCTCAATATGCTTGTGACACGCCTTATGCCCCCTATGGGACCTCCTGTGCCATTGCAGCCACATATTGCCCCTATGGTAAATCCGCCTTGGGCGGATAATTTGTCTACCCAGTTGCAGCAATTGAATCAATCTTTGGTTAGACCTAAACCTACCCCAACCCACTCTCATGTCAAGGGGTCATCTAAGCGGGCTACCTCCTCCTCACAATCCACTAACCTCTCTGAAGATTCTTCTGATGAGGATGGGGAGTATACTGACCTGTCAGACACTGATACAGCTGCTTCTACAGGAATCTACTATTCAGGTTGATGTTCCTGATTTAGTGGTTGCTATTAAGCAGGTCCTACAGATCACTGATGATGTTGAGGATTCCACTACAATTTCTAAGAAACCTGATAAGTTTAAACATCAGAAGGTAACTAAAACATTATTACCGCATTCTGACCATTTAGTAGACATACGTGAAAAAAGATGGCAGCTCGTTATCCTCTCCTGAGTTGTGTAACAAGTGGTAAAATTCACCACCGGTTGATTCCCATGTCACCCGTCTAGTGGTGTCATCTACTCTGCCTGTCATCACTGTCACCTCATTGAAGGATCCGACAGATAAGCGTGTGGAGGGATGCCTGAAGTCTATTTACTTCCTTACAGGTGCTGTACATAGACCCACTATAGCAGCCTCTTGGGCTGCAAAATTAATTGAACCATGGGTTCAAGCATTAGTGGAAGAGCTGCCTCAGGAAGTATCTGACATTGCCAGACAGTACCGGTCTCACATTACCACCGCCGTCTATTACATTCAGGAGGCGTCCTCTGAGTCAGGTGTGTTAGCGGCTAAGGCATCGACTACGTCCATCCTCGCCGTATTCTGTGGTTGAGGTTGTGGAAGGTGGACGTGGACTCCAAAAAGACCTTGGAGGTACTCCCTTTTAAGGGAGACATACTATTTGGGGAAGATCTCAATAAGATAGGGACTGACTTAGCGGCTGCTAAGACTGCATTTCTCCCGAATACTAATCCTTCTGCACAGAAGGCAAAAGGTACCACTTTTTGCTCTTTTCTGCCTCAAGGGAAAGCAAAAGGTCAGGCATTCCCGTGCTTCCAAAACCACTAAGCCCAAGGCAAAACAATCCTGGGCCTCGCGTCAGCCTGCTTCTAAACATGACAAGCCTGCTGCATGATGGGGTAGACCTTCCCCTGGGGGACCCCAGGGTGGGAGGCTGACTTCTTCGATACACCCAGTTCTGGTTGAAGACCACTTCAGACTAGGGAGGCCAATCCCGGGCCGTTTTTCCAATCCCGGGGATCGGGATTGAAAAATGCTCAATCCCGGGATTATATATACACGGTACATTCAGCCGGGCACTCTGCTTCAGGGAATAAAGTGTCCTCAGTGATGGAAGCAATGAGATAAATGAATGCTGTGGCACTCTGAGTCGTTTAAACATCAAAGGTGTACTGAAAAAATCATGATGTGATTTTTCCAATACACATTTGATGTTTAAAAGACTCAGAGTGCTGCAGCATTAATTAATTCTATATATATAGATAAATATAATACTCACTATGGAGTAGAGGGGTCCAGAGGCAGGCAGCAGAGCAGCGTAGCGTGAGTATCACTCACAGTCCACCTGCTTTAGAGTCCTCGTAACTTTAAAATTATGGCGGGCAGGAGGGCTGGCTGGCAGGCAGGCGCATTGGAGGGCAGAAGGAGCGGCCATAGCTGGTAAGGGGCTGTGCAGCGTGACCTCGCTGACGTCACGCCGCACACAGCAGGGCAGCCGGGTCCAGGCAGCGCCGAGCGCTAGTGCTCAGCGGCGCTGCCCGGTCAAGAATCATTAGTGCGCATGCGCACGTGAATCCCGGGATTGAAGGCTCCAATCCTGGGATTCAAATCCCGGCATTTTTGGCCTCAAATCCCGGGATCCCGCCGATCCCGATCCCGGGATTGGCCATCCTACTTCAGACGCTTGGGTGCGAGAAGTTGTCTCTCACGGGTACGCAGTCTCTTTCAAGAGACGTCCCCCTCGCCAGTTCTGCACAATGTTTATCCCTTCGGATCCGTTGAAGGCGCAAGCTCTACAACTGGTTATGCGTTCCCTCCTGGATACAGGAGTGGTAGTGCCGGTACTACTCGACCCTGTTTCTAGTCCCGAAACTCAATGGGCCTTTCCGACCTATACTCAACTTCAAATCACTGAACAAGTTTGTGAGAGTGTCCATGTTCTGTATGGAAACACTGCGCTCAATTGTTCTGGCTATAGAACCCGGAGACTATATGGTATCCCTGTATATACAAGATGCTTACCTGCATATAACTATTGCCATATCGCATCAGCAATATCTGCGGTTTGCTATTGGCAACCTTCACTATCAATTCCAGGCTCTGCCATTTGGTCTGGCCACGGCCCCTCAGATCTTCACCAAGATTATACTTCTTGACAAAGGGGAGAGAGCTCCCTGAAACGCGTTGAAGCTGCCTGCCGTGTCTTCTTTCTCCTAGGATCCGATTGGTCTTAAGAACTGAACGCCACAGTTGTTTTTGCACTTACCTGTCTGCAGCCGGTATCTGTATATGAAGCACTGTTAGCGTGAACCGTCTGTACCCTGTGATGTATGGAAAGACATTGCTGTTTCGTCTTTTATTTTACAAATAAATCACGTTGTTCCGGATATCCTACCTGTCTGTACTATTTACCGGGATCTAAGACGGGAGATGAAAAGATACCTTTATGGGAACACATGAAAGGATTCTAATGTAGGTGTTTTTAAAGAGGAATTTTGTATGATTGAAGCATCCGTCTAAGATTGAAACACCTGTCTATAAAAGATACCTTTATGTGCAGGCAAGGTTGAAATTACCTGCCTAAAGGGGATATCTCCTTCTACTATGTGGGATCTCCCATCCACTATATATTTATAGAGCGCTGGTTTCTAGTCTATTGGTATTGGTTTCACCAAGATTATGTCCGTGATGACGGCTCGTCTCCGTCGCCAGGGAGTTAGGATCCTGCCGTATCTAGACGACTTGCTGATTCTGGCGAACTCCCACGATATCCTCCTCAGTCATCTACAACTGACGGTAAACGTCCTACAAGCCCACGGGTGGCTCATCAACTGGAAGAAGTGCTCGCTGGTCCCTGCTCGGAGCATGGTGGACCTGCGGGCACTGCTGGACACACACAGTCAACGTCTGTTTTTGTCTCCAGAGAAGGTCCTGAAACTTCAGGACAGGATCAGATACTTCCTCTCTCGCCCAAGAGTGTCGATACACTCGACGATGCAAGTACTAGGCCTCATGGTGTCGGCGTTCGACATGGTAGAGCACGCTCAATTTCATTCCTGCCCTCTGCAGAGGTTAATCCTTTCCAAGTGGGACAGTCTACCTCATCGGATCAGCTCTCACATGATCTTCTTGACTCTGGAGGTTCGTCTGTCACTGACCTGGTGGCTACAGGACCAACAGTTGAGCAGGGGCCATCCCTTCTGGATCCCCAACTGGGTCCTACTGACTACAGATGCCAGTCTGAGGGGTTGGGGCGCAGTGTTGGAGCAACACTCTTTCCAGGGCCGGTGGACCATGGAGGAATCACCCCTCCTGATAAACATTCTGGAATTACGGACAGTGTTCAATGCTTTGTCTCTCGCCCTGCCTCTGATGCAGAACAGGCCTGTTCTAGAACGGTCAGACAACGCCACCACGGTGGCATACATAAACCATCAAGGCGGCACTCGAAGCTCCATGGCAAAGATGGAAGTGTCAAAAATCCTTTGTTGGGCTGAACGCCATCTGCCAGCAATATCGGCAGTGTTCATTCTGGGAGTCCTCAACTGGGAAGCGGATTTCCTCAGTCGGCAGGACGTGCACGCCGGACAGTGGAGTCTTCATCAGGAAGTCTTTCAACTCTTAGTGGACAAGTGGGGCCTACCAGATGTAGTCCTGATGGCGTCTCGACTCAATCACAAAGTTCCGGTCTTCGATCAAGAACCAGGTATCCACAAGCAGTGTTCGTGGATGCACTGGCAATTCCATGAAACTTTCGGCTGCCATATGTGTTCCCTCCAGTGTTACTCCTGCCCAGGGTACTGCGGAAGTTCAAACAAGAAGGAGGATTACTACTTCTAGTTGCTCCAGCGTGACCAAGACGGCATTGGTTCTCAGACCTGCAGGGTCTGTCAACAGAGCGACCTCTTCTACTTCCTCAATGCCCAGACCTCCTCTGGCCATTGTGTCTACCTGGACCTGGCCAGACTAGCTTTGACGGCATGGCTCTGGAAGCTTCACTCCTGAGGCCAAAGGATTCCACGAGGCGGTTATCCAAACTATGCTGAAGGCCCGCAAACCGTCATCTGCACGGATTTATTACAGGGTCTGGAATTCTTACTTCACCTGGTGTGCTGCTAAGAATTATGATGCATACAAATTCAGTACTTCCACACTTCTGGCTTTTCTACAACAAGGCCTGGATTTAGGCCTTCATCTGGCCTCCCTCAAGGTTCATATCTCTGCCTTTTCGGTGTGGTTTCAGAGAAAAATTGCGTCTATTCCTGACATTCATACTTTAACTCAGGGGGTGTTACGGATTCAGCCTCTGTATGTCCCTCCTGTGGCTCCATGGGATTTGTCTGTTGTCCTGAATGCCCTGCAAGAGTCTCCATTTGAACTTCTTGAGTCAGTGGACCTTAAATGGATTACGATCAAGGTCCTGTTCCTACTGGCTATCGTCTCTTCCAGGAGGGTGTCAGACCTAGGCGCTTTGTCCTGTCGTCCACCCTTCCTGATATTTCACAGTGACCGGGCAGTCCTTAGAACTCGCCCAGGTTTTTTACCTAAGGTGATGTCGTCTTTTCACCTTAACCAAGAGATTGTGGTTCCAGTTTTCATCTCTTCTGAATTGTCCTCCACAGAGCGGTCTTTGGATGTGGTGCGGGCTCTCTGTATGTGTGTGTATGTGTGTATATATATATATATATATGTGTGAAGAGGACTACCTCTATCAGGAGGTCAGATACCCTTTTTGTACTTTTTGGTTTTCACAAACATGGTTGACCTGCGAATAAGCAACCCTTGGCCAGATGGATTAGAATGGTGATTGCACAAGCCTATGTGCAGGCTGGTCTCCCAGCTCCTGCTGCTATTAAAGCCCATTATACTCGGTCTGTTGGACCTTCTTGGGCGGCCCGCCGAGGCGCGTCCGCTGAACAATTGTGCAAGGCGACTATGTGGTCCTCAGTGAACACATTCATTAGATTCTATGCCTTCGATACTTCCGCCTCCCAGGATGCTTCCTTTGGACGCCGGGTTCTCATACCCGCTACGGCGCGTCCCCTCCCATGAGGAACTGCTTTAGGACATCCCCAATGTTTCCCTGTGGAAACCAATGTACCCCACTGCAGAAAAGGAGATTTATGGTAGACTTACCATTGTTAAATCTCTTTCTGTGAGGTACGCACACCCTGTCGTGAGAACGTGGTACTATGTGACTAACATCTACCTTCTGCATTGAACTGGTTAACGAAACTGAGCTCACAGTGCCTGGAGGCGCGGGTTATAGAGGAGGCCCCAATGCATGCTGGGACAGTCTAAGGCTTTAGCCTGTTGGTGCCTGGATCAAGATCCATCTCTACACCCCGATGTTTCTCTGTGAAACCAATGTACCTCGTAGAAAGAGATTTAACAATGGTCTACAATAAATCTACTCTTTTTTTTTTTTTTTTACCGTGAAAACGTGTTATTGCAGCTCATTAAAGTCCCCCTTAGTGTGCAATAATGAGTGGCATGATATAATTATGAGCTGTATTCTATTGCTCTCAGGTCCTCAAGTATTGGTTTAAAAATACAGATGTATTATCTTTCTCATCGAGCACAATTTCTTATTTGTTGTTTTGTTTTTCTAACTTTCATGAAAGGCCAAAGAGTTTCTTAAGGAGCAGGCATGGAAGCTGCACTTTGCGGAGTATGGCCAGGGTATCTGCATGTACCGCACACAGAAAACAAGGGACCTGGTGCTGAAAGGTATCCCAGAGAGCATGCGTGGGGAGCTGTGGCTGCTGTTTTCTGGTAAGACTGGTGACCATCAATGATGATGTACAGTATACAGAAGAACATGCTTGTATTTATAATTTAATAAAACACTGCTTAATATTATCAGGTGCTATAAATGAAATGGCAACACATCCAGGGTATTATGAAGAGCTGGTGGAGAAGTCTATGGGCAAATATAACCTCGCCACAGAGGAGATAGAAAGGGATTTACACCGTTCCCTCCCAGAACATCCTGCATTCCAAAATGAAATTGGAATCTCCGCCTTGAGGAGAGTTCTCACTGCTTATGCCTTCCGGAACCCAAACATTGGGTACTGCCAGGTAAGTTCCAATGCATTTGTATTTTTGAATTTCAGGCAAAGTAGGAAATTATGAAATCTGGCTGGAAGTTCATATAGTATTTTGTCTCTTCATAATCTGTAAACCTCTCCAGTGCCTACATGCTAGAGTGTAAACAGTGGACATTCTTCAGCACAGTTCTAAACTGTGCCGCGATTCGTGTCCTCTAGTCCCGCTCCCTCTATACGGAACTGCAATTCCCTGTATGATCTTCGCATCCTACCCGCTTTACTAAGAAGCAGGTGGGATGCGGGAGATCTGGCTACTCTAATGTGGGTGTGGGGGACTGCCCAAAAAAACAGAAGTCTCCCGGCACTTGCGGGAGAGTAGTCAAGTATGCTTTACATACAGATACATAAATTGTTATGATAGTTCTAGACAGGTCTATATGACATTGGTTCCTCTGCTTATATGTACTGGGTGCAGTGGATATGATGTGCTAAATTTACTGTAATCTCCCAACATTTATACTGTAATCTCACATCATTTAGAAAATGGATTATTGCAGTACCATTAAGAAATTAGTAGTCGGAAAGCCATAGCCCCCTATTACCTTACCGCCGACACCATTAGCTGTACCACTGAGTGAGTCACAACACTCTGCCAGATTGACTGTTGTAACTGCTCTTTACCGCCGTCACTATAGATCTTTAAGGGACAGCAGCTTTATTCAGTTTAGCCAGCTCATGATGTCATTGGCTATACACAGCAATAGGGCCACCCTGCATATTACCTTGTATCCATCCATAAGTGGGTGCTTCCTCCTCTGTGGCGCCATCTTCCAAGTAATATTCGGGAAGATGGCAAAGGTACACAAAGAACAGAATCTCTGGCACTTTGCAAGATTCTCTGCTTTCACTGCTCAGCGCCATCTTCTTGCAAATGTAACCGAGAAGTTGGCTTCGCGGAGGATCAGGGACCCGCTTATGTACACATGGCACATATAATTTGAGTGCAGGATGTGCAGTATGATGGTATTACATTATGTATTCTGTGATATGAATCAAAACGTAATGATAGTTACCACAGACTGCAGTGTATTGTTAAATAGACCCCTTAGGGGGGAATTAACTTTAATGCGAACGGATCGCGTGCAGTTAAATTCTCCCCTAAGTCTTAATCTGTTCAGGCAACTTTTCAATTTGAGGATAGTGAAATTCTGAAAGTGCAAGACATGCACACATTATAATAGTTATAATATCTACAGTAGATTCCTATTAAAATTATACAAATAATAATAATATAGAAAAAGAACAAACGGCTGCGCTGAATATCAGGAACGAAATATAATGTACAGAGAGCCAACGTAAAAAATAACAATGTTTATTAATAAAACATATAAAAAGATTAATTATCAAATAACCGGTGAATAATATATATAAATATATATAAGAACAATCACTAGACGTGAACTAGTGGTATATTGTAATAACTCAGCTTATTGGGGTGAAAAGTTCCGTGATTCACTTGTTAGATAGTTGATAAATACCAGGTGTGTTGGTAGGATGAATGTCATCAGCATTCACCTGTCCACACTAATCAACTCAGCCTTTAAATACCGGATGACCTAGGAGGCAGGTATCTACCTTCGAGAAAGTCACGTGAACGTGACGAAACGCGTCAGGACCCGCCCCTATCCACACTCAGCTCAGGTGAAATCTTCCAGGTGTTCCTTGGTCCCCGCTGCACCCTCCGTCTACAGCATCCGACATCAGCGGCTTCAGCGCACACGCCGCCATGACCGGGTTGTGAGAGAGACGGTCCATTCCTTTCCGCTGCACAGCGTATATGGGCATTGCAGGACATTGAAGCCGAGGACGCTCGGCTCTTACCAGCCCATTTTGGAAAGGTATTGAATATCAATTTCAACTGAGGGACTTTTAATTCATTAGGATCCTACCAACACACCTGGTATTTATCAACTATCTAACAAGTGAATCACTGAACTTTTCACCCCAATAAGCTGAGTTATTACAATATACCACTAGTTCACGTCTAGTGATTGTTCTTATATATATTTATATATATATATTATTCACCGGTTATTTGATAATTAATCTTTTTATATGTTTTATTAATAAACATTGTTATTTTTTACGTTGGCTCTCTGTACATTATGTTTCGTTCCTGATATTCAGCGCAGCCGTTTGTTCTTTTTCTATGCTATCACCACAATACTACACATAGTATTCCGGCAAGCGCAGACTATCAGGAACATAAAATTGTGATTATTTAATTCTATGAAACACGTATTGGTTTTCACTTTTTATTTTGATGATTAGGCGCTCGTTTGTTGCAGTTTTTTGTTTTAAATAATAATAATACACTTTCTTGGGCATCATACCACTTTATAGCCTGGGGCATTATATAGATTTGCTTTTTGCAATGTGGAGACCTTATCAAATACATGTATGTTGTTTGTATGCTACGTGCATGCAATAACAAGAAGCATGTTTCTCATGTATCTATAATACTCTGCACTTTCAGAAGCTGTCCCACAAATGCTGTCTGGGGGTGTAACCTGGTGAAGTCAGCAGTTTTACTTTAGGTTTAGTTTCCTTTGTGGTTTTATTTTCCTTCAAAGTATATGAGAGCAGGAGAACAATTTAGCAGATTTGGTTCATGACCCAGTTGCACAAATAAAAAAAACATTACACCTTTTAAAAATGTCTGGCTGGAAAGTACATTGTAGAAAAGTAACATGATGCCATCTGTACAAATGAATTAGTATTTAATTAATTAGTATTTTTTAATATCAAGAAGGAAATAGTGCCAATATGCTGTAATTGGTAACATGCACTATTAATTGCTACTAATTTTCTTATTTCTCTGGAGCAGAGAATGCTGTACCTGGTTCCGAATTAATCTACATAACATACCAATAGTAATGATTGACTTTATACTGTATCATTATACTGTAGATTATAGTTTTTCTGTAAATTCAATAGGACAAGATGCTTTTACTGCTAAGGCAATACATCCCAATCGCCACCTCTTATTCTGTATATATAACAGTGATGTGCACCTGAAATTTTTCGGATTTTGGTTTTGGGTTCGGTTCCGTGGCCGTGTTTTGGGTTCGAACGCGTTTTGGCAAAACCTCACCGAATTTTTTTTGTCGGATTCGGGTGTGTTTTGGATTCGGGTGTTTTTTTCAAAAAACCCTAAAAAATAGCTTAAATCATAGAATTTGGGGGTCATTTTGATCCCATAGTATTATTAACCTCAATAACCATAATTTCCACTCATTTTCAGTCTATTCTGAACACCTCACACCTCACAATATTATTTTTAGTCCTAAAATTTGCACCGAGGTCGCTGGATGGCTAAGCTAAGCGACACAAGTGGCCGACACAAACACCTGGCCCATCTAGGAGTGGCACTGCAGTGTCAGGCAGGATGGCACTTCAAAAAAATAGTCCCCAAACAGCACATGATGCAAAAAAAAAAAAGAGGCGCACCAAGGTCGCTGTGTGACTAAGCTAAGCGACACAAGTGGCCGACACAAACACCTGGCCCATCTAGGAGTGGCACTGCAGTGTCAGACAGGATGGCACTTAAAAAAATAGTCCCCAAACAGCACATGATGCAAAGAAAAAAAGAGCTGCACCAAAGTCGTTGTGTGACTAAGCTAAGCGACCCAAGTGGCCGACACAAACACCTGGCCCATCTAGGAGTGTCACTGCAGGGTCACGCAGGATGGCCCTTCCAAAAAATACTCCCCAAACAGCACATGACGCAAAGAAAAAAAGAGGCGCAATGAGGTAGCTGTGTGACGACTAAGCTAAGCGACCCTAGTGGCCGACACAAACACCTGGCCCATCTAGGAGTGGCACTGCAGTGTCACGCAGGATGGCCCTTCCAAAAAATACTCCCCAAACAGCACATGACGCAAAGAAAAAAAGAGGCGCAATGAGGTAGCTGTGTGACGACTAAGCTAAGCGACCCTAGTGGCCGACACAAACACCTGGCCCATCTAGGAGTGGCACTGCAGTGTCAGACAGGATGGCACTTAAAAAAATACTCCCCAAACAGCACATGACGCAAAGAAAAAAGAGGTGCAAGATGGAATTGTCCTTGGGACCTCCCACCCACCCTTATGTTGTAAAAACAGGACATGCACACTTTAACGAACCCATCATTTCAGCGACAGGGTCTGCCACACGACTGTGACTGAAATGACTGGTTGGTTTGGGCCCCCACCAAAAAAGAAGCAATCAATCTCTCCTTGCACAAACTGGCTCTACAGAGGCAAGATGTCCACCTCATCATCATTGTCCGATTCATCACCGCTTTCACTGTGTACATCCCCCTCCTCACAGATTATTAATTCGTCCCCACTGGAATCCACCATCTCAGGTCCCCGTGTACTTTCTGGAGGCAATTGCTGCTGGTGAATGTCTCCATGGAGGAATTGATTATAATTCATTTTAATGAACATCCTCTTCTCCACATTTTCTGGAAGTAACCTCGTACGCCGATTGCTGACAAGGTGAGCGGCGGCACTAAACACTCTTTCGGAGTACACACTGGAGGGAGGGCAACTTAGGTAGAATAAAGCAAGTTTGTGCAAGGGCCTCCAAATTGCCTCTTTTTCCTGCCAGTATACGTACGGACTGTCTGACGTGCCTACTTGGATGCGGTCACTCATATAATCCTCCACCATTCTTTCAATGGTGAGAGAATCATATGCAGTGACAGTAGACGACATGTCAGTAATCGTTGGCAGGTCCTTCAGTCCGGACCAGATGTCAGCATCAGCAGTCGCTCCAGACTGCCCTGCATCACCGCCAGCGGGTGGGCTCGGAATTCGTAGCCTTTTCCTCGCACCCCCAGTTGCGGGAGAATGTGAAGGAGGAGATGTTGACGGGTCGCGTTCCGCTTGACTTGACAATTTTCTCACCAGCAGTTCTTTGAACCTCTGCAGACTTGTGTCTGCCGGAAAGAGAGATCCAACGTAGGTTTTAAATCTAGGATCGAGCACAGTGGCCAAAATGTAGTGCTCTGATTTCAACAGATTGACCACCCGTGAATCCTGGTTAAGCGAATTAAGGGCTCCATCCACAAGTCCCACATGCCTAGCAGAATCGCTCTGTTTTAGCTCCTCCTTCAATGCCTCCAGCTTCTTCTGCAAAAGCCTGATGAGGGGAATGACCTGACTCAGGCTGGCAGTGTCTGAACTGACTTCACGTGTGGCAAGTTCAAAAGGTTGCAGAACCTTGCACAACGTTGAAATCATTCTCCACTGCGCTTGAGACAGGTGCATTCCACCTCCTTTGCCTATATCGTGGCCAGATGTATAGGCTTGAATGGCCTTTTGCTGCTCCTCCATCCTCTGAAGCATATAGAGGGTTGAATTCCACCTCGTTACCACCTCTTGCTTCAGATGATGGCAGGGCAGGTTCAGGTGTTTTTGGTGGTGCTCCAGTCTTCTGTACGCGGTGCCTGTACGCCGAAAGTGGCCCGCAATTCTTCTGGCCACCGACAGCATCTCTTGCACGCCCCTGTCGTTTTTTAAATAATTCTGCACCACCAAATTCAAGGTATGTGCAAAACATGGGACGTGCTGGAATTTGCCCAGATGTAATGCACGCACAATATTGCTGGCGTTGTCCGATGCCACAAATCCCCAGGAGAGTCCAATTGGGGTAAGCCATTCTGCGATGATCTTCCTCAGTTGCCGTAAGAGGTTTTCAGCTGTGTGCGTATTCTGGAAAGCGGTGATACAAAGCGTAGCCTGCCTAGGAACGAGTTGGCGTTTGCGAGATGCTGCTACTGGTGCCGCCGCTGCTGTTCTTGCAGCGGGAGGCAATACATCTACCCAGTGGGCTGTCACAGTCATGTAGTCCTGAGTCTGCCCTGCTCCACTTGTCCACATGTCCGTGGTTAAGTGGACATTGGGTACAACTGCATTTTTTAGGACACTGGTGAGTCTTTTTCTGACGTCCGTGTACATTCTCGGTATCGCCTGCCTAGAGAAGTGGAACCTAGATGGTATTTGGTAACGGGGGCACACTACCTCAAGCAATTGTCTAGTTCCCTGTGAACTAACGGCGGATACTGGACGCACGTCTAATACCAGCATAGTTGTCAAGGCCTCAGTTATCCGCTTTGCAACAGGATGACTGCTGTGATATTTCATCTTCCTCGCAAAGGACTGTTGGAGAGTCAATTGCTTACTGGAAGTAGTACAAGTGGTCTTCCGACTTCCCCTCTGGGATGACGATCGACTCCCAGCAGCAACAACAGCAGCGCCAGCAGCAGTAGGTGTTACACTCAAGGATGCATCGGAGGAATCCCAGGCAGGAGAGGACTCGTCAGACTTGCCAGTGACATGGCCTGCAGGACTATTGGCTTTCCTGGGTAAGGTGGAAATTGACACTGAGGGAGTTGGTGGTGTGGTTTGCGCGAGCTTGGTTACAAGAGGAAAGGATTTACTGGTCAGTGGACTGCTTCCGCTGTCGCCCAAAGTTTTTGAACTTGTCACGGACTTATTATGAATGCGCTGCAGGTGACGTATAAGGGAGGATGTTCCAAGGTGGTTAACGTCCTTACCCCTACTTATTACAGCTTGACAAAGGCAACACACGGCTTGACACCAGTTGTCCGCATTTCTGTTGAAATAATTCCACACTGAAGAGCTGATTTTTTTTGTATTTTGACCAGGCATGTCAATGGCCATATTCCTCCCACGGACAACAGGTGTCTCCCCGGGTGCCTGACTTAAACAAACCACCTCACCATCAGAATCCTCCTTGTCAATTTCCTCCCCAGCACCAGCAACACCCATATCTTCATCCTGGTGTACTTCAACAGTGACATCTTCAATTTGACTATCAGGAACTGGACTGCGGGTGCTCCTTCCAGCACTTGCAGGGGGCGTGCAAATGGTGGAAGGCGCAAGCTCTTCCCGTCCAGTGTTGGGAAGGTCAGGCATCGCAACCGACACAATTGGACTCTCCTTTGGGATTTGGGATTTCGAAGAACGCACAGTTCTTTGCTGTGCTTTTGCCGCAAGTCTTTTCTTTTTTCTAGCGAGAGGATGAGTGCTTCCATCCTCATGTGAAGCTGAACCACTAGCCATGAACATAGGCCAGGGCCTCAGCCGTTCCTTGCCACTCCGTGTTGTAAATGGCATAATGGCAAGTTTACGCTTCTCCTCAGACGCTTTTAATTTAGATTTTTGGGTCATTTTTTTACTGATCTTTTGTGTTTTGGATTTTACATGCTCTGTACTATGACATTGGGCATCGGCCTTGGCAGACGACGTTGATGGCATTTCATCGTCTCGGCTATGACTAGTGGCAGCAGCTTCAGCACGAGGTGGAAGTGGATCTTGATCTTTCCCTATTTTTTTAACCTCCACATTTCTGTTCTCCATATTTTAATGCGCACAACTAAACGCCACCACAGGTATACAATGTAGATGGATGGATAGTATAGTATTATATTACTTCTGGAGGACGAGTGACTGACGACACAGAGGTAGGTACAGCCGTGGCCTACCGTACTGCTTATATATATAATATACTGTATATAACGGACCTGGTGGACACTGTCAGCAGACTGCTAAACTAGTATGAAGAAAAAAAAACCCACCACAGGTAGGTATACAATGTAGATGGATGGATAGTATAGTATTATATTACTTATGGACGACGAGTGCACTGATGACACAAAGGTAGGTACAGCCGTGGCCTACCGTACTGCTTATATATGTAATATACTGTATATAACGGACCTGGTGGACACTGTCAGCAGACTGCTAAACTAGTATGTAGAAAGAAAAAAATACACCACAGGTAGGTATACAATACAATGTAGATGGATGGATAGTAAGTATAGCATTATATTACTTATGGACGACGAGTGCACTGACGACACAGAGGTAGGTACAGCCGTGGCCTACCGTACTGCTTATATATATAATATACTGTATATAACGGACCTGGTGGACACTGTCAGCAGACTGCTAAACTAGTATGAAGAAAAAAAAAACCACCACAGGTAGGTATACAATACAATGTAGATGGATGGATAGTAAGTATAGTATTATATTACTTATGGACGACGAGTGCACTGACGACACAGAGGTAGGTACAGCCGTGGCCTACCGTACTGCTTATATATATAATATACTGTATATAACGGACCTGGTGGACACTGTCAGCAGACTGCAAATCTAGTATGAAGAAAAAAAACCCCACCACAGGTAGGTATACAATAATGTAGATGGATGGATAGTAAGTATAGTATTATATTACTTATGGACGACGAGTGCACTGACGACACAGAGGTAGGTACAGCCGTGGCCTACCGTACTGCTTATATATATAATATACTGTATATAACGGACCTGGTGGACACTGTCAGCAGACTGCTAAACTAGTATGAAGAAAAAAAAAACACCACAGGTATGTATACAATGTAGATGGATGGATAGTATAGTATTATATTACTTATGGACGACGAGTGCACTGACGACACAGAGGTAGGTACAGCCGTGGCCTACCGTACTGCTTATATATATAATATACTGTATATAACGGACCTGGTGGACACTGTCAGCAGACTGCTAAACTAGTATGAAGAAAAAAAAAAACACCACAGGTAGGTATGCAATACAATGTAGATGGATGGATAGTAAGTATAGTATTATATTACTTATGGACGACGAGTGCACTGACGACACAGAGGTAGGTACAGCCGTGGCCTACCGTACTGCTTATATTTATAATATACTGTATATAACGGACCTGGTGGACACTGTCAGCAGACTGCTAAACTAGTATGAAGAAAAAAAAAACCACCACAGGTAGGTATACAATGTAGATGGATGGATAGTAAGTATAGTATTATATTACTTATGGACGACGAGTGCACTGACGACACAGAGGTAGGTACAGCCGTGGCCTACCGTACTGCTTATATATATAATATACTGTATATAACGGACCTGGTGGACACTGTCAGCAGACTGCTAAACTAGTATGAAGAAAAAAAAACCCACCACAGGTAGGTATACAATAATGTAGATGGATGGATAGTAAGTATAGTATTATATTTCTTATGGACGACGAGTGCACTGACGACACAGAGGTAGGTACAGCCGTGGCCTACCGTACTGCTTATATATATAATATACTGTATATAACGGACCTGGTGGACACTGTCAGCAGACTGCTAAACTAGTATGAAGGGAAAAAAAACCACCACAGGTAAGTATACAATGTAGATGGATGGATAGTATAGTATTATTACTTATGGACGACGAGTGCACTGACGACACAGAGGTAGGTACAGCCGTGGCCTACCGTACTGCTTATATATATAATATACTGTATATAACGGACCTGGTGGACACTGTCAGCAGACTGCTAAACTAGTATGAAGAAAAAAAAACCCACCACAGGTAGGTATACAATACAATGTAGATGGATGGATAGTAAGTATAGTATTATATTACTTATGGACGACGAGTGCACTGACGACACAGAGGTAGGTACAGCCGTGGCCTACCGTACTGCTTATATATATAATATACTGTATATAACGGACCTGGTGGACACTGTCAGCAGACTGCTAAACTAGTATGAAGAAAAAAAAAAACCACCACATGGATGGATAGTAAGTATAGTATTATATTACTTATGGACGACGAGTGCACTGACGACTCAGAGGTAGGTACAGCCGTGGCCTACCGTACTGCTTATATATATAATATACTGTATATAACGGACCTGTTGGACACTGTCGGCGGACTGCTAAACTAGTATGAAGAAAAAAAAAAACACCACAGGTAGGTATACAATAATGTAGATGGATGGATAGTAAGTATAGTATTATATTACTTATGGACGACGAGTGCACTGACGACACAGAGGTAGGTACAGCCGTGGCCTACCGTACTGCTTATATATATAATATACTGTATATAACGGACCTGGTGGACACTGTCAGCAGACTGCTAAACTAGTATGAAGAAAAAAAAACCCACCACAGGTAGGTATACAATAATGTAGATGGATGGATAGTAAGTATAGTATTATATTACTTATGGACGACGAGTGCACTGACGACACAGAGGTAGGTACAGCCGTGGCCTACCGTACTGCTTATATATATAATATACTGTATATAACGGACCTGGTGGACACTGTCAGCAGACTGCTAAACTAGTATGAAGGAAAAAAAAACCACCACAGGTAGGTATACAATGTAGATGGATGGATAGTATAGTATTATTACTTATGGACGACGAGTGCACTGACGACACAGAGGTAGGTACAGCCGTGGCCTACCGTACTGCTTATATATATAATATACTGTATATAACGGACCTGGTGGACACTGTCAGCAGACTGCTAAACTAGTATGAAGAAAAAAAAAACCACCACAGGTAGGTATACAATACAATGTAGATGGATGGATAGTAAGTATAGTATTATATTACTTATGGACGATGAGTGCACTGACGACACAGAGGTAGGTACAGCCGTGGCCTACCGTACTGCTTATATATATATATAATATACTGTATATAACGGACCTGGTGGACACTGTCAGCAGACTGCTAAACTAGTATGAAGAAAAAAAAACCACCACATGGATGGATAGTAAGTATAGTATTATATTACTTATGGACGACGAGTGCACTGACGACACAGAGGTAGGTACAGCCGTGGCCTACCGTACTGCTTATATATATAATATACTGTATATAACGGACCTGGTGGACACTGTCGGCAGACTGCTAAACTAGTATGAAGAAAAAAAAACCCACCACAGGTAGGTATACAATAATGTAGATGGATGGATAGTAAGTATAGTATTATATTACTTATGGACGACGAGTGCACTGACGACACAGAGGTAGGTACAGCCGTGGCCTACCGTACTGCTTATATATATAATATACTGTATATAACGGACCTGGAGGACACTGTCAGCAGACTGCTAAACTAGTATGAAGAAAAAAAAAAACACCACAGGAGTGTTTTTCAGGCAGACAAACGTATACTGGACTGGTGGTCACTGTCAGCAAAACTGTGCACTGTACTCCTGCTATAACTGCTCCCCAGTCCCCACAATTAAGCAGTGTGAGCAGTGCACTCAGCACAGATATATCATGCAGCAGTGCAGCACACTGAGCACAGATATGGTGGAGCGTTTTTTTTAAGGCAGAGAAACAAAGGATTAAACTAACTCACTGGTGGTAAACCCTGCACTGTACTCCCTAACAGCTGCTCCCCGTCCCCAATCCTCCCCACATAACTAAGTCACTCAGTTTACTCTATTCTCTTCTAATATAACGGAGAGGACGCCAGCCACGTCCTCTCCCTATCAATCTCAATGTACGTGTGAAAATGGCGGCGACGCGCGGCTCCTTATATAGAATCCGAATCTCGTGAGAATCCGACAGCGGGATGATGACGTTCGGGCGCGCTCGGGTTAACCGAGCAAGGCGGGAGGATCCGAGTCGCTCGGACCCGTGTAAAAAAAAGGTGAAGTTCGGGCGGGTCGGATCCCGAGGATCCGAACCCGCTCATCACTAATATATAAGGGACTCAGAAAGTGCAAATGTGTATAGCAGACAGTCAGCAGTTCTCTTTGATTGATTTACTGCAATTTAAGCAATGAAAGCAAATATCTTGTTGGTTGCTACTCTGCACTTTTGTGCTTTAGTAGATAAACTATGGATCATGAAGCAAGAAAGAAATTGTGTGCTTATACTTGGGCTGGAACCATACTTGCCTACTGTTGAAAAATAGTTTCTGGGAGATTCTAGTCTGCAGTACAATGCGGCGCTCAAATTGTGGTGTGCTGTTGAGTGGACGTGTCATGCTCCACCCAAAGGGCGTGTCTTGCTTCATATACTTGTGTGTCTAAGCTTAAATGCTTGTGGCAAAATATTTCTATATACTGTATTGTAGCATCAGTAGCAATATATTTTGGGAAATGTTGCTGTTTTGGTACTAACATTGCTGCCTGCAGGGCTGCCATCAGAAATTGCGGGGCCCGGGACTGACAAAATAGGCAGGGCATCCCACCCCCACTGTGGAGGGGTCAGCTGTAGAATTGCACCAGTTAACACGTGTGTGTGTGTGTGTGTGTGTGTGTGTGTGTGTGTGTGTGTGTGTGTGTGTGTGTGTGTGTGTATATTATATACACACACACATACATGCATACATACATACATACATACATACATGTGCCGCTGTCAGGAGGGCCCGGAATGCTGATGCCGCTGCCTGCCCGCCTCCATCCCCGCTTTTCTGCTACTCTCCTCCGTCCTCCTGCAGCTGTATTGACAACGTCCCTCCCAAAATGGCCGCCGCCTCAGAGGAGACAGTTTTTCAAGATACTAGAGGGCTCCTCTAGTATCTTGAATAACTGTCTCCTCTGTGGCGGCGGCCATTTTGGGAGAGAAGTTTTCAATACAGAGCTGCTGGAGGGTCGGAGGACAGCGGCAGAACAGCGGGGACGACTGCGGAATGGCAGGGACGGCTGCATGAGCATCCCGGGCCCTCCTCTCTCTGTCAGAGAGGCTGGTCCCGGGACAGATGTGCCCCCAGCACCCCCCTGATGGCGGCCCTGGCTGCCTGCAGTACTCAATTTCTTATTTGCATCTATTCGCTGTGATATTTCTTTTCTTTTAACTCAGCACAATATACATGGTAATTGTGATGCCTGCAATAAATTACAAATGCAATTGTGAATTCTTACTTTAATGATCATCTCTTGGTAATAAACATATTTTAAAACTTTTTTGTATTGTTCTTTTTCTGTGTTTACCTAAAGATAACTAATAAAACATTCCACAGCTTACACACACTAGCAGCAGCAGCAGCAGCAAAGCTGAGATAAGAAGACACAGATCACAGGGGTCAGGCAAACTCTATTCTATACTGCCAGGCAGTGGCGTCACAAGCGGGGGGCAAGGGGTGCAGCCCGCACCCGGGTGTGACGCCAAAATGTCGGCTGCTCCATAGTGAAAGGAGCCAGGTGCTGCAGTGTGAAAGTCTCCTACAGCACCCAGCTCCTGTCAAAGAACAGGAGCCGACAGCGCAAGAAGACTGTCTTTGGGGGCAGCCCAGCATCTCCGGAGATGACGATTTTCAGGATACCTGTGAAGCCACGCCCCTATATATAAAGGGGGGGGGGTTTAGGCAACTATGACACTATGACTAGTACGCTGTACCCATAGCACCCCAATTGCTTTATTCTCTGTCTACCTCTAATGTAGAGCCTGATAAATGTATTATTACACCATTTTGCCAGATCTTAGTGGCTCCCAGTATACCAATTACAACTCTTCTATATGTATATTTGTGTATTGCACACAGACAAATATTATATATAATACTTTAACCTGTGTTTGACTGCTTTTTTTCTTGCAGGCTATGAATATTGTTACATCTGTGCTGCTTCTGTACGCCAAGGAAGAAGAGGCCTTCTGGCTGTTGGTTGCTCTCTGTGAGCGCATGCTTCCTGACTATTACAATACAAGGGTTGTTGGTACGTGGTGATGAAACTGTTTTGTACTTTTCGTAATTATAATTTTATAACGTTAATGTAATAAAGATTATATATGTTCTTGTTCAACAAGTTGAGCTTCCTTGCACAATGTTGTCCACACAAGTCCTTAAACATATTACTTTAGTTTTAAACTCTTTTGTTTATTATAAAAATACAAATGTAAAATATAAAAATATATATTTTACTAAGGATCTCAATGAGGATCTGCTAATTTTTTTTCATTACAGAGAGTTTTATGACTGATTAGCAAATATCAAGCCAACTGCCTTCTAACACAGTTACTGTACCACAACTATAACTATAAAAGTTATTTTACTATATTTACCTAACCATGGATAGCAAACTGTGGGTGTCCTGTTTAAAGTTCTTTCTACCACTAGGAGCTCTTGTGGATCAAGGCGTGTTTGAGGAGCTGGCCCACGATTATGTGCCTCAGCTTTATGACTGTATGCAAGACCTGGGCGTGATTTCCACCATCTCCCTCTCATGGTTCCTCACTTTATTCCTCAGCGTTATGCCCTTTGAAAGTGCTGTGGTAGTTGTGGATTGTTTTTTCTATGAAGGCATTAAGGTCATATTCCAGCTTGCACTTGCGGTGCTAGAGGCCAACGTGGACAAACTCCTAAACTGTAAAGATGATGGAGAAGCGATGACTGTCTTAGGAAGGTATATTATAAATTGTTCCTCTGTCTCTCAGTGACAGTCTTTCCTAGAGTGTAAATATTGAATTCACAGTCATACCTAGAGGACCTGACTTAGTGATGTACTCTGTAGCGCAGTTCAGATATGTTCCCAATGCCAGCAATAACTTATGCCAGTGGTTCCCAAATGCGGCCCTCGAGGCACCCCAACAGTCCAGGTTTTAGGGATTTCCCTGCTTGTGCACGGATGGTACTATCAAACTGACTGAGGTACTAAGTCACCTGTGCCTAAGCATGGATATCCATAAAACCTGGCCTGTTGAGGTGCCTTAAGAAGAGGGTTTGGAAACCATTGGCATTAGGTATCGCTGGCATTGGTAACAGCAAAGCAAAACCGTGGATGGTGAATGGTAGGTGGCCAGACGTAAACACTAAATAAATAGGCTGTTTCAAGGGAGTATTATGGGAATATCATGGGCATGTTCGTATAAGTGGCTGTGTTCTCAGATGCAGTACTGCAGCCACAGAGGCCATGTTTATCTGCAGCTCAGACGAATACACTGCGTCTGCCATAAGCTGGAGCAAGTGTTGCTGGTTAGAGCCATGATGTGCCGATGGTGAGAGTGATGATGTGCTGATGGTTGGAGTGATGATGTGCCGATGGTTGGAGTGATGATGTGCCGATGGTTGGAGTGATCATATGCTGATGGTGAGAGTGATGATTTGCCGATGGTGAATTGTTTACAACCGCCAGTGGATTTACACCATCCATGGCCGGGGCACACAAGTAAATGGTGAGGCAGAAATTAACATTTGCATATTACTGCAGTCGCAAATATGTAAAAATTTGAAATAGCGAATGCAAATGCATCCACCAATGATTGAGGCCAGAATTTGGTAAAATAAATGGGCAATGTCTCTTTACTTACTATTTTTTTGTTTTTTTGTTATTTTAAAGGTATTTGGATAGTGTAAGTAACAAAGATAGCACATTACCACCAATTCCTCATCTTCACTCCTTGCTCACTGACTCTATGGAGCCTTACCCGGAAGTGGACATATTTGCAGTGATTGCTGACTCTTATCAGGTAACCACCAGTGTACCTTGACTGTTCCCCTTCACTTTTAGTCCACCTATCAGATCTTCCAGCTAGGAAAACCTGCACTGCACATTGATTTTACGCCAAACGCCACAACCATAATCATAAGATTCGGCCCTTGTATCAGCCCCACGCTACAGTAGGTACAAGATATCCATCAGAAACTGGCTTCCCTTCTCTTTACATATGACTAAGAATAACAATAAACCTTTTATACATGCCCACAACACTCTCATGGTACTCCTACAAGGGAGGGTGGTTCCGTGTGGTTGCATTGCCTCCGCCCAATTGCAACCGATAAACGCCCAATTTTACGGAAAGACGGGTGCATCCAAGTACTCAGAGGGAAGTGGTTAAGATACCGCCATTAGTAATCTCGGCGATCAGAATGCCAATGCCGGAACCCCGAGCGGCGGTACAGTGCCGATGCCGGAATACCGGCAAGACAGGCTATTCTTCCTCTGTGGGTGTCTCGCAAGGGGCATTTTATCGCTCGCCCTGTTACCGGCATGCCATTGTCGATATAGTGACTGCCGGCATCCGGTCAGTGGTAATTCATACTGAACTCTTCTCAGAATAAGATTGAGATGGCCAAAAATGCGTAAATTTTCTTCTGCTCGTGCTCTGCATGCAAAACTCACGTCCGTGCACAGAGATCCATCTGACTAAGCATCAGCCTCTTGTGCACAGAGCTCTAGAGAAACATAGGGCCTAATTCAGACCTGATCCAAAATTTTGCAGGACTACGATCAGGCACACTGACATGCGGGGGGACGCCCAGCACAGGGCTAGTCCGCCCTGCATGTCATGCCTGCTCTCCCCCCCACCCTGCAGAAGTACAAAAGCATCGCACAGCGGCGATGCTTGTGCACTTCAGGAGTAGCTACCGGCCAGCGCAGCTTTTGCGTGCTGGGCGGGAGCTATTCGTCGCTGCTTGGGTTGCAGCGGCTGCGTGTGACATCACGCAGCCGCCGCAGCCCGCCCCCCGCACTTCTGAACTGATCGCTGCGCTGCGATGAACGGCAGCGTGCGATCAGGTCAGAATGACCCCCATAGAGAGAAAGAGGGGAGAGGAAGGTGCAGAGACTGGGGCAGGATGTACTAATGAGAAAATGCAGTAAACCCCCGGTTTTCAGGGTTTACCACATTTTCCATATGTACTATGTTCCGGCCGCCTGGTTTTCGCTGCGGAAGGTAATGCCAGTTATAGCTGGCCTTATCCTATAGAAGCCTATGGGCATCTTTTCGCACCTGTGCTGTCAGAGGAATCCGATCGGATCCCTCCCAGAACCCCCCGTGGCCGCCGCGTCACTGTGCATGCGCAGATGGACTCCCGGGTCATAAACCCGGAAGTCCAATAACCGGCGGCCATCGCAAAGGGCAGCTCTTATCGGGAGAGCTGCCCTTTGCGGTACTAATTGCATTTAATAGTACATATGCGATTAGTGTTGTCACAATGTCTGGCGGGATGTACCACAAGAGTTTGGTACATCCCGCCCTTAGAGAGGAGATGGATACAGATAGAGCATAGGAGAGAGGGTGGGTATTCAGGAAGGAAAAGGAAGGGGCGGAGTATTGGTGAGGGAGAAGAGACATTGGTATATCTGCACCACAGCGCATGCCAGCAGCAGAACTCCCAACATGACCCATGTCGGGAAGGACAAAATGCTCTTCTCTTGGACTTTCCTCTTAATTTAGATTGTCATCATCTGTATTGAAACACCTTTCTCATCAACTGACTAGTTCAACACAGGTGACAGCAATCATAAATTAAGGGGAAGCACAGGAACAGAGCATTTTGATCCCTCCTGGAATGGGTCATGTTGGGAAGTATTCAGCAACATTAGTGCTGCTTGTCCGTTTATAGAATGCAGTGAAGCACACCTTTTTCTTTTTTTAATCTGGAAATTCTACACCAGAGGTTCTCAAATACAGTCCTCAAGGCACCCCAACGGTCCAGGCTGTAAGTATATCCAAGCTTGGCCACAGGTGACTCGGTCAATTTGATTTAACCATCTGTGCTGAGCAATTGATATACTTAAAACCTCGACCGTTGGGGTGCTTTGAGGACTGTATTTGAGAACCTCTGTTTTACGTTGCTTGTTCATGACCGGATCCCGGCGAGGGTTAAGGTTAGGCTGCTGGGTGGGGTGAAGGGGGGTTAAGGTTTAGGCATCACCGGGGAGGGTTAGTTTGCCAGACCACTGCAGTGCGACCCTGAATTACAATGCAGTGACACCCTGGTCCCATCATTTTCTATTGCAATCTATCTGATTTGTCAGATTACACTATACACCTGGAAAGCAATGTACTTACAACTGGCAGACACAAACTGGAAATAATATACAGTACGCACAGTAAATCAAACACTATCAACATCACAAAACAGAACTTATGTATAGTACATGCTCTTGTATTATGGTATTATAGCAATATCCATTTTTGGGAAGTTCACGAATGAGGAAAAAACAAAATATTTTTTTTAATTGAATGTGTTGTGCATTTTGATTACACAGCTATTGATTTAAAAAAAAAATGTAAAACTGGAAAATAGTTCTATAATTACAAAAGGATACTTTAAAAATCCACAAAAGCAACTTAGGGATCTATTTATGAAGCAGTGAATAGACCCATAATTGTGCTAAGGAAAAAACTACTTACTAATCACAAAGAGGTTATTTAGAGGTTTGCCATTATTTCTTTGCAAAACACAGAAAATTTACCTATCAACATATTTGATAAAATTGTCCTTTTTTTACATACTGTATATATTTGCCACTGCAGAAATTTGGATCAATACGAGCAGATCTTATAGAACAAATGAGATTCAAACAAAGACTAAAAGTGATACAGACCCTTGAGGACACTACAAAACGTAATGTGGTATGTGTTTTTACCAAGGATTTTAGTTTGATTATGTTTTTAGTGTCTGCATGTGTATATGTAGTCTGTTTGCTCCGTTCTCAGCTGGAGGGCATTCCGAGTTGATCGCTCGCCCGCAACTTTTTGCAGCGCTGCGATCAGGTTAAATCTCTGCAAAACTGCGTATGCACCGCAATGCGCAGGCGTGTCGTACGGGTGCAAAGAGGATCGGTGCTGGGCGATGGATTTAACGAAGAATCCATTTGCACAGCTGATCGCAAGGTGATTGACAGAAAGAGGGCGTTTGTGGGTGTCAACTGACCGTTTTCTGGGAGTGTTTGGAAAAATGCAGGCGTGTCCAAGTGTTTTCAGGGCGGGTGTCTGACGTCAATTCCGAGACCGGACAGGCTGAAGTGATCACAGCGGCTGAATTAGTCCAGAGCTACTCAGAAACTGCAAAAAACTTTTCTGTGCTGTCGGCTGCAAAAGCGTTTGCGCACTTGCAAAGCGAAAATACACTCCCCCATAGGCGGCGACTATCTGATCGCAGCACAGCAAAAAGGTGCTAGCGAGCGATCAACTGGGAATGACCCCCTTAGTACCAACCTCTAGTGTAAGGTCAACTGAGCTCCACCAGTGAATTACCCCAGTTTCTTATGAACTTCATTGTCAGTGACCCTATTGGCAGTTCACTTTTAAGGCAGGTCTATGCTTCCGCCCTGTGACGCAGTCTGTTCTACTTGCTTGAAGCTGGGTACACATTGGAACGATGTCAGGCCGTTTTACCATTTTGGAATGACAAATCTACATTGCAGTGTATATGGGTGATTGTGTGCCTTTTCTAACGACGGATGATAGGTTTGATGTGCTGCACCTAGCTATATTGCCAGTGACCTTGTTTATGCTACTGAAGGATGGAACATGATCATTCCATCCTTCATTAAAGTCGTCCCAGTGTGTACCAAGTATATACGCTTAAGGGCATTCGTTCCAATGTCGGAACGAATAGCCGTCACTGCAGTGGGTATCCAGCTTTAGGTTATCTGAAAGGAAACAATGCAGCGGGAAATCAGTAGTCCGTGTCGGACTGTAGCATGAAGGGTCTACCGGGGGAATGCAGCATTAAGAAACCATGCTTAAAGAGTGTGGCCTGCCACCATAGAGGCTCGTCCAACCATTAGAGAGGACATGTCTTGCAGACAACATGGCACAAATGGATAAATTTGGCACCATCCATGTACTAGGGGGTCACTACACTACACATTAAGAAAACCTACTGATAACTACAGCATACATGGAATAGCATAAAAGTTGTAGCTGCAAAAAGCACTCACTGCTGTACCTTCAACAAGAACATAACAAAAAAACATTTAGAAAATGAAAATATATTTTTAAAATATGTTACTATTGCATGTTCAGATGACAAATGTGCAACAGCATTAAAAAAAGTTATTAAAACAGGCAAATGATACCTTCTAAGGGGTCTGTTTATCACTAATCGCATACTCAATGCGATCTGGGCATGATAGTACCCAGAATCTCACTGCAGTCTGCATTTACAATGGGCATAACACTGTATCAATGATCAGTCTTCGGGACAGGTGAGTGGTTGCGGGACTCCTGCGCATGCGTGGTCCTGCCGACTACACATACACCAGTGGCAGGTTGGATTCCGAAGAAACCCTCTGCCAGCTAAATCTGCAATCAGTAGCCCATAGTCTACAACGGGCTAACGCCATCTTGCGATGGCTTTAGCTGTGGGAGCCAAGCTTAGGAATGTTTTGCATTTCAGAGCATGGTAAATATGACAGCATCACATACCCCAGAGAAACATATGAGGGTTGCGGTTGCAGACGGAAATTAAAGGATTGAAGCAGATATCGGCGACATCTGTTGCAATCCCATCTTAATATAGTACATGGGGGTGATACTAAATATTTCCGGTTACCCCTGAAAATGGGTGTTTTCTGGGAATAGGCTGCAAAAATGTAATTATAAATGGGCCCCAATGAGTGAATCATTTGAAATGTACTTGTAGCATCAGTCTTAGCCATTGCGGGACTTTTACCAGCATATAGTATGTCTTTCTGGTCTGTGTACACACTTTGAAAAATGTATCAATATAAAAATACTGTATAGTGTTTGTCATTTCAGTTTTCATTTCCTCCTGTAATGCCAGAATGCTATATTTTACAGCTGTTGGAATTTTAATATGCAGCTTTTGATTCTCAGCAAATTGCTCAACATGACTGTCTGCCTTCATATCATGGCAATTACAAATGATCAAGGCAGAGTGTTAAACACATACAGGTCCCTGTGAAGTGCAAAAAGTCAACTCATACCGATCACAATACTTACTGGATTGGGATCTGGCAGAGTTACTTCAAAAGTGCCCAATACTGGAGAGAGATCTGTAAAAGTGTGAAGGTGTAATGTATAGGCTACTGTACAATGGCTAATTGCATCAAAAGATGGTATTAGCTATCAGAAGTCATGCAATATATACCAAATTCATTACGCTCCGAAACGCTAAGCTTGATTGCTTGACAGTACTGCAGTCCCCATAGACTACGGCTGTGCCAATCTAATATAGAGGCTCCATGGTAAATATCGCAAATATCTGCTGCAGTAGGCCATTAATACATCAGGACATACTTTAAAAATGTGGAAATTTTAGGATTTTTGGCAAATTTGCTTAATAAATTATAATTAAAAAATATTAAATTAGATCCTCAGTGAAATCCACCAGCAGCCACATACAGTGGTTCTGCATTTAGGGTCAGCCATAAGAATTATGGTCTCCCTGACAATCTGTTGTGTGCGGTGCACCTCTGAGATTAATATATTTTTTATATTCAGTTGTTTAATGAATAAAATGAGGTTTTCAGCTATAATTTTATTCCGTTTAAGGGTGAGTAAAACAAACAATCGGTGGGTTACAACACAGCCCCTTTTACCCATTTATCAAATCTTTCTTTATAATGCACGTTCTTACAGTAATAACCACAAGCCCCTGGACTTGTGTCCGCTATGTCCATGCCCTGGAAAAGGGGTGGCCGCTTATGGCAAATTCTCCCTGGATACAAGCAGCCCACTGTCAGTGTAGCATTGGCGTCTCAGTGGTTGTATAGCTGTCGATAATAAAACCTTTTTCTTTCTGCTAGGTCCGCACTATTGTGACTGACACGGCATTCACTATTGATGAGCTGGAAGAACTGTATGCACTTTTTAAGGTAAGTAAAATACTGGGCTAACCAAAGTATTTAAACATGTTCCAGTTTCTCTGTTTTCCTATGGTTAAACTCCAATCTCTTTGAGTGCACAATGGACAACGGCCCTGTGACTTAGGGATCTATTTACTAAGCCTTGGATGGAGATAAAGTCGCTGGAGATAACGTACCAGCCAATCAGCTCCTAACTGCTATGCCACAGGCTGTGTTTGAAAAATGACAGTTAGGAGCCGATTGGCTGGTACTTTATCTCCAGCGACTTTATCTCCGTCCAAGGCTTAGTAAATAGACCCCTTATTCACTTGTTGCCCCTTCTCTTTAAAATATCTAATCCTGATGGATCTAATCTCTACATATGGAAATTCTAGGAGCATGAGTGTACCAAGCCCACGTTTAGCAGAGAACACTGTATTCCTCCTTTAAGAAGTTATTATATTGTGTAACTCTGTAGATGCTGCCACCTTAACATGCAGATCTATTGTATTTGCTTAACGCAAAAGTGACACATTTGTTACAGATATAAGCTTATGTGTGCCTTGCTGACCTGACAGGCGCCTGTTTATTGTGAGCACTGGACCCCAGATGCTGGGCTGCCCCCAGAGGCTCTGGCTGCGCTGCAGCATCCAGCTCCCAGTCACTGCAGAGGAGCCGCCATCTTGGTGATAATTGGGTACAGTCTGTACCCCCCTTGTGATGCCTCTGTGCTATGGTATCGGATCTCTCAGGAAAGACACAATAGTAATGGTTCAGTAATACTTTTGTTTTACATAGGGCCTTACTCCACCTGACAGAACCTGCAACTTCCACAACAGTTTCTTTTGGATAATGTACAACTACAACTTCACCCCTGAGGCTCTCTGCAGCCTCTTTTAGCCCCATTCTCATGACCAGACATGGGTCACCACCCCCAGTCAGAGTCACTGTCCGCTTTCTGCATAGATTTCGATCAGTTAATATATCTGGGTGGTATAGTGACTGTTATCATAAGAAAGGGCAGATTGGTCAAAGCGTGAAGAGAGATAAAGTGCCACCCAATCAGCTCCTGTCATGTTTCAAACATGCCTGTAATGTGACAGAAGCTAATTGGTTGGTACTTTAGATCTCTCCTGGCTTTGATAAATCTGCCCGCAGTATTTTACTTTGTCCCTATTTTGGTTAAAGGTTCCTTAAAGTCTGATGATGTCCCTTAAGAACAATAGGTACTTTTCAATTTAAAAGTAGGCTTGAACATACGTACAACACTGGACTTCCAGTTCTTGTCAGTCCTGGTGATTTGTATAGGTTAGGGTATTTGGAGTGAGTTAGCTGGTGGAGAGGTTCCCTGTCCTGTATTTTTAAAACCTTGGAGTTGATGTATCAAGCAGTGAAAAAAAGTGTGCAAGTGTACCAGTGGAGGAGTTGCCCATAGCAACCAATCAGCCTCTACCTATCGTTTTATAGACTGTACTTGATAGATTCTACCTTGAAGCTGATTGATTGATATGGGCAATTTCTCCTCTCTTTTCACTGCTTGATACATCAATTCCCATTAGGGCTGGATTAAGGGGAGGGGGGCAGGGGTGGCTGTCCCAGGGCCCCCACATATTAGGGGCCCCAACATGTACTTTTTGCAATTGGAGCAGTATCCCTCTGGCAGCTCAGCTGTTCATTATGGGGCTTTACTAGCAATTTTAGTAGTGCCCCCCCCCCCCCCCCCCCAGCCTTAATCCGGCACTGACCCCCATATATTTACAACATAAGTAGCAAAGGCAACATACCTACCAATCTAACATTAATACCAACAATACTGGCAACATTACATATGCTATTAATATAACCGTATCCCCAATATTCATCACAAAAGGCAGCAAGGATTATCACTGGTCATATAGCAATACTGAGAAGCAAGGGAAGACAGTGTCTGTGCTACTACTCTGGATGAGAGGACATACAGGATCAGTGTTGGACTGGGACATGAAGGGCCCACCGGGGGAATGCTTCTGTAGGGGCCCATGCTTAAAGGTGTAGCCAGGTTCCAATGGGTGCGTGGCCAGCCACCACAGAGGTTTGGCTAACCATTACATGTCCTGTGCCCCTTGGGAAATATATTATAAACCAAATTATTGTGAAGTATAATGTATCATATGTATAATGCATAAATCCAGTGTACTAGGATAGTCTGGAACTTGATCCCTAGAGGAGGAGGAGGGCCCACAGGCAGTAGGGCCCACCAGTGGTTTCCCCTGTTCCCCTGTGGGCCAGTCCGACGCTGTACAGGATTAATGACAGGCTGGTGTTCTGTCATCATGTCACTCTGTAAAGGTGAATTTTTACATTTAGAATTGACCATGTAAATATCCTATTATTTCAGGCTGAGCACCTGACCAGCTGCTACTGGGGTGGTAACAACAGCTTCATTGAACGTCATGACCTTGCCCTTCCTTATCTTGAACAATACCGCATAGACTTCCAACAATTCAAGAGCATGTTTGTCCTGCTCTTTCCATGGGCATGTGGTACGCACACAGATACCATGGCTGTCCGTCTCTTCAGGCTTCTAGATGAGAATGGGGACTGTCTGATCAACTTCCGAGAGTTTGTCTCTGGGCTAAGTGAGTATAACTTTGGAGAGTATACTTTTTGGACAGTTGTAACCAGTGTTGCGTCACGCTGTTCATTAACTATAATTTCTCATAATATTACTTTAGTATATACTAGCTGGAGTACCCAGCGTTGCCCGGGATTTTAAGAATGGTTGTTTACAAAAATGAATGTAAATATTAAACACACAGTATAAATAATATAGTATAAAAAAAGCATGTAAAATGTTATACACATCAATACACTGAAAACCCAATGTGCTGCTGGGGGACCATGCTACTTCCACTATATAACTCTCAGTGTGTGGGTTCGTGCTACCTCCATTCCCCTCCTCACATCATGTCACTGCAGCCCTGTCATCACTGACATATCATGCATGTCCTGATATACTCTGTGCTGCTGGGCCACCCCTAGGGGTGCTAGTGGTGTGTTACCCCCACAGTGTTTGTTCCCAGAGTGTAAGTAATATGTGTAGCAAGTTTGGGGTAAATTGCTCCAGGCATTCCAGAGTTATGCTGTCTACTGACATACTCTGTGCTGCTGTTCCACCCCTAGGGGTGCTAGCGGTGTTTGACCCCCACATTGTTTTTTTCCCTAGTGTAAGTCATATGTGTACCCAGTTTGTTGTAAATTGGTCTAGCCATTCGGGATGTATGCTGTATCCTGAAATACTCTGTGCCGCTCTGCCACCCCTAGGGGTGCTACGGTTGTCTAACCCCCACAGAGTTTGTTCCCAGATTGTAAGTGAGATGTGTACCAAGTTTGGTGTAAATTGCACCAGGCCTTCCATAGTTTTGCTGTATCCTGAAATACTCTGTGCTGCTGTCCCACCCCTAGGGGTGATAGGAGTGTTTAACCCTCACAGAATTTGTTCCAAGATTTTAAGTCAGATGTGTATCAAGTTTGGTGTAAATTGCTCCAGGCCTTCCACAGTTTTGCTGGACATACTCTGTGCTGCTGTCCCACCCCTAGGGGTGCTCGGGGTGTCTGACCCCATAGTGTTTGTTTCCAGAGTGTAAGTCATATACGGATGGTGTAATGGTTAGCATTACTGCCTCACAGCACTGAGGTCATGGGTTCGATTTCCACCATGGCCCTAACTGTGTGGAGTCTGTATATTCTCCCCGTACTTGCGTGGGTTTCCTCCGGGTACTCCGGTTTCCTCCCACAATCCAAAAATATACTGGAAGGTTAATTGACTTCCAACAAAAATTAACCCTAGTGTGAATGTGTGTGCGTGTACATGTGGTAGGGAATATAGATTGTAAGCTCCACTGGGGCAGGGACTGATGTGAATGGGCATATATTCTCTCTGTACAGCGCTGCAGAATATGTGTGCGCTATATAAATAACTGGTACTAAATAATAAATATGTGTATCAAGTTTGTTGTAAATTGCTGCAGGCATTCCAGAGTTATGCTGTCTGCTGAAATACTCAGTGCTGCTGCCTCACCCCTAATGGTGCTGGGGTGTTTTCCTCCCACTGTGTTTGTTGGCAGATTGTAAGGCATATGTGTACCAATATTTGAGTACATGGGTCCAGCAATTCCGGAGTTATGCTGTTTCCTGATATACTCTGTGCTGCTGTCTGCCCCCCTAGGGGTGCTAGGGATTTCAAATTGTTTTAGTTGCGCCTGCCATGTTTTAATACGCTTGTATGTGAAATTTCACAATCTTCGCTTGTAAACTGTGGATTTGTATAGAAAGACAGACAGAAGGACAAATTTTAATTTTTATATAGTAGATTAATGTATATTACTAATAACTCTTACATTAGTAATAACGTTAATGTAACTGTCAAATCCATCTTATACTGACACTTGTGCAATGCTTAACTCGTATGCATAATATTTAGCGTACAGCATATATGGGTCTGGGGCAGAGATATGGCAGTCGTTGTAACACATTGGGCGAGATGCAGGAAGCTTAATATGCGGCCAAACCTCCGAAAATGCAGTTTCCGGAGGTTTGGCTGTGCCCCAAGCTTCGGAATGCGATAGATTCCAGGGCTTGGATGTGGTGGGCAACGCAGTCTTCAGATGGCGTTGCCCAATAGAAGCCTATGGGCTTCTATCGCACTTCCCCTTCTAAGAGGGAAATAATAAAAAGAAACACACAAGGTTATATACAATGTTCTTTAAATATTGACCCAGCAAAATCTCTTTCAGTGCTTTTATTAAATAGAAAAATCTTCTTCCTCTGTGTAGTCCAATTGGAAATGAACTAAAAATGCTGTTACATACCTCCCAACTGACTGATTTCCTTGTGACAGTCCTGATGTGAGGGCTCTCTCCTGCTATCACAGTTGGGAGTGCACTGTACCAGTCTGCATGCCAATTCAGGTTTCCCTGGTACCCATACCAAGTGAAAAAGTTGATTGTAGTCAACCAGAGTAGGATAAGGGGCAACCTTTCTCTTTCAGCACTAGCCATGCCCCTAGGATATTACCACACACCCTCCATGATACTGGCATACCTCTCCATGACGAGTCCTTGCTCCCCGTACCGCTTCTTACACACATAGGAGCAGATGTATTAACCTGGAGAAGGCATAAGGAAGTGATAAACCCGTGATATGTGCAAGGTGATAAACGCACCAGCCAAGCAGCTTCAATATGTAAATGAACAGTTAGGAGCTGATTGGCTGGTGCGTTTATCACCTTGCACTTATCACTGGTTTATCACTTCCTTAATTAACTGTCAATAGTTGCTCAGCTGATCACATACCGCTCTATTACTTTGGTTATCAGTATATTTCACAGAAGGGCTCCGTAAAGAGGCCGTTTTTCTTTGTAATGTGATTTGTTCATTAATTTCCAGTAGGGTTATGGCTAATACTTTTTATGGACTGCTTCAGGAAAGAAGATTATTATTTAAGTGAAATGTACTGTGTTGTAACCCTGTCTTTGTCTCTCGTAAAGCAATTGTGGAGCATTAGCATGCTGGTGCTTGTAGTTCCTCAAGTGCCTGTAAGCATTAAAAAGCAGTGGCTGTTAAAGCTTGAAGAGGTCATTGGGTGCCGAGTAGGCCAGTGTTTTCATTTTATGGTTGGGGAAACTTTTTTATGTTATTAATTTATTTTATAACACATAAAAGAAATGCGTTCAGCGTTTCCCTAGTCAGCCACTGGAGATTCCAGCACTTGACATTTGCTGGTAAGAAATAGATCAGCATGAAAAAAGTCCATGAAGCAATGATTTAGGAAATTATGTAGGTGCTGTGGATGACTGGATTTCAATGTTTGCTATGCATTAATATATTCTATTATAATAGTGAGCTATATTACATACCAGAAAGCTTTACACCACTGGCGGTTAAAGCCCTGGATTGTGTTTGCTGTTGAGTTGATACATATAGGGGTATATTCAATAAGTGTCGGATCCATTCCGACATACATTTGTTGGAATAGATCCAACAAGGGCTATTCAATGAACGGCCAGATCCGACTGTCGGATTTGAGCCAAATCGGACTGTCGGATTTGGACGTTCCCGGTGTCCTGTCCTGCTGCTGCTGTCAGCAGGGAGAGCTGGCGGCGGGGGAATATGTCTGCGGCGACGGGGGGTGATGTCGGC
The DNA here is from genome assembly GCF_028390025.1 of Pseudophryne corroboree. Taxonomy (NCBI): domain Eukaryota; kingdom Metazoa; phylum Chordata; class Amphibia; order Anura; family Myobatrachidae; genus Pseudophryne; species Pseudophryne corroboree. Next base: position 941,193,535 of record NC_086444.1, on the reverse strand, counting down.
GGCTGCGGGGGGAGGCGCTCCCGGGAGTGAGGTGCCTGACCGGGGGGATGCCCTGCTCAATCCGACTTTTTACAAAAAACTGCCCAAATTGAATAGGTCAGAACCCCTTCTGACACAAATCTGTTGGAAGCTGTCGTCTTTCCGAGAAGACAACAGCTTCCGACAGCTATTGAATACGGCCGTTAGTACCAAAAAAAAGCCCCCTCCCAAAAAACACACACACACATATATATATATATATATATATATATATATATATATGTGTGTGTATATGTATGTGTATGTATATATGTATATATATATATATTACTCTGACGTCCTAAGTGGATGCTGGGACTCCGTAAGGACCATGGGGATTAGCGGCTCCGCAGGAGACTGGGCACAACTAAAGAAAGCTTTAGGACTACCTGGTGTGCACTGGCTCCTCCCACTAAGACCCTCCTCCAGACCTCAGTTAGATTCTTGTGCCCGGCTGAGCTGGATGCACACTAGGGGCTCTCCTGAGCTCCTAGAAAGAAAGTATATTTTAGGTTTTTTATTTTACAGTGAGATCTGCTGGCAACAGACTCACTGCAGCGAGGGACTAAGGGGAGAAAAAGCGAACCTACCTAACTGGTGGTAGCTTGGGCTTCTTAGGCTACTGGACACCATTCGCTCCAGAGGGATCGACCGCATGGAACCGGCCATTGATGTTCGGTCCCGGAGCAGCGCCGCCGGCCCCCTTACAGAGCCAGAAGCAAGAAGTGTTCCGGAAAATCGGCGGCAGAAGACTTCAGTCTTCACCAAGGTAGCGCACAGCACTGCAGCTGTGCGCCATTGCTCCTCATGCACACCTCACACTCCGGTCACTGATGGGTGCAGGGCGCTGGGGGGGGGGGGGCGCCCTGAGCAGCAATATAAACACCTTGCCTGGCAAAATCATCACAATATATAGCCCCAGAGGCTATATATGTGATAAATACCCCTGCCAGAATCCATAAAAAAGCGGGAGAAAAGTCTGCGAAAAAGGGGCGGAGCTATCTCCCTCAGCACACTGGCGCCATTTTCTCTTCACAGTGCAGCTGGAAGACAGCTCCCCAGGCTCTCCCCTGTAGTTTTCAGGCTCAAAGGGTTAAAAAGAGAGGGGGGGCACTAAATTTAGGCGCAATATTGTTTATACAAGCAGCTATTGGGGGAAAAATCACTCAGTTATAGTGTTAATCCCTGCATTATATAGCGCTCTGGTGTGTGCTGGCATACACTCTCTCTGTCTCCCCAAAGGACTTTGTGGGGTCCTGTCCTCAGTCAGAGCATTTCCTGTGTGTGTGCTGTGTGTCGGTACGGCTGTGTCGACATGTGGGATGAGGAAGGTTACGTGGAGGTGGAGCAGAGGCCGATAAATGGGATGTCGCCCCCTGTGGGGCCGACACCTGAGTGGATGGATAGGTGGAAGGTATTAACCGACAATGTCAACTCCTTACATAGAAGGCTGGATGACGTAAAACAGCTGTGGTACAGCCGGCTTCTCAGCCCGCGCCTGCCCAGGCGTCTCAAAGGCCATCAGGGGCTCAAAAAAGCGCCCGTTACCTCAGATGGCAGACACAGATGTCGACACGGAGTCTGACTCCAGTGTCGACGAGGTTGAGACATATACACAATCCACTAGGAACATCCGTTACATGATCTCGGCAATGAAAAATGTGTTACGCATTTCTGACATGAACCCAAGTACCACATAAAAGGGGTTTTATTTTTGGGGAGAAAAAGCAGCCAGTGTTTTGTTCCTCCATCAGATGAATGAATGAAGTGTGTAAAGTAGCGTGGGTTCCCCCGATAAGAAACTGGTAATTTCTAAAAAGTTACTGATGGCGTACCCTTTCCCGCCAGAGGATAGGTCACGTTGGGAGATATCCCTTAGGGTGGATAAGGCGCTCACATGTTTGTCAAAAAAGGTGGCACTGCCGTCTTAGGATACGGCCACCTTGAAGGAGCCTGCTGATAAAAAGCAGGAGGCTATCCTGAAGTCTGTATATACACACTCAGGTTATATACTAAGACCTGCAATTGCCTCAGCATAAATAGTGCTGCTGCAGCGTGGTCTGATACCCAGTCAGATAATATTAATACTCTAAGACAGGGATAATAGTTTGCTAACATAGAGCATATTAAAGACGTCGTCTTAGATATAAAGGATGCACAGAGGGATATTTGCCGGCTGGCATCCAGAATTAATGCAATGTCCATTCTGCCAGGAGGGTATTAGAAACCCGGCAGTGGACAGGTGATGCTGCCTATAAAAGGCACATGGAGATTCTGCCTTAAAAGGGTGAGGAATTGTTTGGGGATGGTCTCTGGGACCTCGTATCCACAGCAACAGCTGGGAAGAAATTTTTTTACCTCAGGTTTCCTCACAGCCTAAGAAAGCACTGTATTTTCAGGTACAGTCCTTTCGGCTTCAGAAAAGCAAGCGGGTCAAAGGCGCTTCCTTTCTGCACAGAGACAAGGGAAGAAGGAAAAAGCTGCACCAGCAGCCAGTTCCCAGGATCAAAAATCTTCCCCCGCTTCCTCTGAGTCCACCGCATGACGTTGTGGCTCCACAGGTGGAGACAGGTGCGGTAGGGGCGCGTCTCGGGAACTTCAGGGACCAGTGGGCTTGCCCACAGGTGGATCCCTAGGTTCTGCAAATAGTATCACAGGGATACAGGCTGGAGTTCGAGGCGACTCCCCCTCGCCGTTACCTCACATCAGCCTTGCCTGCTGCCCTCGGAGAAAGGTAGTACTGGTGGCAATTCACAAGCTGTACTTCCAGCAGGTGAAATCAAGGTACCCCTCCTTCAACAAGGCCGGGGTTACTATTCCAAAATGTTGTGGTACCGAAACCAGACGGTTCGGTGAGACCCATTCTAAAATTGAAAGCCTTGAACACTTATATACGAAGGTTCAAGTTCAAAATGGAATCGCTCAGGGCGATTATTGCAAGCCTGGAGAATTTCATGGTATCACTGGACATCAAGGATGCTTACCTGCATGTCCCTATTTACCCTCTTCACCAGGAGTACCTCAAAATTGTGGTACAGGATTGTCATTACCAATTCCAGACGTTGCCGTTGGTCTGTCCCCGGCACTGAGGTATTTACCAAGGTAATGGCCGAAATAATTATCCCGTACTTGGACGATCTCCTTATAAAGGCGAGGTCCAGGGAGCAGTTGTTCGGCGGAGTAGCACTATCTCGGGAAGTGCTACAACAGCACGGCTGGATTCTGAATATTCCAAAGTCGCAGCTGGTTCCTACGACGCGTCTACTGTTCCTGGGTATGGTTCTGGACACAGAACAGGATAAAAAGGGTTTCTCCCGGAGGAGAAGTCCAAGGAGTTGTCGTCTCTAGACAGAGACCTCCTAATACGTATACAGGTGTCGGTGCATCAATGCACGCGAGCCCTGGGAAGGATGGTAGCTTCTTACGAAGAAATTCCATTCGCCAGGTCCCATGCAAGGATTTTCCAGTGGGATCTGTTGGACAAGTGGTCCGGGTCGCATCTTCAGATGCATCGGCGGATAACCCGGTCTCCAAGGGCCAGGGTGTCGCTGTTGTGGTGGCTGCAGAGTGCTCATCTTCTAGGGGGCCGCAGATTCGGCATACAGGACTGGGTCCTGGTGACCACGGATGCCAGCCTTCGAGGCTGGGGGGCAGTCACACAGGGAAGAAACTTCCAAGGCTATGGAAAAGTCAGGAGACTTCCCTACACCATAAATATTCTGGAACTAAGGGCCATTTACAATGCCCTAAGTCAGGCTAGACCCTGCTTCAACACCAGCCGGTGCTGATTCAGTCAGACAACATCACGGCGGTCGCTCATGTAAACCGACAGGGCGGCACAAGAAGCAGGATGGCGATGGCAGAAGCCACAAGGATTCTCCGATGGGCGGAAAATCATGTGTTAGCACTGTCAGCAGTGTTCATTCCCGGAGTGGACAACTGAGAAGCAGACTTTCTCAGAAGACACGACCTCCATCCGGGAGAGTGGGGACTTCATCCAGAAGTTTTCCAAATGATTGTACACCGTTGGGAAAGGCCACAGGTGGACATGATGGCGTCCCGCCTCAACAAAAAGCTACAAAGATATTGCGCCAGGTCAAGGGACCCTCAGGCGATAGCTGTGGACGCTCTGGTAACACCGTGGGTGTACCAGTCGGTGTATGTGTTCCCTTCTCTGCCTCTCTTACCCAGGGTAATGAGAATAATAAGAAGGAGAGGAGTAAGAACTATACTCATTGTTCCGGGTTGGCCAAGAAGAGCTTGGTAACCAGAACTCCAAGAAATGATCTCAGAGGACCCATGGCCTCTGCCGCTCAGACAGGACCTGCTGCAGCAGGGGGCCTGTCTGTTCCAAGACGTACCGCGGCTGCGTTTGACGGCATGGCGGTTGAACGCCGGATGCTGAAGGAAAAGGGCATTCCGGAGGAAGTTATCCCTACGCTATTTAAAGCTAGGAAAGAAGTGAACGCAAACCATTATCACCGCATATGGTGGAAATATGTTGCGTGCTGTGAGGCCAGGAAGGCCCCAAAGGAGAAATTTCAGCTAGGTCGATTTCTGCACTTCCTACAGTCAGAGGTGACTATGGGCCTAAAATTGGGTTCCATGAAGGTCCAGATTTCGGCTCTATCGATTTTCTTCCAAAATAGAACTGGCTTCACTGCCTGAAGTTCGGACTTTTGTTAAGGGAGTGCTGCATAGTCAGCCCCCGTTTGTGCCTCAAGTGGCACCATGGGATCTCAACGTGGTGTTGGATTTCCTGAAGTCGCATTGGGTTGAGCCACTTAAATCCGTGGAGCTACAATACCTCACGTGGAAAGTGGTCATGCTGTGGGCCGTGGCGTATGCCAGGCGTGTATCAGAATTGGCGGCTTTGTCATACAAAAGCCCTTATCTGTATTTTATATGGATAAGGCGGAATTGAGGACTCGTTCCCAATTCCTTCCTGAGGTGGTATCAATTTTTCATGTGAACCAACCTATTGTGGTGCCTGCGGCTACTTGGGACTTGGAGGATTCCAAGTTACTGGACGTAGTCAGGGCCCTGAAAAGTATATGTTTCCAGGACGGCTGGAGTCAGGAAAACTGACTCGCTATTTATCCTGTATGCACCCAACAAGCTGGGTGCTCCTGCTTCTAAGCAGACTATTGCTCGCTGGATCTGTAGCACGATTCAACTTGCACATGCTGCGGCTGGACTGCCGCACCCTAAATCTGTAAAAGCCCATTCCACGAGGAAAATGGGCTTTTCTTGGGCGGCTGCCCGAGAGGTCTCGGCTTTACAACTTTGCCGAGCTGTTACTTGGTCGGGTTCAAACATTTTTGCAACAGTCTACAAGTTTGATACCCTGGCTGAGGAGGACCTAGAGTTTGCTCATTCGGTGCTGCAGAGTCATCCGCACTCTACCGCCCGTTTGGGAGCTTTGGTATAATCCCCATGGTCCTTACGGAGTCCCAGCATCCACTTAGGACGTCAGAGAAAATAAGATTTTACTCACCGGTAAATCTATTTCTCGTAGTCCGTAGTGGATGCTGGGCGCCCATCCCAAGTGCGGATTGTCTGCAATACTTGTTTATAGTTATTGCCTAACTAAAGGGTTATTGTTGAGCCATCTGTTGAGAGGCTCAGTTATATTTCATACTGTTAACTGGGTATAGTATCACGAGTTATACGGTGTGATTGGTGTGGCTGGTATGAGTCTTACCCGGGATTCAAAATCCTTCCTATTTGTGTCAGCTCTTCCGGGCACAGTATCCTAACTGAGGTCTGGAGGAGGGTCTTAGTGGGAGGAGCCAGTGCACACCAGGTAGTCCTAAAGCTTTCTTTAGTTGTGCCCAGTCTCCTGCGGAGCCTCTAATCCCCATGGTCCTTACGGAGTCCCAGCATCCACTACGGACTACGAGAAATAGATTTACCGGTGAGTTAAATCTTATTTTATATATATATATATATATATATATATATAAAATGACTACTATGACATTGTTGGATTAAAATTTGCAGGATATAAGTGTCCTTTGGTGGTAAAAGGTAACTGCAATATTTCAATATTTCGTGCTATATAGGGTGATTGCCCCCTAGTGGCCAGGGTACAATTTTAATGAAAATAACATAATGGGCCTAATTCTGAGGTGGAGTAAAGCAAAAAAGAGCAAGTAACTTTGCACCTAGATAAACCATGTTACACTGCAAGGGGAGCATATACATTGATTATTTTTGCATGTAGGTTAAATACTGGCTGCTTTTACATGTAGCCCCCAAATGCTGGACAGTTTTATTATTACATTGTAATGCAGATGGTATTCGGATTACAGGTCATCATAGACAAAAGGTCGACATAGCAATGGTCAACACAGGAAAAGTTTGACAATTTATTGACTTTTTTTCATACTTATGATCCATGTGAACTACAATTGGGAATAGTTACCTGTGCCGAGCGCATCGGTCGCAGAGTGAGGCACCTTGCCAAAGCCGCTCGTCGTGTGAGGCAATGTGGTGCACTAATTGGGGTTCCCAGTCACCTTACAGAGTAACTGACACCCAAAAAAAAACCTCACATTGACCTTTTTTCGTGCCTACCTTTTCCGTGTCGACCATTTTGTCATGTCAACCTTTTTCATGTTTTTCGCCTTGTGCATGTCGACCTTTTGGGGTCGACTTATACAGCCATACCCATTCAGATTTGTGTTTGGACACACCCCTTTTAAATCTGCTCCACCTGCAGTGCAGCGTGGTGTTACCAAGTTACTTGCTTTGTTGTTTACTTGGCTCCCAATCAGCCCCATAATGTCTGCAGCTGTCAGCATGTATCCATGTAGTTGATTACCATGGTAATGTTTTAGCGCATACTGGATCCGTAGAGGGTGGGTGGGGTTATGTGCATGTATAGTGAGCAGAGGTGTTTGATCTCATAAAAGCCAGTTTATTACCAATGTAATGCCAGCATAAAAACCTTACAGTCAGAGCCGGCCCTAGGCATAGGCAAACTAGGCAAATGCCTAGGGCATTTGGTATGCCTAGGGGCATCAGCAGCTTCTGCTGATTAAAATGATATGCGGCATGCCTATATTCTGTGTGTAGCATTTCATATGCAGATACAGCCACAGTCTCACACAGTATATAGGCATGCTGCATATCATTTTGATCAGCAGAAGCTGCTTCTGCATCCTAGCCACTTAGCAATGAAAATAAGATACATTTTCATCAAAAAAAGGTGCCCGACGTTAGCATTAAGGCAATATTTATGAGGACACATCTGTATCCAAGCAGAGGTAGAGGTCACAGTGTTAGCGGCCGTGTGAGTGCTGTGTGTGAGTGTGTTGGTTGTGCAGTAGTGTTCGGCATATGTGTAAGGGGCATTTTGTGTGTCATGTGTAAAAATGCATTAATAATGTGCGGCATATCTGTAAGGGGCACTGTGTGTCATTATGTGTATAAGGGCGTTAATTATGTGCGGCATATATATAAAAGGGGTACTATGTGTGTCATTATGTGTATAAGGGCATTAATAATGTGCGGCATATGTGTAAGGGACATTATGTGTATAAGGGCATTAATAAAGGTTTTCATAATGTGTAAGGCGCATTATGTTTATTAGGACATTAATAATGTGTGCCATATGTGTAAGGGGTATTACTGTGTGGTATTATGTGTATAAATGCATTAGTAATGTGTGACATTATGTGTATAAGGTGCTCTACTGTGTGGCGTAACATATAGAAAGGGCACTACTGTGTGGTAATGTGAATAAGCAGCAATTCAGTGTGATGTAATGTGAATAAGGGGCACTACTGTGAGGAGTAATGTATAAAAGGTAAAGTGGTACTACTGTGTGATGTAACGCGAATTAGGGACACTATCGCATGATAAAATGTAAATAAAGTTGTACTATTGTGTGGCGTAATTTGAATTGGGGATACTATTGTGTGGCCATGTCCCTTGCCAGCAAAAACACACCCCTTTTTTGGGCTGTGCGCCGAATGTGCGCACTGTTCTTATTTAAAATATAGGGGGTAAGAACACCAAAATAAGGACTGCTATGGGTGAGGGGTGATGGTGCTGGGAAAGGGGTGCAGAGTCAGAGGTGGAACTAGCAGTGGTGCTAGGGGGCACCAGCCAAAGTCTTGCCTAGGGCATCATATCGGTTAGGGCCGGCTCTGCTTACAGTACATGTTTCTTCACAACAGCAGCTTCTTAAAAACAAGCAAGTGGTAAACTTTTATAAAGCTTAGTGAGGGTGCAGTCTCCCAAGAAAAAGGAACATTTTCTAGAAATGAAAACAACTATACATGGACACTGAAAAGGGCAACATATTTCTCACCTCTCATAAAAGAGACTTCCATTTAACAGTGCTATAACCATATTTGCTGACTTACAGTACTTTCTCTTACGTCCTAGAGGATGCTGGGGTTCCATTTAGTACCATGGGGTATAGACTGGTCCCTTGGGAGCCATGGGCACTTTAAGAGTTTAATAGTGTGGGCTGGCTCCTCCCTCTATGCCCCTCCTACCAGACTCAGTTTAGAAAACGTGCCCGGAGGAGCCGGTCACAGCTAGGGGAGCTCCTAGGAGTTTTTCTAGTTTTATTATTTTCTGAGTTTAGTTAGGTACAGGCAGGCTGCTGGCAACAGCATACCTGCTTCATGGGACTTAGTGGGGGAGTAGGAACCAACTCTAGAAGTTAATGGTTCTCTATCTCTGCTGACAGGACACTGAGCTCCTGAGGGTGCTGATCGCAAGCCCACGAGGCGACCGCTCACTCCTGCAGCACGGCCACCACCCCCTAACAGAGCCAGAAGAAAGAAGAGTGGTGAGTACAGTGCGGGCGGCCCGAAGAGCGGGTCGCTGGCGGGAATGGCGGCACAAGGGTGGGAGCGCAGCTCTGACAGGCTGCGCTCCGGAAAGGCTCAGTGGCACACTGTGTGCGGCGCTGTGAGTGGCGTCCTGGGCCAGCGCAATCACCCTACACTGGTCAACACTGCTTACAGGGGCTAATCCCGCTGTTAGCGAAAAAATACCTCATCCCAGTATAATACAATAAGTGCGGGAAGACGCGCCATTACAGGGGGTGGGACTTCTCCTCAGAGCGGATCCAGCACTCACCAGCGCCATTTTCTCCCTGCAGATCATCAGAAGGAGACGCTGACAGGGAGCGCTGCCCTCCACATAAGTAACACTGTGGGGGAGAGTGTAATTCGATACTAGCTACCCTGTTAAGGTTCAGCTAGTCAGAGGGTTTTTTATCATAATAAAAGCCTATAAGGGCACGATGTGGCTGGCTCCTTATACTCTGTCACTCTCTGAAGGTATTCTGGGGGGGGGAATTGTACTGACATTTTCCTGTGTGTCTGTAACCCACTGTACCATATTTGGGGGACTTTGTCCTGTAATGCAGAATGTGTATCTTCTCCTGGGGAGTCTATACCATGCTCAAAACTGTACAAATTCTCAGGCTTCAGTGGCAGATTTCCCTGGGGGGGCCTCCATAAGGTGTACTTTTCACATATATTTCTTCAAATATGTCCCCTGCTGGGTAGAAGCCACAGTTTTGAGATGTCTGGGGAATAAAATCCCACAGCTGTGCCTCTCACCCCAACTACGTACCCTGAAAAACGTACACTTGCCATATAATGCAACTGACATATGAGGGGTGCAACATATAGTTTGAGGCTAATAGGTATGAGGAATATTATAAATATATATAATAAATGCCTTCCCACTATTTAGAGCGTTAAACTCCTTATTTGAGAAAACCTGAGTACACCCAGAGATGTAATCCACACCCCTAAAGAGTGTCTAAATTGTCAAAGAAGGTTGTATTACCTGTCCCTGGTACAACCTCCATAAAGGATTAGACTGATCGCAGATTGAGACTACTCTCTAATACTGTGCACTGCTACATGTGTGGCTCAGAGACCCTCGCTTGCGTAGATCTCTGGGGCTATAGTCACGTGGTCAGGCTCCTTACTTGATGCTTTAGATTCTATGTATAGGAGTGACATTTGCTTGTTTCTATGTCACTTACAGGATTCTACAGGCTTCACGGCTGGAGGCCATGAAGGAGATTGGCCTGTGTCACGCAGGGGCCACTACTCTGGCAGTATAGACAAGCAGGGGACGGTGGCTACACCAATGGACTGCAGGTACAGAATCCAAGAAAGGTATAACGGGTACGCCCTTCACAGGTGAGGCCCTGTTGGGACGCACTGGATACGTGAATGTCCATGCCAACTGCGGGTAAGTTGACATATCTTTCTTCCGCAGCTGCACAGACCAGGAAATTATATCCTACACCTACACTGCAATCCCTTCGAACTGCAAAGTTTAAACATGAGTCCAAGGGTTCCTCCACTTCCTTTAGAGGATGTTGAGGAAAATCCAGAAAACCTGCACTGCCAGGTTCCCAGGGACGGATTTCGGATTCTTTGTCTCTTTGTCGGTGGACCTCACTGCCTGGGTATCAGGCAGGTGGTAGGGAGACTAAAGAGATTTCAGTTAAACATCTGGGCAATATCCTGCCTAACTGGAAACGGTTAAGTTGCCCAGGGGTGCAGACTGGAGTTTCTAGTACTCCCACCTCACAGATTATTACTAGCTTCTCGGACAAGAAGTACACTACTGCTGGAAGCTATTCAAACATTTGCTAAACAAATGTCATTGTTCCAGTTCCACCTCACCTACAACACAAGGGTTATTACTAAAACCTGTTTGTGGTACTGAAACCAGACGGTTAGGTAAGGCCAATATTAGACCTAAAAACATTGAACCCTACTTGAGGGAATTCAAATTCAAGATGGAGTCTCTGAGAGCGGTGATCTCAGGTCTGGTGGAGGGGGAATTCCTAGTATCCCTGGATATCAAGGATGCGTACCTTCACATTCCGATCTGGCCGCCTCACCAGGCTTATCTAAGATTTGAGCTGCTGGACTGTCACTTATCCGTTCCAGGCACTGCCATTTGGTCTCTGCCATGACCTAGGGTATTCCCCTAGGTCATGGCAGAGATGATGCTACTCCTCCGTAGACAGGGAGTGAAATACCATATCTGGACGATCTGCTGCTAAAAGCGTCATCCAGGGAGAGGCTGTTACAGAGTATTGCTCTCTCAACTCACCTACTCCAGGATCTTGGGTAGATCCTGAACCTACCAAAGTCACACTTGGAGCCGACAGAAAGCGTCGGTGATCCAATCAATGGTCCGGGATGTCCTGAAGGTAGCCCGGGTATCGGTTCATCAGTGCATTCGCCTCCTGGGGAAGATAGTAGCCTCCTATTAGGCTTTACAGTACGGAAGATTCCACGCACGGTTCTTCTAACTGGCTCTCCTGGACAAATGGTCGGGATCACATCTTCACATGCACCAGCGGATACGCCTGTCGCCGAAAGCCAGAAATTCACTCCTGTGGTGGCTGCAAACTTCTCACCTACTCGAGAGCCGCAGGTTCGGATTCAAAATTGGATTTTTCTAACCACGGATGCAAGTCTTAGAGGTTGGGGAGCAGTCACCCAAGGGGAGGACTTCCATGGAAAGTGGTCAAATCAGGAAGCTCTCCTTCCGGTAAACATTCTGGAACTAACGGCCTTCTGCAAGCGGCACATCTTGTAAAAGATCAAGCCATTCAAGTTCAGTCGGGCAACGTCAGGGCGGTGCCCTACATAAACAGGCAAGGCGGAACGGAGAGCAGAGCTGCAATGTCGGAGGTAATGAGAATCCTCCTCTGGGCAGAAAGACACACGCTGGCGCTGTCAGCAATCTTCATTCTGGGAGTGGACAACTGGGAAGCAGACTTCCTCAGCAAATGCAATCTCCATCCAGGAGATTGGGTCCTCTATCCGGAGGTATTCGCAGAGGTAACAAGCCGATGGGGTGTACCTCAGATAGACATGATGGCCTCTCGCCTCAACAAGAAGCTTCGGAGGTACTATTCCAGGACAAGAGACCCACAGGCAGTGGCGGTGGACGCCCTGGTAACTCCAGGGGTGTCCCAGTCAGTGTATGTGTTCCCTCCACTTCCACTCATCCCAAGGATTCTCAAACTAATAAAAAGAACAAGAGTTCAGGTGATCCTCTTTGCGCCGGACTGGCCAACAAGGGCTTGGTACGCGGATCTTCTGGGATTACTCTTGGTGGATCCGAGGCCTCTTCCTCTTCGCGAGGACCTTCTTCAGCAGGGGCCGTTCGCTTATCAAGACTTACCGCGGCTACATTTGACGACATGGATGGTGAACGCCAGATCTTGTCTCGGAAAGGCATTCTGAAAAAGGTCATTCCTACAGGCTAGGAAGAGAATAATGTGAAAACATTACCATCGGATTTGGTAAAAAGTATGTGTTTTGGTGTGAATCCAAGAAGTTTCCTACGGTGGAGTTTTAATCTGGGACGTTTTCTCCTATTTCTGCAAGCAGGTGTGGATGTGGACCTACGCTTGGGCTTCATAAAAGTCCAGATTTCGGCCTTGTCCATTATCTTCCAGAAACAATTGGCTTCCCTCCCTGAGGTTCAGACATTCTTGAAAGGAGTTCTGTACATCCAACCACCCTTTGTGCCTCCTACGGCACCTTGGGATCTTAATGTGGTGTTGCAGTCCCTGAAATCGGATTGGTTCGAACCTCTGCAGGAGGTAGACGTAAAGTTTCTTATTGGAAGGCTGTCACAGGGGGCAATGTTGCACAAGAGCCCTTACTTGATTTTCCATGAGGATATAGAGCTGAGCTCAGAACGCGTCAGCGATTTCTTCCAAAGGTTGTGTCGGCTTTTCATATCAACCGACCTATTGTGGTGCCAGTAGCTACTGACACCTCGATTACTCAAAGTCCTTGGATGTTGTGAGGGCTTTGAAAATATATATGAAGTGAACTTCTCGTCACAGAAAGTCGGATGCTCTGTTTGTCCTTTATGATCCAAACAAGGTTGGGTGTCTTGCTTCTAAGCAGACAATTTCTCGCTGGATCAGGTTTTCTATCCAGCATGCTTACAGGCTTGCCGTGTCCAAAATCTGTTAAGGCCCACTCTACTCGTAAAGTGGGTTCTTCCTGGGCAGCTGCTCGGGGTGTCTCGGCTTTACAGCTTTGCCGAGCAGCTACTTGGTCAGGGTCGAACACGTTTGCTAAGTTCTACAAGTTCGATACTTTGGCCTTAGAGAACCTAAAGTTTGGTTAATCTGTTCTGCAGGTGCCTCAGCACTCTCCCTGGAAATTTTGGTACATCCCTATGTTACTAAATGGAACCCCAGCATCCTTTAGGACGTAAGAGAAAATAGGATTTTAATTACCTACCAGTAAATCCTTTTCTCGTAGTCCATAGAGGATGCTGGGCACCCGCACAGTGCTTCGTTTTCCTGCATTGTTGCTTGGTTAAGTATTGGTACAGCTGTTGCTATTTCTATTTCATGCTGGTTAGCAGGGTTTCTTCTAGTTCCTGCTGGTTAGTTGCATGCTGGTTGGCATAGTTTCCTTCATGTTGCATGCTGGTTGGCATAGTTTCTTCATGTTTCATGCGGGTTAGCATGATTTCTTCATGTTGCATGCTGGTTGGCATGGTTTCTCCATGTTGCATGCTGGTCAGCATGGTTTTTCAATTCGGTGTGAGCTGATGTGATTGTCGCCACTATCTGTGTATGTCCGTCTTCTCTGGCACAGTTTCTAGACTGAGTCTGGTAGGAGGGGCATAGAGGGAGGAGCCAGCCCACACTATTAAACTCTTAAAGTGCCCATGGCTCCCAAGGGACCCATCTATACCCCATGGTACTAAATGGAACCCCAGCATCCTCTACGGACTACGAGAAAAGGATTTACTGGTAGGTAATTAAAATCCTATTTTCTCCCCTCCAGGAGAAGCTTAGAGAGGAGATGAAGATGGCAGCTGATGGGGCGGGGGCAGGTGCTTTGTGTCATTAGGGTTTCCCATAGAAACGTATCATATTGGCCCCCTTCCCCTCCTCTTGGACTGACGAATCGTGGCATTATACTCCCCGTCATGCTTACTTCACTAGAAAGTGTGCAGGATGCGGGATGACCACTTATTCTTCCTGGGGCTAGAGGGAATTTTTAACATTGGGGAGTATCCCGAACGTTCCGGGAGATTGGGCAGATATGGCTATGGGATGTAGTTAAAATGCGGCAGACGGGATCCCGGCGGTCGAAATACAGATACCGGAATGGCGGCATAAGGCTGGCATCAAAATCCCGACGGTGCTCGGGATCCCAGTGTCAAAATACTGATGCCTGGTATCCCAAATGTTCCTTTAGCAGGACGCCCTCGCATCCTGCCGCGGAGGGTGGGAGTTTAAGTTTAGGCATTTGAGGGGGGGTTAGGGTGCAGGAATGAGAAGGGGATGGTTAGGTTTAGGCAGCGGGGAAAGGAGGGTTAAGGTTAGGCACCCACAAGGGAAGGTTAGGGATAGGCACCCACAAGGGAGGGTTAGGGTATGGGGCAGGGGAGGGTAAGGGTACTTTCTGTAGGGCTGTTGGGATTCTGATGGACGGGATGCCGCTGACGGTATTCTGACTGCCGCCATCCCATCCATTGGTATATATTACCAAATCCAAAAATGATATATTCTGGCATTCTTGCTTTCTATAAACACAAACTACTTTGTAATTTAAACAAACTGTAAAGCTTTTTTCTTAGTAAAAAATAATAATGCAAAGTGTCACTAATTCCATAAAAATCACATACTATAGAAACTAATAGAGGTACACCTCTTTCACTACATCCATTCCAAATTGCATAACTTTGTGAGAAAAATAGAAATGCAAACTTAATAGCTATGATTTCTGGCCGACTGTGGCCAGTGGTGATCATCATGCTGCCATGATGGTGGGCCTATTGTTATGTGGGGGCCTGGAGCTAGAGCTGCATCTGCCCCATTGTTAATCTGGCCCTGACTGAAAGCATAGACTGCACAGCCATAAGCAATCAAAGGTCATAGACCCAAAATAGCGGAAGGAGTTCCACACCCTGCAAATGTAACAAGCATCGTGCACACAATAAAGCAGACTTGCAGCAGCTATCCAAGGGGAAAAAAAATAACAAGAGTGTGGAGAGAAGACTCTCTGCTATAAATACAAGTTCTCCAATTATACATGGGAACCATAATCTGAAAAGTATTTTTGTAAATATTTAAATATTATATTATGCACATCTGCAGTACGGAACTCCTCGTCAACAACTGAGGGCACAGTAGGGTGTCGCAGTTGCCTGTCATCCGACGATGCCAGATAAGTGGTTAATGAAGAACACAGACTTCCACAAACAACAATTAGAGTATATGACTATAAATTCTGACAATGACAGCCTTTTAGGGCATGGTCTATAGGTATTGACGTTCTCCTAACGGACCTGGGTGTATTAGTAGCAATACAGTGCTCATATGTTTGCTATGTGTTACTCAAATAGTCATGGCAAACCTCTAACTTCCAGATGTGCTAAATTCATTATATATTTTTTTATTCTTGCTGCCATTATACTAATTGTCGGATGTCATCAGGTGCAGCCTGCCATGGTGACCTCACAGAAAAACTGAAGCTGTTATACAGGATGCATATATTGCCTGGTGAGTTCTTTAAAAAGACGGCTTATGTAAAACATCATTTAAAATGATCTTAAAACTAGGAACGATTGTAGTATTGGGCTTTTGCACAGATCTATACACTGCAGTTGTATGACATGACACAACTTAACATGAACTAATATTGCATTATTAACCATTTAGAGTTGTCACCTGATCAAGAAGAGCCAGATTCTGCTTTTGAAGCCACTCAGTACTTCTTTGAAGACATTGCTCCGGAGTGTAGCCACGGTAGGCCAAACATCTGTATAGTTCATGTACCTTGTAATGCAGCTCTGACGCTAGTATACAAGCTGTGATTAGTAGGAAACAAAACCTGATCTAGTTTTGACACATTTTATATTGTTCTGTGTGGGAGTGATAAGGAAGGCCTGTTTTGTGGTCTTTTTATAGCAGAATGACCTTGTCTTGTACTATAGTTATATGGAAGGATTAACGCATAAGTTTCCTCTTTGTATAGAAAACTAAAGACTGTAGGTTTGAGGAAGATTCTTGTATTGGAGTGTAGCAACAGCTGCAGACTGAGTATACAGCATGTGGTACACTACACTAGGTACAGCAGGTGGCACTGTGTCTGGGCTGGCTGTCACTGTGTAGTGTCTATTAATTCTACATGATGTTGATCCTCCACGTTACAAAGCATTTCTGTACTTGGCCATGTATGTTAATGCTTGAAAAGTGGGGCGTCCTACGTCTTGTGAGCTGTATGACACCTCGCACCGTTCCATGACAAGAGTGTGTAGAACAGTGAGTATGATTGTACATAGTGTAACATCATACACCATCCCACTATTTGGGGACACATGCTGAGATGATAAAAACAACACCAAAAAATGCAAAAAAGTTGTGTCGACCTTTCCCCCTGTCGACAATTTTCCATGTTGACCTTTTGTACCTGTCGACCTTTTCCTTTGTCGACCTTTCATAAGTCGGCCTAATGACCATGTTGCCCTTTTGTCCATGGCGATCTTTTCACTGTTGACCATATGATTGTAGACCTTACTGTAGACCTATTGATCCGTAACCAAATAAAGTACATGCACAACAATCAAACCTGGATACTGGCTAAAGAGCCAGCAGGGCGAATAGCTATTAAAAATGCAGATTAATGCCTATAAGTAAGTTTAATACAAATGGCAAACTTGAGCAGTACTAGGCCACACAGCGACAGACCGCACAGGCTACTGGGGAAAATAGGCCTCCCTAATCTAGATGTTCAATTTACTAAAGAGGGGTTGTCAAAGCTGCCAGTCATTAGCTGTTTTGGCCACTTAGTTTCAAAACAGGAATAAAACAAAGGCCCAAATGTATAAAGCCTTAAAAAGTGATAAAGCGGAGACGGATAAAGAGTGATAAATGACCAGCCAATCAGCTTCCTAACTGCCACATAACAGGCTGCGGGGCAGATTTATAAAAAATCACGCTATTTGTGTGGTCCCGATCCACCACATTATTGTGGTGGAGCACCCTGTCCCTCCGCCATAATGTATGATACAGGCCACCGCCGATATGGAAGGGCGTTATGTCACCTGTCCGGTGATATGCGTCCTCCCTGATCGGCATACTGTTATTGACGCCAGCTGTAGTCGGGCGCATGCGTCATCACCCCAGCTCCCAGTGAGCCCTGCGGCGTGACCCAGTGCATGCACGGATGGGCAGTGAGGGCGCTGTGCGGTGCCAGGCATTGAGGAGACACAGGGGTGATGTCAGAGGTAGCTGGAGAGACCTGGGTGGCTGAAACACATTGAATTTACTACAAGGGGCACCATTTAAGAGCAATTCACAAGCCATTTAATCTTTTTTTATGCTAAGAGTGGTTAAAGCTTCCTTTAGTATTTAGCAAACTATCACCACTGCTGGCAATGGGGAGTCCCCACTTGGCTGAAGCACAATGCGCCGGTATAGATGGCCATGGTGGATGCATATTGGTTAGCAACCTGC
This sequence comes from Pseudophryne corroboree, assembly GCF_028390025.1. Classification (NCBI taxonomy): domain Eukaryota; kingdom Metazoa; phylum Chordata; class Amphibia; order Anura; family Myobatrachidae; genus Pseudophryne; species Pseudophryne corroboree. Next base: position 941,176,008 of record NC_086444.1, on the reverse strand, counting down.
TGCCAGCAGCGTCAAGCTGCCAACAACTCAGCTGGGGACGCCACATTCTGGGCCTCACCGGACAAATAAATGATGTTACATTTCATGGTATACTCGTAAGTATCACAGTGATACTAAACTAAATATGCCACCAGCAATTAATATCGTTATTACATGGATGCCTAGATATGCTGTATTAATATTGGAATTTTTAGTAAATATGATGAGGTCACAGTCCAAGATGACTCCATAACATAGGTGCCGGAATGAAGGCGCCAGTCTTAGGCGGTCTTTTAACTTAACAGATCACACATTACATCACCTGCTCCATGCAGGACAGGGGCCACGCAGCCTATTCCTGTAGTGCACTCCGCAGCCCCTGCATACTGCTCGACTGTGGTGCCGCTTACTCCTCCCTGGTGGTCCTGCCCTCCTCTTCCATGGTGGCAGACTCCTCCTCCCTGTGGTACCGTCTCTGTCTCCTCCCCAACATAAAAGTATTCTGACACCCCGATCCATAACATTGACTTTGTCTCAAGTTTTGTTAGACATTGGGGGGACTTCAAGAACTACAATTAAGCAGCATAACCATTTACATATAAATATAATTGTATATTAAACTATATTTCAAGCCTAGATGATTGTTGTTTCAGGCAATAGTTTCTCATTAGCTTAAATAAAGCATGTACAGTCCAGTTCCATTAGGAGATATCAGCTGTGCCAGTGAAATACCTTTGTAGTTGTATTTTAGCAAGACATCTATGATGGTTTCTTAATTTCATATGTTGTCATTAAGCTGCGCTTGAGTTGGCAAACAAGAAAGTGACAGAAGAAGGCTATGTTGCAGTCAGTCTTAAAACAGCTAAAGGTAACACCCAGCCATCACAGTGTTTGTGTTGTTCTTGTTGTAGAGAACGTAATGCGTGATGATTGTTGCTGTTATTTTACATTTTGGTTATTTTATTAGTTAAAAAGACAAGTCAGAGCAATCGATATTACCTTCGTATGTGGGCACAAGAGAACAGGTCAAGGCAAAAGGATCCAAAAGAACTGCCCAAATTAAACCAGGTAATATAATAACAGTATAACACTCATTTTGTCAGTCACACGGGGCATAAAGGGGATGGCCAATGATTAGTGTGTCAGACCACAGACAGCTACTCCACTAGGGACAAAGGGCCTGATTCAGAAAGGGATGGATTACCACACAGATTCACAATTATTGGGTATCAGTGGGTGCGCAAAGGCTGTTCTGCCGTTCCCTCTTCCCCTGCCTGATTGACAGAAAGCACTGAGGGGGTGGGAAAGGGGTGGAGGGAGGTTTGAGTTCCTGAAAACGGGGGCACATCGCCCCTTTTTCTGGGAGCAGAGAGCCAAGGGTCTGCATGTCACCACGCAGATTTTCTGGCCTCGCAACCCACACATCCATTCACCCGTAGGCTTACTCAGCTGATCGTCTGCGGGGAACATCACGACCGATGGACGACATGTTGGATCTCAGCTTGCGTGACATAGCAGTGATGAGATTGCAGTTGCGTGCAGGCGGTGTCTCTTCCTAGAGATCAGATGGAAATTCAGTGCTGCTTTCATGCAGCGTTGAACTTCCGTCCATTGGAATCAAGACCATTATTAGGTAATGTTGAACAATTGTTCAAAAGTTAAGATCCATTAAGATTACAATGCCAAAATAAACAAAACCAACAGGCTTTGATTTATAAAATGAATACCAATCTTTCAAGGAGCAAATAGAGTTAAGAACGGAGTAGTTCATTATTTTAGATGCACACAGTATTTATTGTAATAAACATCAATGTTCTGTTTTCTTTCTCTTTGTAGGAACAGTTTATTGAATTGTGCAAGACTATGTATAATATGTTCAGTGAGGACTCTCGTGAGCAAGAACTGTACCACGCCACAGCAGCAGTCACCAGTTTGCTGCTTGAGATTGGTGAGGTGGGCAAGTTCTTATCCTCCGAGGCAACAGAAACAACTCCCACTAACAACTGCAAGCAGGCTTCAGGGCGAACCCATGAGAAGAAGCCTGTCCAAACTTACCAGTATGCACAGTCAGGGGCCTTCTCTGACAGTCCTGTTCCCAGTGACCCTGCAGAAGAACTTCACTCTGATCAGATGGAGGAGGTGAAACTAGAAGACTCTTCTCCTAGAGACAGTGGGGCCTGTACATCAATGCTTATATCAGATGATGAGACGAAAGACGATAGCTCCATGTCATCTTACTCTGTGTTAAGTGCCGGGTCACATGAGGATGACAAATTGCAGTGTGAAGACATTGGGGATGACACAATTCTTGTACGAAGTAATCACCGAGCTTCTTTGCCTGCTAGCAATAGCCTAGACGGTGACTGGACCATTACATTTGAACAGTTCCTTGCCTCTCTCTTGACCGAGCCAGCCCTTGTGAGGTACTTCGACAAACCGGTTTCCTTAATGGCAAGGATTACTAATGCGAAAAACCTCCAAATGATGGGAAGAGCTTTACCTTCTACAAGTGACTATGACATTACTACCATCTCTGGATGAAGAGAGTGGCTTTAAAACATCACTGTATTAACTGAGGCTTACTAAAAACAATCGGTCCCATGATACAAGTATAAACCGTTTTAATGTTTTGGCTGGAAAAATAACCAAATTGCACAATCGCCATCTAAATAATTCCTAAGGATCTTACAGATTCTAAACCAACATTTTTAAAGACACATCGCCATGATATAGGCACGAGTGCAAACTATTTTAAATAAATCATGAGGGATTTTTAAAATAAAAATATTATCTTAAAATAATTATAAAACATAAATGTTATTATGTAACCTCTGTAAGACAACTGTATTGCCGATATGGTAAACATTGTAATCTGAGAACATGTCCTTGTAATGTTCCAAAGTGAAATACTGTACTTCCTGTTTACTTTTAAATACTGTAAATAAGTTTTCATGTGAACTAGAAGTCTATACGGCTATACAGCATATTAGGTCAGCGGAAATGCATCGCCACTTTATCATATAAAATCCCAATTGCTCCAGAGCTAGTATTGATGTACTTAAGCACCTGCACTTTGAATACTATTTGATTAGCAAACTTGTCTGTTTAGTTTTGATTTCATCAATCCCATTGACCAAATCAGAAAAGTCTGCTTCCTGTGTCCCCGCTGTTGCTGAACAACAGCTACCATAATGCTCCTCCTGGCAGGTGTGCTCATCTCTACCTGTATGAGATGATCGGATCAGCGCTGGGCGCTGGAGCACATGTAAGAAATGAAGTGTGAGGCTATTGGCTGCAGGACATTTTGTGGGATACTAGCCTGAAGTGCAGAAAGCTGACCATTATGACCTGATTTCATCCTGTATACATGAATGCATGTTATGTGTGGTGTTTTCTTTCAAAAGTCTTATTTTTTTAAGCTACTTTTAATATTAGTTACTTGTATCATATATAAATTGAACCCCTTAAATGTTACAGAAAAGTAATGATGAACTTATGCTGCTGTTTTGTTCTGCTGTTTACAACCAATAAATAAAAGGGTTCATATCGTGTTGCCACATGAAATATTCTCTATGTCGTAGTTGTAAATGGCATTATGCTAAATGTTGGCAGCGAGCACAAGGAAATCTCTGGTTATACAGTAAATATTGATACTATAGGTTCCTAATTTATGTGTATGATGCCACGCAGTATACAAGTTTCCATATAGCAAATGAAAAATGCTGAAATGGAATCACAGTACAATCCCAGTAGACTAGATCATTGCACTGTTATGGGATTTAGACATATAGGGGTATATTCAATTGCTGTCGGGTCCTTTCCGACGGAAAGGACACGACAGCTCCCTATTGAATGCCAGGCCAAACAGGACTTTTTTTAAAGTCTGATTGACATTGTCGGAAACTGGGCTAAAACCTGTCGGGTTTGGCCCCGCTTCCGACAATACACGTGGCTCGGCGGCTGAAGCCGCCGATCCACCTCTATTCCGACAGCATTCCGACAAGTAGGATTGCCCAACTTGTCGGAAAAACTGAGCCCAGATTGAATAGGTCGGAACCCCTTCCGACCTACTCCAGTCGGAAACTGACGTCTTTCCGACAACATGGCAGTTTCCGACTCTAATTGAATATACCCCTTAGTTACACACATATGGAGAGCTTATCAGTTTCTTCAGACTTTGCCATCACCTGTATGCCAACAATACCCAAAGATACAACTTTTCTCCAGACCTCTCACCATTTGTGTCCCCTCCTGTATGTCAGCCATCTCATTCTGAATGGCACAATACTTCCTGAAGTTAAATATTTCTAAAAACATTACCCATTGTCTTTTCCATTATACAGAGATGAGAATTTACAATATTATATTTAGCAGTACTGTGCAATTGCTCTCACGTTCTTTCCAATAATAACTAACTTTGGAGGTGGTGGAATAATTGTAAAAAAAGCTGGAAAAAAGCATCTTGAAAACCATATGCTTGTGTGTGTGTGTAGCTCTAACACAACCGGGAAAGAAAACACAGACAAGTTGCATGAAAATAGATATTTTATTTTAGAAAAAAGGGATAACTGCCACAATTTCACACATGTCCACAAATTTAATTGGAAAGCAATAGCATATTGAATTGTATTTTACTTTATATACACCGGTAATAAGAAAGAAATTACTATTGCATTATTTTTGGGATTAATCTTAATTAAACATATAAATGAGAGATAATGAGCATATAACACTCTGAGAGCTCAGTTTGTGTGTAACTTTAGCCCTACAAAAATATTAAATGCGCATCAACCCAATATCAAAGCTGGAATATTGCAACAAGGCATATTACGGCTATTTGGTTAAAAAAGGACTACAAATAATGACTTGTGCTTAATGCTTTCTGTAGCACATTTTTAACCACTCCGGATTTTTGTAAAAGATGATGAATGTCATAAATGAAGGCAGTGGAGTAAAGGCCCATACACATTAGACGATGTCGCTCTGTGAGCGACATTGTCTAACGTCTCCCCCTCCCGGGCCGGCCGGTCGGCGGCCGCCTGTACGCACTGAGCGATATGACCGCTCATATCGCTCAGTGACGTCACGCCCCCGCCAGCCCTGCATGAAGGTCGTGGACGACAGTCCACATCCTTCATGCATGCCCTACCGACAGCGACGATCGTTGCCGACCCGCGGGGCCGCGCATCGGTCGTCGCTGGCGGCATACACACTTAACGATATAATGAGCGACGTCGCTCAAGGAGGGGGAAAATGAGCGACGTCGCTCATTATATCGTTAAGTGTGTATGGACCTTAAGAGTTCAGGGGACAAAATCTGTATGATGTAAAAAAATAAATAAATATTGACCACTGGTCAAGGTTAAAACAAAGAATTACAATTTGCATGTTAAAAAAATACTTGCTTTGCTATTAGGGCCTAATTCAGTAAGGATTGCAAATTCTGCTAATTAGCAAAATGTGCAATCCTGTGGAGCGCATGCTGGGAGACGCCTATTGGTGGGCAAGGCCGCCCAGCATGCTGACCGGCGCCTCCCCCCCTTCCACAAGCACAAATTGCGAAAACATCGCAATTTTTGGTTGTTAGCAGGAACTGAGGAAGCCTCCTGCCAGCGCCATATTCTTGATCGCGGTGGCCTTGATCACGCCCTCGTTTGGCCGGCTCCACCCCCCCATTTGCGCCACCCCACAATGCCCCGCCCAGCGACAGCCTCTGCCTGATTGACAAGCAGAGGCGATCGCATTTTCTGCAGAAAGTGCGGGCGCATGCGCAGGATGGGTGCTGCGCATGCGCCCACGGGGCAATTGTAATAATTCCTGTTGGATTTGCGAATCGCGATCCAACTTGAATTAGCCCCATAAATTAGAAATCTGTTGCATACAAGATGCTTTATAGCCAAAATACATATCTGCAAATAATTCTGATGGCAAAGCGAGATCAACACATGTAATATAAAAATAAGGACAATTTAGAAGACCATTAATAGAGTAATAAAATTCATCTCAACGACAGCGTTACTTTGAATAGCATCCCACATAAATCATTGTTTTATTAATTAGGTCTGCAGATATCCGGTAACAGAAGAAAACACGACTCCTATTTCTACATGTATCTACATATTGAAATGTCAGGATGAGAGATCACCTCCATTTCCCAAACCCTTTGCTTAAAATAGTTAATGTCGCATGCATAATTTATTTTTTCTTTAGTCATTTTTACAATTATACACACAAGCTGGTATTTAATGTAGATGAAAACGTACTTTATATGGCAGGTTTAAAAAGGTTTTAAAGCACCTGGTAAAGAGATAAGGCATCCACGCTACTTGCAGAGTCACAAGAAGTGCAAATTCTGAAAACCAGCTTCATATTAATATCACTTTCTTGTCTTTATAACAAATCAATACATCATATCAGACCTGAAATACATATTTAAAACGTCATTGTGATAACAGAAATAATGCATTGCTGGTCTTTATCTGGTCATTCAGCCTCCACCCATGCCTCAAGGTGTTGTAAGTTAAATTATTGCTGCATTATGTGGTATCCTGAGCCAATCTCAGAAGTCCTGCCCATAATCCGTGTAGATGGCATTATTATCCCAGCTGCTGAGTGTTTACTTCAGTGTGGCCATGAGCGTGGCTGGCAGCTGATTGTTTAGTTGTGGTCTTGGAGGAGCCAGAGCGGTGTCTCTGATAGGCAGTATCTGCATCTGCGGAATTTGATGGATGTCTCCGCCACCCACATTCTTCAGCGATAGAAAGCTGTAATGCAGGTAGATCAGATACATGAGGCATCACGCATAGATTACACATCACATCAATTTAGAATTGAGATGAATGTTCTACATAATGACACTGTAGAAAAACAGCAGAGCAGAAATGGACCAACGGGTTATACATGAGAACCAGATTCCCGTGTCCAAAATTATGCTCTTTAGGGCCTCCCCAGTCTTAAGTGTCCTGGGCTCCCCAAAGCCTTAATCCAGCTCTGTTTGGGACAACAACACCTGCAAACAACCCCACTGGCATTATATTATGTGATCACAGATACCCCTCTGCACTAGTATACAACCTCAAGATATTGTATTAGATATTTATTAGACATGAATAATGATGCACAGAGGCACCCAGGGAGGACATAGGGGGATAAGGAGAGAACTACTGTACAATTAATATAGTGTTTCAGTGTTTACAGGATTACAGCCTTAAAGCTCTTTGGGCCATATGCAATTGCGGTCGAATTGCCGCAAATGTCGAAAAACGGGGGCATTTTCGACAATAAAAAACTGTCTAATTGCATTCGACAAAGCAATACAGTACTTTTCGTCAAAAAAACTGCCGTTTCAGATTCGACTTATGGCAATTCGACATTTTTAAAATTCTACATGTCTGCAATGGTAAAAATGTGGCTTTTCGACAAAAGTATATTCAATTGAAGAATGTCGATTCGACAACAGTGCTTTTCGACAGTAATTTCGTCAATTTCAGTCCGCCTCATTTTGCTGTCGTGATCTAATAAAAAAATGTAAAACATGTTTTTTTTTGTGTTTTTTTGATTGCTAATAACATATTTATTTATATTAGAAGGGATTATCTACTTGGTTTGTCTATTTAGGAGCCACAAGTATTATTTAATAGATTTTACTGACTAAAATAATATGGATAGATCAGAGCATGTTTTTCAGGGGGAATGGGTTAAAAATCCTGAAAAAAAATGTGTGGGGTCCCCCCTCCGGGTGGTATTCATGTGACCGGCGGTCGGGTGACCGACAGTCACATGACCTCCTCCACCATCCCGACCGCTCACTATCCCGATGGTCGGCATGCCGACCAACAGGGACTATTTCCACTCCCATAGAGTGGGAATAGAACCCGTGGCGATCCGCAGGTCGCCACCGAGCCCGCAAGGGGCTTGCTGCACTCGCCCCTCCCCGCCAGGATCCCGGCGTCGGTAAGCTGCCGGGATCCCAACGTCGGTAAGCTGACTGGCGGTCTCCTGACCGCCGGTCAGCCGTACTACACCCCCCCCCCTCCTAAGCATAACCAGCCTTGGGCTCTTTGAGCCGGTCCTGGTTGTAATAATACGGGGGAAAAATTACAGGGGTTCCCCCGTATTTTAACAACCAGCACCGGGCTCTGCGTCCGGTCCTGGTGCCAAAAATACGGGGGACAAAAGACGTAGCGGTCCCCCGTATTTTCTCTTACGTCCTAGAGGATGCTGGGGACTCCGTAAGGACCATGGGGTATAGACGGGCTCCGCAGGAGACATGGGCACTCTAAGACTTTAGATGGGTGTGAACTGGCTCCTCCCTCTATGCCCCTCCTCCAGACCTCAGTTAGATCCTGTGCCCAGAGGAGACTGGATGCACTACAGGGGAGCTCTACTGTATTTCTCTGAAAATACTTTTTGTTAGGTTTTTTATTTTCAGGGAGCACTGCTGGCAACAGGCTCCCTGCTTCGTGGGACTGAGGGGAGAGAAGCAGACACACTTTCCTGGACTGATGGGCTCTGCTTCTTAGGCTACTGGACAAAATTAGCTCCAGAGGGTCGAAACACAGGTGTCGTCCTTGCTGTTCATCCCAGAGCCGCGCCGCCGTCCTCCTCACAGAGCCGGAAGATAGAAGCCGGGTAAGTATAAGAAGCAAGAAGACTTCAAAGGTGGCAGAAGACTTCGGTTCTTCATGAGGTACCGCGTAGCGTTCGCGCTGTGCGCCATTGCTCCCACATCACACACAGGCACAGCAAGGGTGCAGGGCGCAGAGGGAGGGGGGGGGGGGGGGGGGCGCCTGGGGACCGATTTTTACCTCACATAAGCCTGGCACATAAATAGATACTGCGGAGGTAGTATATGAAAATTCCCCTGACAGTATAAAGAAAAATAGCGGGACCGAAGCCCGCCGTCGAGGGGGCGGAGCTTGATCCTCCAGCACTAACCAGCGCCATTTTCTCCACAGAGAAGCTGCTCCTGGACTCTCCCCTGCTGTACAAGTAACAGGGGGAAGAAAACGAGGGGGGGGCACATTTATTTGGTGCTAATTTGTGTATAAAAGCGCTATACAGGCTGGGACTTCGTTTCAGTATCTAGTGGCGCTGGGTGTGTGCTGGCATTCTCTCTCTCTGTCTCTCCAAAGGGCCTTATTGTGGGTCTGTCCCCATATTCGTATATCCCAGTGTGTGTGGGGGTGTCAGTACGTGTGTGTCGACATGTCTGAAGCGGAAGGCTCGTCTAGGGAGGATGCAGAGCAGATGGTGGTGGTGTCTCCGTCGGCACAGCCGACACCTGATTGGGTGGACATGTGGAATGTGTTAAATGCTAATGTGACTATGTTACATAAGAGATTGGACAAAGCAGAGTCCAAGGACAAAGCAGGGAGTCAATCCATGGCCTTGATTGTGTCACTAGACCCTTCAGGGTCCCATAAACGTTCCTTTTCCCAGGTAGCAGACACTGATACCGACACGGATTCTGACTCCAGTGTCGACTATGATGTTGCAAAGTTACACCCAAGAGTGGCCATGAGTATTCAATATATGATTATTGCAATAAAAGATGTTTTGCATACCACAAAGGACCCCTCTGTCCCTGACACGAGGGTCTGCATGTCTAAGGAAAAGAAACCTGAGGAAACGTTTTCCCCATCTCATGTGCTGAACGCTTTATTTGAAAAGGCTTGGGAAACTCCAGACAAGAGGCTGCAGGTTCCCAAGAGGAGTATTATGGCGTATCCTTTCCCCTCAAAGGACAGGTTACGGTGGGAATCCTCGCCCACGGTGGACGGGGCCTTGACGCGCTTGTCCAAAAAGGTGGCACTACTTAAAATCAATTTATGCGACTACGGGAGCCCTGCTCAGACCTGCAGTAGAGTCGGCATGGGTGGGTAGCGCAATTGCAGCGTGTGCAGATAACTTATCATCTGACATAAACATCCTAGATAAAGATAGTTTTTTGTTGACCTTAGGTCACATCAAGGACGCAGCGTTATATATGAGAGAAGCTGCGAGAGATATTGGGCTGTTGGGTTCAAGAGCCAATGCCATGGCAGTTTCTGCTAGAAGGTCCCTGTGGATGGACAGGATGATGCTGATTCAAAGAGACATATGGATGCTTTGCCTTACAAAGGTGAGGTTTTATTTGGGGAGGGCCTCGCGGACCTGGTTTCCACAGCTACCGCGGGTAAGTCTTCTTTTTTGCCTTACGTTTCCCCACAGCAAAAGAAAACACCTCAATACCAGAGGCAGTCCTTTCGTTCGCATATGTTCAGAAAGGGTCGTGGCTCCTCCTTCCTCGCCAGAGGTAGAGGGAAAAGAACACCAGCTACGGCTAGTTCCCAGGAACAAAAATCCTCCCCGTCCTCTACACAATCCACCGCATGACGCTGGGGCTCCGCTACGGGAGTCCGCACCGGTGGGGGCACGTCTTCGACTCTTCAGCCAAGTCTGGGTTGTCGGATTTGGATCCTTGGGTGGTCGAAATTGTATCCCAAGGCTACAATCTGGAGTTCGAAGACGTGCCTCCACACCGATTTTTCAAATCGCCCTTGCCAGCTTCTCCCCCAGAGAGGGAAATAGTCTCAGCTGCCATACAAAAGCTGTGTCAACAGCAGGTGATTATCAAGGTTCCCCTAGTGCAACAGGGGAGAGGGTTTTATTCAACCCTGTTTGTGGTCCCGAAGCCGGATGGCTCGGTCAGACTAATTCTGAATCTAAAATCCCTAAACCTATGATTGAAAAGGTTCAAATTCAAGATGGAATCTCTCCGGGCAGTGATCTCCAGCCTGGAAAGGGGGGGGGGGGGGTTATGGTGTCACTAGGCATAAAGGATACATACCTTCATGTCCCCATATATCCGCATCATGAGGTGTACCTGAGATTCGCTGTACAGGATTGTCATTACCAGTTTCAGACGTTGCCGTTTGGGCTTTTCCACGGCCCCGAGAATTTTCACCAAGGTAATGGCGGAAATGATGGTGCTCCTACGCAAGCAGGGGTCACAATTATCCCATACTTAGATGATCTCCTGATAAAGGCAAGGTCAAGTGATCAGTTACTAAAAAGCGTGTCTCTCTCCCTGAGAGTACTACAACAATACGGCTGGATTCTAAATCTACCAAAGTCGCAGTTGGTTCCGACAACTCGGCTGTCATTTTTGTGCATGGTTCTGGACACGGAAAAAAAGAGTGTTTTTCTCCCAATGGAAAAAACCCAGGAACTCCAGAACATGGTCAAGGACCTACTGAAACCAAAAGGAGTGTCAGTTTATCAATGCACTCGAGTATTGGAAAAGATGGTGGCGGCCTACGAGGCCATTCCGTTTGGCAGGTTCCATGTGAGAACTTTTCAGTGGGACCTTCTGGACAAGTGGTCAGGGTCTCATCTACAAATGCATCGGAAGATAAGCCTGTCCCCCAGGGCCAGGGTCTCTCATCTGTGGTGGCTCCAGAGTACTCACCTTCTAGAGGGTCGCAGCTTTGGCATTCAAGATTGGGTTCTTGTGACCACGGACTAGAGATGAGCGCCGGAAATTTTTCGGGTTTTGTGTTTTGGTTTTGGGTTCGGTTCCGCGGCCGTGTTTTGGGTTCGACCGCGTTTTGGCAAAACCTCACCGAATTTTTTTTGTCGGATTCGGGTGTGTTTTGGATTCGGGTGTTTTTTTCAAAAAACACTAAAAAACAGCTTAAATCATAGAATTTGGGGGTCATTTTGATCCCAAAGTATTATTAACCTCAAAAACCATAATTTACACTCATTTTCAGTCTATTCTGAATACCTCACACCTCACAATATTATTTTTAGTCCTAAAATTTGCACCTAGGTCGCTGGATGACTAAGCTAAGCGACCCTAGTGGCCGACACAAACACCGGGCCCATCTAGGAGTGTCACTGCAGTGTCACGCAGGATGTCCCTTCCAAAAAACCCTCCCCAAACAGCACATGACGCAAAGAAAAAAAGAGGCGCAATGAGGTAGCTGTGTGAGTAAGATAAGCGACCCTAGTGGCCGACACAAACACCGGGCCCATCTAGGAGTGGCACTGCAGTGTCACGCAGGATGTCCCTTCCAAAAAACCCTCCCCAAACAGCTCATGACGCAAAGAAAAAAAGAGGCGCAATGAGGTAGCTGTGTGAGTAAGATAAGCGACCCTAGTGGCCGACACAAACACCGGGCCCATCTAGGAGTGTCACTGCAGTGTCACGCAGGATGTCCCTTCCAAAAAACCCTCCCCAAACAGCACATGACGCAAAGAAAAAAAGAGGCGCAATGAGGTAGCTGTGTGAGTAAGATAAGCGACCCTAGTGGCCGACACAAACACCGGGCCCATCTAGGAGTGTCACTGCAGTGTCACGCAGGATGTCCCTTCCAAAAAACCCTCCCCAAACAGCACATGACGCAAAGAAAAAAAGAGGCGCAATGAGGTAGCTGTGTGAGTAAGATAAGCGACCCTAGTGGCCGACACAAACACCGGGCCCATCTAGGAGTGGCACTGCAGTGTCACGCAGGATGTCCCTTCCAAAAAACCCTCCCCAAACAGCTCATGACGCAAAGAAAAAAAGAGGCGCAATGAGGTAGCTGTGTGAGTAAGATAAGCGACCCTAGTGGCCGACACAAACACCGGGCCCATCTAGGAGTGGCACTGCAGTGTCACGCAGGATGTCCCTTCCAAAAAACCCTCCCCAAACAGCACATGACGCAAAGAAAAAAAGAGGCGCAATGAGGTAGCTGTGTGAGTAAGATAAGCGACCCTAGTGGCCGACACAAACACCGGGCCCATCTAGGAGTGGCACTGCAGTGTCACGCAGGATGTCCCTTCCAAAAAACCCTCCCCAAACAGCACATGACGCAAAGAAAAAAAGAGGCGCAATGAGGTAGCTGTGTGAGTAAGATAAGCGACCCTAGTGGCCGACACAAACACCGGGCCCATCTAGGAGTGGCACTGCAGTGTCACGCAGGATGTCCCTTCCAAAAAACCCTCCCCAAACAGCACATGACGCAAAGAAAAATTAAAGAAAAAAGAGGTGCAAGATGGAATTGTCCTTGGGCCCTCCCACCCACCCTTATGTTGTATAAACAGGACATGCACACTTTAACCAACCCATCATTTCAGTGACAGGGTCTGCCACACGACTGTGACTGAAATGACGGGTTGGTTTGGACCCCCACCAAAAAAGAAGCAATTAATCTCTCCTTGCACAAACTGGCTCTACAGAGGCAAGATGTCCACCTCATCATCATCCTCCGATATATCACCGTGTACATCCCCCTCCTCACAGATTATCAATTCGTCCCCACTGGAATCCACCATCTCAGCTCCCTGTGTACTTTGTGGAGGCAATTGCTGCTGGTCAATGTCTCCACGGAGGAATTGATTATAATTCATTTTAATGAACATCATCTTCTCCACATTTTCTGGATGTAACCTCGTACGCCGATTGCTGACAAGGTGAGCGGCGGCACTAAACACTCTTTCGGAGTACACACTTGTGGGAGGGCAACTTAGGTAGAATAAAGCCAGTTTGTGCAAGGGCCTCCAAATTGCCTCTTTTTCCTGCCAGTATAAGTACGGACTGTGTGACGTGCCTACTTGGATGCGGTCACTCATATAATCCTCCACCATTCTTTCAATGTTGAGAGAATCATATGCAGTGACAGTAGATGACATGTCCGTAATCGTTGTCAGGTCCTTCAGTCCGGACCAGATGTCAGCATCAGCAGTCGCTCCAGACTGCCCTGCATCACCGCCAGCGGGTGGGCTCGGAATTCTGAGCCTTTTCCTCGCACCCCCAGTTGCGGGAGAATGTGAAGGAGGAGATGTTGACAGGTCGCGTTCCGCTTGACTTGACAATTTTCTCACCAGCAGGTCTTTCAACCCCAGCAGACTTGTGTCTGCCGGAAAGAGAGATCCAAGGTAGGCTTTAAATCTAGGATCGAGCACGGTGGCCAAAATGTAGTGCTCTGATTTCAACAGATTGACCACCCGTGAATCCTTGTTAAGCGAATTAAGGGCTCCATCCACAAGTCCCACATGCCTAGCGGAATCGCTCCGTGTTAGCTCCTCCTTCAATGTCTCCAGCTTCTTCTGCAAAAGCCTGATGAGGGGAATGACCTGACTCAGGCTGGCAGTGTCTGAACTGACTTCACGTGTGGCAAGTTCAAAGGGCATCAGAACCTTGCACAACGTTGAAATCATTCTCCACTGCGCTTGAGACAGGTGCATTCCACCTCCTATATCGTGCTCAGTTATATAGGCTTGAATGGCCTTTTGCTGCTCCTCCAACCTCTGAAGCATATAGAGGGTTGAATTCCACCTCGTTACCACTTCTTGCTTCAGATGATGGCAGGGCAGGTTCAGTAGTTTTTGGTGGTGCTCCAGTCTTCTGTACGTGGTGCCTGTACGCCGAAAGTGTCCCGCAATTCTTCTGGCCACCGACAGCATCTCTTGCACGCCCCTGTCGTTTTTTAAATAATTCTGCACCACCAAATTCAAGGTATGTGCAAAACATGGGACGTGCTGGAATTTGCCCATATTTAATGCACACACAATATTGCTGGCGTTGTCCGATGCCACAAATCCACAGGAGAGTCCAATTGGGGTAAGCCATTCCGCGATGATCTTCCTCAGTTGCCGTAAGAGGTTTTCAGCTGTGTGCGTATTCTGGAAACCGGTGATACAAAGCGTAGCCTGCCTAGGAAAGAGTTGGCGTTTGCGAGATGCTGCTACTGGTGCCGCCGCTGCTGTTCTTGCGGCGGGAGTCCATACATCTACCCAGTGGGCTGTCACAGTCATATAGTCCTGACCCTGCCCTGCTCCACTTGTCCACATGTCCGTGGTTAAGTGGACATTGGGTACAGCTGCATTTTTTAGGACACTGGTGACTCTTTTTCTGAGGTCTGTGTACATTTTCGGTATCGCCTGCCTAGAGAAATGGAACCTAGATGGTATTTGGTACCGGGGACACAGTACCTCCAACAAGTCTCTAGTTGGCTCTGCAGTAATGATGGATACCGGAACCACGTTTCTCACCACCCAGGATGCCAAGGCCTCAGTTATCCGCTTTGCAGTAGGATGACTGCTGTGATATTTCATCTTCCTCGCAAAGGACTGTTGGACAGTGCTTGGTGGAAGTAGTAAAAGTGGTCTTACGACTTCCCCTCTGGGATGACCATCGACTCCCAGCAGCAACAACAGCAGCGCCAGCAGCAGTAGGCGTTACACGCAAGGATGCATCGGAGGAATCCCAGGCAGGAGAGGAATCGTCAGAATTGCCAGTGACATGGCCTGCAGGACTATTGGCATTCCTGGGGAAGGAGGAAATTGACACTGAGGGAGTTGGTGGGGTGGTTTGCGTGAGCTTGGTTACAAGAGGAAGGGATTTACTGGTCAGTGGACTGCTTCCGCTGTCACCCAAAGTTTTTGAACTTGTCACTGACTTATTATGAATGCGCTGCAGGTGACGTATAAGGGAGGATGTTCCGAGGTGGTTAACGTCCTTACCCCTACTTATTACAGCTTGACAAAGGGAACACACGGCTTGACACCTGTTGTCCGCATTTCTGTTGAAATACTTCCACACCGAAGAGTTGATTTTTTTGGTATTTTCACCAGGCATGTCAGTGGCCATATTCCTCCCATGGACAACAGGTGTCTCCCCGGGTGCCTGACTTAAACAAACCACCTCACCATCAGAATCCTCCTGGTCAATTTCCTCCCCAGCGCCAGCAACACCCATATCCTCCTCATCCTGGTGTACTTCAACACTGACATCTTCAATCTGACTATCAGGAACTGGACTGCAGGGGGCGTGCAAATGGTGGAAGGCGCATGCTCTTCACGTCCAGTGTTGGGAAGGTCAGGCATCGCAACCGACACAATTGGACTCTCCTTGTGGATTTGGGATTTCGAAGAACGCACAGTTCTTTGCGGTGCTTTTGCCAGCTTGAGTCTTTTCAGTTTTCTAGCGAGAGGCTGAGTGCTTCCATCCTCATGTGAAGCTGAACCACTAGCCATGAACATAGGCCAGGGCCTCAGCCGTTCCTTGCCACTCCGTGTGGTAAATGGCATATTGGCAAGTTTACGCTTCTCCTCCGACAATTTTATTTTAGGTTTTGGAATCCTTTTTTTACTGATATTTGGTGTTTTGGATTTGACATGCTCTGTACTATGACATTGGGCATCGGCCTTGGCAGACGACGTTGCTGGCATTTCATCGTCTCGGCCATGACTAGTGGCAGCAGCTTCAGCACGAGGTGGAAGTGGATCTTGATCTTTCCCTAATTTTGGAACCTCAACATTTTTGTTCTCCATATTTTAATAGGCACAACTAAAAGGCACCTCAGGTAAACAATGGAGATGGATGGATACTAGTATACTTATGGATGGACTGCCGAGTGCCGACACAGAGGTAGCTACAGCCGTGGACTAACGTACTGTGTCTGCTGCTAATATAGACTGGATGATTGATAATGAGATGAAATCAATATATATATGTATGTATATATAATATCACTAGTACTGCAGCCGGACAGGTAGATAATATATTTATTAGGTAATGATGACTGATGACGGACCTGCTGGACACTGTCAGCTCAGCAGCACCGCAGACTGCTACAGTAAGCTACTATACTCTATAGTAGTATGTACAAAGAAGAAAGGAAAAAAAAAACCATGGGTAGGTGGTATACAATTATGGATGGACTGCTGAGTGCCGACACAGAGGTAGCTACAGCCGTGGACTAACGTACTGTGTCTGCTGCTAATATAGACTGGATGATTGATAATGAGATGAAATCAATATATATATGTATGTATATATAATATCACTAGTACTGCAGCCGGACAGGTAGATAATATATTTATTAGGTAATGATGACTGATGACGGACCTGCTGGACACTGTCAGCTCAGCAGCACCGCAGACTGCTACAGTAAGCTACTATACTATAGTAGTATGTACAAAGAAGAAAGAAAAAGAAAAACACGGGTAGGTGGTATACAATTATGGATGGACTGCCGAGTGCCGACACAGAGGTAGCTACAGCCGTGGACTAACGTACTGTGTCTGCTGCTAATATAGACTGGATGATTGATAATGAGATGAAATCAATATATATATGTATGTATATATAATATCACTAGTACTGCAGCCGGACAGGTAGATAATATATTTATTAGGTAATGATGACTGATGACGGACCTGCTGGACACTGTCAGCTCAGCAGCACCGCAGACTGCTACAGTAAGCTACTATACTATAGTAGTATGTACAAAGAAGAACGAAAAAAAAAAACCACGGGTAGGTGGTATACAATTATGGATGGACTGCTGAGTGCCGACACAGAGGTAGCTACAGCCGTGGACTAACGTACTGTGTCTGCTGCTAATATAGACTGGATGATTGATAATGAGATGAAATCAATATATATATGTATGTATATATAATATCACTAGTACTGCAGCCGGACAGGTAGATAATATATTTATTAGGTAATGATGACTGATGACGGACCTGCTGGACACTGTCAGCTCAGCAGCACCGCAGACTGCTACAGTAAGCTACTATACTCTATAATAGTATGTACAAAGAAGAAAGAAAAAAAAAAAACCACGGGTAGGTGGTATACAATTATGGATGGACTGCCGAGTGCCGACACAGAGGTAGCTACAGCCGTGGACTAACGTACTGTGTCTGCTGCTAATATAGAGTCTAGACTGGATGATAAATTATTGATAATGAGATGAAATCAATATAATATCACTAGTACTGCAGCCGGACAGGTACTATATATATTTATTATGTAATGACTGATGACGGACCTGCTGGACACTGTCAGGTCAGCACAGCACCGCAGACTGCTACAGTAAGCTACTATAGTAGTATGTATAAAGAAGAATGGAAAAAAAAAAACCACGGGTAGGTGGTATACAATATTATATATATATATATATATTATATACAATTATATATATATATATATATATATTAAACTGGTGGTGATTGATTATTAAACTGGTGGTCACTTCAGGACAGGTCACGTTGCAACTTGCAACTAGTACTCCGAGGCCTAAGCAGACAATCACAAAATATATTATTATACTGGTGGTCAGTGTGGTCACAACAATGGCAGTGTGGCACTGACTCTGGCAGCAAAAGTGTGCACTGTACGTTATATGTACTCCTGAGTCCTGCTCTCAGACTCTAACTGCTCCCCACTGTCAGTGTCTCCCCCACAAGTCAGATAATACACTTACAGTCACACTATCTAATCTATATATCACTTCAGCAAGTAGTATACAGTAGTACTCCTCCTAATAATGCTCCCCGAAAATACTGTGTCTCTCTCTTCTCTAAACGGAGAGGACGCCAGCCACGTCCTCTCCCTATGACTCTCAATGCACGTGTGAAAATGGCGGCGACGCGCGGCTCCTTATATAGAATCCGAGTCTCGTGATAGAATCCGAGCCTCGCGAGAATCCGACAGCGTGATGATGACGTTCGGGCGCGCTCGGGTTAGCCGAGCAAGGCGGGAAGATCCGAGCCTGCTCGGACCCGTGTAAAAAACCTGAAGTTCGGGCGGGTTCGGATTCAGAGAACCGAACCCGCTCATCTCTACCACGGACGCGAGCCACCGAGGATGGGGAGCAGTCACACAAGGAAATGTTTTTTCAGGGAATATGGTCAAGCCAGGAGGCTTGTCTACACATCAATGTACTGGAATTAAGGGCCATATGCAACGGGCGGCAACAGGAGGAGAAGCTTTTTCGCAACCTACCCGTTCTGATCCAGTCAGACGTCACAGCCATGGCGCATGTAAACCGCCAAGGCGGGACAAAGAGCAGAGCAGCAATGGAGGAAGCCACCAGCGGTCTTCATTCTGGGGGTAGAAAACTGTGAAGCAGACTTCCTCAGCTGACACGATCTCCATCCAGGAGAGTGGGGACTTCATCAAGTGGTCTTTGCAGAGGTAACAAGTCGTTGGGGACTTCCTCAAATAGACATGATGGCGTCACGACTCAACAGAAAGCTTCGGACATATTGTTCCAGGTCGAGGGACCCTCAGGCAGTGGCGGTGGACGCCCTGGTGACACCGTGGGTGTTTCAGTCGGTTTATGTGTCCCCTCCACTTCCACTTATCTCAAAAATATTGAGAATCATAAGACAAACGAGTGCAGACAATACTCATTGTTCCAGATGGGCCTCAAAGGGCCTGGTATTCAGATCTTCAGAAAATGATCACAGAAGATCCGTGGCCTCTTCCTCCCAGGGAGGACCTGTTACAACAGGGGCCCTGTGTGTTCCAAGACTTACCGCGCTTACGTTTGGCGGCATGGCGGTTGATCACCAACTCCTAGCTAGGAAAGGTATTCCGGGGGAAGTCATCCCTACTCTACTCAAAGCTAGGAAGGAGGTAACGGCGAAGCATTATCACCGTATCTGGAGGAAATATGTTTCTTGGTGTGAAGCCAAGAATTCTCCTACAGAAGATTTTCAGCTGGGTCGTTTTCTCCATTTTCTACAGACAGGAGTGGATATGGGCCTGAAGTTAGGCTCCATTAAGGTGCAGATTTCGGCCTTGTCTATATTCTTTCAGAAGGAATTGGCTTCTCTCCAGTCCAGACTTTTGTAAAAGGAGTGCTGCACATCCAACCTCTTTTTGTGCCCCCAGTGGCGCAGTGGGACCTTAACGTGGTGTTACAGTTCCTTCAATCACACTGGTTTGAACCTCATCAAACAGTTGAATTAAAATTTCTCAGTTGGAAAGTGGTCATGTTGTTGGCCTTGGCATCTGCGAGGCGGGTGTTCGAATTGGCGGTTTTGTCTCACAAGAGCCCCTATCTAATTTTCCATGTGGATCGAGCAGAGTTGTGTGCTCGAAAAAATATGAGATCCCTTCTGCGCTCATCAACGATTCACAATGTACAATACTGTAATAATGGGGTATATTCTCAGTCAATTAGTCCATGAAACAACTTCGATTTTTGACCAGATTCTTTTCAACACAGGAAGAGTTTATAAGTGGGAGGACTGAATGCGTACCATACTCACATGGAGTCGCACTATGTCCCTCGTATAAAGGTATCTTTTATTCCTCTGTTCTTTTTCTTCCCAAATTCTCCGGAGTGAAGAGTTAAAAAAAGAAAGAAGACAGGAGAACACCTAATAGTGAAGTACGTCCGTTTAGGCAAGAGGTCACTGGATGAAGATGCGTGAAAGGATGTGGTAAATGTGGTTTAAAAATCAATAATCCAGAATTTTCATCCTCTCTACGGGTGGAGGTGCAAATGTGAAGATATTCAGAGTAAACGCGTACCGTACTCACGTCAAATCACGGTTGTTGCTGCATATAAAGGTATCTTTGATCTTTCGTTCTCCCTTCTTCCTCTCCTTAGTCCAGTAGTGATCCTGAACCGATGATTCTTATTCTCGGCGACAAGGAGAGAAAAACACGAGGACGACTGATAGTGTAGTATGTTGGTAACACGTAATCATATACAAATTTTCCTATGGTGGAGAGTGCTCTCTAAATTTATTCTGATAACTTGGTGCGTACCATACTCACATCCATAGAGGGAGGAGAGAAGTGTATAAAGGTATCTTTGCATGCACTGTTGTCTATTGAGACCTGGGGATGTTACTGGAAATCATTCATACTCCGATAGGACAGAGGCTATGCGAAAGGAATATAGGCGTACCTCACTCACACTTTATAATGTTGAGGCCTGTGTGTAAAGGTATCTTTGGAGTGGTCCTGGATATACCGAATCCCCGATTCTCTCGTATTGAGCGATGTATGTGTGGGGAGAAAGACCCAGTGTCAATAATTCCAGATTGAAGTGATTGACACACAATATTTATTTAATACAAAAAAAATCAGACAAAGACTGGCAGTGAACTCATGGTTAAAACAGGTTAGGTCCTAGCCAAGATGAAAAAAGATGTTTAAGATGTCCGGACAATCCTCACCTTAGCTAGTACCGTCCAAGTTAGTCACCAATGGTCCTGGCCCTCACACCAACGCGTTTCGACAGAAATGTCTTTTTCAAAGTGTGTAGTGAGGGCACTTGTTGGACTATTTATACCCCCCAACAGGAAGTCATGTGGTGGGGGTGGGATTACATCCCAGAAAATTTAGACAAGCATAAAATCGGATATAGATATCACATGAATGTTCCACAAACATGGAGTGTACACTAGTGGATATAAGACTACAATAAAAAATTCATATACCATTTTAAAAACGTTTTTAAAAACGTTTTTCGGACGAGATAGCGTTAACTTCCTGTCCTGTGGAACGCACAGCGGCCCGGAAGTGACGCCCGTGCGTTCCACCTCGGACCAACTGCCATTGACAAACCACTTTAAAATTAACTCAAATTGAAAGCGGGGCGAGTGAATGAACCAATCGGTCCCCTTATCCTAGCTGGATGGTAGAAATAACATATCTAAATAGTGTGGGCGCCCGCGGACACGGAGGTGACGTATACGTCCTCCGTGTCCGTAACCGGAAGTAGCGTCAGTGCGCTCCACAGGCCGCGGACATTCACTGGTGCCTGTCTGTGGAACGCAAAGTAATGGCTGTGCGTTCCAACACGGACAGCGGCTGGCAACAGATACTGCTGTATAAAGTAATGGCTGTGCGTTCCAACACGGACAGCGGATGGCAACAGATACTGCTGTATATACTGCTGTATAAAGTTTGTGCAGAATATGCTAAACAATATAAAAACATGAAATAATATAATAATAACATTAAGTATATCCTGAATCAATAAATTATTAGCAAAAATATAAAATGAAAAAATATGAAAAAATGCCTGATTGCACATAAAAGAACAAGATGGTATACTAAAATCAGTAAATCGTTAGCACAATTAAAAATTCTTAATAGATTGACCTTAGAGGAACAAAATGGTATATCCAAAATTATTGGTGAAGTTCACAAATCCTGATGAATCATAAATACTCCTGATATTAGAAATACCCCTGATGTTAAAAAAACAGGATGAAATGGTCGATGATGGAAAAAACCTTATATGATCAAGAAAGGTTAAAAAAAGTTTAAAAAATAGGTTAAAAAATATACGGACAGTGCCAGGAGGTAGGGTGGAAAGAGGATAGACCCAGGATGGGGTGGTACCAAGACAGGAATCATAGATAGGCTTGGACATTCTCTAGAGGAACCATTTAGTTTCGAATTCTAAATTGAGACCTTTAGGTTTCAATGTACCCAGATTGAATATACTCCTCATTTCCGTCCTGGCGAGTCTTTCTTCTATATCGCCTTTTCTCCAATTCCCTAATACCGCCTGAATGCCACAGAACGAAGCCAGTTCAGAGATTTTGCAGTCGTGTGTTTCTTTAAAATGTGCAGAAATCCCATGTGTTGGTAGTCCTTTTTTGATATTCCTGAGATGTTCAGCCATTCTTTCTTTAAGCTTTCTAGTTGTTCTCCCAACATATTGTTTATTACATTTACATTGTATGAGATAAACAACATTTTTACTGTCACACGTTATGAATTCACCAATGTCATATTTCTTTTGGTTACTTGTAGACGTGTAGCTAGTTATGACTGATGTATTGTTCTTGCAGTTTCGACACATTTGGCATGAGCCACACCGATAAAAGCCTTTATTTTTAATGGTCATGGTTCTCTTGGGGACCTCTAGTGCACTTTTAACTAGACGTTTCCTTAAGTTATCAGCTTTTCGATAAATAAAACGCGGCTTATCAGATATATATTCTTTAAGCACAGGATCCTGTAGAAGTAATCCCCAATTCTTTCTTATAATGTGTTCAAACCCTTTATATTGACTGTTAAATTTTGTAATAAAGGTGACACCTTCCAGTCTTTTTCTTCCTTTCAACAAGTTTTCTGAAGGTTTCACCATATGCTCTCTATCCATTTGGCCATATTTTTCATAGGGTTCTTCTAATGTCTTGGTCTGGTAACCCTTCTTGTGAAATTGCTCTTTCATCATAGCGCCCTGCTCGTGGTAATCGCTTAACTTGGAACAGTTTTTCCGTATCCTATGGAACTGGCTGCCGGGTACTGAAGAAAGCCAGTTAGGATGATGATTACTACTGGAAGGAATAAATGAATTACAATCAGTCGGCTTGGTGTATGTTTTAGTCTGTATGGTATTATCTTCGATGAATATGGATAAGTTCAGAAAATTGACATTCGTTCTACTCTTCTGGTAAGAGAGTATAATGTTCTTACCGTTTATGTTAAGGGAATCACAAAAAGCGTCTAGTGAGATGTCATCCCCTTTCCAAATGAAGAGGATGTCATCTATATATCGCTTCCATAGCACCAGGTTCGCCCCATATTCAAGGTTGCCATGTACGGAGGTTTCTTCCCAATGGGCCATGAATAAATTAGCGTAACTAGGGGCAAACCTGGTGCCCATGGCTGTCCCATGTAACTGAAGATAGTAAGAATTATCGAACCAGAAGAAATTGTTGGTCAAAATAAATTCAATGCTTTCCAACAAAAAAGATGCTGTGTCGTGTGGGACAGTTCCTTTTTCCAAGAAATAGGCGGTGGCTTCTAGGCCGTGTTGGTGACTAATGGATGTATACAGTGACGTGACATCAGCTGTCACGAGAATAAATTCAGATGACCAATTAATATTC
The DNA here is from genome assembly GCF_028390025.1 of Pseudophryne corroboree. Taxonomy (NCBI): domain Eukaryota; kingdom Metazoa; phylum Chordata; class Amphibia; order Anura; family Myobatrachidae; genus Pseudophryne; species Pseudophryne corroboree. The sequence continues at coordinate 941,152,395 of NC_086444.1, read as the reverse complement.
TGGAGTTCCTGTAACACAGCCGTGGAATCCCTAAGGTATGAAGTGGTATTCTGTGCCAATGGTTGAAGAATATGATCTATGTATTGAGATAAATTGGAAGTGATAGATTCTGTACCAGCTACTATCGGACGGCCCGGTGGATGTAAGTTGTCTTTGTGGATCTTTGGGAGGGTATAAATGACAGGTATGGAAGGATAGGTGATGGTAATGAAGTCCCGTTCTTTATCCGTAATTACTTTCTTGCGTTCATATTTACCTAGGAGGTCTGTCATTCTTTTGGATATTCCTTCCGACGGGTTCCCTCTTAGTTTTTTGTATGTCTTTCCATCGTTAAGTTGTCTCTCTATCTCTCCCTTATAATCTTCAAGATTCTGAATCACCACAGCACCGCCTTTATCAGCTGGTTTAATTACAATAGTGGTGTTGTCCTGGAGGCATTTTAAAGCATCTCTTTCTGGTTTAGTCAAATTTAATTTGTTAGTGTTCCTGAAGGTAGCATTTTCAAGTTCTTCTTTAACCATTCTCTCAAAACTCTCTATGAAGCATCCTTTCTTAAACGTAGGAAAGAAGATTGACTTGGGTTTAAAGGTGGAAGTTATGGGATCCTCTGAAGTCGTGGTAGTTTTCTGGTCGTGGAAAAAGTTTTTCAGGGTTAATTTCCTAATAAACCGTTGCAGGTCTATATAGGCCTCAAATTTATCAATTTTACTCGATGGCGCATATTTTAATCCTTTTTTAAGGACATTTTCCTCGTCCTTAGTAAGGACATGGTTGCTAAGATTATAAATTCTCGTATATGCAATCTCATCGTTGGGATTCTCTGCCTCCCTACTGGTAGTAGAGCTACCAGGAGTAAGTGTCCTAGAATTCTTTTTCTTTTTTTGACGATGTAGTATTTGATGTCTCTTGGACAAAGCTAACCCTCGTTTTCCTCTTCTTATCGAAGTCTTCTGTTGAAGTGACCCCTGACAAGGTAGCCACGTCCTAAAAAAACCTCATCTGTGTCCTCGTGTCCTCTAAGTGCATGAAATCTGTCAGATGTTCTTATCGTGAATTCAGGGGTAGTCTGTCTTCTTGTGTGACCCGAATCTCTCCTATTTCTTCTTCCTTCTCTATCATCAAAGGTCCCTCTTGAGGACCATCTTGAACTGGGTCTATCCCTGCTATGGGATTCGTCCCTTGGGTTGCTTCTTCTTGAATATCCCGATCGTTCACTATAGGATGCAATCCTTGGTTTTCTTTGCCATTGTTCTCTATATGAGTCCCTACGTGTATTCTTTCTGTACCCATTGGTCTTCCAATTCTGCCTCCACTCCGGGATTTCCTGTTCTCCATTTGTCGCAAACCTTACTCTGTTGTTGGTTTCCTTATTCCTAAAGAAGTTCTTTCCCTTTTTGGTTTGTTGGTGTTGTACCCCTTCCTTAAAGTCGTTAATATCTCTAGTATATTTCTTTTTCTTTTTTTCCATGAGTTCTTTTTCATTAATGGTGATCTTTTCAACAATTTCTTGTTCCATGTCTTTAAAATCTGACAGGTCGACAAAAGGTTCTACAGTGACTCGCAGTGTTTCGATCTCTGTTTCTAACTCTTTCAGTTCCTTGGTCCTTTCTCGGACTATAAGTCTCATCAGAGACATGGAACATGAATCAATAATCCGGATCCATTCTTCTTCAAATGCTGATGACTTATGGGTAAAGGTGGGTAATTTCTCAATTCTGAGCCCCCTAGGTATAATCTCCTCCGCCAAATACCTCTCCAGTGCTACTACCTCCCACCAAATTTTACCTTCTTTTAATAAGGCCCGTTCTAGTTTGGACATAATATTCTCCAAATCTTCATCAGCTAGAGTCATGTTGACCCTTAAATAGATTCTCAAATTTATCCTTCCTTACATTTCTATGGGAAAACATGATCCCCTTGTAAGGCAGCAGTGGTCCTACTACAAAGAGTGAGGCTTAATCTATGCAAAAAAGAAGAGTAGAGGACTGCTGCGCCTGAGAGAGCTGCGGTCGGGAAATCAATGGGTGGTCACTCAAACACCGTAAAACAATCGTACACGAAAAAATATGAGATCCCTGCTGCGCTCATCAACGATTCACAATGTACAATACTGTAATAATGGGGTATATTCTCAGTCAATTAGTCCATGAAACAACTTCGATTTTTGACCAGATTCTTTTCAACACAGGAAGAGTTTATAAGTGGGAGGACTGAATGCGTACCATACTCACATGGAGTCGCACTATGTCCCTCGTATAAAGGTATCTTTTATTCCTCTGTTCTTTTTCTTCCCAAATTCTCCGGAGTGAAGAGTTAAAAAAAGAAAGAAGAGAATGTCCAAGCCTATCTATGATTCCTGTCTTGGTACCACCCCATCCTGGGTCTATCCTCTTTCCACCCTACCTCCTGGCACTGTCCGTATATTTTTTAACTTATTTTTTAAACTTTTTTCAACCTTTCTTGATCATATAAGGTTTTTTCCATCATCGACCATTTCATCCTGTTTTTTTAACATCGGGGGTATTTCTAATATCAGGAGTATTTATGATTCATCAGGATTTGTGAACTTCACCAATAATTTTGGATATACCATTTTGTTCCTCTAAGGTCAATCTATTAAGAATTTTTAATTGTGCTAACGATTTACTGATTTTAGTATACCATCTCGTTCTTTTATGTGCAATCAGGCATTTTTTCATATTTTTTCATTTTATATTTTTGCTAATAATTTATTGATTCAGGATATACTTAATGTTATTATTATATTATTTCATGTTTTTATATTGTTTAGCATATTCTGCACAAACTTTATACAGCAGTATATACAGCAGTATCTGTTGCCATCCGCTGTCCGTGTTGGAACGCACAGCCATTACTTTATACAGCAGTATCTGTTGCCAGCCGCTGTCCGTGTTGGAACGCACAGCCATTACTTTGCGTTCCACAGACAGGCACCAGTGAATGTCCGCGGCCTGTGGAGCGCACTGACGCTACTTCCGGTTACGGACACGGAGGACGTATACGTCACCTCCGTGTCCGCGGGCGCCCACACTATTTAGATATGTTATTTCTACCATCCAGCTAGGATAAGGGGACCGAGTGGTTCATTCACTCGCCCCGCTTTCAATTTGAGTTAATTTTAAAGTGGTTTGTCAATGGCAGTTGGTCCGAGGTGGAACGCACGGGCGTCACTTCCGGGCCGCTGTGCGTTCCACAGGACAGGAAGTTAACGCTATCTCGTCCGAAAAACGTTTTTAAAAACGTTTTTAAAATGGTATATGAATTTTTTATTGTAGTCTTATATCCACTAGTGTACACTCCATGTTTGTGGAACATTCATGTGATATCTATATCCGATTTTATGCTTGTCTAAATTTTCTGGGATGTAATCCCACCCCCACCACATGACTTCCTGTTGGGGGGTATAAATAGTCCAACAAGTGCCCTCACTACACACCTTGAAAAAGACATTTCTGTCGAAACGCGTTGGTGTGAGGGCCAGGACCATTGGTGACTAACTTGGACGGTACTAGCTAAGGTGAGGATTGTCCGGACATCTTAAACATCTTTTTTCATCTTGGCTAGGACCTAACCTGTTTTAACCATGAGTTCACTGCCAGTCTTTGTCTGATTTTTTTTGTATTAAATAAATATTGTGTGTCAATCACTTCAATCTGGAATTATTGACACTGGGTCTTTCTCCCCACACATACATCGCTCAATACGAGAGAATCGGGGATTCGGTATATCCAGGACCACTCCAAAGATACCTTTACACACAGGCCTCAACATTATAAAGTGTGAGTGAGGTACGCCTATATTCCTTTCGCATAGCCTCTGTCCTATCGGAGTATGAATGATTTCCAGTAACATCCCCAGGTCTCAATAGACAACAGTGCATGCAAAGATACCTTTATACACTTCTCTCCTCCCTCTATGGATGTGAGTATGGTACGCACCAAGTTATCAGAATAAATTTAGAGAGCACTCTCCACCATAGGAAAATTTGTATATGATTACGTGTTACCAACATACTACACTATCAGTCGTCCTCGTGTTTTTCTCTCCTTGTCGCCGAGAATAAGAATCATCGGTTCAGGATCACTACTGGACTAAGGAGAGGAAGAAGGGAGAACGAAAGATCAAAGATACCTTTATATGCAGCAACAACCGTGATTTGACGTGAGTACGGTACGCGTTTACTCTGAATATCTTCACATTTGCACCTCCACCCGTAGAGAGGATGAAAATTCTGGATTATTGATTTTTAAACCACATTTACCACATCCTTTCACGCATCTTCATCCAGTGACTTCTTGCCTAAACGGACGTACTTCACTATTAGGTGTTCTCCTGTCTTCTTTCTTTTTTTAACTCTTCACTCCGGAGAATTTGGGAAGAAAAAGAACAGAGGAATAAAAGATACCTTTAAACGAGGGACATAGTGCGACTCCATGTGAGTATGGTACGCATTCAGTCCTCCCACTTATAAACTCTTCCTGTGTTGAAAAGAATCTGGTCAAAAATCGAAGTTGTTTCATGGACTAATTGACTGAGAATATACCCCATTATTACAGTATTGTACATTGTGAATCGTTGATGAGCGCAGAAGGGATCTCATATTTTTTCGTGTACGATTGTTTTACGGTGTTTGAGTGACCACCCATTGATTTCCCGACCGCAGCTCTCTCAGGCGCAGCAGTCCTCTACTCTTCTTTTTTGCATAGAGTTGTGTGCTCGTCCTCAATTTCTGCCTAAAGTGGTTTCGTCATTTCATATGAACCAACCTATTGTAGTGCCTGTGGCTACGGGTGACTTGGAGGATTCCAAGTCCCTTGATGTAGTCAGGGCCTTAAAAATTTCTGTAGCCAGGACGGCTCGGGTTAGGAAAACAGAGACACTGTTTGTCCTGTATGCAGCCAACAAGGTTGGCGCTCCTGCTTCTAAGCAGTCTATTGCTCGCTGGATCTGTAACACGATTCAGCAGGCTCATTCTACAGCTGGAGTGCCATTACCAAATTAGGTAAAGGCCCGTTCCACTAGGAAGATGGGCTCTTCTTGGGCAGCTGCCCGAGGGCGACTCGGCATTGCAGCTTTGCCGAGCGGCTACTTGGTCGGGTTCAAACACTTTTGCAAAATTCTACAAGTTTGATACCCTGGCTGATGAGGACCTCATGTTTGCTCAATCGGTGCTGCAGAGTCATCCGCACTCTCCCGCCCGGTTTGGAGCTTTGGTATAATCCCCATGGTCCTTACGGAGTCCCCAGCATCCTCTAGGACTAGGAGAAAAAGATTTACCCGTAGGTTTAAAATCTTTTTTTTTAACACCAGCATCGGGCTCCACTAGCTAGAGAGATAATGCCACAGCCGGGGGACACTTTTATACCGGTCCCTTCGGCCATGGCATTAAATCCCCAACTAGGCACCCCTGGCCGGGGTACCCTGGAGGAGTGGGGACCCCTTAAATCAAGGCCCCCCCCCCCTCCAGCCACCCAAAGGCCAGGTGTGAAGCCACGTCGTGGCACTCTCCTGATTGGCTGTGCGCGTCTGTGCTGTCAGGCGGCGCACTCGAGATACACTGTAACACATAGGCGCTCCATTGTATCCAATGGTGGGAACTTTGTGGTCAGCGGTTGAGGTTATTCGCGGTCAACCGCTGACCGCAAAGTTCCCACCATTGAATATAAGGGAGCACCTATGCGCTATGCGCCGCCTGACAGCTCAGACGCGCACAGCCAATCAGGAGAGTGCCACGACGTGGCGCTCCCTGATTGGCTGAAGGGACCCTCTTTGACAGCAGTCATGGGGGGTCCCGGCAGTCGGGGAAAGGGGTCCCATGTGTAAACAAGGGACCCCTTTCAGTGCGTGGTCTGTGTTTTGCGGTTTTTTTATTTTGCCAAGTACGTGGATTACAAACTCTGAAGAGGACCGATCTACCCCGGATTGTTGTGAGTATAATTTTATTTACAGGTACCCCGTGGATTCTACGTGGACAAGGGGACCGACATGTCGTGTCAACATAGGTAAGTATGTGTGTATGTCGGTGTGCATGTATGTAATAAAGTTGTACTGTCACGGTGTGTGTGTACTGTTTTTATTTGGGTATTTTTTTGTAGTAGAACTACAGGTACCAGCCGGCCCGTTTCCCCCCGCATGCTGGTACTTGTGGTTCTCCAAGTACCAGCTTGCGGGGGAGGCTTGCTGGGACTTTTAGTTCTGCTACAAAAAACAATATTCTTTTTTTTTGACACTTGGCTATCAGCCTCCCATCCGCCGCCCTTGGATGGGGGGGACAGCCTCGGGCTTCACCCCTGGCCCTTGGGTAGCTGGAGGGGGGGACCCCTTGATTTAAGGGGTCCCCACTCCTCCAGGGTAACCCGGCCAGGGGTGACTAGTTGGGGATTTAATGCCACGGCCGCAGGGACCGGTATAAAAGTGTCCCCCGGCTGTGGCATTATCTCTCAGTATCAGTGTTCGCTTGCTTCTGCTGCGCATCTGGTTCAAAAGATCTGCTTGAAAACAGATAAACTGCTGCGTACACACAACTCTGCATAGCCCGCAGTTCAGACTACATGCCCTCGGGAACCAGAACCCACATGGGAATGCCCAGTTACCACCTAGTTATTGTGCAGACACAAGTGGAAATCTGACTGAATTGCATACGATGCATGTGCCTCAGAGGGTAATTGAGACTGGATTGCTGCAGCGGCAGTGATTGCAGTCTGAATTAATATGCGCAGTGCGGGCGCACTGCCAGGGCCGGTGCAAGGTCTCTATTCACCCTAGGCAAAGCTTCAACCTGGTGCCCACTAACCTGCAACCCCCCTGCAGGAAGTGCATCACTGCAATGAGGAGCGGCCGTGGGGGCGCCCCTCAGGAGCCATAGTTACATCCGCCTCCTATGTGCCTTCACATGACTTGATGTTACTCATGTCGGCACAGAGGAAGAGCTGAGGCATTATGTGGTACGGCCTAATAGTGGCAGCTGCACCTGATTAGATCCGCAGCAGCAGCCAGCGCAGTGTAAAAGGAGACATCCTTCAGTTTTTTGCTAGATGAATTCAGTGACGCCCTCAAGGAGCTGGCGCCCCTAGGCAGCTGCCTAATGGTAGAGCCGGCCCTGCACACTGCGCATATGCAGCCAATGAGATGCTATCAGCGATACACATTGGCAGATGCCCGACAATCAGACATTTTTTCAGGAAATTGTAGGCACCAATATGTGATCTTTTTTTTCAGTTACCAATTTTCTGCCACGTCACACTGCATTTGCACATGTCCGCCCACAAGGGGGATGATGTAGTGAGAGGAAAACATAGGAAATATGGGCAGATTATTGAGAACGCACACACACTGCTCAATATCTGGAAATTGTGGCAGATATTTTTAGTCTGGGCCGATTAATCGGAAAGATTTTTCAGAATTATCGGTGAAATGCCGACACGATCGTCCGTACACACTATAAAAAAATCAGGCTGATGTCCCAATTATTGGCAAATCTGCCCAATAATTGTATAGTGTGTACCTAGCTTTAGGGTACAATAGTGTGTACAGGGTTAGGGTACAGTAGTGTGTGCACGGTTAGGTGGGTGTAAGGGTATAGTAGTGTGTGCAGGGTGAGGGAGCTAAGGGTACAGTTGTGTGTGCTGGTATAGGGAGGTCAGGGTACAGTTGTGTGTGCAGGTATAAGAGGTAAAGATACAGTAGTGTGCACAGGGTTAGGTAGGTAGGGTACAATAGTGTGTGCAGGGATAGGTAGGTAGGGTACACTAGTGTGCAGGGTTAGGGGGGTTAAGGGTATAGTGTGTGCAGGGTGAGGGAGCTAAGGGTACAGTTGTGTGTGCTGGTATAGGGAGGTCAGGGTACAGTTGTGTGTGTGCAGGTATAAGAGGTAAAGATACAGTAGTGTGCACAGGGTTAGGTAGGTAGGGTACAATAGTGTGTGCAGGGATAGGTAGGTAGGGTACACTAGTGTGCAGGGTTAGGGTGGTTAAGGGTATAGTGTGTGCAGGGTGGGGGAGCTAAGGGTACAGTAGTGTGTGCAGGTATAGGGGGTAAGGATACAGTAGTGTGTGCAGGTATAGGGGGGTAAGAGTACAGTAGTGTGTGCAGGTATAGGGGGTAAGGGTACAGTAGTGTGTGCAGGTATAGGGGGGTAAGGGTACAGTAGTGTGTGCAGGTATAGGGGGGTAAGGGTACAGTTGTGTGTGCAGGTATAGGGAAGTAAGGATACAGTAGTGTGTGCAGGTATAGGGGGTAAGGGTACAGTAGTGTGTGCAGGTATAGGGAGGTAAGGGTACAGTTATGTGTGCAGGTATAGGGAAGTAAGGATACAGTAGTATGTGCAGGTATAGGGGGTAAAGGTACAGTAGTGTGTGCAGGTATAGGGGGTAAGGGTACAGTAGTGTGTGCAGGTATAGGGGGGTAAGGGTACAGTAGTGTGTGCAGGTATAGGGAGGTAAGGGTACAGTTGTGTGTGCAGGTATGGGGGGGTAAGGGTACAGTAGTGTGTGCAGGTATAGGGAGGTAAGGGTACAGTTGTGTGTGCAGGTATGGGGGGGTAAGGGTACAGTTGTGTGTGCAGGTATAGGGGGTAAAGGTACAGTAGTGTGTGCAGGTATAGGGGGTAAGGGTACAGTAGTGTGTGCAGGTATAGGGGGGTAAGGGTACAGTAGTGTGTGCAGGTATGGGGGGGGTAAGGGTACAGTAGTGTGTGCAGGTATGGGGGGGGTAAGGGTACAGTTGTGTGTGCAGGTATAGGGGGTAAAGGTACAGTAGTGTGTGCAGGTATAGGGGGTAAGGGTACAGTAGTGTGTGCAGGTATAGGGGGGTAAGGGTACAGTAGTGTGTGCAGGTATGGGGGGGTAAGGATACAGTAGTGTGTGCAGGGTTGGGAGGATAAAGATACATGCCTGTACGGGGTCAGTACAAGATCCCGGCAGTACAGCCCCCCGCATATCAACTATTTCCTTTATATATGTACCTGGCATACCAACACAGCCCTAATATTACAATTAACCCCTTTATTAATATCGGGCATACCAGCACCATTTATATTATTAACACCTTAATCCATGCACTGTGACAGCCAGCACAGCTCCCATATATAACCCATGCACTATAATAACCATCACAGCTTATCACCAGTGGCCCCATATATAATCCATGCACTGTGATTACCAGCACAGCCCCATATATAATAAACAGCACAGCCAGATGCCAAGAGCTCCAGCACATCTGAGTGACTGCAGTGGCAGTGGATAATGAGCAGATAGTGCATAACACCAGATCTATAATAAGCCCACACTGGCCACGCTGCCATAGGTAACAATGATATGTCCCCTACATAACCCTCCAATAGGGTGTACAGTGATAGGCAGTTATGGGGGCACCATGTGATGCCCAATCCCTGCCAGCACCTGTGCCCGGACTGTGGGCACTCACCTGTTGGTTGCACTGAGGATGGCTCTGGCAGCCGAGGTCAGGAACATGCTTGCCGCCGGGTATCTCCCCACCCCTCTCCTCTCTGTTGGCCAGCGCGCCGCGCACTTTGGCGTGCTGTATAGCAGCATCAAGACGCAGGAGGCTGGCCAAGCAGACACACATTCCATGCACGCACTCACCTCCAGTGTTCCAGCTGCACTCTGGGCCTAATTGAGACCTGATTGTAGCTGCAAATTTGTTAGCAGATGGGCAGAACCATGTGCACTTCAGGGGGCAGTTTGAACACACCACACCCAAATCTAACTCTCTCTGCACACGTTATATCTGCCCCCCCCCCCTCCCCCTGCACTGAACATGGGGGTTAATTCTGAGTTGATCGCAGCAGCAAGTTTGTTAGCAATTGGGCAAAACCATGTGCACTGCAGGGGTGGCAGATGTAACATGTGCAGAGTGAGTTAGATTTGGGTGGGTTATATTGTTTCTGTGCAGGGTAAATACTGGCTGCTTTATTTTTACACTGCAATTTAGATTTCAGTTTGAATACACCACACCCAAATCTAACTCTCTCTGCACATGTTATATCTGCCCCTCTTGCATGGTTTTGCCCATCTGCTAACACATTTGTTGCTACGATCAGGTCTGAATTAGGCTCTCTGTCTGTTACCCTGTTTGATGGCCCAGCTTTGCTACTGCTAGTGCCTCACAGAGCTGCCCAAGCCATGCATGACTGGGTGCAGAGGGCCCTGGAGTCAGCCTGGGCTCCACAGCTGCCAGAGCCCCATAGCAGCTGCACCCCTTGCACCCACGGTAGTTATGCCACTGCACCCGCCCCATGTGCTTTCCTCAGTTTGGCATTGGTCAGGCAGACTCTGACAATGCCAATTACAGTGGGTGTGAGCCGCCATTAATTCATTGGTGGTCTGGGCAGCAGTGGGCCCTTTACCAATGGTAGTTCCGCATCTGGTCCCTGGTCTGCAACCCTGATATCGAGCAGGGTTATTCCCGGGGCTTGCAACCCGGTTCAATGCCCCAGCTATGTGTGAAAGGTCATTCCTAAAAGGAGTTTATTGACTGCCACAGTATTACTTCAAGCGTCCACTACTAGACGAATGACCCGGGTGTGGAGTGAAGGGTGAAGATCTAGGAATAACCTTGGTCCATCATCCAGGTGTGATCGGGGGTAAGTACTGAAACCACAACTTCAAGCCGTGTTCTAGTGTCCAGGGTCTGAGCCGTGTTAGAGCTGGTGTTTATATCTGAAAGGGATTACATTGTACAGACCCCAATCAGATTTTAGATAACCAAAAATTAGCGTTGAATGTTCTTTGGATGATCATATATACTTTTTGTCACCTACTTCTACAAATAAAGAGATTAAAAAAAGAAAATGTAATTGTTCATTTACCTAGTTGCCCTCCTCAGTTAAGGTGGAGTAATATCAATTTTAATATTATTATTATTATTGCAAGTTTAAGATACAAAATTACATTGTAAATATAGAGTGCAAGAAAAAGCATAAAACAAAGAGCATAAAGGAACACAATCAAGTAACAATGTCTATTAGACCAACGGCATCCCGGACGTCAGCATGCCAGCAGCGTGGCAGCGCAAAGAGTCTCCTTGCGGGCTCGCCGCACTCGCCACAGGTTCTATTCCCACTACCTGTGTGTCATAGACACCCACAGGTGGGAATAGCCCCTGTTAGCCGGGATTCCGGTTGTCGGCGTCCCTTTAAGATAAAGTGAGACTTCTCTCAGGTTACATATGTACAGTATGACTATATATGCACGTATGCATATATATGATGTATGCACGTCAGGACAGGCCAGCCCTCTGACTAAGTGATCCACGAAACGTGCAGTGGCGTGGCCTGTCTGACGTTAACTTGCTGCCGACTCCGGTCTTCGCGTTGCACATGCGTGAGGTGTCCTGATGAGCCGCAGTTTGGTACATGAGCCGGCAGCATGGTGTATGGTCCCGGCGCCACTGCAGGAGAGGTGTTCCGGTTTGCTGTGGAGAATATATGTATACATCATGTGGTAACCAGTCCACAAGGGTGAGAAATTTGGTGCGAGTCTGACATTGTTGTACCTGGATATTTTACCTGGTTGATTTTATTGTAATAAAACTGTTCTACACTATGGGGCTAATTCAGACCTGGTCGCTAGGGTGCATTTTTTGCATCCCTGCGATCAGGTAGTCGCCACCTACAGGAGGAGGGGGAAATCGCTGTGAGGGGGTGCGATCGCATGTGCAGGAGAGATGCACAAACAGACGTTTGTGCAGTCTCTGCACAGCCCATGACTTACTCAGCCGCTGCGATGATCGGGGCCGGAGTTGACGTCAGGAATCCTCCCTCCAAACGCCTGGTCCCTCCAGCGTTTTTCCGGACACCCCTCAAAAACGGGCAGTTGCCACCCACAAATGCCCTCTTGCTGTCAATCTCATTGCGTTCGTCGGTGCGATGGGATTTTTCGCACCATCACGGCACTCCCAGTCGCTGCGGACCATCGCATCTGCGCATTGCGGTGCATACGCATTTTTTTTTAAATATACCCTGAAGCGTTGACATCCTTCTCCCTCAGTGGTGAGAGAAGTGAGGAGCGCTAAGAAAGGGATGGACCAGGAAGCAAGGAACAGCAGTGGGCGGGCACTCCAGGTGGTGAGTCACCATTGGTCACAGCCTGACTCGCGGAAGTGCACAGTGCTGCCCGAGCCTGTTAATGATTGTGGCGGCAGCCATCTCTGGGAGGTTGCAGCGGGTCTCTCTGGCTGATGGCAGCAGTGGGCATCTCTGACAGCTGGTGGCACACCTGACAACCTCTTGCGGCACGTGGAACAGCAGTTGATAAACGCTGTCCTAGAAACATCCCAGAGATATTTAATATTTGCATGTACCGCTCAAAAATGAGTGTTTTCAGGGAATATCCTGCAAATATATGTTGATAAATATGAGCCTTGGGGTGGTGCTCAGTCCCTCTTCATATACTACTTACAATAGGGACAGTACATAGATATTTTGGGTGTAGTATGGCTGACCGGCGGTCTCCTGACCGCTGGTCAGCTTACCGACGCCGGGATCCCGACAGCATACCGACGCCGGGATCCCGGCGGGGAGGGGCGAGTGCAGCAAGCACAGGTCGCCACGCTGCGGGCTCGGTGGCGACCTGCGGTCGCCTTGGGTTCTATTCCCACTCTATGGGTGTCGTGGACACCCACGAGTGGAAATAGTCCCTGTTGGTCGGCATGCCGACCATCGGGATACTGAGCCGGCGGGATGGTGGAGGAGGTCATGTGACTGTCGGTCAGCAGACCGCCGGTCACATGAATACCACCCGATATTTTTAGCTGTTTTGATAATAGGAGCAGTGAATAGTCCTCTTTATAATTACGAACAAGGACAGTACACGTCCCTCTTCATAAATTACTAATAAGGATAGTGCACAGGGCCTAATTCACTAAGGATCACTAATGTGATCCCCAGTGCTGTTTCCCGATGGTCGGTAAACTGCACATGCGCAGGACCAGTATTGCGCATGTGCAGAACGGGTCCTGCGATCGCATTGCAGAAATGTGATCTCCTCTTCCTTATTGACAGACAGAGGCATTTGCGAGGAGGGATGGGGCAGGAGCGGCCGGCTGTTAACCCAATATACGTTCGCGTTGCAAATGCAGGAAGGAGGTGGTCTGCACCTCTTCCTGCATTTGCATTGCTATGGATTGCAATTGCAAACCATGCTGAATTAGGCCCATAGTTCCTCTTTATTTATTATTAATAAGGGCAGTACAGTTTCTCTTCATAAATTACTAATAAAGAAAGTACACAGTCCCTCTTCATTTATTACTAACTAGCTGTTCTACCCGTTCTTCGCACGGGAGTTTCTGCTTTTTATGGTTGTAAAATAAGAATTTACTTACCGATAATTCTATTTCTCGTAGTCCGTAGTGGATGCTGGGGACTCCGTAAGGACCATGGGGAATAGCGGCTCCGCAGGAGACTGGGCACAAAAGTAAAGCTTTAGGACTACCTGGTGTGCACTGGCTCCTCCCCCTATGACCCTCCTCCAAGCCTCAGTTAGGATACTGTGCCCGGACGAGCGTACACAATAAGGAAGGATCTTGAATCCCGGGTAAGACTCATACCAGCCACACCAATCACACCGTACAACTTGTGATCTAAACCCAGTTAACAGCATGATAACAGAGGAGCCTCTAGAAAAGATGGCTCACTACAGCAATAACCCGATTTTTGGTAACAATAACTATGTACCAGTATTGCAGACAATCCGCACTTGGGATGGGCGCCCAGCATCCACTACGGACTACGAGAAATAGAATTATCGGTAAGTAAATTCTTATTTTCTCTGACGTCCTAGTGGATGCTGGGGACTCCGTAAGGACCATGGGGATTATACCAAAGCTCCCAAACGGGCGGGAGAGTGCGGATGACTCTGCAGCACCAAATGAGAGAACTCCAGATCCTCCTCAGCCAGGGTATCAAATTTGTAGAATTTTACAAACGTATTTGCTCCTGACCAAGTAGCTGCTCGGCAAAGTTGTAAAGCCGAGACCCCTCGGGCAGCCGCCCAAGATGAGCCCACCTTCCTTGTGGAGTGGGCATTTACAGATTTTTGGCTGTGGCAGGCCTGCCACAGAATGTGCAAGCTAAATTGTACTACAAATCCAACGAGCAATAGTCTGCTTAGAAGCAGGAGCACCCAGCTTGTTGGGTGCATACAGGATAAACAGCGAGTCAGATTTTCTGACTCCAGCCGTCCTGGAAACATATATTTTCAGGGCCCTGACAACGTCTAGCAACTTGGAGTCCTCCAAGTCCCTAGTAGCCGCAGGCACCACAATAGGTTGGTTCAGGTGAAACGCTGACACCACCTTAGGGAGAAACTGAGGACGAGTCCTCAATTCCGCCCTGTCCGAATGGAAAATCAGATAAGGGCTTTTACAGGATAAAGCCGCCAATTCTGACACGCGCCTGGCCCAGGCCAGGGCCAACAGCATGACCACTTTCCATGTGAGATATTTTAACTCCACAGATTTTAGTGGTTCAAACCAATGTGACTTTTGGAACCCAAAAACTACATTGAGATCCCAAGGTGCCACTGGAGGCACAAAAGGAGGCTGTATATACAGTACCCCTTTTACAAACGTCTGAACTTCAGGGACTGAAGCTAGTTCATTTTGGAAGAAAATTGACAGGGCCGAAATTTGAACCTTAATGGACCCCAATTTCAGGCCCATAGACACTCCTGTTTGCAGGAAATGTAGGAATCGACCCAGTTGAAATTCCTCCGTCGGGCCTTACTGGCCTCGCACCACGCAACATATTTTCGCCAAATGCGGTGATAATGTTTTGCGGTTACATCCTTCCTGGCTTTGATCAGGATAGGGATGACTTCATCCGGAATGCCTTTTTCCTTCAGGATCCGGCGTTCAACCGCCATGCCGTCAAACGCAGCCGCGGTAAGTCTTGGAACAGACAGGGTCCTTGCTGGAGCAGGTCCCTTCTTAGAGGTAGAGGCCACGGATCCTCCGTGAGCATCTCTTGAAGTTCCGGTTACCAAGTCCTTCTTGGCCAATCCGGAGCCACGAATATAGTGCTTACTCCTCTCCATCTTATAATTCTCAGTACCTTGGGTATGAGAGGCAGAGGATGGAACACATACACTGACCGCCGACCGGTACACCCACGGTGTTACCAGAGCGTCTACAGCTATTGCCTGAGGGTCCCTTGACCTGGCGCAATACCTGTCGAGTTTTTCCCAACGGTTTATAATCATGTGGAAGACTTCTGGGTGAAGTCCCCACTCTCCCGGGTGGAGGTCGTGTCTGCTGAGGAAGTCTGCTTCCCAGTTGTCCACTCCCGGAATGAATACTGCTGACAGTGCTATCACATGATTTTCCGCCCAGCGAAGAATCCTTGCAGCTTCTGCCATTGCCCTCCTGCTTCTTGTGCCACCCTGTCTGTTTACGTGGGTGACTGCCGTGATGTTGTCCGACTGGATCAACACCGGCTGACCTTGAAGCAGAGGTCTTGCTTAAACTAAACTTTTCACTAAGCAGCTCAGGAGAGCCACCTAGTGTGCACCCTTCTCGTTCGGGCACAAAAATCTAACTGAGGCTTGGAGGAGGGTCATAGGGGGAGGAGCCAGTGCACACCAGGTAGTCCTAAAGCTTTACTTTTGTGCCCAGTCTCCTGCGGAGCCGCTATTCCCCATGGTCCTTACGGAGTCCCCAGCATCCACTAGGACGTCAGAGAAATATAAATGAGTGTTAAAAATTTGGTAAATCTACAGAGATGTTAATTTGAGACGTCTTACTATAAGTAAATATTAATCCATGGTTCTTGGCATTACCGTGGAGCACCCGTAGCAAATACGGTAAAAAGTAACAGGACCATTTTTGTATTTTAATACATTCTACCCACTGGAGGTACCATCCAAATTTTGATCTGATTTTTTGTTTAGGGCATTAACGTTCAGGCCCGTCTTTTCGTATGGATTCAATGGACTCTTGCCCAAGGGCCCTAGGAGTATAAGGCTCTACGCTGATAGCTGAGGGTCCCCTCTTTCCAGGGGTACCAGATTTTAGAAAATCGGTGTAAGAGGCACGGGGGGTGGGGCCTTGTGAAACTACTCACTTACCAAGCCTACGCACCTCACACCTACCATCCTTCACCTTCAGTCCGTTGAGACAACTCCGACGGTACTGGAACACGCCACAGACACGGACCCGGACTTCCTGGGGTGACCTGAAAAGAATGGGGGACACACTGAGCAAGGGTGGCCTCCACTGGGCTCAGTGAATGGTCATCATTGGTACTTGTGGTCTCAGACTGGGTGCTCCCATAGTGGTGATAAGCACCAGGCATGACCCTGAACAAAAACGCCCAAAGGAAGGTGGGGAAAGGGGCAACATACACACACAGAAAACACATAGAACACAATTATGCTCACCAGCTGCACCCTCGGGTCCCTGCCAGATGACTGGCCCTTCTTCTTTGCTCCTGTAATAGAACACACAGGGGGTCATTCCGAGTTAATCACACGTAGCAACTTTTTGCTGCCCATGCGATCAACTAGACACTGCTTATGGGGGTGGATTTTTGCATAGGAAGGCTGCGGTCGCTTGTGCAGCCCTGCTATGCAAAAAAAGTTTTGTGCAGACAAGATCAGGGTATGAGTTACTTACCCTGTGCGATGAATCCAGCATTGAAGGTCCCGGAATTGACTTCAGACATCCGCCCCCCAAACGCCTGGACACGCCTGCGTTCGCCATACCACTCCCAGAAAACGGTCAGTTGACGCCCCGGAACGCCTTCCTCCTGTCAATCTTCTTGCGGTCGCCGCTGTGACCACTTTTTTCATTAGCAGTAGCGCTGACTTACCACACCTGCGGCAGAACAGTGGAGAACAGTACACAGCACTGGGTATAATGCACCTTTATTGAGCGACCAATGCCAAATGATTAAGGAACGATGAAGTGGGGGGGGGGGGGGTTGTGTGGCCTAGTGCCCTCTGCGGTCCAGGCCTGTGGCTTGCCTAACCGGATGTGTACTTGCGTAACAATGGGGCCTCGGCCTAATGCCGCACGGTGGTGGTACAGTGGAGTTTGGGGTGGGGCGAAGGGACAAAGGAGAATGGGAGCCTCACTGAGGGCTTACCTGATTCCCCGACGTCCAGTCCTAGTAGCCGTGCACCCGTAGTGTAGCAGCAGCAACAGGAGCAGTATCAGGAACAGCAGCAACAACAGGAGCAGTGTTGGGAATTCCAGCAGCAGCAACAACTGGAGCAGTATCAGGAACTGCAGCAGCAAAAGGAGCAGTATCAGGAACTGCAGCAACAACAGGAGCAGTATCAGGAACTCCAGCAGCAGCAACAACCGAAGCAGTATCAGGAACTGCAGCAACAACAGGAGCAGTATCAGGAACTCCAGCAGCAGCAACAACGGGAGCAGTATCAGGAACTGCAGCAACAACAGGAGCAGTATCAGGAACTCCAGCAGCAGCAACAACGGGAGCAGTATCAGGAACTCCAGCAGCAGCAACAACGGGAGCAGTATCAGGAACAGCAGCAACAACAGGAGCAGTGTTGGGAATTCCAGCAGCAGCAACAACTGGAGCAGTATCAGGAACTGCAGCAGCAAAAGGAGCAGTATCAGGAACTGCAGCAACAACAGGAGCAGTATCAGGAACTCCAGCAGCAGCAACAACCGAAGCAGTATCAGGAACTGCAGCAACAACAGGAGCAGTATCAGGAACTCCAGCAGCAGCAACAACGGGAGCAGTATCAGGAACTCCAGCAGCAGCAACAACGGGAGCAGTATCAGGAACTGCAGCAACAACAGGAGCAGTATCAGGAACTCCAGCAGCAGCAGCAACAACAGGAGCAGTATCAGGAACTCCAGCAGCAGCAACAACGGGAGCAGTATCAGGAACTGCAGTAGCAACAATGGGAGCAGTATCAGGAACTGCAGCAGATGTGGTCTCGGCAATCACCAGAGGGGATTCCTCTCCTCCCTATCTCATCCCCACGTGCAGCCTGCCCCTCCTCTCCCTCGCCGTGCCTTTAAAACCCTGGCGCGTAGGCTTCAGGGCCGGGTGATGCGGCAGCCTCTGATTTGCTGCCCGCGTCGCCCGGTGATGACGCACCACACCACGTGGGCGTGCCCGGCGACGTGGGGACCACCACCGGCTTCCGGCCCACTGCAGCTTCCGGCCTGATGGCCCAGTGGGAAGGTTGCCCGGCAACGGCTTCCGGCCTGCGTCCCACATTCCACCCTTCCTTTTCCTTTGTGGTCCCCACAAACATTTGATTGGTGGTCCAGTCGAAAGCTGGGTCTGCAAATCGCGGGGTCGGCACTGCCAGTGTGCTGCGACTTGACCTCCGGGGCGGCGCAGCCTGGACAGGGGTGTCCCCTTTTCCAGTGGCGCCGCCAGGGGCAGTTCCGAGAGTGGATCCACATTCCGCAAAGCTCCTTCTATGGGGGGGCGGCCTCGGTGTGATGGGGGTCCACCAGTATAGTGCGGCAGGGGTGGCAGCCGGTTCGATGGAGGCGGGCCTCAGGGGCCTTGGCAGCACACGGCCGCAGCATGTTCCGGTGTATAACACAATCACTTCTGCTGCCGTCCTCAATGCGTACCTCGTAGACCGGGTTCCCGGGAGATACTTGCCGTTGGACAATGGAGGGCGAGGTCTCCCATCGGTCGCTCAGCTTGTCGTGGGGCCGATGGTCACAGATGCAGACGTGCTGTCCCTCCATGAGGGGCCCGCCTAGTTATTGTCCTGGTTGGGGGTGGGTGGTGGCTTCCATATTCCGCTTAGCAACCTCTCCGGTGGCCCTGAGGCCAGCGTCTGAGCTCCTCGACAGCTCTGGGTCCGCTGCCCTTCTTCTGCCATCAGGGAAAGGTCAAGGTCTTGTAGTTCCCTCCCGGGTCTACCTAACATCATAAGGTAGGGGGAAAACCCCGTGGTGCGTTGGACCCTGTTGTTGTGTACCCACACCAACTCCTGGACGAAGCCTGGTCACCACCTTTTCTGCTCGGTCTCTAGGGTCCTGAGCATCTGCAGGAGGGTCCGGTTAAATCGTTCACAGGCCCAATTCCACGCCGGGTGGTAAGATGTGGTCGGGATCTTTGCGTGCCATAGGTTAGGCAGAGGCGCTCCATCACTCGGCCTTGGAAGCATGCTACTTGGTCTGAATGGATGCGTTCAGGACAGCCATGCCTGCGGATGAACTGTTCGACAATGGCCTTGGCGGCCTGGTCCCGGGTGGGGGTGACCACCGTGAATTTGGTGTGGTGTCTGTTATCATCAGAGCGTACTGGTATCCTCGCACTGACTCTCCAATGAGCACGTAGTCGATCATCAGGAGCTCAAGAGGTCGGGTGGTAACGATGGTTTGTATGGGCGCCCCCTGCTCCGTGGGTTTGGTGGCCTCACACCGACCGCACACTCGACACACCTCTTCCACCACCTGCTGAAGTCCTGGGCAGAAGTACTGCTGGCGTAGCCGCTGAATCGATTTGACCACGCCGAGGTGGGACCCTTCTTGGTGGGATTCCACCACCAGGTCCCAGGTGGCTCTCTCTGGGATGATGATCTGCCATACTGTGCGGAGTTTTTGCTCAAGGTAGGTGCGCCGACACAACACACCTTCTTGGACAGCCAGCTGGTTCCAGTGGTGCAACACCCCCTGACCTACTTCCCCGAGCTGGTCTCTATCACAGTGGGACGGCCAGTGTCCTTGTTCCTTCCAGTGGCGGATGTTCCTCAAATCTGGGTCCCGTCCTTGTTCCGTGGCCCAATCCTGGGTGGATTTCTATAGCTGGAGGTCACTACTGGTGACCAGCTGGATGTCCGGAGGGGGCCCAAACCGGGCGAAATCTGGTATTTCCCACCCCTCTTGCTCTTCATCAGTCTACGGGAAAGCGAGACAGGGCATCTGCATTGGCATTGTCCTTCCCGCGCCGATAGCGTATTTTTAGGGGGAACTTGGCTAACTGGGCATTCCAGCGCTGTTCCAAGGCCCCCAGCTTGGCGGTGTCATACTCCAGGAATTTCTCCATCACGGCCCACACCAGGGCCAGCAGCTCTAGCTTAAACGAGCTGTAGTTCTCGGAGTTTCGTTCGGACTCCCGAAGACCCCGGCTCCCACAGGCGATCACCCTCTCCTTGCCTACCTGGACTTGGGACAATACGGCCCACAGTCCCTTGTGGCTTCCATCAGTGTAGAGTATGAACAGCTTTTTGAAATCCGCATAGGCCAACACTGGGGCTTGGGTGAGGGCCTCCTTGAGCTGGAGGAAAGCGTTCCTCCTGCGCTTGGCCCCACTTGATCGCTCTTTTCCAGGAGTCCGTTACCATGCCCCTTAGCAGCTTGTGTAGGGGACCAGCGATCTTGGCGAAACCCTTGATAAATCGCCTGTAGTAGCCTACTAGGCCCAAGAAAACCCACACTTTTGTCGCTGTGGTCGGTATCTTCCATCCTTGTATCGCGGTCAGCTTGCTACGGGTGGGTTGCACTCTCTCTGCGGAGACCACGTATTCCAGGCTGGGCTTCAGGAGATGACATTTCCGGGGCTTCAGTTTGAGGACGTAATTTTCCAAACGCTGTAAGACCAAATCCAGCCTCCGCGGGTGTTCGTCAAGGGTAGGGGCAAACACAATAATGTCGTCCAAATATATCAAGATGGCCTCAAAGTTCAGGTCTACCAGGCAACGTTCCATGAGGCGTTGAAAGGTGGCAGGCGTGTTGCAGAGTCCGAAGGGCATCCTGCAGAAGTCAAAAAGCCCCATGGGGTGATGAAGGCCGTCTTTGCCTGGTCCTGTTCCGCCACTGGCATCTGCCAGTAACCGCTGTCCAAATCCAACGTTGGGTGGCTAATGACTCCTCGATGCGGGGAAGTGGGTACGCGTCTCTCACCGTGCAGCTGTTCAGCTTCCGGTAATCCACACAGAAGCGTAGTGCTCCATCTTTCTTCTTGACTAGGACAATTGGGGCCGCCCAGGGGCTCTTGCTTTCTTTAATGACCTGGCTGTCTAGCATCTGGCGGATCATGATCCTGATATAACCGGGGCGGGATGGGGCGGTAACGCTTGCGGATGGGTAGACTGTCGCCAGTGTTGATCTCATGTTCTAGCTCACGGGTGTAACTAAAGTCTTCTTCACTGCGCGAAAACACCTTCTGCCTTTTCCACAGCATGTGCTCTAATCGTTTGACATCCACTGGGTGGATTTGATACAGGGTCACGTCGGTCTGTTCCAGTATGGCCGTGCCATTCCAGCTGTCGGTGGGCATTTCTTTTTCCTCGACTGTCACCGCCAGTGTCCAAGGGTTCTCAGCATCCAGGTGGAGTGTCAAGCCTCGCTCCGGTTGGATGTGGCCTGCCGGGATGGTGTGTAACTGGGCCATGGTCATCCTTGCGGGTATTTGCGCAGGGTGGTCCCTGAGATTACAGATCCAGAAGGGCACCGTGCTGCCTCGGACCACAGCGAGGGCTCGGGCCACCACTAGCCCAGTCTCTGTTTGCTGGAGCCAACTTGGCTCGATCAGGACCTCCATCCCATCTAGTCGTCGTTGCGACCGTACTGGCAAGTCCAGGATCACCTCCTGTTGGGCGGGAATCTTCACTTTCTGCTTGTACTGAGTTTTGATTTGGCCAATGGGTCCCCCTTTTCCAGTGGATTTTGGCTCCTCACACAGTTGTACCAGCCTCGGGTCCCTGCCAGACGACTGGCCCTTCTTCTTCACTTCTGTAATAGAACACACAGTGCTGCCCATGGGACGTGGCGCTGCTTACGCGATGCAATGGAGAGACACTTGTTCAGAGGTTATGACACAATACAGTTATACTGTTTCAACCATGTGATACTCACCAGCACGTAACTTCCGCCAGCCTACCTTTCATAGGGGCCTGGCTGGGGGAAAGAACTGAGAACTTCTAGCGGCCTAGCACCCGATCAAGAGATACCAGAGGAGCAGGGGATCCCCTCTCCTCCCTGTCTCATCCCCACGTGCAGCCTGCCCCCTCCTCTACTGCACCATGCCTTTAAAACCCCGGCGCGTGGGCTTCTGGGCCAGGTGATTCGGCAGCCTCTGATTTGCTGCTCGCGTCGCCAGATGATGACGGGCCACACCACGAGGGCGCGCCTGGTGACGCAGGGACCACCGCCAGCTTCCGGCCCGACCACAGCTTCCGGCTTGATGGCCCAGTTGGAAGGTTGCCTGACAATGGCTTCCGGCCTGCGTCCCACACTGGCCCTAGGGAACCGGAGATATCAGACTTGAAAGCAGTGGTCCCCATACAAGCCTGTTAATTGCTCTTCCCAGCCATATATCTTGGGTTCTGCCTGAGTTTTTCTGAGGGTATAATCCAAAAGCTGTGACTCTCCCCTTTTGGTGGACACTGGCAGCTTGTCTATATTATGCCCAGAACCAGAGATATCAGCCTTCAAGCAGCTGGTCCCTGCTCCAGCTCCACACGCCTAATATGCAGTTTTCAATTTTCGTTGGTGAATTGCTCTGGCTCCTGAACTCTGATCCCCAAGTCCCCAAAACCTTCTAAAAGGCGGAACTTTCTAGTTTTTTATCCCATTCAAAGCTAAGAAATATATTTTCAGGAACTTGAGATATTTGCAGTCAAGCAAGCTGTCCTCCCACCAGAAAACGATAAATATTAAACCCCATCCACTATCCACCCCTCGCCTACATATTACATACCCCCTACCACCCTGGAAGTCATGTACCAGGGCTTCTTTATTCAGCCCAGTGCCCCCTTCTACAGTTTAGCCCCATGTGCAGTAAAGGAGTAATTAGCAGAAATTACTGCTCCAGGCCCTACATGCTGAGCGGAAGATAGAACACCCCCTACCTCTCGCGGGACATCAAAGCTGCCGCCGATAGCACTCCAACCCCTACCGCTGGAGGATGGGTAGGGGGCCCAGTGCATTGCTGTGCCCAGGGGCCTACACTGCTGTTAAGACGGCCCTGTTAACGTTCATGCAACACAAGCCACGCATCGGTAATGACGTCATTATGTTCATCCCCTTAGGGGAAGTTTACTCTTCATATATTACTAATAAGAACAGTACACAGTCCCTCTTCATATATTACTAATAAGGACAGTACACAGTCCCTCTTCATATATTACTAATAAGGACAGTACACAGTCCCTCTTCATATATTACTAAGAAGGACAGTACACAGTCCCTCTTCATATATTACTAAGAAGGACAGTACACAGTCCCTCTTCATATATTTACTAAGAAGGACAGTATACAGTCCCTCTTCATATATTACTAAGAAGGACAGTACACAGTCCCTCTTCATATATTACTAATAAGGACAGTACACAGTCACTCTTCATATATTACTAAGAAGGACAGTACACAGTCCCTCTTCATATATTACTGATAAGGACAGTACACAGTCCCTCTTCATATATTACTAAAGAAGGACAGTATACAGTCCCTCATCATATATTACTAATAAGGACAGTACAGAGTCCCTCTTCATATATTACTAAGAAGGACAGTACATAGTCCCTCTTCATATATTACTAATAAGAACAGTACACAGTCCCTCTTCATATATTACTAATAAGGACAGTACACAGTCCCTCTTCATAATTTACTAATAAGTACAGTACACAGTCCCTCTTCATATATTACTAAGAAGGACAGTACACAGTCCCTCTTCATATATTACTAATAAGGACAGTACACAGTCCCTCCTCATATATTACTAATAAGAACAGTACACAGTCCCTCTTCATATATTACTAAGATGGACAGTACACAATCCCTCTTCATATATTACTAAGAAGGACAGTACACAGTCCCTCTTCATATATTACTAAAGAAGGACAGTATACAGTCCCTCATCATATATTACTAATAAGGACAGTACAGAGTCCCTCTTCATATATTACTAAGAAGGACAGTACATAGTCCCTCTTCATATATTACTAATAAGAACAGTACACAGTCCCTCTTCATATATTACTAATAAGGACAGTACACAGTCCCTCTTCATAATTTACTAATAAGTACAGTACACAGTCCCTCTTCATATATTACTAAGAAGGACAGTACACAGTCCCTCTTCATATATTACTAATAAGGACAGTACACAGTCCCTCCTCATATATTACTAAGAAGGACAGTACACAGTCCCTCTTCATATATTACTGATAAGGACAGTACACAGTCCCTCTTCATATATTACTAAAGAAGGACAGTATACAGTCCCTCATCATATATTACTAATAAGGACAGTACAGAGTCCCTCTTCATATATTACTAAGAAGGACAGTACACAGTCCCTCTTCATATATTACTAATAAGAACAGTACACAGTCCCTCTTCATATATTACTAAGAAGGACAGTACACAGTCCCTCTTCATATATTACTAATAAGGACAGTACACAGTCCCTCCTCATATATTACTAATAAGGACAGTACACAGTCCCTCTTCATATATTGCTAAGATGGACAGTACACAGTCCCTCTTCATATATTACTAAGAAGGACAGTACACAGTCCCTCCTCATATATTACTAATAAGGACAGTACACAGTTCCTCTTCATATATTACTAAGATGGACAGTACACAGTCCCTCTTCATATATTATTAAGAAGGACAGTACACAGTCCCTCTTCATATATTACTAATAAGGACAGTACACAGTTCCTGTTAATCTAGATTGGTGTTCGGTCCCTTTTCACATAGTTAAAATACTGGAAATTGCTCTTTTTCTTGTTCTCCACCAACATCTCTCTGCAGATAATCCACTCTGTGGTTACCTGATCAGATGCCAAGATTTTAACCTTTCCGGAGACACTGTACCTTCCTTTTCATTGAGAACATCAAGTATTTGCAACTTATAATAGATAAGTTGATGATTATACTGAGTACTAGCCAGTCGAAAAACTGGTTGAAGCTAGACTATATAGACTTTGTTCCATGTTTTCTGTTTAATGTCTGTACTCAATGTTAATTCATTTTACATGGAAGTGAACTTGTGAACTAGTTTAAAGTGGGTTCCTTAGATGTTCAATGATGTCTAAAGATGTCAGTATGAACAGAGACATCTGCTGAGATTGTTTCTTGTGCTGGTTCTCTATTTACAGTACCTCCATCGTTTAGAGTACTAGCAGCTGTGATTGACAATGCACTTTGTCTAACCTGTACATTTCCCTCCCCGAGTTCCAGTGCTGATCATTTCAACTGTTTTTCCTAGGGTCTAATTTGTAAATCTCACATTGGATGGCAAATACTAGATCTGTGTGACGCTGCAGAGTAGTGGTTTCAGCAAAATCAGAAGATGCTGTGATGGAGATTGTGGGTTCATATTTTTTCCATTCACAAACCGTCTTTTTAAGGCATAGTTGACAACTTTTCAGTGATTTCTTCCAGGAGATTTAATATGATATGATATGCGTCATAATGAATCAAATGTGTTGATATCATCACACCGCATAATTGACTACTTTTAAAAAAGCAATACAGGGAAGCAACATCTATGGGCCTAATTCAGACCTTATTGTAGTAGCAAATAGAGTTAGATTTGGGTGGGTTATATTGTTTCTGTGCAGGGTAAATAGTACTGGCTGCTTTATTTTTACACTGCAATTTAGATTTCAGTTTGAACACACCCCACCCAAATCTAACTCTCTATGCACATGTTATATCTGCCCCCCCCTGCAGTGCACATGGGCCCTCATTCCGAGTTGATCACACGCTAGCAGTTTTTAGCAGCCGTGCAAACGCATAGTCGCTGCCCACAGGGGAGTGTGCAAGTGTGCAACTTGCTTTGCAAGTGTGCGAACGCCTGTGCAGCCGAGCTCTGCAAAAACATTTTGTGCAGTTTCAGAGTAGGTCTGAACTTACTCAGCCCTTGCGATCACTTCAGTCTTTTTGGTGCCGGAATTGACGTCACACACCTGCCCTCCAAACGCCCTGACACGCCTGCGTTTTCCCTACCACTCCCAGAAAATGGACAGTTGACACCCATAATCGCCCTCTTCCTGTCAATCTTCTTGCGATCAGCTGTGCGTATGGATTCTTCGTTAAATCCATAGCTCAGCAACAATCCGCATTGTACCTGTACGATGTGCGTGCGCATTGCGGTGCATATGCATGCGCAGTAGAGACCTGATTGCAGCGCAGTAAAAATCGGCAGTGTGCGATCAACTCGGAATGACCCCCATGGTTTTGCCCATCTGCTAACAAATTTGCTGCTACGATTAGGTCTGAATTAGGCTCTATGAGCGCAGTGTTAAAGTGGACATTTGCTGCTGTGCCTGAGCATTGTTTCATTGTTGCGCAATTAAGATCTAGTTGTTTGTGAAAAGATACTGATACATATCAGGGCTTTTTCATGTATTGCGTTCAACTCACATGTGGGGGTTGGGAATGGGTTACTGCCGCTGGGAATCCCGGTCAGCACACCGACCTGCCATGGTCTGCACTTTAAGCCCTGCCCCTGTTGGGTTTTGCCACTCCTCTTTTAGAGACACGCAAATTTCGCCATACATGCATTGTAAGGCGCAACGGAATTTGCTGCGCTATATAAAAAACTGTTAATAAATAAATAAGGCATACAAAGGTGCAAGAGGATCCACAGCATGCAATTCACAGCTTCACCACTGGGTGGCGATTGCTCCACTGCTGAAAACTACAGAGCTGAAAACAATAGCAGCAGGCTATTCACTTGTACTGTATGTACTGTATGGCTTTAAAGTTTATAGTGCAAATAAAGTTCAGTGTAACTTTATAATTCTGTTGTTATCAATATTATACCTCAGATATATTTATAATCTCATTTTATTACACACAGAAAAAGGTCTGTCTGCTCGTAGGAAGAACTGACTGCGCGTCTTTAAATGCACAGTGAAAGTCGCACTGCTGCTTGTCATGTCCCCTGTCTGGGTACCTTCCCCCCAAACCAAATTAAGCACGAGTCATTCATCACAAATCTCACTGGTGTGGGGATGGGAAGGCTACCTACAGTATGAACGTGTTACACACTGCAATATACGGCATGATGTGTCCACAGTCCTTCAGTTTTGGCAGTGAAATGCAGCAGAGACGCATTGATACTGTAGCATATTTTTTTTTCTTACCAGTAGCCACTGCACTGTAAGCGAGCGCACAATCCACATACTGTATTAGCAGTAGTACTGTAACTGCTTGTTTGCTTGTGGCAATAGACACACACTCAGCTCTTCATGGAAGTAGTCCTTTTTATGTCATGAAATAAAGTAATGACAGTATCATGATGCCCCTGGAGCCCACCATTTGTAAGAGATGCTACAGTATGACTGCTCTTCTGCCACACATTGCTGCCAAAATTGCCGTCCATGAGCATCAGCACTCAGGGGCTTTTCACCAGAGGAGGAGGCCCGTGTGCACCTCTGGGTGGGCTCCCTCCTCTGTACGGCGCTGTAGACTCTGGCATTGTGCCAGAGTCTACTGCACATGCGCAGGTCTCCGGAAACATAGTGCCCGCCATGATCCGGAGACCAATTTGGCAACTGCGCATGCATGGTGGCAACTGTGGCGGTGATTTCTGCTGCGATCGCAGCACCCAACGCTGGACTCCGGAAAGGTGAGTACCACGGAGCGCAGCTACGCTACATTGGCTGTGCGCTCCTGCACTGTCAATCATGAGGAGCGCATTGGTTACAATGTAGCGTAGCTGCGCTCCATTGTAACCAATGATGGGAACTTTGCGGTCTGCGGTTAACCGCGAGTTAATTGGGGTCACTCTTGTGGGACAGTGTAGGAGCGCACAGCCAATCAGGAGAGTGCCATGACGTGGCGCTCCCTGATTGGCTGGCGGGACCTTCACTGATAGCAGTCACGGGGGGTCCCGCCAGTCGGGGAAAGGGGTTCCATGTGTAAACATGGGACCCCTTTCAGTTCGTGGTTCGGGTATTTAGTTTTATTATTTTACATAAGTCCGTGGATTACAAACTTAAAGAAAAGGACCGATCTACACAAACAGCACATCATGCAAAGAAGTAAAAGAGGTGTAATGAGGTAGCTGTATGACTAAGCTAAGCGACACAAGTGTGCGGCACAAACACCTGGCCCATCTAGGAGTGGCACTGCAGTTGCAGACAGGAGTTTACTTAAAAAAACTAGGCCCCAAACAGCACATGATGCAAAGAAGAAAAAGAGGTGCAATGAGGAAGCTGTATGACTAAGCTAAGCGACACAAGTGTGCGTCACAAACAACATGGGACTTGCTGGAATTTGCCCAGATGTAATACACGCACAATGGCCCTCATTCAGAGTTGATCGCTAGCTGCCATTGTTCGCAGCGCAGCGATCAGGCTAAAAATTGGCACTTCTGCGCATGCGTATGTGGCTCAATGCGCACGCGCGACGTACGTTCACAAAATCCGATGCAGTTTTACACAAGCTCTAGTGACGCTTTTCAGTCGCACTGCTGGCTACAGAGTGATTGACAGGAAGTGGGTGTTTGTCGGTGGTAACTGACCCTTTTCGGGGAGTGTGTGTAAAAATGCAGGCGTGCCAGATAAAAACGCAGGAGAGGCTGGGGAAACTAAATAGTCTGAAGTGATCGCAAGCTAGGAGTAGGTCTCGAGCTACTCAGAAAATGCACAATCTTTTTTTGTAGCAGCGCTGCGATCCTTTTGTTCGCACTTCTGCTAAGCTAAAATACACTCCCAGAGGGCGGCGGCTTAGAGTTTGCACGGCTGCTAAAAGCAGCTAGCGAGCGAATAACTCGGAATGAGGGCCAATATTGGTGGCACAGGATAGCGTACGCCTAAACCACACACACACATGGCAAAGCCTGTAAAATTAATTTGGATAATAATAACCCTTTTATTTGGAGCTATTATAATATGCAGCACAGGCGAGCGTACCCCTACACCTCACAGGGCAGATCCTGTAAAAATTATTTGGATAATAATATAAGTATATATAATGTATATAACCCTTTTATTTGGAGTAAATAATATACAGCACAGGACACCACCACTGGACTTATGGCAGCACAAGACACCACCACTGGACTGACGCAGCACAAGACAGCACCACTGGAGTGGACTTATATGGCAGTACCCCTGGACTTATACGGCAGTACCCCTGGAGTTGTATGGCAGTGTCAGACAGGATGGCACTTTAAAAAACTAGTACCCAAACAGTACATTATGCAAAGAAGAAAAAGAGGGGCAAGATGGAATTGTCCTTGGGCCCTCCCACCCACCCTTATGTTGTATAAACAGGACATGCACACTTTAACAAACCAATCATTTCAGCGACAGGGTCTGCCACACGACTGTGGCTGAAACAACTGGTTTGTTTGGGCCCCCACCAAAAAGGAAGCAATCAATCTCTCCTTGCACAAATTAACTCTACAGAGGCAAGATGTTGACCTCATCCTCATCCTCCGATTCCTCACCCCTTTCAGAATGTACATCCTCCTCATTGAGTATTAATTCGTCCCCACTGGAATCCACCATCACAGGTCCCTGTGTACTTTCTGGAGGCAATTGCTGGTAATGGTCTTCCCGGAGGAATTTATAATCCATTTTGATGAACATCATCTTCTCCACATTTTGTGGAAGTAACCTCCTATGCTGATCGCTGACAAGGTTACCGGCTGCACTAAACACTCTTTCGGAGTGCACACTGAAGGGGGGGCAACTTAGGTAAAATAAAGCCAGTTTGTGCAAGGGTATCCAAATTGCCTCTTTTTCCAGCCAGTATACGTACGGACTGTCTGACATGCCTACTTGGATGCTGTCACTCATATAATCCTCCACCATTCTTTCAATGGTGACAGAATCATATGCAGTGACAGTAGACATGTCAGTAATCATTGGCAGGTCCTTCAGTCTGGACCATATGTCAACACTCGCTCCTGACTGCCCTGCATCACTGGCAGCGGGTGGGCTAGGAAATCTTATCCTTTTCCACGCAGCCCCAGTTGCGGGAGAAAATGAAGGAGGAGCTGTTATGGGTCATGTTCCACTTGAGTTGCCAATTTTCTCACCAGCAGGTCTTTGAACCTCTGCAGACTTATGTATGCCGGAAAGAGAGATACAATGTAGGCTTTAAACCTAGGATTGAGCACAGTGGCCAAAATGTAGTGCTCTAATTTCAACAGATTGACAACCCTTGACTCAAGCTGGCAGTGTCTGAACTGACTTCATGTGTGGCAAGTTCGAAGGGTTGGAGAACCTTGCACAAGACGGAAATCATTCTCCACTGCGCTTGAGTCAGGTGCATTACCCCTCATTTGCCTATATCATAGGTGGATGTATAGGTTTGAATGGCCTTTTGCTACTCCTCCATCCTCTGAAGCATATAGAGTGTTGAATTCCACCTCATTGCCACCTCTTGCTTCAGGTGATGGCAGGGCAGGTTCAGGAGTGTTTGATGGTGCTCCAGTCTTCGGCATGTAGTGCTGAATGCCGAAAATGGCCTGCAATGTTTCAGGCCACCGACAGCATCTCCTGGATGCCCCTGTCATTTAAAAAAAAAAAAATCTGCACCACCAAATTAATTGTATGTGCAAAACATGGAACGTGCTGGAATTTGCCCAGATGTAATGCATGCACAATATTGGTTGCATTCTCCAATGTCACAAATCCCCAGGGGAGTCTAATTGTGATAAGCCATTGTGCGATAATGTCCCTCAGTTTCCGTAAGAGGTAAGCGGTGATACATAGTGTAGCCTGTCTAGTAACTAGTTGGCCCTGTTCCACTTGTCCACATGTCCGTGGTTAAGTGGATAGTGGGTACAACTGCATTTTTTTAGGACATTGAGGACACTTTTTCTGACATCTCTGTACATTCTCGATATCGCCTGCCTAGTTAAGTGGAACCTAGATGGGATTTGGTACCGGGGACACACTACCTCAAACATTTCTCAAAGTCCCACTGAACTAATGGCGGATACCGGATGCACGTCTAACACCAACATAGCTGTTAAGGCCTCAGTTATCCGCTTTGCAAAGGATGACTGCTGTCATATTTCATCTTCCTCACAAAGGACTGTTGGACAGTCAATTGCTTAGTTGAAGTAGTACAAGTGGTCTTCCGACTTCCCCTCTGGGATGACGATCGACTTCCAACAGCAACAACAGCAGCAGCAGGCGTACCACTCAAGGATCCTCTAGAGGAATCCCGGTTAGGAGAGGACTCCTCAGTCTTGCCAGTGACATGGCCTGCAGGACTACTGATGTTCCTGACTGAGGAGGAAGTTGACGTTGAGGGAGTTGGTGGTGTGGCTTGCAGGATCTTGGGTACAAGAGGAAGAAGGGATTTAGTTGTCTGTGGACTGCTTACGCTCTTACCCAAAGTTTCACAACTTGACTCTGACTTCTGATGAATGCACTGCAAGTGACGTATAAGGGAGGATGTTCCTAGGTGGTTAACGTCCTTACCCCTACTTATTACAGATTGACAGAGGCAACACACAACTTGACACCTGTTTTCCGGATTTGTGGAGAAATAATTCCACACCAAAGAGGTGGCTTTTTTGGTATTTTGTCCAGGCATCACAATGGGCTTATTCATCCCACAGACAACAGGTGTCTCCCCTGGTGCCTGATTTAAACAAACCACATCACCATCAGAATCCTCATCATCAACTTCCTCCTGAGCGTCAGCCATATTCCATACCCATATCCTCATCCTGGTGTACTTCAACAGTGACATCTTCAATTTGAATATCAGAAACTGGACTGTGGGTGCTCCTTCCAGCACTTGCAGAGGGTGTGCAAATTGTGGAAGGAGCCGCCTCTTCCCATCCAGTGTTGGGAAGGTCAGGCATCGCAACCGCTGACACACTTGGACTCTCCTTGGGGATTTGTGATACCATCTTAGAACGCACAGTTCTTTGCTGTGCTTTTTTAACCTTAATTCTTATCATTTTTCTAGTGGGAGGATGAGGGCTTCCAGCATGGGATTTCATCGTCTATGTCATGACTAGTGGCAGCAGCTTCAGCACTAGGAGGAAGTGGTTCTTGATCTTTCCCTATTTTATCCTCCACATTTTTGTTCTCCATTGTTTTTCTGGAGTTCTATAACAATATGCAGTACAGGAGAGCGTACCTCTACACCACACAGGGGAAACCCTGTGAAAATTATTTGGATTAAATATTAATAACCCCATTATTTGGAGTAAATAATATGCAGCACAGGACAACACCACTGAACTTATATTGCAGCACCACTGGACTGGATTTATACGGCAGTAGTCTGGACATATACGGCAGTATCACTGGACTGGATTTATACGCCAGTACCACTGGAATTATTTGGCAGGATCACAGGAATTATACAGTAGGATCACTGGAATTATACGGCAGGATCACTGGATTTATACGCCAGTACCACTGGAATTATACAGCAAGGATCACTGGAATTATACGGCAGGATCACTGGAATTATACGGCAGGATCACTGGATTTAAAGGCCAGTACCACTGGAATTATATGGCAGGATCACTGGAATTATATGGCAGGATCACTGAATTTATACTCTAGTACCACTGGAATTATACTGCAGGATCACTGGAATAATACAGCAGGATCACTGGAATTATACAGCAGGATTACTGGATTTATATGCCAGTACAATTGGAACTATACGGCAGGATCACTGGAATTATACGGCAGTACCACTGGAATTATACGGCAGGATCACTGGAATTATACGTTAGGAAAACTGGACTTATACGTCAGTACCACTGGAATTATAAGGGAGGATCACTGGAATTATATGGCAGGATCACTGGATTTATACGGCAGGATCACTGGAATTATATGGCAGGATCACTGGAATTATACGGCAGGATCACTGAAATTATACGGCAGGATCACTGGAGTTATACGCCAGTACCACTGGAATTACACAGCAGGATCAGATCACTGGACTTATACGGCAGGATCACTGGAATTATAAGGCAGGATCACTGGAATTATACAGCAGGATCACTGGAATTATACGGCAGGATCATTGGATTTATACGGCAGTACTGCTGGACATATACGGCAGTATCAATGGACATATACTGCAACACAGGGACACGACCACTGGACTGATGCAGGACAACACAGCACCACTGCAATGGACTGGACTTATACAGCAGCACTGGACATATGACAGAAGAGGACACCACCACCACTGTGACTGGACTGATGCAGCACAATATACCACCACTGGACTGATGCAGCACAACACAGCACCACTGGACTGGACTTATACAGCAGCACTGGACATATGGCAGCAGAGAACACAACCACTGTGACTGGACTGATGCAGCACAAGACACTAACACTGAACTGATGCAGGACACTGAGGATGGAGACACGTCCTCTCTCTACACTCTCCTATACTGGAGTGAAAATGACGGCGACACGCGGCGACTTATATGGAATCCAAACCCAGCGAGAATCCGACAGCGGGATGATGACGTTTTGCCTTATTCTGGTTTTCGAGTCAGGCGGGAAAATCCGAGCCTGACTCGGATCTGAGCTCGGGTGGTGACGGTCAGACGGGTTCGGTTCTCTGAGAACCGAACTCGCTTATCTCTAATTAACATGGATGCAGTGTGTGCGGTGTGCACCGCACACATTGCACCCATTATAGAAATGCCAATGACAGTACAGCAGAAGTGGCAGTGTGTAAATAACATGAGATTTGTATAGTAAAATATACAATTCTTTTATATCCAGCATAATATTGATAACTTCTAAATTGTTTTAAAAAGTGTAACCATTTGTCATTTTTGGGAATCGAACCCAAGTGCTTGGGTATGCTAGGCAGGCACACTACTGCTAGACCAAAGAAGCCACAGAGTAAGCTTTTGCACACCAGTAGTCACTGTAAGTGAAAGCGAGCGCACCAGCCATATACTGTATAAGCAGTAGTACTGTAACTGCTTGTTTGCTTGTGGCAATAGACGCACACTCAGCTCTTGATGGAACAGTCCTTTTTATGTGATGACAGTATCATGAATGGACCCATGGAGCCCACTGTTTATTTGTAAGGCATGTTACAGTACCACTGCGTCTCTGCCACACATCATTGCCAAAATTGCAAAATCCATAAGCGTGATACATTTGTAAGGCATGTGAATCAAACAGGTGCAAAATGTGGCAATATATAGAAAACCGTGGCACCCCCGTCGCACCGTAAGTGACGTCATGCAGCCAGGACCGGGGGCCATGATCCCCGGTCCTGGATGCATGACGTCACTTCTGGTGTGACAGGGAGCGGGGCGCAACCAGAAGTGCCGGACGGAGGAGGTCCGATGGGATCATGGTCCACACTGCTGAGAGTCATTGGAGGGGGGTAAGCTTGGTCACTCTTACGTGGACTACAGTGCGCTATGGGCTATCTGATGGTTCTTGGTGGCGCTCACACAATTACCCTTTCCCAGCAGTCTTTTAGCCTCCTGCAGCCAAAGACTTCGCCTATAGCAGCTGCCTTTCCAGGGCAGATTAGGTCCGCCCTGTACTCAGATGGCCCAAGGTTTTATGTATAGACAAGGCGGCTATTGGAGGCTGGACATGAGTAGGTTGCAGTACGGTGAGATGTACACAGAACCCTAGCTAGATGCCACTGCACTATTTGCAGACAGAGAGTGATAACCTAATGCAAGTGAGTGAAACAATGTACAGGTTGGAATATAATATTAACACATTAACTATGTACATGCAACAATGCACAGGCTGTTATGAACAACAAGACTAGAGATGGGTAGCTCACTATTGAGCTGGCTTTTTGAGCCGGTTCTACTAAATGAGCCGAGTGAGCCATGAGCCGTTTAAATGAGCGGCGGTGCTTCCTGCCAGTTCTACACTGACAGACTGTGATGAAGAACTGACTCGCTCTAGGAACAGAGCCGGCGCTAGTGGTGTACTGTATATTACAGCCAGCAGCAGTGCATGCCCGATGCCCGCCCCCTTCTCTCTCTGCATGGTGGCCGTTCCCTCCCCCGGGAGCAGCCACCAATGTGCTGCTTTCTTAACATCCATTCTCCCGTCCCTCCCGAGGCCCCGCCTCTCCTCTGAGGCCCAACCCCTTTTTATTCTTTGCACATGACTGCTGTGCTGTGTCTATCGCCCTGTTTTCACTTGGATGGCCTGCAGCTCCTTGGGCTGATGCCACAGAACCTCACGCAAGCAGCAAAGTTAAGTATCTGTGGAGGAGTGGGTGTTATATTACCAGGGGATGAATTAATGTTATCTGTAATTGGGTCCTGAATAATTTATTGTATAATGTTATGGTTTTTGGTTCTCAAGTTCTACACTATTAGTAATAGTGTAGAACTTGAGAACCAACAACCATAACATTAACATAGTCTATGACATTACCTCGTTTAAACAAAATCTGTAAAAATGCAAACAAAATTTACAATACTTTCCTTACCTACGGTTGGTGGGTCAATTTACTTTGTTCTTTAATAAATAATACCTTATTACTATGTAACAACAATAAAAACAAAGGGTATTAAAAGGCACTTAAAATTAATACAACATGTCTCCATTTAATTCTACTGAATGATGTATTTATTTTTAAAAATTAGTATACTGTAACTTTTAATTTGTTTAATTTCACTTTTTGGTCATTTTAATTCTTAAGAGGACTAATGAAATGGAAAAATGAATAAGAAAACCAAACAGAATTTTTTTTTTAATACCGAATACCAATATTAATGTAATTAATAAGCCATTGAGCCGTGAGCCATTCAAAAGAACCCGCTCTTTTCCATGAGCTGAACCGTTCAGAGCTGTTCACGGAAAAGAGCCGAGTTGCTCATCTCTAAACAAGATTGTAAATACTAATGATTTGTATATGCAACAATGCACAGGATGAATACAATAAAGAAATGTAGACAAGATAGGGCCTGTGTGGAAATTCCACACCAAAACCTAAGTTCACGGCTAGCTGGATCAGAACAGGAATCAATCTGGCAAGGTCTCAGAAACACGGGTGTTACACAGGTTAACAGGTTCTCACATGAGCTGACAGGTTCTCACAAAAGCAGGAACTATCACCAGCGATTTGGGAGAGGCCTGGAAGTGAATATAAATGGTGCTGCCCCAATCAGTGCTGAGAACACTAATGAATTGCTAATTGCAGCTGCCCTACTGCACATACTAAAGAACTTAAGCAATAAGGAACGCCTTCTGCTTCCGGTGTCCCCATTACCAAGGAATGCGGCGGCCCCCAGCGCCTCGCGTCTGCCTGTTGCTAGGTGCACGGGCTGGGACAAGGAGACCTTGCGCCTCGTGTCCACCTTTTGCTAGGCACTGGGTGGGGGTCAGCGGGAGGTGCAGCGTCCCAGCTCCTAAGCAATGGCCGGGACGTGCGCCTCCCTGCGCTTACAGTTCCCTTGCCTTGAAGAGGGGTTAAGAAACCCCTAGATCCAGGTTTCTGGGGATATTTCTTGACGAATCCTTTCTTTAATTCAGGAGCATGGAGGAATTTCCCAGCCACCCAGGCTCTCTCTTCAGGACCGTAGCCTTTCCAATGAACTAAATAATGTACTTGACCCCACACAAACTTGGAGTCCAGGTTTCTCTTAACAACAAACTCTTGACGTCCACGAATCATGACTGGAGAAGGTCTCCTGAAACATCTTACTTTTAATTTTTTAGAAACAAATGCTGGTTTAAACAGAGAACAATGGAAGGTATTATTGATTCTTAAAGATCTGGGAAATTGAAGATGAAAAGCAACAGGATTGATTTTCTGGATGATTTGAAATGGTCCAATGTAACGGGGACCCAGTTTCTGAAATGTCTGGCGGAGCTTGATGTTTCGGACAGATAACCACACCATGTCTCATACTTTGAAAGAACAAGGTTTCTGAAATCTGTCAGCAAATCTCTTAGACCGGGCTGCCACATCCTCCAAGGCTTGATGTACTTCCCTCTAAATGCTCCTGAGGCGAGACACAGGAGAAAAATAAGAACTAGACTGTTATGATGGAGTGAAAGTATTAAACTTAGGATGAATACTGGAAACACAAAAGAAAAAAAGAAAGGAGACATGAAAGTTGAAGAATGTTCAGAATTATTATATGTACATTCTGCAAAGGGTAGGTGGTCAACCCAATCATCCTGGTATTTAGAGATATAACATCGTAGATATTGCTCCAATGATTTATTAACCTGTACTGTCTGGCCATTGGACTGTGGATGATATCCTGACAAGAGACTGATATTGATACCCAGTTCTCCACAAATAGACCTCCAGAAACGGGCTACAAATTGAGAGCCTCTATCTGAGACAATGTGTTGTGGTAGGCCATGAATATGGAATATGTGTTGAATGAACAATGAGGTAAGGTCCTTAGCATTAGGCAGTTTAGACAGGGGAATTAAATGAGCCATTTTACTGAAACTATCAACTACTATCCAGATGACTGAGCATTTGGAAGATCTTGGCAGGTCCACAATAAAATCCATTGACAAATGGGTCCATGGCTTGGAGGGTACAGACAGAGGAAGTAATTGTCCAGAAGGAAGAATACGAGTAGATTTGTTTTTGGCACAGACATGACAGGCCCTAACAAACTCCTTAATGTCTGTCTTGATAGTTGGTCACCATATTGAGCGAGAAAGAAAGTATAAAGTCTTATTAACCCCGGGATGTCCTGAGGTCTTGTTGAAATGGAACTCAGATAACATGGCTGCTCTGAGTTTCTCTGGAACAAACAGTAGTCCTGAAGGAGTCTCAGATGGGGCCTGCGTCTGTGCTGACTGGACTTGGGAGGCAAGATTCATGGTTAGACCAGCAAGAATATACCCTGGGGTGAGAATCTGCTCCGGAAGCTTAACGACTTCATGGCTAGACAGAAAACTCTGGGATAAAGCATCAGCTTTGATGTTTTTGGAGCCGGGCCTATAGGTAATTACGAAATTGAACCTAACAAAGAACAACACCCATCTGGCTTGCTGAGAGTTCAATCTTTTAGCAGATTCAAGATACACTAGATTTTTATGGTCTGTGAGTACGGTTTTCTGTATGTCTTGCTCCCTCCAGCCAGTGCGTCTATTCCTCCAAAGCACATTTGACTGCTAAGAGCTCTCGATTTCCTACATCATAGATGACTTCAGCAGGGGAAAATTTCAGAGAGAAAAAGGCACACGGGTGGAGCTTATGACTGACTGGATCCTCTTGTGAAAGAATAGCTCCAATGCCTACTTCAAAGGCATCCACTTCTACAATGTAAGGCAGATCTGGATCGGGATGCTGGAGAACAGGAGCAGAGATAAAAAAAAAATGAAGGTAATCAAATGCCTTTACCGCATGTGGTGACCTATGAGCAGGACCCGCACCTTTCTTGGTTAGACTCACAATTGGGGCTACAATTGAAGAAAATGAATCGATAAATCTTCTGTAGTAGTTTGCAAAACCGTTGTGTAGCTTTTAGATTAGAGGGGCGAACCCATTCCACAATTGCCTGAAGTTTTTTAAGATACTGTACATAGAAAATCCCTTGGAGGTGATGATGTATCCTAGGAAGGCCACCTTCTCAACCTCAAATTCGCATTTTTCCAATTTTACATAGAGATAAGTTTCCCTGAGCTTGGTGAGGACCACTTTTACATGAGCTCAGTGTTCTTTGAGTGAGGCGGAGTAGATCAGTATGTCATCAAGATAGACGACCACAAATCTTCCAAGGAATTCTTGAAGAACATAATTTATAAAATCCTGGAAGATGGCAGGGGCATTGAAGAGTCCAAAAGGCATTACCAAATACTCATAGTGGCCTGAGTGGGTATTGAATGCGGTTTTCCACTCGTCCCCCTGTTGAATCCGAATTAGATTGTATGCTCCTCACAAATCAATCTTAGTGAAAACTGTAGCATTTCTGAGTTGATCAAATAAGACGGAGACGGAGATCAGACGGAGATCAGAGGCAATGGGTATGAATTTTTAATTGTCATATTATTCAGTCCCCTGTAATCGATGCATGGCCGTAATGAGCCATCCTTTTTCCCGACAAAGAAAAACCCGTCTCCCACCAGTGACTTAGAAGGCCTGATAAAGCCTTTTTCTAACCTCTCCCGGATGTATTCCTTCATAGCTTTCGTCTCGGGCAAAGACAAAGTGTAGAGTTGGCCTTTAGTGAGTCTCTCAAGATCTCCTGTACTCCAGTTGAATACTGGGTTATGAGCTTATAGCATGGGGCATGCCCAGAACTACTGGAGTTAAAGGACAATGTCTAAGGAAAAGAGGCAACTCTTCAAAATGGAATATTCTGCCAAAAAATTTGAGGGCTGGAGTCTGGGTGCTCACCCGACCATTTTAAAGAGGGCTGCCATCTAATCCACAGATGGAAATTGGTGGGCACAGAGTCTCCATAGGAATTCCTTGGGCATGAGCAAATTCCAAATCCATAAAATTCCCGGCAGCCCTGGAGTCAACAAAAGCAGTTACTTCACTTGGACCAGAAGGGGTAGTTAACCTAATAGGTAATAAATAAGTATTATTTGGGGAGATGGAACACAGACCTGAAAAAACTCCCTGAATTTATCGTGTCTGCTAGTTTTCCGCCTTCTGTGGTCAAGTGTTCGCCAGATGCCCCTTGGTCCCGCAATAGAGACGCAGTCCTAGACTGCGACATCTTGCCTTCTCTTGAGGCGTCAAGTGCAAAGCTCCAATTTGCATGGGTTCCTCATTATTCCCTGCACTGTCCAACGATATGTGGGTAGGGGAACTTCTTTCTCCATTCTCCGTTCCCGGATCCGCCTATCTACTTTGATGGCTAACTCCATAAGTGCATCTAGAGTGGCCGGGATGCACTTATGGAGACCCCGTTGCCAAGGAGTGCAGCGGCCCCTAGCGCCCGACGTCAGCCTGTTACTAGGCACTGGGCGGGGACCAGGAGACCTTGCACCCGGCATCCGCCTGTTGCTAGGTGCCGGGTGGGAGTCAGCGGGAGGTGAGGCGTCCCGGCTCCTAAGTAACGGACGGGACTCGCCCCTCCCGGCACTAACAGTAACTTTTGGTTTTCTATATATTGTCACATTTTGCACTTGTTTGATTGTCTGAGGAAGGGGATACGTCCCTGAATCGTAACTGCAAAATAAACACACCCTGTGGAGTTTTCATATTAATTGAAGTCTTTGAGTGCTCCCTATAATATGGAGCATATACATAGTTACATAGTTAGTGAGGCTGAAAAGAGGCAAAATGCCGATCGGGTTCAACCTGTATTTTGTGATCAGCTGTTCATAATGTACCTGCTGAAGTACTGGCTTAGTACCAATTGACAACAATGGTTCTTACCACTCCCAGATTAATGTCACTATGTTAAATGCTATAACCCTTGATAAAGCTAAATATTTATCCTATATAACACACTATACAGAGGTTAAGAAACACTGTACGCAACCGGCGCACGAGGTACCGTAAGGGTACGCTCTTAGCGTAGCGGACGCTGTATCGGGAGCGAGCCGCTCGAGCGACACAAACGCTCGCGAGAATACGCTGTTGGTATCGGGCACACTATAGGTGAGCGACTACCGTAATGCTACGCTACCAGCGTAGCGGACGCTCGAGACCACGAGGAGATCACGAGCGGCGCAGACGCTCACAAGATAACAATCAGTAGGCCTTGAATGTAACACACAGAAATGATATTCTTATACTGTAAACCCTTTTGTAGTGATAAGGTGAAAATGCAACACAGTGTAAGCTGGTTTACACTAAAGCTGTTTGAGCGATAGAGACGCTCCTATTACCCACTGCAATAAACACACAATACCGGTCTAAGGGTCTAACGCCTTTTAAGGAAATGAATGAACGTTCAAAAGAATAATACAATACAAGTCATACACTACCAATATAACATAGACTACCTAACCAGATAACTACACATAAAATACAATATCAGTACAATAACTATATAAGAGTAACGAGAGAGAAAGAGAAGAGAGAGAGAGAGATATGGCTCAGAATAACAAGAAAGACAATATGATTGCGGAGAAAACTTACGCACAAAGGGGAACGATCGCATGCGCCTCTGGACATCCAGCTCCCGATTATCAGCAATGAGAACCGTTGAAGAGTGAGCTGGATGTGATCGGCTTGTCTATTTATGCCCCACACACAATACAATTCAATGGTCCCTACAATCTCATTGTTCATTGGACACAGGAATTCGTCTTCGCACTAAAACAAAAGGTCATAGGTTGATTCATACAGGTGGGCTGTGTCTACTTCCAACTGCTCAGGTGGGTGGGAAACTAGGTTTCCCGCCGCATGGATAAGTAAGTGCAAATAATAGTAAATGGACATAAACTTCTTATGTCCATAACTATTCGCACGAGCGATTAATCCGCTTCAAACCAACACCGGAATATTGCTAATTAAATACTCTTCCGATGGATACTAAACACCACTGTATAATCCTTGTCTGACCCTTTGTATCAGACAAAGAGGGATCTCTCTGTCCATGAACATGCTACATTAACTAAACTTTCAGAATCTATCAAAGGGACCATGATCTACAAAATACCTTATATGGTTAAAATATGTACCGATTGAGTCGCCCGCTAGACGCATACAAACTCTACCGTAAATGCGCATATCGTGTGCCTGCGGGTGCCCGCAAAGGCGAGTATGCGCACGCACGGGAGAGCTCTTGCACGCGCAGCGGGAGCTCGCATGAGGTGCAAATATGGCAGTGTGCATAGTGATATTTTTCTGACTTTGACACCCTGGATACCTTTTCCAGTTAGAAATTTGTCCAATTGGGTTTTAAATGCATTTACAGAGTCTGCCATTACTACCTTCTCCAGCAGGGAGTTCTAAATCTTTATTGCCCTTACCGTGAAGAACCCTTTCCTACATTGTGTACGGAATTTTCTCTCCTCTAGCCTCAGCGAGTGCCCACGTATCCTATACAGAGTTCTTTTAATAAACAAATCCCCAACTAACTCCTTGTAATGACCCTTTAAGTATTTGAAGATATTAATAATGTCACCTCTTAATCGCCGCTTTTCTAGTGCATACATATTTAACTTAGCAAGCCTTTCTTTGTACTCCAGTGTCTCTAGCCCTTTAATCAAATTAGTAGCCTGCCTTTGAACCCTTTCTAGTTCCCCGATATCTTTTTTAGCATATGGTGCCCTAAATTGAACACAATATTCCAGGTGCGAACGTACCAATGATTTGTACAGTGGCATTGGTGCGAACGTACCAATGATTTGTACGTCCCTTGTCTCAATGCTGTCACGCTCGGCGGAAGTTGGGGTTCCGACAACCGAGTTTTGGCTGAAGGGACAGCTACCTGTGAGGAGAGTAAACGAGGTGGCTGAATGTTTTTCCTCCTCATGGGGCGGAAGCCAATTTAAGTGTTAACGTTGGCCGAAGAGCGTAAAGAAAACGAGGACTTCGTAGGTAGATAACTGTAGTTTTAATGAATAATTAGGCTGTACACGAATATTGGAGAAATAGAAGAAACTGGAAGATGGTTAAATGACTTGAAGACTATGGTTAAATGACTTGAAGAGTGAAGCTGAAGAACTCCAGTAAAGAAGACCTGAAGACTCTGTTTTATGATAAAAAGACGAGGCTGAAGTACTTGGACTTTGAAGAAATGAAGACGTAGTTTGTGATTGAAAGATGAGGCTGAAGAACTTGGACTTTGAAGAAATGAAGACTGTGGTTTGTGATTGAAGGACAAGGCTGAAGAACTTGGACTTTGAAGAAATGAAGACTGGTTTGTGATTGAAAGACGAGACTGAAGAACTTGGACTTTGAAGAAATGAAGACATCTGCGGAAACCGCCATTAGCACCTGAAGCTCCTATATGTCCTGGGACCCCGTGAGCACTTCCACGAGTGGCAACAGACTTAGACAGCAGGACTGCAGCAGCGTTTAGGTAACCGAAAGATGACAGCAACCAGGACCAGGGAACCAGAAGTAACCTGGGAGCACAGGGCTGGAGAAACCTTTCACAAGGAGGTAACTTGAAGCACTGGCACTATCCCTCTGAGCCAGCCCCCTTTTGTAAGGGAAGAACACGCAGGATTGGCTGGACATAGATTGGGAACTACATTGGTAATACTCTGGTCTCCAACATGGCTGCCCCCAGCACAGGAGACATACTTAGCTGTTAGCACACAGCTTTAGCCAGCTTCTGTCTCTGACACACTATACTGTGTCACCACTAGAGGACCTTACCGCAGCGATCCCTGCCACGGCGCCCGGCTCTCCAGACCCTTGGCCCACGGCCCACGGCAGCCGCACATCCATCCAGGAGGACCCGCCGTCAGCAGCTCCCTGCCGCCGCAGCCGCGCCAACCAGTGGGACGGTAACCCGTGGGAGCACCCGTTAGAGGTAAGGCTCCGGAGCCTGACAAATGCCCCGTTGTATGCATGCAAGCACTTTACTTGCCTTTTTTGCAGCATTTTGACATTGTGTACTGTTATTAAGCCTATTATCTATAAGCACCCCCAAATCTTTTTCCACCACAGTTACCCCTATAATTTCCCCATTTAGAGTGTACGATGCGTGTGTGTTTTTTGTCCCAAAATGCATCATTTTGCATTTTTCTATATTGAACCTCATTTCCCATTTAGACGCCCAGGCTTCAAGTTTAAATAAGTCATTTTGTAGAGACTCCACATCGCTAGCTAAATTAATTACCTTACACAGCTTAGTATCATCTGCAAAGATTGACACTGTGCTTTTTCCAGGCATATTCCTAGATTGTATATAAATATATGGAACAGTAGAGAGCCAAGTACGGACCCTTGTGGTATTCTGCTGACTACTTGGGCCCAGCTGGAGAACATGCCGTTGACCACTACTTATTGTACCCTGTTATCCAGCCAATTACCTATCCATGTACAAATAGTATATCCTAGATCAAGTTCCCTTAATTTGATGATCAGTCTCCTGTGAGGCACTGTATCGAAGGCTTTTGCAAAATC
Organism: Pseudophryne corroboree; assembly: GCF_028390025.1. Lineage (NCBI taxonomy): Eukaryota > Metazoa > Chordata > Amphibia > Anura > Myobatrachidae > Pseudophryne > Pseudophryne corroboree. The sequence continues at coordinate 941,108,481 of NC_086444.1, read as the reverse complement.
TAAATACACCACATCCACTGCTTTTCCCTGATCAAGATTCTCGCTCACTTCCTCATAGAAGCTAATTAAGTTAGTTTGACATGATCTGTCCCTTACAAACCCATGATGACTTTTGTTAATAATCTTATTAACCTGCAGATAATCCTCTATGCCATCCCTCAAGATACCTTCCAATATTTTACCCACTATAGAGGTTAAGCTAACTGGTCTATAGTTACCAGGATTATTTTTAGTTCCCTTTTTAAATAAAGGCACTACCTCCGCTATGTGCCAATCCTAAGGTACCCTGCCTGATCTGATTGAACTATGGAAAATAAAGTATAGGAGTTTTGCTAGCTGTGACTTAAGCTACATAATAACCCTCAGATGAAAACCATCTGGAGCTGGTGATTTATTAATCTTTATTTTGCTTAGCCTCTCCAGGACAACTTGCTCACTTAAACAAGCATCCAGCCAAGAGTCATTACCTTCACTATCGGTATGCACTACTCTCACCGACTGATCCTCCCTGGTGAATACTGAGGGAAAAAAATTGTTCAGTATTTACGCTTTTATTTTATCATTGTTTATTAAAACTCCCAATTCATCTTTTAATGGGCCTACGTTCTCCTTCTTTAACCTTTTACTGTTTATGTATTTATAAAACTTTTTAGGATTGCTTTTACTCTCTATAGCGATTTGCTTTTCTTTTACAATTTTCGCTGCCTTTATTCATTTTTTGCATTTTTTTCTTGCTTTCCTTGTAATGCTGGAATGACTTCTCCCCTCCATTAGATTTAAATGTTTTGAAAGCACGCCTCCTTTTAGCCATTGCTTCTTTGACCTCCTTATTAAGCCACATTGATTTGTTTTTACTACTTCTGCGTTTACTGCTCATGGGAATGAATTTGTGAATATTGCTATCAAGCAACCCTTTTAAAGCATCCCACATTTCTGTTGTGTCTTTACCATGAAAACAAAACTTCCCAGTCAATGTCGTTTAGTGCCTGTCTATATTGAAATTAGCTTTTCTAAAGTTAAATGTTTTGGTTGTTCCCTTATAGCTATGTTTCTTGAAACTGATGTCGAATGTGATCATATAGTGGTCATTATTTCCCAAGGTCTCCCCAACTTTAGTGTTTGATATAATGTCCACATTATTGGTAATAAGTAGGTCCAGAATAGTTTTACCTCTAGTTGGGTCCTCAACTAATTGAGTCAAGTATTGATCCTTTAATGTATTAAAGAACCTGCTGCTCCTAGTTTTTACACATGAATCGCTACTCCAATTTATATCAGGATAGGTAAAATCCCCTAACACTTGGATGTCACACATTCCAGCAGCTTTTTCAATTTGATGTAATAGTTGTTCCTTGTCATGTACACTAATATCCGGTTGCTTGTAGCACGTGCCAATGACTAGTTTCTTTGCCTCTGTGCCCCCACTTGTAATCTCAACCCATAGCGACTCCATGTTATCTCCTACACCCTCAAAAATACCCTCTATTAAGTTTGGTTTTAGAGATGGTTTAACAAAGAGACATACCCCTCCTCCCCTTTTGGTAACCCTGTCCCTCCTGAAAAGAGAATAGCCCTCCTAATTCGCAACCTAGTCATGAGATTCGTCCCACCATGTTTCCAGAATACCTATAATATCATACTGAGACTTTGATACAAGCCATTCCAATTCCCCTATTTTACCCAATAGGCTTCTTGTGTTCACAAGCATACATCTTAGCTTAGCATCTCCCATGCCCATTTGTTTTAATGGTATCTTATCTATATTTACAAGTGCCTTTCTAGAATTACCCTTACCGACTGTTATTCTCCTCCCTCCCTTTCCACCCCCATCATGCATAATACAGCCTTCCTCACTACTATCTTTATTTGACCTATTAAGACTTTCTAAGCCCCCCTGAGGTTAGTATCCTCCCTTATGTTATGCACATTATTTTCTATATACCATATTGCTGAGCCAAATTCGTCATTAGGTAATAAATTGGGAATGTCTTGGGCAATACCTGTGTCAGTATTTCCGGTGTCAATACCCATGCAAATACCCTTGCCATCTGATTTTACACTCCCCCCTTCTCCACCCCAGAATTGTTCACTACCCCCATCCTTACTGTTATCCCTGATTTACCCGCAGCTTCTAGATAAACCCTCCCCCCAGGCTCCTAGTTTAAAAGCTCCTCCAACCTTCTAACCATCCTGCCCCCCAGTACTGCAGCCCCCTCCTCATTCAGGTGCAATCCATCACGACGAAAAAGATGGCGCCTGACTAAGACGTCCGTCCAGTGTTCCAAGAACACAAACCCCTCTTTCCTACACCAGTCTCTAAGCCAAATATTTACCTCCCTAATCTTCCTCTGCCTCCCTGGGCTAGCGCGTGGCACTGGTAATATTTCTGAGAATATTACCCTAGATGTCCTTGCCTTAAGTTTCTTGCCTAATTCCCTATAGTATTTCTTGAGGACATCCCATCTACCACTAACTTTGTCATTGGTTCCAACATGCACCAAGACTGCCGGGTCTTTACCAGCCCCTTCCAATAATCTATCTACCCGGTCCGTGATGTGCCGTACCCGAGCACCCGGATGACAACAGACTGTATGGCGATCATGGTCCCGGTAGCAGATTGCCCTGTCTGTCCTCCTGATAATAGTATCCCCTACAAACACAATCTGACTAGGTAGCTCACTAACTTTTTTCTCATCTGTACCGGGAAGAGCGCTTGTCTGGTTGCTAGAGGGAACCATGACCTCCAGTTCCGTCATTTCCTCACTGCTATCCCCAGAATCTTAGTCCAATCGGGCAAATTTATTGGGGTTTGGCAGATCGAAGATGTCCTGTCTTCCCCTCCCCCTCTTTGTCTTCCTTCTAACCGTGACCCAGCTGTCTACCTGATCATCCTCGTCTACCAATGTTCCCACCTGCAACTCCTCCACCGTTCTATCTAAACTTTGCTTGAGATTGTGAATGCTCTACCGCCAGTGCAACCAGTGCGTTGAACTGGGGCCCGCCACTGTCCAGGGGCCCAAAGCATGTAATGAGTCAAACTGACTCATTACATGCCACTGTGTGCTGCGAGCAACCGCTGCCCGCAGAACACAGCCACCCGGAGAGGAGCGCAGCGGACATGGGGGGAAGGAGGAGGAGGGAGGTGGAGGAGGGAGCCGCAGCAGCGCTTTGTTACTGGTGGAGGCGCTGCTGCTGCTGCTGTCCCTCTGTTTCACTATAGGCGGAGAACAGCCTATGGTGAAGGACTGGGACAGCAGCAGCAGCGCCTCCGCCAATAACACTGCGCTGCTGCAGCTCCCTCCTCCACCTCTCTCCTCCTCCTTCTCTCCTGCCCGGGGTCTCTGGAGATGCTGCACGAGGAGCCTGAGCCAGCGGAGAGAGTAAGTATAATTCTTTCTTTCTTTCTTCATGTGCAAAAAGGGGGACTTTCTGCCGTAATGTGCCGTAATGTGTAGAAAGGTGGAATCTGCCTGCCATAATGTGTAAAAAGGGGACGCTGTCTGCCGTAATGTGTAACGAGGACACGCTGTCTGCTGTAATGTGTAAAAAGGGCACGCTGTGTGCCGTAATGTGTAACAAGGGCACGCTGTCTGCCGTTATGTGTAAAAAGTGTACGCTGTCTGCCGCTATGTGTAACAAGGGCACGCTGTCTGCCGTTATGTGTAAAAAGGGGACGCTGTCTGCACTTATGTGTAAAAAGTGCATGCTGTCTGCCGCTATGTGTAAAAAGGGCATGCTGTCTGCCGTTATGTGTAAAAAGTGCACGCTGTCTGCCGCTATGTGTAACAAGGGCACGCTGTTTGCCGTTATGTGTAAAAAGGGCACGCTGTCTGCCATAATGTGTAAAAAGGGGACTCTGTCTGCTGTAGTGTGTAAAAAGGGGAATCTACCTGGTGTAGTGGTGCTACTGTGCGGCGTAATTTGAATAATGGAGACTATTGTGCACCGTTTTATGAATTGGTATTATTTTGTGGCCACACCCCTTCCCCACGAAGCCACACCCCTATGTATTCTTGCGCGCACCTACGGCGCGCACTGCCCCTGTTTTGCATGCAGGGGTGGGGCTCCGATGCCGTTTCTTGCACACAGTGCTAAAATGTCTAGTTACGGCACTGTTGCTAGGTATCCATTTCTCTGGCCCTGAGCAGGTTCCCCTTACCAGATCCTCTCCAGGGGTGAGGGGGTGGACTTGGATGGGATGAGGGGGGCCCAAAGCATTTTGTCACACCTGGGCCCACCGCTCGCTAGTTCCGCCACTGTGCATAACGGTCCACTCTAGATCAGTTACCTGAACTTCCAGAGGCGGATGTACGCTCACATCTCACACAGATGTACCCACGCATTTGGACTGTTGTGCCAGGTGCGCATACATCATGCACGACACGCACTGAGTGGGATTCCCAATCTCGGCCACCCCCATTTTTTAATAAGTGCTAAGTCCCTGATACCTTCAGAAAATCAGAAAGAGGGGGACAATCAATATATAAGGAATATATAAAGAACAATAAAGGACAATATACGATGGTGGGCAAGCACCACAGCAAGTAATCATATTCCGGAGTGCCAGGGCCAACAATTGCCATATATACACAGGCCCGGATTAAGGGCCACATGGGCCTGATGCTGAACATTTTCAAGGGCCTATACTGAGAGGATAGGAGCTGTTATGAGTGCTTTGTGAATGTGGTCAGAGCCATGTGAGTATGTACACCCTATACAATATGAGCCCCACTGTCTCCCTAAATGCATAAACATAGAAAAATTAGCATCATTTTGTGAGAAAACTACAAAAACTATTTTAATACTTGTGATTTATGAATATTTGGCCAGCTGTGCAGCTGGTCATCATCCTCCTGCCAGGATGATGGGCATATTTTTACGTGGAGGCCTGGAGCCATAGCCGCCACCTGACCCTTTGTTAATCTGGACCTGTGTGCATGTATATATATATATATATATATATATATATATATATAGTCCCACTGTTGCTTGGCTAGCAAACTGCACGTCACTCCGGAGTACTGAAGAAAAAAGGCTTTAATGGATTTGTATAAAAAATTCCATAGTCACAACATGGTTAAATATGCAGCATGACATGCTGCATATTTAACCATGTTGTGACTATGGAAATTTTTATACAAATCCATTAAAGCCTTTTTTCTTCAGTACTCCGGAGTGACGTGCAGTTTGCTAGCCAAGCAACAGTGGGACTATGTCAATATAGCACGAGCACCCAGGCTACTGGATATTTTTGAAACAGGAGTGCCGGATGAATCAATGATACATGCATGTGTGTGTGTGTGTGTGTGTGTGTGTGTGTGTGTGTGTGTGTGTGTGTGTGATACCCACGTGCGGCATACTATTGCAGCCCTAAAATGGCAGCCAGCGCTGCCTGAATGACTGATTAAAAGAGGCACTGTAAGGGTTCAGTCCCTTACCTGGTTGCCTAGCTATGGCATGGAGAGGGAGAAGAGCATTAGGACCCAGGGCAGTCCATAAGTTTTCCTGAGAGCGGGAATCCCAGGAAACAGTGTGATTGGCTGGGAGGAGGATCACGCAAGGAAGTAGCCTGTATGGTGTGAGGAGCACTGGGGAGAAGAGAGTTGCATGTGAAGAGTGAGGGAGACACAGCAGAGGCTGTCCCGTGATCATGCTGAAGGAAGCGGCTAGCTGGAGCGCAAGGCAGCCAGCGGCGGCTGCACTAGGGCAGCGAGTGAGGATGCAGGTAGCCAGGATGAGCACTGCCAGCTACTGCTGCACTCAGGGTGGGGCGAACCTGGCATCCATGGTGCTGAATGAGAGCCGCGGCAGGTGCAGGGAGAAAGCACTGCTGCATGAGCACGAAGAGGGAGCAACGCTGCTGCACTACAAGAGGCAGATGAAGAGATCCCAGCCGTGAGCCCAGCTGAGAGCAGTGACCGGACACCCAACGCCAATCCCGGGGATAAACCCTGACAGTACCCCCACAAGACCCTAAACAGAGCCCTGGTGTGATTACTAAGATTTGTTAACTCCTTCACCCAGTTTTAAGATACAGAGCTGTGTGAGTCCCTGTTCTTCTCCTGCAAGCCGGAATTGTTTATACCCCACCAGCTTACACTACGTGACTGCATGTATGGAGTGACATTCTATCATCTTTCTAAACATAAAGGCGCATAACACTGCTTATTGACTTACCTTTCCGTGGATATAAATGCCTTTTAGCATTATTATTCATTATTGCTGTGTTTCATTTAAAGTTACCCACCCTGCACGCCTTCCTACAAATACTTACATGGTGTCCGTTGACACTATCTCAGGAGTTCACCATTGCCGTGCAGGCTTTACTAACCTGAGACACTGATATTAAACGGAAACCACAGTGCAGGAACTGAATGTTATTACCTGGTACCCAGCAACACCTTGTGGACAGTCTAGACATTGTGCCAATTTAGTGCAGGAACATTTCTTGCCTTACAATCCTCAAAGTTGGTAATTGTACCGGAATGTTTGATGATGTACGTGATTAATTGACTAAACCATTTCTGTGCCTTTCAAGTTCGTAAATTGTGATTGATGCTTGCCGTTATCAGATGCCTTAGTATTAAGATATGTTATGCTGATACTTAGTGTATGTGCTTCACTCTAAACATGATTAGCCTTACAGCGGTGACCAACCACCTCCTTCAAAATAAACTTGTCATCGTCGATTTGTACTTTCCTTTATCTGCTGGGTCTTCTTTTAGGTATCCATTCTCCTGCCACAGGCTCCGATAGAAAAAGTCGTGAGAGGTCCCGAATCATTAAGCGTCATCTGGAGAAAGCAGGTACGACTCTACTCTGCCACAGGGGTCCTATTACAATTTGGCATCACGAACAGGATTATAGATACCCTTGTGAATGGCGAGATGTCACAGCCTCAAGACTCATCAGACACGGGAGACCAACCGCAGCCCACGGATTCTACTCCGAGCTGCAGAAGAGCGCCTGAGGCCCTCAACCCAGCACCATCAGCGGTGGTAATGCCAACTGCACCGATCACCATGCCCTATTACTTTGGGGCCCCATGGCTTCTGACATAGTCGGGTGATACATGTACACAGGGGACCAGCTCCTTCAGGGAAATCAAGGAAAAGCTTCACTCAATGGCCCTCATTCCGAGTTGTTCACTCGCTAGCTGCTTTTAGCAGCATTGCACATGCTAAGCTGCTGCCCTCTGGGAGTGTATGTTAGCTTAGCAGAATTGCGAACGAAAGATTCGCAGAATTGCGAATAGAAATTTCTTAGCAGTTTCTGAGTAGCTCCAGACTTACTCAGCCATTGCGATCAGTTCAGTCAGTTTCGTTCCTGGTTTGACGTCACAAACACATCCAGCGTTCGCCCAGACACTCCCCCGTTTCTTCAGACACTCCCGTGTTTTTCCCAGAAACGCCAGCGTTTTTTCGCACACTCCCAGAAAACGTCCAGTTTCCGCCCAGAAACACCCACTTCCCGTCAATCACAGTACGATCACCAGAACGATGAAAAATCCTCGTTATGCCGTGAGTAAAATACCTAACTTTTGTGTAAAATAACTAACCGCATGCGCTTTGCAAACCTTGCACATGCGCAGTAAGCGACTAATCGCAATATAGCGAAAATCAGCAACGAGCGAACAACTCGGAATGACCACCAATGTTCCGGTTATACATGCTGAGCGAGGAGCAATGGGCAGAGATCGTCATCGGCCAGCTAAGGGGATCTGCACTATGGGAGGCCCGATCATGGTTAAATATGGATCGAAAATCAGCCAAAGGGATTCTGAAGATACTAGCCAGCATCTTCAACTCCCAGTCCATCGTGGAATTGAAGGGGCGACTATATGGCCAGAAACAGCATCCGCATGAATCCTTGTGAGATTACAAGAGGCGATGCGGACAATTCAAGCTAGAACTCTGCAAGAAGTAAAACATGTCAACAAAACATTGACTGACCTGTTTATTGAAGGGCCCAGCTGCGGATGTGAAGATGACAGAAACCCGATTGCACCTTCCCCAAATTTAAGGAAACCTCAATGGACATATTGGGGTTGATCAGATCACAGATGCGGAATACGGGGTGACCTCGGAACTGACCGAGGATGAAGAGTGCAACGAGACGCAACTATGTTTGATGTCCGAACCCGGAAAGTCTAAATGAATTGTCACCCAGGAGGTTCAAACCAGCCAAGACCCGATTGGGGCTCTTACCAGTGCCGTAACGGAAATGATGAAGGAGATCCGAGATATACGTCTGGAACAAGCCGAGACTAAATGCGAAGGATGGTGCCGCAACTCGGGTGGAAGAAACTGACGACAATAGGATGTCCCGCGGGGCTCAGGATGACACCCCACCAATCAGTTCAATGCTCAGGGAAGGCCCATCTGTCGACGTTGCAAGTTGAGTGGACATATTGAGCGTGAATGTGAAGATGAGCCTTTGAATGATGTGACCCCAAGGCGAGGGACTGACCCTTGTGAAGAACCTCGCAAATAGGCCCATCGACACCAGAGTGGTGGCCACGATACGTTGGCAAGTGTCCTCACTTGAAGATGAGGGTCAACGGAGTGGAAATGGCAGCTCTTTTGGATACCGGATCCCAGGTGACGACTATTCAGCTGACTGAGTTTCGAAGACACCTGGAAGAGAGCGAGATCGTGACACCACCTATCACCTGGCTAAGATTACTGGTCAGCAATGGGCAGCCAATTCAGTTCCGTGGCTAATGGGAGGCCAATCTATCTATTGACGAGGCACAGCTACAACACCAAGGCTGTTTGATCACAACCTCCTGCCACGAATACCTGCCTCCTGTCATTTTGGGGAAGAATGTGCTAAAAAATTGTCCAGACAAGCTGGTGGAGGCTCTAAGAATTGAGATGAGGTCCGAGGCGCCGAGAGAACGGAAGACAATGCAGCAGATGGTGCATCTGCTTGAAGGACACAAGCGCTTCACTAACCCCAAAGGTGAGGTGGGCAAGGCCAGGATCAAATACCGCCAACCCATTATACTATGACCAAATGCTGAACACATGATATGGTGTAAGGCCAGGATTGGTCCAGGTGGGCAGTATAAAGAAACTGTCATCGAAGCCTGTGATCCCGATGGGCAGCAGCCATTCACAGTAGCCAGAATGATGGCGAGAGTGGAACGTGGAAGAGTTCCAATCCAGGTACTAAACCCACACAGTTACCCGATCCGGCTGTTCCGGAACTGACCAGTGGCCAGGGTGGTACTGGTCGACTTTCAAGACGTGCTGGGAGAAACTGTGTCTGAAACTCGACAAGGAACTGTGGCCGGACAATCCAGCCTAATCACCATGGGCACCCCCTGGTAGAATGAAATTCAAATCGGACAAACAGATATTCCAGGTGTTATCCAAGTTGTGTGCAGGAAGCCATGGCCTTTAGCCAACATCCAGCTGACTTCAGTAGAGCAGAACGGGTGCAACACCACATTCCCACTGGAATGAGCCTGCCAGTTAAAAAGAGACACAGCCCACTCCCACCAGCCATGTACCAACCGGTATGAACCATGATCAATAAGATGCAAGAGGCTGGCATGATCAAGGAGATCCACAGCCCATGGGCTACCCCGCTGGCCCCTGTCAAGAAGAAGGACGGCATCCTTTGCTTTTGCGCAGATTACAGGAGATTGAATGCAGTCACCCATAAGGACGCATATCCACTGCCACAGATCGAGGAGTCCCTGACTGCCCTGAAGACCGCCGTCTATTTCTCAACCTTGGATTTGAGCAGCAGGTACTGGCAGATCCTGATAGCCCCAGACGATCGGGAGAAAACATCTTTTAACACCCCCATGGGCCTGTTCAAATTTGATTGAATGCCGTTCGGACTCTGCAATGACCCGTACCACCTTCCAGAGAATCACGGAACACTGCTTGGGTCACCGGAACTTCGAGATGGTCCTCTTGTATCTACTGGCAAGTACCAAGGACCGTCAAAGATGTACACAGCTTCCTGGGGTTCGTCGGGTACTACCGGCGCTTCATTGAAAATTTCACCAAAGTGGCCGCATCACTTCATGAACTCCTGCATGGCAAGTCGGGCCAAGAGAGGCAAAGTACAGCAGTGGTCACGTGGATGGAAGACCACCAAGCATCTTTTGAACAGCTTAAACAATCACTGGCCTACCCTGACTATGAGAAGCCCTTCCAGGTCAACACTGATGCAAGCCACCGTGGCCTGGGAGCTGTGCAATCGCAAGTGCAAAATGGCCGGGAAAGGGTGATTGCCTATGACAGTCGGGGCCTCAGGGAGATAGAATGTAATGATGAAAACTATAGCACGTTCAAACTGGAGCTGCTAGCCCTGATTTGGCCCATGACAGAGAAGTTCAAAAATTACTTGGCTGCCACCCCTTTTGTAATTGTCACAGACAACAACCCTTTGGCTCACCTGTCCATGGCCCAGCTGGGAGCGATGGAGCAGAGATGGCTGTCACGCCTTGCCAATTTTCGCAACACGGTGGTGTATTGCAGCAGGAAAACCAATGGCAATGCAGATGCCCTGTCCCACCTGCACACTACGGATCTCGAGGAGGAAGAGCGAGACTGGTCCGAGGATATTGAGACCCCAGTCTTTAAGGCTCCTAAGGATCAGAGACCTATCGTCACCTCCGATCCTGTTGCCATTGCCACAGACCCCCTCGTCTAAACCAAGTCCTCAAGACGCATTGGGAGTTGATTGGGAACTGATCCAGAAGGAGAATATGGTGATCCGGGATCTCAAAGAGCTTCTCCACTGGAATTGTTGGCTCACCAAAGTAAAGAGAGTTAATGCAGATCAAGAGCTGGTCAAACTATTGAAACACCGTGATCGCCTGAGCCTTCGATAAGAGCTTGTCATCCGCACTAGTCTTGATCCTGGGACCCACCAGCCCATCCATCAGATTGTGGTACCAAATGAACGAGCCCACTACTTACTAACCGCTTATCACAACCAGTCTGGCCATTTCGGGACACAGAAGACTGAGACGACTCTGAGAAGGCAGTACTTATGGATTGGTGTGCGGGCTGATGTTGAAAGATGGTGCCGTGATTGCATGAGTTGTACCTTGAAACTCCCCACTGAGTCCACCCAGAAAGATCCCCTTCACCTGATTCTGAGCAGCCCTCTGGCTGAACTGGTGGTGTTGGACCACGTGAAGCTTGAAATGAGTTCCATTGGCTTCCAGTATGCTTTAACGATCATAGGCCACTACAGCAAGTTCTTGGTGGTGGTCCCAGCATGCAACCTGACCACAAAGGAAACAGCTGAGCTCTTAATGAAACACTTTGTCCGACCCTACGGGTACCCTGATCGGGTCCTAACGGATCAAGGCCCTGTCTTTGAATCCCAACTGTTCCACCAGTTATGCTCCATGTACGGATGCCGTAATGTGAGGACTACTGCTTATCACCCGCAGGGGAACAGCCTCTGTGAGAGACCCAACCAGACCGTGATAGGAATGCTCCGAAGCCTCTCTGCAGAAGTCAGGGCTCGGTGGCCCACCTTCCTACCGGAAATGATGTACCTGTACAATAATACGGAACACTGCTCGACAGGATTCACGCCCTTCTACCTGATGTTTGGGAGGCAAGGCAAACTTCCCAAGGACCTGGAGCTAACCCCAGATGTTGGAGAATTCAGCACACCGCAAACCGATTAGGTCTAAGAGCACCAGCATCACATTGAGACCGCCAGGCAAGTTGTAGAGAAGCGGCTGTAAATCGTACATGCCCGGCAAGAGAGAAATTACAACGCTGACGCACAGCCAACGCCTCTGCAAATAGGAGACAAAGTGTGGAGGAATAAAAATCGTCGAACAAGCAAGCTTGACACCATGTGGGAGAGTGTTCCATATACCATTGTGAGAGTTCCGTCTGATGACCCGTATACATACCAGATTGAAGGAGAAAATGGTCGGTTCTGCACTGTGGGCCTAATTCTGAGTTGATCGCAGCAGCAAATATGTTAGCAATTGGGCAAAACCATGTGCACTGCAGGGGGGACAGATATAACATGTGCAGAGAGAGTTAGATTTGGGTGGGGTGTATTCAAACTGAAATCTAACTTGCAATGTAAAAATAAAGCAGCCAGTATTTACCCTGCACAGAAACAAAATAACCTACCCAAATCTAACTCTCTCTGCAAATGTTATATCTGCCTCCCCTGCAGTGCACATGGTTTTGCCCAACTGCTAACAAAATTCCTGCTGCGATCAACTCAGAATTACCCCCTGTGTCCCATGATCAACTGAAGTTGTGTACTTCTGAAGACCCAGCACCGCAGAAGGAAGGGAGTCCTGTGGCAGAGGGATGGGGGCCCCAGGACGGTATACCACTTTATGACCCCATTAAGTTGTTGATGTTTATGGGAAGCGCCATTCCCTTCCCCATTGCTCGGAGCGCTGCTCCAAAGTCGTCGGATGACGAACTCACTGGCGGCAGACAGTACTTTTTTTCAGGTGTCTCTGATTCTGAAAGCGAATCTAATGTAATCAGTGTCAGGAGGTCAGAACGCAGCACTAAAGGTGATCTGCCCTTGCACTACCGAGAACAGAGTGTATAATGTGCCAAATGTAGATATGTTCATGCCTAATTTGATTACCTTTAATTGTTGAAAGTTGTCATCAAACTACTGTTACTTTGGACTGTTGAGTCACTTTAAAAAGAAAATGCATGAGGACATGCATAATTCCACCAGGGAAACATGTGATACCTACGTTTGGGGTACCCCTGCGGCATACCATTGCAGCCCTAAAATGGCAGCCAGTGCTGTCTGAATGATTAAAAGAGGCACTGTAAGGGTTAAGTCCCTAACCTGGGAGAGTGAGAAGAGCTGTGGGGCATTAGGACCCAGGGCAGTCCGTGTGTGCGCTGGAGGAAGCGGCTAACCAGAGCACAAAGCAGCCAGCGGCGGCTGCACTAGGGGCAGCAAGTGAGGCCACAGCTAGCCAGCATGAGCACTGCCGGCTACCGCTGCACTTAGGGTAGGGCGGACCTGGCATCCATGGCACTGAATGAGAGCTGCAGCAGGTTAAGGGAGGAAGCTCCGCTGCGTGAGCACGAAGAGGGAGAGACGCTGCTGCACTACAGGAGGCATATCAAGGGATCCCAGCCATGAGCCCAGCTGAGAGCAGTGACCGGAGCCACAAGGAGAAGTGACCGGCAGGAGCCAGCATCTGATGCAGATATTTTTGTGCACCACAGCCCTTGCCAGCCCACTATCCCTTTGGGGACTGCCCAGAACAGACTGCCCAGTATACACCCAGTGCCAACCCCGGGGATAAACCCTGACAGTACCCCACAAGACCCTAAACAGAGCCCAGGTGTGATTACTAAGATTTGTTAACTCCTGCACCCAGTTTTAAGAGATGGAGTTGTGTGAGTTCCTGTTCTCCTCCTGCAAGCCGGAATTGTTTATACCCCACAAGTTTACACTACATGACTGCATGTGTTGAGTGACATTCTATCATCTTTCTGAACATAAAGGTGCATAACGCTGCTAATTGACTTACCTTTCCGTGGATACAAATACCTTTTAGCATCATTATTCATTGTTGTTGTGTTTCATTTAAAATTACTCACCCTGCACGCCTTCCTACAAATACCTGGTGTCCGTTGACACCATCTCAGGAGTACACCATTGCCGTGCAGGCTTTACTAACCTGAGACACTGATACTAAACGGAAACCACAGTGCAGGAACTGAATGTTATTACCTGGCACCCAGCGACACCTTGAGGACAGTCTAGACATTGTGCCAATTTAGTGCCGGAACATTTCTTGCCTTACAATCCTCAAAGTTGGTAATTGTACCGTAATGTTTGATGTTGTACGTGATTAATTGACTAAACCATTTCTGTTGCTTCCAAGTTCGTAAATTGTGCTTGATGCTTGCAGTTATCAGATGCCTTAGTATTAAGATTTGTTATGGTGATACTTAGTGTATGTGCTTCACTCTAAACACGATTGGCCTTACAGCGTGACCAACCACCTCCTTCAAAATAAACTTGTTGTCACTGTCAATTTGTACTTTCCTTTATCTGCGGGGTCCTCTTTGGGGTATCCATTCTCCTGCCACAGGCTCCGATGGAAAAAGTCCGGAATCAGCAAGTGTCATCTGGAGAAAGCAGGTACGACTCTACCTCACCACAGGGGTCCTATTACAGCTATGGCTCTCATTCCGAGTTGATTGCTAGCTGCCGTTGTTTGCTGCGTAGCGATCATTTTAAAAAATGGCAAAACTACGCATGCGTATGGACCGCAATGCGCACACGTGGCGTACGGGTACAAAGACCATCGTTGTTTGCATTGCTTCTAGCGTCGATTTCATTCACACAGCCAATCGCAAGGAGATTGACAGGAAGTGGGAGTTTATGGGTGTCAACTGACCATTTTCTGGGTGTGTTTGGAAAAACGCAGGCATGTCCAGGCGTTTGCAGGGCGGGTATCTGACGTCATTTCCGGGACCTTCGTCGCAGCCATCATCGCACAGAATAAGTAACTACAGGGCTGGTCTTATTTTGCACAAAATGTTTTTGTACCGTTCGGCTGCACAGGCATTCGCACTCTTGCAAAGTGAAAATACACTCCCCCGTGGGCGGCGACTATGCGTTTGCAAGGCTGCTAAAAGCAACTAGCGAGCGATCAACTCAGAATGAGGGCCTATATACTAACACACACACACCAGTTTAACAAAGCTCATTCTCCAGTCTCCTCCCCCACTCTGGAAACCCCCCTTAGAGATCCTGCGTTTGTCACTGTACATAGGGGGTCATTCCGAGTTGTTCGCTCGCTAGCAGTTTTTAGCAGCCATGCAAACGCTATGCTGCCGCCCACTGGGAGTGTATTTTAGCTTAGTAGAAGTGTGAACGAAAGGATCGCAGAGCGGCTACAAAATAATTTTGTGCAGTTTTAGAGTAGCTTCAGACCTACTCAGCGCTTGCGATCACTTCAGACTGTTCAGTTCCTATTTTGACGTCACAAACACGCCCTGCATTCGCCCAGCCACGCCTAAGTTTTTGCTGGCATGCCTGCGTTTTTGCGAACACTCCCTGAAAACGGTCAGTTGACACCCTAGAAACGCCTTCTTCCTGTCAATCACTCTGCGGCCAGCAGTGCGACTGAAAAGCTTTGCTAAACCTTGTGTGAAACTACAACGTTCGTTGTAATAGTACGACGCAAGTGCGCATTGTGCCGCATACGCATGCGCAGAAGTGCCATTTTTTTGCCTAAACGCTGCACAGTGAACGAAAGCAGCTAGTGATCAACTCGGAATGACCCCCATAATGTGAGTTAGGTAAGATCAGGGAGATTGCTAGACTCTTCAGGGAGTCATGGAGATTGATGCTATCTCAGGGAGTCTTCATTATATTCAGGGAGAGTTGGCAAGCATACACACCGCAGTAGGTAGAAATCATCATGCTGGATGTTGACCACTAACAATTGTACTGGCATGACTTGATGTACATTACCAAAGTCTCAGAGATTACTCTCATGGACATTTAGGACCTATTTATTAATGGGGAAGAGTATTTCTTTTATGCCTTTTCCTTATTTTGACAGCTAGTATTGGCCCTCATTCCGAGTTGATTGCTAGCTGCCGTTGTTCGCAGCGCAGCGATCAGGCTAAAAATCGGCTGTTCTGCGCATGCGTACGGGCCGCAGTGCGCATGCACAACGTACTTTCACACAAAAGTATGTAGTTTTACACAAGGTCTAGCGACTCTTTTTCGTCGCTCTGTTGATCGGTGAGTGATTGACAGGAAGTGGGTGTTTCTGGGTGGTAACTGATCGTTTTCAGGGAGTGTGCTAAAAAACGCAGGCATGTCAGGATAAAACGCAGGCGTGCCTGGGGAAATGGGGGAGAGGCTGGCCGAACGCAGGGCGTGTTTGTGACGTCAAAGCAGGAACTAAATAGACTGGAGTGATCACAAGGAAGGAGTAGGTCTGCCGCCACTCTGAAACTGCATGAAAATTTTTTAGCACTGTTCTACTAACCTTTCGTTCGCACTTCTGTTAAGCTAAGATAAACTCCCAGAGGGCGGCGGCTTAGCGTGTGCACTGCTGCTAACCTTATATACACTCCCAGAGGGCAGCTAGCGAGCGATCAACTCGGAATGAGGGCCATTGCCGGGGAGCTGTGCTCTGCTGCCCGGCAATTGTTTTTTAAATTAAAACAGGATTTTAATACATACCGGTAAATCCTTTTCTCCTAGTCCATAGAGGATGCTGGGGTCCATTTCATGACCATGGGGAATAGATGGTACCGCAGGAGCCATGTGCACTTTAAGACTTTTCAAGGGTGTGAACTGGCTCCTCCCTCTATGCCCCTCCTCCAGACCTCAGTTATAGGAACTGTGCACAGGGAGACGGACATTTCGAGGAAAGGATTTACATCTATACTAACGGTGAGAATCATAACAGCTCACACCTCAACCATGCCGCACAACATGGCATTTAACATAACACACGCCAACAGGCATGAACCATTTACAGCAACATGCTGAAAACAAATGTAACACAACTTGTGTAACTAACTGAACAAAACGGCAGGTAAAGTACGCACTGGGTCGGGCGCCCAGCATTCTCTACGGACTAGGAGAAAAGGATTTACCGGTAGGTATTAAAATCCTGTTTTCTCATACGTCCTAGAGGATGCTGGGGTCCATTTCATGACCATGGGGTTTATACCAAAGCTCCAGTACGGGCGGGAGAGTGCGGAGGACGCTGCAGCACCGATTGACCAAATTGGAGGTCCTCATCGGCCAAAGTGTCAAACTTATAAAATTTTGCAAAAGTGTTTGACCCTGACCAAGTAGCTGCTCGGCAAAGTTGTAATGCCGAGACCCCCCGGGCAGCAGTCCAGGACGAGCCCACCTTCCTAGTAGAATGGGCCTTCACCGACTTCGGCAACGGCAAACCAGCCAAAGAATGAGCGTGCTGAATTGTACCTCTGATCCAGCGCGCAATGGTCTGCTTGGAAGCAGGACATCCAATCTTGTTGGGAGCATACAGGACAAATAGAGCCTCTGTTTTCCATATCCGAGCTGTTATAGCGACATAAATCTTCAAAGCCCTAACCACATCTAGAGACTTTGACTCAGTTAACGTGTCAGTAGCCACTGGCACCACAATAGGTTGGTTCATGTGGAAAGATGATACCACCTTCAGAAGAAAATGTTGGCGAGTTCTCAACTCCGCCCTATCTTCATGGAAGATCAAGTAAGGGCTCTTGTGAGACAAGGCCCCCAACTCAGACACCCGCCTTGCGGATGCCAAGGCTAAAAGCATTACCACTTTCCAAGTGAGAAACTTTAACTCTATCTCCTGTAGAGGTTCAAACCAACTCGATTGAAGGAACTGCAACTTCACATTAAGGTCCCATGGTGCCACTGGAGGCACAAATGGAGGCTGGATGTGCAAAACCCCTTTCACGAAGGTCTAAACTTCTGGAAGAGAAGCCAATTGTTTTTGAAAGAAAACTGATAAGGCCGAAATCTGGACCTTGATTGACCCCAATCTAAGGCCCGCATCCACACCAGCCTGCAGAAAATGGAGAAAACATCCTAACTCAAACTCTTCCGTAGGAACCTTCTTGGATTCACACCAAGACACATATTTTCTCCAAATACGGTGGTAATGTTTAGACGTTACTCCTTTCCTGATCTGAATAAGAGTGGGGATGACTTCCTTGGGAATACCCTTTCGGGCTAGGATCCGACTCTCAACAGCCATGCCGTCAAACATAGCCGCGGTAAGTCTTGATACACACACATGGCCCCTGCTGTAGTAGGTCCTCTCGAGGAGGAAGAGGCCGAGGATCTTCTATGAGCAACTCCTGAAGATCTGGAAACCAAGCCCTCCTTGGCCAGTCTGGGGCAATGACAATTGCTCAAACTCTTGTTCTTCTTATTATTTTGAGAACTTTTGGAATCAGCGGAAGTGGAGGAAAAACATATACCGACCGAAACACCCACTGGGTCACCAGTGCATCCACTGCTATTGCTTGAGGGTCTCTCAACCTGGAACAATATCTCTGAAGCTTCTTGTTTAGACAAGATGCCATCATGTCTACTTGAGGAACTCCCCAAAGACTTGTCACCTCTGCGAAGACTTCTTGGTGGAGGCCCCATTCTCCTGGATGGAGATCGTGTCTGCTGAGGAAGTCTGCTTCCCAGTTGTCCACTCCCGGAATGAAAATTGCTGACAGAGCTCCTTCATGTCTTTCTGCCCAGAGGAGAATCCTTGTCACCTCTGCCATTGCCGCTCTGCTTTTCATTCCGCCTTGCCTGTTTATGTACGCGACTGCTGTTACATTGACCGACTGGATCTGCACGGGATGATCTTGAAGAAGATGTACCGCTTGTAGAAGGCCGTTGTAAATGGCTCTCAATTCCAGAACGTTTATGTGAAGGCAGGCTTCCTGACTTGACCATTTTCCTTGGAAGCTTTCCCCCTGTGTGACAGCTCCCGAGCCTCAGAGACTTGCATCCGTGGTTATTAGGACCCAGTCGTGAATCCCAAACCTGCGTCCCTCTAGTAGGTGAGAACTGTGTAGCCACCACAGGAGCGAAATCCTGGCTTTGGGGGACAGGATTATTTTCCGGTGCATGTGTAGGTGGGATCCGGACCACTTGTCCAACAGGTCCCACTGGAATACTCTGGCATGAAATCGGCCAAACTGTATGGCCTCGTAGGCCGCTACCATTTTCCCCAACAACTGAATGCATTGATGGATCGACACGCTTGTTGGTTTCAATATTTGTTTGACCATTGATTTCCAGAGCCTTTTCCACTGGAAGAAATAGTCTCCATACTTCTGTGTCCAGAATCATCCCTAAAAAGGACAATCTTGTCGTCGGTTCCAACTGCGACCTTGGAAAACTCATGATCCAACCGTGTTGTTGGAGTATTGACAGGGAGAGTGCGATGTTCTGCACCAACTGTTCCCTGGATCTCGCTTTTACCGGGAGATCGTCCAGATAAGGAATTATATTGACTCCTATTTGACGAAGGAGGACCATCATCTCCGCCATCACCTTGGTGAATACCCTCGGTGCCGTGGAGAGTTCGAATGGCAACGTCTGGAACTGGTAATGGCAATCCTGTACTGCGAATTTCAGATAAGCTTGGTGAGGAGGATAAATGGGAACATGCAAGTAAGCATCCTTTATATCTACTGACACCATGAAGTCCCCCTCCTCCAGACTGGAAATCACTACCCTCCGGGATTCCATCTTGAACTTGAACCTTTTCAGGTAGAGATTCGGATTTTTCAGGTTTAAAATGGGTCTGACCAAGCCGTCCGGCTTCGGAACTACGAAGAGGCTTAAATAAAAACCTTCTCCTTGCTGTGACAAAGGTACCAGGACAATGACCTGATCCTGACATAATTTTTGAATTGCCGTTGTTAATGCCTCTCTTCCTGGAAGAGAAGCTGGCAAGGTCGATGTGAAAAATCGGCATGGGGGGACGTCTTGAAACTCTACCCATGGGACACTATTTGTAAGACCCATGGGTCCAGGCCAGATTGAATCCAGATTTGGCTGAAAAGTTTCAGACGTGCTCCCACCCGAGCGGACTCCCGCAAGGCAGTCCCAGCGTCATGCTGCAGATTTGGCAGGAGCAGGGGTTGACTTCTGCTCCTGGGATCCTGGAGACGCTGCGGACTTCTTTCCTTTTCCCCTTCCCCTACCTGCCAAGAAGGGGGAACCTTTGGCCTTATTGTATTTGTTGGGCCGAAAGGACTGCATGTGAGAGTGATGTGTCTTTTTTGCTGGTGCAGGAGCAGAAGGCAAGAATGTCGACTTACCTGCGGTAGCCGCCGAGACTAACGCATCCAGCCCATCACCAACCAAGGCCTCACCTTTACACGGGAGAGCCTCCATATTTCTTTTGGAATCTGCATCAGCATTCCACTGGCGAATCCACAACACCCTCCGAGCCGATACTACCATGGTAGCGGTTCTTGATCCCAAGAGAACAATATATTTCATGGTTTCTAGTACGTATGCAGCAGCGTCTTTGATATGACCTAACGTTAGGAGTATTTCGTCTCCATCTATTGTGTCAATGTCTAATGACAAGTTTTCTGACCACTTTTCAATAGCACTACTCACCCACGCACAGACAGTGGTAGGCCTGAGTAGTGTCCCATTGGCCACATCAATAGATCACCTCACTCACTTGCGGTCTGTCGGCTCCTTAAGTGAAGCAATTCCAGGCGCAGGGAGAAACACCTTTTCTCTTTTATGACAGGGCCCTGTCTAAAATGCGGGGTGACGCCCACCTTTTGGAAAAAGGAAAGCTGCCTGCATTCCTTTTGGGAATCTGAAATTTATTTTCAGGTTAAATCAGACTCCCTCCAAGAGACTGTTCAACTCCTGAGGTGGAGGGAAAATTACATTACTTCTTTACTAAAGTAAACCCTCTCCTTGTGGTAAAAGAGGTGGCTTCGTAACTTCTAACACCTCCTTTATAGCTAAAACATGTTTTGAATGCTTTTTGCTAACAAGGGACCTATTCCCCTGGAATCACTAGTGTCAACACAGGAATCAGAGTCCGTGTCGGTATCAGTTTGTACTACTTGTGCAAATTTGTATGTGACCCAGAGGGGTCCCTGTGAATGAAAGGCAGAACTATTAAAAATCACATCTTCAACAGATTATATTCAGTTTTCTGTATGAGATTCAGTAGTGATTCACACTGTCATGTAACCTTTCACCCAGTCAGGCTCTTGGTGTCATATTACACCTCTCTAACATGTGTCTCTAACATGTCTCCCACAGAGGAAGAGTTCACTGCCTCAGACATGTCACATGCACAACCACACCACAGACACTCCGGGACTTGTAGGGGACAGACCCACAGTAAAATCTGTCAGAGGGACACAGATAGTATTTGCCAGTTCACAACCCAGCGCCAGCAACACAATGTCTGTGAACACAAAATGCCCACTGACATGCAGCGCTTTTATAATGCTAATCACACAATTATATAGCACCAAATTCACTGTGGCCCCTCCTGTTTTTCACCCTGATACTTGTTCAGTAGTGGAGGAGGACTAGCATTGTCTCTGCAGACTGAGAAGAGAGAGAAAATGGCGCTGAGCAGTGTGCTGGCTGACTGAGGAGGAAACTCCACTCTTCAATGGCGTGTTTCTCCTCAGCTTTTATGAGGACATTTTTTATACTGGCAGGGGTAGGACTGTGCCTCAGCAACTTATGCCCCTTATTTATGCCAGTCTCCATAGGTTTCATGCTGCCCAGGGCGCCCCCCCCCCCCCCCCCCCGCGCGCGCACGCCCTGCACCCTGCAGTGCCTGTGTATGTGTGGGCAACATGGCACGTTGCGCTCCAGCCACCCGTGCGGTACCTTTAGCCATCACTTTCTTGATTGAAGATCTGTCTTCTAACACTCACCTGTCTTCTGACTTCTGGCTCTGTGAGGGGGGTGATGGCGTGCTGTGGGAGTGAGCATCTACGCACGGCTAGCGTTCAGTTCCCTTCAGGAGCTAATGATGTCCTGTCAGCAAGAAGCAGAGCCATGAAACTCTTTAGGAAGTTGGTTCCTACTTCTGCCCCCTCAGTCCCACGAAGCAGGAAGACTGTTGCCAGCAGTTCTTCCTGAAAATAAAAAACCTAACATAAGTCTTTTCAGAGAAACTCAGTAGAGCTCCCCTGGAGTGCATCCAGTCTGCCTGGGCACATTTCTAAAACTGAGGTCTGGAGGAGGGGCATAGAGGGAGGAGCCAGTTCACACCCTTGAAAAGTCTTAAAGTGTCCATGGCTCCTGCGGACCGTCTATACCCCTTGGTCATGAAATGGACCCCAGCATCCTCTAGGACGTATGAGAAATATTATTTAATACTCTTACAATTATAGCAATATGAAACAGGTCTTTTAAAGTGAAATGTTGTGCCCCGTAGGTAGCTTTGAGTACTGGGTGAATGATATAAATATAACTGCTCCATCACACGCGACAATACTGAAACATCTTTTTTTAGACAGCTTGTTTTTCTAGAGCAGATATGAACAAATACCCTAGTAAATAGTTTAGAACAATAAGGCACAATCTTCAAGTCTCTTCAAGCTTTCTGTTTATTCTCACCTATGAGCAATATCTTGTTAAAAAATAACCGTATAAAGATTCTTACTAAAACTGGTCAATAGCAGAAAACCTCAGATACAATAGTTGTGGCGTGGACAGATCTATAACATATCATAACATGACCTTTGATCTTAGCTACAGGGTTTTGCAATTGTTCACATACTGTAAATAGAAATGTCATGTAGCCTGTAACTAACCACAACTATAGGGTTTGGGGGCTATTTATTATCATGTTTTCTATGGGTGATTATAGCGGACATAGGTTTCTATATAATAAGCCTTGGAGAGAGATAAAGGGGACAGAGATAAAGTAACAACCAACCAGCTCCTTTCATTTTTCAAACAGAGTGTAACATGGCAGTTAGGAGCTGATTGGTATTTTATCTCCATCCACTTTATCTCTCTCCAAGGCTTAGGGGTTTATTTACTAAGCCTTGGATGGAGATAAAGTCTACGGAGATAAAGTACCAGCCAATCAGCTCCTAACTGTCATTTTTCAATCCCAGTCTGTGACATGTCAGTTAGGAGCGGATTGGCTGGTACTTTATCTCCGTGGACTTTATCTCCATCTAAGGCTTAGGGGGATATTCAATTTGGCCCGAAGAGACATCGGGAGTAAAAACCCCCGATGTTTCTTCGGGTGCTGCGGTCGGGCTATTTAATTTGCTCGGCCGGTAACAAGTCCTCTTACACCCGAAAACACACAGGTTCAGTGAAACCTGTGTGTTTTCGGGTGAAACAGCCCCGTTTTCGGTTGAAAACGGGGCTGTTATCGGGCATTTTGCTTCGCCTGCCGGAGGCAGGTGAAGCAAAACCCCCGATAAGCCGCGGCACGCGCCGGCTTGTCGGGGCCAATTAAATAGCCCCCACCGGCCGATACTTATCACCCGGCACCCCGGGCCAAATTGAATATCCCTCTTAGTAAATAGACCCCTTAATATCAGGGGTGGATCAGGATAGAAAACCAACTCGGGAAATTTCTGGATGCAGACCTATTGGAGGCGGAGTCTGTTGAGGGTGTGGAGTCTGTCACGCGGGGCAGAAAACTCGCTCATCATAGGGCCTGATTCTGTTGGATGCAGTTGCAGCCTTCCCCCTTGGGTCTTTTACAGAAGTTGTGAACGCCCAACAGCAATACTGGCAGTATATGTTGTGCTCTGTGTACAGGGGGCTATGTGTCAGTGTGTGAGATGCTGTGTGTACAAGTTCTGTGTGTGTCAGTGTGTGTAGGGCTGTGTACAGGGGGTGGGGTGTCAGTATGTGAGGTGCTGGGTAAAGGGATCTGTGTCAGTGGGTGAAGTGCTGGGTAGACGGGGCAGTGTGTGTGGTGCTGAGTACAGGGGGCAGTGTGTGTGGTGCTGGGTAGAGGGGGCAGTGTGTGTGTGCTGGATACAAGGGGGCAGTGTGTATGGTTCTGGGTACAGAGGTAATTGTGGCACCCCACTATCCTGAGGTGTCCACTGTCTACACTGCAGCACAGGCCCGTGCATATTGATACATCGCAACGCAGCACTGCATAAGTTAACTATTCCCTAGCTTTTAGTGATGTCAGCAGGAGCTGACATTGAGGGCACTAGGACCCAGGGGAGTGAAGCCTAGAATCAGAGGAGCCCAGCTGTCACAGCCAGAGAGCTGGGAAAAAAGTACCCTGCGATTGGCTGACCCCATGACCTTTACAGAGCGGGAAGCTGAGGAGGCAGGGTTACTGCTCTGAGGAGAGTGTGTGAGGCTGTAGCGTGGAGAGTTGTCGTCCAGAGAGCCCTAAAGGGGTGACCGGTGGCGAAGGGTGGGTGGTCACAAGTGGAGCTGCCTGCGCCCGACAGTTGAGGGAGACACTAGGGACGGAAGCGTCGCAGCCGCTGAGAGCAGAGCTGGCCCTAGGCATAGGCAAACTAGGCAATTGCCTAGGGCATCTGGTATGCCTAGGGGCACAAGCAGCTTCTGCTGATTAAAATGATATGCGGCATGCCTATATTCTGTGTGTAGCATTTCGTATGCAGATACAGCCACACAGAGCCGGTCATAGGCATAGGCAAACTAGACAATTGCCTAGGGCATTTGATATGCCTAGGGGCATCAGCAGCTTCTGCTGATTAAAATGATATGTGGCATGCCTATATTCTGTGTGTAGCATTTCATATGCAGATACAGCCACAGTCTCGCACAGTATATAGGCATGCTGCATATAATTTTAATCAGCAGAAGCTGCTTGTGCATCCTTCTCACATAGCAATGCAAATAAGATGCATTTTCATAAAAAAAAAAAAAAACAGGTGTGCCCGACGTTAGCATTGAGGCAAGATTTATGAGGACACATCTGTATCAAAGCAGAGGCAGAGGTCACAGTGTTAGTGGCAGTGTGAGTGCTGTGTGCATGTGAGTGGGTTGGTTGTGCAGTAGTGTTCAGAATATGTGTAAGGAGCATTATGTGTGTCATGTAAAAAAGCATTAATAACGTGCAACATATGTGTAAGGGGCACTATGTGTGTCATTATGTGTATAAGGGCATTAATAATGTGCAGCATATGTGTAACAGGGTACTACTGTATGTGTGTCATTATGTGTATAGGGGCACTAATAATTTACAGCAAATATGTAGGGGCACTATGTGTCATTATGTGTATAAGGGCATTAATGTGCGGCATATGTGTAAGGGACATTATGTGTAAAAGGGCATTAATAAAGGTTGTCATAATGTGTATGGCGCATTATGTTTATAAGGACAGTAATAAGGTGTCTCATGTGTAAGGCGCATTACTGTGTGGAATGATGTGTATAAATGCATTACTAATGTGTGGCATTATGTCTATAAGGTGCTCAGGTGCTCTACTATGTGGCATTGCATATAGAAAGGGCACTACTGTGTTGTCTAATGTGAATAAAGAGCAATAGGGTGTGGTGTAATGTGAATAAGGAGCAATTCAGTGTGATGTAATGTGAATAAGGGGCTCTACTGTGAGGAGTAACATTTATAAGGTAAAGTGATACTACTGTGGGATGTTATATGAATTATGATCAAATGTGAATAAAGTTGCAGTATTGTGTGGCGTAATTGGAATTGGGGTTATTGTGTGGCCGTGCCCCTTGCCAGCAAACACACCCCTTTTTGGGCTGTGCGCCAAATGTGCGAACTGTTCCTATTTAAAATATAGGGGGAACAAACACCAAAATAAGGACTGCTATGGGTGAGGGGTGATGGTACTGGGAAAGAGGTGCAAGGTCAGAGGCGGAACCAGCGGTGGTGCTAGGGGGCACCAGCCAAAATCTTGCCTAGGGCATCATATTCGTTAGGGCCGGCTCTGGCTGAGAGAGAAGTGCTGACAGGAATCAGATCAGCGTGCGAGCCGCAAGTGAAGCTGGGAAGCACTGAAGAGGCTGCTCGACAGTGAGAGGGTGGAGTGCAGCTGCGGGGAACATTGCCCCTTCACATTGTGTCCGTGACAGTGCCTCAGTACAGCCAGCCATACCCCAATGACAGCCAGGACCCCTTTTTGTGTCATCCTCCAGTCAGCCCTGTTTAAGTCTGTCAGCACCGCCTATGTCCCCTGTCACCCATCACCTGAGACTGCCTGGGTCAGACAGACAGTTGGAAAGACAGTTGGAGGTGTTGTCAGTCAGTGAGGCCATTTCAGCAACAGCTCAACTTGACAGCCAGCCAACCCTTACCAACTCAGCCAGGTGCTTCCCTCATGCAGCAATAACTCCCATTTGTTACTACAGAGAGAGGGGAAGAGCCCTGAGCTATATCACACCTGTCAGCCAGCCAGTACAGCAGCAGCACAGCCGTGTCCGACAGGCAGAGCCCAGGGGCAGAGCCGGCCTTAGCTATAGGCAGGCTAGGCATTTGCCTAGGGCATCCAAGCATGTCTAGGGGCATCCAAGCATGTCCCTGCAGTATCTCATGCTGGGAGGGCCAGTCCGCAAACTAACTGTTACTTTCCAAATGTATTCAATCAGTACTTGTATACACTGCTGTTTACATTTGTAAAAAAAAATGCCTTAAACTTCCTCTGACATGCTTGAATGCCCCTGACTTGTGAGACCTCAGACAGACAGCAGAAGCCAAGTAAATGCAATTCCTGGACCTGTGACATTTTCACTGACTATATAAGGTTATTACTGGATGGCTTCTATAATAACACATGTGTATTTTGGAAGACTGCTTCACAGAAACCTGACATCACCTATACTGCTTGTGCACATAGGGGAGGGGGACCCTGTTATCCTGTGTCCCTTATCCCTGTGCAATTCCCAGGTGTCTGCAGGGACATAACATGGGCAATGTTCTCCCCACACTTTATTTCCTAGTCAGTCCATGCCGTAAAATTCCCCTGCCACCCAGCACTGTAACTTGGTCAGTAAGTTGCGTTGTGCTTTTCTATATGAAACATCAGTGCAGCATGACTTTCGGACACATCAGACTGGAGGGCAGAGCATATCACTCCCACAGTATAAAGTAAAGGGCATGCAGTAACAGACACCAGCAAACACACTGAATAGTGAAGAGAATGGACAGTTTCTACATGTTTGATACTGGTCTTTTTGTATAACCAGCAAGTGTGGCAGTATCTGTGGCAGTATATGTGTATTATGGGCATTACTAATGTGGGGCATATGTGTAAGGTGCAATACTGTGTGGCATTATGTGTATTATGGGCATTACTAATGTGGGGCATATGTGTAAGGTTCCTTTACTGTGTGGAATTATATGTATTATGGTCATTACTGTGTGGCATTGTGCAGAGTTGAACTGGCCCACAGGGTAACCCCCCGGTGGGCCCCACTACCTGAGCGTTGCAGGTACAGATGCAGAACTAGCGGCGGAGCTAGGGGGCACCAGACAAAATTTTTGCCTAGGGCATCAAATTGGCTAGGGCCGGCTCTGCCCAGGGGGAGAATTTGATGCTTTTAGTCTGCGCAAGGTCACCCGGGGATAGCAACAGTGTTGCGTTCAAGGAATGAGGAAAAGGTTACTGCCTATTAGGAGTTACCTTAAAGAAGGTGATATTAGTCAGCACTAGTACCGACAGAAGCAGCCCGTGCGAACAGTATTGATTCCCCCTTACCCTTGATACTGAGTGGCTATCTGACAGAATTGCATCCAGTTATCTTAATCCCTATTTCTCATACGTCCTAGAGGATGCTGGGGACGACATCAAGACCATGGGGTATAGACGGGATCCGCAGGTGACATGGGCACTCCAAAGACTTTTCATTGGGTGTAAACTGGCTCCTACCTCTATGCCCCTCCTCCAGACCTCAGTTTTAGAAATGTGCCCAGGTCGACTGGATGCACTCTGAGGAGCTCTACTGAGTTTCTCTGAAAAGACTTATGTTAGGTTTTTTTATTTTCAGGAGATCTGCTGCCATCAGACTCCCTGCTTCGTGGGACTGAGGGGGCAGAAGCAGAACCAACTTCCTCAGAGGTTCATGGCTCTGTTTCTGGCTGACAGGACACCATTAGCTCCTAAAGGGAACTGAACGCTAGCCGTGTCTAGATGCTCACTCCCACAGCACGCCGTCACCCCCCTCACAGAGCCAGAAGACAGGTGAGTATGAGAAGAATGATCTTCAATCAAGTAAGTGACGGCTGAGGTGCGGCGCGGCTGGCGGGAGCGCAGCACGCCATTGCTGCCCACACACACAGGCACTGCAGGGTGCAAGGCGTGGGGGGGGGGGCGCGCCCTGGGCAGCAAGAAAAATACCTCAAACTGGCTAAAAGGGGGCATTAGTTGCCGCTGACACAGCCCAACTCCCGCCAGTATAAATATTGTCATGGAAACTAAGGGGCGGCGCTTCTTCCTCAGGCAGCCAGCACACTACTCTGCACCATTTTCTCTCTCTCCTCAGGCTGCAGCGAACACGCTGGTCCTCTCCTCCACTTCTGACAAGTACAGGGTGCTATAAAGGGGGAGCACAAAGCGATTGTGGTGCATTTGATAGTGCATATTACTATTTAAAAGCGCTTTTGGGCTGTGGACATACTGTGTTCACAGGCAATACTGGCGATGGGTTTGTGAACTGGCTGCTCCTATCCTGTGTCCCTCTGACAGATTTTACTGTGGGTCTGTCCCCAAAATAGGTCCCAGTGTGTCTGTGAGTGTGGTGTACACGTGTGAGGCATGTCTGAGGCAGGGAGTTCCTCCCCGGAGGAAGCCATTTGAGGGACACAGAGTTGTAATGTGGTGGCACTACCGGCACACCTAGAGCCTGCATGGGTGAAAGAGCTACATGACAGTATGCATCTGATTAACCGTAGATTGGATAAGTCTGAATCTAAGGCTGCATGCTGGAGAAAATCTGTGGAAGATGTGATTTTTTAGGATGCTGTTATTCCTTATGCGGGCGGCCCCTCTGGGTCACATAAGAGACCATTTGCAAATGTTGTAAACACTGATACCGACACGGATTCTGAGTCTTGTGTCGACAATAGCGAATCCAGAGAGATAGATCATAAATTGGCAAAAAGTATACAATATATGATTGTGGCTATAAGGGACATGTTGGAGGTTACAGAAAGCATTCCTGTACCTCAGGAGAAAGCTTATTTATGTAAGGAAAAGATATCCACAGTCACGTTCCCTCCTTCACACGAACTAAATGCTCTGTTTGAAGGGACATGGGTGAATCCTGATAAAAAAAAATTGTATTCCTAAAAGGATTCACATAGCTTATCCTTTCCCGGTTGAAGACAGGAAAAAATGGGAGTCACCCCCTGTGTTAGACAGTGCACTTTCCAGGTTGACAAAGAAGGTAATTCTCCTGCTCCTGGCACGGCTTCTCTTAAAGAGCCGGCAGACCACAAAATGGAAACGACATTGAAATCCATTTATGTTGCCAATGGTACACTGCTCACAGAAAGCGTTTCATCAGAAATTGACACGATTGATAAAGATGAGATACTCCTTAAGTTAGGGAATATCAAGGACGCTGCCGCCTACATGCTGGAAGCAATGAAGGATATTGGACTCTTGTTCACAAGCCGCTACCATAGCAATATCGGCTAGGCGGGCATTATGGATTCGCCAGTGGAACGCGGATGCAGATTCCAAAAGAAACATGGAGGCTCTCCCATATAAAGGTGAGGCCTTATTTGGCGATGGCCTGGATGCGTTAGTCTCGGCGGCTACCGCAGGTAAGTCATCACTTTTGCCCTCTGCGCCTGCACCAGAAAAAAGACCTATCACCCACAAATGCAGTCCTTTCGGCCCAATAAATACAAAAAGGCGAGAGGTTCCCCCTTCTTTGCAGGTAGGGGAAGGGGAAAGAAGCCCACACCGGCTCCAGGTTCCCAAGAGCAGAAGTCTACCCCTAATTCTGCCAAATCCCCAGCATGACGCTGGAACTCGTTTGCGGGAGGCCGCTCGGGTGGGGGCACGTCTCAAACTCTTCAGCCAGGATTGGATTCTGTCTGGCCTGGATCCCTGGATGTTGCAAATAGTATCCCAGGGATACAAACTAGAGTTTCAAGACGTTCCCCCATGCCGATTTTTCAAATCGACCTTGCCAGCTTCTCCGCCAGAGAGAGAAGCAGTAACAGCAGCAATCCAAAAATTATGTCAAGACCATGTTATAGTCCTGGTACCGTTGTCACAACAAGGGCTTGGTTTTTATTCAAGAAAACAACAAGGTAGCGCTAATGGTCATAAATGAGAATAGAAGGTCATAAAAACAACACAATTTAATTAAAAGGAGCAAAAGTTAATATACAACATATTGTGCACTTGATAAAAAGAATAATTTCCTGTAAATGTAGAAGAGCGTAACTCCCACTAGGTATAATGGTATTAGATATAGGAAGATTCAAAAAACCTGTTCCATTATGATTGGTCCCAAAGCAGTTCCATAGGAGGGTATTACAACACAGTTCGAAGAAATATATTTACCACCGATATTGGCAAGGTATTTAAGCGAAAACAGCGTCCGCAAAGGCAGTTCCTTGTTAGGTGGCAGCTTGTGTTGGTTGTCAGTTAAGACAGTCCTCCATCCAATGGGTTCTATGCTTGGTAGCAGAGTGGGACTTGGTTCAGGTAACAGTCTTCCAATCGCTCAGTGGGAGTGAACAAACAGCAGCGGGTCTCACCGACGCGTTTCGTTGCGTTCACGCAACTTTTTCAAGGTACTCCTGACCCTGCTGTGAGGGGTTTATATACACCTTTCAATATGGTTGCTCATTTGCATATGTGATGTCACATGACCTTCTGAAACTCATTTAAATGACCAAATAATGACAGACTCAATCAGATATTAAATCTTATAAATATAAGAGTTTTAGATACATAAATAACATTTAAAAATCATACTATATCTTAATAAGCAGCTTGTAATTTTCCGGTCACATGACCAGTAGTATTTGTATATAAATATATCAAACTCAAAACCAGGAATGGATCTCAAGAATAAAAGTATAATTTTAAAGAATAGTGGGGCGGGCTTAGACCATGTTTTAAAGCCTACTTCAATGAGCATGGGAACTGTCTAATTACTATAGAGACAGCTGTTCAAAACCGGATGTGTCCCGCCGCGTCGTGTCCGGACGTCACATCCGGACACACGTGACTAGTGACGCGGCCGGGTACGAGGATATCGCATCACATAGTCACGTCTATGCCTACATACATCCCGTGGGCCCATCTGCGCACGCGTGTAGTAACGCAGTGCGTCACTGAATCTACCCCTACTGACCAACGTGCACCGACGTGCGTTGCCATGGAGATATTAAGTGCCGATGGTTATACAATCACAGATTGGCAGCGCGTCCGTATGTCTCAGCACGCCAAGACGTCACCATGGCAACGCACGGTAGTGCACGTCGACAGGGAATTAAAAACAGACAATAGCACCAGTTCAATAATATCACTGCAAGCATAAATATGATATATGTACAATAAAACACAGTAGGAAAGTATGAAAGAATGAACTTATTAGCATATAGTCCAAGG
The DNA here is from genome assembly GCF_028390025.1 of Pseudophryne corroboree. Classification (NCBI taxonomy): domain Eukaryota; kingdom Metazoa; phylum Chordata; class Amphibia; order Anura; family Myobatrachidae; genus Pseudophryne; species Pseudophryne corroboree. The sequence continues at coordinate 941,077,426 of NC_086444.1, read as the reverse complement.
TCTAGAATCAGATTTTTACTATTCCAAGCAAATAAAAGAATTTTAATTCATATCCCTATTGAGAAGAGAGCAATCAGTATTTTAGTTGGTAATCTGTATAATCATATGTTATTCATGCCGTAATACTCAGGGGAAAAAAGAAAGAAGAAGAGGAAATAAGGGGGGGGGGGGGGTTTGGAGGGGAAGGAGAGGAAGCAGGTCGGAGGGGTATATATGATGGGGAAGCTGAAACATCACTCATTATAAGACTGTATTAAGTTCTACTGCTTCATTTAACCCCAATGGATAAATGGTATTCAATTTAAACATCCAGTATAATTCCTGTTTACATAGATTTTTATACCGATCCCCTCCTCTCTTCGTAATTTCGATATGTTCAACTGCTAATAAACATAGAGAACTGGGATCACCATTATGGCTGTCTCTAAAGTGTCTCGAGACACTATGTGTATGGATTTTATTGATAATATTACGACGGTGTTCCAAAAAACGAACTTTAACACTCCTCGTAGTTCGTCCCACGTATCTTTGCTTACAGCCACATGACAAAAGGTAAATGATATATTTCGAATCACAGTTCATAAAACTTGTAAGGGCATACTCTTCTCCTTCCCTAATAGTAAGATGTGTGGTTTTTTTAGGGATATGCTTACATGTAATACATCTAGTGGCCCAACAACGGTGGAAACCCATTGGTCTTACTGGTAGCCATATCTCTCGTATATTTTCCTTCCCCATCTGTGTATGTACCTTTTTCGTAAAGCTGGGTGCAAGGATGTTTTTCAAAGACTGGTTCTTCCTAAATATAAATTTGGGTCTAATGGGTATCTGTCCCCTCAAAATATTATCTTGATTTAGAATACTATAATTCTTAGTTATTATTTTTTTAATCTGTGTGCTCTCACTGTTAAAAGTGGATATAAACGCTAAATCATCCCATTGTTCATTAGTATTATTGCCATCACATTCATTTCTGTTTCTATTTTTATTATTTTTGCTTTTATTTTCATCTATCTTTCTTTTAGTTTTAAGTAGATCCCCTCTATCTAAATCAAGGACCTCTTTCATGGTCCTTTTCAGAGGTGACTGCGGGTAGCCCCTCTCCAAAAAGGATTTCATCATAATTTCTGCTTGTTCAATAAATTTATTTCTATCCGTGCAGTTGCGTCTAAGGCGCAAGAATTGACCTCTTGGTATATTTTTCTTCCAAGGGAAATAGTGAGCGCTCTGATAGTGCAAACAGGAGTTAGTAGCAACCTCCTTAGTATAGTTATAGGTAACGATTTTTTCATCCCTGGCCTCCAGGGTTATATCCAAAAAGTTCATAACAGTGGGGTGATAAGAATGTGTAAAGTGCAAATTAAAGTGATTAGAATTCAAACAAGAAACAAAGTGCTGTGCTGATGAAGAATCCCCATCCCAAATAATAAAAAGGTCATCAATGCAGAGGCCATAGAAGACCAGGCGCGCGCCAAAGTCGCCACCCCACACATGGGTGTCCTCAAAGGCCCCCATGTAGAGGTTGGCGTAACTAGGCGCGAACCTGGTCCCCATGGCCGTACCCATAATCTGTAAATAAAAAGTGTCCAGAAATAAAAAATAATTGTGCTGTAATATAAACGATATAGCATCCAATATAAATGTCCCGTGTCTCTCCGTAAGGTCACCATCTTGTTGTAACCTTTTTGCTATCGCATCTCGACCCAGATCGTGTGGAATATTTGTGTACAAGCTTTGCACGTTGAGAGTCAAAAAAGCGTATGTCTCCTTCCAACTCACATCCTGTATTTTTTGAAGGAAGTGAGTGGTATCTTTAATGTGTGACCTTAGGGAGGAGACACGGGGTTGAAGAAAGGAATCCACATAGTATGATAAATTAGAAGATAAAGAACCAATGCCAGAAATAATAGGGCGCCCAGGGGGTGAACTAAGTGATTTATGAATCTTGGGTAAATGATAATAGATAGGAACCGTAGGGTATTTGAGAAAAAGAAAATTAAACTCCTCCCTGGATATAACCCCGTCCGCCAGGGCCTCATCCAGGAGGTGTCCCAGTTCTCTGGAATATGCATTAGTGGGATCATTTTCCAATAATTTATAAAATTCAGTATTCCTCAATTGTCTATTGGCCTCTGTAATATAGTCGTCCCTATCTTGCACAACTAGGCCTCCCCCCTTATCAGCCTCCCTAAAGATCAGAGATGTATCCTTAGTCAGGTTGTATAAAGCCTTACGTTCCCATTTATTTAGGTTGGTGGTAACTTTCCTATTTTTTACTTTATTTGTTTGGCATAAACTCTTAAAATCATCCAATGTGGTCTTATAAAAGCATTCTACTGTAGCACTTTTATAAGTAAGAGGGTAGAATTCTGATTTGCGTCTAAAAGTACCTTTACCAACATCAAAAAGTTTCTTAGGGGTCCCAGATTGTAAATCTGTATTCTCACCCGCAAGAGATTGTAAAATATCCAAAATTGGATCATCATTAGAATCTAAGGTAATAGCCAATCCTTCTTCCTGATGTCTCTGCATATTTCGCTGTATAAAATACCGCTTTCTACATAGAGACCGAACAAATCTGTTCAACTCAATGAACAGATTAAGAGATGGGATAACCCATCTGATTCGAATTGTGAAAGTACCTCAACCCAGTTAAAAAATGAGTTTTACAGATTGGAGGATCTAATGAGGTCCGAAACTAAGCACTGGCTTGATGGTGTAAATTTGCAAAAGTATATCGATAAGAATATGATTCCCCGTGGCCTTAGGCTCTTCAAACCATCTATATTTAATGGGAACAGGGAATTTGAGGATAAATGGGAAGAAACACTGGATAAGTGTTCTATTAAATTGATGGAGATAGTAATCAGTTTCAGAAATCAAAAAGCAAAAGAAGTTGAACTAGAAATAGAAGTATTGAAGAATAAGATTGAACCCCAAATTAATACTAAGGAATATAAAGAGAGAGATCAATTAGTCATGGAAAGAATGACGAAATTTGAACAACAAGTTGTAGAGAACAAGTGCAAAAAATTCCAGAGGGATACAGAAGATTACCACACGGGACAGGTTAGAAACTATAGAAAAAACCCTAGAGAAAGAATTAGGGAACGGGACATTAGCAATAGAGAGTGGAGATCAAGGGGGACCCCGAAACCTAATCCAGCTAGACGCGGACAGGGGAGGAAAAATAGTACGTATAATCAAGAGGAGAGAGAAAAGATAAGACCATCTGACCAACCCCAATCCACAGCAGACTTGGGAGCTAGACCGAGAGATCGGAGACCCAATTACCATCAGGAAGGAACTAACACTGAGGTTTTTTTAGAAAACAAGTCCAACGGAAGAGGGGGATCACCTCCAAGGAGGGAGTGGGGGATCAGGACACCAGCAAAAAGGGGAAGACCAAGAAGTACAGAGGGTGCAGAGGGGGGAAAAAGAAGGCAACCAAGAGGCTGGGATTAATAGGGAAAACTATAAATTCCAACAATATTTTTAATCTTTCCAGCAAGAAACTCACTGCCACTGAAAAATCCCTTCTAGCCAAAGGATTGGGCTTTGCGCCTACCAGTACACCCAACATCTTTAATCTGTTCATTGAGTTGAACAGATTTGTTCGGTCTCTATGTAGAAAGCGGTATTTTATACAGCGAAATATGCAGAGACATCAGGAAGAAGGATTGGCTATTACCTTAGATTCTAATGATGATCCAATTTTGGATATTTTACAATCTCTTGCGGGTGAGAATACAGATTTACAATCTGGGACCCCTAAGAAACTTTTTGATGTTGGTAAAGGTACTTTTAGACGCAAATCAGAATTCTACCCTCTTACTTATAAAAGTGCTACAGTAGAATGCTTTTATAAGACCACATTGGATGATTTTAAGAGTTTATGCCAAACAAATAAAGTAAAAAATAGGAAAGTTACCACCAACCTAAATAAATGGGAACGTAAGGCTTTATACAACCTGACTAAGGATACATCTCTGATCTTTAGGGAGGCTGATAAGGGGGGAGGCCTAGTTGTGCAAGATAGGGACGACTATATTACAGAGGCCAATAGACAATTGAGGAATACTGAATTTTATAAATTATTGGAAAATGATCCCACTAATGCATATTCCAGAGAACTGGAACACCTCCTGGATGAGGCCCTGGCGGACGGGGTTATATCCAGGGAGGAGTTTAATTTTCTTTTTCTCAAATACCCTACGGTTCCTATCTATTATCATTTACCCAAGATTCATAAATCACTTAGTTCACCCCCTGGGCGCCCTATTATTTCTGGCATTGGTTCTTTATCTTCTAATTTATCATACTATGTGGATTCCTTTCTTCAACCCCGTGTCTCCTCCCTAAGGTCACACATTAAAGATACCACTCACTTCCTTCAAAAAATACAGGATGTGAGTTAGAAGGAGACATACGCTTTTTTGACTCTCGACGTGCAAAGCTTGTACACAAATATTCCACACGATCTGGGTCGAGATGCGATAGCAAAAAGGTTACAACAAGATGGTGACCTTACGGAGAGACACGGGACATTTATATTGGATGCTATATCGTTTATATTACAGCACAATTATTTTTTATTTCTGGACACTTAGTATTTACAGATTATGGGTACGGCCATGGGGACCAGGTTCGCGCCTAGTTACGCCAACCTCTACATGGGGGCCTTTGAGGACACCCATGTGTGGGGTGGCGACTTTGGCGCGTGCCTGGTCTTCTATGGCCGCTACATTGATGGCCTTTTTATTATTTGGGATGGGGATTCTTCATCAGCACAGCACTTTGTTTCTTGTTTGAATTCTAATCACTTTAATTTGCACTTTACACATTCTTATCACCCCACTGTTATGAACTTTTTGGATATAACCCTGGAGGCCAGGGATGAAAAAAATCGTTACCTATAACTATACTAAGGAGGTTGCTACTAACTCCTATTTGCACTATCAGAGCGCTCACTATTTCCCTTGGAAGAAAAATATACCAAGAGGTCAATTCTTGCGCCTTAGACGCAACTGCACGGATAGAAATAAATTTATTGAACAAGCAGAAATTATGATGAAATCCTTTTTGGAGAGGGGCTACCCGCAGTCACCTCTGAAAAGGACCATGAAAGAGGTCCTTGATTTAGATAGAGGGGATCTACTTAAAACTAAAAGAAAGATAGATGAAAATAAAAGCAAAAATAATAAAAATAGAAACAGAAATGAATGTGATGGCAATAATACTAATGAACAATGGGATGATTTAGCGTTTATATCCACTTTTAACAGTGAGAGCACACAGATTAAAAAAATAATAACTAAGAATTATAGTATTCTAAATCAAGATAATATTTTGAGGGGACAGATACCCATTAGACCCAAATTTATATTTAGGAAGAACCGGTCTTTGAAAAACATCCTTGCACCCAGCTTTACGAAAAAGGTACATACACAGATGGGGAAGGAAAATATACGAGAGATATGGCTACCAGTAAGACCAATGGGTTTCCACCGTTGTGGGGCCACTAGATGTATTACATGTAAGCATATCCCTAAAAAAACCACACATCTTACTATTAGGGAAGGAGAAGAGTATGCCCTTACAAGTTTTATGAACTGTGATTCGAAATATATAATTTACCTTTTGTCATGTGGCTGTAAGCAAAGATACGTGGGACGAACTACGAGGAGTGTTAAAGTTCGTTTTTTGGAACACCGTCGTAATATTATCAATAAAATCCATACACATAGTGTCTCGAGACACTTTAGAGACAGCCATAATGGTGATCCCAGTTCTCTATGTTTATTAGCAGTTGAACATATCGAAATTACGAAGAGAGGAGGGGATCGGTATAAAAATCTATGTAAACAGGAATTATACTGGATGTTTAAATTGAATACAATTTATCCATTGGGGTTAAATGAAGCAGTAGAACTTAATACAGTCTTATAATGAGTGATGTTTCAGCTTCCCCATCATATATACCCCTCCGACCTGCTTCCTCTCCTTCCCCTCTAAACCCCCCCCCCCCTTATTTCCTCTTCTTCTTTCTTTTTTTCCCTGAGTATTACGGCATGAATAACATATGATTATACAGATTACCAACTAAAATACTGATTGCTCTCTTCTCAATAGGGATATGAATTAAAATTCTTTTATTTGCTTGGAATAGTAAAAATCTGATTCTAGACCTTGGACTATATGCTAATAAGTTCATTCTTTCATACTTTCCTACTGTGTTTTATTGTACATATATCATATTTATGCTTGCAGTGATATTATTGAACTGGTGCTATTGTCTGTTTTTAATTCCCTGTCGATGTGCACTACCGTGCGTTGCCATGGTGACGTCTTGGCGTGCTGAGACATACGGACGCGCTGCCAATCTGTGATTGTATAACCATCGGCACTTAATATCTCCATGGCAACGCACGTCGGTGCACGTTGGTCAGTAGGGGTAGATTCAGTGACGCACTGCGTTACTACACGCGTGCGCAGATGGGCCCACGGGATGTACGTAGGCATAGACGTGACTATGTGATGCGGTATCCTCGTACCCGGCCGCGTCACTAGTCACGTGTGTCCGGATGTGACGTCCGGACACGACGCGGCGGGACACATCCGGTTTTGAACAGCTGTCTCTATAGTAATTAGACAGTTCCCATGCTCATTGAAGTAGGCTTTAAAACATGGTCTAAGCCCGCCCCACTATTCTTTAAAATGATACTTTTATTCTTGAGATCCATTCCTGGTTTTGAGTTTGATATATTTATATACAAATACTACTGGTCATGTGACCGGAAAATTACAAGCTGCTTATTAAGATATAGTATGATTTTTAAATGTTATTTATGTATCTAAAACTCTTATATTTATAAGATTTAATATCTGATTGAGTCTGTCATTATTTGGTCATTTAAATGAGTTTCAGGAGGTCATGTGACATCACATATGCAAATGAGCAACCATATTGAAAGGTGTATATAAACCCCTCACAGCAGGGTCAGGAGTACCTTGAAAAAGTTGCGTGAACGCAACGAAACGCGTCGGTGAGACCCGCTGCTGTTTGTTCACTCCCACTGAGCGATTGGAAGACTGTTACCTGAACCAAGTCCCACTCTGCTACCAAGCATAGAACCCATTGGATGGAGGACTGTCTTAACTGACAACCAACACAAGCTGCCACCTAACAAGGAACTGCCTTTGCGGACGCTGTTTTCGCTTAAATACCTTGCCAATATCGGTGGTAAATATATTTCTTCGAACTGTGTTGTAATACCCTCCTATGGAACTGCTTTGGGACCAATCATAATGGAACAGGTTTTTTGAATCTTCCTATATCTAATACCATTATACCTAGTGGGAGTTACGCTCTTCTACATTTACAGGAAATTATTCTTTTTATCAAGTGCACAATATGTTGTATATTAACTTTTGCTCCTTTTAATTAAATTGTGTTGTTTTTATGACCTTCTATTCTCATTTATGACCATTAGCGCTACCTTGTTGTTTTCTTGTGTATATATCCTTGGGTCTGACCAACCCTTTTTTGTGCAGCAGCTGTGGTGAACCCCCTCATCTAGCGCCAGGTAACCACCTAGGTGATATTCCCTTGGTTTTTATTCAAGCCTCTTTGTTGTTCCGAAGCCGGACGGCTCGGTCAGACCGATCCTAAATCTAAAAGATCTGAATTTCTTCCTGAAAAGGTTCAAGTTCAAGATGGAATCACTTCGGGCGGTGATTGCCAGTCTGGAGGAGGGGGGCTACTTAGTGTCGGTGGACATAAAGGATGCTTACCTGCATGTTCCCATTTATCCTCCTCACCAGGCTTATCTGAGATTCGCGATTCAGGATTGCCATTACCAATTCCAGACGTTACCGTTCGGTCTCTTCACAGTGCCGAGGGTATTCACCAAGGTGATGGCGGAGATGATGGTCCTCCTTTGTCAGAAAGGAATCAATATAATCCCTTATCTGGATGACCTCCTGATAAAGGCGAGATCCAGGGAGCAGTTATTACAAAACATATCCCTCTCCCTGTCAATACTCCAACAACACGGGTGGATCATAAATTACCCAAAGTCACAGTTGGAACCGACGACAAGGTTGTCTTTCCTCGGGATGATTCTGGACACAGAAGTTCAGAGAGTATTTCTTCCACCGCAAAAGGCTCTGGAAATCCAGAAAATGGTTAAACAGATATTGAAACCATCAAGTGTGTCGATCCATCAGTGCATTCGGTTGTTGGGGAAGATGGTGGCGGCCTACGAGGCCATACAGTTTGGCAGGTTCCATGCCAGAGTATTCCAGTGGGACCTGTTGGACAAGTGGTCGGGGCCACACCTACACTGGCACAGAAAGATAATCCTGTCATCAAAAACCAGGATTTCGCTCTTGTGGTGGTTGCACAGCTCTCACCTGCGAGAGGGACGCAGGTTCGGGATTCAGGACTGGGTCCTAGTAACCACGGATGCAAGTCTCCGAGGCTGGGGAGCAGTCTCTCAGGGAGAAAACTTCCAGGGACGTTGGTCACAACAGGAAGCCTGCCTTCACATAAACGTTCTGGAGCTCTGAGCCATTTACAACGGCCTTCAACAAGCGGTACATCTACTTCAAGACCGTCCCGTGCATATCCAGGTGGACAATGTAACAGCAGTCGCATACATAAACAGGCAGGGCGGAACGAAAAGCAGAGCAGCAATGGCAGAGGCAACAAAAATCCTCCGCTGGGCAGAAAAACATCTACAAGCTCTGTCGGCAATATTCATTCCGGGAGTAGACAACTGGGAAGCAGACTTCCTCAGCAGACACGATCTCCATCCAGGAGAGTGGGGCCTCCACCAAGAAGTCTTCGCAGAGGTGACAAGTCTTTGGGGAGTTCCTCAAATAGACATGATGGCGTCTCGTCTCAACAAGGAGCTTCAGAGATACTGTTCCAAGTCGAGAGACCCTCAAGCAGTAGCAGTGGATGCACTGGTGACCCAGTGGGTGTTTCCGTCAGTGTATGTTTTCCCTCCACTTCCGCTGATCCCAGAAGTACTCAGGATCATAAGAAAGACAAGGGTTCGAGCAATCTTCATTGCCCCAGACTGGCCAAGAAGGGCTTGGTACCCAGATCTTCAGCAGTTACTCATAGGAGATCCTCGGACTCTTCCTCCTCGGGAGGACCTGCTGCAGCAGGGGCCGTGTGTGTACCAAGACTTACTGCGGCTACGTTTGACGGCATGGCTGTTGAGCACCGTATCCTAGCCAGGAAGGGTATTCCTAAGGAGGTCATCCCCAGCCTTATTCAGGCCAGAAAGGGAGTAACGTCAAAGCATTACCACCGTATTTGGAGAAAATATGTGTCTTGGTGTGAATCCAAGAAAGCTCCTACGGAAGAGTTTCACTTAGGACGTTTTCTCAATTTTTTGCAGGATGGTGTGGAGATGGGCCTACGATTGGGATCAATCAAGGTCCAGATTTCGGCCTTGTCAGTGTTCTTCCAAAAACAATTGGCCTCTCTTCCAGAGGTTCAGACCTTCGTGAAAGGGGTTCTGCACATCCACCCTCCATTTGTGCCTCCAGTGGCACCATGGGACCTTAACGTGGTAACTGCAGTTCCTTCAATCGGATTGGTTTGAGCCTCTACAAAAGATAGAGTTGAAGTTTCTCACTTGGAAAGTGGTGATGCTTTTGGCATTGGCATCCGCAAGGCGGGTGTCGGAATTGGGGGCCTTGTCTCACAAGAACCCTTACTTGATTTTCCATGAAGATAGGGCAGAGTTGCGAACTCGACAACATTTTCTTCCAAAGGTGGTTTCTGCTTTTCACATAAACCAACCTATTGTGGTACCAGTAGTTACTGACACATTCACTGATTCAAAGTCTCTAGATGTGGTTAGAGCTTTGAAAATCTATGTTGCTAGAACAACTCGTATACGGAAAACAGAGGCTCTGTTTGTCCTGTATGATCACAACAAGATTGGCTGTCCTGCTTTCAAGTAGACTGTTGCACGTTGGATTAGAAATAGATTCAGCAAGCTCATACTACGGCTGGATTGCCGTTACCGACGTCGGTAAAAGCCCACTCCACTAGGAAGGTGGGCTCATCCTGGGCGGCTGCCCGGGGGGTCTCGGCTTTACAACTTTGCCGAAAAGCTACTTGGTCAGGGTCAAACACATTTGCTAAGTTCTACAAGTTTGACACCTTGGCCGATGAGGACCTAAAGTTTGGTCAATCGGTGCTGCAGGGTCATCCGCACTCTCCTGCCCGTACTGGAACTTTGGTATAGACCCCATGGTCTTGATATCGTCCCCAGCATCCTCTAGGACGTATGAGAAAATAGGATTTTGATAACCTACCGGTAAATCCTTTTCTCCTAGTCCGTAGAGGATGCTGGGCGCCCGTCCAAGTGCGTACTTTACCTGCAGTTTAGTTATTACAGTTAAACAAGTTGTGTTATCTTGGTTTCAGCATGTTGCTGCAATTAGTTCATGCCTGTTGGCATGTGTTATGTTGAATGCCATGTGTGCGGCATGGTTGAGGGTGTGGGTTGGTAGATATCTCACCACTAGTTAAGTAATTCCTTTCCTCAAAATGTCAGTCTCCCTGGGCACAGTTCCTACAACTGAGGTCTGGAGGAGGGGCATAGAGGGAGGAGCCAGTTCACACCCAATGAAAAGTCTTTGGAGTGCCCATGTCTCCTGCGGATCCCGTCTATACCCCATGGTCTTGATGTCGTCCCCTGCATCTTCTACGGACTAGGAGAAAAGGATTTACCGGTAGGTTATCAAAATCCTATTTTACCTCAGGATTTGTACTGAAAGCCTTCCTAAAGGATATCTGAGATAATATACAAAACCCAGTTACTAGTCACTGCCGGAATGTACTCCTACACCCTCTAGTGGACACTTGAGATACTGTAAGGAACACTACGGTTAATAGTAATTCTACAGCCACCGTGTGGACACTTGGGACAGTAATTTGAACACCGTTCCTGGGTGGTCATTTCAAGTTGTTCGTTCGTTGCTGATTTTCGCTATGCTGCGATTTGCTGCTAAATGCGCATGTGCATGGTACGCAGCGCGCATGCGCTTAGTTATTTAACTGAAAACTTAGCAGTTTTGCTGTTGTTCGTGCGGCACTTTTCAGTCGCACTGCTAATCAGTGAGTGATTGACAGGAAAGGGGCGTTTCTGGGAGGTAACTGAGCGTTTTCCAGGAGTGTGCTAAAAAACACAGCCGTGTCAGGCAAAAAACACAGGAGTGGCTGGAGAAACGGGGGAGTGGCTGGCCGAACGCAGGGCGTGTTTGTGACGTCAAACCAGGAACTAAACGGACTGAGATGATCGCAATCTAGGAGTAGGTCTGGAGCTACTCAGAAACTGCAAGGAATTATTTATTAGCAGTTCTACTAATCTTTCGTTCGCTATTCTGCTATGCTAAGATACACTCCGAGAGGGCGGCGGCCTAGCGTTTGCAATGCTGCTAAAAGCAGCTAGCGAGCGAACAACTCGGAATGAGGGCCCTGGTTACTTGCTGCCAGTCAATTGGTAGACATTTAAGGTTATGGTTAATAGTGACGTAATAGTATACGATAAATAATTTGTGAGAAGTTCGTTTACGACAAGTGTATTGAAGAAATACTTTTGATTGTGAGTTCTCTTAAAAGCCGTGAATTTGTTATATGTAACTAAAATGTTTAATGCTTGACTATATTGCCTGTGATACCGATACCATATGATCTTGAACTGCTGATCTTCTGCATATTAATCTATTCCTATAGATAGTGGCATTGCTTAATTTCAATTCTACCCTACTAACCCGTTTAACCCAATAGCAGTGACACCTTATTAGTAGAGATGAGCGGGTTCGGTTCCTCGGAATCCGAACCCGCCCGAACTTCAGCTTTTTTTACACGGATCCGAGCGACTCGGATCTTCCCGCCTTGCTCGGTTAACCCGAGCGCGCCCGAACGTCATCATGACGCTGTCGGATTCTCGCGAGGCTCGGATTCTATCGCGAGACTCGGATTCTATATAAGGAGCCGCGCGTCGCCGCCATTTTCACACGTGCATTGAGATTGATAGGGAGAGGACGTGGCTGGCGTCCTCTCCATTTAGATTAGAAGAGAGAGAGTGAGATTGAGACAGAGACACTTGATTTACTGGAGCTTAGGAGTACTAGAGAGTGCAGAGTTTACTAGTGACTGACCACTGACCAGTGACCACCAGTGCAGTTTTATTTAATATAATCCGTTCTCTGCCTGAAAAAAACGATACACAGTGACTCAGTCACATACCATATCTGTGCTCAGCCCAGTGTGCTGCATCATCTATGTATAATATCTGACTGTGCTCACACAGCTTAATTGTGGGGGAGACTGGGGAGCAGTTATAGGTTATAGCAGGAGCCAGGAGTACATATTATTAAAATTAAACAGTGCACACTTTTGCTGCAGGAGTGCCACTGCCAGTGTGACTGACCAGTGACCTGACCACACTGACCACCAGTATAGTATACTATATTGTGATTGCCTGAAAAAGTTAAACACTCGTCGTGTGACTTGTGTGGTGTTTTTTTATTCTATAAAAAACTCATTCTGCTGACAGACAGTGTCCAGCAGGTCCGTCATTATATAATATATACCTGTCCGGCTGCAGTAGTGATATATATATATTTTTTATATCATTATTTATCATCCAGTCGCAGCAGACACAGTACGGTAGTTCACGGCTGTAGCTACCTCTGTGTCGGCACTCGGCAGTCCATCCATAATTGTATACCACCTACCCGTGGTTTTTTTTTTCTTTCTTCTTTATACATACTACATCTCATTATCATCCAGTCTATATTAGCAGCAGACACAGTACAGTACGGTAGTCCACGGCTGTAGCTACCTCTGTGTCGGCACTCGGCAGTCCATCCATAATTGTATACCACCTACCCGTGGTTTTTTTTTTCTTCTTTATACATACTACATCTCATTATCATCCAGTCTATATTAGCAGCAGACACAGTACAGTACGGTAGTCCACGGCTGTAGCTACCTCTGTGTCGGCACTCGGCAGTCCATCCATAATTGTATACCACCTACCCGTGGTTTTTTTTTCTTTCTTCTTTATACATACTACATCTCATTATCATCCAGTCTATATTAGCAGCAGACACAGTACAGTACGGTAGTCCACGGCTGTAGCTACCTCTGTGTCGGCACTCGGCAGTCCGTCCATAATTGTATACCACCTACCCGTGGTTTTTTTTTCTTTCTTCTTTATACATACTACATCTCATTATCATCCAGTCTATATTAGCAGCAGACACAGTACAGTACGGTAGTCCACGGCTGTAGCTACCTCTGTGTCGGCACTCGGCAGTCCGTCCATAATTGTATACCACCTACCCGTGGTTTTTTTTTCTTTCTTCTTTATACATACATACTACATCTCATTATCAACCAGTCTATATTAGCAGCAGACACAGTACAGTACGGTAGTCCACGGCTGTAGCTACCTCTGTGTCGGCACTCGGCAGTCCATCCATAATTGTATACCACCTACCCGTGGTTTTTTTTTTCTTCTTTATACATACTACATCTCATTATCATCCAGTCTATATTAGCAGCAGACACAGTACAGTACGGTAGTCCATGGCTGTAGCTACCTCTGTGTCGGCACTCGGCAGTCCGTCCATAATTGTATACCACCTACCCGTGGTTTTTTTTTTCTTCTTTATACATACTACATCTCATTATCATCCAGTCTATATTAGCAGCAGACACAGTACAGTACGGTAGACCACGGCTGTAGCTACCTCTGTGTCGGCACTCGGCAGTCCATCCATAATTGTATACCACCTACCCGTGGTTTTTTTTTTCTTCTTTATACATACTACATCTCATTATCATCCAGTCTATATTAGCAGCAGACACAGTACAGTACGGTAGTCCACGGCTGTAGCTACCTCTGTGTCGGCACTCGGCAGTCCATCCATAATTGTATACCACCTACCCGTGGTTTTTTTTTCTTTCTTCTTTATACATACTACATCTCATTATCATCCAGTCTATATTAGCAGCAGACACAGTACAGTACGGTAGTCCACGGCTGTAGCTACCTCTGTGTCGGCACTCGGCAGTCCGTCCATAATTGTATACCACCTACCCGTGGTTTTTTTTTTCTTTCTTCTTTATACATACTACATCTCATTATCATCCAGTCTATATTAGCAGCAGACACAGTACAGTACGGTAGTCCACGGCTGTAGCTACCTCTGTGTCGGCACTCGGCAGTCCGTCCATAATTGTATACCACCTACCCGTGGTTTTTTTTTCTTTCTTCTTTATACATACATACTACATCTCATTATCAACCAGTCTATATTAGCAGCAGACACAGTACAGTACGGTAGTCCACGGCTGTAGCTACCTCTGTGTCGGCACTCGGCAGTCCATCCATAATTGTATACTAGTATCCATCCATCTCCATTGTTTACCTGAGGTGCCTTTTAGTTGTGCCTATTAAAATATGGAGAACAAAAATGTTGAGGTTCCAAAATTAGGGAAAGATCAAGATCCACTTCCACCTCGTGCTGAAGCTGCTGCCACTAGTCATGGCCGAGACGATGAAATGCCAGCAACGTCGTCTGCCAAGGCCGATGCCCAATGTCATAGTACAGAGCATGTCAAATCCAAAACACCAAATATCAGTAAAAAAAGGACTCCAAAACCTAAAATAAAATTGTCGGAGGAGAAGCGTAAACTTGCCAATATGCCATTTACCACACGGAGTGGCAAGGAACGGCTGAGGCCCTGGCCTATGTTCATGGCTAGTGGTTCAGCTTCACATGAGGATGGAAGCACTCAGCCTCTCGCTAGAAAAATGAAAAGACTCAAGCTGGAAAAAGCACAGCAAAGAACTGTGCGTTCTTCGAAATCCCAAATCCACAAGGAGAGTCCAATTGTGTTGGTTGCGATGCCTGACCTTCCCAACACTGGACGTGAAGAGCATGCGCCTTCCACCATTTGCACGCCCCCTGCAAGTGCTGGAAGGAGCACCCGCAGTCCAGTTCCTGATAGTCAGATTGAAGATGTCAGTGTTGAAGTACACCAGGATGAGGAGGATATGGGTGTTGCTGGCGCTGGGGAGGAAATTGACCAGGAGGATTCTGATGGTGAGGTGGTTTGTTTAAGTCAGGCACCCGGGGAGACACCTGTTGTCCGTGGGAGGAATATGGCCGTTGACATGCCTGGTGAAAATACCAAAAAAATCAGCTCTTCGGTGTGGAAGTATTTCACCAGAAATGCGGACAACATTTGTCAAGCCGTGTGTTCCCTTTGTCAAGCTGTAATAAGTAGGGGTACGGACGTTAACCACCTCGGAACATCCTCCCTTATACGTCACCTGCAGCGCATTCATAATAAGTCAGTGACAAGTTCAAAAACTTTGGCCGACAGCGGAAGCAGTCCACTGACCAGTAAATCCCTTCCTCTTGTAACCAAGCTCACGCAAACCACCCCACCAACTCCCTCAGTGTCAATTTCCTCCTTCCCCAGGAATGCCAATAGTCCTGCAGGCCATGTCACTGGCAATTCTGATGATTCCTCTCCTGCCTGGGATTCCTCCGATGCATCCTTGCGTGTAACGCCTACTGCTGCTGGCGCTGCTGTTGTTGCTGCTGCGAGGAAGATGAAATATCACAGCAGTCATCCTGCTGCAAAGCGGATAACTGAGGCCTTGACAACTATGTTGGTGTTAGACGTGCGTCCGGTATCCGCCGTTAGCTCACAGGGAACTAGACAATTTATTGAGGCAGTGTGCCCCCGTTACCAAATACCATCTAGGTTCCACTTCTCTAGGCAGGCGATACCGAGAATGTACACGGACATCAGAAAAAGACTCACCAGTGTCCTAAAAAATGCAGTTGTACCCAATGTCCACTTAACCACGGACATGTGGACAAGTGGAGCAGGGCAGGGTCAGGACTATATGACTGTGACAGCCCACTGGGTAGATGTATGGACTCCCGCCGCAAGAACAGCAGCGGCGGCACCAGTAGCAGCATCTCGCAAACGCCAACTCTTTCCTAGGCAGGCTACGCTTTGTATCACCGGTTTCCAGAATACGCACACAGCTGAAAACCTCTTACGGCAACTGAGGAAGATCATCGCGGAATGGCTTACCCCAATTGGACTCTCCTGTGGATTTGTGGCATCGGACAACGCCAGCAATATTGTGTGTGCATTAAATATGGGCAAATTCCAGCACGTCCCATGTTTTGCACATACCTTGAATTTGGTGGTGCAGAATTTTTTTAAAAATGACAGGGGCGTGCAAGAGATGCTGTCGGTGGCCAGAAGAATTGCGGGACACTTTCGGCGTACAGGCACCACGTACAGAAGACTGGAGCACCACCAAAAACTACTGAACCTGCCCTGCCATCATCTGAAGCAAGAAGTGGTAACGAGGTGGAATTCAACCCTCTATATGCTTCAGAGGTTGGAGGAGCAGCAAAAGGCCATTCAAGCCTATACAATTGAGCACGATATAGGAGGTGGAATGCACCTGTCTCAAGCTCAGTGGAGAATGATTTCAACGTTGTGCAAGGTTCTGATGCCCTTTGAACTTGCCACACGAGAAGTCAGTTCAGACACTGCCAGCCTGAGTCAGGTCATTCCCCTCATCAGGCTTTTGCAGAAGAAGCTGGAGACATTGAAGGAGGAGCTAACACGGAGCGATTCCGCTAGGCATGTGGGACTTGTGGATGGAGCCCTTAATTCGCTTAACAAGGATTCACGGGTGGTCAATCTGTTGAAATCAGAGCACTACATTTTGGCCACCGTGCTCGATCCTAGATTTAAAGCCTACCTTGGATCTCTCTTTCCGGCAGACACAAGTCTGCTGGGGTTGAAAGACCTGCTGGTGAGAAAATTGTCAAGTCAAGCGGAACGCGACCTGTCAACATCTCCTCCTTCACATTCTCCCGCAACTGGGGGTGCGAGGAAAAGGCTCAGAATTCCGAGCCCACCCGCTGGCGGTGATGCAGGGCAGTCTGGAGCGACTGCTGATGCTGACATCTGGTCCGGACTGAAGGACCTGACAACGATTACGGATACGGACATGTCGTCTACTGGCACTGCATATGATTCTCTCCCCATTGAAAGAATGGTGGAGGATTATATGAGTGACCGCATCCAAGTAGGCACGTCACACAGTCCGTACTTATACTGGCAGGAAAAAGAGGCAATTTGGAGGCCTTTGCACAAACTGGCTTTATTCTACCTAAGTTGCCCTCCCACAAGTGTGTACTCCGAAAGAGTGTTTAGTGCCGCCGCTCACCTTGTCAGCAATCGGCGTACGAGGTTACATCCAGAAAATGTGGAGAAGATGATGTTCATTAAAATGAATTATAATCAATTCCTCCGCGGAGACATTGACCAGCAGCAATTGCCTCCACAAAGTACACAGGGAGCTGAGATGGTGGATTCCAGTGGGGACGAATTGATAATCTGTGAGGAGGGGGATGTACACGGTGATATATCGGAGGATGATGATGAGGTGGACATCTTGCCTCTGTAGAGCTAGTTTGTGCAAGGAGAGATTAATTGCTTCTTTTTTTGGGGGGGGTCCAAACCAACCCGTCATATCAGTCACAGTCGTGTGGCAGACCCTGTCACTGAAATGATGGGTTGGTTAAAGTGTGCATGTCCTGTTTTGTTTATACAACATAAGGGTGGGTGGGAGGGCCCAAGGACAATTCCATCTTGCACCTCTTTTTTCTTTTATTTTTCTTTGCGTCATGTGCTGTTTGGGGAGGGTTTTTTGGAAGGGCCATCCTGCGTGACACTGCAGTGCCACTCCTAGATGGGCCCGGTGTTTGTGTCGGCCACTAGGGTCGCTTATCTTACTCACACAGTCAGCTACCTCATTGCGCCTCTTTTTTTCTTTGCGTCATGTGCTGTTTGGGGAGGGTTTTTTGGAAGGGACATCCTGCGTGACACTGCAGTGCCACTCCTAGATGGGCCCGGTGTTTGTGTCGGCCACTAGGGTCGCTTATCTTACTCACACAGTCAGCTACCTCATTGCGCCTCTTTTTTTCTTTGCGTCATGTGCTGTTTGGGGAGGGTTTTTTGGAAGGGACATCCTGCGTGACACTGCAGTGCCACTCCTAGATGGGCCCGGTGTTTGTGTCGGCCACTAGGGTCGCTTATCTTACTCACACAGCTACCTCATTGCGCCTCTTTTTTTCTTTGCGTCATGTGCTGTTTGGGGAGGGTTTTTTGGAAGGGACATCCTGCGTGACACTGCAGTGCCACTCCTAGATGGGCCCGGTGTTTGTGTCGGCCACTAGGGTCGCTTATCTTACTCACACAGTCAGCTACCTCATTGCGCCTCTTTTTTTCTTTGCGTCATGTGCTGTTTGGGGAGGGTTTTTTGGAAGGGACATCCTGCGTGACACTGCAGTGACACTCCTAGATGGGCCCGGTGTTTGTGTCGGCCACTAGGGTCGCTTATCTTACTCACACAGCTACCTCATTGCGCCTCTTTTTTTCTTTGCGTCATGTGCTGTTTGGGGAGGGTTTTTTGGAAGGGACATCCTGCGTGACACTGCAGTGCCACTCCTAGATGGGCCCGGTGTTTGTGTCGGCCACTAGGGTCGCTTATCTTACTCACACAGCAACCTCGGTGCAAATTTTAGGACTAAAAATAATATTGTGAGGTGTGAGGTATTCAGAATAGACTGAAAATGAGTGGAAATTATGGTTTTTGAGGTTAATAATACTTTGGGATCAAAATGACCCCCAAATTCTATGATTTAAGCTGTTTTTTAGGGTTTTTTGAAAAAAACACCCGAATCCAAAACACACCCGAATCCGACAAAAAAAATTCTGTGAGGTTTTGCCAAAACGCGGTCGAACCCAAAACACG
The DNA here is from genome assembly GCF_028390025.1 of Pseudophryne corroboree. Classification (NCBI taxonomy): domain Eukaryota; kingdom Metazoa; phylum Chordata; class Amphibia; order Anura; family Myobatrachidae; genus Pseudophryne; species Pseudophryne corroboree. Next base: position 941,058,521 of record NC_086444.1, on the reverse strand, counting down.
GCCGCGGAACCGAACCCAAAACCAAAACACAAAACCCGAAAAATTTCCGGCGCTCATCTCTACTTATTAGTGATAATAAAATACTAGTCACTGTCCAAAAGTGTGGTGACTTGTTTGTCTGGGGTCTGTTCGGGGGTCCTCATTCTTCTGCCAGGCGTCCAGAGGTGACAAAAAAGCAGAGTCCAAGAAGACTGGGACCGACATCATCAGGGGAAATTAAGGTACGAAACACCGACACTTCACCACCCGGTGGCCTGTGACAGCATTGTGTGTGTCAGTGTGGTGCTGGGTATGGGGGGCAGTGTGTGGGGTGCTGGGTACAGGAGGCAGTGTGTGGGGTGCTGGGTACAGGGGACTGTGTGTGTGGTGCTCGGTAGAGGTGTCAGTGTGTGTGGTTCTGGGTACAGGGGGCATTGTGTGTATGGTGCTGGGTGCACAGGGGGCTGTGTGTGTGTCAGTGTGTATGGTGCTGGGTACAGGGGGCAGTGTGTGTGGTGCTGGGTATAGGGGACAGTGTGTGCGGTGCTGGGTACAGGAGGCAGTGTGTGGGGTGCTGGGTACAGGAGGCAGAGTATGGGGTGCTGGGTACAGGGGGCATTGTGTGTGTGTGTGTGTGTGTGTGTGTGTGTGTGTGTGTGTGTGTGTGTGTGTGTGTGTGTGTGTGCTGGGTACAGGAGGCAGTGTGTGAGGTGCTGGGTACAGGAGGCAGTGTGTGGGGTGCTGGGTACAGGAGGCAGAGTTTGGGGTGCTGGGTACAAGGGGCATTGTGTGTGTGTGTGTGTGTGTGTGTGTGTGTGTGTGTGTGTGTGTGTGTGTGTGTGTGTGTGTGTGTGTGTGTGTGGTGCTGGGTACGAGGGGCAGTGTGTGGGGTGCTGGGTACAGGAGGCACTGTGTGTGGTTCTGGGTACAGGGGGCAGTGTGTGTGGTGCTGGGTACAGGGGACAGTGTGTGTGGTGCTGGGTACAGGGGGCAGTGTGTGTGGTGCTGGGTACAGGAGACAGTGGGTGTGGTGTTGGTGAGGGGCTGGGTACAGGGGGCAGTGTGTGTGGTGCTGGGTACAGGGGGCAGTGTATGTGGTGCTGTGTACACTGTACAGGGGGCAGTGTGTGAGATGCTGGTGAAAGGCTGGGTGCAGGGGGCTGTGTGTCAGTGTGTGGGGTGCTGAGTGTACAGGGGACAGTGTGTGTATCAGTGTGTGTGGTGTTGTGTGTGTGTATAGAGGACTGTGTGTCAGTGTGTGAGTGTGGGGCTGGAGAGAGCTAGGGTAGTGAGTAATAGATGGGCTGCCTCCCAGCAGCAAAGCCAGCCATCCCCCCCCCCCCCCCCCCCTGCTTACCAAGGTCCTGCTTCCTTGCACTGGTGTCTGGGTGAGGATCTGAGGTCAGCAGCAGGCAGCGAACCATCATATCCGCGGCTATGAGAAGTTAGTGGCTGCCTCCCACTATGCAGATAACCCAGCCGCAGCCAGCGCAGTGAGAGGCCGTCGGCCTGGATATGTGTGATGCCTGGCCTCTCACTGCGTTGGCTATTCTGCTAAGCTAAGATACACTCCCAGAGGGCGGCCGTCTAGCGTTTGCAATGCTGCTAAAAGCAGCTAGCGAGCGAACAACTCTGAATGACCACCATAGAATCCCTGAGAAATTAAAGATCCAATTTATATAAAACACATCCAGGGATAGGATAGTAAGGTGATTGCTGATGCGATCACTTTTACTTTGTTGTTAGGGTGCTGGTCATGCTACTGCACTTGCATATTCATCAAACCACACATGCACAAGTGGCCACTGCTGGGAAGGGATCTTATGGATCCCTCTTCTGGTAAACTTTTGCGGTGAGTAGCCTGTAGGTGTTGGCTACCGGGGCCAAGATTTGGAATGCACTTGGTAAGTCTCAGAATTAGCAGCCCCACAGATGTCTATTCAGGGGATATCCCCCCAAAATGGTGAAAGACTACTGATTAGTTAAATTCAATGGGGTTTGTAACCACTGAAGTGCATCAAAGTGAAAATGACTGAGACAAAATAATACAGCCTGCAGAGTGCAAATGAATTGTTTAGTAGATCTATATGGAGATGCTAAAAAATGATTACACTGCAGTAATGTACAGATTTCAGAGGAAGTCACTAATTAACTTATTCCTGTCCAACATACAAGTTACATCACTATGCTGTCCTGTAAATATGAACCAAAAATACAGAAGCAATGACATTCTGTACCCATTTAGCACTTTGGGTGGTTGAAAACTGTTTACCATTTTTTTTTTTTTGCACATCTCTCATGTTCAAACCCATTACTCAGCGTCAGTCTGAAACACTAGAGGAGATTTCATTTGTTTTGTTCAAATGTGATTTTTTTTTTTTACATTATGCATGCATGACTTTTCTCAGTCGGGGGGGGAGGGGAATGCATGAAAAGGGGATTCGACCTTTAGGTCGACTGCACTTAGGTTGACACTCATTAGGTCGACCACTACTGGTCGACATACATTCAGTCGACATGGTCACTAGGTCAACATGGATAAAGTCGTCATGGAAAAAGGTTAACATAAGTTTTTTAAATTTTTGGAACTTTTTCATACTTTACAATCTACGTGGACAATAATTGGGAAAAGTAACCTGTGCCGAGGGCAGCGAGGCACCTTGCCCGAAGCATTGCGAGCGAAGCGAGCCATGCGAGGGGATACTGTGCACTAATTGAGGTTCCCGGTCACTTTTTTACGAAAAAAAGACACCAATTTTTTAAAAAAAAATTCATGACGACCTTAGCCTCTACCACCTCTGATGGGAGGCTATTCCACTTCTCCACTATCCTTTCTGTGAAGTAATTTTTCCTCAAATTGCCCCTGAACCTCCCCCCCCCTCCAGTCTCAGTGCATGTCCTCGTGTCCTATTGCTTCTCTTCATTTGGAGAATGTTTCCCTCCTGGACTTTGTTAAAACCCTTGATATATTTGAATGTTTCTATCATGTCCCCCCTTTCCCTCCTCTGCTCCAATCTATACATATTGAGATTTCTTAGTCTTTCTGGGTATGTTTTGTGATGTAGGCCATGCACCATTTTAGTTGCCCTTCTTTGTACAGTTTCTAATGTATTAATATCCTTTTGAAGATATGGCCTCCAAAATTGAACACAGTATTCTAGATGAGGCCGTACCAATGACCTATACAGTGGCATTATTACTTCTTTCTTTCTGCTGCTGATTCCTCTCCCAATGCAGCCAAGCATCTGACTAGCCTTCCTCATTGCTTTGTTACATTGCTTACCCGCCTTTAAGTCATCTGAAATAGTGACTCCTAGATCCCTTTCCTCCTCAGTAGTTTCCAGTATAGTGCTATTAATACTATATTTAGCCTTTGGTTTTTTGAGACCCAAGTGCATGATTTTGCATTTTTTGGCATTAAACTGTAATTGCCACACTCTTGACCATTCCTCTAGTCTACCTAGATCCTCAATCATTTGTTTTACCCCACCTGGTGTGTCTACCCTGTTGCATACCTTTGTGTCATCTGCAAAAAGGCATACTTTCCCTTTAATGCCATTTGCAATGTCACCAATGAAGATATTATAAAGCACTGGTCCAAGTACAGATCTCTGAGGTACTCCACTGGTAACATTTCCCTCCTGTGAATGTACTCCATTTTCCACAACTCTCTGTTTTCTATCCTTCAACCAAGATCTAATCCATTCAATAATCCTAATATCCAATCCCAAATGTTCAAATTTATTTAGCAGTCTGCGATGTGGAACAGTGTCAAAAGCCTTACTAAAGTCTAGATAACTATATCCATGGCTCCACCTTTATCCATCACTTTAGTCACACAGTCCAAAAAGTCAATAAGATTTGTTTGACATGCTCTCCCCCAGTGAATCCATGCTGTTTGGGATCCTGTAAATTGCCGGATTTGATATAATCTACAACAACTCTTTCTTTAAGAGTGTTTCCATCAATTTCCTACTACTGATGTAAGACTCACTGGTCTGTAATTGTTTGCCTCTTCCTTGCTTCCACTTTTGTGCAGTGTGATTACGTTTGCTCTTTTTCAGTCCTCTGGAATTACTCTTGTAGCTAATGACTGGTTGTCAATGATGCTACCAGCACCTCTTTAAGTTCTTTTAGTATCCATGTCGACCTAATGACCGTATCGACCTATTTCAGGTGTTGACCTAGTCACTGTTGACCAATAATGGATGGCATAATGACTGTCGACCTAGTTATTGTTGACCCTATGATCCACGCCCATGAAAAGAGTGGGGAAGTGAGCCAGTGGAGAAGTTGCCCATGGCAAGCAATCAGTGTAAAAGTAATATTTATCAAGAGCATCGATGTTAGATGGTTTTGCCATCGATGGCAGAAAGCTAATGGTCCTCTGCCATCAATGGCACAAAGCCTCACAATTTTTATTTCTCCTTGGTGCTGGGACACAGAGCCTAGCCCCACTGCCTGATGTAACTCGCAAAGCCCCTCCCCACCTCTGAATGGCCCTCTGCACGATGAGTAATAGAGCAGGGATGACAATTGGTAGGTGAAACCGTCAATGTTTCCCATGTCAATGGTATCATACCATCGATGGTGAACATTGATGGTTAACCCACCAATGACCATCCTTACTGAAAAGTATCAGGCAGCCTACTGTAGGGTTGCGAGTTGTATGTGCTCTGATCCTGGTGTAAGTGTAACGTTGAAAATGATGACTGCATGCGAATGTAACACAGTAACATAGTAACATACGGGGTCATTCCGAGTTGATCGCTCGCTAGCTACTTTTTGCAGCACTGCGATCAGATAGTCGCCGCTTATAGGGGAGTGTATTTTCGCTTTGCAAGTGCACGAACGCCTGTGCAGCTGAGCTCTGCAAAAACATTTTGTGCAGTTTCTGAGTAGGTCTGAACTTACTCAGCCCTTGCGATCACTTCAGCCTATCTGGTCCCGGAATTGACGTCAGACACCCGCCCTGCAAATGCTTGGAAACACCTGCGTTTTCCCAAACACTCACACAAAACACAGTTGACACCCATAAACGCCTTCTTCCTGTCAATCTCCTTGTGATTGGCTGTGCGAATGGATTCTTCATTAAATCCATCGCTCATCAATGATCCACTTTGTACCCATGTGACTCGTCTGCGCATTGCGGTGCATGCGCATGCACAGTAGTGACCTGATTGCTGCGCTGCGAAAAACGGCAGTGTGCGTACAGGTCGGAATGACCCCCATAGTTAATGAGGTTGAAAAAAGACAAGTTGTCCATCAAGTTCAACCTTTATTTTTGATTGTTTACTAGTCTCTATATAACCATGGATTTACCCATAATGACTCAAATGAAGTCCGTTTTTTGTCTAGTTGACAACTAGAATGCATAGTTTTTCTAAAATACATTCATTTTAGATGCTATATCCCTGGATATCTTTTTTAGTTAAAAATTTATCTAGCCTGTTTTTTACATTTATTGACCGAGTCTGCCATTTACTATATAATGTCCGCAAACTTTGAAAACACACCATTTATGCAAAAACCCTAAAACTGCTGCTGCATTGTTTTGAAGGGGATTTTTACACTGCAGCGCACATTTGAATAATAAAATAAGAATGCTTCATACTCATCTGAGGAAGGGGTTGCCAGTGCATACATTTTTGAAAGATGAGTGTTTTGAAAGTTCTTATTAGTGTCGGCTTCTTACAAGCTCCAAGTCCCTTTGATGACAATGCCCAAAAAAAAAAAAAAATGTTGTTTGGTGCCTGGAATGTTAGTATTGATTTTGGTTATATTGGGCATGCTAATTGCAAATACGAGAACAGTTTTTCTGTATCAGCTATACTTTTTGAGCATAAAAGTTCATTACTTACACAGCCATTTGGACCGTTTCCCAGAATATTTGGTGATATGAGCGAAGAGCAAGGTGAAAGATTTCACCAGGACATTAAAACAATGGAATTGCTACCAGGGAAGATGGGATATACTGTACATATGATGGCAGATTACAGCTGGAATTTACAAAGAGACTGCCCAAACAAATGCCCTCATTCCGAGTTGATCGCACGTAGCAACTTTTTGCTGCTCGTGCGATCAACTAGACGCCGCCTATGGGGGAGTGTATTTTAGCATAGCAGGGCTGCGATCGCTTGTGCAGTCCTGCTATGCTAAAAAAGTTTCCTGCAAAACAAGACCAGGGTCAGACCTACTTACCCTGTGCGACGGATCCAGCGACGAAGGTCCCGGGATTGACGTCAGACATCCGCCCTCCAAACGCCTGGACACGCCTGCGTTCGGATCGCCACGCCCTGAAAACGGTGAGTATCCGCCCTGGAACGCCTCCCCGCTGTCAATCTTCTTGCGATCGCGCTAGCAATCACTTTCTTCTCTCTTCTGGTCATTGCGGGCGCCACGCATGCGCGGTTCTGACCCGTTCGCACCGCAGCGAAGAACCGCTGTGTGCGAATGGGTCAGAATGACCCCCAAAGTCCATTCAAGAATGTCCCACAAAAGAAGCTTCCTAACTAATTTTTTTTTTCATTTATGGTTTTATTTTATTATTTTGAAGAAAAAGTGTTATTTGAGTCACTATAGTGTTACTGTAATATTAGTATGTTTTAGTTTATGTCACTAAAATATTCTAGAAAATATTTTTAGACTGTTTTTTAACGCTTTGTGTATTATTATGTGAATCATAGCCTAATATAAAATATGGTAACACAAATCAGACGATGTTTATATCTCAAAAATTAGAGCTGATAGGCAAAAATTAATGTCATATTTGAAATCAGCACACCAAATATACATAAAATCAGCTAAAAATTCCTCAGCACCAAAACACGAATTGGGCTGTGTAATTATTTACTCTTTTCAGTCATTCACTGTAATGTGTTTCCATCATGCACTGCAACTTGTATCATCTCCTGTACTGACAGTGATACATACCATGGGGTATATTTTAGTGATGTGCACCGGAAATTTTTCGGGTTTTGTGTAGGGATGAGCGGGTTCGGTTCCTCGGAATCCGAACCCGCCCGAACTTCATGTTTTTTTACACGGGGCCGAGCGACTCGGATCTTCCCGCCTTGCTCGGTTAACCCGAGCGCGCCCGAACGTCATCATCCCGCTGTCGGATTCTCGCGAGGCTCGGATTCTATCGCGAGACTCGGATTCTATATAAGGAGCCGCGCGTCGCCGCCATTTTCACACGTGCATTGAGATTCATAGGGAGAGGACGTGGCTGGCGTCCTCTCCGTTTATAGAGAAGAGAGTGAGACAGTAGAGAGAGACACAGTAGTAATTTTGGGGAGCATTAGGAGGAGTACTAGTTACTTGCTGAAGTGATAGATAGTGTGACTGTATATTATCTGACTTGTGGGGGAGACACTGACAGTGGGGAGCAGTTAGAGTCTGAGAGCAGGACTCAGGAGTACATATAACGTACAGTGCACACTTTTGCTGCCAGAGTGCCACACTGCCATTGTGACCACACTGACCACCAGTATAATATATATTGTGATTGTCTGCTTAGGAGTACTACTTGCAAGTTGCTGATAGTGTGACCAGTGACCTGACCACCAGTCACCACCAGTTTAATATATATATATATATATATATATATAATTGTATATAATATATATATAATATTGTATACCACCTACCCGTGGTTTTTTTTTTTCTTTCTTCTTTATACATACTACTATAGTAGCTTACTGTAGCAGTCTGCAGTGCTGCTGAGCTGACTGTGTCCAGCAGGTCCGTCATCAGTCATTACATAATAAATATATATACCTGTCCGGCTGCAGTACTAGTGATATTATATATATATATATTGATTTCATCTCATTATCATCCAGTCTATATTAGCAGCAGACACAGTACGGTAGTCCACGGCTGTAGCTACCTCTGTGTCGGCAGTCGCTCGTCCATCCATAATTGTATACCACCTACCCGTGGTTTTTTTTTTTCTTTCTTCTTTATACATACTACTATAGTAGCTTACTGTAGCAGTCTGCGGTGCTGTTGTTCTGACAGTGTCCAGCAGGTCCGTCATCAGTCATTACATAATAAATATATATACCTGTCCGGCTGCAGTACTAGTGATATTATATATATATATATATATATATTGATTTCATCTCCTTATCATCCAGTCTATATTAGCAGCAGACACAGTACGGTAGTCCACGGCTGTAGCTACCTCTGTGTCGGCAGTCGCTCGTCCATCCATAATTGTATACCACCTACCCGTGGTTTTTTTTTTTCTTTCTTCTTTATACATACTACTATAGTAGCTTACTGTAGCAGTCTGCGGTGCTGCTGAGCTGACAGTGTCCAGCAGGTCCGTCATCAGTCATTACATAATAAATATATATACCTGTCCGGCTGCAGTACTAGTGATATTATATATATATATATATATATATATATATATATTGATTTTATCTCCTTATCATCCAGTCTATATTAGCAGCAGACACAGTACGGTAGTCCACGGCTGTAGCTACCTCTGTGTCGGCAGTCGCTCGTCCATCCATAATTGTATACCACCTACCCGTGGTTTTTTTTTTTCTTTCTTCTTTATACATACTACTATAGTAGCTTACTGTAGCAGTCTGCGGTGCTGCTGAGCTGACAGTGTCCAGCAGGTCCGTCATCAGTCATTACATATTAAATATATCTACCTGTCCGGCTGCAGTACTAGTGTGATATAATATATATTGATTTCATCTCATTATCATCCAGTCTATATTAGCAGCAGACACAGTACGGTAGTCCACGGCTGTAGCTACCTCTGTGTCGGCAGTCGCTCGACCATCCATAATTGTATACCACCTACCCGTGGTTTTTTTTTTTCTTTCTTCTTTATACATACTACTATAGTAGCTTACTGTAGCAGTCTGCGGTGCTGCTGAGCTGACAGTGTCCAGCAGGTCCGTCATCAGTCATTACATAATAAATATATATACCTGTCCGGCTGCAGTACTAGTGATATTATATATATATATATATATATATATATATATATTGATTTCATCTTATTATCATCCAGTCTATATTAGCAGCAGACACAGTACGGTAGTCCACGGCTGTAGCTACCTCTGTGTCGGCAGTCGCTCGTCCATCCATAAGTATACTAGTATCCATCCATCTCCATTGTTTACCTGAGGTGCCTTTTAGTTGTGCCTATTAAAATATGGAGAACAAAAATGTTGAGGTTCCAAAATTAGGGAAAGATCAAGATCTACTTCCACCTCGTGCTGAAGCTGCTGCCACTAGTCATGGCCGAGACGATGAAATGCCAGCAACGTCGTCTGCCAAGGCCGATGCCCAATGTCATAGTACAGAGCATGTAAAATCCAAAACACCAAATATCAGTAAAAAAAGGACTCCAAAATCTAAAATAAAATTGTCGGAGGAGAAGCGTAAACTTGCCAATATGCCATTTACCACACGGAGTGGCAAGGAACGGCTGAGGCCCTGGCCTATGTTCATGGCTAGTGGTTCAGCTTCACATGAGGATGGAAGCACTCAGCCTCTCGCTAGAAAAATGAAAAGACTCAAGCTGGCAAAAGCACCGCAAAGAACTGTGCGTTCTTCCAAATCCCAAATCCACAAGGAGAGTCCAATTGTGTCGGTTGCGATGCCTGACCTTCCCAACACTGGACGTGAAGAGCATGCGCCTTCCACCATTTGCATGCCCCTTGCAAGTGCTGGAAGGAGCACCCGCAGTCCAGTTCCTGATAGTCAGATTGAAGATGTCAGTGTTGAAGTACACCAGGATGAGGAGGATATGGGTGTTGCTGGCGCTGGGGAGGAAATTGACAAGGAGGATTCTGATGGTGAGGTGGTTTGTTTAAGTAAGGCACCCGGGGAGACACCTGTTGTCCGTGGGAGGAATAGGGCCGTTGACATGCCTGGTGAAAATACCAAAAAAATCAGCTCTTCGGTGTGGAAGTATTTCACCAGAAATGCGGACAACATTTGTCAAGCCGTGTGTTGCCTTTGTCAAGCTGTAATAAGTAGGGGTAAGGACGTTAACCACCTCGGAACATCCTCCCTTATACGTCACCTGCAGCGCATTCATAATAAGTCAGTGACAAGTTCAAAAACTTTGGGCGACAGCGGAAGCAGTCCACTGACCAGTAAATCCCTTCCTCTTGTAACCAAGCTCATGCAAACCACCCCACCAACTCCCTCAGTGTCAATTTCCTCCTTCCCCAGGAATGCCAATAGTCCTGCATGCCATGTCACTGGCAATTCTGACGAGTCCTCTCCTGCCTGGGATTCCTCCGATGCATCCTTGCGTGTAACGCCTACTGCTGCTGGCGCTGCTGTTGTTGCTGCTGGGAGTCGATGGTCATCCCAGAGGGGAAGTCGTAAGCCCACTTTTACTACTTCCACCAAGCAATTGACTGTCCAACAGTCCTTTGCGAGGAAGATGAAATATCACAGCAGTCATCCTGTTGCAAAGCGGATAACTGAGGCCTTGACAACTATGTTGGTGTTAGACGTGCGTCCGGTATCCGCCGTTAGTTCACAGGGAACTAGACAATTTCTTGAGGCAGTGTGCCCCCGTTACCAAATACCATCTAGGTTCCACTTCTCTAGGCAGGCGATACCGAGAATGTACACGGACGTCAGAAAAAGACTCACCAGTGTCCTAAAAAATGCAGTTGTACCCAATGTCCACTTAACCACGGACATGTGGACAAGTGGAGCAGGGCAGGGTCAGGACTATATGACTGTGACAGCCCACTGGGTAGATGTATGGACTCCCGCCGCAAGAACAGCAGCGGCGGCACCAGTAGCAGCATCTCGCAAACGCCAACTCTTTCCTAGGCAGGCTACGCTTTGTATCACCGGTTTCCAGAATACGCACACAGCTGAAAACCTCTTACGGCAACTGAGGAAGATCATCGCGGAATGGCTTACCCCAATTGGACTCTCCTGTGGATTTGTGGCATCGGACAACGCCAGCAATATTGTGTGTGCGCATTAAATATGGGCAAATTCCAGCACGTCCCATGTTTTGCACATACCTTGAATTTGGTGGTGCAGAATTTTTAAAAAAACGACAGGGGCGTGCAAGAGATGCTGTCGGTGGCCAGAAGAATTGCGGGACACTTTCGGCGTACAGGCACCACGTACAGAAGACTGGAGCACCACCAAAAACGCCTGAACCTGCCCTGCCATCATCTGAAGCAAGAAGTGGTAACGAGGTGGAATTCAACCCTCTATATGCTTCAGAGGTTGGAGGAGCAGCAAAAGGCCATTCAAGCCTATACAATTGAGCACGATATAGCAGGTGGAATGTACCTGTCTCAAGCGCAGTGGAGAATGATTTCAACGTTGTGCAAGGTTCTGCAACCTTTTGAACTTGCCACACGTGAAGTCAGTTCAGACACTGCCAGCCTGAGTCAGGTCATTCCCCTCATCAGGCTTTTGCAGAAGAAGCTGGAGGCATTGAAGGAGGAGCTAAAAGGGAGCGATTCCGCTAGGCATGTGGGACTTGTGGATGGAGCCCTTAATTCGCTTAACAAGGATTCACGGGTGGTCAATCTGTTGAAATCAGAGCACTACATTTTGGCCACCGTGCTCGATCCTAGATTTAAAACCTACCTTGGATCTCTCTTTCCGGCAGACACAAGTCTGCTGGGGTTCAAAGACCTGCTGGTGACAAAATTGTCAAGTCAAGCGGAACGCGACCTGTCAACATCTCCTCCTTCACATTCTCCCGCAACTGGGGGTGCGAGGAAAAGGCTCAGAATTCCGAGCCCACCCGCTGGCGGTGATGCAGGGCAGTCTGGAGCGACTGCTGATGCTGACATCTGGTCCGGACTGAAGGACCTGACAACGATTACGGACATGTCGTCTACTGTCACTGCATATGATTCTCTCACCATTGAAAGAATGGTGGAGGATTATATGAGTGACCGCATCCAAGTAGGCACGTCAGACAGTCCGTACTTATACTGGCAGGAAAAAGAGGCAATTTGGAGGCCCTTGCACAAACTGGCTTTATTCTACCTAAGTTGCCCTCCCACAAGTGTGTACTCCGAAAGAGTGTTTAGTGCCGCCGCTCACCTTGTCAGCAATCTGCGTACGAGGTTACTTCCAGAAAATGTGGAGAAGATGATGTTCATTAAAATGAATTATAATCAATTCCTCCGTGGAGACATTGACCAGCAGCAATTGCCTCCACAAAGTACACAGGGAGCTGAGATGGTGGATTCCAGTGGGGACGAATTGATAATCTGTGAGGAGCGGGATGTACACGGTGATATATCGGAGGATGATGATGAGGTGGACATCTTGCCTCTGTAGAGCCAGTTTGTGCAAGGAGAGATTAATTGCTTCTTTTTCGGTGGGGGTCCAAACCAACCCGTCATTTCAGTCACAGTCGTGTGGCAGACCCTGTCACTGAAATGATGGGTTGGTTAAAGTGTGCATGTCCTGTTTATACAACATAAGGGTGGGTGGGAGGGCCCAAGGACAATTCCATCTTGCACCTCTTTTTTCTTTCATTTTTATTTGCGTCATGTGCTGTTTGGGGAGTGTTTTTTGGAAGGGCCATCCTGCGTGACACTGCAGTGCCACTCCTAGATGGGCCAGGTGTTTGTGTCGGCCACTAGGGTCGCTTATCTTACTCACACAGCTACCTCATTGCGCCTCTTTTTTTCTTCTTTGCGTCATGTGCTGTTTGGGGAGTGTTTTTTGGAAGGGCCATCCTGCGTGACACTGCAGTGCCACTCCTAGATGGGCCAGGTGTTTGTGTCGGCCACTTGGGTCGCTTAGCTTAGTCATCCAGCGACCTCGGTGCAAATTTTAGGACTAAAAATAATATTGTGAGGTGTGAGGTATTCAGAATAGACTGAAAATGAGTGGAAATTATGGTTTTTGAGGTTAATAATACTTTGGGATCAAAATGACCCCCAAATTCTATGATTTAAGCTGTTTTTTAGGGTTTTTTGAAAAAAACACCCGAATCCAAAACACACCCGAATCCGACAAAAAAAATTCGGTGAGGTTTTGCCAAAACGCGGTCGAACCCAAAACACGGCCGCGGAACCGAACCCAAAACCAAAACACAAAACCCGAAAAATTTCAAGTGCACATCCCTAGTTTTGTGTTTTGGTTTTGGATTCGGTTCCGCGGCCGTGTTTTGGATTCGGACGCGTTTTGGCAAAACCTCCCTGAAATTTTTTTGTTGGATTCGGGTGTTTTTTGGATTCAGGTGTTTTTTTTACAAAAACCCCTCAAAAACAGCTTAAATCATATAATTTGGGGGTCACTTTGATCCCATAGTATTATTAACCTCAATAACCATAATTTCCACTCATTTTCAGTCTATTCTGAACACCTCACACCTCACAATATTATATTTAGTCCTAAAATTTGCACCGAGGTCGCTGGATGGCTAAGCTAAGCGACCCAAGTGGCCGACACAAACACCTGGCCCATCTAGGAGTGGCACTGCAGTGTCAGACAGGATGGCACTTCAAAAAAATAGTCCCCAAACAGCACATGATGCAAAGAAAAAAAGAGGTGCACCAAGGTCGCTGGATGGCTAAGCTAAGCGACACAAGTGGCCGGCACAAACACCTGGCCCATCTAGGAGTGGCACTGCAGTGTCAGACAGGATGGCACTTCAAAAAAATAGTCCCCAAACAGCACATGATGCAAAGAAAAAAAGAGGTGCACCAAGGTCGCTGGATGGCTAAGCTAAGCGACACAAGTGGCCGACACAAACACCTGGCCCATCTAGGAGTGGCACTGCAGTGTCAGGCAGGATGGCACTTCAAAAAAATAGTCCCCAAACAGCACATGATGCAAAGAAAAAAAGAGGCGCACCAAGGTCGCTGTGTGACTAAGCTAAGCGACACAAATGGCCGACATAAACACCTGGCCCATCTAGGAGTGGCACTGCAGTGTCAGGCAGGATGGCACTTCAAAAAAATAGTCCCCAAACAGCACATGATGCAAAGAAAAATGAAAGAAAAAAGAGGTGCAAGATGGAATTGTCCTTGGGCCCTCCCACCCACCCTTATGTTGTATAAACAGGACATGCACACTTTAACGAACCCATCATTTCAGCGACAGGGTCTGCCACACGACTGTGACTGAAATGACTGGTTGGTTTGGGCCCCCACCAAAAAAGAAGCAATCAATCTCTCCTTGCACAAACTGGCTCTACAGAGGCAAGATGTCCATCTCATCATCATCCTCCGATTCCTCACCCCTTTCACTGTGTACATCCCCCTCCTCACAGATTATTAATTCGTCCCCACTGGAATCCACCATCTCAGGTCCCTGTGTACTTTCTGGAGGCAATTGCTGGTGAATGTCTCCACGGAGGAATTGATTATAATTAATTTTGATGAACATCATCTTCTCCACATTTTCTGGAAGTAACCTCGTACGCCGATTGCTGACAAGGTGAGCGGCTGCACTAAACACTCTTTCGGAGTACACACTGGAGGGTGGGCAACTTAGGTAAAATAAAGCCAGTTTCTGCAAGGGCCTCCAAATTGCCTCTTTTTCCTGCCAGTATACATACGGACTGTCTGACGTGCCTACTTGGATGCGGTCACTCATATAATCCTCCACCATTCTTTCAATGGTGACAGAATCATATGCAGTGACAGTAGACGACATGTCAGTAATCGTTGGCAGGTCCTTCAGTCCGGACCAGATGTCAGCACTCGCTCCAGACTGCCCTGCATCACCGCCAGCGGGTGGGCTCAGAATTCTTAGCCTTTTCCTCGCACCCCCTGTTGCGGGAGAATGTGAAGGAGGAGCTGTTGACGGGTCACGTTCCGCTTGACTTGACAATTTTCTCACCAGCAGGTCTTTGAACCTCTGCAGACTTATGTCTGCCGGAAAGAGAGATACAACGTAGGTTTTAAATCTAGGATCGAGCATGGTGGCCAAAATGTAGTGCTCTGATTTCAACAGATTGACCACCCGTGAATCCTGGTTAAGCGAATTAAGGGCTCCATCCACAAGTCCCACATGCCTAGCGGAATCGCTCTGTTTTAGCTCCTCCTTCAATGTCTCCAGCTTCTTCTGCAAAAGCCTGATGAGGGGAATCACCTGACTCAGGCTGGCAGTGTCTGAAATGACTTCACGTGTGGCAAGTTCAAAGGGTTGCAGAACCTTGCACAACGTTGAAATCATTCTCCACTGCGCTTGAGTCAGGTGCATTCCCCCTCCTTTGCCTATATCGTGGGCAGATGTATAGGCTTGAATGGCCTTTTGCTGCTCCTCCATCCTCTGAAGCATATAGAGGGTTGAATGCCACCTCGTTACCACCTCTTGCTTCAGATGATGGCAGGGCAGGTTCAGGAGCGTTTGGTGGTGCTCCAGTCTTCGGCACGCAGTGGCTGAATGCCGAAAGTGGCCCGCAATTCTTCGGGCCACCAACAGCATCTCTTGCACGCCCCTGTCGTTTTTTAAATAATTCTGCACCACCAAATTCAATGTATGTGCAAAACATGGGACGTGCTGGAATTTGCCCAGATGTAATGCACGCACAATATTGGTGGCGTTGTCCGATGTCATAAATCCCCAGGAGAGTCCAATTGGGGTAAGCCATTCTGCGATGATGTTCCTCAGTTTCTGTAAGAGGTTGTCAGCTGTGTGCCTCTTATGGAAAGCGGTGATACAAAGCGTAGCCTGCCTAGGAACGAGTTGGCGTTTGCGAGATGCTGCTACTCGTGCCGCCGCTGCTGTTCTTGCTGCGGGAGGCAATACATCTACCCAGTGGGCTGTCACAGTCATATAGTCCTGAGTCTGCCCTGCTCCACTTATCCACATGTCCGTGGTTAAGTGGACATTGGGTACAACTGCATTTTTTAGGACACTGGTGACTCTTTTTCTGAGGTCTGTGTACATTTTCGGTATCGCCTGCCTAGAGAAATGGAACCTAGATGGTATTTGGTACCGGGGACACAGTACCTCAATCAAGTCTCTAGTTGCCTCTGAATTAACGGTGGATACCGGAACCACGTTTATCACCGCCCAGGCTGCCAAGGCCTGAGTTATCCGCTTTGCAGCAGGATCACTGCTGTGATATTTCATCTTCCTCGCAAAGGACTGTTGGACAGTCAATTGCTTACTGGAAGTAGTACAAGTGGTCTTCCGACTTCCCCTCTGGGATGACGATCGACTCCCAGCAGCAACAACAGCAGCGCCAGTAGCAGTAGGCGTTACACTCAAGGATGCATCGGAGGAATCCCTGGCAGGAGAGGACTCGTCAGACTTGCCAGTGACATGGCCTGCAGGACTATTGGCTTTCCTGTGTAAGTTGGAAATTGATATTGAGGGAGTTGGTGGTGTGGTTTGCAGGAGCTTGGTTACAAGAGGAAGGGATTTAGTGGTCAGTGGACTGCTTCCGCTGTCATCCAAAGTTTTTGAACTTGTCACTGACTTATGATGAATGCGCTGCAGGTGACGTATAAGGGAGGATGTTCCGAGGTGGTTAACGTCCTTACCCCTACTTATTACAGCTTGACAAAGGCAACACATGGCTTGACACCTGTTGTCCACATTTGTGTTGAAATAATTCCACACCGAAGAGCTGATTTTTTTTGTATTTTGACCAGGCATGTCAATGGCCATAATCGTCCCACGGACAACAGGTGTCTCCCCGGGTGCATGACTTAAACATACCACCTCACCATCAGAATCCTCCTTGTCAATTTCCTCCCCAGCGCCAGCAACACTCATATCCTCATCCTGGTGTACTTCAACAGTGACATCTTCAATTTGACTATCAGGAACTGGACTGCGGGTGCTCCTTCCAGCACTTGCAGTGGGCGTGCAAATGGTGGAAGGCGCAAGCTCTTCCCGTCCAGTGTTGGGAAGGTCAGGCATCGCAACCGACACAATTGGACTCTCCTTGGGGATTTGTGATTTAGAAGAACGCATAGTTCTTTGCTGTGCTTTTGCCAGCTTAAGCCTTTTCATTTTTCTAGCGAGAGGATGAGTGCTTCCATCCTCATGTGAATCTGAACCACTAGCCATGAACATAGGCCAGGGCCTCAGCCGTTCCTTGCCACTCCGTGTCGTAAATGGCATATTGGCAAGTTTACGCTTCTCATCAGACGCTTTCAATTTTGATTTTTGGGTCATTTTACTGAACTTTTGTTTTTGGGATTTTACATGCTCTCTACTATGACATTGGGCATCGGCCTTGGCAGACGGCGTTGATGGCATTTCATCGTCTCGGCCATGACTAGTGGCAGCAGCTTCAGCACGAGGTGGAAGTGGATCTTGATCTTACCCTATTTTAACCTCCACATTTTTGTTCTCCATTTTTTAATGTGTGGAATTATATGCCAGTATCAATAGCAATGGCCTACTACTATATATACTGCGCACAACTGAAATGCACCACAGGTATGGATGGATAGTATACTTGACGAATGATGACACAGAGGTAGGTAGAGCAGTGGCCTACTGTACCGTAATGCTATATATTATATACTGGTGGTCAGCAAACTGTGCAAAACTTAAATGCACCACAGGTATGGATGGATAGTATACTTGACGACACAGAGGTAGGTACAGCAGTGGCCTACTGTACCGTAATGCTATATATTATATACTGGTGGTCAGCAAACTGTGCAAAACTTAAATGCACCACAGGTATGGATGGATAGTATACTTGACGACACAGAGGTAGGTACAGCAGTGGCCTACTGTACCGTAATGCTATATATTATATACTGGTGGTCAGCAAACTGTGCAAAACTTAAATGCACCACAGGTATGGATGGATAGTATACTTGACGACACAGAGGTAGGTACAGCAGTGACCTACTGTACCGTAATGCTATATATTATATACTGGTGGTCAGCAAACTGTGCAAAACTTAAATGCACCACAGGTATGGATGGATAGTATACTTGACGACACAGAGGTAGGTACAGCAGTGGCCTACTGTACCGTAATGCTGTATATTATATACTGGTGGTCAGCAAACTGTGCAAAACTTAAATGCACCACAGGTATGGATGGATAGTATACTTGACGACACAGAGGTAGGTACAGCAGTGGCCTACTGTACCGTAATGCTGTATATTATATACTGGTGGTCAGCAAACTGTGCAAAACTTAAATGCACCACAGGTATGGATGGATAGTATATTTGATGACACAGAGATAGGTACAGCAGTGGCCTACTGTACCGTAATGCTATATATTATATACTGGTGGTCAGCAAACTGTGCAAAACTTAAATGCACCACAGGTATGGATGGATAGTATACTTGACGACACAGAGGTAGGTACAGCAGTGGCCTTCTGTACCGTACTCCTATATATTATATACTGGTGGTCAGCAAAATTATGCACTGTACTCCTACTATATACTACAATGCAGCACAGATATGGAGTGTTTTTCAGGCAGACAACGTATACTGGTGGTCACTGGTCACTGGTCAGCAAAACTCTGCACTGTACTCCTCCTATATAATATACTGGTGGTCCCCAGTCCCCACAATAAAGCAGTGTGAGCACAGATATATGCAGCACACTGAGCACAGATATGGAGTGTTTTTCAGGCAGACAACGTATACTGGTGGTCACTGTCAGCAAAACTCTGCACTGTACTCCTCCTATATAATACAGCTGCTCCCCAGTCCCCACAATTAAGCAGTGTGAGCTCAGATATATGCAGCACACTGAGCACAGATAAGGAGCGTTTTTTTCAGGCAGAGAACGGATAAAACTGGTGGTCACTGATCAGCAAAACTCTGCACTGTACTCCTCCTATATTATTAATATACAGTTGCTCCCCAGTCCCCACAATTAAGCAATAAGCTAGCACAAATATTTGCATCAACAATACACGGAGAGGACGCCAGCCACGTCCTCTCCCTAACATTTCCAATGCACGAGTGAAAATGGCAGCGACGCGAGGCTGCTTATATAGAATCTGAATCTCGCGAGAATCTGACAGCGGGATGATGACGTTCGGGCGCGCTCGGGTTAACCGAGCCATATGGGAGAATCCGGGTATGCCTCGGACCCGTGTAAAATGGGTGAAGTTCGGGGGGGTTCGGTTTCCGAGGAACCGAACCCGCTCATCACTAGTATATTTACAAAGTTTCGTGTTTTGGCCGTTTTGAAGGGTGTTTGAACTCGAATGGTATTGGGTGCATTTTACTGCAACTTTTTGAATCCTGATACGATCATTCACTAAGCTGCCGAGTTTTGCACAATAGTTTTTTCCGATGTCGATGTGATTCGTAATATCAGGCAGTGTTTTACGGGAGTGATGAGTAAAACACTGCCTGACAAAACACAAGGAATCCCGGACGGATCTGTGAGATCCGTGCAGGGCTTCATTGTTTACCTTAAAAAGTTGATTAAAGTCTTAAAAAATCTGTTAAAAATTGCGTGGGGTCCCCCCTCCTAAGCATAACCAGCCTCGGGCTCTTTGAGCCGGTCCTGGTTAAAAAAATATGGGGGGAAAAATGACAGGGTTCCCCCATATTTAATCAACCAGCACTGGGCTCTGCGCCTGGTCCTGGTTCCAAAAATACGGGGGACAAAAAGTGTAGGGGTCCCCCGTATTTTTGAAACCAGCACCGGGCTCCACTAGCCAGGTACATAATGCCACAGCCGGGGGGCACTTTTATACTGCTCCCTGCGACCCTGGCATTACATACCCAACTAGTCACCCCTGGCCGGGGTACCCTGGAGGAGTGGGAACCCCTTAAATCAAGGGGTGTCCCCCCCCTCCAGCCACCCAAGGGCCAGGGGTGAAGCCCGAGGCTGTCCCCCCCATCCAAGGGCGGCGGATGGGGGGCTGATAGCCTTTTAAAAAAATGTGAATATTGTTTTTAGTAGCAGTACTACAAGTCCCAGCAAGCCTCCCCTGCAAGCTGGTACTTGGAGAACCACAAGTACCAGCATGCGGTGGAAAACCGGGCCCGCTGGTACCTGTAGCACTACTACTAAAAAAATACCCCAAAAAAACAGGACACACACACCGTGAAAGTATAAGTTTATTACATACATGCACACCTTCATACACACATACTTAACTATGTTCCCACGAAGCTCGGTCCTCTTCTCCATGTAGAATCCTTGGGGTACCTGTGAAAAAAATTATACTCACATAATCCAGTGTAGAATCAGACCTTTGTATAATCCACGTACTTGGCAAAGTATTAAAACGGAAACCCGACCACGCACTGAAAAGGGTCCCATGTTTACACAAGGGACCCCTTTCCCCGACTGCCAGGACCCCCCCTGACTCGTGTCAAAGAGGGTCCCTTCAGCCAATCAGGGAGCACCACGTCATGGCACTCTCCTGATTGGCTGTGTGATCCTGTAGTGTCTGTGAGGCAGCACACGGCACAGATACAATGTAGCGCCTATGCGCTCCATTGTAGCCAATGGTGGGAACTTTGCGGTCAGCGGTTGACCGAAAGTAACCTCACCGCTGACTGCAAAGTTCCCACCATTGGCTACAATGGAGGGCATAGGCGCTACATTGTATCTGTGCCGTGTGCTGCCTCACAGACACTACAGGAGCACACAGCCAATCAGGAGAGTGCCACGACGTGGCGCTCCCTGATTGGCTGAAGGGACCCTCTTTGACACGAGTCAGGGGGGGTCCAGGCAGTCGGGGAAAGGGGTCCCATGTGTAAACATGGGACCCCTTTCAGTGCGTGGTCGGGTTTCCATTTTATTATTTTGCCAAGTACGTGGATTATACAAAGGTCTGATTCTACACTGGATTATGTGAGTATAACTTTTTTCACAGATACCCCAAGGATTCTACATGGAGAAGAGGACCGAGCCTCGTGGGAACATAGGTAAGTATGTGTGTATGGAGGTATGCATGTATGTAATAAACTTATACTTTCACAGTGTGTGTGTCCTGTTTTTTTGGGGGTATTTTTTTAGTAGTAGTACTACAGGTACCAGCGGGCCCGGTTTTCCACCGCATGCTGGTACTTGTGGTTCTCCAAGTACCAGCTTGCAGGGGAGGCTTGCTGGGACGTGTAGTACTGCTACTAAAAACAATATTCACATTTTTAAAAAAGGCTATCAGCCCCCCATCCGCCGCCCTTGGATGGGGGGGGGGGACAGCCTCGGGCTTCACCCTTGGGTGGCTGGAGGGGGGGACCCCTTTATTTAAGGGGTTCCCACTCCTCCAAAGTACCCCGGCCAGTGGTGACTAGTTGCGTATGTAATGCCAGGGCCGCAGGGACCAGTATAAAAGTGTCCCCCGGCTGTGGCATTATGTACCTGGCTAGTGGAGCCCGGTGCTGGTTTCAAAAATACGGGGGACCCCTACGCTTTTTGTCCCCCGTATTTTTGGAACCAGGACCAGGCGCAGAGCCCAGTGCTGGTTGATTAAATATGGGGGGACCCCTGTCATTTTTTTCACCATATTTTTTCAACCAGGACCGGCTCAAAGAGCCCGAGGCTTGTTGTGCTTAGGAGGGGGGATCCCACACAATTTTTTTTCCCGTTTTTACACTAAACAGACCCTTTCCCATAGATAACCATGCACAGATCTCACTGATCCGTGCATGGTTATCCAAACTCGACTGGAAAAAGCAGGTCTATTATTTTGCTGCTTTTTTTTTTAACGAATCGGAAAAAAACAGACCCGCACTTGAGCACTCAGAAACTAACACCCAAATACGAATGAATAGTGAATGCCCGTATTGTATGAAATAACAGCCGTGTTTGACCGATGGTCTATTCATTCGTATTTCGGAACTTTGAAAATCAAACCATTACGAATAGTCCAAACACTGCCGAGATTGGTGCTTAGTGAATTCCCGGATTGGGACTTAGAAAAAAAAAACACAAATCGGACAAACTCGAATTCTTAATAAATATTGGCCCATGTTTCTTTCCAGTCGCAGTCAGTCTCATCTCAGCCAGGTACAACAAGGGGAGGGAGTTGCAGCCAAGGAGGTATAGACGCAGCTGAAGATTTGTGGATGTGGCTGACTCATTATAGATCACAGAGATGCAACTATTATTGTTTTAGCGGCATGTTGAGAATTCATTTAATACTGACTTCTCAACAAACTATTCTAATGAAATCTTTTATGAAAGTTTATGAGTATGGCAGTTGTGCAGAATCCCACACTGAATATGAATTTAGCAAACAATAATTACTTTGTATATATGGCCATTTTCACATGTACTAAAGGCTATGAAATCCAGAACCAGCCCTAGGCATAGGCAAACTAGGCAATTGCCATGGGAATTTGGTATACCTAGGGGCACAAGCAGCTTCTACTGATTAAAATGATATGCGGCATGCCTATATTCTGTGTGTAGCATTTCGTATGCAGATACATCCACAGTCACACACAGTATATAGGCATGCCGCATATCATTTTAATCAGGAGAAGCTGCTTGTGCATCCTAGCCACATAGCAATGCAAATAAGATGCATTTTCATCAAAAATAGGCACCCGACGTTAGCAGAGCTGCCAGTTGACTCGCGCCAGGCATCTCCTGCTGCATGGTGTGTGGAGGCAAGATTTGTGAGGACACATCTCTATCCAAGCAGAGGCAGAGGTCACAGTGTTAGCGGTCGTGTGAGTGCTGTGTGTGTGTGTGTGAGTGGGTTAGTTGTGCAATAGTGTTCGGCATATTTGTATGGGGCATTATGCGTTTCATGTGTATAAATGCATTAATGATGTGCAGCAAATATGTAAAGGGCACTATGTGTGTCATTATGTGTATAAGGGCATTAATAATGTGCGGCACATGTGTAAGGGAATTATGTGTTTAAGGGCATTAATAAGGGTTGGCATAATGTGTAAGGCACATTATGTTTATAAGGACATTAGTAATGTGTGTCATATGTGTAAGGGGCATTACTGTGTGGTATTATGTCTATAAATGCATTACCAATGTGTGGCATTATGTGTATAAGGTGCTTTACTGTGTGGCGTAACTTATAG
The DNA here is from genome assembly GCF_028390025.1 of Pseudophryne corroboree. NCBI lineage: Eukaryota > Metazoa > Chordata > Amphibia > Anura > Myobatrachidae > Pseudophryne > Pseudophryne corroboree. The sequence goes on along the minus strand of NC_086444.1, from coordinate 941,035,598 downwards.
AGAGGGCACTACTGTGTGGTCTAATGTGAATAAAGAGCAATATGGTGTGGTGTAATGTGAATAAGGAGCAATATGGTGTGATGTAATGAGAATAAAGAGCAATATGGTGTGGTGCAATGTGAATAAGGAGCAATTCAGTATGATGTTATGTGAATAAGGGGCACTACTGTGAGGAGTAACGTATATAAGGTAAAATGGTATTACTGTGTGACACAATATGAATAAGGGACACTATCGCATGATAAATTATGAATAAAGTTGCACTACTGTGTGGCATAATTTGAATTGTGAGTACTATTGCGTGGCCATGCCCCTTCCCAACAAGAATACATACCTTTTTGGGCTGTGCGCCGAATAGGCACACTGTTCTTATTTAAATTACAGGGGGTAGGAAAACCAAAATAAGGACTGCTATGGGTGAGGGGTGATGATGCTGGGAAAGGGGTGCAGGGTCAGAGGCGGAACTAGCGTTGGTGCTAGGGGGCACCAGCCAAAATCTTGCCTAGGGCACCATATTGGGTAGGGCCGGCTCTGATGAAATCCATTGTGCATTCCTCCCCCTCGCCACCATTCTGAAGGCAGGCAAGCCCAGAATTTATAATCAAATGGAAACCTACAGGTAAAGTTTGCCCACTTTTCACTAAAACTGTTTTAATTATACAAGTTTGGTTTAGCAATTTTAAGCATGTTTTCAGAACTGCAGAAGGCTGTCAGTGCCAACAGAAATCTTATTGTAGTGACACATGCTTTTGTGTACATGCCCATCTGATTATGGCATACTGTACTTAACATTGGATTTTATGACATGGGGGTTTATTTACTAATATTCGTGTTTTTGCCGTTTTGAAGGGTGTTTGATCTCGAATGGTATCGGGTGCATTTTACTGCAACTTTTTGAATCCTGATACGGTCATTCACTAAGCTGCCGAGTTTTGCACATTCGTTTTTTCCGATGTCGATGTGATTCGTGATATCAGGCAGTGTTTTACGGGAGTGATGAGTAAAACACTGCCTGACAAAACACAAGGAATCCCGGCGGGATCTTTGAGATCCGTGCAAGGCTTCATTGTTTACCTTAAAAAGTTAATTAAAGTCTTCAAAAAGTTAGAAAAAATTGCGTGGGGTCCCCCCTAATAAGCATAACCAGCCTCGGGCTCTTTGAGACGGTCCTGGTTGAAAAAATATGGTGAAAAAAATGACAGGGGTTCCCCCATATTTAATCAACCAGCACTGGGCTCTGCGCCTGGTCCTGGTTCCAAAAATATGGGGGACAAAAAGCATAGGGGTCCCCCGTATTTTTGAAACCAGCACCAGGCTCCACTAGCTGGGGAGATAATGCCACAGCCTGGGGACACTTTGATATCGGTCCCTGCGGCCATGCCATTAAAACCCCAACTAGTCACCCCTGGCCGGGGTACCCTGGAGGAGTGGGGACCCCTTCAATCAAGGGGTCCCCCCCTCCAGCCACCCAAGGGCCAGGGGTGAAGCCCGAGGCTGTCCCCCCCATCCAAGGGCGGCGGATGGGGGGCTGATAGCCTTGTTAACAAAATGTGAATATTGTTTTTAGTAGCAGTACTAAGCAAGCCTCCCCCGCAAGCTGGTACTTGGAGAACCACAAGTACCAGCATGCGGTGGAAAACCGGGCCCGCTGGTACCTGTAGTACTACTACTAAAAAAATACCCCAATAAAAGCAGGACACACACACCGTGACAGTACAACTTTATTACATACATGCACACCAACATACACACATACTTACCTATGTTCCCACGAGGCTCGGTCCTCTTCTCCATGTAGAATCCTAGGGGTACCCGTGAAAAAAATTATACTCACATAATCCAGTGAAGAATCCAACCTTTGAATAATCCACGTACTTGGCAAAAAAATAAAACGGAAACCCGACCACGCACTGAAAGGGGCCCCATGTTTACACATGGGACCCCTTTCCCCGACTGCCAGGACCCCCCCTGACTCGTGTCAAAGAGGGTCCCTTCAGCCAATCAGGGAGCGCCACGTCGTGGCACTCTCCTGATTGGCTGTGTGCTCCTGTAGTGTCTGTCAGGCAGCACACGGCATAGATACAATGTAGCGCCTATGCGCTCCATTGTAGCCAATGGTGGGAACTTTGCGGTCAGCGGTTGACCGACAGTAACCTCACCGCTGACCGCAAAGTTCCCACCATTGGCTACAATGAAGCGCATAGGCGCTACATTGTATCTGTGCCGTGTGCTGCCTGACAGACACTACAGGAGCACACAGCCAATCATAAGAGTGCCACGACGTGGCGCTCCCTGATTGGCTGAAGGGACCCTCTTTGACACGAGTCAGGGCGGGTCCTGGCAGTCGGGGAAAGGGGTCCCATGTGTGAACATGGGGCCCCTTTCAGTGCGTGGTCGGGTTTCCGTTTTATTTTTTTGCCAAGTACGTGGATTATTCAAAGGTCGGATTCTTCACTGGATTATGTGAGTATAATTTTTTTCACAGGTACCCCTAGGATTCTACATGGAGAAGAGGACCGAGCCTCGTGGGAACATAGGTAAGTATGTGTGTATGTTGGTGTGCATGTATGTAATAAAGTTGTACTGTCACGGTGTGTGTGTCCTGTTTTTATTGGGGTATTTTTTTAGTAGTGGTACTACAGGTACCAGCGGGCCCGGTTTTCCACCGCATGCTGGTACTTGTGGTTCTCCAAGTACCAGCTTGCGGGAGAGGCTTGCTGGGACTTGTAGTACTGCTACTAAAAACAATATTCACATTTTGTTAACAAGGCTATCAGCCCCCCATCCGCCGCCCTTGGATGGGGGGGACAGCCTCGGGCTTCACCCCTGGCCCTTGGGTGGCTGGAGGGGGGGGACCCCTTGATTGAAGGGGTCCCCACTCCTCCAGGGTACCCCGGCCAGGGGTTACTAGTTGGGGTTTTAATGGCATGGCCGCAGGGACCGATATCAAAGTGTCCCCCGGCTGTGGCATTATCTCCCCAGCTAGTGGAGCCCGGTGCTGGTTTCAAAAATACGGGGGACCCCTACGCTTTTTGTCCCCCATATTTTTGGAACCAGGACCAGGCGCAGAGTCCGGTGCTGGTTGATTAAATATGGGGGAACCCCTGTCATTTTTTTCACCATATTTTTTCAACCAGGACCGGCTCAAAGAGCCCGAGGCTGGTTATGCTTAGGAGGGCGGACCCCACGCAATTTTCCCCCCCGATTTTACACTAAACAGACCCTTTCCCATAGATAACCATGCATAGATCTCACTAATCCGTGCATGGTTATCCAAACTCGACTGGAAAAAGCAGGTCTATTTTTTTTGCTGCTTTTTTTAACGAATCAAAATAAAACAGACCCGCACTTGAGCACTCAGAAACTAACACCCAAATACGAATGAATAGTGAATGCCCGTATTCTATGAAATAACAGCCGCGTTTGACCGATGGTCTATTCATTCGTATTTGTGAACGTTGTCATTCAAACCATTACGAATAGTCCAAACACTGCCGAGATTGGTGCTTAGTGAATTCCCGGATTGGGACTTAGAAAAAAAAACACAAATCGGCCAAACTCGGATTTTTAGTAAATACTGGCCATGATCTTTATATAATGCTACTCATAAAATATGTCTAGTTATTATGTTTAGTCTAGTTATTATGTTGGTCAAGGCATAGTTACAAGGGAAAGGGTCAATGCCATGATGTGCAAGGGCTGGCTGGTTGACAACTATTAATTGTTTTTTTATCACACTAATTAAATTCTTAAAAGACAGCCGGCAAATTGATTGCAAACCTTGAATCCAAGTAGAGGCCTGTTGCATTGCATGCTCAGAAATAGATCTGGATCTTCACCTGTATGCAGAGTTGCATACATCTGTATGATATCAAATTGCTACACCGCCCTCATCCATCTGCTTGTAAAAGTAGTTGTCATCGCTAATAGTGCACATTTGCACCAGCACTTAACCATATGATATTTTATGGATCTCTGGATATGCCCAATTTATTATAGCACATAATTCAACCTACAACTCCATGACATGCTCTCAGAACAAAGCCTACATGCTAAAGCCCAGTTGCTGCCCAGTTACACCCACTTAGCTATGGAGATGCATAAGACTCTGAATGGCGAGTAGTGGCACATTGTTGTGTATGCTTAGTTCAATCACAAAAAAATAGCAAGATCCATCTGCATAATGGACCCACATGTAATTTACAATCAAGGCCAAAGTGGTTGAACGTTAAATGACACGTTCCCACCTTCAGGTTATAGGCATGTAATCTGCATTCTGAGATTTTTCTCATCTGACACAGTGTTAATTTTGACAAATATTTTCTATTTAGTTTTAGTCTTAGTAGCTTACTTAAAATTGTAATTGGTTTAACTTTAAAGTCACATTCTAGTCTTTTTTTTTTATTTGGCCTCGTTTTAGTCAAAATTTAGTCAGTGGATCTCAGTTTTTACTTTATTTTAGTGTAATTTAGTCAATGTTTTAGTCATTCCTTTTGCACACAGTTTAATGATATTGTAAAGGATTTTTCTGAAGAACATTTCTGTAAATTTCCCTTGAGAAGTTTGCATACCTTTAACTATCAGTTTAGTAATCTAGTCTCAGTTGGCTGAGAATGTGTTACATACTAAGTCTGATTTACCGTAGTGCTCCCATGTATCATGTACAAATGAATCCCTTAAATTTGATAGAATAAGCAAGTGCAATACACAATCATATCGCCTCACAGCAGGTCATATTTATTTTCTGCAAATATCTTGAACACATAATTGTTTTTCAAATATGTAAAACCCTATTTCCAGTAGTAATTTTGACAAGGATTTTAAATTTAGTTTTAGTCTTAGTAACTTTTTTTTTTTGTTGCTTTGTTTTAGTTCAAATTTAGTCAGTGGATTTCGGTTTTCATTTGAGTCTAATTTTAGTCCTGAAATAAACTGTAGTCGACAAATACATTTAGTCAAAATTTTCATTCCCAAAATTAACACTGCCCTGACACAAATATTTTGAAATTCCAATGGGGTTATAAATAGGCACCTGACAACTTTCTGTATTCTGATTGGTGTATTGGGCCCTACTCACTGGCCGAGGTGCCCGACGGCCGATACGGCCGACGAGCGACCCGGCGGCGGGGGGGGCAGTGACGGGGGGAGTGAAGCTTCTTCACTCCCCCCGTCACCCGGCTCCATAGACGTGCAGGCAAATATGGACGAGATCGTCCATATTGGCCTGCATGCACAGCCGACAGGAGACCAGCGATGAACGAGCGCGGGGACGCGCATCGTTCATCGCTTAAGTCTCCACACTGAAAGATATGAACGAGATCTCGTTCATTTATGAACGAGATCGTTCATATCTTTCAAAATATCGGCCAGTGTGTAGGGCCCATATGGCACCAGTCGTTTACCAATCAGTACAGTATATGGAGAATATCTTCAACTACAGACGGCGCCATCCACCAATCAGCTGCTAGCACCAACGTACTGGTGTCATGACTCAAGCCCATTGCCAGTACACGTGGGTCGCACACTGCAGGAATCTGGCGGGTTTCTGAGAAGCAGATGGCCAGGTTGGAGGTAAACTGTACCAGCAAGGGGGAGATTGCAGATGATTACCTACCTACAACCCCACCAAGCCAGTGGGGATGATGTCAGAAGATAAATGCAGGCAAGCAGGAGAAATAGACATTATCAAAATATAATAGGTGTTTCTACCTACAAAATATATGTGGGGGTAATGGGGGTGTGCTTTTACATGTTTTCTAAATAGAATGCTGGGACATTCATGTGACCTGATGTTAGAACATTCTATAAAATCCATTCCATATTAACTTTGGGGGAAAGCTTGAGTTATCTTTGGGAAAACTGCAGCATACTATATGAGAGCCATAAGCCATGGTGGCTATGGTGGCTTTATTGCTTTAAGAGTACCGCATCATCTGCCAGCTGTCAGGTACAGCTACTCAAACTTACATAGATAATACATATGTACATTTCTGCCTAAAGTACTTTATACATAATCCTGCCATTATCTCAAAATCCCTGAACCGCTACCACAATGACAACACACTGATATAGGAACAAATCATTTGCGGAATTCAAAATGTTGGTGTGGATGGTCTCATAGAAGTAGGAAACAAGTAATTTGCGGACATATTCAGTAAGGTGCGAGATTTAGTCAACAAGAAATTTCCGAGATCTTGTCACCAATTTTGAATTACCGCGGATATGCTTGCTTCCGATACCCGCAGTATTCAATTGGGAAAAAAATTATTGAGAAAGAAAAATGTTAGTAGGGTCCAGGAAATTTTTTGCAGTCGAAATCTCACATCTAATTGAATATGCCTGATAAAATGTTGTACTCTATAATTCACAACAGTCCATGCTACATTCTTATATACATTTTGTACAGTGGAAGGATATCAGAGAACATGGAGTAAACCTACCCAAACACAGGGAGAACAAACAAACTCAACACAATGTCCTAGCTGGCCCTAACACTGCCAGACAGCAATGCTAACCACTGTGCCATTGTAATTGTATTAATTTATTGTGTGTGATAAAGTTCAGGTCACATGTGGCCTGATTTAAACCTAAATTGCTGTTGTGCGAATTCGCAAGGCGGCCGAATACTGATCAACTGCACATGCATACTGTTCGCAGTGCGCACGCGCTGGGCCAAACTGCGAAAAAATCCTGAGACTTTTTTGATCACTAGGCGTGTGCAAGTTGATTGACAGGAAGCCGGTGTTTGGGGGTGGTAACTGGCCATTTTCTGGGAGTGTCAGGATAAATGCAGGCGTGCCCGAGGGTTTTCAGGGATGGTGTGTGACGCCAGCTCCGGACCCGATCAGTCTGATTCTATCGCACTGTAGGAATAGGTCCTGGGCTACAAAGAATGAACAGACTGGAAAACTCATTCGATGGTGAGTGAGTTGCGAATGGATTTGCAGCTGACCGGCTTTCGCAGAGATTTTTGCAAAGCATACGCAGACTTGCATGGGGCGGGTTTTCACTCTGTCTGGGCGGCAACTATCTGATTGCAGACCTCTGCAAAGTCACAGATGCGCGATTAGGTCAGAATTACCCCCATGATCAGGAAGAGACATTGGGGGTAATTCAGACCTGATCGTAGATGTGCGTCATGCGGGGGGACCTTCAACACTCCGTGACCTGTGTCGTCTGGACTGCACCCCTTAAACAGAGTGTCGACGCCCACAAAATGTCTGCCCTCCTGTCTGTGTGTCTGCCCTCCCCCCCGCCAGGTCTTAGATTGCATTCTGAAGAGAACATAGTTTAGGACCTTGTACATGCGCGTACCGGCATACGTGCATGCGCAAAAATCGCTAAATATCGATTTTTGCACACTTGCAACAGGGTCTTAATTAGGCCCATCAAGTCAGACAACAAATCTGTGAGATTTCAAATAAAAGAACATAAGACCTGAAACACTGCTACAGCAGCCTTTGCTTTGTCACAGTTTCCCATAAGGTGTGCCAATGGCACATTGTCAAAATAAGAAACAACTTGTTATAAAAGTGAAGATACTGAAGGTTAAAAGGGCAGTTCTAGAGCTGTACACCTGTAACAAAAATGCAGAGTCAGCATATGATGGGTGTGAGGTGTCAAGAACTAAACTTTAATATAAATTTCTAAATTATAACAATGTAGTCAGCAATAGTACTATTGCTCAATTCTTATCTAAAATAGTAGATAAGGATTGTACATCTACTGTAAGGACGTTAGCAGGTACTGATATGAAAAGAGTAGTAAAATATTATGTAAAAATATTTCCATGTTAACTCCCTGTTTCACTGGTGCAAGGCGAAAGAATATTCTCACAACAAAGTACACCATCTCGCTTGCTGAAATTAAATTGTAGTATTTTTTATATACAGTATCTTTCAACTTCACATTCCAGAACACTCACATCACTAAGCTGCTATAACGAGTTCAGTTGTTTGATACAAGAGCTGACATTTCCTTCATAGTGGGACTGCCCCTACAATTTCACACTAGGATTCTGATTTACATCCTTTCCGTCGTCAGTTGCACTCTGGAGACTGGAAAGCGCAATCATGGACTTCACTAGTGGCTCTTGGACTTCACAAGCAAACATCAATTCACACACTGCTCAGCTCATGGGGTTGGGTATGATATGTTGACATGGTCATAATGCCAGCAATGGCATTTCAACGTTCATCATGTAGCCAATGATGAAATGTCAACATGTTAGAATGACAACATATCGTCCCTGGTTGCTCAGTGGTGACTTTCTCTTGGCATCTGCAGTGGCTCCAGCCAGTGGCGTAACTACCATAGGTGCAGGGGATGGAGCCCACCGCTCCCACTACACCAAGTCAGTCACACTGCAGCACTACAGTACTCCCTCTGCCTGTGTGCATAGTAGAGCGCTGTGAGCAGGAGGAGCTGCTGCAGTACAGGCACCCGCCGGAAGGTGTCGCAGTGACACTAGTGCTGGTGCAGCAGGCGGAGTGGGCATGGGCAGTCAGCACCATGTCACCGTCGCTGCCAGGTGTCTGGCTGCTGGACGCCATTTACTTTCTCACTAGGGACCAGCCGCGGAAGCAGCTCCTCCCCACAGTGGGTGGGCCCCAGGCTTTGACACGGAGCCAGTGCCCAGTTCAGCATCAGGTGTATGGCGACTTTCAAGGAGCTGTGGCTGCTCTACCTCACAAAAGATGAGCACCTGTATGTGTACACTACACACATGGGGGACCCTGGGGGGTCACACATGTATAAAAACTTGCATATACACATGGGGGATGGGGGCCACACTTGAACACAAACACACGCACACACACACACACACACACACACACACACACACACACACACACACACACACACACATACATATTTGGGGGCCAGTGCACCCCCATCCAACCAACCCTCACCTATCCCAGTGTCTCCCCCTTCTCCATCCAAGTGCCCTCCAACTTTCCAGTGTCTCTCACCCCTGCCAGACCAGTGTCTCCCTCCTACCCTCCCCATTCGGCTACTAAATCATTATTTCTTTATTAACAGTTTCTTTTATAGTGCAGCAAATTCCGTTGCGCTTTACAACTGGACACAATGATAAGACAAAACTGGATAATAACAAACAGTCAGAGGTAGGAAGGCCCTGCTCGCAAGCTTACAATTTATGGGGAAATAGGCATTGATACACAAGGATAGGTGCTATCTATTGCACAGTTGTCCATCAGATTGCAAAGGTCCTTGGTGGGCTGCATGATATCACAGCAATGATGAACCAGGGTTAGGAGGAAGGGAGAGTGAAGAAAGAGAAAATATGTGGAGGATATGTGCGGACTGTACAGTGGTGATATAATTAGATAGGAAAGCTTATGAAGGTAATGTTAGTGGTTCTGGAATTTTATAAGCTTGTCTGAAGAGGTGAGTTTTCAGGGAACGCTTGAATGTTTGGAGACTAGAGGAGAGTCTTATTGTACGTGGTAGGGCATTCCACAGAGTGGGTGCAGCCCGAAGAAAGTCCTGCAATCATGCATGGGAGCAAGTAATGAGTGTGGATGAGAGACGTAGATCTTGTTACGAGCAAAGAGGACAGGTTGGGAGATATTCTGAGATGAGAAAAGACATCTATGTTGGTGTAGTATGGTTAATAGCCTTGTGTGTAAGTAAAAGTATTTTATATTGAACACAGTAGAATACAGGTAACCAATGGAGGGACTGACATAGTGGGTCTGCAGACGATGAACGCCTAGCGAGGAAGATTAGCCTCTCTGCTGCATTCAGAATGTATTGTAATGGTGAGAGTCTCTTCTTGGTAAGACCAGTAAGACTATTGCAATAATCAATGCGGGAGATAATGAGAGCATGGATTAGGGTTTTAGCAGTGTCTTGTGTTGATCGTATCTTGGATATGTTTTTTAGCTGCATGCTACATGATTTTGAGACAGATTGAATGTGGGGAACAAAGGACAGTTCAGAGTCAAGGATGACACCTATGCAGCGAGCTTGTGATGTAGGGTTGATTGTAGAGTTCTCAACAGTGATAGAAATATCAGGTTGGTAACTGCTATTGGCCGGTGGAAATAAAATTAACTCTGTTTTGGAAATATTAAGTTTGAGGTGGCAAGATGACATCCAAGATGAAACAGCAGAGAGGCATTCAGTGACACGGCCCAATACAGATAGAGACAAATCAGGGGAAGACAGGTAGATTTGAGTATCATCTGCGTACAGATGATACTGAAATCCAAAAGAGCGGATTAGTTTACCAAGAGATGAGGTATAGATTGAGAAAAGCAGGGGACCTAAGACTGAGCCTTGTGGTACTCCAACTGAAAGAGGTAGCAAAGAGGAGGTGGATTCAGAGAAACGGACACTGAAAGAGTGATTAGATAGGTAGGATAGTAACCACGAGAGGGCTGTGTCCTGAAGACCTAGGGATTGCAGTGTTTGTATGAGAAGAGAGTGGTCAACAGTGTCAAAAGCAGCAGAGAGATCTAGAAGAATGAGAAGTGAGTAATGGCCTTTAGACTTCGCAGTGACTAGATCATTCACTACTTTAGTCAGTGCTGTCTCTGTGGAGTGTTGGGATAGAAAACCTGATTGATGTGGGTCCAATAAGTTGTATGAGTTAAGAAAGTGTTTGAGGCGAGTGTAGGCAAGTTTCTCAAGTAGCTTGGAGTGGCAAGGGAGCTGAGAGATGGGACAGTAGTTTGAAAGAGAGTTAGGGTCAGAATTGTTTTTTTTTTTTTTTTCAGAACGGGAGTAATCACTGCATGCTTAAATAGTAAAGGGAAGATGACAGTAGAGAGAGAGATTACAGATGTTAGTTAAGGTTGGGATGAGCACAGGATACAGAGCTTTACTTATTTGTTAGGGTACAGAATCAAGAGGAAAGGTAGTAGAGTAGCAGGATGTGAACAGTGTTGATACCTCCGAAGAGTGTTGATACTTCATCTTCATTTGTGGGATCAAATTAAGAGAAAGTACCAGAGGGTCCAGGTAGGGAATTGAGTAGGTCACTGGTTGAGGAAGAGCATGCCATTTTATCTTGGATCTTATCAATCTTGTCCATGAAGTAGGAAGCTAGATCTTGATAGTGGCTGTTAGGTTGGGTATAGGAGGGTTGAGAAGTGATTTAATGTATCGAAAAGTCGTTTGGGGTTAGAGTTTGGAAATATGTTTGTTTGGCAGTGTCCAGGGCATTAGGATAAGAGTGGTAGACAGTCTTATATGTGAGGAAGTCACTTGGAATACGAGATTTACGCCACTGGCGTCCAACTTTATGTGATCATTTTTGCAGGTGTCTTGTTACTTTAGAGTGCCACGGTTGACATCTAGGCCTACGTGGAGAGTGATGTTTAGCTGGAGCCACTTCATCAAGGGCTATCTCTAGAGTCTGGTTCAGGTGTGATACAGCCATCTCAGGAGAAGTGAATGCAGAAATAGGTGAAAGCAGTTGTTGCAGTGAGGTGGAAAGTTCGTGAAGATTAATTGCATTAATATTTCTGTGGGTTTGAGGAGGATTGGAGGACTTCAGTGACACTGAGTTTGAAGTGTTGGAGGAGAGCATGCAGGTGATACGGTTGTGATCTGAGAGAGGGAAAGGGGTGTTAGTGAATTCAGAAACTGAGCATAGTTTGGTGAATACTATATCAAGGCAGTGGCCCTCCTGATGAGTAGAGGAGTCAGTTCACTGTGAGAGGCCGAGAGAGGAGGTTAGAGAGAGTAATTTGGAGGCATGAGCAGCAGATTTTGGACTATCAATAGCAATATTGAAATCTCCCATGATAATAGGATAGGAAGTGAGGGAGCCAGGCAGAAAATTCTTCTGGAAATTGTTTGGGTTGCCCAGGTGGGTGATAGATGGCTGTGACACGCAGAGAGAAAGGAGTGTAATTTCTGATAGAATGTACTTCCAATTATTTAAACGTGAGTGTTGTAGAACTGTGTGAGTGTTAATAAGAAGTGAGTGGAGAACTGAGGCGGCAATGTGTACAGAGGGGTGGGTTGCAGGGAGAGTGTATGATGTATTTGCTTTGAAGAGAATACCATGGAGTGCAATGAAGTACAACAATTTGAGGTGCATGGTGTGTTTGAGAAAGTATTTAGGCTAGAGCATGAATGTATATGCAAGTTTTTAAGGTAAACATTCAAATACTTGATTACTGGTGTTATTCATTTACAAACACTTAAGGCTAAATGTAATAGGGTGCAATTTCGGAAAACGTGCAATTTTTACAGCAAATTTGCATGTTTTCCGAAAATTGCAAATGTAATAGGATGTGATTTTGGTCAAATTCACATTTTTCAAATCGCAAGTGTCAAAAATCGCAAGTGTCAAAATCGCATCCAGATGTTTTCCCATTAAAAACACTGAAATATTGCAAATGTAATAGGATGCGATTTTGACACAGAAAACCTTACCAAAAATCACCAGAATAAAAGACCAGGTTTACACTGGCGATTTTTGGTTAAGCATGCACAGAACAGTGATATGCTTCTGCCTTTTAAAGTGTTTAAATAGTTATTAAAAAAAAAAAAAAATCGTGCAGATCCCCCACAAAAGCATAACCAGCGCCGGGCTCTTTGAGCTACTGTAGTACTGGTTGCAAAAATACAGTAAAAAAATTTGGATAGGGATTTCCTGTATTTAAACAACCAGCACCGAGCTCTTGGACCGGTCCTGGTTCCAAAAATATGAGGGACAAAAAAAGTAGGGGTCCCTCATATTTTTGGAACCAGCACTGGGCTCCACTGGCCAGGAGGTGATGCCGCAGCCGGAGGACACTTTTATACAGGTCCCTGTGGCCAAAGCATCACCCCGCCAACTAGTCACCCCTGCCCGGGGTTCCCCCCAGGGGAAGTGGGGACCCGTGCAATAAAGGGGTCCCCCCCTCTGGGCACCCAAGGGCCAGGGATGAAGCCCAGGGCTATGGACTATGAAGTCGCCACCCGCATCCCAGAGGTGGCGGCCACCTCTGGGATGCGGGGTGGCGACTTCATAGTCCATGAAGTGTAAAAAAAGAATAAAGTATTGTCTTTTGCTGTGGAACTACAGGACCCAGCAATCCTCCCCTGCAGGCTGGTACTTGGAGAACCACAAGTACCAGCATGCGGTGCATTAAAGGGCCCACTGGTACCTGTAGTTCTAAAAAAAAAAATATTACAATAAACACACAGACACCGTGACAGTAAAACTTTAATAAAACATACTTGCACACTCACATACATACACACACTTACACATACTTACCTACATCCAACGTAGACATACACGTCCACTTGTCCCGTAGTATCCACGATCGCTGTAAAGAAAAATAAAATACTCACCTACCCCTGTGTCTATTTCTCTTCTTATTTATTACCAGTTATTTATATAGCGCACACATGTTCCGCAGTGCTTTACAGTGAATATTTGCTCATTAACATCAGTCCCTGCCCCAGTGGAGCTTACAATCTATATATTTCATTTTTACCCCATTTGGGGTAATTTACCCCTGTTCCCTGACCACTGCATTAAGGGTTAAAGAGGGGAGCCATGAATTTAAACAAACAAATGCTGGGGGGGGGGGGGGGGGGGGGATACCATCAAAGAAACACAAAAAAACAACTGACATAGATCAGTTTATTACAAGTTCCCTAAGAATGCAGTAATATTAACTAAGCCCAGTAATGTATCAGTGTCTGTTGGGAGCAGTAGTTCAAATTTCATAAGCAAATATAATTTGAAAAGCAGGGTAGTAGCTGAATCATGTATTTGTATTGTGCAAAAGTTTTATATATACAGTACACATATATATATATATATATATATATATATATATACACACACATATATATAAATATACACTGCTCAAAAAAATAAAGGGAACACTTAAAGAACACACTGTAACTCCAAGTCAATCACACTTCTGTGAAATCAAACTGTCCACTTAGGAAGCAACACTGATTGACAATCAATTTCACATGCTGTTGTGCAAATGGAATAGACAACAGGTGGAAATTATAGGCAATTAGCAAGACACCCCCAATAAAGGAGTTGTTCTGCAGGTGGTGACCACAGACCACTTCTCAGCTCCTATGCTTTCTGGCTGATGTTTTGGTCACTTTTGAAAGCTGGCGGTGCTTTCACTCTAGTGGTAGCATAAGACGGAGTCTACAACCCACACAAGTGGCTCAGGTAGTGCAGCTCATCCAGGATGGCACATCAATGCGAGCTGTGGCAAGAAGGTCTGCTGTGTCTGTCAGCAGAGCATGGAGGCACTACCAGGAGACAGGCCAGTACATCAGGAGACGTGGAGGAAGCCGTAGGAGGGCAACAACCCAGCAGCAGGACCGCTATCTCCGCCTTTGTGCAAGGAGGAACAGGAGGAGCACTGCCAGAGCCCTGCAAAATGACCTCCAGCAAGCCACAAATGTGCATGTGTCTACTCAAACGATCAGAAACAGACTCCATGAGGGTGGTATGAGGGCCCGACGTCCACAGGTGGGGGTTGTGCTTACAGCCCAACACCGTTTGGCATTTGCCAGAGAGCACCAAGATTGGCAAATTCGCCACTGGCGCCCTGTGCTCTTCACAGATGAAAGCAGGTTTTCACTGAGCACATGTGACAGATGTGACAGAGTCTGGAGACACCAAGGAGAACGTTCTGCTGCCTGCAACATCCTCCAGCATGACCAGTTTGGCAGTGGGTCAGTAATGGTGTGGGGTGGCATTTCTTTGGGGGGCCGCACAGTCCTCCATGTGCTCGCCAGAGGTAGCCTGACTGCCATTAGGTACCGAGATGAGATCCTCAGACCCCTTGTGAGACCATATGCTGGTGCGGTTGGCCCTGGGTTCCTCCTAATGCAAGACAGCTAGACCTCATGTGGCTGGAGTGTGTCAGTAGTTCCTGCAAGACGAAGGCATTGATGCTATGGACTGGCCCGCCTGTTCCCCAGACCTGAATCCAATTGAGCACATCTGGGACATCATGTCTCGCTCCATCCACCAGCGCCATGTTGCACCACAGACTTCCAGGAGTTGTCGGATGCTTTAGTCCAGGTCTGGGAGGAGATCCCTCAGGAGACCATCCGCCACCTCATCAGGAGTATGCCTAGGCGTTGTAGGGAGGTCATACAGGCACGTGGAGGCCACACCAGGGACGTGCAGTCAGGGGAGGCAGGGGAGGCAGTGCCTCCCCTGTCATTAATGAGTAAAATAATACAAAGAAGATACTTATGACACATAAGTATCTTCTTTATTATTTTACTCATGATTAAATCAGTTTGGGAGGCACCGATCGTGGTGCCTCCCGTACCGACTGATAAAAGATATGGGAGCGGGGGGCGGGTGCGGGTGGGGCCTAACAATGGGCAGGAAAAGCCCATTGAAATTGTATGGGAAAGCGGCACCATTAGAGGTGCCGCTTTCCTACAGGGACGTGCTTTCAACCTATGAAAGCACGTCCCCTGTCAGTGAGGCCACAGTGATTGGCCAGCGGATCCGTCACTGGATCCGCTGTCAATCACTGTGTGGGCCTCGGTGGCGGCGGAGGTGCGGGCGGCGGAGGTGCGGGATGCGGCGGGCCGGGCGGCGGAGGTGCTGGCGGCGGTGATGCGGACGACGGTAGCGGCGGCGGGACGCGGCATTACCTACAGTTCAGCAGAGTTTGGCAGCGGAAGCGGTACCCATTTCAAAAATGGCACCTCAGCGTCATTTTTGAAATTCAAGATGGCCGCCGCGAGCCAATCATGGCTCGCCGCGTCATCGCCCCGCCCCCTCCGCTGACTTATATAAGTCAGCGCGAGGCAGCGGCTGTCAGTCCGACGGCGGAGGAGGAGCTGAGAAGAGCTCCTGAAGACCGAAGACGCCGGAAGTCCTGGATGGGCGGCGGCTATGCAAAAGAGCTTAGCAGCCGCCGCCCACCAGGTGAAGATGCTGGAAGTCCTGGATGGGCGGCGGCTATGCAAAAGAGCTTAGCAGCCGCCGCCCACCAGGTGAAGATGCTGGAAGTCCTGGGAAGGCGGCGGCCATGCAAAAGAGCTTACAGGCCGCCGCCTCCCAGGTGAAGACGCCGGAGGAAGACGCCAGAAGCCCTGGGGAGGTGGCGCCCCCCCAGGTGAAGACGCCAGAAGCCCTGGGAAAGGCGGCGGCCACGCAAAAGAGCTTAAAGGCCGCCGCCCCCCAGGTGAAGACCCTGTTTAATAAAGTTTTTTTTAAAGTATGTGTTGTGTTTTATTTTTAATATTTTCTTTACAGGTGGACTACGGGTGCCAGTGGGCCCTTTATGTCCGGGCATGCTGGCACTTGTGGTTCTCCAAGTGCCAGCATGCTGGGGCAGGCTTGCTGGGACCTGTAGGTCACCTGTAAAGAACAATATTACTATTCTTTACAGGTGGACTGCAGGTGCCAGCAGGCCATTTATGTCCGGGCATGCTGGCACTTGTGGTTCTCCAAGTGCCAGCATGCTGGGGCAGGCTTGCTGGGACCTGTAGGCCACCTGTAAAGAACAGAGCATACAATGAACCCCGCACCCACCGCCACCAGGGGTGCGGGGCATAGCACTGGGCTATCAGCCCAGTGCTGGTTATTGCTCGGGAGGGGGGACCCCATTTTCATTTTTTGGGGGCCCCACTTTCCGAGGAATGCCAACACTGGGCTGACTGGCTGGGGGGTGTATAATGGCATGGAAGGGGGACCCCACACTGAGTGTCTCCCCTGCTATGGCATTACCCCCCCAGCTGGTTCTGCCTGGTGCTGGTTTTAGGGGGGGGGGGGGGGGGCTGCATTTTTTTTGTGTGCGGGGGGGGGGGGGGTTAGTTGCAGTGCCTCCCCAGCCCCTGACCTCACCGCACGTCACTGGGCCACACACACTACTGAGCCTCATTTTGACTTGTTTTAAGGACATTACATCAAAGTTGGATCAGCCTGTAGTGTGTTTTTCCACTTTAATTTTGAGTGTGACTCCAAATCCAGACCTCCATGGGTTAATAAATGTAATTTCCATTGATAATTTTTGTGTGATTTTGTTGTCAGCACATTCAACTATGTAAAGAACAAAGTATTTAATAAGAATATTTCATTCATTCAGATCTAGGATGTGTTATTTTAGTGTTCCCTTTATTTTTTTGAGCAGTGTATATATATATATATATATATATGTATATATTTTAACATAGGGAGTTACGTATTCACATTACGTGTGCGTGCGTGTGTGTGTGTGTGTGTGTGTGTGTGTGTGTGTGTGTGTATATATATATATATATATATGTATGTATATATGTATGTATATATATATATACACTTATATATATATAAAATGTATTTATACAGATATATACTGTATATGGCTATAGACAGTGCATCCGGAAAGTATTCACAGCACTTCAGTTTTTCCACATTTTGTTATGTTACAGCTTTATTCCAAAATGGAATAAATTAATTTTTCTTCTCAAAATTCTGCACACAATACCCCATAATGACAACGTGAAAACATTTTTTTTTAGATTTTTGCAAATTTATTAAAAATAAAAAACTAAGAAATCACATGTACATAAGTATTCACAGCCTTTGCTCAATACTTTGTTGCTGCACCTTTGGCAGCAATTACAGCAGTGTTTTTCAACCACTGTGCCATGGCACACTAGTGTGCCCTGAGCAGTCTCCAGGTGTGCCGCCATAGAAGCACAGCCAGGCCTGTCAGTGTTTTGCCGCTACTGAGGCCCTGGAACGATCAATACTGGTGGGTTTAGTGGTTGCAGAGCCAGTTCTAATTTTGGGCTCGGGCAGTGTTGGGCTCTTCTGGCTTTCTCAGATTTGGCTCAGGCGTTACCTATGGAGAAGCTGCGACATGACATCCTAGGACACGCAACTGCACCATGCATCACCATTATATTTGAGTGTGCCTTGGCAATATTTAAATCTTGTTCAGTGTGCCGCAAGTTGTAAAAGGATGAAAATCTCTGAATTACAGCCTCCAGTCTATTTGAATATGATGTCACAAGCTTGGCACACCTATCTTTGGGCAGTTTTGTCCATTCCTCTTTGCAGCACCTCTCAAGCTCCATCAGGTTGGATGGAAGCATTGGTGCACAGCCATTTTCAGATCTCTCCAGAGATGTTCAATCGGATTCAAGTCTGGGCTCAGGCTGTGCCACTCAAAGACATTCACAGAGTTGTCCTGAAGCCACTCCTTTGATACCTTGGCTGTGTGCTTAGGGTCGTTGTTCTGCTGAAAGATGAACCGTTGCCCCAGTCTGAGGTCAAGAGCGCTCTGGAGCAGGTTTTCATCCAGGATGTCCCTGTACATTGCTGCATTCAGCTTTCCTTCTATCCTGACTAGTCTCCCAGTTCCTGCCACTGGAAAACATCCCCACAGCATGATGCTGCCATCACCTTGTTTCACTGTATGGTGATGAGCGGCGCCTGGTTTCCTCCAAACATGACGCCTGGCATTCATGTCAAACAGTTCAATCTTTGTCTCATCACACCGAAGAATTTTGTTTCTCATGGTCTGAGAGTCCTTCAAGTGCATTTTGGCAAACTCCAGGCGGGCTGCCATGTGCTTTTTACTAAGTAGTGGCTTCCGTCTGGCCACTCTACCATACAGGCCTGATTGGTGGATTGCTGCAGAGGTGGTTGTCCTTCTGGAAGGTTCTCCTCTTTCCACAAAGGAATGCTGTAGCTCTGACAGAGTGACCATCGGGTTCTTGGTCACCTCCCTGACTAGGGCCTTTCTACCCTGATCGCTCAGTTTAGACGGCCGGCCAGCTCTAGGAAGAGTCCTGGTGGTTCCGAACTTCTTCCATTTATGGGTGATGGAGGCCACTGTGCTCATTGGGACCTTCAAAGAAGCAGATATTTTTCTGTACCCTTCCCCAGATTTGTGCCTTGAGACAATCCTGCCTCGGAGGTCTACAAACAATTCCTTTGACTTCATGCTTAGTTTGTTCTCAGACATGCACTGTCAAGTGTGGGACCTTATATAGACAGGTGTGTGCCTTTCCAAATTATGTCCAATCAGTGGTGTCATGAGGGAGGTGCGGGGAGTGCAGCCCGCACCCAGGTGTCACCCTTTAATGGGGTGATACCAAAAAGCGCTGCACCCTCGCACCCCCATCCCATCCGCAGCGGCAGCATTCACACTCCCTCCCGGCACCAAGCCCCCTCACCCCCGCCGACTTCGGACGCAATGAGGGGCGGAGCTTGATTGCCGGCCTCGCACCGCAGGCACCGTGGCTTCACTAAGCAGAGCTGATACTAGTGCACTGCGGCGGCAGCAGCAACAGATCCCTGCCCCTGTCCCCCAGCACATTGGGAGCTGCTTTTCTGTTGGAAGGGGGAGTGAGGTGGGAAGTGACCTGGCACGGAAAGATTGAGTTTGGGAGCTAGGAGGAGTAGGCTGACGCTGGAGAATGAGTGCATGGGCTCATGGTGAGTGACTCGATTATAAGCAGGGGGGGGGGGAGAGACTGTGTGTGCACATACAGTATATACTTCAATTTCAATTGCTGGTTATTTACATTGGTATACACAGGTGCAAATTTCCAGTGCTGAATGTCTAGTAAAACAGTACTTCAGAATGAGAGCTGGGATTTTGCCTGAACTATTTTTGTTTTATTTGGTGCTTAGTATTAATAGGTCCCATATGTGACTTTTTTTAACATATTTATACCAGACTTGCCTACCCTCCTGCATTTAGTGGGACGCTCCCGTTTTTTACTTTAGCCTCCCGCTGCCCTGGAAGCCATGCTAGTCCTCCCGTTTTTGCCCCGTCTCTCTGTGAGAAAAAAAGGCCATAAAGTACCAGTGTATTTTGTAATTTGTTAAAAGTAACAAATGCTACGCCGCCAATCATAGCCTCCTCCACACCGCCGCTGCTGATAAGGTAATCTTACACTGCTGCCTTTCTCTCTCCCTTCTGTATATCGTTGCTGTCCCTCTCTCTGTCGCTCTCCCTGTCCCTATGTCCCTGCTGTCGCTCTCCCTGTCCCTATGACCCTACTGGCGCTCTTCCTGTCCCTATGTCCCTGCTGTCGCTCTCCCTGTCCCTGCTATCGCTCTCCCTGTCCCTATGTCCCTACTGGCGCTCTCCCAGTCCCTATGTCCCTGCTGTCGCTCTACCTGTTCCTATGTCCCTGCTGTCGCTATCCCTGTCCCTAAGTCCCTGCTGTCGCTCTCCCTGTCCAAAGGTTCCTCTCACGCTCCCTGTCCCTATGTCCCTGCTGTCACTCTCCCTGTCCCTATGTCACTCTCCCTGTCCCTGAATTGCGGCCTCATACTGTGTGGCATAATGTGAATTTTGGCTCATTCCGTGTGGCATAATGTAAATATTGGCTCATTCCATGTGGTACAATGTGAATTTGGCTCATTCCGTGTGAATTTTGATTCATACTGTGTGGAAAAATTAGAATTTCGTCTCATACTGTGTGGCATAATGTGACTTTTGTCTCATTCCGTGTGAATTTTGGCTCATTCCATGTGGCATAATGTGAATTTTGGCTCATTCCATGTGGCATAATGTGAATTTTGGCTCATTCCATGTGGCATAATGTGAATTTTGGCTCATTCTGTGTGAATTTTGACTTATTCCATGTGGCGTAATGTGAATTTTGGCTCATTTCGTGTGCTATTGGCTGCCAGTGATGCAATCGCAATACAATTGTGATCGCAACGATGATTCAGGGTAACACGCCGCCATGTTTCCAATCGCAGCGTCCGCATGTGATGTCACACGGCCGCCCTGAACTCATCTCCATTTATGACGGCATTCCCCCGCAATGCTGAGTTGATAACCCCACAATGCCGCATACCCACCCCATGAACTCCTCTGCCTGTCAAATCAGGCAGAGGTGTTCGCATAAGCTGGATGAGATTGCATCTTACTTTGTGAGCACGCGCCGTATGGTTCATAGGGGGGTGACACCATGAGTTACCACACCGGGTGACACCAACCCTATTGACGCCTCTGTGTCCAATCAACTGAATTTACCACAGGTGGACTCCAATTAAGCTGTAGGAACATCTCAAGGATGATCAGTGGAAACAGGATGCACCTGAGCTCAATTTTGAGCTTCATGGCAAAGGCTGTGAATACTTATGTACATGTGATTTATTATTTTATTATTTTGAATACATTTGCAAAAATCTCCCCAAAAATTTTTTCACGTTGTCCTTACGGAGCTTTGTGTGTAGAATTTTGAGGGAAAAAATGAATTTATTCTATTTTGGAATAAGGCTGTAACATAACAAACTGTGGAAAAAGTGAAGCGCTGTGAACACTTTCTGGATGCACTGTAAATGCTGTGTATATGTATATATATATATATTATAGTTTCAAATTGCCCGTAACTCTCTGTGGCGTGTAAGTATGCCGCTATGGTGCCCTCCTTAAGGGTCACTGTTCTATCTATACATAAAAGGAATTGTGCAGCATTCACGTGTCTTTGCTATAGTCACCAAGATTTATTCAGCAAATCCAATGCACCTAATTAGATTGAGCCTTTAGGGCCAGATAAAATTACACGTGGTAATTTACCACGCTGGTACAGCCCCTTCTCCTCATGCGGTAAATACTGTGCAATAAGCCATAAATTCCCTGAGCTATGGGTTAACACCTTTCGCGGCCCCCGCAATCAAGGCAGTTAATGCTGATTTCTGTTCAAGGCTCCTAGGGTTCTAACCAGGGCCGGACTGGGACCAAAAATAGGCCCTGGCATTTTTGAAGCACACAGGCCCACTTCGGTGTCAGCATCTGACTCCTCCCCTTGCTATTCCCGACTCCTCCTACTTCTTAGTCTATGCTCTTACAAATATAAATTAATATTATAACAACATACAAGTGTACATCATTCTGTATTAAAATACACACAACCATTGGTTGAAGTGGAAATGTTGAAGTGGGTGGTATGGAAAAATAAAGGTTGTAACTAAGCGCGCGCGCTCCAGAAAAGGGGCATGGACATAGGTGTGCGCAGGGGGGGTGCCTGGTGCGCACAGGCACCCCCTAATGTCCGGCACCCCGATCGCCAAGCAGGCTGATTACTGTCCCCTCTGCGTTGCACCCTGTCAGGACTGCATTACTGACCGGACGCCTGGGTTAATCAAGGGTGCCACTGCCACCGGCTTTCAAACTCCCAACTCCATCTCAGTGTACAAAAACAGCGTGATGTGATGTGATTACGTCATGTTGCTCACACGTCCACCCGTCACACCCGCCTCACGCCCACCTCTCTCCTTCTATTCTATGCCAACGCCAGCCACTGATGAGGAGCAGCATGCAGCCAGCATTTCTCTTAGGTAGACAAATTCAATACTGGCAGACGGTTGGCAGCAGCATTGACACGTCACTCGTTTTTCCAGCAGCAGCACTACTAGTCTGCGACTGTCAGTGAGTTACTGACTTGTAAGTAAGCTGCTGGAGCTTGCAGGGGAAAGAGAGGGGGAGCCAGACCAGGCTGAGAAGGAACACTGTAATTGCAGTGAGTGCCATCAGGGGTGTTTGTTTGGTGCACACCACAACATCTGACAATGCATCTGTATTATTAGGATTGGTACAAGGGTGGATATTTTATATTGCGTTGACCATCAATAGATGGTGCTAGACACGCCCAAAATGCTGGGGTTCTAGACACACCCCTCCAATGGTGCACCCCTTAATAAAATGTGCTGCGCACGCCTATGGGCATGGACACGCACGCACCCCATTCACTAGAATGAGAGCGTCTGTGTGCACTCCCAGCAGGGCTAAGCAGCGAGCAATCAGACAGAGTGCCCCACAGAGGTACCCTTCGGCGCGCGCGTCAAAAATATTGGTGTGGCCAATTAAAATGGGACGTGATACACAGACATATGCCCCCAATAGTGCAGTGCCAGATCCACAATTGCCCCCACAGTGCCAGGTATACAAATGCCCCACAGTGCCAGGTATACAAATGCCCCCACAGTGCCAGATCCACAATTGCCCCCACAGTGCCAGCCAATTGCCCCCACAGTGCCAGGTATACAAATGCCCCCACAGTGCCAGGTAAACAATTGCCCCCACAGTGCCAGGTATACAAATGCCCCCACAGTGCCAGCCAATTGCCCCCAAAGTGCCAGGTATACAAATGCCCCCACAGTGCCATCCAATTGCCCCCACAGTGCCAGGTATACAAATGCCCCCACAGTGCCAGGTAAACAATTGCCCCCACAGTGCCAGGTATACAAATGCCCCCACAGTGCCAGGTATACAAATGCCCCCACAGTGCCAGCCAATTGCCCCCACAGTGCCAGGTATACAATTGCCCCCACAGTGCCAGGTAAACAATTGCCCCCACAGTGCCAGGTATACAAATGCCCCCACAGTGCCAGCCAATTGCCCCCACAGTGCCAGGTATACAAATGCCCCCACAGTGCCAGCCAATTGCCCCCACAGTGCCAGGTATACAAATGCCCCCACAGTGCCAGGTAAACAATTGCCCCCACAGTGCCAGCCAGCTGCAGCTGCTTACCACTGCTGCTGCGGCTCCTCCAGCTCCTCCGGCTGGGATGTGAGTGTGACTGAGGGCTGCAGTGTCATGAGCTGAGAGCGCGCCAGCGCGGCTATGTCTGGCGGCGTGCAGTGGACTTCAAACCAGCCGCCGGTTCGTGAGCCAATCAGAGCTCGCGGACCGGCAGTGGCGGCTCCTGATTGGCTGCCGGTCCGCGAGCTCTGATTGGCTCACGAACCGGCGGCTGGTTTGAAGTCCACTATACGCTGCTAGACATAGCGGCGCTGGCGCGCTCTCCTCCCCTGACAGACGAGACACGCTGCCGCCGGACTGAGCGGCAGCGTGTCTCAGTGAGCGCTGGACCGGCCCACGTGGCCATCGGCCCTTCTGGCATTTGCCAGAAGTGCCAGATGGCCAGTCCGGCCCTGGTTCTAACAGATATCCGCGTTAACTGCAACTGTGGCTCATTGAATTCGGCCCTTTTTGGTAATTTACCACCTGGGGAAAAGGGTGGCAGCCTCAGGCTTTAACATCAGGGGCTATTCCCTTACATCCCCTTTTCCTCATATGGGAAATTACCCAGTACTGCACATTAACCCATAGAATCTGGAATAAATTCCTGGAGCTATGGGTTAACACCTATTGCTGCTATCAGAGCAGGTAGGGCAGAGCAGATTTCTGTTCAAGGCTGCTAGTTCTCGAACAGATATCCGTGTTAACTGCAACTGCAATTGAATTCTGCCCTTCATGGGGAATATTTACTAAGCTCCCGATTTTGACCGATTTGGTGTTTTTTCTTCAAAGTGTCATCTCGGGAATTTACTATGCACAAATCTCGGCAGTGATGAGAGCATTCGTATTTTTATTACGGCTGTGTAGTAAAAATACGAATGAATACACCATCGGTCAAACGCGGCTGTTTAGATATAGAACTCGGTCATTTACTAAGCATTCGTATTTGAAATCTCTACCGTGAAAATGGAATTGCGGCCGCAAAAAATTACTAATCGTACAAAAAGCCTAAAAAAAAGTAGACCTGCTTTTGAGAAGCGTGTTTACACGTGTTGTCAATTCTACATTAGTCACACCTGACTTTTTGGACCTTTAAAAGGGGCCCCAACACATTTTTCACCACTCTCAATCTGAAATGGCTGCTACTGTGTGTAGTACTGCTGTCTTGTTTGCTGGGGGATACCTGACACTGCTCCATGAGGCTACAATAAACCCAGGCCAGGAAAATCAACAGGGTAAGCAGGTTGTACATGTTCCGCATAGGCTGGCCATGGCTTGTTTTTTTAGTGGGCGTTTAAACGATAACAAAATTGCAGATGACCATGTTATACAGATGCTCACACTAAATGTAAATAATATTTTCCCTCTGTATGACCTTGTCAAACTGAACCTAGACCCTGAGACAGTACGCTCTCGCTCTGTCTCAGGCCTGCACAAACTCCTGCCTGTGTTGCACTTTATGGCTACTGGCAGCTTCCAGCCTGTGACTGGCGATGTAATTAGTATCTCACAGGCCACCTTTTAAAAATATTTAATTCAGGTGAGTTAAAACATACATACACGTCTATGTCTAAGTGGTGCTTCTGTAATGTAATAGAAAACAGTATTGTATTGATTACAGGTCATGACACTCACCTTTAATTTTGGAATGTCCACTCAGGTTTTGGATGTCTTGGATGGCTACATAGATGCCTCTCTCTGCTTCCCTACCCAGGAGTCGCAGTGGCATGCAGTCAGGGTAGCTTTATCTGATCTTGCGGCCATGGACAATGTGCTGGGTGACATAGATTAGACACATGTTGAGCTGAGGACACCTAGGGGCAGGCAATATATTTCTAACAATCCACATCTGGCCCAAGACACTAATGTGCATGTGGTTTGTGGAGCTAATTAAACAATACACATATTGCGTGTTCACAATTTATTAATTTTAACACACAAATTTTTGTGACAAATCAAAAAGAAAAAACATTGTAATGGTCAACATATTCTGACCAATCATTATTATTATTAATTTTTTGTGTGTGCTGGGTGCCGAGGATTGTGCTGGCTCGTTGGTGCGGGTTCGACTTGAGCGTCGGACTGGGGAATGAACTGGGGTGTGGCTTGGTGTCGTTGTCCCAGAACTAGATGTGGCATGGTGTGATGCCAACACACTAAGGCTTTTACTTAGATTGTTCAAGCTTGCTGTGAGCTGAGTTTTAGCGGCAGTGTTGTTAGCTATCATGCGTGATAGGTTGTCGTTGATCATTTGGTTGTGTTGTATGATCTGGATAAGTGATTGTTGCTGCCGCTGCTGATCATCCAAGATGCGTTGTAGGTTTGTTTGCATTTGGCTGTTGTCTGCCCTCATCTGCTCCATGGAGTTAGCGATTCTGCCCACCTGCACTATAAGTCTGCCTGAGTTGCGACTCAGTCTAGGCAAATGATGGGGCAGACTTGACAGGTATTGGCTGTGGGTGGTGAGGCACGCGTAGTGTTGCGCCTGTTGTGCCGACCAACGGCTCCAAAACTCAGGGCCCATTTGTGTGTCAACTTGTGTTGTGCTCAATTGGGGGCTGTGGGATGTTTGGGGTGGTTGGGGTATGTCCTGCGGCATGGTTGGCTGAGTCGGATCGATGGGCTGCAGGTGGAGTGTGAAGGTCTCCTGGTCACGTTCCTGCTGGTCATCCTCGGTGATGATGGCTGGGTCTGTATGGGGTTGAAGACAGCCACTATTTAGTAAATATGTAGCATTGGTCTTACTATAGCTTTACGTCAACATGCATTACTTCTTAATATTAATGTTGTAATTGCTAAATAGATTGTGGCATAAACTTAACTATGTTGCTCACCTTTTTTTATAAATATGTGGCTTCTAACGTTCACTACTCAGTTGTTTAAATTTTTTGGGAATAGTAGGATTCTGAGCCATAATTACTGTTTAAACACGAAGAACTCTAACAAATACAAAGTACTACATTTACATATTGGGTATGAAGCTTCATTTGGAACAACACACACAATACAATAAATGTGTTGACCAATACACTCATACATTGTTCAAGGCAGTCAGTGGTCTGGCAAAAACGTAAACAAATATAGTGGCCTAAAATGTACACATTAACAATGGATGAAAAAGTATTAAGGTGCCCTATGTTTAGAAGTGGTGTTGTTGGCCATGCAAAACAATTGGATGAGACTTAACATTTATGTTGTTTTTTTACTCCAAAAATGATGTGACAAAAATGTGTTGATATGGCCAACATCACATCTGACAATTATCCATCTAAAAATACCTTAACACCATCTGCTTGTTGTTGTTGATTATTGCAAGGATGGCTGGTCATTAGTGTATTTTTATTTTCTATGTACTAACAGTGGGGCAGATGTATAAACCTGGAGATGGCATAAGGAAGTGAAAAACCAGTGATATGTGCAAGGTGATAAAGGCACAAGGCAAACAGATCCAATATGTACATTAACAGTTGTGTTTATTTTGTACTGCTGCCTTTATCACCTTGCACATATCAGTGTTTTTTCACTTCCTTATGCCTTCTCCAGGTTAATAAATCTACACCACTGTTTGTTTACTTATTTACACGTAATTGTTATGTTTACTCACCAGACAACTGGGGGGATCGTGGATCCTCACTTTGGGGGCTGGCCAAAAGAGCTAGTGGTGGCACGGCCGACACTGCGGAGATGCGCCGTTGGGGTGGTTATGCTGGTGCTGGAGCTGGAGCCTCAAGACGGCGTCTCTTGGGTGGCCTCGTTGCCACAGTAACCGAGCCCTGTGATGGGCGCCTTAGTGTAGGTGGATTTGCCGAAGAAGAACCTATGTGACAAGATAATCATTAACATTTTGTGTTTCTATGTGTTTGCAGAATATGTGTTTACAGTTAAATCTTACCGCCATTGCCACCATCTGCATCTCTTGGCAGTGTTGGCTGTGGCCTGGCTGTGCTGCTTCTCTGGTGTACTGTAGAAATATGAAGAATGTCCTTATGAACATACTATTTTGGTGATATGTTTATGCAAATTCCTTATTGTGATGTAAACATATGTGGTACCTGATGAGAATTAAACTAAACGATGCTTATGCTTTTCTGCCTGACTTCATTGGGTGTGTATTCTTTAAATTAGCAAAAATTACGCAAAAAAAAACATACACAAAGGCGTATAATGCCAACAATTATACTACTTAAAACCAAAACGTCGTAGCTTGACACAACCACAATATTGCACGCTAAGGTCCCAATTTTTGATAATAATAATAAAACACTAGACAAAAATATCTGCAAAAAATTGGAAACATCACAACCAAATATGCATTCAAAAACACATCAAGCACACAAAGGGCAACCCAGAACAACACACAATAAACATAAATGCTATGAAATGTATTTACAAAAAACCTTTGTAAAAAAAAAAAAACTTCTTGAAAACACACCTACAAACATTTAATTTTGACATAAAACACCAGAAAAACTCCAAGGCAACCAGAAAATTAAAAAAAAAATTTAATAACAAAAAAACATAATTGAGAATAACAGTACATCAGGCCTGGCCAACCTGTGGCTCTCCAGATGTAGTGAAACTACACATCCCAGCATGCCCTGCCACCATTTTAGCATTCCCCAATAGCAAAACTGTGGCAAGGCATGATGGGACTTGTAGTTTTACAACAGCTGGAGAGCCACAGGTTGGTCAGGCCTGCACTACATCACCAACACATTAGAAGAATGAACAAACTGACAACCACAATTAGCTAGAAGACATTTCAGACAACTAAGGACAAAGCACACATGCTTAAATTGTTAAAAAAATAACACAAATAACTCACCATCCTGCCTTGGCCGATCCGAATCCTGGACATGAGTGGCACCAACCACTTCTGGCGGAATGAGTGCACGCACAGGCTCCTCCCAATCACGGTAAGATGCACGGAAGGGGTGTCCACCCCCGGTTTGGCGGGCTGATTTAGCCTCCTTGGCCATCTTCGCCTTGACACTGCGCTTTATGACGTAGAAATGCTTACGACACGTCATCATGGCCAAACAACTGCCGATGATGCCTCATCAGCTCCCGCACCAAAGCCATATTTTCAGCATAGCTAAATTTGACATTGCGGCCAGTCTTCGTAGTGGTGCGTGGCTGCGGAGCCACAACACCATCACTCTCACTGGAGGCCTCAGCAACAACCTGCCCCTCATCCTCACTATCCTCCTCCACCTCACTCACCTCCTCCCTCTCACTCACCTCCTCCACTTCACTCACCTCCTCCACCTCACTCACCTCCTCCCTCTCACTCACCTCCTCCCTCTCACTCACCTCCTCCACCTCACTCACCTCCTCCCTCTCACTCACCTCCTCCACCACACTCACCTCTGACTGGGACATAATCAGGACAAACAACAAATAATACTGAGAAAAAAAAACAGTAAACACACTCCTCCACTACCACTACACACCACACACCAAACACACACACACACACACACACACACACTCACTCACTCACTCACTCACTCACTCACAAACAATGACAATAGACGTGAAATAAAAAACAATGACAAAAAACTAGACAGACTTTTAAATAACTACACAACAAGTATGACAAGACTACTTACACACACAGTACAGCACTCAACAATCACAAAGAACCTCCTCAAAACCACCAAAAACTCCAAACTACTCACCAACTCCTAACACACCTTCCTCTCACCTCTCCACTAGCTAAACCCACGAGGTTCGGACGGTTTGGGTCGTTTTTATAGTAATGTGCACAGACACTCCTCCATCACGAATCAAACCAATCACGGACGAGTGACAAAAACGAAATTTAGGAAAAAAACGCGTCCGTGAACGGACAAACACTGCCGTAACCGAAATGTGACGCAGTCGTAAGAAAACCTCATAACACGGCCGCAAAACCACTAAATCGGCCGCATTCTACCTTACAAAACCACGAATGACATCGACATCGGAATACACGAAAAATAAAAATACGACAGCTTAGTAAATGAGGCGTAACCAATTCAAAAAGTTGCACATTTACACATTCAATGTCATTCGTGATGAATCTCACTCCAAATCGGTACAAATACGAATTTTAGTAAATATACCCCAATGTCTTTCCTAGACTAGAAAATGTAGCTAACGTGTGTAAATTCGGTTCAGAACATACTAGAGCTCTCGCCTTCTTACTCAATTGCCATTCACTCACTTGGCAGGCAGCCAGCACTAATGTCACCTTTCTATATTGTTGCAAATATGTTCTTGTTCATTGTAAAATGGTTTTACTTCAGAGAAGATGCTAATTTTATAAAATACAGTGTTTTATTAATTATATGGCCTCATACACATGGACATTTAAATAAAGTTCTCAAATTATTTTTAAATAGATGTCAACAAAGCCTAGTAAACTTTCTGTGATTCAAGGGCTGGAAAAATCCTGTAATTGATCGGAACCATGGGGGTCATTCCAAACTGATCGCACGTTAGGATTTTTCACTGTGCTGCGATCAGGTCAGAACTGCGCATGCGTATGCACCGCAATGCGCAGGCGCATCATACGGGTACAAAGTGGATCATTGCTGAGCGATGAATTTTACGAAGAATCCATTCGCACAGCCGATCGCAAGGAGATTGACAGGAAGAGGGCGTTTGTGGGTGTCAACTGACCGTTTTCTGGGAGTGGTTGGAAAACCGCAGGCGTGTCGAAGCGTTTGCAGGGCTGGTGTATAATGTCAATTCCGGGCAAGAACAGGCTGAAGTGATCGCAGCGGCTGAGTAAGTTCTGAGCTACTCAGAAACTGCACAAAACTTTTTTGTAGTGCTCGGCTGCACATGCGATCGCACACTTGCAAAGCATAAATACACTCCCCTATAGGTGGCAACTAGGGCCCTCATTCCGAGTTGTTCGCTCGGTATTTTTCATCGCATCGCAATGAAAATCCGCTTAGTACGCATGCGCAATGTTCGCACTGCGACTGCGCCAAGTAACTTTGCTATGTAGAAAGTATTTTTACTCACGGCTTTTTCATCGCTCCGGCGATTGTAATGTGATTGACAGGAAATGGGTGTTACTGGGCGGAAACACGGCGTTTCAGGGGCGTGTGGCTGAAAACGCTACCGTTTCCGGAAAAAACGCAGGAGTGGCTGGAGAAACGGTGGGAGTGCCTGGGCGAACGCTGGGTGTGTTTGTGACGTCAACCAGGAACGACAAGCACTGAACTGATCGCACAGGCAGAGTAAGTCTGGAGCTACTCTGAAACTGCTAAGTAGTTAGTAATCGCAATATTGCGAATACATCGGTCGCAATTTTAAGAAGATAAGATTCACTCCCAGTAGGCGGCGGCTTAGCGTGTGTAACTCTGCTAAATTCGCCTTGCGACCGATCAACTCGGAATGAGGGCCCATATGTTTGCAACGCTGCCAAAAATAGCTAGCTGGCGCTCAACTCGGAATTACCCCCAATACACATACACTTGCTGGCAAGCATTCACTTTGCTTTGCAGTGCGTGATGTTTATACATTGCCTGCAAGATTTACAAGAGTTACAGCTGTGTAAAATATTATGGAGTTCTTAGGATCACTAATTAAATACACAGTACAATTGCTTTGTTAAAGTGAAGTCAAAGTACAAGGGCCCTCATTCCGAGTCGTTCGCTCGGTATTTTTCATCGCATCGCAGTGAAATTCCGCTTAGTGCGCATGCGCAATATTCGCACTGCGACTGCGCCAAGTATCTTTGCTATGAAGAAAGTATTTTTACTCACGGCTTTCTCATCGCTCTGGCGAACGTAATGTGATTGACAGGAAATGGGTGTTACTGGGCGGAAACACGGCGTTTTATGGGCGTGTGGCTGAAAACGCTACCGTTTCCGGAAAAAACGCAGGAGTGGCCGGAGAAACGGGGGAGTGGTTGGGCGAACGCTGGGTGTGTTTGTGACGTCAAACCAGGAACGACAAGCACTGAACTGATCGCACAGGCAGAGTAAGTCTGGAGCTACTCTAAAACTGCTAAGTAGTTTGTGCTCGCAATATTGCGAATACATCGGTCGCAATTTTAAGATGCTAAGATACACTCCCAGTAGGCGGCGGCTTAGCGTGTGTAACTCTGCTAAATTCGCCTTGCGACCGATCAACTCGGAATGAGGGCCAAGGTTTTCAACATTTTATTTAGCGTTGTTTTTTTAGAATCCATGTAAATATGCCCTAAAGAAGTAAGACATAAGTAAAATGTTGGCAAAGCATCTTATCATCTGGAAGATATGATTTGAAATAAATGATCTGGGGCTCTATTTATATTGCTGCAAAAAAACTCATCATCATCATCATCATCAGTGATATGTGGTTTTCACATCTTTTATCAGATTTGTAAAAAGGGTTTCTGCAGAGATGATTTCTCTTTTTGTCCCCCCTAGTGTCATATATATTCACTTCCGTGCTTTAAGCAGTTTTAGATAAATTGATAACGACATGACTTCCGTTTCCGGCTCAGAGCTCCCTCAGCTCTCCTGCCGCCATAGCTTACCGAGTCACCAAGCCGCCGCCCCACTGCTTTTACCGGCGATTCCTGCCTTCCATTGTGGGGAAACGCCACTGGAGCCACATAGACAAGTTTTTATCCGCGTCCATGCCATCCAAGTCGCAGCGCTCCCACCCTGAGAAGCGCTCCATGGGAGACAAGATGGCCGCCGCTGTTACACAGGTGGTAGAATACGCTGCCAGCAGCACTCAGCCCTTGTCCCAGTCTCTCCCAGGGATGTTAGGCTCTGATAACCGATCCTGCACAAAAAGAAAATTAATAATAGCAGCGCTGAATTCAATTAATACTAAAAATTAAAAAATGAGATGGATTGAATGAAAACAGATTAAAAAATTTATTAATAACTCTGATTAATAACCAATTAAAAGTCAATGTGACCACCGGCAGAATAAGTGAACCAGAAATGTCTGTTCCTTTTAAATAACTGGACACCAGTTTAGGCAGAATATACAGGCTTAGGAGCTGATTGCACAGTCCCGAAAAGGACTATTACCGCTTCTTAGGCCGCTGGAGGGAGAAATATCCCATAGATGATCCTTCAATTGGGAGTTGATATCATATTCTCAATCCTCACCAGTATGCGGAGCTTGACTTGCGGGATGGTCCTAAGTACGCCTGTTAAAATCCACCAAATAGCAAACTCTGGGCATCCAGTATGGTCCGGGCACTGGTTCAGCAACAAAGCAACGGTGATCAGGGTGGCATCTGACGCGTTTCGCTGCAGGTCCTGCAGCTTTTTCAAAGGACCATCCCGCAAGTCAAGCTCCGCATACTGGTGAGGATTGAGAATATGCTATCAACTCCCAATTGAAGGATCATCTATGGGATATTTCTCCCTCCAGCGGCCTAAGAAGCGGTAATAACCCTTTTCGGGACTGTGCAATCAGCTCCTAAGCCTGTATATTCTGCCTAAACTGGTGTCCAGTTATTTAAAAGGAACGGACATTTCTGGTTCACTTATTCTGCCGGTGGTCACATTGACTTTTAATTGGTTATTAATCAGAGTTATTAATAAATTTTTTAATCTGTTTTTATTCAATCCATCTCATTTTTTAATTTTTAGTATTAATTGAATTCAGCGCTGCTATTATTGGTTTTCTTTTTGTGTATGCTTAGGTATCAGGATTGACTAATCCTGTTATATAGCAGCAGCATTAGAACAACAGCCCATATTGCGCCCGAGCACCGTTCTTGGTATTTTCCATCTGATAACCGATCCGCTGAGGACCCGGCCACCTCTGCAGATGTGGTCAGGGCTGTGCAGGATGCTGTGGGGCCCATTATGGACATACACGCTGCCAAACTCCAGCAGGCAGTTTCTGATGTTAAATCCCAACTCAAGCAGCTCTCTAAGAAAGTTGTTATCACAGAGCAGCGCTAATGAGAGACTTATCAAGATGTGTCTGACCTTAAATTGAAACACAATGCACTACAGAAGTCACACTACCAATTATTGAATAAGGTAGCCGATTTAGAGAACAGATCTAGGAGATGCAATTTACATATTGTAGGGCTCCCTGAACCTCTTAAGGGTCCTGCTTTGATCACATTTTTGCAAACCTCTCTCCCAGAACTGTTAAACATACAGGAGGCTTGCTCAAGTATAATTATTGAAAACAGGGACGTGCGGTGAGGTAAATTTCTTAGGAGGCACTGGTTAGTACCAGAGCCAGATCTACACACAATATATGAGCCACATGGTTCATGTGGGCATTATACAAAGGTGCAGCAGTATAAACTCCTGGAAATTTGGTGGGTTTTGATCAGAGATGGGTGGAAAATATAAGTAGGTGAGGCACTGCCTCGCCTGCCATAGACTTTTTACTCCAGAGATTTGACTATAAAAATTATTAGAATAATACAAAGAAAATATTTCTAACATATTCTTTGTTTCTCTTACGTCCTAGAGGATGCTGGGGTCCACATTAGTACCATGGGGTATAGACGGGTCCACCAGGAGCCATTGGCACTTTAAGAGTTTGAGAGTTTAGGCTGGCTCCTCCCTCTATAGAAAATGTGCCTGGAGGAGCCGGTCACAGCTAGGGGAGCTCTACAGAGCTTTTCTAGTTAAAGTTATTTTTAGAGTTTCTTTTTTTACAGGGGCCTGTTGGCAACAGCCTGCCTGCAACGAGGGACTAAGGGGGGGAGCAGTGTCCGCCCTGCGGGGTCTGAGCCACTGTCTCCGCTGACTGGACACTGAGCTCCAGAGGGCTCGGATCGTTCTCCGCCACAGGAGACCGCTCGCCCCAGCAGCATGCCACCAACCCCTTACAGTGCTGAAGAGTGGGGAGTGAGACACCAACCCCCCTAGCAAGCGGGGGGCCGGTGTGAAGATGGCGGCAATGGGGAGGGAGCGCAGTATTAACTGCGCTCATGTGAAGGTTCAGAGGCACATGGTGCGGCGCTGTGAGGGGCGCCCTGAGCCAGCGCTAACCCCCACACTGGTCCACAAGTCTGTCGGGGTCCACGGATCTCAGCCAGCAAGCTTTACCTCAGGCCAGTATAATCTATGAAGAGCGGGAAGACAGCACCATTAAGGGGGAGGAGCTTCTCCTCAGAGCGGACCCAGCAGCGTTCCAGCACCATTTTCCTGCCTGCACAGCGCTGGATGGAAGAACAGGTCCCTCCACAGCAGCTCCAATTGTCAGCTCCAACTGTCAGTACACGGTACCAGGGGGCCGTAGAAGGGGGAGGGGAGGCTGTAAACCGACTGTGTCTCCTATTAAGGGACACAGTCTGCGCTGACAAGGGGTCTCCCTTTGCTGAAAGCGCTGTGTGTGGGTTGGCTCCGATCTATGTGTCTCTCTTGCCATTCTTGGGGGGAAAACTGTCTGCCCCCACGTGTGTGTGTGTGTGTGTGTGTGTGTGTGTGTGTGTGTGTGTGTGTGTGTGTGTGTGTGTGTGTGGTGTTTGATGGTCTCCTTTAGCTATGTCCAGGGACACTGTGTCATATGCTGCAGAGGATTTATCCTCCCAGGATGATCCCATTCCATGTAATCAGGATAGCACTGGTTTATCACAGATACCAGCAAGGGAACCAGTGGTTTTCCTCTATCAAATCTTGGATTTCTCAGATTTCTGACAGGGTTGCAAGTAATGAATCTGCAACCCAGGTATTACAGAGCTCTATGTCAGTCTGGCCTGGTTCTGGTACCTCAGGACACCCCGCTATATACCTCCACAAACGTGCGCTTCTGCATGTCACACAAGACGACACGGATACAGATTCTGACACTACAGATGGTAATGGGGATGTGTTGCGGGGTCCGCATCTCTTGCAAAGGGGGTGCAATTGTTGATAGAGACTATCAGGGATGTGTTGAATGTTAATGATACCATACCTGAGCAGGTTGAGGAGGGTTTTTTCACTGAAAATTAAAAAGCCTCGCTAACCTACCCTGCGTCAAAGGAATTGAATGCTATATTTGAAAAAGCATGGGTAAACCCTGAGAAAAAAATCCAGGTCCCTAAAAGGGTCAAGGTGGCATTTCCTTTCCCTGAGGAGGATAGGAAAAAATGGGAAAACCCACCGATTGTTGACGCCTCTGTGTCCAGACTCTCAAAGAAGGTGGTTTTACCTGTTCCAGGATCTACCGCCTTAAAGGAGCCGGCTGATAGGAAAATTGATAACATGCTTAAATCAATGTATACTGCTTCAGGGGCCATATTACGTCCCACTATTGCTACTGCATGGATTGCAAAGGCAATAGTAAAGTGGTTGGCTACCTTACTTGAGGATTTGGATACGATGGATAGGGATGACGCTGCATTGTATTTACACAACATACATGATTCTGCAGGTTTTATGGTAGAATACATGACAGGCCTGGGTTCCATGGCTGCGGGAATATCTTCCATGTCTGTTTCAGCTCGTCGGGAACTGTGGCTGTGCCAGTGGTCGGCTGACGCAGAATCCAGAAGAAGTGTGGAGTCTCTACCCTATACAGGTCAGGCTCTCTTTGGGGAAGCTCTAGATGCGTGGATATCCACAGCTACAGAGGGTAAGTCTCCGTTTCTTCCCTCAGCAGCACCTGCTCCGAAGAAATCCTTCTCTTCATTTGCAACGCAGTCCTTTCAGCCTAACAAGCCTAGAAAGGCCAGAACTTCCAATACCTTCTTTAGGGGAGGTCAGGTTAAGTCCAAGAAACCTGCCGCTGCAGGTTCCCAGGAACAAAAGCCTGCTTCGGGTATGCCAAAGTCCTCTGCATGATGGTGGACTGCACGCCCTAGTGGTGGGGCCAGTGGGAGCGAGACTCAGACACTTCAGTCATGCCTGGGTATCGTATGGCCTGGATCCCTGGGTGGCAGATGTTGTGTCTCAGGGATACAGGCTGGAATTTCAAAGTCTCCCTCCTCATCGCTTTTTCAAGTCAGGATTGCCAACTCTGTTGGAGGACAGCACTGTACTACAAGACGCTGTCCAAAAGCTGGTAGAGGCACAGATCATTGTGCTAGTACCACCTCACATGCTGAACAATGGTTACTATTCAAACCTTTTTGTGGTACCAAAACCGGATGGTTCGGTCAGGCCCATTCTGAACCTAAAATCGTTGAACCCCTTTCTAAAGGAGTTCAAGTTCAAGATGGAGTCTCTCAGGGCGGTGATATCAGGTCTGGAAGAAGGGG
The DNA here is from genome assembly GCF_028390025.1 of Pseudophryne corroboree. Classification (NCBI taxonomy): domain Eukaryota; kingdom Metazoa; phylum Chordata; class Amphibia; order Anura; family Myobatrachidae; genus Pseudophryne; species Pseudophryne corroboree. The sequence continues at coordinate 940,998,982 of NC_086444.1, read as the reverse complement.
AATTCCTGGTATCCCTGGATATCAAGAATGCGTACCTCCACATTCCGATCTGGATGCCGCATCAGGCTTATCTCCGCTTCGCATTGCTGGACTGTCATTTCCAATTCCAGGCACTGCCATTCGGCCTCTCCACAGCACCGAGGGTGTTTACCAAGTCCAAGGTGATGGCGGAAAGGATGATTCTCCTCCGCAAGCAGGGTGTGAACATCAGTCCATATCTGGACGACCTGCTGATAAAGGTATCGTCCAAGGAGAGGCTGTGGCAGTCCATTGTTCTCACAACGCGACCGCTCCAGAGTCACAGTTGGATTCTGAACCTTCCAAATTCACATTTGGAACCAACCCATTGTCACGAACCGGTCTCTCACCTTTGCGGGTTCTGGGGTTCATCCGTTGCCAGTGCGGTTGCTCGCGGTGCTGTGCGCCCGTGTGGGGACACGGCGTGATCAATGGCACAGGTAATGCAGAGTCTGGGAACTGTGAGTGCGGGGACCAAATGGCCTAAGGCACTGCGGTGTGTCTGCTGTATAGGAGGTGGCCATGTTGGAGACCAAATAGCTAATACTGAGCACTTGTGAAAACACCTGTGGGCAGGTGTAAGCCAATCCCGTGCTTGTGCTGCCTTTAAGTAGGCTGGGATTATGTCACTCTGGGCCAGTGCTTTGTTGTATCAAAGCTGTGCTCTAGCTCTGAACTCTCTCTGTGCATTCCTGTGTGATTCCCGTGGTCCAGATATCGCCTCCGTTCCCAGAGGTCCGTTTTGCAGCCTTCACTGCCAAAGATCTACCGGCTCTCCATTGTGCTATCAGTCAATTGCACACCTATTGGAAATACTCGGATTCCCAGTGTCCTGCATGAGGTTACCCTGTCTGTCTGCCTATCATACAAAGTCTGGAGGATTCCAATTCCCTCAGCTGTTCGTTTGTTCAACTCTGCATTTAACCCATTCATCACCTTGCCATCTACTACAGTTTCACAGTGATCTCCGGAACCCGCAAGTAACCCAATTCAGTACTTTTTCTATGTTGTCATTACAAGGATAATTCTTCACAGTCTCTCAGTTAACTCTTAAAACTCCATTGCAAATTCTTACAGTTAATTCTCCATGTCTGCATTAACCAGTTAAACACAATCTGCAGTTCAGCATCAAAGCCTGTTTATATTTGGACAATTCAACATTTATTCTTCAGCTTGTTTTTGCATATGTTTCCATGAACATTTCTTTTATTTATTTCTGAGTTTTCTCTTGCATATTATTTCTGTCATTCCTGCAATACTTCAGTATAATGATGATTAACAACTAGTCATTTAACTCCTTACCGAATTGTTACTTTAATAAATATATGAAACGGAACTTCCTTCGTCCTCCCTGTTTTCTTCATACCCCAGCACCTACACCTGAGGTTGGTTCCAGGTTAACGGATTCACAAAAACACCCGGACCTGACAGTAAGCACTGGCCACATGGATCCGTCAAGTGACCAATTCGCAGGAGGCGGTGCTACGTCAAATATCCTTTCCCGTCTGGAAAACCAGGAGTCTATACAGACACAAATAGTGCAGTTTATGCAAACTATGGCAGACCGTTTAGAGACTCTTCATACAGCAATTAAAACGTCTCAAGTCCAGATTCCAACTCCGGTTGTCCCAGTTACCACTACAGCTTCTCCTGTGATGCTGCCTACGTCCCGCTTGCAGTTACCCTCTCCGAGTAAGTTTGACGGAACTCCAAAACTTTGCAGGGGATTCCTGAATCAATGCGAGATCCAGTTCGAACTGATGTCCGCCAGTTTCCCATCAGCTCGTTCTAAGGTCGCATATATTATTACCCTCCTCTCCGGTCAGGCTCTGGAGTGGGCATCACCATTATGGGAGAGAGGTGATCCTATCCTCTCTAATTACAAAGAGTTTGTATCTTCTTTCCGGAGAATCTTTGACGAACCCGGCAGGACCACCTCAGCATCTTTGGAGATTCTCCGTCTACGTCAAGGTTTACGTCCTGTCAATCAATATATTGTTCAGTTTCGCACGTTGTCTTCAGAGTTAAACTGGAATGAGGAGGCCCTGATCGCCGCGTTTTGGAATGGACTTTCTGAGAGAATCAAGGACGATTTAACTATCCGGGATGTGCCAACTAAACTGGATGAATTGATTTCTCTCTGTAACAAACTTGACCTACGCTACAGGGAGCGATGTTTAGAGAAATCCAGGGCAGAGCGATCCAGTCCACATTATCATCCTAGGCCTCGACAAGATTCTTCATCACAGTCTCCGGTAACGACAGACGAACCTATGCAGATTGGGCGCTCTCGCCTCACAGAAGAGGAACGACTTCGTCGTCGACAGGGTAACCTCTGCATGTACTGTGGGTCCTCTGAACACTTAGTTAAATTCTGCAAACTCCGACCGGGAAACTCTCGCTCCTAGCTTATTCAAGAGAGGTTAAGCTAGGAGTTACTCTAGAATCACGTTCTGGGGAAGAGCCGACTTTGTCTATTCAATTAGAAGTTCCAAGTTCTACAGTGAAAGTTTCAGCTCTCCTAGATTCTGGGGCAGCCGAGAACTTCATCTCCTCAGCCTTTGTCATGCGGTCTAAAGTTCAAACCATGCCTCTGGAAGCAGCAGTTGCCGTTACAGCAGTGGATGGAAGTCGAATTCCAGATGGTATAATTACTCATCGAACCGTATGTCTCAAGATGAAAGTTGGTGTGCTCCATTCCGAATACCTCTCCTTCTACGTGATTCCCAAAGCCTCTCAAGATGTGATACTTGGTTTACCTTGGCTGCAGAAACATAACCCTCAACTTAATTGGCAAACCATGGAAGTCCTTTCATGGGGTAAATCTTGTACCAAGGACTGTTTAGCCTCAATTGTACCTCTCCGGTCAATCAGCCTTCCCGACCTACCTCCGGTGTATCAATCCTTTGCGGATGTTTTCAGTAAACAAGCAGCAGACTCTCTACCTCCTCATCGCGAATGGGACTGCCCAATTGTCCTGGTTCCGGGTAAAACACCTCCTAGGGGACGAATTTATCCGCTATCCATCCCAGAGACGCAAGCTATGTCTGATTATATACAAGAAAATCTAACCAAAGGATTTATCAGACCATCTTCTTCACCTGCAGGAGCCGGATTCTTTTTCGTTAAGAAGAAGGACGGTGGGTTACGACCATGCATAGATTACCGTGGACTCAATGAGATCACTGTGAAAAACAAGTATCCATTACCCTTAATTCCAGAATTATTTGACCGGGTAAAAGGAGCTACTGTGTTTACAAAACTGGATCTCCGAGGGGCCTACAATTTAATCCGCATCCGAGAAGGGGACGAGTGGAAAACTGCTTTTAATACCCGGGATGGGCATTACGAATACCTTGTAATGCCTTTCGGTCTTTGTAATGCACCTGCAGTTTTTCAAAGCTATGTGAATGAACTTTTTCGTGATCTTCTCTACAAGTGTCTAGTAGTGTACCTGGATGATATCCTAATATTCTCTAGGGATATAAAGTCTCACCGTCACCAAGTTAAAGAGGTACTGACACGTCTGAGGAAAAATCAACTTTATTGTAAGTTAGAGAAGTGCACTTTTGAAGTATCTTCCATACCGTTCCTTGGTTACATCATTTCTGGATCAGAGCTATGTATGGATCCCGGTAAGGTACAAGCTATCCGAGATTGGTCCACTCCTACAACTCTCAAGGGGATTCAGCGATTTCTCGGCTTTGCTAATTTCTATAGGAGATTCATTAAGAATTATTCTACGTTAGCTGCTCCCATCACAGCCCTAACTCGTAAGGGAGCAAATCCTACGAACTGGTCTTCAGAAGCAATCAAAGCCTTCTCTGATTTAAAGCAAGCCTTTGTGTCAGCCCCCATTCTTCGACAGCCTGATCTGAATTGTCCCTTTCTACTAGAGGTGGATGCATCTACAGAAGCAGTAGGAGCTGTGTTGTCACAAGTCTTTGAAGATAAAAAGGTCCATCCCTGCGGATATTTCTCCCGTAAGTTCCTCCCGGCAGAACGTAATTATGCAATCGGTGAGCAAGAGTTACTTGCCATCAAGTTGGCATTTGAGGAGTGGAGATACCTTCTAGAAGGAGCTCAACATCGCATTACAGTTTATACTGATCATAAGAATCTTCTGTATCTGCAGTCAGCTCAGTGTTTGAATCCACGACAAGCTCGATGGGCGCTTTTCTTCTCACGATTTGATTTCAAACTCACCTATCGTCCAGGGTCTCAGAACAAAAAGGCAGATGCCCTTTCCCGGTCCTTTGCTTCTTCTGAATTAAATGATGCTACCACGAATCAAGCCATTGTGAATCCTAGGTCCTTTTTAATGACTCGAACCTCTCCAGTTCCTCCGCCTGGCAAGACCTTTGTCGCCACAAGTCTTCGAAAACGGCTGCTTACCTGGGCTCACTCCTCTTCCTTCATGGGTCATCCTGGGGTTCTAAAGACTCTCAAGTTTATTCAACAGTCTTATTGGTGGCCACGTCTCAAAGCCGATGTCCAAGAGTTTATAGCAGCATGTCCTAAATGTGCCCAACATAAGAGTCCAAGAAGTTCTCCACCAGGTTTGTTACATCCACTATCCATACCCAAACAACCATGGACTCATATCTCAATGGATTTCGTGACCGATCTACCTCCATCAAAAGGGCGAAATACCATTTGGGTGATAGTGGATCGATTTTCGAAAATGGCACATTTCATTCCATTAACTGGGTTACCATCTGCCCCTTTACTAGCCAGATTGTTCATCTCTGAAATCTTCAAGTTGCATGGCCTTCCTCGAGAAATTGTTTCTGATCGGGGAACACAGTTTGTGGCCAAGTTTTGGAGGTCGCTTTGTTCATCTTTAAATGTCAAGTTGAACTTTTCTTCTGCATATCATCCTCAGACAGATGGACAAACTGAGAGAGTCAACCAAGACCTTGAAACATTTCTCCGGCTATATATATCGTCCTCACAGGATGACTGGGTTGACTACCTTCCATTGGCAGAATTTGCTCATAATAATCTCTTCCATTCATCTTCAGAATCTACGCCCTTTTATATTAACTTCGGCTTTCATCCTCGTGTGCCAGAGTTTCATCCATTGCCAGCCCTAGAGGTCCCAGCGGCAGATCAAGAGCTTCAACGTCTATCTAGCATCTGGAGTTGTGTACGTAAGTCCTTGGTCAAAACTTCCGCTCGTTATAAATCTTTTGCAGATAGAAAACGTAAAGCTGTACCGAATTACAAAGTGGGAGACCAAGTTTGGATTTCTACGCGCAATCTCAAGTTCAAAGTTCCTTCTAAGAAATTTGCTCCCAGGTTTATTGGTCCATTTCCCATTGTAAAGGTACTCAACCCTGTGTCATACAAAGTCAAGCTGCCTCCGTCTTTGAGAATTCCTAACGCCTTTCATACATCTTTACTGAAGCCTTTGATTCTCAATAAGTTCCGTACTACCCAGTCCAAATCTCCTAAAGTTCACTCTTTGCAGAATGAGGAATTTGAAGTTAAAGAGATTGTGGACTCACGTTCCCGATATGGACGTTTACAGTTTCTGGTCGACTGGAAGGGTTACGGCCCGGAGGAGAGATCCTGGGTTTTCTCTGAAGATGTTCATGCTCCAAGACTGGTACAGAAATACTTCTCCAAAAATCCTGACAAGGTTCAAAGGTGTTCGGAGACCACCCGTAGAAGAGGGGGTACTGTCACGAACCGGTCTCTCACCTTTGCGGGTTCTGGGGTTCATCCGTTGCCAGTGCGGTTGCTCGCGGTGCTGTGCGCCCGTGTGGGGACACGGCGTGATCAATGGCACAGGTAATGCAGAGTCTGGGAACTGTGAGTGCGGGGACCAAATGGCCTAAGGCACTGCGGTGTGTCTGCTGTATAGGAGGTGGCCATGTTGGAGACCAAATAGCTAATACTGAGCACTTGTGAAAACACCTGTGGGCAGGTGTAAGCCAATCCCGTGCTTGTGCTGCCTTTAAGTAGGCTGGGATTATGTCACTCTGGGCCAGTGCTTTGTTGTATCAAAGCTGTGCTCTAGCTCTGAACTCTCTCCGTGCATTCCTGTGTGATTCCCGTGGTCCAGATATCGCCTCCGTTCCCAGAGGTCCGTTTTGCAGCCTTCACTGCCAAAGATCTACCGGCTCTCCATTGTGCTATCAGTCAATTGCACACCTATTGGAAATACTCGGATTCCCAGTGTCCTGCATGAGGTTACCCTGTCTGTCTGCCTATCATACAAAGTCTGGAGGATTCCAATTCCCTCAGCTGTTCGTTTGTTCAACTCTGCATTTAACCCATTCATCACCTTGCCATCTACTACAGTTTCACAGTGATCTCCGGAACCCGCAAGTAACCCAATTCAGTACTTTTTCTATGTTGTCATTACAAGGATAATTCTTCACAGTCTCTCAGTTAACTCTTAAAACTCCATTGCAAATTCTTACAGTTAATTCTCCATGTCTGCATTAACCAGTTAAACACAATCTGCAGTTCAGCATCAAAGCCTGTTTATATTTGGACAATTCAACATTTATTCTTCAGCTTGTTTTTGCATATGTTTCCATGAACATTTCTTTTATTTATTTCTGAGTTTTCTCTTGCATATTATTTCTGTCATTCCTGCAATACTTCAGTATAATGATGATTAACAACTAGTCATTTAACTCCTTACCGAATTGTTACTTTAATAAATATATGAAACGGAACTTCCTTCGTCCTCCCTGTTTTCTTCATACCCCAGCACCTACACCTGAGGTTGGTTCCAGGTTAACGGATTCACAAAAACACCCGGACCTGACACCCATAGGTTGTCATTTCTGGGAATGATCCTGGATACGGAAGTGCAGAGGGTGTTTCTTCCGCAGGAAAAGGAGTTGGTGATACAAGCCATGGTCTGGGATGTCCTGAAGCCGCCCCGGGTGTCGGTTCATCAATGCATTCGCCTATTGGGAAAGATGGTGGCCTCTTACGAGGCTCTCCAGTACGGGAGGTTCCACGCTCGGACCTTCCAACTGGATCTCCTGGACAAGTGGTTGGGATCTCACCTCCACATGCACCAGAGAATTCATCTGTCGCCAAAGGCCAGGATTTCACTCCTCTGGTGGCTCCAATTGCCTCACCTTCTGGAGGAACGCAGGTTCGGGATTCAGGGCTGGGTCCTTCTAACCACGGATGCGAGCCTTCGGGGCTGGGGAGCAGTAACTCAAGGAGTAACCTTCAAAGGACGGTGGTCAAGCCTGGAAGCCGGTCTGCCAATCAACATCCTGTAACTAAGGCGGCCCCTCTTCTGAGAAATCGGGCCATTCAACATCCTGGAACTAAGGCGGCCCCTCTTCTGAGAAATCGGGCCATTCAAGTGCAGTCGGACAATGTAACAACAGTGGCTTACATAAACCGACAAGGCGGAACGAAGAGCAGAGCGGCAATGTCAGAGGTGACAAGAATACTCCTCTGCACAGAAAAGCACGTGTTAGCACTGTCAGCCATCTTCATTCTGGGAGTAGACAACTGGGAAGCAGACTTCCTCAGCAGATACGATCTCCATCCAGGAGAGTGGGGACTCCATCTGGAGGTGATCAAGGAAATAACAGATCTTTGGGGTTTACCCCAAATAGACATGATGGCCTCTCGTCTCAACAAGAAACTTTGACGTTATTGTTCCAGGTCGAGGGACCCATAGGCAGTGGCAGTGGACGCACTGGTGTCTCCATGGGTGTTCCAGTCAGTGTACGTGTTTCCACCACTCCCACTTATCCCAAGAATCCTAAAGCTCATAAGGAGAACAAGGGTTCAAGCGATCCTCATTGCCCTAGACTGGCCAAGTAGGGCTTGGTACGCGGACCTTCTGAATCTACTGCAAGAAGAGCCAAGGCCTCTTCCTCTTCTGGAGGACCTGCTGCAGCAGGAGCCATTCGCCTATCAAGACTTAACGCAGCTACGTTTGACGGCATGGAAGTTGAGCGCCTGATTCTTGCTCAGAAGGGCATTCCGAAGGTTATTCCTACCCTCGTACAGGCTAGGAAAGGGGTAACGTCTAAACATTACCATCGTATTTGGAAGAAATATGTCTCTTGGTGTGAGTGAAAGAAGTTTCCTATGGTGGAGTTTCAACTGGGACATTTCTTCCTCTTCCTGCAAGCAGGAGTGGATATGGGCCTGAGTTTGGGTTCTGTGAAGGTCCAGATTTAAGCCCTATCCATTTTCTTTCAGAAACAATTGGCTGCCCTCCCTGAGGTTCTGACCTTTTTGAAGGGAGTTCTGCCTATCCAACCTCCCTTTGTACCGACTGCGGCGCCTTGGGACCTTAACGTGGTGTTACAGTTCCTCCAGTCGGATTGGTTTGAACCTCTACAGGAGGTAGAGGTCAAATTTCTTACATGAAAGGTGGTCACTTTGTTGGCCTTGGCTTCTGCTAGATGTGTGCTTGAGCTGGGGGCTTTATCCTGTAAAAGCCCTTATTTGATCTTTCACGAAGATAGAGCTGAGCTCCGGACTCGTCAGCAGTTTCTTCCGAAGGTTGTGTCAGCATTTCATATCAACCAACCTATTGTGGTGCCAGAGGCTACTGACTCCTCAATTACATCAAAGTCCTTGGAAGTCGTAAGGGTTCTGAAGATATATGTCACAGAAAGTCAGACTCTCTGTGTGTCCTCTATGATCCCAAGAAAATTGGGTGTCCTGCTTCTAAGCTGGATTAGGTTCACTATCCAGCACGCTTATTCTACGGCAGGGCTGCCTTGTCCAAAATCTTTTAAGGCCTACTCTATTCGTAAGGTGGGGTCTTCCTGGGCGGCTGCCTGGGATGTCTCGGCAGTGCAACTTTGCCGAGCTGCAACTTGGTCTGGGTCGAACACGTTTGCAAAGTTTACAAGTTCGATACTTTGGCCTCTGATCTGAAGTTCAGTCAATCAGTTCTGCAGCAGCCTCAGCGTTCTCCCTCCCATTCTGGGAGCTTTGGTGCATCCCCATGGTACTAATGTGGACCCCAGCATTCTCTAGGTTGTAAGAGAAAATAGGATTTTGGTTACCTACCGGTAAATCCTTTTCTCGTAGTCCGTAGAGGATGCTGGGCGCGCCAGCCCAGCGCTTCATTCTCCTGCAAATGTTATTTGGTTCAGTACAACTTCGTTTTAGTTGAGTACTGCATTGTTACTTGGTAAGTAATGTTTCAGCTGTTGCTGAGTAGTTCAAGCTAGTTGACTTGTATGTGTGAGCTGGTCTGAATCTCACCACTATCTGTGTATAATCCTTCTCTCGAAGTATGTCATCTCCTCGGGCACAGTTTCTAGACTGAGTCTGGTGGGAGGGGCATAGAGGGAGGAGCCAGCCCAAACTCTCAAACTCTTAAAGTGCCAATGGCTCCTGGTGGACCCGTCTATACCCCATGGAACTAATGTGGACCCCAGCATCCTCTACGGACTACGAGAAAAGGATTTACTGGTAGGAAACCAAAATCCTATTATTTTTCATATACTTCATACAGTCAAAACTCTTTCACAAATGCTAGTATGACAGGAAAGGCTCTGCCTCACCTTCCTCACCCTACTGCACGTCACTGATTGAGAGGGCTCATAGACTGGGCCCTGTATGCCCGCAACCAGATAGCAAGCCCCGGGTAGTGATTTAAAAGTGTCTCAGTTTCATACACAAGGAAGCATCACGTCGACACAGATATACGATGGGATAGAACCAGAATTTTTGTTTTTCAAGACTATTCCTCAGAAGTGACGCGTGCAAGGAAAGAATTATGTCTGCTTTGTACCCGACTTGCCAAGAAAAAGAGAAAAATTGCCCTCTTGTTCCCCGCACGTCTGCGTCTCTTTGACGGCAACTCTTACCATGATTTTACTACAGTGGATGATGCAAAGCGTTATTTGCGAGAGATTTCATCTGCTGCAGCTGGTTCCCCTTGCTCATTTTACGTTGATGAGGAGGATGAGTGAGATTATTGTTGCCCCATTTTGGTGTTATACTGACTTCCTTTGGCGATACTCCCTGTTCTACTACTTATACAGTGTCTGGACAGTTTGGCCGCTTTTGAATGCACAATCGACTGACCTCTATATTTTTTTATAAGCTTAACTTTTGAGTGCTTTTTTATGTGCCCACTCCTGATGCTTTTTTATAGTATTGCTCCAGTATACAGACTGACCTTTAGGGTCTGCTCCAGTTTTTCCTTATGCTTCCCTATTTTACTAATCAGTGTTATGTTATACTGCTTTTCGCCACTATTATGCCTTTTCACACAGTTAGGGTCGGTGTGATTTTTCCCAATTCATTAATGTGGTGTTCATATATATTTTTCTACATGTAACTGTGGGCTGCTGAGAGCACCCATTGTTATTGTACTGTTAGTGACCCGTGACCTTAGGTTTCGGGTCTGGATATATTACCGGTTGTCCTGTTTGTATTTGCTTCGAGGGTTTGGATCCTCTTGAGGATGCCAACACTCCCAACTCTTTTCTCTACCCCTCTTTATCTTCCCTCATGTGTCTTGTCAAGTGTCATGTACTGCCTGTTTTATGCAATTGCTAGTGATTTATGTGTTTTATGTTTATTTTTGATCATTTTTATGTTTCTGAGCATCATTTTCTTCTGACCAATATATAACTAATGTTATGACTAGCTTGAAGATTGGATCCCTCAATGTTGGGGGCTTTAATTCTACAGCTAAGCGGAAGAAAGTGCTAATCTACATTAACAAAATGCATTTAAATGTAGCTTTTCTTCAAGAGTCTCATTTATCACCCCCAGAGATTTTGAAATTGAATTCCATGAAGTGGAAAGTACTTGTCCCGGTACCGTTTACATCCAAAGCTAGAGGTGTTGTAATCTTCGTTAATAATTATATTCCTACTGTTTTACATTTTTCTGTGATAGACCCTCAGGGCCGCTATGTTATAGTTGACATCCAAAGCTAGAGGTGTTGTAATCTTAGTTAATAATTTTTATTCCTACTGTTTTACATTTTTCTGTGATAGACCCTCAGGGCCGCTATGCTATAGTTGACATAACACTAGGCTCCTCCAAGTTTGTGCTGTGTTTACGCCCCAAACATGTACTGTGAAAGATTATTTCTTATGTATTGTATCACATTTACACTCTTTCGGAGATACTCCTGTTGTTTTTTTGGGGGCACATTTACACTCTTTCGGAGATACTCCTGTTGTTTTTTTGGGGGCACTTTCACGTAGTTGCAGGCCCCCGTATGGATAGATCTTCGCTAACCCATTCCACATGACAGCCTCCAAAAGTTGGTATTAGTTATTTCCTTCATCATCATTTGATTGATGTCTGGAGGGCGTCACACCCCCGGAGCGTGAGTTCACGTGTTTGTCAGCTGCACATGGCTCTCTTTCGAGAGCAGATTATCTTTTACTGTCTTCTCATGTATTTCCACATGTTCTAGATTCTAATATTGAAACCATATGCATTTCAGATCATGCGTTATGATGGGTAAAACTTGCTCCTACTGTGGACAGAAGTCCTTTTAGGCAGTGGAGGTTTCCCTCCCATTTATCTCATTCATTGAAATTTACGAATGCTTTGGATGCCTCCTGGACGGCATATAAACATAATAATCAAGAGTGTGAGCTAACTTCTCTGCTCTTATTCTGGCAGGATTCCAAACCATGGGTGTGGTATGCGTGACCGCCGGTCAGCATACCGACGCCGGGATCACGGCGGGAGGTGGCGAGTGTAGCACTACGGTCACCACAGGTTGTATTCTTACGCTATAGGTGTCGTGGACACCCAAGAGTGGGAATAGTCCCTGTTGGTCGGCATGCCGACCATCAGGATTGTGAGGGGGCGGGATGTAACTACATCCCCTAAACCAGTCCGGAGGGAGGAGATACTGTCATATTGCTCCAACAGAGACAAGGTGTTTCAAAAGTCGTATATTGAAATACAGTCAGCTCTCACTTCTGCTTATCAGTCTTATAAGGACCATCCCACCCCAACAAATCATGAACATTATTTAACACAAAAGACAGCGTTTGATTCCATGTTTGCTCAATCTGAGTCTAAATATTCTTTTTATTCAGGTTATAGATATTACAAGCACGGTAATAGCTCCAGCAAGTTACTTTCTAGTTTTCTTTAGGGACCAACGCTCTTCTACCGTTACTAAATCTTTGAAACATACTGATGGGTCTTTGGTGAATTCTGGAAAAGCAATTTCAGATATTTTGCATTCCTTCTATGCCAATTTATATTCTTCCTCCCATACCGATATGACAGAGAGGACATCCTTTTGGAGCAAAATATCTTTGCCTCAGTTGACAGCTGAACAGGACGCTTCTCTCAACCCCTATAACGCTAGAGGAGGTCCGGAAGTCCATTAGCCACCTAAAATCAGGAAAAGCCCCAGGGCCTGATAGCCTTACTAATGATTTTTATAAAATCTTAGGCCCTAGTATTGATGATACTTACACAATGTTTTTAATTCTCTTCTTACGGGCGAAGCCCCATCTTTATTTTAATTTGGACTTGCTGAAGGTTCTCCATGAAACTGGGACGAGATCCAGTATTGCCTGATTCTCATAGACCAATATCTCTGTTGAATACAGACTATACCGTATGTTTATGAAAATATTAGTTGATAGACAAACTTTTACTCCCTTGTATTGTTCACGAAGATCAGTCAGGCTTTATTTGGGGCTGACATTCGGTTGTGAATATTAGAAAAGTGCTTGTCTGTCATGCAGTGGCTGGATCTTCTAGGGCACCAAGACAATATGCTATCCTCTCATTAGAAGCCGAAAAGGCCTTTGATTTAATCTCTTGGGACCATCTTTTTGATACATTACGTCGATTTGATGCCCCACAGGATTTCATTTCCATTCTTCAACGTTTCTATGCTGGCTCCTCTTCCCAAATTTTGAGTAATAATTATCTTTCTCCCCCATTTTCTATATTAAAAAAAACTAGGCAGGGTTGCCCACTCTCCCCCCTTCTGTTTGCTTTGGCGCTTGAGCCATTGGCAGTAGCATTGAGATCTTCTACTCTTTTTTCAGGTATCTCAGTTGATGGATGTGAAGTTAAATTAGACTTCTTCGTGGATGACATGCTCTTATTTATTTCACGCCTGGTGCAGTCTTTAAAGGCCATTATTGATATCAACAGTTTGTCAAAGTCGAAAAATATCATGATGCATATGCCTTGTACTAACCCCTCATGCACATGCCCGCTGCGCGTGCACACGCTCTGCCGTGCGTGCACATATCCGCAATTTGCGTAAAGATCGCTCCGGCGATCACGCGCGTGGTATGCGCATTTACGGTAGAGTTTGTAAGCGTCTAGCGTGCGACTCGATCGTAGCATATTTAACCCATATAGTGTGTTTTGTAGTAAATATTCCCCTAGACAATGTCAGCGAGTATGTTTAGTTTAAACTGTTCCTGGACAGAGAGATTCCTCTTTACATGATAGGCAGGGTCAGACAAAGGTTGAAAGGTGGTGTCTAGTATCCAGCTGTAGGGTATTTTAAGGGCAACATTCCGATGCCTGTTAGGAAAGGATCGCTCGCTCCTGCGTATAGTTATGTACAAATGTAGTTTATGAACATTAACTGTATTTGCTGTAAATTACACATGCGGTGGGAATCCTGAGGATACCTCCCACCAGAGCAGTTGGGGAAAGACACAGCCCACCTGTTCAAATCCACCTATGACCTTTGCTATAATGTGGAGACACATCCCTGTGTCCAATGAACAATGAGATACAAGGTACCATTGTATTGTGAATGTATGTTGTACTATATAAAGACCACCATTGCCTGGCCAGTCTCTCTCTGAAGGCTTTCTCCCTGAATGCTGAGGACTGGATCCAGGTCGCGCATGCGAATCATCCCCACGTATGTATTATTCTCTGTAGCCATTTTGTTAGCCATTTTGTTCGCCATTTATGTTCTCATTTGTTCGCTCTTGTTTACAATTGTTCGCCATTTGTTCACATTATTTTCTGTTATTCTGTTTAGATTTCTATGTTAGTTTGTAGTGTATAAGTTGTATTGTGTTTCCCTTTTTCTCTAAACCATCCACGGCGGTGTTAGAGCTGCTGTGGTTTTTAAATCCAAACCAGGTCTTGTGTTTTCACTGTTTACTGCAAAGGGCTTTTCTTAGCGTCTCAATCGCTCAAACAGCATACACATTGTTAAGGTTTTTAAGCGTTACATCATTGTAGTATCTGACTACTAAGGTTTAGAGAATAAGCATATTCTTACTGTGTTTTATTAATAAAGTTTACTGCGTATCATTCTGTGAGCGTCTGCGCCGCTTGTGTCTCACTCTCACGGCGCAGCGTCCGCTACGCCAATAGCGTAGCAGTACGGTACTCGGTACGCCTATAGCGTGCTCGATACGGAGCGTGAATCCGTGAGCGTACGTGTCACTCGTGCGTCGCGCCCATGGCCTAGCATCTGTTACGCTAAGTACGTACCCCTACGGTACTCAGTACGCAAATAGCGTACTCAGTCTGTAATAGTGTATAGCTTTATGTTTAATGGTAATAATTGACATTATCAAGTTCTAGCAAAATTGCTGGGTTTAGGGTCAATTATTTAAATAGCTAAATGATTGCCTATCCCTGTTTTTTTGGTTCTGACCCTGTCCTTTCTCAATTTTCTTTGTGTCAAACATATTGAAATATTTAGGCATTTTTATACCTCCTGTTCTCAGCTCTTTATATACAGTTAATTTTAAACCTATTTTGTCATTTATTAAACAATTGCTTACTAATTGGTTGCGTATTGCCATTATCATCAATGGGTCGTATTGCCATTATCAAGAGTGTAGTGTTTCCTAAGCTGTCATATTTGCTCCTGATGCTACCATTACTACTTTCTAAGCGTGATTCTCAGGATCTTAGGTCACTTTTTACTTCTTTTATTTGGAACACTAAAAAACCCTGCATCGCTTACAATAAATGAATTCTCACAAATCGGATGGTGACTTTGGACTTCCGGATGCTCAACTTTTGTCCAGGCAGCTTTCTTAGATATGTGTTAGATTGGTTTATGGGACGATCAATATTTACTAATAACAGACTGGAAGAGGCTCTATTTTACCCCTACTCTCCTAGTGCCCTGCTGCACCCCCCCAAACATTTAGTGTCAATACCTACGCTGTCTAATGTTTTGTTTAGTGACACTTTCAAAGCTTGGTGTGCTATCAACAAAATATTTGGAAGAAATCATGTCAGTTCCCCATACAATACATTCTTCCCCCCAGGCTTGGATAATAGTTCTTTTATTGTTTGGAAAGAAACTGGTATCTCCGCTATTAGGGACGTGTTCGACCCTGGTGGAGTTATTCGCCCTTTTAGCTACCTTCACGATACCTTTGAAGTTCCACATAAGTCCTTTTTTATGTATTTGCAGATCAGACATTTTGCCCTAACCAGACCCCCTGCACTCCCGTCTGGTCATTTGCTTGATATTGTGTTGAAGGTTTTGTCTTTCCTTCTCATTCATACGTGTACAATAAGATATTTATATCCTGATCTGATAAAGACGAGATCTGTAGCCTCTTGTCACGTACTTTAAAAAGTTGGTCTACGGATATCCCCTCCGTTGACTCCTCTTATGTTTGGCTTCAACACTGCTCGACATCCTTAAAATACTTACACTCAGTGGCCTTACAGGAGGTTCACTTGCGAGTCCTCCACAGGGCCTATATCTCCCAATCTCAGAGAAAATATATGGTCCCGGATGAATCGTGGAGATGCCTGAAATGTGGAGCGACAGATGCTTCCTTCTATCACGACTTCTGGGAATGTGGCAAGATAAGATGTTTCTGGGACAAAGTAATTGCTTATATTAATCCAGTTATTTTCTTTGCTTCTGATTAAACTTCCTATACTTTCTTTTTTATTACATTTTTTCCAATGGCATTTGGTAACTGAAAACAGAAGACTCATACCGCTTTTGTCAGTTATTTTGACTGTATCTAGAAAACTGATTTTAAACCACTGGAAAGCCAAATATCCTCCACTTTTGCTGGAAGTTAAAAATTATATTTTAAAGATCATATTTTTCGAACGTCAAGCCACATTGCCAGAGTTTGAGAAGGGGGTAAGCCATTTTTATTTAAAAAAAAATGGGAACCCTATATTATTATGCTAAATCCGAATATTTAACTACAGATACAGAACATTTTTGAATCGACCAAACGGTTTCTTTTCAAACAGATTAGTTAGGAACTGACTGATAGTGCCCTATCCACTGGCTTTCTAGTTTTGGTATTTGTTTTCATTTTGATCACTGCACCCCCCCCCCCCCCCCCTCCTGTTTTGTCACCCCCTACTTTTTTCCCTACCTCCTCTTGTTTCTCTTTCTTCTTTTTCTATCTATCTTCTTCTGGGACCCCAATTGGTTCCTTGTTTCTTTTTGTTTTTATCGGTTGTGATTTTGAACGAACATGATTTTGTTGCTGCGATTCTGATATGTTGTATTTACATTGTTCATTAATTGCAATGATACCATATTTGTAATATGTGATATCTTTTCTCTTGAAAAACAATAAATTAATTTTGAAAAAAAATTAAAATTATGATGACATTTCAGGATGGAGGTATGACATGGCAGGGAGCATATTCTATGTTCTGCCTCCCCATTTTCAGCATGTCACTCCGCCCCTTATGCTGTGCAGCGTACAGCAACCACTGATATAACTGGTACACACAACACAATGCAGTAAGAGAAGTCCACCATAGCTCAGGGTTACCTGTTTGGTGTGTGTGTGTGTGTGTGTGTGTGTGTGTGTGTGTGTGTGTGTGTGTGTGTGTGTAAGTCCATCGTTCAAACCAAAGTATTATAATATGCTGCTGTTTGCAAGATGGATAAACCAGGCTAGTGTGTTAATCCAGCTAATTCACTTGGATTATTGGTTCTCAATTCCAGTTCTCATGTACCCCCAGCAGATCAGATTTGCTATCTGTGGACAGGACGTAGCAAAATACTTTAACTCGCCTGTGCATGACTAAAGAAGTCCATAAAAAATGACCTTTTGAGAGTACTTGGGGACTGGAGTTGAGAACCGCTGACTTAGATGTCTGCAATTGCAGTGTTCTATACAAATGTCTAACTTCTGATCCCCAACAACATGGATCAATAGGCCTCATTCAAAGTTGTATGCTATGCCGATGTTTTCTGAGTTGAGGGGAAAGGAGCACTATAGTGTGTCATGATGTGACCAGGAGGCACTACAATGTCGCATGATGTGACGGAGAGGCACTACAGTGTGGTATGATGTGACCAGGAGGCACTAGTGTGGCATGTGACCTGGAATCACTACAGTGTGGCATGATGTGACTGGGAGGCGCTACAGTGTGGCATGATGTGAAAAGTGACACTGCAGTGTGGAATGATGTGACAAAAGATACTACAGTGTAGCATGATGTGACAGGAGAGACTACAGTGTGGCATGATGTGACAAAGGACTACTGTGTGGATTGATGTGACAAGAGACACAACAGTGTGGTATGATGTGACAAGAGACACTACAGTGTGGCATGATGTGACAAAGGAGACTACTGTATGGCATGATGTGACAGGTGACACTGCAGTGTGGCATGATGTGACAAATGTAAGTTTACTGGGAATTCTAAATCAGACTCCACTATTCTATTATTTGCAGGTGCATTGTAACGGAATTGCATATATTTATTTCCATTGCTTCATCCTACTATTACTACTTGAAATGTTAAATGGTTGTGATAGTACTGATTTACTATATAGTATTAGCAACAACTATAAACTGCTGGATTATTTTCATAGCTACTGTATGTCAGTAAAATATTCTCAACTGAAAAGAAGGTATTGGGTGAAATTTAGTAAACAGTGTGTTGGAAATCCCGGTGGGATAGCAGCATTTTTGCAACTTTGCATACAGATGATTTATCAAAAGTATAGAAACCATCAGATTTCCGAAAACTTTACCTACTTCCGCATGCATGTTGGTAGTAAGCGCTGTGCAGCCCTCTTTTTTTTTAAATTATATTACTACTAAAATACGCACAAAAAAAGCATGTGGTCCCACACAAATTATTAACCAGCCCTAGGCCTTTAGGACTAGGCTGGTAGTGGAAAAACCTCTTCAAACCCTTTGGGCCATATGCAGTAGCTTCCGATTTACTAAACATTATGCAATTTTGGTTATTTTGCCTCTGGATCTAAAGCAGTGATCTTTTTAAAGGTAAAACCAAACGGTTCTAAAGTGCTTTGTATAAGTCTATGTAAAGCCTAATGTTCGACTGTACCTATTACAGATTTAAGCAGCCAATGGGGTCAATTCAATTCAGCAACTTATGAATAGCGCCGGGAATTAGCTCCCGACGCTATTCAATTCAGCTGCTAGTTACCTGCAATTGTCGGGAATTCTTCTCTCATCCCCGGGGGATGAGAGAAGAAACCCGACAAAAGTGCTGCCTCGCGCCGGGGAGTTAAGTCAAAGAATGCCCGTTCTCCCGACAATTCGACCTGTTTAGTCGGCGAGAACAGGACATCGCCGACTTAACTGGAGCTGAATTGAATAGCGTCGGGAGCTAATTCCCGGCGCTATTCATAAGTTGCCGAATTGAATTGACCCCAATGAAAGCTACGACGACGATATGTAGAACTTTTCAAGCAGTGTTTTTCCTGGCAGCAGAAAAAGATCTTTGGAATATTACAGTGCACTTTTCCCTAGCTGTTTTCCTGCAAACACTATTAACTAACAAACATTCTATCAGCAGTAAACTCACAGGACCAAATTCAATTAGCAGCAACTTTTCCACAATTTTGTTAACGTGACTGAAAAAAAAAAGCTGCTGTGACATTTTCCTATCCATTTACAAGTCTGACTGAAGTTAATGTGGCTATGAATAGGATTTAACACGGTTTTTAGTTCACATCGACTATGTGAAAAGTAGGGAAAAAAATCATTATTTTTAAGATAAAAAAATGTTTTTTAAGTTAACAGTTGTCTTTTTCAGAATATTTTTGAAACTTCCTTAAGAACAAATACACATCACATTACTGACACTTGTGTAACCCCAAAATAATCTAAAGACTGATTAAAAACACTTGTTTTCTATAATTTTTGCACTCTTAATAAAAAAAAGGCATAAAACAGCTATTTGATGCCTTTGAAGGACCTTAAATAGTATGCTTATAGCCACTGACATCCTTCTATACTGTTGTCCAATATTGTCTGACACTTTAATGGGGTTCAGGGTGATTTCCCCACTTTTTTTATGCAGTTACCTTAGGTCACACCGAGGGGTGCAAGTAAAGGGGAGGAGTGGAAGGCAGGGGGGGGGGGGGGGGGGGTTAGGCGGTCGGGTGCTCATTAACCTGGCTAAGGCTTGTTGGAGGGGTCCAGGCATAGGTGTTTCTATAATGGGTGCAGTTTGTGCGGTGCACACGGGCCCACGGCCATTTACAAGTGATTTACGCATGCGCACTGAAGGAGTCCCCGGGAACAAGGCGTGGGCGCCATGTTCCCGGAGACCTGCCAGAGTCTACTGCTGCAAGAGAGGAGGGGGCCTGTGACGGAGGCTGCACACGGGTCCCCTCCTCTTTTAAAACGCCCCTGGGTCCAGGTCAGCTGATTTGGGGGATCCCCGGTGATCACGCACACTTCCTGGTTCCCAGCTGCCACGTGACTTGCCAAGCCTCGTGATAGTACAGCTGGTTTTATCCTTTGCTGGGAAAAAGATGCAGAGAGTGACAGACAAATGTCCTATATGCTGATGTGCTGGTACCGTATATCAACAATGCGAGTATGGTCAACTACTGAGGGGGCAAATAACTCCTTTACACTGTGACATGGCGCCTCTCCGATTTGACCATGCCCCCGATAGCCAGGAACATGTAGAATTACCTCACAATAATTAGGCTTTTAAGTGAATGTGATTTGAGGGAGGGTGCATGATGAAAATAGCCTGCAAAGTGTGTGGTAATGTAACCCGCAACTTCCAAGGATGGAACTCGCTAATTGAATTTGTCCCATAACATGTGTTAAGGTACTTAACGTACAGTAAGGTATGTTACTAAAACCTTGCCATACTTAGCCTGTTAATTTAGATGCATAATAAATCAGCATTATGGGAAAATAAAAAAACTGAGGAAGAATGGGAGTTAAAGATTTCAGAGTGAGAAAAAAGGCTATCCTGATACAATGTAGCAGATGGGTGCCTGAACATATATTGTATTAACTATACTTATTCATGGGTCATCCTGGATGCACAACAATCTCATATTTCTGTTTGGAGAAGGACAAATGTAGGGATGACCATGGGTTAGTAAGGGTTAGTAACTTTCAATCGAACATGGAGAGATATCTTTGTAATTTATATAACGATACTTAGATTATGAGGCTTGCTGTATAAGTATTTAATATACTCGTTGTCTTTGTATTTGGTGGGATTGTGTTTGTGTGTGCTCTGATATACAGCACAACTTTAAATTAGAAGTGCCATATGTTAGTTTTTGGAGTTTCCCCTATTTGTAAATAACAAATACTTCCCTAACTACCCATATGTTTGTGTTATGTTGATTGCCAGGTTGGTGGGCATGTGATGTACATTAGGTGTTCAGATCATAAAAAACAAAAAAACCTTCAAAGAGAGCATGGTAAAATAATGTTGTCTGATGTGGATTATTTGTATAGAAAATTACTTTGCTTAGAATTTAGCGCCTACTTACTTTAAACTGAGGGCTCCTTTAATTTATGCCACAAGCAGATTGCTGTCAATCCTTGGTGGTAGAGAACTGTATGGAATCTACTGTAGGATGATATAGAAAGTTCATCCCTGCTTTTAGTACATAGCAGTAATTAATATTTATCTATGCAATATCAGACTATGAACAACCTAATCCAATGAACAACCTAATCCAATCATAAAGTTTTAATACAAAATGTTTTTCTGTACTTAGAATACAAAATGTTTTTCTGTACTTGCGACCTTCTTCCTGTTCTTTGAACAGATATATATTTATGACCCTGCTATATTATATAACCTTTGCTCAAGAAATGGAATAAACAAGTTCTGAAGAGTTATAATTAGAGATATAACATATTTATTGTGTTCTATTCTGTACATAAATTGTGCTTTGAAAATCTTTCATATGATAATCTCGAAGCGCTTGGACAAATGGCCCTTCTCGAGTAATTGCACCAGGTCATAAAAAACGAATGCCTGAGACAAATGGTGGTGCTATTGTGGAAAAAAACACAGGTTAAAAATAACAAATACATCATGTAAATGGTAAGTTAAAAGAAACAAATATGAAAGTAGTGTATATATAATAGGATAATATTAGTAACATAGATAAACACATTTTAATAATAACATTCAATGTTTTGCCGTGCATTGCAGAGATATACACTAACAGGGGAGGCATTCGATATGCCGGCTGTCGGGATCCCGACACTCAGCATACAGACGCCAGGATCCCGAAAGCCGGCATACCGACAACTATTCTCCCTCTTGGGGTGTCCACGACACCCCTGGAGGGAGAATAACTAGCGTGGCGCGCATAGCGCACCACCGTGCCCGCAGCATGGCAAGTACAGCGAGCCCGCAAGGGGCTCTTTTGCGCTCGCCCCGCTGCCAGCATGCCGAAGCTCGGGATCCCGGCACCGGTATGCTGGGCACCGGGATCCCAAGTGCCGGTATAACATAGTACACCTGTAATAACAATATGATGTGTGTCTGATGCAGTAATGGCCACTTAAGGCACCACTGCTTGATCCCTACCCAACTCCCCTACTCTCCACCTTTAGAATATACCGCCTCATGGCCAGGGTCCTCACACTTTTTACTGTAGGTTACTTAGATCAGCCAATATGTACACATTTGTAAATAAATATACAGTATATATTCCCCAGCATATATTTATACAGCATATACAAAACAAAAATAATAATAATAATAATAATAATAATAATAAAAGTGGGGGGTTGTCATTGGAGCACTGTACTGATAGCAAGTAAACAGTCTGAGGACAGAATGTAATAATGTGCAAGTTAATGTGCGTAAACAAACTTGTATCATCTCACTGCGAGTATGATGCGACTTTGTTCCGTAAATCGCACTAGGTATTAGGGTGCAAGATTTCCGGGTCCCACGTAACTTACATGTGCCATCACACATGATTACACACTGGGAGGCCTGCAAAAATCTTGCAAACTGGAATATGAGTTCCATTGGTCCCCAAAAGTCACCTGAGTTGTAACTTACAGGCCCTGTATAAGTCCCACCTTGTCCAATTTGTTAGGTTATAGAAGAAGACGGTGAAGTGGAGGCGTTTTTTGATGCTTAGAGAGAGTGGGTAGTTAGTTTGCTAGTAGCTATGTCATTCAGGCTGAGAGTTGGGGGTGAGGAGAGGCAGGATAAGGAGGTGATTGTGATCCAGCCTGAGAATGAGGAGGAGGAAGGTGGTGAAGAGCAGGAGATGCAGGAGGAGAAAATGCAGGAGGAGGAGGATGAAGGGCCTGCCGTGTCTCACCCCGGGAAGACATTCACTGGCCACTGCACTTCAGTTATTTGTCCACGCAATGGTTCAAGTGTTAGATCGTCTTTTTGGAGCGCAAGTCTCACAGGGACCCCCAGCCACGTGAGAAGGCAATATGGAAGGCTGGTGCACATGGGCCGCTATCAGATCTCAGATCCCCACATCGGGATGTGAACAATGTGAAAAAGCATTTTAAAGATGTCAAGCGCGTTCTGAAAGCGAAGACAGTGGAGGAGCTCTATGAGGCACGGAGGGCAGGGGGTGGAGTGCAGCACCTGTTTACTACACATCTTATGAGGAGGGGGGGGGGGTTTCTGGTGCCAGGCTATTTAATTGCAATATAAATATCCTGATTTGCCTGGTAAGCATTTGCATGTGCTCTATTGGGCGGCCAGAATTGTGGTTCATTACTTTTCAGTGAGAAGTATATGTAGTGCGCAGGTCACCTGCCACGTTTCGGAGACTAATTTCACTACTGCACATGCACGGTGGCCATTTTGGCTGTGATATTTGCAGACGTGGGACTCTGGAAAGGTGCACATCAGTGCACAGTGTGCAGTGTGGCCCCCCTGGACCCAGGGGCTCATGTGCACCCATTATAGAAATGGCAATGTCTCCAATTCTCATAGAATAATGAAAAAATATTACTACTACTGACAAACATTTATTGTTACAACTTCTTGACACAATCTATTAGATAAGTTCAGGTCATTCATCACTGTTTTATTAGGCCAATCATAATCAATACCAATGCAGTGATTGGGAAGTAATATGTCTTTATTTTATCTATTAAATAAGTCTTGTTGTCTCTATTTCCCTACCATTGGAGTTTGTGCTTTTTAGAGCCCCCTTTTTTTGTAATTCACGAAGTACTGCTCAAGGGTTCAAGGTTTATTTTACTAACATCCTCTGTGTAATTTGCCCCTTCTTTAAACTTCTGTTGTTGAACATCATTGTTTGTCCTAAAGTGTGCTAAAGAGCTGCAAGTACTTTGGATCTGAAGCTGTCAGCAGTTCTACCATCTAAAATGCACAATCATAGTCAAAGGTGAATTACCTGGTTCTGGACGTACTGATGAACAATTTTCACTTTGAGAAAATATAAGGAGAATTATGTGCCAGAACCACGTTTTCAATTCACAAAGCTAAATCTTATAAATTAAATTAGCATCAATTTCACTGTATTGTACTGTGGCTTGTGTTGTGGCGATTAAGGGGAAGATTTATTAAGCCTGGTGAAGTGATAAAGTGTAAGGTGATAAATAACCAGCCAGTCAGCTCCTGTCATTTTTCAAACCCAGCCTGTAACATGGAAGTTAGGAGCTGATTGGTTGGTACTTTATCACCTTCCACGTTATCACTTCACCAGACTTAATAAATCTGCCCCTGAGTCCCATATGGTGGCTGATTTCTGCACGCACCTTCATAAGCTATGGGTAAGGATCAGCTTCAGGCATATTTCACCCAAAGTTAGTAGAAGTCCTTTCAGCAGTGATTTCATGTAACTGAATTCGCTCTCTTAGGGGTCTATTCAATTAGAGCCGGAATTTCTGACAAGTCAGAAACACGGCTCTAATTCAACACCCCCTATTCAATTTGCGGGTGTTTCCGACAGGTTTTTGATCCGTTTTCGTCAATGCTGATTCAACTTTATTAAAGTCGAATTGGCATTGTCGAAAACAGGACAAAAAACAGTTGGAAACACCCGCAAATTCGACAAAAAACGTGGATCTGCGGCTAATCCGCCAGTCCATGTGTTTTCCGAAAAGTCAGATTTTTTCGACAGGTCAGAAAAACGGCACTGGAATTGAATCGTTCGAATCCAGGGGGTAATTCCAAGTTGATCGCAGCAGGATTTTTTATAGCAATTGGGCAAAACCATGTTCACTGCAGGGGAGGCAGATATAACATGTGCATAAAGAGTTAGATTTGGGTGGGTTATTTTATTTCTGTGCAGGGTAAATACTGGCTGCTTTATTTTTACACTGCAAATTAGATTGCAGATTGAACACACCCCACCCAAATATAACTCTCTCTGCACATGTTATATCTACCTCCCCTGCAGTGCACTTGGTTTTGCCCAATTGCTAACAAAAATCCTGCTGCGATCAACTTGGAATTACCCCCCCAGATTCAACCTAAAAAAGTCAAAGTGCAGTTTTTACGACCTGTCGGAAATTTGGACACTAATTGAATAGACCCCTTAGTCTCAAAGCTTTATAAATATGTTGTAAAAGTTTAACATACATACACCACTGTTTACCTATATAGTGTACACGTTTTTCAATAATTAAAATTGGTTAATTCAGTTTGCGCCCACCCTCAAATTGTCCTTTTGCATTAAATTTAGCATCTAGCTTCTAGCCACACTGAGAAATAATTATCAGTTTGCATTAATAAAGTATAACTGCAGTTTCACCAAAATCTTGTGTCATGCCTTTACTTCAGGTATCATAAATAGTTTGAGCGGTAGGAAGACGGCTATTAAGTGAGAGATATTACATATTCCAGATACTACTGATTAGATCACTGTTCCAATGCTGCTGACCTTGCATGTGTGACAATGAATCATACAATAAGCCTGGCATAGCAAAATTATTTTGGGGAGGGGGTAGGAGAGGACAGATTTCAATTTAATGTGACTTGTACAGCTGGCATAAAATGATGAGAATTTAAGAATGGAAAAAATTATACAATTCTCTGTACACATGAAGATAACCTGAATAAATCTAATCTGCATCCTGTACCTGCTGCATACTGTTAATCCTGTGATATCCTGCTACCTGCTTCTACCATTTAATAAACCATTACCTGGTTAAGTTTATCAGTTATGTGGACTGCCCTCCATCGCACACCGCTGCCACCTACTACTACCATATAGGTTATGGGCCCAAACACCAGAATGTGACGATAAATATTACCAAGAAAAAGACTGCAGCAACACAGAAAAATGTACAATGCTGAGGATAGTATGAACTCCAGTAAATTGGCAGGCTCAGAAAATTTCCATATGGAAGTTTGCTATAGCTATATTAAGGCTAATATATATTGCTATATATAATGCTGAGTGCATGCTAGAATATTATTATTATTATTATTAAACATTTTATTTATAAGGCGCCACAAGTGTTTCGCAGTGCCGTACAAAGGACAGTACTGGGAGACAAAACTTAGCATTACAGTAAATAAATAACAGAAATAGAGTACAGGTAAAAAAAGAGCACCACACATTCTCAAGACATAATACAGCTAAGATGTAAGTATTGAGGTAGTGATCATCGTACTAATAGGGGCTGGTGGCCATAGATGGAGATGAGCCTTTACTAGCAGGAGAGAAAGCGGGTAAAGATGGTCGTTGAGTAGGGGAGAGCTGCGAGTGAAATGTGTTGAGATGAGGGCTTAGATAACAAGAGGAAAGAGGGCCCCGCTCTAAAGAGCTAACAATCTAGTGGGGAGGGGCGACAGACAGATGACAAGAGGTGCAAGCAAGCGGGAGGCAGCCTGATGGCAGTATGCAAGCAAAGCTGAGATGTTCACGGCATGAGGCAGGGGGGTGGATTTATATAGGTAGGATGAGGTCTGTATTACAGAAATTGACTAGAGTAGGCATCCAAGTAGATGATGAGGAGGTTGCAATGGTGATGCTGCAAAACCTTATGCCAGAGTATGATTGTTTAGTAATGGCTTTTGAGTCATGCACTACTAAGTAATTAATGGAGACTGCATGGGCCAAGCTGCTGCAGTTTAGAGTTCACATCTGTTGAGACCAATGCTGAAAATTCTATAGTGCTGCTAAAGAGGGTAAAGTTTAGAAAGCTGAAGTACAAGTGCTTCAAGTGTCACAAGCTGAAACATAAAGCCTCAAAGTATAGCGCAAATGAACCAAGTGGTATTTTGTCATGCAACCGTGACAGTCATGTGAGCCTTCAAAATATCATCAATGCACTTCAGAAGAAGCAATACAGGGTCCAATTTGCAAAGGGGTAGTTTGTTGTGTACAACAAAAGAGACACTGTAATTGCAATAGCAACCCAGTGCCAACAACTGTATATTGTGAACATTGAGGAGTGTTGTGTAATGACAGTTTCAGATTCCAAACAATCAGTTGAGCTATGGCATAAGTGACAGGGTCACCTAGGATTCAACAACGTGCAGAAATTTATAGATGGCATGCTGACAGGGATGTCAGTGGACAATAATGAAAGACCAGAATGTTAAGATTCCGAGAAGGCTAAGCGAACATGATGCCCCTTTCCTAAGTCAGCATCTAGAGTGAGAGCACCTACAGCGGCAGTTAAAAACAAGACAACATTGGAGGCATAGTTAAGAAAATATGGGAAGAGGCACTAACTGGATCTTATGTCCATATCGTGTATTTATGCTGGGATACTGTCAACAAAGCAAAATATACAGATAGTGGAACATTAACATCAAAAAGCTTCTAAAGTCAAGAGAAATAGGGATTTATTTCCGAGGCACTGGGCTGTAAAATCCGGCACTTCTGATTGTGTTTATGCCCTATATTTAAAAGGGCAATGCTTTAACTAGCCATGTCTTACTAGTAAAATCATTGCCATTTTAAATATCAGGAAGAAACAGGATCAGAAGCTTCATGAATAAGTGTATCACAAGAACAGTTCAACCGAAGACAAGCAGGATATTGAAACACCACAAAAACTTGTGATGCTAGATATGCCTGCAGCTGAAAGCATTTCAGCGCAGTGACATTACTAGGGGAGTGCAAACCTCACCGGTGTCACCATCCGAGGGGGTGACACCAAAATGCCAGCTCCTCAGTGACCAGGAGCGCTTGTTGCACTGTGATGTTATCATCCTTCCCTGTGAAGCAAGAACCCTTTTCAGTTGCGCACTGGGTGACACCGACCCCAGTGACACCACTTTGTCAGAGACTGAAACTACAGATGCAAATAATCAGCCACAGAAGGAGTTTCCTGTGTAGCAACAAAAGAAAGCTTCCTAAAAGGTACAGCAAGGAATTTTAAAACTTTGTCTGCTATAAACTCCAAAGCCTCCAACAAGAAGTCAAGCAACTACTGGCAAGAGTGGGAAATAGCCATGCATAAAGAGTTTAAAGCTTAAATAACAATGGGGCAGATGTATTAACCTGGAGAAGGCATAAGGAAGTGATAAACCAGTGATAAGTGCAAGGTGATAAATGCACCAGCCAATCAGCTCCAATATATAAATTAACAGTTAGGAGCTTATTGCCTGGTGCATTTATCACCTTATACTTATCAGTGGTTTATCACTTCCTTATGCCGTCTCAAGGCTTAATACATCCATGGATCATTGTGGATAGGCAAAGTGATCGTAAAACAGTCAAAAACATATGATCCAACTGCAAGAAACACAGATGGAAGTCTTGCTTGCTACAAAACTCGACTTGTTGCCAAGGCTTACATAAAAAAATCTGGTATTGACTACTGTGAGATCTTCTTGCCTGTTGCAAGGTACAGTCAAGAGAATCAAATTGCCAATGTCAAGTTATTGCTAAGTGACCAGTTCAAACTGAAAGACCTTAGCCGTACACCAATTGCTGCATCTGAGGCCAAGACCTTAATGCCGGGATTGTTGCGATAGATCAATAAAGCTACATTGCTGCAATGTACAACAATCACAGAAAAAAAACAAATACACAAATCGACAAAAGCATGAAAATCTTAAAAGATATGTGTCTATGAACAGAGGCAGAACTGGAGAAATTAGGAAAGGTCCCAACCAGAGTGCCATTGGAACTTTAATATATGCAAGCTTTGGCACACAACCAGGCATCATTCAAGCTGTCAGCCCTGTAAGCCAATTTGCAATCAACCCAGGAAGAGAAAATGGGACAATCATTAAATGCATCCTCAGATAATTAAAAGGGACAAGCTCCTTAAAGCTAAAGTTCATGAAAACTGAAACTTTGGTGTTACAAGCATTCTGTGAGGCTGATGGGGGATAACAGGCATTCCTACACCAGATATATATTTGCTTTGGCAGGCGCATCCTATAGCTTGTCAAGCAGGAAACAGTCAACCATTGCCTTATCCACTACCGAGGCAGAGTATATGGCTTTTACAGAATCAGCCAAAGAGCTGATAAAATCAACACTGCATGTGACAACGAAGTTGCAATAGACTTATCTTCCAGTACTAAACATCATGGTAGAATGATGACATAAGACAAAATTTCATCAGAGCTGGTAGATTGTGCCATAGTTCAGTGGTGACTTAATTAGTACCTCAGATTGTTTGATTATACCATCTGTGCGTAAGCAGGATTTCACTAAAACCTGGACTGATGGGTTGCATTGAGGACTGCATTTGGGAGTCACTGCAATTTATATGATCAGTGAGGAAAATATTGCTGACATATTACACAAGGGTCTGACATGACATGCATTAAATGGGAAGCATTTGGTATGCCGGCTGTCGGGCTCTTGGAGCTCAGCATACCGGTACTGGGATCCCGACAGCCGGCATACCGACAACTATTCTCCCTCTTGGGGGTCTACGACACCCCTGGAGGAAGAATAAATACCGTGCCAAGGGGCTCTTTTGCGCTCACCCCGCTGGGCTCCTGACAGCCGGCATAACATAGTAGACCCCATTAAATGCCTTTCTTCAAATATGCAAACAGGAATGCTTTGAGATATTGATGTGTTTTGCTGTTTTATTTTACATAACATCCTTGTGTTTTTGGTTACAGGTGAAACATCCAAATGTGGAATGCTCGTGTTATTTTTATGTAACCAGAGAAGGTGAAAGGGGGATGGGGGCGCACAACAAGCTGTTTCTCTTATCTATAGCCACTGGGCACTAAGACTCTGTGTTTGCCTGAGAAGAGACCTCCGACCTGTGGTACTGTGCATGTGCGTGTTTCCCTCTGCAGCATACAGTATTAATGGATGTGTTCCTGTATAACAAAGACAATATATACCCCACAGAGACCCCAGATAACACTATGCCATCACCACTTTATTGGGTTCTGTATGATTTCCCTGCTGTCAGTATCCCGACAGCCGGTAAATTAACCGCATCCCCTTTATTATACATAGAACTTGCTCCCACCACTGTATGTATAGGCATCAGTGTGTGCACACTACAATGCTCCGCATACACTCCTGGCTATTACTGGATATCTCTTCATCCTGTACCTGCTGCATACTGTTATCCCTCTGATATCCTGCTACCTGCTTCTACTGGTTAGTAAACCATTCATTGGCAGAGGTGGGGTCCACCGCAATTAAGGGGTCCACACCTAGCTGTATTAGATCAGTACTATAATGAGTGAGACTGTCACATTAAAGTATGCTGTGTCCAGCTCTGTGCAGTAACATAGCACTGTCCTCACTTCCCGAGTTCCAGCCTCTCCACTCTGGCTCTCACATTCCTGCTGGCTGAGGACTTGAGTATCCGCCGTGCGCCATGGGGATGGCACTGGAAAGATACAGAATAATGGTGCTGGTGAGGGGTGAGACACAGGGCAAATGATGCTGTGGAGAGAAGGGAGAATGGCACTGGAGAAATACAGGGGGAATTATGGTGAGATGCGGAGTGAATGGAGCTGGAGATATACGCAGGGGCAACTAAATTGGTAAGACATGTGGGGGGTTGGCGCTGGTGAGACGCAGGAGGGATGGTGCTGGAGAGATGCGGGGGGGAGAGATGCGGGGGGGGGTTTGATGCTGATAAGTTGCAGGGGGAATGGTGCTGCGAGGAGCAGGAGAGATGGTGCTGGAGAGATGCTGCGGAGGATGGTGCTGATAAGTTGTAGAGGGAATGGTGCTGTGAGAAGCTGGAGACATGGTGCTGGAGTGATGTGAGAGGGGATGGTGCTGATAAGTTCAGGGGGAATGGTGCTGGTGAAAAGCGGGAGAGATGGTGCTGGAGAGCTGCGGGGGGGGATGGTGCTGGTAAGTTGCAGGGGGAATGGTGCTGGTGAGGAGCGGGAGAGATGGTGCTGGAGAGCTGCGGGGGGTGGGGAGGATGGTGCTGATAAGTTGTAGGGGGAATGGTGCTGGTGAGGAGCAGGGGGAATGGTGCTGGAGAGGTCCGGGGAAGGGGATGGTGCTGGTAAGTTGCAGGGGGAATGGTGCTGGTGAGGAGCGGGAGAGATGGTGCTGGAGAGCTGCGGGGGGGAGGATGGTGCTGATAAGTTGTAGGGGGAATGGTGCTGGTGAGGAGCAGGGGGGGTGGTGCTGGAGAGATCCGGGGAGGGGGATGGTGCTGGTAAGTTGTAGGGGGAATGGTGCAGGTGAGGAGCAGAGGGGATGGTGCTGGAGAGATCCGGGGGAGGGGATGGTGCTGGTAAGTTGCAGGGGGAATGGTGCTGGTGCGGAGCAGGAGAGATGGTGCTGGAGAGCTGCGGGGGGTGGGGAGGATGGTGCTGATAAGTTGCAGGGGGAATGGTGCTGGTGAGGAGCAGGGGTGGTGGTGCTGGAGAGATCCGGGGGGAGGAGGGGGGGATGGTGCTGGTAAGTTGTAGGGGGAATGGTGCTGGTGAGGAGCAGGGGGGATGGTGCTGGAGAGATCCGGGGAGGGGGATGGTGCTGGTAAGTTGTAGGGGGAATGGTGCAGGTGAGGAGCAGAGGGGATGGTGCTGGAGAGATCCGGGGGAGGGGATGGTGCTGGTAAGTTGCAGGGGGAATGGTGCTGGTGCGGAGCAGGAGAGATGGTGCTGGAGAGCTGCGGGGGGTGGGGAGGATGGTGCTGATAAGTTGCAGGGGGAATGGTGCTGGTGAGGAGCAGGGGGGATGGTGCTGGAGAGATCCGGGGTGAGGAGGGGGGGATGGTGCTGGTAAGTTGCAGGGGGAATGGTGCTGGTGAGGAGCAGGGGGGATGGTGCTGGAGAGATCCGGAGGAGGGGATGGTGCTGGTAAGTTGCAGGGGGAATGGTGCTGGTGCGGAGCAGGAGAGATGGTGCTGGAGAGCTGCGGGGGGTGGGGAGGATGGTGCTGATAAGTTGCAGGGGGAATGGTGCTGGTGAGGAGCAGGGGGGATGGTGCTGGAGAGATCCGGGGTGAGGAGGGGGGGATGGTGCTGGTAAGTTGCAGGGGGAATGGTGCTGGTGAGGAGCAGGGGGGATGGTGCTGGAGAGATCCGGAGGAGGGGATGGTGCTGGTAAGTTGCAGGGGGAATGGTGCTGGTGAGGAGCGGGAGAGATGGTGCTGGAGAGCTGCGGGGGGGGTGCTGATAAGTTGTAGGGGGAATGGTGCTGGTGAGGAGCAGGGGGGATGGTGCTGGAGAGATCCGGGGAGGGGGATGGTGCTGGTAAGTTGTAGGGGGAATGGTACAGGTGAGGAGCAGAGGGGATGGTGCTGGAGAGATCCGGGGGAGGGGATGGTGCTGGTAAGTTACAGGGGGAATGGTGCTGGTGCGGAGCAGGAGAGATGGTTCTGGAGAGCTGCGGGGGGTGGGGAGGATGGTGCTGATTAGTTGCAGGGGGAATGGTGCTGGTGAGGAGCAGGGGGGATGGTGCTGGAGAGATCCGGGGGAGGGGATGGTGCTGGTAAGTTGTAGGGGGAATGGTGCTGGTGAGGAGCGGTAGAGATGGTGCTGGAGAGCTGCGGGGGGGGGGGATGCTGATAAGTTGTAGGGGGAATGGTGCTGGTGAGGAGCAGGGGGGATGGTGCTGGAGAGATCTGGGGAGGGGGATGGTGCTGGTAAGTTGCAGGGGGAATGGTGCTGGTGAGGAGCGGTAGAGATGGTGCTGGAGAGCTGCGGGGGGGAGGATGGTGCTGATAAGTTGTAGGGGGAATGGTGCTGGTTAGGAGCAGGGGGGATGGTGCTGGAGAGATCCGGGGGAGGGGATGGTGCTGGTAAGTTGCAGGGGGAATGGTGCTGGTGCGGAGCAGGAGAGATGGTGCTGGAGAGCTGCGGGGGGTGGGGAGGATGGTGCTGATAAGTTGCAGGGGGAATGGTGCTGGTGAGGAGCAGGGGTGGTGGTGCTGGAGAGATCCGGGGGGAGGAGGGGGGGATGGTGCTGGTAAGTTGTAGGGGGAATGGTGCTGGTGAGGAGCAGGGGGGATGGTGCTGGAGAGATCCGGGGGGAGGAGGGGGGGATGGTGCTGGTAAGTTGCAGGGGGAATGGTGCTGGTGAGGAGCGGGAGAGATGTTGCTGGAGAGCTGCGGGGGGTGGGGAGGATGGTGCTGATAAGTTGTAGGGGGAATGGTGCTGGTGAGGAGCAGGGGGGATGGTGCTGGAAAGATCCAGGGGGGTGGGTGGGGGGATGGTGCTGGTAAGTTGCAGGGGGAATGGTGCTGGTGAGGAGCAGGGGGGATGGTGCTGGAGAGATCCGGGGAGGGGGGGTGGTGCTGATAAGTTGCAGGGGGAATGGTGCTGGTGAGGAGCAGGGGGGATGGTGCTGGAGAGATCCGGGGAGGGGGGGGGGTGCTGATAAGTTGCAGGGGGAATGGTGCTGGTGAGGAGCAGGGGGGATGGTGCTGGAGAGATGCACGGGGGGAATGGTGCTGATAAGTAGCAGGTGCTGGTGAGGAGCAGGAGAGATGGCATTGTGAGAAACAGGTAGGATGGCACTGGTGAGATGCAGGCGGAATGACATTGGTGAGATGCAAGGGGAATGGCGCTGCATTCTTGTTAGGGTCTCCTGCTCTGTGCTGCCACGTCGTCATGGCAACCGGGAGACAAGTGCTAGCGGAGTAACCTGAGCGTAGCCGATACTCCGGTTCGGGTCTTTTGCTGTGCAGTGGTTACAGGCTCTGTGCACGGCAGGGGATCCGGTGCTGGTTTTTGTGCTCACAGTCTGTGAGGTCTGAGTGGGGCGTGGACAGCACCTGCTATATAAACCCTCTTCTCAGGTTAGGCAGATGCTGCTGAATCTTTGTTGGTTAGTCAGTTCCTGAAAGCTAGCTAGTACTGTGTAAACTTTGTATTTGTTTGTTGCTTACTGCAAATAGGCCTTGGGATTTGGTATTACACTCTGCCAATCCAGACCTAGCAGTAAGACTGGAGTCAGTCGTTTAACCTGCTGGGGTTCTTTTGCTACTCTGTGAACCTAGCAAGTTTGCGGCTGTATTCTCAGACTTGCCTGCCAAAATCCTTTCTCACTGTGCAAGGTGTTCAGGTGTCAGTTTAGTGGCAGTAAGCTGAACCAGTGCACTGCAAGTGAGGACTAGGATTGTGGAGACTCTCCTTGTGTCTATTATTCCATCTCTGACCAAGGAGTTTACTGCCACACCCGTTGGTAACCCTTTAGGGTTTTGCTGTTGCCCTTAGCAACAGCATTTCGGGTTCTCTACGTATTAAATCACAACATCTCGCTTCTTTCCATCTGAGCATTCCTAATACTAGGGAGACACCCAGTTTCTTAGCCTTTGGGCTTCTCTGTTCACTTTGTGTTTATTTTGTTACCCTATCACCTTCTATGTATATAATGTCATATTCCCCAGTCTGTCTGTGAGTTCATTTGTTTTGCATCCCTCTCCGTTCAGACACCAGTACATTCCTGCTGGCACTGGTGTGCATAACATATTCAGCAGCCTAATACTCCTGTTGAAATTTTGTGGGAATATGGAGCATACCCCTCAAAATACTTTGCAACAGGTGGTCGATCAGGTGCAGGTCCTGACTCGACAATTTAATGATTTGTCCATTAAAATGCACACCTCGCAGGCCGCTGGCGGAGCTCCCGCAGCAGCAGTGCCTTCAGGGGTTAAGGAGCCGAAAGTAAATCTCCCGGATCGTTTTTCTGGAGATCGCTCGCAGTTCTTTTGTTTCAAGGAGAGCTGCAAGCTATATTTCCAGCTTAGGCCTCAGTCTTCTGGGTCGGAGATTCAGCGGGTGGGCATAGTGATTTCCTTGCTACAAGGAGACCCACAGGTCTGGGCATATGGGTTGCAGCCTGACTGTCCGTCGCTTAAAAGTGTTGATGCTTTTTTTACGGCACTGGGCATGTTGTATAATGACCCTGACAAGACGGCCTCAGCCGAGGCTCAGATTTCGATCCTTAAGCAAGGGCGAAGGCCAGTTGAGGTTTATTGTACGGAGTTTCGGAGGTTGGCCTATGATACCCAGTGGAATGACCCAGCCCTGAGACACCAGTACCGAAGAGGTCTTTCTAACCAGTTAAAAGACCAACTGGTACAATATCCCTTGCCTGATAGCTTGGATCAGCTCATGCAGTTATCCATTCGGGTGGATAGACGGCTGAGAGAGCGCAGGCTTGAAAGGGAGACCGAGGTTTCCTTCTTTCCCAAGGGAACCTCAGACTCTGAGGAATTTTCCGAGGAGCCTATGCAGATTGGGGCTACCCGCCTCTCCTCGCGTGAGAAGACGCGGAGGAGACAGCAGGGGTTATGTTTGTACTGTGGGAATAAAGGTCATGTGGTAGTATCATGCCCAGAAAAGCCGGAAAACTTCAGGGCCTAAGGGTGATGGGAAATATCCTGTCAGGCCAGAAGTCAGAATTTCCCAAGAAGACTTTTATCATTCCGGTGACCTTGAAGATCCTCGGTCAAACTGTCAAGACTGAGGCCTTTGTGGACAGTGGGGCCGACAGGGTTTTTATGGACCGCCAATTCGCCCTGAAACACTCTGTTTCCTTAGTACCCTTGGCATCGGAAATTGAGATTTGTGGGTTAAACGGGGAACCATTATCCCAGGGTAAAATTACCTCTTGCACTAGCCAGATTTCTTTGTTTATTGGAGCCACACACTCTGAAAAATTGTCCTTTTATGTGACTGTCTGTACTTTTGCCCCATTGGTGTTGGGGTTACCCTGGTTAAGGGCCCACAATCCTCAATTTGACTGGGTCTCTGGGGAGATTCTTAGTTGGGGTACTGATTGTTTCAGGAGTTGCTTGAGCCTTCCAGTCAGGCTTTCGCAGCTAAGTTTGCCAGGATTGCCAGGATGTTATGCAGATTTTGCGGACGTGTTTTCCAAAAGAGTTGCAGAGGTACTACCTCCCCATCGCCCCTATGACTGTGCCATTGATTTGTTGCCGAATGCTAAGCTTCCCAAGAGCAGGTTGTACTCCCTGTCACGTCCTGAGACTCAGGCTATGGCAGAGTACATTCAGGAGAACTTGGCTAAGGGATTTATCAGACCTTCACAGTCTCCAGTTGGGTCGGGGTTCTTCTTCGTGGGTAAAAAGGACGGTTCGTTGCGACCCTGCATCGACTTCAGGGAATTGAACCGTATCACGATTAAAAACTCATACCCACTGCCTCTCATTTCGGTCTTGTTTGACCAGCTTCGTACTGCCACCATTTTTTCTAAGATTGACCTACGCGGTGCGTACAATCTAATCCGAATAAGAGAGGGGGATGAATGGAAGACTGCCTTTAATACCCACTCAGGGCATTATGAATATTTGGTGATGCCTTTTGGGCTCTGTAATGCCCCGGCAGTCTTCCAGGACTTCATGAACGATGTGCTCAGGGAATATTTGGATAGATTCTTAGTTGTATACTTAGATGACATCCTAATCTTCTCCCATTCCCTGGAGGAACATCGGAAGCATGTACGCTTAGTCCTCCAGAAACTCAGAGACCACCGGCTTGGGGCGAAGCTGGAGAAGTGCGAATTTGAAGTTCAGCAAATCGCATTTCTAGGATATATTATCTCCCCAGAAGGTTTCCAAATGGAGGGTTCCAAGGTACAGGCAGTCCTGAATTGGGTTCAGCCCACTAGTTTGAAGGCGCTTCAGCATTTCCTGGGCTTTGCGAATTTTTATAGACGATTTATCGCTGGATTTTCGTCTATAGTGGCGCCCTTGGTGGCACTCACTAAGAAAGGGGCGGATGTTGCTCACTGGTCTTGTGAGGCCAAAGCGGCTTTTGCCCGTCTCAAAAGGGCATTTGTCTCGGCCAAGGTGCTGCGACACCCAGATCCAGAGCGTCCTTTTGTGGTGGAGGTGGATGCCTCTGAGATGGGTATTGGGGCAGTGCTCTCTCAGATGGGGGTGTCTGATAATCGCCTTCATCCCTGTGCTTACTTTTCCCGTAAATTTTCGCCTGCCGAGATGAATTATGATGTGGGTAACCGGGAATTGTTGGCTATTAAGGATGCACTCGAGGAGTGGAGACACTGGCTTGAGGGGGCTAAGTTTGTGGTCTCAATTCTCACCGACCATAAGAATTTGGCATATTTAGAGTCAGCGAAGCGCCTCAATGCCAGGCAGGCACGATGGGCTTTGTTTTTTGCTCGCTTTAATTTTTTGATAACATATCGCCCTGGGTCAAAAAACATCAAGGCTGATGCGCTCTCG
The DNA here is from genome assembly GCF_028390025.1 of Pseudophryne corroboree. NCBI lineage: Eukaryota > Metazoa > Chordata > Amphibia > Anura > Myobatrachidae > Pseudophryne > Pseudophryne corroboree. The sequence goes on along the minus strand of NC_086444.1, from coordinate 940,962,245 downwards.
CGGAGTTTTGCTCCAATCCAGGAGACCACCGAGGAGCCATTGCCCATTGTGTCCCCATCATGTATTAAAGTGGGCATTACCCAGGACCTCTTGTCATTAGTCCTTAGAGCACAGGAGCAGGCTCCTCCAGACCTTCCGGTAGGTCTTTTGTTTGTGCCTCCTAGGTTAAGACAGCGAGTGTTCCTGGAATTCCATGCCAAGAAGTCGGCAGGTCACCCGGGTATTGCCAGAACTCGGGAGTTGCTATCTAGGGCGGTGTGGTGGCCCTCGGTGGCTAGGGATGTGGATCAGTGGGTTCGGGCATGTGACATCTGTGCCCAAAATAAGACTCCTAGAGGGGTTCCTGTTGGCCCATTACATCCACTCTCTATTCCATCTAAGCCATGGACCCACATTTCAATGGATTATGTGGTGGACTTGCCCAAATCCTCGGGAATGACAGCCATCTGGGTTGTCGTTGACAGGTTTTCGAAGATGGCGCACTTCGTTCCATTGGTTGGGCTGCCATCGGCCAGATGCCTGTCTGAATTATTTATGCTGCATGTTGTGCGCCTCCACGGGTTGCCACTTGATGTGGTCTCTGACCGCGGATCCCAGTTTGTGGCCAAATTCTGGAGGGCATTTTGTTCCGATCTCCAGATTTCTGTCAGCTTGTCGTCAGGCTACCATCCGCAGTCTAATGGGCAGACTGAAAGGGTGAACCAGTCCTTGGAGCAGTTCCTCAGGTGTTATGTCTCCAAGTGTCAGACTGACTGGGTTGCTCATCTGTCCATGGCGGAGTTTGCCTATAACAACGCGGCTCACTCTGCTACAGGGATCTCTCCCTTCCTTTGTGTGTATGGGCATCATCCTAAGGCCAATTCTTTTGACCCCCAGGACTCCACGCCTGGTGGTTCCTCTGTGGTTTCGGTCCTTAGAGGTATTTGGAGGAAAGTGAAGAAAGCCCTTGTGTCTGTGTCATTAGTGACCAAAAGGGTTTTTGATAAGCGGAAAAGACCCTGCAGCTTCAAATTAGGAGACTTCGTCTGGTTGTCTACCAAGAATTTGAAGTTGAGACAGCCATCTCATAAGTTAGGCCCCCGGTTCATCGGTCCTTATAAGATCACTAGGGTTATCAATCCGGTGGCATTTCAGTTAGATCTACCCCGTTCTTTGGGTATCAATAAAACATTTTATTGTTCCCTTTTAAAACGGGCGATTAGTAATCCTTCTTCCAGTGGAAGACCTTCCCCTCTTCTGATACGTGGCCAGAGGGAGTTTGTTGTTGAAAGGATTCTTGACTCCAAGATGGTTCGGGGTCGGCTGTCATTTTTGGTGCACTGGAAGGGGTATGGCCCGGAGGAGCGGTCGTGGGTGCGCAGTTGTGATCTTCATGCCCCCAGACTGTTACGCTCTTTCTTCTCGCAGTTCCCCGATAAACCCGGTGGTAGGGGTTCTTTGACCCCTCGTCAGAGGGGGGGTACTGTTAGGGTCTCCTGCTCTGTGCTGCCATGTCGTCATGGCAACCGGGAGACAAGTGCTAGCGGAGTAACCTGAGCGTAGCCGATACTCCGGTTCGGGTCTTTTGCTGTGCAGTGGTTACAGGCTCTGTGCACGGCAGGGGATCCGGTGCTGGTTTTTGTGCTCACAGTCTGTGAGGTCTGAGTGGGGCGTGGACAGCACCTGCTATATAAACCCTCTTCTCAGGTTAGGCAGATGCTGCTGAATCTTTGTTGGTTAGTCAGTTCCTGAAAGCTAGCTAGTACTGTATAAACTTTGTATTTGTTTGTTGCTTACTGCAAATAGGCCTTGGGATTTGGTATTACACTCTGCCAATCCAGACCTAGCAGTAAGACTGGAGTCAGTCGTTTAACCTGCTGGGGTTCTTTTGCTACTCTGTGAACCTAGCAAGTTTGCGGCTGTATTCTCAGACTTGCCTGCCAAAATCCTTTCTCACTGTGCAAGGTGTTCAGGTGTCAGTTTAGTGGCAGTAAGCTGAACCAGTGCACTGCAAGTGAGGACTAGGATTGTGGAGACTCTCCTTGTGTCTATTATTCCATCTCTGACTAAGGAGTTTACTGCCACACCCGTTGGTAACCCTTTAGGGTTTTGCTGTTGCCCTTAGCAACAGCATTTCGGGTTCTCTACGTATTAAATCACAACATCTCGCTTCTTTCCATCTGAGCATTCCTAATAACAGGGAGACACCTAGTTTCTTAGCCTTTGGGCTTCTCTGTTCACTTTGTGTTTATTTTGTTACCCTATCACCTTCTATGTATGTAATGTCATATTCCCCAGTCTGTCTGTGAGTTCATTTGTTTTGCATCCCTCTCCGTTCAGACACCAGTACATTCCTGCTGGCACTGGTGTGCATAACAATTCTGCCGTGGCGATGGCGTGCACCTGACTGCCCTGCACTCCACCCACGCCCACTAAGTTGTCTGTGTCACTCTGTGTGCACTATACAACTGCTGCGACAGTAGCAGCATTAAAAGTGAGAGAATGGGTTTAATTTTTAAAGTAAAAACATATGCTTCATATGACGCTTAGTAAAAGTATATGCTGCAGCTGTACAGGTGTCACACCACACGAAGCAATACAGCTTGAAAATGAATGCGCTGAATGTCTCTCATGCAAAAAGGTGCTAGATATGATCTAGCAAAAATAATTCTCTGTGAATTACCTGCGATTACCAGAGATTTTATAATAATGCAGATCTGTGCCGTACAGTACAGTAGTTCAGAAAACAAGGTGTTTTCCTTCAAGTTATCAGTGACTGCACATTTAAAGGAGTGATCTCTGTACTGGGTAGGTTACTGATTAACAAATTGTTTTTTGGCCTATGTGCCCATCTCACACCCCTGCACTGCATCCAGCAGGAAGACAGCACTCTTGTCTGGTGGAGCGGATCAGAAACTCATTGGAGAAAACATACAAGCCCCTGGTTTCATTGGCTGCAGAAGACGAGCCTCTGTTGACAGCAGCTGAGTCACTGAACAGTTGTCAGAACATTGGCCTTTGTGAACTATGTGTTAAGAGAAAACAGGGCAGGAAATGTTGGTAAGAAAGATAACTAATAGAAGTGCGCTTATCAAAGTGCACTATATATATATATATATATATATATATATATATATAGTACTTGGTAATGGCGGCACTCAGCAGACTCATTCAAAGATGCAAAAAGCCTTTTATTTTCGGTCCTACGCCGTTTCGGGGAAACCCCGTCTTCAGGGACAAACAGTACATGTACTGTTTGTCCCTGAAGACGGGGTTTCCCCGAAACGGCGTAGGACCGAAAATAAAAGGCTTTTTGCATCTTTGAATGAGTCTGCTGAGTGCCGCCATTACCAAGTACTGTTACAGGAGTGTTTATTCCCTGGATGGCACCGCAGCAAGTATCTGCTACCCACATGTGAGTGCCGAGCCTTTCCAAATGCTATATATATATATATATATATATATATATATATATATATATATATATATACCCTTAACAGCCCATTCGCTATACCTCTTCTGAGATTAGATGCAGACAATCACTGCAGACCATGTGCAATAAATAGAGTGAGTTGTATGAAAATAGATTAGAAAACAGGGTCCAAGCTATATACACTAGGAAGAGGAGTACAATGAATAAAAATTACATCTTCTACACTTCTACACCACTTGCATCTGAACCTATAGGTACATTGTTTGCCCCTTACTTGGGGTCTTGACCTGCAGCTTTTACACTTTTAATTTACAGAGAAGAAGGTCCTAACAGAACTCTCAAAGCTAAAAGTGGATAAATCAATGGGGCCTGATTGGATACATCCAAGGATACTAAAAAAGCTTAAAGAGGTGCTGGTAGCACAATTTACAGAATTATTCAACCAGTCATTAGCTACAGGAGTAAATCCAGAGGACTGGACACGAGCTAATGTAGTCCCACTGCACAAAGTGGCAGCAAGGAAAAGGCAAGCAACTACAGACCAGTAAGTCTTACTTCAGTAGTAGGGAAATTGATGGAAACACTCTTAAAAGAAAGAGTTGTAGATTATCTCAAATCCAGCAATTTACAGGATCCAAACAGCATGGATTCACAGGGGGGAGATCATGTCAAACAAATCTTATTGACTTTTTTGACTGTGTGACTAAAGTGATGAATAAAGGGGGAGCCGTGGATATAGCTTATTTAGACTTTAGTAAGGCTTTTGACACTGTCCCACATCGCAAACTGCTAAATAAACTCGAAAGCTCGGATTGGATCCCAAAATGGTTGAATGGATAAGATCTTGGTTGCAGGATAGAAAACAGACAGTTGTAGTAAATGTAGTGCATTCACAGTAGGGAAATGTTACCAGTGGAGTACCTCCAGGGATATGTACTTGGAGCAGTGCTTTTTAATATCTTTATTGGTGACATTGCAAATGGTATTAAAGGGAAAGTATGCCTTTTTGCAGATGACACAAAGATATGCAACAGGGTAGACACAGCAGGAAATGATTGAGGATCTAGGTAGACTAGAGGAATGGTCAAGAGTGTGGCAATTATAGTTTAATGCCAAAAAATACAAAATCATGCACTTGGGGCTCAAAAATCCAAAGGCTAAATATAGTATTAATGGCACTATACTGGAAACCACTGAGGAGGATAGGGATCTAGGAGTCACTATTTCAGGTTACTTAAAGGCAGGTAAGCAATGTAACAAAGCAGGAGGAATGCAAGTCAGATGCTTGGTTGCATAGCGAGAGGAGTCAGCAGCAGAAAAATGTAATAATGCCACTGTATAGGTCATTGGTACGGCCTCATCTGGAATACTGTGTTCAATTCTGGAGGCCATATCTTCAGAAGGATATTAATACATTAGAGACTGTTCAAAGAAGGGCAACTAAAAGGGCAACTAAAATGGTGCATGGCATCACAAAACATACCCAGAAAGACTAAAAAATCTCAATATGTATAGTTTGGAGCAGAGAAGGGAAAGGGGGGACATGATAGAAACTTTCAAATATATCAAGGGTTTTAAAAAGTCCAGCAGGGAAACATTCTTCAAATAAAGAGAAGTGATAGGACACAAGGACATACACTGAAACTGGAGGAAGGGAGGTTCAGGGGAAATTTGAGAAAAAATTACTTCACAGAAAGAGTAGTGGACAAGTGGAATAGCCTCCTATCAGAGATCGTAGAGGCTAAGGCAGTAGAGCAATTGAAACATGCATGGGATAGACATAAGGATAGCCTTACAAAGAAATAAGGATCAAATAAGGTTTGAGGTAAAAACATGGTAAAAACAGGCAGACTAGATGGGCCAAGTGGTTCTTATCTGCCATCAAATTCTATGTTTCCATGTACAGTAATAACTTTTACTGATCACAAGATTAAGAGATAATTGCAAGCAGAATCTGCATGTACGGTAAAATAATTTCTGTCTACCACATCTCTAATACTTTTATCTGAAATACAGGCCCTAGCATATGAGTACAATAGAGTATCAAAGCAGGAGCTCTAACATGAACCCTTAAATTCATAAAACACTTCTCTGCCTTGCCTGTGCAGAATAAGTAAGTCAATCTCTGGTAACAGCAATAGCTAAGTGGTATGTCTGGGAATACAGCATTTTGGGCCTAATTCTGCATGAGTTGTAGTATGCAAAAAATTCGCAAAACTACAACTCCTCTAACTAGCATGCGGGTGGCCGCCCAGCACAGGGCAAGGCCGCCCCACATGCCGTGTCCTTCCCACCCGCTAAAATGTGAGCGTTTTGCTAAATGCATCGTTAGGGTAGCCCCCTGCATTCGCAGCTGCAGGCGCAGGCGCAGGGCAGCCATGTTTTGGGTTGCAGCGGCTGGATGTGACGTCATGCAACCGCAGAAGCCCACCCTGCAAACAGTCCAGACATGCCTCCGTTATCTGGGCCGCGCCCCCCAATGCCGTCCCTCCAATACCGTGATGATGCCCATAAAATGCCGTAACACCACCCCCCACCGGCACTTAGACTGCGATCGCAATTAGAGTCCTCGCACATGTGCCATGCGCAGAAGTACGGAAATCGCAGAATATCGATTTCCGCACTTCAGTGTATCAAGCTGAATTAGGCCCATTGCTCTGGGTGGTAGCTGTTATATTGGAGGGTCTATCAGGTGTAGAGGGAGGAATTTATTTAAAAATAAAATAATAAACATTTCTAGGGGATTCATGAATGTCTGAATCATTTTCAGTAAAAGCAAAATTGTATTTTTTAGGTGAATTTCTTGCCCCTGCACAAAATAGATGCAAGTTCTAGGCTTGATACAAACTTGTGCCGTTAAGGGGGAAATTCAATGTGGCAGAAAAATTTTCGGGTGAAAAAAACGGTCTTTACCGTGATTTTTTGCCTTATATTTTTTCCGGCCAATTCAATTGCACCCCTTTTTTTCACTCCAAAAAATCCAGTTTTCAGCCGAAAACACATAAGTGATTTTGTGGTCGTGATTGCGAAAATGGGTCATTTATCTGCCTCCAGGTAGTTGGATAAAAAATTCCCAATAATGCTAGCTTTCAGGACTAATTGGATAGCCCGAGGCGATTAATCAGCAGCGCTAAATTACCATGGCTAATTGAATTTCCCTGTATTTAGAGCAATTGTGTTTTCTAACCTAATTTTTTGTGTTTAATGTAGCAAGACGAATGTGGTTATGTTTTAGGAATAAGGAGGCTTTATATTTAATTGAATATGTCTCCATATTTCTGCTTCTACCGTCACACATTAGTGCAACTGCAGAAGTATTTCCTAGAACACACTCCTATGCTCCCCCTGCTGATTGTCTGATATATTGCTGATATATGTGCTTGTTTGCTAAAATAAAATAATGTAATTGAACATGAACAAGGCTATACATATCCTGAAATATTTCTCTGGTAAATGTATTTTAAGCAAAAAATATAACAAAGCCTAATATTTAAATGTGCACATAATAACATTTTTATACCAGTTTTGTTGTAGTGTATATCACAGGCTAAAGTTATGCAACACTGAATAGTTTCTTTTTGCAAAAAGGTCAAGCTAATCAATTGCACGTTACTGTAGTTGTCCCTTGCAGAATAAAAAAGTAACTATAGATTCACACTGCCTTTCCTCTATGCTATGCTGTACATAATGAAGAATATTGCTATGTTCTGGAGGGCAGGGCCTGGATAAGGGGCAGTTGCACTCTGCACCTCTCACAGGTAAAACCTCCTTCCAAGCATCTTACCTAGATGTGACATCATAGCTGGATAACTATATATATAACAAGTCCTTGTGAATGGATAGGCACAGAGGGAATCTCTCAGCAAGCAGACTTTCTTTCCAAAGTGAACTGTAAGTACAGTACCAGCATTACATTACTGAATCACCTATAGATTACTATATGCAAAATGTATTATCTTCATTTAAACCATTACAAACGTGTCTACCTGCCTAGCAGATCAGTGATTTCATATTCAAGAGCTGCCAATGAAAAGGTGTGATTTTGCTAATAATATGACAAGTGATAATATTGCAATTGTGGTTTACTAGACCTAGACCTTGTTATAAAGAAATTAATACACAATTATCTGTTAAACAGTGCTCAGTAACTACGTCTAGTTACATAAATGGTAGCATGTATGTCAAATGGAATATAAAGTTTTATCTGAAATGGAAATACTTTGCAGATATTGGGGGTAATTCCAAGTTGATCGCAGCAGGAATTTTGTTAGCAGTTGGGCAAAACCATGTGCACTGCAGGGGGTACAGATATAACATGTGCAGAGAGAGTTAGATTTCGGTGGGTTATTTTGTTTCTGTGCAGGGTAAATATGGGTGGTCTTCAGTATGCCGAATGTCGGGATCCCGGCGCACATTATACCGGCGCTGGAATCCCGACACCCGGCATACCGACAGCTATTCTCCCTCGTGGGGTCCACGACCCCCCTGGAGGGAGAATAACATAGTGTGGCGCGCCACCGTGCCCGCAGCGTGGCGAGCGCAGTGAGCCCGCAAGGGGCTCCTTAGCGTTCGCCACGCTGTCGGTATGCCGGTGGTCGGGCTCCCGCCGCCGGTATGCTAGTCGCTGGGAGCCCAAGCGCCGGCATACCGTACTACACCCGTAAATACTGGCTGCTTTATTTTTACGCTGCAATTTAGATTGCAGATTGAACACACCCCACCCAAATCTAACTCTCTCTGAACATGTTATATCTGCCTCCCCTGCAGTGCACATGGTTTTGCCCAACTGCTAACAAAATTCCTGCTGCTATCAACTTGGAATTACCCCCATTATTCCTAGAAAGTTATATTCTGTTACTGTTTTATCAGTACTCTGCCATACTGTATGTGTATAAAGTGTATGAACATGAAGGGGGGTATTCAATTAGTCACAAAAAAAATTTGGGTGCGAAAAATGGGTGTTTTCACAACTAATTTTTTTTTTGGTTTAACCCAAAAGTCTTCCATTTTTTCCGCCCGAAACATATTCCACTTTCAGCCAAAATCACATCGAATCCTCTAAAAGTCGCTGACTTATGTGTTTTCACAGCCACGATCGGGTTAAAAATATTAGCTTATTGCGGATTTGGTTTCACCTGTCTGAGGCAGGCGAAACATAATCCCTGATAAGCCCCGGCATTGGGGCTAATTGGATAGGTCTGGGGGAAGTAATTAGCCGCGACTAATAGTATACCACCCAAAATGTTTCACTCCAAGCCTTGTAACACTACTGAATATTGTACATTTGTATTTCTGTTTCCAGAAAGAATCAAATTACTTTTATAAAAATGGTTGGACTGAGACCCTCTGACATCCCCCCTACACCGGCTGTCAAGTTCATTGGTGCTGGCACAGCTGCATGCATAGCAGATCTCTTTACATTCCCCCTGGACACAGCAAAAGTCAGACTGCAGGTAATAGCATCACACATGTTGTGAATATTGCCATTGGGCTCTAAAAAGATCCTGGGTCCGAGCATCCAAAGCCAGGATCACACATTGTTCATATTGATCTACTAGGGCAGTGATTCCCAAACCGCGTGCCATGGCATCCTAGGGTTCCTTGGGGCTGCTGCAAGTGCCATGTTTTGGTCAATATGATAGGCAAAACCCGTGCTGATGGCTGCTAATCACACGGGCAACCGTGTCCACCAACACATAACTGAACCTAAGGATGGTAGCTATGCACAATATACTTAATCATTTTTCTCAATAAGAAACTTTTGGCCTAGGGGTGGCACCTAGAGATGCACGAGGTACAAATGGCATTCTTTCCATGCAGAGCAAAGGATGTCTGCTTTTACATGTAACTCACAAATATTGGGCAACTTTCTTTCAATACTGTAATTTAGAGATGAGCTGAGCTAGGACGTGCCTAAGTTGCTATGCACATATTTTTAAAGTCTAATTTTTGTTAAGCTGCAAAACACCATCTTGAACCATATATATCAAACATACCATCCACTGAGACAGTTGCCCACCATTAATACACAGGGCATCTGGTCAAAATCTATCTACTGAGCCCAAAGCTTCCTACAAGACATACAGTGGGTAGAATTCAAATGTTTGAAAAGTCAGTTGGGAGTCTGTTTTTTCCTGTCTATTAGATAGGAAAAAACAGACACCCAACCGACTTTTCAAACATTTGAATCTCCCCCACGATGTCATATGCTTCTCACATGTGGTGCACTGTGTAAGAGGCCATCACTGACTCAGGTATCATCCATTCAGCCACCACTACCTCCCACCTTATTAGAGGTGTCTAACAATTACTGTCACTGCTGAATGAATGCCGACCACAAGCTGGCACTCACCAGCTACATCTCTCTTTGTGAATTTGGAAATGTAATTAGTTCAGATTGCCATTGGAGAAACTGATTTATTTTACACTGTACTCACAAATGATGGAGATAACCATTTATTTAATCATTTAGATACCAATCTACAGCTGTAACATAGCTATTAGTTATTATTAGTGGGGCTGTGTAACACGAATCATGTAGGCTCAGTACATTTGACTGGCCCTAGAGTTGAATCAAATTAAGCCGCAGGCTCCACTGCATGTGTTATACTGTATGTATGTTGTATGCAGGGGCACTTTAAGAGAGGAGGGAGCACTGTAGAATCTGAGCCTTCTACTCTACTGCGCATGCGCAGATCTCTGGGAAAATGGTGCGGCGGACATTTTTCCTGAGATTTCTCTACTACACATGCACAAAACACAGTGAAAATGGGCGCTGAGCCATTTTCACTGTGTTTTCACAGTGCTGCGGATGCCGGCACTGGACTCCGGAGGGGTATTTTAAAAATGGGTGCAGCGTCTGCGGTGGGGGCCCCCTCTGGACTCAGGGGCCCCCTCTGGACTCAGGGGCCCGTGTGCACCGCACACTCTGCACCCATTATAGAAATGCCAGTGGTTGTATGTGTATAAATTACTACTATTACTACACAAACTTTGTTTTCTCTGTAGATTGTATTTCAGAGTAAACCCCATCATTTTGAGAGTGCTCTTTTTACATTTCAGATTCAAGGAGAGTCAGCTGTTATTGGGGCAGTGAATGGAATACGATACAAGGGTGTGTTTGGAACCATAAGCACTATTATAAAGACAGAGGGACCAAAGAGCCTGTATAATGGATTAGTGGCAGGACTGCAGCGACAAATGAGTTTTGCCTCCATTAGAATTGGGCTATATGATACAGTTAAACTTTTCTACACCAATGGAAAAGAGAGTGAGTGTACCTAAATATGCAAATATTTCTGCATTTCTTATATTCAGTTTAAGACATCTGAGATCATTAACTATTGTATTTGTACAGAGGCTGGGATCGGTAGCAGAATACTTGCTGGATGTACGACAGGGGCACTGGCGGTTACTGTGGCTCAGCCCACTGATGTGGTAAAAGTCAGATTTCAAGCACAGGTCAATCTTCGTGGGGTGAAGAAGAGATACAATGGTACATTGGCTGCTTACAAGACCATTGCCAAGGAAGAAGGGATGAGAGGACTTTGGAAAGGTACATGAAATGTACAGTAGCAGTTATACATATATGTAAAAGAGCTATATGTACTAAGATTTCTAGTTTATCATAGGTAAGCTAGTTTAACACACAGTATTAATTCATTGTGTTGTTTTGCTGCATCACTCTATGTATAGCACCCCCATATTACACAGCACTTTATAGAGAATAATCAATTACGCCTGTCCCCTTCCATTGGAGCTTATAGTATAAATTTCCATCTACACATATACTAGTGCCCATTAGTTTCACCAGCAGCAAATTAACCTGGCAATATGTTTTAAGTAAGAGTAAACCCTAGCACTCAGATGAAACCCATGCAAACAAGGAGAGACGTACAAACTCCAAACATATAGGGCCCTGATAGAAATGTGACCCATAGCCCCAGTGATGTGAGCAGACAAAACATGCGATGGTGCCCGTGTGAAGCAGTAATAAAATAAGGCTATAGAATATTAGGAATAAAGAAAGGTATTAGATGGAATCCATCAACATATGTATAATACTTTGAATGCACTTTTTGGCTTACAGGAACATTCCCAAATGTGACAAGAAATGCTATTGTCAACTGTACTGAACTTGTAACCTATGACCTAATAAAGGAAGCTCTACTGCAGTACAAACTGCTGACAGGTAACTACAATTCTGCAAATCAAAAACTATACAAGGAAATATAGTTTTCTACAATAACGTATTTACTGTATAAGGAAATATATTGTTTAATAAATGATTAAGACTTAACATGTACATATCATGTACACACAATGAAGGCTGTCAAATTGCGTGCTGCACCAATATATAACCCAGTGGTTCTCAAACTGGGTGACGCAGCACACTGGTGTAATGTATGGAACTTGCAAGGGTACCACAGGTTGGTCAATTCAGTAATAAAAAGTGACATCATTCAGAGTCAAAGCAAAAATTGAACATATTACTGCTATTAACCCTCATCAATAACATCATTACCATCACTCGATCTGCAAATTTATTTAGTAAACAGTGTCAGACTGGGGCTTCAAGGACCCACCAGGGAAATGCAGTGGTATGGGCCCTTGCTTAGAGGCTTTGCTTACAATTAGTGCATGCTCTTTTTCCCCTAGCTTTTCCTTGAGACCGAAAGGGCCGAAAAGCCGCAACTTTAGGTTTGAAGTTGTATGTGGAAGGAAACTTGACCTTTTTGGAGTCTGCTTCTGACTCCAGAATATCTGTCAATTCTTTACCAAAAAGAATATTTCCAGAAAAAGGCAAAGATTCCAAAACCTTCTTAGATTCTGAATCAGCTTTCCAAGTACGTAACCAAACTGCTCTGCGAGCAGCTATTGTTGAAGCTGATGCCCTGGAGGCAATAGTACCCATATCTTATGCTGCTTCTTCCAAAAAATAAGATTTTAAACATACCGGTAAATCTTTTTCTCCTAGTCCGTAGAGGATGCTGGGGACTCCGTAAGGACCATGGGGTATAGACGGGCTCCGCAGGAGACATGGGCACTCAAGACTTTAGATGGGTGTGAACTGGCTCCTCCCTTTATGCCCCTCCTCCAGACCTCAGTTAATGAACTGTGCCCAGAGGAGACGGACAGTACGAGGAAAGGATTTTTGTTAATCTAAGGGCGAGATACATACCAGCCCACACTATACACACCGTACAACATGGTATACACTAAACCAGTTAACAGCATGAACAAAACAGCATCAGCCAGAGACTGATCGCAACTGTAACATAACCCTTATGTAAGTAACAACTATATACAAGCCTTGCAGAATTTGTCCGCACTGGGACGGGCGCCCAGCATCCTCTACAGACTAGGAGAAAAAGATTTACCGGTAGAATTAAAATCTTATTTTCGGGGGCGTGGCTTGGCTGTATCCCTGAGCAGACGTGCTACTCCAGGGCTCCAGGGAATACAGCTTAAAAAACTATTTTGCCGCAGACAGACCCGGTCTAGATCACCCCTAAGCGGGGTACTTAGGCCGGGGAGTGCTAGCCGTGAGACCTCGGGACGCTGCGGGATACCGCGGGCCGCTCCGGTGCCGCGGCCTACATCAGCAACTGAAGCCGGGGCCTGGAGTTTGGCGGCGGCCCGGCGGGAAGCTCCGGACGGGCGCACGGCCGCAGCGGGACCCAGACGGCGCTCCACAGACACTCCTGGAGCCCCCTGACCACCTGGGGACCTGTCACAGACCCTTCAGGTCCACCACAATAAAGGGGAAATCTGCCAGAAGCCCACAGACGCCATACACAGACCTGCTCCCTCCAGCCTGTCCCAGCAGCGGCGGCCATTTTGGATTGTAAAACACAGTGCACACAAGCACACAGAGAAAGGGGCTCCTTTACTCATTCCTCCTCACCGGAAAAAAGGTAATACAGGCCTGATATTCAATATTACACACTATAGTGCACTGATCCCCTGCGAATATTGGGTCCCTGCCTCCCTTGGAGATGCCACACAGTCGTTAGACCCTGCTGCTTCCACATCTGGTCGGCCCCCGGGAGCGAAGTACACACCTGAGACAGCGCGGTGCCCGACAGCTCACAGGTGCCTCGTGCCTCATACCTCATACCTACGAACCGGCAGGACTAAACCCTGATATCGCACAGTGACGATCAGCTCCTGTCGCTGTCCATAATCTACACATGTCACTGACATTCCTAACCCCTACCGACACATATACCATACCTATCATTTACAGTAAATTTCTAAACCCGACCGCAGATTCCCCTGCAAATTTGGGAAGACCCCTAGACACTCCTTGGAAGATGTGTCTGCTCGACTGATGCCGCCTTGAAGCCACGTGGGGGGCTACTGCATGGCGAAGGCCCGCGCTTTGTTATATTGCCGGGGACATGTGAAAGTATAATACTACTCCAACCTTATTACAGACCGATCTCATGGTGGGAGGCACGAAGAAACAAAAGGCAAAAACCAAGCCAGACGAAACTCCAAAATACGTGACGCGTCATTCATCGGACCTGCGTCAGTTTCTCACTCCATCAACCGCGGGCCATACTTCCACCCCAGCGACAGCGGATTCCTCGATTCTTCATATACCAAAGGGCGACATGTCGGTCTCCAAAGACGCACATTCCCCATGGACTTCCTCCTCATCTGCAGAAATTAGTGAAATTCTGTCTCACGTCAAGTCGCTTCCTACCAAACAAGACTTCTCCGCGCTAGAGACACGCTTACGCTCTACTATTAAACAAGAGGTGGCAACTCTCCAACAGGACATATCTCAAGTCGCGGCCCGGGTAGATATATTGGAACGCCACGAGACATCTGGCTTGGACACTCTAACTAAATTTCAAGAGGTGCTTACCCATCAGAGGAATGATATTGCCTTTCTTAGGTCACGTATCGAAGATATGGATAACCGCGGGAGGCGGAACAATATTAGGGTCAGAGGCCTCCCTGAAAGTGTCCAACAGGCAGATCTGACATCTGCCCTAACCTCAATATTTGGAGAGCTTACAGATCTGGATTCGAATGAGACAATCATGTTTGACAGGGCACATCGAGCCCTCCGTCCTCGCGGTATACCATCAGACAAGCCACGGGATGTGATTTGCAGGCTCCACTATTATGCCCAAAAGGAGGAGATAATGAGGAAGGCCCGTCAATTGAATGATATCGATTTCCAGGGGGAAAAGATTCAACTATTTCCGGATCTCGCATGGTCGACATTGCAACAACGTCGCGCCTTAAAGCCTCTTACCGATTCCCTCCGGAAACAAGAGGTGAAATATAGATGGGGCTTCCCTTTTTCTCTCCAGGTCACCCACAATGGCAGATCGATTATCCTCTCCAGACCTTCAGAGTTACCAGCTTTCCTCTTGACCGTGGGTTTGCAGCCAATATTGTTACCTGATTGGGACTCTTTTCACCACCAACCTGAAATACCAGAGGTGACTCCTCCAGATGATAGATGGCAACAAGTGCGATCCCCGCGGCCGCGAGAGACTGGGAATGGGAGCGCACGATCTTCCGAGCCTCCATGATGGCGTTGTCTTATTCTTTTGAGGCATAAAAGTTTTTGTCATTGCAGCCGCATAATTGGTTTCTTTTGCTCCTATGTGCCGCAATGCGCTATTGATATATATAATCGGTTCTGTAATGGTTCTTCTAAATGATTGTTATGTTTTAGTTAGCTTGCGTTTTGATTATGTCTAGACTGCATTTTTGCTAACGATGCTAATACTTTCTTCATTCCTTAATAATTTTTTGAGTACTGTATAGATTCCTAGACCCGTGGGCGGTCGCCTTCGGTGGCCCCCTGTAGGACCCCCTACATGCTGCACCCCCTACCTCTTCGGGCTGGGAGCTGGCAGGACCCCGCTCCTGTCCCTATTGCAGCAACCTTTATTCTACCACTACGGTTAGCTATGTTTGATATTATAGCACTTTGTGCTGTGGTTTTCCATGCTACATTCTTTTTTATTCTTCTTGGCTATATTCGGACTTTCTTCTTTTTTTTCCTTGCTGTCCTTTTTTCTTCTTCTCCTTCTACTATGGTTGAGATGATTGATATACATCGGGTCAGGTTTAGGCTATAATGAGTCACGGTGATTTACATGTTACTTCCCTCAATGTTAAGGGCTTAAATATCCCTGAGAAGAGGTCCAAACTTCTCAAATGGCTCAGAGATGAGAAAGTGGACGTTGCCTTTATCCAGGAAACTCATTTTAAGATTGGCCATGTACCATCACTTAAATGTCATTATTATCCCCAGGTCTTCATGACTAATAATCCCTCTGGTAAGACATTAGGTGTAGCTATTCTGTTTGCTCGTCACTTGCCTGTTCAAAATGTCACTTCTCATAGACTAGTGGAGGGCAGGGGGTTGCTGGTAAAGTGCGATATCCATAATCAACGCTTTTCCTTTTTGACTGTATATGTTCCCAATATTAAGCAGCCTTCCTTCCTGACCTCGGTTCTGGAACTCGCCGAGCCTCTTTTGGAGGGAGTGGTGGTGATGGGAGGCGACCTGAACTGGACTCTTGACCCTCTCCATGACTCATCTAAAAAGGTATCTCATAAACCGGAGAAGGAGTATAGGAGGATGAGACGTGCTTTGCTTGACCACCAGCTGATCGACACATGGAGGCTGACACACCCTTCAGAGGTAGACTACTCTTTTTTTTCCCATCCCCATCAGACATATTCTAGGATTGACTACCTGTTTCTAAGCCACAGACACCTACACCTAATTTCTGACACCTCTATAGGACAGATAGTATGGTCCGATCATGCCCCTGTTAATCTCACGATACGCCTTCCTTCAAGTCCACGGCGTCAATGGTCATGGCGTTTCAACGACACACTTTTACAAGATGAGATATGTCGCTCTCAAATAGGAGCGGCTATAGATTCCTATATTGGCGATAATGACCTAGACGATATATCTAAACTTTCGGTGTGGGAGGCACATAAGTGTGTCCTGCGTGGGGTTTGCATTCAGATAGGCTCTCGACGCAAGAAGCAGAGAGAACAGCTTAGAGAGGATCTACTATCTAAAATAAAATCCCTAGAACTCTTACATAAGAAGTCCCACACTCCTCAACACTATGCAGATCTCGAGACAGCTAGGGCAGATTTGAACAGACTGCTTTCCGATAGAGTCAAGTTCTCCTACCGGAAATGCCGAAGCAGATATTATCAATGGGGCAATAAACCGGGGAAATTGCTAGCCAGGGCTCTTCGTGAACAACGTGCTACTACTTTTATTCATTGCATTAAGGATGGTCGGGGGAAACCCCTCCACGAGACTCCCCACATAGCTAAAGCCTTCCAGGCTTATTACTCCGCCCTGTACAATCTTTCTGGGCCATCTGGGAGGACAGACAAGATTTCACACCAAACAGCCATAGCAGATTATTTAAATAGCATAGATTACCCTACTTTGTCAAGAGAAGATGCAGAGGGTTTAGACGCACCCTTCTCTCCTGAGGAGGTTTTAAAAGTCATCGAATCCTCCCCCAATGGCAAAAGTCCGGGCCCCGACGGGTACACCATTGCTTACTATAAGGCCTTTAAGGAGAAATTAACCCCTATTCTCACAAGAGCTTTTAACACCGTGTCGGAAAAATCACAGTTTGCTTCACAATCCCTAGAGGCACATATCACTGTTTTACCCAAGGAGGGGAAGGACCCCAGCCTCTGCTCCAGTTACCGGCCGATCTCACTACTAAATTTAGATATAAAACTCTTCGCAAAGCTGATTGCAAATCGCCTTAAATTGCTGCTACCAGATTTAATTCATGGAGACCAGGCGGGGTTTGTCTTAGGTCGGGAAGCCAGGGATAATACCTCTAAGGTGCTTAATATGATTTATTATGCCAACCAGGCTACATCCCCCTCAATTATATTGTCAACTGATGCTGAAAAAGCGTTTGATAGGGTGGATTGGGACTTTATGTCCGGCATCCTGAGGCACCTGGGACTTGGCAACGCTTGTCTCCATAGAATCCTATCCCTCTACGCCATTTGCCAAAATTAAGATTAATGGCTCCTTATCAGACCCCTTTACCATTTCCAATGGCACGCGACAGGGATGCCCGTTATCCCCTTTACTTTTTGTCTTAAGCATGGAAGCTTTAGCGAGAAGCATTAGGGCTAACCGAAACATCTCTGGGTTATTAGTAAGAGGACGCGAATACAAATTAGCTTTGTATGCTGATGATTTGCTGGCCCTAATTTCAAACCCGGTGACTTCTCTCCCAAATTTGATGCTAGAATTTGATAGGTTCGGAGCCCTTTCTAATTTTAAGATAAATTATTCTAAATCCATAGCAATGAACCTAACTACTTCCCCGGGCGTCCTGACCGGCCTGAAGGGCTCTTTCCCCTTTACCTGGCACGAACACAGAGTTAAGTACTTGGGGGTAATGCTATCTAACGATTTATCTAAAATATTTCCCTTAAATTTCGGCCCTTTGTTGAAAACACTCCGTTTAGACTTCCAGAAATGGAAGAAATTGCGTTTATCTTGGTTTGGTAGGATTAACGTGGTTAAAATGAACGCTCTCCCCAGGATTCTATTCTTTCTTCAAACCCTCCCTATATTCATCCCCCCTCTGTGGTTCAGGGACGTTCAAAACCTCATTCGCACGTTTGTCTGGGGAGGTAGAGCTCCCAGATTTAAACATGACATTCTATTCCGGAGGGGACATCAAGGGGGACAACAACTCCCTCATATTCCCAGCTACTACCATGCGGTACAATTAAATAGAGTTTTGGAATGGACAAGGGCTAAAGACTGTAAACAATGGGTGCTTTTGGAAGAAGGATGTCTCCCACATTACATAGAAATAGTCCCGTGGCTGCCCTCCCTCCCGAAAATCGCTCACCCTACGGTCACCCCCACGCTTAACGTATGGCACAAGCTCAGGTTAAAGACACACATCTCCTCTAAGTGGTCCCCCTTGACTTCTTTTCTTCATAACCCCGAATTTGGTCCTGGACTCCACAGCCTGGCATTTGCTTCTTGGGCGGAGGCGGGGCTTTTCAGGGTTGGTCAGCTGGTGAGTTCGGGTAGAGTGCGCTCATTCTCAGATGTTCAGTCCCTCTGGAAAATATCAAGCGTCGATTTTTGGAAGTTCCTCCAGGTTCATCATTTTCTAGCGACCTCCAAAAATCTCTCTGACATAACCAGAGGTCTCACTAACTTCGAAAAACTATGCGTTTCCACCCGTTCCCCTACACATACCATCTCCCAAATTTATGCGATTATTGTGGAGGACTTGTTTTCCCAACCCCCTGCCTTCATGACTTCTTGGGAAAGGGAAATGCGAGGGATAAACTCTCAGGCCGATTGGGACACTATATTTCGTAATGCTCAGGCAAGCTCTCTATGTTTGTCAACGAGGGAAACGGTATATAAGCTTATATATAGATGGTACAGGACTCCCCGTGTCCTTAATAAAATGTTTCCTACCTTGTCGAATCTCTGCTGGAGGTGTAAGGGAGCACCGGGGAGTTTTTTACACATCTGGTGGGACTGCCCTATTATAATTCCTTTCTGGAAGGACGTTTTTAGATGCTCCGAGCTGATAGTGGGAGATGAGATACCCGAGGGGCCTGAGTTTTGGCTCTTTAATCTTACCTCAGCAAGTACACATTCTTATAAATACTCACTTCTGAGACACCTTAGCAATGCTGCAAGGGCCGTGATACCGGCTCTGTGGAGATCCGCCTCCCCACCCTCGATCAAACAATGGTTTAACAAGATTACATACTTTTTAGACATGGAAGACCTTATATCCTTCTCGATGGGAAGAACCACTGACTTTACCGCTACCTGGTTTCCGTGGTTTGACTTCATGGAGTCTCCGATATACAGGTCCTATATGGTAACCTAATCATCCCCGTATAAATCTTTAGACAAAAAAAAAAAAAAAAAAAAAAAAAACTTCATCTCAACTGACTACTTTTATATTCTCTTCCTTTTCATATTTCTCACTTTCTTTCTGTTTCTACTCTCTTTTTCCTTTCCTACATTTCTTATAATTAACGCTTTATAATGTCTGTATCCTTTATATATATTTTGATGGAAGAACAGTCAACTTTTCCATCTGTGCTATTATGTTTAAAACAAAGTTACTAAGACGGTACGACCAGATATGTTTTCCTTTGTATACTTTGGATTCTATTGTTTGAAAATGTTGTACTACTGTTACATCTACAGCATTAATAAAAACAGATTAAACAAAAAAAATAAAATCTTATTTTCTCTTACGTCCTAGAGGATGCTGGGGACTCCGTAAGGACCATGGGGATTATACCAAAGCTCCAAACCGGGCGGGAGAGTGCGGATGACTCTGCAGCACCAATTGAGCAAACATGAGGTCCTCATCAGCCAGGGTATCAAACTTGTAGAATTTTGCAAAAGTGTTTGAACCCGACCAAGTAGCTGCTCGGCACAGCTGTAATGACGAGATGCCTCGGGCAGCCACCCAAGAAGAGCCCACCTTCCTAGTGGAATGGGCCTTTACCGAATTTGGCAACGGCAATCCAGCCGTAGAATAAGCATGCTGAATCGTGTTACAGATCCAGCGAGCAATAGTCTGCTTAGAAGCAGGAGCGCCAACCTTGTTGGCCGCATACAGGACAAACAGTGCCTCTGTTTTCCTAACTCGAGCCGTCCTGGCTACATAAATTTTTAAGGCCCTGACTACATCAAGGGACTTGGAATCCTCCAAGTCACCCGTAGCCACAGGCACTACAATAGGTTGGTTCATATGGAACGACGAAACCACCTTAGGCAGAAATTGAGGACGAGTTCTCAGCTCTGCTCGATCTACATGGAAAATCAGATAGGGGCTCTTGTGAGACAAAGCTGCCAATTCGGACACCCGCCTCGCAGATGCCAAGGCCAACAACATGACCACTTTCCAAGTGAGAAATTTTAACTGCACCGTTTGAAGAGGTTCAGACCAGTGTGATTGAAGGAACCGTAACACCACGTTAAGGTCCCACGGTGCCACTGGGGGCACAAAAGGAGGTTGGATGTGCAGCTCTCCCTTTACAAAAAGTCTGGACTTCTGGGAGAGCAGCCAATTCCTTCTGAAAGAATATAGATAAGGCCGAAATCTGCACCTTAATGGAGCCTATCTTCAGGCCCATATCCACTCCTGTCTGTAGAAAGTGGAGAAAACGACACCAGCTGAAAATCTTCCGTAGGAGCATTCTTGGCTTCACACCAAGAAACATATTTCCTCCAGATATGGTGATAATGCTTTGTCGTTACCTTTCCTAGCTAGGATTTGGTGTTCAACCACCATGCCGTCAAACGTAACCGCGGTAAGTCTTGGAACGCACAGGGCCCCTGTTGCAACAGGTCCTCCCTGGGAGAAAGAGGCCACGGATCTTCTGTGATCATTTCCTGAAGATCTGAATACCAGGCCCTTCGAGGCCAATCTGGAACAATTAGAATTGTCTGCACTCTTGTTCGTCTTATGATTCTCAATATTTTTGAGATGAGTGGAAGTGGAGGGAACATGTAGACCGTCTGAAACACCCACGGTGTCACCAGGGCGTCCACCGCTACTGCCTGAGGGTCCCTCGACCTGGAACAATACGTCCGAAGCTTTTTGTTGAGGCGTGACGCCATCATGTCTATTTGAGGAAGTCCCCAACGACTTGTTACTTCTGTAAAGACCTCTTGATGAAGCCCCCACTCTCCTGGATGGAGATCGTGTCTGCTGAGGAAGTCTGCTTCCCAGTTGTCTACTCCCGTGATGAAGACCGCTGACAGAGCGCTTACATGATTTTCCGCCCAGTGAAGAATCCTGGTGGCCTCCGCCATTGCTGCTCTGCTCCTCGTTCCGCCCTGGCGGTTTACATGCGCCACGGCTGTGATATTGTCTGACTGGATCAGAATGGGTAGGTTGCAAAGAAGATTCTCCGCTTGCTGTAGGCTGTTGTATATGGCCATTCCAGCACATTGATGTGTAGACAAGCCTCCTGGCTTGACCATATTCCCTGAAAATTTCTTCCTTGTGTGACTGCTCCCCATCCTTGGAGGCTCGCATCCGTGGTCAGAAGAATCCAATCTTGAATGCCGAACCTGCGACCCTCTAGAAGGTGAGCACTCTGCAGCCACCACAGGAGAGATACCCTGGCCCTGGGGGACAGGCTTATCCTCCGATGCATTTGTAGATGGGACCCTGACCACTTGTCCAGAAGGTCCCACTGAAAAGTTCTCGCATGGAACCTGCCGAACGGAATTGCCTCGTAGGCCGCCACCATCTTTCCCAATACTCGAGTGCATTGATGAACTGGCACTCTTTTTGGTTTTAGCAGGTCCTTGACCATGTTCTGGAGCTCCTGGGCTTTTTCCATTGGGAGAAAAACCCTCTTTTTCTGTGTCCAGAATCATGCCCAAAATGCCAGCCGAGTTGTCGGAACCAACTGCGACTTTGGTAGATTTAGAATCCAGCCGTGTTGTTGTAGTACTCTCAGAGAGAGAGACACACGCTCTTTAGTAACTGATCTCTCGATCTTGTCTTTATCAGGAGATCGTCCAAGTATGGGATAATTGTGACTCCCTGCTTGCGCAGGAGCACCATCATTTTTGCCATCACCTTGGTGAAAATCCTCGGGGCCGTGGAAAGCCCAAACGGCAACGTCTGAAACTGGTAATGACAATCCTGTACAGCGAATCTCAGGTACGCCTGATGAGGAGGATATATGGGGACATGAAGGTATGCATCCTTTATGTCCAGAGACAGCATAAAATCCCCCCCTTCCAGGCTGGAGATCACTGCCCGGAGAGATTCCATCATGAATTTGAACCTCTTCAAATATAGGTTTAGGGATTTTAGATTTAGAATTGGTCTGACCGAGCCGTCCGGCTTCGGGACCACAAACAAGGTTGAATAAAACCCCTTTCCCTGTTGTTCTAGGGGAACCTTGATAATCACCTGTTGTTGACACAGTTTCTGTATGGCAACTGAAACGGTTTCCCTCTCTGGGGGAGAAGCTGGCAAGGCCGATTTGAAAAATCGGTGTGGAGGCATATCTTCGAACTCCAGTTTGTAGCCTTCGGATACAATTTCGACCACCCAAGGATCCAAATCCGACTGAACCCAGACCTGGCTGAAGAGACGAAGACGTGCCCCCACCGGTGCGGAGCCCCAGCGTCATGCGGTGGATTTTGTAGAAGCCGGGGAGGATTTTTGTTCCTGGGAACTAGCCGTAGCTGGTGCCCTTTTCCCTCTACCTTTACCTCTGGCGAGGAAGGAAGAGCCCCGACCCTTTCTGAACTTATGCGACCGAAAGGACTGCATCTGGTATTGGTGTTTTCTTTTGCTGTAGGGGAACATAAGGCAAAAAAGAAGACTTACCCGCAGTAGCTGTGGAAACCAGGTCCGCGAGGCCCTCCCCAAATAAAACTTCACCCTTGTAAGACAAAGCCTCCATATGTCTCTTTGAATCAGCATCACCTGTCCATTGACGGGTCCACAGGGACCTTCTAGCAGAAACTGCCATAGCATTGGCTCTTGAACCCAACAGCCCAATATCTCTCGCAGCCTCTCTCATATATAACGCTGCGTCCTTAATGTGACCCAAGGTCAACAAAATACTATCCTTATCTAAGGTGTCAATGTCCGAAGACAAGTTATCTACCCACGCTGCAATTGCGCTACCCACCCATGCCGACGCTACTGCCAGCCTAAGCAGGGCTCCAGTATGTGCGTAAATTGATTTTAAGGTAGTTTCCTGCCTGCGATACGCAGGATCTTTTAGGGCCGCTGTGTCCGGGGACGGTAGCGCCACCTTTTTGGACAAGCGCGTCAAAGCTTTGTCCACCGTGGGCGAGGATTCCCACCATAACCTGTCCTTTGAGGGGAAAGGATACACCATAATAATTCTCTTGGGAACCTGCAGTCTCTTGTCTGGAGTTTCCCAAGCCTTTTCAAATAAAGCGTTCAGCTCATGAGATGGGGGAAACATTACCTCAGGTTTCTTCCCCTTAAACATGCAGACCCTCGTGTCAGGGACAGAAGGGTCCTCTCTGATATGTAAAACATCTCTTATTGCAATAATCATATATTGAATACTCTTGGCCACCCTTGGGTGTAACCTTGCATCATCATAGTCGACACTGGAGTCAGAATCCGTGTCGGTATCAGTGTCTGCTACCTGGGAAAAGGGACGTTTATAGGACCCTGAAGGGTCTTGTGACACCGCCAAAGCCATGGATTGAATCCCTGCTTTGTCCTTGGGACTCTGCTTTGTCCAATATCTTATGCAAT
The DNA here is from genome assembly GCF_028390025.1 of Pseudophryne corroboree. Taxonomy (NCBI): domain Eukaryota; kingdom Metazoa; phylum Chordata; class Amphibia; order Anura; family Myobatrachidae; genus Pseudophryne; species Pseudophryne corroboree. The sequence continues at coordinate 940,938,521 of NC_086444.1, read as the reverse complement.
AAAGTCGCATTAGCATTTAACACATTCCACATGTCCAACCAATCCGGTGTCGGCTGTGCCGACGGAGACACCACCATCTGCTCTGCATCCTCCCTAGACGAGCCTTCCGCTTCAGACATGTCGACACACACGTACTGACACCCCCACACACACTGGGATCTATGAATATGGGGACAGCACCCCAATAAGGCCCTTTGGAGAGACAGAGAGAGAGTATGCCAGCAACCACCTAGTGCCACTAGACACTGAAACCACAGTCTCAGCCTATACAGTGCTTTTTTGTATATGTGATTTGCGCCAAATAAATGTGCCCCCCCCCCTCGTTTTTTATCCCGTTACTTGTTCAGCAGGGGAGAGTCCGGGAGCAGCTTCTCTGCAGCGTGTTGTGGAGAAAATGGCGCTGGTTAGTGCTGGAGGATCAAGCCCCACCCCCTCGACGGCGGGCTTCGGTCCCGCTCAATTTTTTTATACTGGCGGGGGTTTTATAATATACTGCCTCCGCAGTACCTAAGCCTGGTGCCAGTCTAATATGAGGTAATTATTGCTGCCAAGGGCGCCTCCCCCTCCGCCCTTGCTGTGCCTGTGTGTGTGTGGGAGCAATGGCGCGCAGCGCGACCGCTGCGCGTTACCTCACTGAAGATCTGAAGTCTTCTGCCGCCTATGAAGTCTTCTTTCTTCATATACTCACCCGGCTTCTATCTTCCGGCTCTGTGAGGACGGCGGCGCGGCTCTGGGACGAACAGCGAGGACGACACCTGTGTTCCGACCCTCTGGAGCTAATGGTGTCCAGTAGCCTAAGACGCAGAGCCTATCAGTAAAGTAGGTCTGCGTCTCTCCCCTCAGTCCCACGAAGCAGGGAGCCTGTTGCCAGCAGTGCTCCCTGAAAATAAAAAACCTAACAAAAGTATTTTCAGAGAAACTCAGTAGAGCTCCCCTGCAGTGCATCTAGTCTCCTCTGGGCACAGGATCTGAGGTCTGTAGGAGGGGCATAGAGGGAGGAGCCAGTTCACACCCATCTAAAGTCTTAGAGTGCCCATGTCTCCTGCGGAGCCCGTCTATACCCCATGGTCCTTACGGAGTCCCCAGCATCCTCTAGGACGTAAGAGAAATATTGCAGCCTGTTTTATATGAGCTATATGGGATTTTTGCTCTCTAGAAGCTACTGAAAAATCCCCCTCCAATGTATCAGCCCAGGCAGCCACTGCCGTTGCCATCCAAGCTGAAGCCATGGCTTACCTTATGACTGCCCCAGACAGGGAAAATATGTTTTTTAGCAACCCATCCACTCTCCTATTCGTGACATAATTTAATGATGTTGAAGGCAAAGGTAATATAGATTTTCACACTAATCGAATCACATGTGTATCTACTTTAGGAGCCACCTCCCTTTTTAAACAATCCCCAGCTGGAAGAGGATAATTGGAATCCCATTTTATAGGAATTCTAAAACTTCTTATTGGGTGTAGCCCAAGCCTCTTCCATGATTTCCGTCAACTGATCTGACCCTGGAAACTCGGTTTTAACTGTTTTGGGACGTTTAAGCACAGGTGCCTTGGTTTTTAACACAGGCTCTGCTGAATCCTCTAAGGATAGAATGGCTTTCATTGCTTTAATTAACTGAGCTATATCCACTGAGCTGAGACCTTCTTCCTCCTCTTCATATGCCGAAGTAGAATTGAGCTTTCATCTTCCGATGAATCCTCCTCTGTCTCATATGTAGCCTGTGAAGGTGAAGATTTACTTACCATCAGTTTATCAGCTTTTGAGAAGCTGCTGGTGGAAGTAATATACTGTAGGTAGGGAGCTGCATGTAAGGATTAATAGTGTAACCTATTCCTGGTACAGAAGCTGTAGGAATAATCCATTCAGCTATACTGAATAAGGTCTGTGCAAATATAGCCCAAGATGGATCCATCTGTACCTGCCGTTGTACAGGGATCTGCCTTGTATTCTTCTGAAAACTAAAACAGTTTGCACACAAACCATCCTGAACCAGATCCTGAGAGGATAATACAGTTTTGCAAGACAAACATGATTTGAGTGTTGGTGTTGCTGTGAGTGTACCTTCCTCACCTTTGCCACTCTTAGACATGATAATCAGCACTTTCACAGTGTACTACACAATTTGTGACTGTACTCACTTTAAACTTTCTAAAGTGACATAGAATCTGACCCTACCCATGCACCAGCATTGAGGATCAGATAAAAAACTGACAAACATATAGTAAAGTCAGCAATCACACTAGCAGTCACGTTATGCATTAGTATAATTAGCAATATGAGCACATCATCAACTACAAACACATTTTTAAGTTTTTAGGAGATCAAATTTACTGATCATGTTTAAATGGTTCTAACGGATTCAGACGCAATGTGAAAGAAACAACAGTAAATGTATAGACTCATATGCAATAGGCACTTATCTAACTATTCGTACTCAAAAGGTAGATAGAGATTTAGTGCTGCAGAACCCGTACTCAGTAGAGTGGGATACAGGGAGACTCACCTCGCTTCCAGGATCGATCAATACGTAAGCAAATGCTGAGTGTATCCAGATGCTGCTAGTGCACACTGACGCTCCATGAACCTATAGTGAACACAGATGCGCAGTGAACACAGACGCACCGGTCACACAGCCGCCTATGCTGCGACCGGGTCCCCTCGTGCACAGCGTCTGGGACAGAAGTGAGGAAACAGTTCATGGCGGGAGACTCGGAGGAAACTGGTCATGAACCGGGGGGAGGAGTGACCAGGAGAGCGTCTGACTTCCCCTGCTGACATCAACCCTAGGGATCACGGCCTCATGCTATTCCTGGAGCCTATGATCCCTAAGGCCTAGCACTGGTGCACTCGCGATTGCAGCCGTATCAGCTACTGTTTGGTAGTCTCCTCCCAAAACAGTGCGGCTGTGTCTATATTCCATCTAGCCAAGCGTAACCGATGTCTTACCTTCTCCCCGTGCTCCGGCCACAGCCTGGTAACGTCTGCTGGACCTGCTAGTATATCCTACACAGACGCCCGCCGAAACAGCACTGTACTGGTGGGTAAGAGTTGTTGCGACTCCGCAGGGAGTTGTTGGAGCAACTCTTTCTAATATACGTATAGGACGTTGTTTAGAAAGATCACTCAAAAACCTAGTAAGCCTATAAAAATAAAATAAGAAAGCTTAGGGCTGCTAAAAAGCAGCAGCCCTCTGACCATGGTCCGGCTCCTGCCGCACCATACGAAAAATTGATTTACCTGAGCCAGGAGGCGGGAATATATGGATGGGCCTGTTGCATGCTGGGAGGCCGGAAAGCTTTGGTCGATTGGTGCCAACCCGCTGTCGATTCATCATATCCCATTGTTATCCTGTGTATAACCTGTGGACCTTGCCGGAGAAACAGGTTGCTGCTAGAAAGTAAGGTATACACCAATACCTAGAATAACATAAACATATAAAAAAGGCAGTCTCTCGCTTTTTATCTTGCTTCACTTATGGCAGACATGTCCAAACTGCGGCCCTCCAGTTGTTGTGAACTACACATCCCAGCATGCCCTGACACAGCTTTAGCATTCTCTGACAGCAAAACTGTGTCAGGGCATGCTGGGATTTGTAGTTCACAACAGCTGGAGAGCCTCAGTTTGGACATGCCTGATTTATGGACTACCTCTGGTGAGGCTTGAAGCGGTTTTGAGAAACATTACTTTGACGTTGTAATTTGACTTATTTAATTCAGAGCCCACCGTATTATTTATGTGTGGGGTCATTCCGCTTCAAATCAACACCGCTTTTGAAAGATTTTTACCTTACGGTCACTAATTTCAATAAAATTTGGTATATTAAATACTGCTATGGGTGTTAATAAAACCCCCAAATCTTAGGCTAATAAACACCATGGGTTTGAAGTTTGAAGTAGCAGTTGGGCAAAACCATGTGCACTGCAGGGGGGGCAGATATAACATTTGCAGAGAGAGTTAGATTTGGGTGGGTTATTTTGTTTCTGTGCAGGGTAAATACTGGCTGCTTTATTTTTACACTGCAATTTAGATTGCAGATTGAACTCACCACACCCAAATCTAACTCTCTCTGCACATGTTATATCTGCCCCCCCCCCCTGCAGTGCACATGGTTTTGCCCAACTGCTAAAAAAATGTCCTGCTGCGATCAACTTGGAATTACCCCCAACATCCCAAGAGGAGCTCACACACATCTACTGTATAGATGAGAAGATATGATGAATGACGCACAGGAGCACACGAAACACTAGACAACAAATCATCCAATATGTTGTGTAGTGTGTCCCCAGCTTAACATATTTTAGTATTAACATACTGTGTCATTGTACATAATATACATCAAACGAACGGTTTAAGGAGATCAATTAAAAGTAATAAACAGGCCTACATACAGTAGTTCTCATTTTCATTACTTTAACAAATGGTCCAAAGTGAAACCTTCTGTAGCAGATGATCCCAAAATAAAACTTTGGGGATTTAGGGCCAGATGTATTAAGCCTGAAGAAGTGATAAAGCAGTGATAAGTGCAAGGTGATAACACACCAGCCAATCAGCTCCAATATGTAAATTGACAGTTAGGAGCTAATTGGCTAGTGCATTATCACCATGCAGTTATCACTACTTTATCACTTCTCCAGGCTGAATACATCTGCCATGCTATGTAACAACAGTATGAACAATATTTGAGATTTTTTTTTTTTTTTTAAATATTTTACAGTATCGCTTTTTGAGAAATTCTAAATTTTTGTTGAAGCATACTGTGGTGTTATCTATCCATAAAAAGAGGTTTAAAACGAGACCTTAACTAACTCTCTAGCTCAATTAGGTGAGCTGTAAATGCAACTTAAAAAACACTAATTGCTATTTTTTTTTTTAAACTGCAGCTTTGAAGGCGTATACTGTAACTTCAAAACCAGTGTACTTAGCCTAAGATTTGGGGGTTTTCTTTACATCCATGGCAGCATTTATTATACCAAATTTCATCACAATCTGATAAGGTCAGTTTGAAACCCGGAGCCAAATGTAATAGAGAGAGAGTTTCAGAAAGTGAGAGTTTTGGTCAGGTTTTTCAGGTTTTTTTTTTTAAAGTGGCAATCATTTACACTGCAAAACCAAGTTGATCTTGCTGTGTAAATGATTGCCACTTTTTAAAAAAAAATGCAAAACCTTACAAAATCTCTCACTCTATTACATTTAGGCTCTGGTGTGGATTTGGGGGGTAATTCCAAGTTGATCGCAGAAGGAAATTTTTTAGCAGTTGGGCAAAACCATGTGCACTGCAGGGAGGCAGAAGAGAGTTAGATTTGGGTGTGGCGAGTTCAATCTGCAATCTAAATTGCAGTGTAAAAATAAAGCAGCCAGTATTTACCCTGCACAGAAACAAAATAACCCACCCAAATCTAACTCTCTCTGCACATGTTATATCTGCCCCCCCCCCCCCCCCTGCAGTGCACATGGTTTTTCCCAACTGCTAAAAAATATCCTGCTGCGATCAACTTGGAATTACACCCTTGGTGTGAGATAACCATAGGCGTGCGCAGCACATTTTATTAGGGGGTGCACCGTCGGAGTGGTGTGTCTAGCGCCGCCTTTTGGGTATGTCTAGCACCATCTATTGACGGTCAATACAATATATATATATATATCCACCCTTGTACCAATCCTAATAAAGCAGATACATTGTCAGATGTTGTGGTGTGCACCAAACAAACACCCCTGATGGCACTCACTGCAATTACACTGCTCCTCCTCAGCCTGGTTTGGCTCCCCCTCTCTTTCCCCTGCAAGCTGCAGCAGCTTACTTACAAGTCAGCCACTCACTGACACTGACAGTCACAGACTAGTACTGCCGCTGCTGGAAAAACGAGTGACGTGTCAATGGTGCTGCCAACCGCCTGCCAGTATTGAATTAGTCTTCCTAAAATGAACGCTGGCTGCATGCTGATCCTCATCAGTGGCTGGTGTTGGCATAGCATAGAAGGAGAGAGGTGGGCATGTGGCGGGTGTCACAGGTGGGTGTGCGAGCAGCATGACGTCATCACGTCGCATCACGCCGTTTTAGTACATGGAAGTGGAGCCAGGAGTTTGAAAGCCGGTGGCAGTGGCACCCTTGATTAACCCAGGCGTCCGGTCAGTAATGCAGTCCTGACAGGGTGCAGCGCAGAGGGGACAGTAATCAGCCTGCTCGGCGATCGCTGCATCAGTCATGTGAGAACGGGGTGCTAGACATTAGGGGGTGCCTGTGCGCACCAGGCACCCCCCCTGCGCACACCTATGGAGATAACCCTGTAAATAAATAATGATTCCTTTATAGATCAGCAATAATTTTATACTTCTAATTTTGTAATCCTTGTGTCTTTTGTCTTTACACTTTTTGCAGCAGTATCACTTTATAAACAAGAAAATAAGGAATGATTTCCTTTACTAATGTCTTGCAGATAACCTTCCATGCCATTTTGTCTCTGCATTTGGAGCTGGCTTTTGCACCACTGTTATTGCTTCTCCTGTGGATGTAGTAAAAACAAGATATATGAACTCTCCTCCTGGACAGTACAAGTCAGCTATTAACTGTGCATGGACTATGCTTACTAAGGAAGGACCAACAGCATTTTACAAAGGGTAATTTTCAAGTGTATATTTAAAAATCATTCTTACAATGACAATATAACCCAAATGCAGTTTTCATCAGAATCTTAAAGGCTTCCTCATTGTTAGAACCCAATGGCCCCACACAGACTATGTATTAAACTCCATGTGAGTTGCCATTTTCGAATACTAATGCACTGGAGTAATTCGCTATTGCCGTAGTGCTGGGATAACTGCACTGAAAAGCAGCTGTCCTGCTAACCTTACCACTCCTACCTTCACCATTAAATAGTGTTTCCGCATGTATAATGGATCAATTGATATAGATGTTTTCTTATAGAAAATGTTTACATTCACTCCTGCAATGTGAGTGTGTGAGACGTTTAAGGTGGGTACATGATACACGATCTGCTCTATGAGCGACGTCGCCTAATGTTTTCCACTCACAGGCCGGGGCGGTCGGCGGCAGTGCATACACACTGAGCGATATGATGACCATATCGCTCAGTGACATCATGCAGCGCATGCAGTTTTCGTACAACAGTCCAAATTGAGCTGCATGCACGGCCAACAGCGAGGGTCGTTAACGACCCAGGGGGCCGTGCATCACTCGGCGGCGGCGGCATACATACTGGCCAATATAGTAAACAACATCGCTCATGAAGGGTGAAAATGAGCGACATCGTTTAAAGGATTATTGGCCATTCATGCTTTAATATTGGTTTGACTCTATATGAACCTGATCCCCAAGAATCCAGTCAAAATGAATCAAAATTAATTGTTGATAAATACAGTCAGATGATCACTATCAGCCTTTTGACTGCACTAACAGGCCTCAGCTGCTGCCAAACTGGACATGCGTCTAGAATGGAGCAGCAGGATCAGACTGTACAGAAGCTGGCCATACTTCCAGAAGCTGGACCAAAAGAGAGAAAAGAATGTCAACATAAATATATTTCTTGGCCCAGCCATTCTGACATTGAAATCAAAATGTTAAATTATTTTATGCAGTCACACTTCTCATTGCAATGAAACGAACACACAGTTAAAATTGTGTAAATTCGTTTTGTCTCACATTTGATTTTCTTTACAGGTTTGTTCCTTCCTTCTTGCGGTTGGGATCATGGAATGTTGTAATGTTTGTATCTTATGAACAACTGAAAAGGGCTATGATGATGTCCAGGCAGAGAATGGAGTATGTGTGATACCTCACAAATGAAATTATTATTTAGCACAAAAAAAACAAGATCACAGATCACTTTCTGCAATCCACTGGGATGGGAGTTCACTAATACTACTCATCGCACTTGCATATAATGAAGGAGTAGCTTGTAACCAGTCGATCAGCTTGTCGTCCAAGGGGAAAAAAAAAAAAAAAAACTTTCCTTTAAATGGGTATGAAAACCAGTACGGACTTATTGGGTAGATGCCATTACAGAGTGCTCTATAGGACTGATGCAGTTACACGCAAGTATGTATCGTGGATGGATCTGGTGTTTTTACGCACTGTGCAAGCTCCAGTGCCGGGTGTTCACATCTACAGGAAATTCAGAATCATAAGCAACACAGCTACACCTCCACTTGTGGCTTAATAGGCCTAACTGGGTAGTAACAGAGCGGTCACACGTAGGCTAAGTGTACTGTGCGCGTGTCACGTGTGTATAAACACAACTGTGGGCGACGCAGACACCAGCCTGAATTGAAATGCATCTTTGTCACCAAGTATAAGGCTGGTGTAAGTGCGGTACAACTCTACATACAGGCAAATATCCGCATTATATTTAGTGTATGAAAGCACAGCCAACACTGAATAATCCCTATATTAGCCGCCTGTGCTCTTCAGTGACAAAATCTTGTGATGTTAGAATACTAGCCCGGAGACTGTCTGTCTAAGAGGTCTGAGAATTATTTATTCATTTATGTTTATCATTTATTTAATTTATGTTTAGCATATATAAATGAGCTAAATATTATTTATTTTTTACTCTTCAATGTTCATTTCAGAAACGATGACAATTATTAAATTAAATATATATATATATATGTATGTAATGTGTGAGTGTGTCATTACCGACAGTTATAAACTAGTGCAGGGCTATCCAATAGGCAAACTGCAGTCTGTACGAGACGCTTGGGTCACAAACCCTTTGGCAATTTTGCAGATCTGGATATTATTTTAAATAACTAAAACTGATGAATTTTCACACCTACATATTCCAGGATTTCACCGCTTGAAATATGCACTCAAAATGTAGATAGAAAGGATGAAATCTGGATTGGGGGGAAAAAAAAAAATCAAACTAATAAAAAAATATATATAAATAAAATCAGTGTTTAGTGGCTTTTTCCAGCATCTCTGCCGAATGTGAAAACAAATACTACCGAATCAAGTGATACAGAATGCTTTGGGCTCCCGTGAAGTCAATAAAAACATGTTAAAGTGAAACAAGCACACACAAAAAATACAGCCGTTTATAAAGAGTAGTTTACTGGATGTATAAAAGTAATTTGGTAGTGAAGAAACACATAACAGTCTCATACACTTATGTGAGCATAAAGACCAATAAATAGAAGTAGAAACTACACCAACAGAATGAAGCTGTAATAAAACTAGCGTTAGCACAAACAAAATCTCTTTACATCGCATTACACGTGTTCTTTGCACATACAGAGACTATTTCCCTTATTGCACCTGAACAGAGGTACCAGGCTGCCCTGTCCTTTGATACTGCCCCTAATGCAGTAATATAGAAGAGCACCAGGTCACTCTCAGTGATAGTTTATTTCCTAAGCAGAGTATACACTGCTACATTCATCTGTATTACATCTTGCTGAATCCATGGTGCAATGTACAGTACATATGTTGTAGTAACTGTTTTTTTTTAATTTACTATAGTACTGGCATATATTACAGTATGTACACATGCTCATAATGTGCATTATTCTCATACAATAGAGACTAAGGAGGATATATAAAGCGACAGTTCTGGAAGGGTCTTTAAGGCTAAATTAGGATCATGGTTCACCATTTTAACTGCCTCCTGGAAAGCTAGTGCAAAAAAAAAAAAAATGTTTTGGAAAAAGAGATATAGTAAACACACAAATCCTAAGTAGCTCTTATGGTGTGTACACACGGTGAGATTTTTTCTTACGATTTTGGCTATATAGTCAAAATCGTAAGAAAAGTTAGTGCAGATCGCAAGGTGAAAGTCACCTTGCGATCCCAATTCGATGACGATGTGTGGTTCCGCGCGGTCGGCATCGCAAGAATAGATAGACTGTGCAGGCAAGTCAATTTTGACTATCTCTAGAGAAGAGATAGTCAAAATTGACACTTAGCCAAAATCGCACATAGTCAGTATCACAAGCACACTCATTATGTGCTTGCGATACTGACTATGTGCCGATCTGGCCCCTGTCGCATAGTGAGAATCGGGCATAGCCCGAATCTCACCGTGTGTATGGGCCATTAGTAATATCAGTTTTTAAAAGTCTAACTATCATTTAAAGCGGCTGAAATCATGAGCACTGATTCATAGTGAACCGGCAAATGCTGCATTATAAATATTAGTATATCCCATAAAATAGCCGCCACCATTACATGCAGATAGCAGCGGCAAAATTAACCACAGAAGTGCAAAAGAGAGAAAAGAAGCCGCAGAGTGATGCAGAATGATGTATTCAAAAATATTAATAATATATTTAAAAATAATAAAAATAAAATAATACATAATATTTAGCATAATAGTCATAACTTTTAAATTTATTAGTGTAAACTAACTATACAGGCGCTTGACATTTTGGGATTACAAATGGTCAGCAAGAATCCTCACTGGGATGCCTGAGCAGGCCTCCAATCAAATACTATATCCATTGCCTGCTTCTCTCCATCTCTACTGCAGATTGTCACCCACTGAGGATGGGATTACAAAACGGGAGCAGCGGAATGTGATTATATAAGATGATGGACCTTTGTAATTTCTTTGCTTGATAATCATTTATCAGAAACCTGTCTGTATTCCTAGCATTAGCAGCATATAAAACCTGTTCTGTTAACAATCAACAAGGTGAGAACAGGATGCACAGTGCTGATGCAACTTTAATCGAGGAAGGGACTGGCATGAATATATTCAGGGAAAAGGTCCATGAATGTCAGAATATGTTGCCAACTTTAAAAGACGCAAATATAACCAAATGGTTAACTTTAACCTAGCTGCTCCTTCCTGGTAGTGGAGCCCCGGGCACTGCACCGCAGTCTGAGAAATAGTGGGAAAAGAGGGGTGAACACAGAAACCAGTAGGATGCCACATGTATGTCATGTTAACACTTTACCAGACAAAAAAGCATGGCACCTCTTTCCTTGGAAAATCAGCTTCAGTGTGCAATTCCCGAGGCTCCGCTAAGGAAAAGGAGCATATTGGCTAAATATTAAAGACATACAGGCAAATGAGACAAGAAGAGAAACCCTTCCATTTACTTTCCCTTCTGTAAATATTAGCAATCATTAACCTCCCTCTTTGATAACGTGTTGCATCAGTATGGTTGATGAATTCTCAGCAGCTGTAAATCCAGCAATATATTTAGTGTCCAAGTCGGTTTAAGTAAATAAAAAACTTACTGCTTGTAATGACATATATTAGACAACAATAAAATACACAGCCACAAGAAGATGGAAATATGCATAAATAGTGGAAGGTTCTGAATCCATTGCCAGCAGTGGACGTCGCTCCTAAAATCAGCAAAAACAGGACAATACATCTTAACTCGAACTAACGACATAAACCAATAATGTCTATTAAACACATTAAAATACTTCTAAATTTCTGATTAACATTTTTCTCTATTAAGTGCTTGAAAAAGATGGTCTCTGCTTTTAGCAGCGTCATAACTATTAAACTATTACAAGGAACTAGATTTTAGTGGCCGTGAAGGGATACAAACAGTGTACTGTGATTTTCTCCATTGCTGTGAAAATACTGTACAAAACTACTTTGTTCGTTAAAATATTCCAAACTCCAACAGTAGGCCTCGATTACACAGCACATAAAAGGCTGTGGACACAGATGAATACTGCTGTAGTAAACAATGTATGCAGTACACTGGTACACAGAGATGGAGCAGAGTTTATAGTAGTAAAAAGTACACTATGGGGTCTATTGAATTATTGTCGGAATTCCTGACTTGTTGGAGAAACAGCACTTTCCGACTTTTTTTACGTTTTACAGGTTTCTGGCCTGTTTTCGGCAATGCATATCCAACTTAATAAAAAGTCGGATCGGCACTGTCGAAAACAGGCAAAAACCTGTCAGAAATGCCCGCAAATTGAAAACTGAAGTGTCGGATCCTCGATCCGACAATAACTAAATAGACCCCTATTATGACTGAGAACTACATGGAGAACCAACGACATGTGATACTTTTCCAACTAACAAAACTATGAAAGGCAAGGTATATAAAAATAAGAATTTACTCACCGGTAATTCTATTTCTCGTAGTCCGTAGTGGATGCTGGGAACTCCGTAAGGACCATGGGGAATAGACTGGCTCCGCAGGAGACTGGGCACTCTAAAGAAAAGATTAGGTACTATCTGGTGTGCACTGGCTCCTCCCTCCATGCCCCTCCTCCAGACCTCAGTTAGGGAAACTGTGCCCGGACGAGCTGACATTACAAGGAAAGGAAATTTGAATCCAGGGTAAGACTCATACCAGCAACACCAATCACACCGTACAACTTGTGATAACCTTACCCAGTTAACAGTATGAACAACAACTGAGCCTCACTCAACGGATGGCTCATAACAATAACCCTTATTTAAGTAATAACTATATACACGTATTGCAGAAAGTCCGCACTTGGGACGGGCGCCCAGCATCCACTACGGACTACGAGAAATAGAATTACCGGTGAGTAAATTCTTATATTCTCTGGCGTCCTAGTGGATGCTGGGAACTCCGTAAGGACCATGGGGATTATACCAAAGCTCCCAAATGGGCGGGAGAGTGCGGATGACTCTGCAGCACCGAATGAGCAAACACAAGGTCCTCCTCAGCCAGGGTATCAAACTTGTAGAATCTTTGCAAATGTGTTTGAACCCGACCAAGTAGCCGCTCGGCAAAGCTGTAAAGCCGAGACCCCTCGGGCAGACGCCCAAGAAGAGCCCACCTACCTTGTGGAATGGGCTTTTACTGATTTTGGATGCGGCAATCCAGCCGCAGAATGAGCTAGCTGAATCGTGCTACAGATCCAGCGCGCAATAGTTTGCTTTGAAGCAGGAGCATCCAGCTTGATGGGTGCATGCAGGATAAACAGCGAGTCAGTCTTCCTGACTCCAGCCGTTCTGGAAACATATATTTTCAAAGCCCTGACTACATCCAGTAACTTGGAGTCCTCCAAGTCCCGAGTAGCCGCAGGCACCACAATAGGTTGGTTCAAATGAAACGATACCACCTTTGGGAGAAATTGGGGACGAGTCCTCAATTCTGCTCTGTCCATATGGAAGATCAGATATGGGCTTTTACATGACAAAGCCGCCAATTCCGACACACGCCTAGCCGATGCTAAGGCCAACAGCATGACCACTTTCCACGTGAGATACTTTAGTTCTAAGTGGCTCAAACCAGTGGGATTTCAGGAAATCCAACACAACGTTAAGATCCCAGGGTGCCACTGGTGGTGCATCCCAGGGTGCACTCCCTTAACAAACGTCTGAACCTCAGGCAGTGAAGCCAGATCTTTTTGAAAAAAAAATGGATAGGGCCGAAATTTGGACCTTTATGGACCCCAATTTTAGGCCCATAGTCACCCCTGACTGTAGGAAGTGCAGGAAACGACCCAGCTGGAATTCCTCTGTAGGGGCCTTCCTGGCCTCAAACCAAGCAACATATTTTCGCCATATACGGTGATAATGCTTTGCTGTCACGTCTTTCCTAGCCTTTATCAGCGTAGGAATAACTTCATCCGGAATGCCTTTTTCAGCTAGGATCCGGCGTTCAACCGCCATGCCGTCAAACGCAGCCGTGGTAAGTCTTGGAACAGACAGGGCCCTTGTTGCAGCAGGTCCTGTCTGAGAGGCAGAGGCCATGGGTCCTCTGTGCGCATTTCTTGCAGTTCCGGGTACCAAGTCCTTCTTGGCCAATCCAGAACAATGAGTATTGTTCTTATTCCTCTCTTTCTTACTATTCTCAGTACCTTGGGTATGAGAGGAAGAGGAGGAAACACATATACCGACTGGTACACCCACGGTGTCACTAGTGCGTCCACAGCTATCGCCTGAGGGTCCCTTGACCTGGCGCAATATCTTTTTAGCTTTTTGTTGAGGCGGGACGCCATCATGTCCACCTGTGGCAGTTCCCATCGCTTTGCGATCTGTGTGAAGACTTCTTGATGAAGTCCCCACTCTCCCGGGTGGAGGTCGTGTCTGCTGAGGAAGTCTGGTTCCCAGTTGTCCACTCCCGGAATGAACACTGCTGACAGTGCTTGCACGTGATTCTCCGCCCACCGAAGAATCTTTGTGGCTTCCGCCATTGCCATCCTGCTTCTTGTGCCGCCCTGGCGGTTTACATGGGCGACCGTCGTGATGTTGTCTGACTGAATCAGTACTGGCCGGTTTTGAAGCAGGGGCTCTGCTTGACTCAGGGCGTTGTAAATGGCCCTTAGTTCCAGTATATTTATGTGTAGAGAAGTCTCCAGACTTGACCACAGCCCTTGGAAGTTTCTTCCCTGAGTGACTGCCCCCCATCCTCGGAGGCTTGCATCCGTGGTCACCAGGACCCAGTCCTGTATGCCGAACCTGCGGCCCTCGAGAAGGTGAGCACTCTGCAGCCACCACAGAAGAGACACCCTGGCCCTTGGGGACAGGGTGATCAGCCGATGCATCTGAAGATGCGATCCGGAGCACTTGTCCAACAGATCCCACTGAAAGATCCTCGCATGGAACCTGCCGAAGGGAATGGCTTTGTATGAAGCCACCATCTTTCCCAGGACTCGCGTGCAGTGATGCACCGATACCTGTTTTGGTTTCAGGAGGTCCCTGACCAGAGATGCTAATTCCTGGGCCTTCTCCACCGGGAGAAACACCTTCTTCTGTGTCCAGAATCATGCCCAGGAAAAGCAGACGCGTCGTAGGAATCAGCTGCGACTTTGGAACATTCAGAATCCAGCCGTGCTGTTGCAACACTTCCTGAGAGAGTGCTACGCTGATCAACAACTGCTCCCTGGACCTCGCCTTTATGAGGAGATCGTCCAAGTACGGGATAATTATAACTCCCTTCTGCCGGAGTATCATCATTTCGGCCATTACCTTGGTAAATATTCTCGGTGCCGTGGACAGGCCAAACGGCAACGTCTGGAACTGGTAATGACAGTCCTGTACCACAAACCTGAGGTACTCCTGGTGAGGTGGGTAAATGGGGACATGCAAGTAAGCATCTTTGATGTACAGCGACACCATAAAATCCCCCTCTTCCAGGCTTGCAATAACCGCTCTGAGCGATTCCATTTTGAACTTGAATTTCTTTATATAAGTGTTCAAGGATTTTAAATTCAGAATGGGTCTCACCGAACCGTCCGGTTTCGGTACCACAAACATTGTGGAATAGTAACCCCTTCCCTGTTGAAGGAGGGGGACCCTGACAATCACTTGCTGGAGGTACAGCTTGTGAATTGCCGCCAGTACTACCTCCCTTTCCATGGGGGAAGCTGGCAAGGCTGATTTGAGGTAACGGCGGGGGGGAGTCGCTTCGAATTCCAGCTTGTATCCCTGAGATACAATTTGTATAGCCCAGAGATCCACCTGTGAGCGAACCCACTGGTTGCTGAAGTTTCGGAGACGCGCCCCCACCGCACCTGGCTCCGCCTGTGGAGCCCTAACGTCATGCGGTGGACTTAGTGGAAGCAGGGGAGGACTTTTGTTCCTGGGAACTGGCTGCATTGTGCAGCTTCTTACCTCTACACCTGCCTCTGGCAAGAAAGGATGCGCCCCTGACCCTCTTGCCTTTTTGGGAACGAAAGGACTGCATTTGATAATACGGTGCTATCTTAGGCTGTGAGGAAACCTGAGGCAAGAAAGTCGACTTTCCAGCTGTCGCTGTAGACACGAGGTCCGACAGACCGTCCCCAAACAATTCCTCACCCTTATAAGGCAAAACCTCCATGTGTTTTTTAGAATCAGCATCTCCTGTCCATTGCCGAGTCCATAAGACCCTCCTGGCAGAAATGGACATAGCATTAATTCTAGAGCCCAGCAGGCAAATGTCCCTCTGAGCATCCCACATATATAAGACGACGTCTTTGATATGGCCCAGGGTTAGCAAAACAGTATCTCTGTCGAGGGAATCTATGTCGTCTAACAGAGTATCTGTCCACGCTGCTACAGCACTACACATCCATGCTGAAGCAATAGCAGGTCTCAGTAGAGTACCAGAGTGTGTATACACTGACTTCAGGATAGCTTCCTGCTTTCTATCCGCAGGCTCCTTTAGGGCGGCCGTATCCTGAGACGGCAGGGCCACCTTTTTAGATAAGCGTGTCAGTGCCTTGTCCACCCTAGGGGATGTTTCCCAACGTAAACCTGTCCGTTGGCGGGAAAGGGTACGCCATCAGTAACCTCTTAGAAATCACTAATTTCTTATCAGGGGAACTCCACGCTTCTTCACACAATTCATTTAATTCATCAGATGGGGGAAAAGTCACTGGCTGCTTTTTCTCCCCAAACATATAAACCCTCTTGGTATTAACAGGGTTAATCTCAGAAATGTGTAATACATCTTTTATTGCAATAATCATGTATCGGATGGCCTTGGTCATTTTAGACTGTAAATGTGCCTCATCATCGTCGACACTGGAGTTGGACTCCGTGTCGACATCTGTGTCAACCATCTGAGATAGAGGGCGTTTATGAGCCCCTGACGGTTTCTGAGTCGCCTGGGCAGGCGCGGGCTGAGACCCCGGCCGTCCCAAGGCTGCAGCGTCATCAAACCTTTTATGTAAGGAGTTTACATTGTCATTTAAGACTTTCCACATATCCATCCAATCAGGTGTCGGCCCCGACGGGGGCGACACCACACTTATCTGCCCTTGCTCCGCCTCCACGTAACCTTCCTCATCAAACATGTCGACACAGCCGTACCGACACACCGCACACACACACGGAATGCTCAGACTGAGGACAGGACCCCACAAAGTCCTTTGGGGAGACAGAGAGTATGCCAGCACACACCACAGCGCTATATAACACAGGGATTCTCACTGATAATAAGTGATTTACCCAATAGCTGCTTTATATGTCTTATTTGCGCCTAAATTTATGTGCCCCCCCTCTCTTTTTAACCCGTCTTGTACCTGGATACTGCAGGGGAGAGCTTGGGGAGCTGCTTCCAGCGGAGCTGTGAAGAGAAAATGGCGCTGGTGTGCTGAGGAAGAAGGCCCCGCCCCCTCAGCGGCGGGCTTCTGTCCCGCTTTCTGTGTGAAAAAATGGCGGGGTTTTTTACATATATACAGTGCCAGACTGTATATATGTATTTTTATGCCGATTTCGTCGTCTTCAAGCTTCTGTTCTTCTGGCTCTGCGAGGGGGACGGCGGCGCGGCTCCGGGAACGGACAATCGAGGACAGGTGCCTGTGTTCGAACCCTCTGGAGCTAATGGTGTCCAGTAGCTTAAGAAGCACAAGCTAGCTGCAAGCAGGTAGGTTTGCTTCTCTCCCCTTAGTCCCACGTAGCAGTGAGTCTGTTGCCAGCAGAAGCTCACTGAAAATAAAAAACCTAATAAATACTTTCTTTACTAGTAAGCTCAGGAGAGCCCACTAGGAGCACCCAGCTCTGGCCGGGCACAGATTCTAACTGAGGTCTGGAGGAGGGGCATGGAGGGAGGAGCCAGTGCACACCAGATAGTACCTAATCTTTTCTTCAGAGTGCCCAGTCTCCTGCGGAGCCCGTCTATTCCCCATAGTCCTTACGGAGTTCCCAGCATCCACTAGGACGCCAGAGAAATGTCATTGGAAGAAAACAAGTGTGCAGTTCAGTTCAGTAAGCTCTACTCTATCTACAAAATACATCACATGTAAAGATTATGCCACAGATACAAAAGTTCTTCTGGAATCTATGGAGAATATGCTTTTATGACATATGGCCTAAATGTATCCATTACACTGGTCAATACTGAAATGGTGAGCAAAGCCATTCGGGTGACTAACCTGGGCATATTTCTTGTACAAATCTTCCTAAAATTTGATTGTCCATTAGCATTTGTAAAACAAATAAACATTAAACAAAACATTACGTTGGGAGGTTGGGTATGGTTCGTTGGGTTGACCACTAAAGGTCGACATGCACTAGGTCAACAGGGTGTCTAGGTCGACAGGGTCGTTAGGTCGACATGTGCAAGGGCGACAGGGCAAAAGGCCAACATGTTTTTTTTTGTTTTTTTGGTGTCATTGTCTTCGTAGAGTGACGAGGAACCCCAATTACTGCACCGCGTTCGCTCGCCATACTTCGGGCAAGGTGCCACGCAGCGCTCGGAACAGATTACTGTTCCCATTAGTAGTCCACGTGGATCGTAAAGTATGAAAAAGGTCAAAAAACGAAAGAAAAAAAATCTTGAAAAACCCATGTCGACCTTTTGACATGTCGACCTTGCACGTCGACCTAATGAACCTGTCGACCTAGTGCATGTCGACATAACGACTGCAACCCGGGAGGTTACAGGGTGTATTTTTTTATTTTTTTTTAAATAAGACAAGGTACCCGTTGAGTAGTATGATTAATTTATGGATGGTTCAGTCTTGTTAAAGGGTAAGTATGACGTCAGGATCACTGAGCAGATGCTTGATCTGGTCATGAAACTTTTCTCTGTATTGGTTGAAGTGCATAATACTCTCCGGTTCTTCTTTAAACCAAAACTTGTCAAATTCATACAGAAGATAGCCTGCAACAATATTAGGCAGACAAATTAGGCTTACTCTCGTAAACAGACAATTTATACAGTAGCAGCCACACTTAATCTGCAGTGTATGCTTCATTCCATCAAATACTTACAGAAAAACTGATGGAAGCTCTTAATCTCAGGTAACCTAGGAGCCATGTTATAGAAATTAGACTTCAGAGCACCGCTTTTGAGCAAACTGTAAGCCATTTCTGTCAAATTGATCCCAACTATAGCATATGAATACCTGGAAAAGAATTAATAGAATGAGATACAGGTATTGTTTCCTTTATTGATAACAATTTAGATGACCTATTGGAAGCAAAATGTTACTACAGTAAATGGAGTTGGCACCTTTATTAAAATGGTGATTTGATTAGCCAATAAAATGTCCAGAAAACTGTTACATGTCCAATTACATCATTTAATTAACCAGAAACAGAGAATGGATTTCACTAGGCATGCCCAAATAACTGGTCTGCTTTACCTGCATCAGAATGCATGTCCAGTTATTGGCCAAGTTCTCTGAGGTTTCATATTAACCTCAAAAAAACAGATTTTGTTTTATTTTTGTGCAGACAGAATTTGGCCATCATGTAGGTGAGAGGAGCAGCTGAAACGCAGAGTATGAGTTCAAAAATAGGATTTTAATACCTACCGGTAAATCCTTTTCTCTTAGCCCATAAGGGATATTGGGGGAAACTAGTACAATGGGGTATAGACGGGGTCCAAAGGAGCCAGTGCACTTTAAATTTCTTCAACTGGGTGTGCTGGCTACTCCCCTGTATGCCCCCTCCCACAGGCAGTTATTGGTAAAAACGTGCCCGAAGGAGAAAGGACATACACAGTGGTGGCCAAAATTGCAGACACTTTTTAAAATTGGAATGTTTTTCAACTTTGAATGTTGATAAAAACTGTTTCACTTTATGCAGTGCAATGATTCTGTCAAAGTCGGAAAAAATATCATGCTACACGTTGCCATATATTCACCCCATGCGCTTGCCCGCTGCACATGCACATTCTCTCCCGTGCGTGCGCATATTCGCAGTTGCGTGACGGCGCCTCCTCGGCCATGCGCTCGAGCGCGTGGTATGTGCATTTACGGTAGAGTTTGTGTGCGTCTAGCTGTCGACTCAATCGTTACATAGTAAATCCATATAGTATGTTTTATAGGTAATGTTCCCCTCAATAATAACTGTAAGTTTGTTTATTGTAACTGGTCGCTGGACAGAGGAATTCCTCTTTGCATGATACGAAGGGTCAGACAGGGTTTGAGCAGTGGTGTTTGGTACCTAACTAAAGATCATTTTATTAGAAACAATCCGGTGCTGGTTAGGTAAAGATTAATCCCTCCTGCGTATAGTTATGTCTATTAGTAGTTTCTGGACATTTACTATATTTGCGGTTCATTATCCATGCGGCGGGAATCCTGAGATTCCCTCCCACCTGAGCAGTTCGATATACTCACAGCCCACCTGTTCAAACTAACCTATGACCTTTTGTTATAGTGCGGGGAGACATTCCTGTGTCCAATGAACAATGAGATTATAGGTCCCTTTGTAGTGTACTGTACGCAGTGTATATAAGAACAGCCAGCCTGGCCAGCTCAGTCTCTCTCCACAACGGTTTTCATCATTGACTAACTAGAGAGCTGGTACCAGGACGGCGCAGCGATCATTCCCAGTGTGTAAGTTCTTCTCTGTAACCAACTTGTTCTCTGTTTGTATTTTGCCACGTTTCTCTCTTTTACTCTTTCTCATTGTATGTTATTGTTTGCAATTGTGCCGCTATTGTGTATTTATGTGTAGTTATTCTGCTTAGATATTGATGTTAGTCTGTAGTGTATGAACTGTTAACTGTTTTCCCCTTTTTACATAGCTAAATATTGTTAGTAAAGGTTTTGGAACCTTAGCAAGGTATTGTGTGTTTATTACATTGCTGAGGGTAATCGGAGCGTCTCAATCGCTCAAGCAGCTTTTGTATTAACAAGGTTAAGCAGCGTTATATCGCTACAGTATTTCAGTAGTAAGGTTTACAGTATAAACTCAATCTTTCAGTGTGTTGCATACAAGGTTTACTGAGTGTCATCCCGTGAGCGTCTGCGCCGCTCGTGTTCCCCTCGTGGTCACGAGCGTCCGCTACGCTGGTGGCGTAGCATTACGGTAGTCGGCCGCCTATAGCGTGCTCGACACCAAGCGTTAAGCTGTGAGCGAGCGTGCCGCATGTGCGTCTCGACCACGGCTAAGCGACTGCTACGCTAAGTGCGTACCCTTACGGTACCCCATACGCCAATTGCGTACTGAGTCTCTTACCCATATATATATAGTGTATGTTATAAGATAAATATTTAGCTTTATCAATTGGCGTCTCGTCCGTCCTCCACATATCCGCACTAACACAGACTTTATCTGTCAGCAAGGGCGGGAAGGCAGTATCCCTTCGTATCCGTATTGGTGGTGAGGGGTACAGTAGTGCTGAATAGATAAGCGTCTGCATCGCTACGCTGTAGGAGTGCTGGTGGAATCCGGAACCGGAAGGTAAGAACAAAACGCTATTTGTCTTTTAAAACTGTTTATCTCTGTTTTGCGTACGCAACACACGCACACACCTGCATTTCTTTTTATTTGTGTATTTTCACATCTCACCTTCCTGCTTGCCATTTATAATTGATAACGTGCTGAGAAAGATTTGTTGCTATTGGTAGTTAAAAGTAATATTAATACATTAAGGAGTAATTTGTAAAACACGCACACGGCTTTGCCTAAAGATACAAGGAAAGATCTGTGTGGTGCTCGGTAGATGATTACAGTTAAAAGATCATCTACATTGATATAAACGTGTTAGTTGTATTTCTGTGGATATACCTGGCTTGCGTACACGTGTCTCTAACAAAGGGCGGGACTAGCGTACGCGACGCAAGGGCCGACGCACGGAGCGTATATTACGCAACGGAGCATCTGGGTACGCCCACATAATACAAATCACACGATAGTATTGTTTTAGCAGGCGATACGGAGGCAACGCGATAATAGCGCAAATCAATCTCAGTGTCCAAAATTTTAAGCTAATAGATCCTTCTCTAGTTGCAACTCCTCTGGATTAGCCTGCGATACTGAATGAAAGGGATTTCTGCGCAGAAACGAAAGTAAAGAGTATATGAGGTGAAAGTGTGTGTATACATATATATAAGTTTCTAATTTTTGGGTGGAACCACAGGAAATCATCGAGTTCTCGTGAGGTACATACGTGTAAGTGACGGCACGGTGGCTTGGGAGGCATCCCTTGTTAAACATATTAAAAGAAGAGCATTAGAGTATAGCAGACCAGGAGGTCTACTGTAGCACAGACCAGGAGGTCACGGACCAGGAGGTCCAGGTACAGCAGACTAGGAAGTCCGCTATAGATAAAGAGTAAAGAAGCACAACACCAGGAAGGGTTGGTGCGGTACCCATTGACAATGCCAACTTCCCTTTATGAAGCTAAGAACACTGTACGCTGTTTGCTTAAGAAATACCGTATGGGTACGCTATCTGCGTAACGATCGCTAAGCCGTAGGCGAGACGCTCAAGCGTCACGTTCGCTCACGGCCCAGTGATCACAGGACACGTTATTGGTTATGTCTAGGGGAATGATTCGCTGTAGCGTAGCCTACGCTCGAGACCACGAGGAGGTCACCAGCGATGCAGACGCTCACAACACTATACCTTTATGTTAAAACCTTATACCAATGAAATACACTGAATACCTTAATGTGAGTACAGGGTGTAAGTGCAACCTTGTGTAACCTGACTAACTACAAAGCTGCTTGAGCGTCACCGACGCTCAAGTGAACACTTAACACTATAGAAAATACACAGATACTGGTTTAGGTTCCAAAGCCTATTAACTATGTATTATAACTAATATACTTGCAAAAAGGAATCACAGTACAAATGATACACTACAGTATAACATAAACCACCTAACCAGATAACTATACAGGAAACACACTACAATACAATACAGTTAAGTTTAAGGAGAAATAAGAGAAGATGAGAAGACAAGAGAGAGAGAGAGATTTGAGAGAGATTGGCTCACAATAACATTAAAAGACAATATGGTTGCAGCGAAGCTTACACATGTGAGGAACAATCGCTGCGCAGTTAATCAATGCTGAGAATCTTTGTTTAGAAAGTACTTGAGCTTACCCATGCTGCCTGTCCCTATATACACAACACCCAGCTACACAATCGTCCCTACAATGCCGCATGGGGCAGAAGCTAGACTCCATTTTATTCCAAAATGTCCAAGCCTCAAAACAATGCATATGTTCTGATTTTACAATTCCAAACAATCTAAATCACCTTTCACAATTTCAAGCAAACACAGTATCTCTATAACCAGAGCATATGAGTTATCACAAGACCAGACCACCAGGTACTCACAAGTATCAGCCTGCCATTGCTACCAGCACATATTCAAAAGTACTGCATGGTGGTATTTATGATTAACAAGATCCCAGCTACCATCACAGATTCCACAGGGCACCAACACTAACACCCAACAATCATCACAGCCAAGTTACAATATCCTATTTAAACCAGAAAGCAATATGTCTATATTTCCTTCTATAGCCATGTGATTCTATACTTAGCCTTTGGGAAGGAATTCTGTCCTGGGGATGTAGCCGCCATGCTGCTTGATGCTAGCTTAGTTCTGAGTGTCAGTCAGCCCTGTGATCTCCAGTGGGTATATCATACCTGCATTCCAGCTGTGGGGGTGTGTCAACCACAGGAAGTGTGTGTCCCTCCCAGCATGTGAGCCAGCTGCATCAGTGGCCTTGGTTATGTAACACAATGGGTGATGACCAACACATTCCTGTCTAGTGAGAAGCTATTGTTTGGCGAATACAAAACAGAATCCTGTCTGGGTTTTGTTCTATATTCATGATGTCCACTTTCAGTTGAGACAATGACATCTCAGCCCTCATTCTCCTGTATACAAATCCAGCCCCATTTGTAAACACAGGTGTTGGCCCTCCTTATTGAGTCTCAAAAGCTCAGTGTAATTAAAGGCTATTGTACTCCGTCTGCGGGAAAGATACTGATTTGGAGTACAATTGATCTTCAATTACTATTCCTGTGTTTACCTTATGCATGTGTAGATATGAGGCCCTCTTAACATGCAAACTATTGTTTGGGGGATCTCTGAGGTCAAAGAGACATTTGAGACCTACTGATGCCTGTCTCCAACTGTTCAGATGCATGACTAAGTAAGAACAAATAATAATAAATAAATGGACATAACTTCTTATGTCCATAACTATTCGCACGAGCAATTAATACGCTCCAAACCAACACCGGAATATTGCTAATTAAATACTCTTCCGATGGGTACCAAACACTGCTGTATGATTCCTGTTAGACCCTTCGTACGATGCAAAGAGGGACTCCTCAGCTCAGGGACATTCTATTTTAACCAAACTTTCAGAATCTATCAAAGGGACCATGATCTATAAACTACATTAATTGTGAACAGTTGTAACGAATGGGTCGCACGCTACGACTACGTAAACTCTACCGTAAATACGCATACCGTGCCTGCGAGTGCACGCTATTGCGGGTATGCGCCTCCACGGGAGAGCGTACGCACGCGCAGCGCGGACCAGTGTGCGGTGCAAATATGGCAACGTGCATTGAGACATTTTTCTGACTTTGACACCATATAGGCCATTAAGCTCTGGCTGAAGGAATTCGCAGCCACAATTTGCGATTCCACTGGTCGCTCCGCACATAAGATTAGTTGCTTATGTGCAGAACGATTGTACCGCATGTAATTGTGTGCATTAGTTAGTAACTTGACCCAGTACCATTTGCGTACGCTAGAGGGGTCATAAACGCTATTTGTACATTCTTACGTGATTTGTGTAATTTTTTTTATTTTAAGGGAGGTTCGCTGGTCACTCGGGAATTCTCTAACAACCAATAGTTACTGGAAAGGGTTAAGTGCTCTTCGGATCACACCCACATGTTCCAGTAAATAGAGGTTCAGGTCGCAGGGGCCCTAGGTTAAGTACGCCAGCGCTAAGGCAGTGTGTGGGCGTATTGGTCGACGTGGGCGAGTGAGTGGAGGTACTCGGTAAACTTCCGCCGCCGGCCTACCCCGGACATCTTGGTTTTGTAAGGGTTCGCTGAAGACCCTGATTTGAAGGTCAGAGGTAGTGAAAGCAACACCTGCAAAGATGGGGGCCAGTTGTTCAGGTAGGGGGCGATCAACCTCGGTTCAGGTTGACTTAGTAAACCGACCAATCGGGTCGGCAAGGTATATCATGTGTGAGAAATACGGTTCACACACAGAGGTTTTGTGCGATGAATGGGAAAGAATGACTGTGCATGAAGGGGAAAAGTTCCCACGGGTAGGCAGTTTTAGTCCCGAGGTGTTACAAAATCTAAGGAGAAGGATATGTCTCATTAAATCTGCAAAGAGACGGATCAAACATTATGATTATTTACAGTTATGGCAACAGGAAGGTGAAATACAAAGAGGATTGGCTCAAGCGGCTGGATCTAACCCTATCAGGAAACTGATAGCCACTGCGCCACCACCACCATACATAACGGGAGAGAAAGTGGTTACAGAGAATGACACACTGGTGTATGATAAACATGCACTTAGTAACTGTATAAATGTTAAGAATAATGTAACTAAGATTGTTGATGCTAATACTAACCCGTGCAAGCTGTACCCTGTTTTAAACTTTCCCCAGGATTGTGACCAAGAGGATGAGCCCACAACAATATCGGCACTCTCTCTAGCAGCCACCATAGCAGAAACAACAGTGGGCACGGCCCAACCAGTAAGAGCAGTATCAAAGGCCCCTAGTGGAGGGACAGGTGAGGTCGTATCAACTGGTAAGTACGGCACTGTACACTATGCTGAAACCATTACACCACATGTTGTAGAATCTACTCAGAATGATGTTATTGAACTTAATCCCGTTAGGGTAATTGCAGTACCAAATGGGAAAACGGACACTTCAGGAGTCACTCCTGTCAGACACATCGCCATGCACTGCCCCTTTTCCCGAACGGAATTAAGATCAATGATGTCTGAATTCCCGGATCCTAGGAAAGATCTAGTTGCAAGCCAGAAGTACATTAGAGAGCTAGGAAATACTGTGGAGCCCAATAACAAAGACTGGCGGATATTGCTGAGGGCATGTTTACCTTCCAATGTCGACTCAGCGAGATTTATAGCTGACTGTAAATTAGACGAAGAGGTACCCCTTACGGATGTGTACAACCAAGATAATGTAAAGATAATAAATTTACAGTTAGGAGAGTATTTCCCAGCTGTTGCCAAATGGAACAAAATTTTCTCCATCAAACAAAAAGAGGGAGAAACAGCTGCTGATTATTTACATCGGGCACTGCAGGAAATGGCTAAGTATACAGGGATAGAAGACATTAAAACAAATGTGAATCATAGAGAAGTAGCAGTATCTGTGTTAATGGATGGTTTAAAGGAAGTATTGAGGACGAGGGTACAGACCACCCAACCATGTTGGAGAGGTTTGTCAGTGGCTACTTTGAGAGAGGCCGCTATTGATCATGATCGAAACATCACCAGACACAGGGAGTCGCAGAGTGATAAGTTAATGGCCGTAAGTATACAGGCCCTGACCACAAGGCCACCTCAGTATAAGTCTCCGACCCCTGTGGGTAAGTCAAATGTGGTAACTTGTTATTACGGTCATAAAGAGGGACATTTTGCACGAGACTGTAGATCGAAAAATGCACAAAAATCATATCAACCCCCTAGACAACGACATGACACACGAAATTGGGATCAAGGACCGCAGAGACGGAGTTATGAGCCACACGCAGGGGAAACAAAAAGGTATCCCCCAAGAAGAGACTGCAAGTCTCTGATAGTTCCCATTTACCCCCTTCACAGGTAATAGCTGCCACCGCAATGCAGGGAGGCCACCACATACAATAGGGGTGGGGCCACACCTGTAGTCTGCAGCCAGTGAAATTAATTGCGAGCCTTGGATATAAACCTGAGGTCACAATTGATGTAGCTGGTAAATCTCTAAATTTCCTTGTAGATACGGGGGCGGCCAAGTCAGTGATAAATTCGACCGTGGGCTTGAGAACCACTGGTAAAACAATTCCAGCCATGGGAGTAACAGGAGTAGTACAGCACTATCCTTTAAGCAAACCTGCAGAGATTACGATAGGGCCTTTGCATACCAAGCATTCTTTTCTGCTGGCTGCATCGGCTCCGACTAATCTCCTAGGGAGAGATTTACTGTGCAAAATGGGATGTGTCATATATTGTACTACTGAAGGTGTGTTCTTGGACATACCCGAAAACCACGCTCAGGAAGTGCAGGATATGCTAGACTCCCCAACAAGATTAATGTCCCACACTGTTGTTGTAAATAGGTGTCCGTCCAAGGTAGAGGAAATGATTTCCCAGATACCGGAATCACTTTGGACCAAGGATGGACAAGACACTGGATTAATGGCAAACGTAGCCCCAGTAGTTGTACAAGTAAAAGATGGTAGGATAGCTCCAAAAATCCCACAATACCCTCTGAAGCCAGAGGTGGAGTTAGGAGTTTTCCCTGTAATAGAGCGCTTGCTACAACAGGGCATTCTGGTAAGAACGTCCAGCACTGCCAATAGTCCCATCTTCCCTGTTAAAAAGAGTGGGGGGAGGGGTTACAGATTAGTGCAGGATCTAAGAGGGATCAACAAAATAGTTGAGAGTCAATTCCCCGTAGTGCCAAATCCAGCTGTCATTTATTTATTTATTATTACCAGTTATTTATATAGCGCACACATATTCCGCAGCGCTTTACAGAGAATATTCGGTCATTCACATCAGTCCCTGCCCCAGTGGAGCTTACAATCTATATTCCCTATCACATGTACACGCACACACATTCATGCTAGAGTTAATTTTGTTGGGAGCCAATTAACCTACCAGTATCATCCTTATGCAAATCCCTCCCACTGCCAAATTTTTCACTGTGATTGACCTCTGCTCCGCCTTCTTCTCGGTACCTCTGCACCCTGACAGTCAATACTTATTCGCATTCACATACAGAGGAGTTCAGTACACCTGGACTCGATTACCACAAGGTTTCATTGACAGTCCAAGTATTTTCTCTCAGGCCTTGCATGATTGTTTACAATCTTTCCAACCTGAGAGTGGATCAGTATTAATACAGTACGTGGATGATTTACTGCTGTGTTCTGATTCACTAGAAGTGTCCCTGAGAGATACGAAACAACTCCTGTTTCATCTTTCAGACACAGGACACAAGGGGGTATATTTACTAAGATTCGTGTTTTCCCGTTTGAGGTCAAAGTTCAATCACGAATGACATCGAAAGTGTAAATATGCAACTTTTTGAATTGATTACGACTAATTTACTAAGCTGCCGTATTCTGCATTTTCGGGTTTTCCGATGTCGATGTCATTCGTTTTTTTTGGCAGTGTTTTACGTGAGTGACTTGTAAAACACTGCCGACTTTAATACAATGAATCTCGGCCGGATCTGAGAGATCCGTGCTCGGCTTCATTGTGCACTTTGTTAAAAAAATAAATAAAGTTTAAATGTAAAAAAAAAAAATTGCGTGGGGTCCCCCCTCCTAAGGCAAACCAGCCTCGGGCTCTTTGAGCCGATCCTGGTTGCAGAAATAGGGGAAAAAAATGGACAGGGGTTCCCCCATATTTAAGCAACCAGCATCGGGCTCTGCGCCTGGTCCTGGTTCCAAAAATACGGGGGACAAAAAGAGTAGGGGTCCCCCGTATTTTTGAAACCAGCACCGGGCTCCACTAGCTGGACAGATAATGCCACAGCCGGGGGTCACTTTTATACAGTGCCTTGCGGCTGTGGCATCAAATATCCAACTAGTCACCCCTGGCCGGGGTACCCTGGGGGAGTGAGGACCCCTTCAATCAAGGGGTCCCCCCCCCCAGCCACCCAAGGGCCAGGGGTGAAGCCCGAGGCTGTCCCCCCCATCCAATGGGCTGCGGATGGGGGGCTGATAGCCTTTGTGATAAGTGTTTGATATTGTTTTTAGTAGCAGTACTACAAGGCCCAGCAAGCCTCCCCCGCAAGCTGGTACTTGGAGAACCACAAGTACCAGCATGCGGCGGAAAAATGGGCCCGCTGGTACCTGTAGTACTACTACTAAAAAAATACCCCAATAAAGACATTACACACACACACCTTGAAAGTATAACTTTAATACATCCATCCACACCTCCATATACACATACTTACCTTATGTTCCCACGCAGGTCGGTCCTCTTCTCCAGTAGAATCCATGGTGTACCTGTAGAAAAAATTATACTCACATAATCCATGGTTGAAGGCTCCTCGGTAAATCCTTTTGTAATCCACGTACTTGAAAAAATAAAAAAACGGATACCCGACCACGAACTGAAAGGGGACCCATGTTTTCACATGGGCCCCCTTTCCCCGAATGCCAGAAACCCACTCTGACTGATGTCTAAGTGGGTTTCTTCAGCCAATCAGGGAGCGCCACGTTGTAGCACCCTCCTGATCAGCTGTGTGCTCCTGTACTGTATGACAGGCGGCACACGGCAGTGTTACAATGTAGCGCCTATGCGCTCCATTGTAACCAATGGTGGGAACTTTCAGGTCAACGGTTGACCGAAAGTGACCTCACCGCTGACCTGAAAGTTCCCACCACTGGTTACAATGGAGCGCATAGGCGCTACATTGTAACACTGCCGTGTGCCGCCTGTCATACAGTACAGGAGCACACAGCCGATCAGGAGGGTGCCACAACGTGGCGCTCCCTGATTGGCTGAAGAAACCCACTTAGACATCAGTCAGAGTGGGTTTCTGGCATTCGGGGAAAGGGGGCCTATGTGAAAACATGGGTCCCCTTTCAGTTCGTGGTCGGGTATCCGTTTTTTTATTTTTTCAAGTACGTGGATTACAAAAGGATTTACCGAGGAGCCTTCAACCATGGATTATGTGAGTATAATTTTTTCTACAGGTACACCATGGATTCTACTGGAGAAGAGGACCGACCTGCGTGGGAACATAAGGTAAGTATGTGTATATGGAGGTGTGGATGGATGTATTAAAGTTATACTTTCAAGGTGTGTGTGTAATGTCTTTATTGGGGTATTTTTTTAGTAGTAGTACTACAGGTACCAGCGGGCCCATTTTTCCGCCGCATGCTGGTACTTGTGGTTCTCCAAGTACCAGCTTGCGGGGGAGGCTTGCTGGGCCTTGTAGTACTGCTACTAAAAACAATATCAAACACTTATCACAAAGGCTATCAGCCCCCCATCCGCAGCCCATTGGATGGGGGGGACAGCCTCGGGCTTCACCCCTGGCCCTTGGGTGGCTGGGGGGGGACCCCTTGATTGAAGGGGTCCCCACTCCCCCAGGGTACCCCGGCCAGGGGTGACTAGTTGGATATTTGATGCCACGGCCGCAAGGCACTGTATAAAAGTGACCCCCGGCTGTGGCATTATCTGTCCAGCTAGTGGAGCCCGGTGCTGGTTTCAAAAATACGGGGGACCCCTACTCTTTTTTGTCCCCCGTATTTTTGGAACCAGGACCAGGCGCAGAGCCCGATGCTGGTTACTTAAATATGGGGGAACCCCTGTCCATTTTTTTCCCATATTTTTGCAACCAGGATCGGCTCAAAGAGCCCGAGGCTGGTTTGCCTTAGGAGGGGGGACCCCACGCAAATTTTTTTTCTGATAATTTGGAACATTTCACCCCCCTTCCCACTGAAAAACATGCACGGATCTCATGGATCCGTGCATGCCTATACAAACACGGGATAAAAAAGCAGGTCTGTTTTTTTTTTAGCACTTTTTCACGATTTGTATTTTATCACGGCAGTGTTTGGCAATTGTCGGCAGTGTTTGTGTTTTGCACTTTTTAGTAAATTCCCGATTTCTAGCAAATTGAAGGCGTATTTGACCGATGGTGTATTGATTCGTGATTTTTTCCTAGGACTTCCTAAATATTACGAATGCCCTCATCACTGCCGTGATTTTTGCTTAGTAAATTACCGAGATGACACTTTGATGAAAAAACGGCATCTCGGTCAAAATCGGGACCTTAGTAAATATACCCCAAGGTTTCCAAAGATAAGTTACAATTATGCCAGACCAGGGTGAAGTATTTGGGACACTGTCTAACACAAGGACTGAGACACCTTACCGCTGATAGAATTCAAGCAATTCGTGACATGACCCTGCCACAAACCCAGCAACAGATTAGAACGTTTTTAGGAATGTGTGGGTATTGCCGTAACTGGATCCCAGGTTTTTCCATACTAGCCTTGCCTTTGCAGGAGATGGTCTCCTCAAACAAACCTGACCGGATTTCGCACACAGACGAGTCTGAGATGGCATTTGAGAGACTTAAACAGTGCCTAACGCAAGCACCAGCATTAGGTATGCCAGATTATGGAAAACCCTTTGAACTGTACGGAACAGAGAGTGCTGGGTGCGCAGCAGGTGTCTTAACCCAGAAGCATGGTGATGCCAGCAGGCCGGTAGCCTACTATAGCGCTCAGCTAGACACGGTAGCGCGATCCCTCCCCACATGCTTGCGAAGTGTTGCAGCAATAGCATTGCTAGTAAGTAAAAGCGAAGATGTAGTGCTAGGACACAACCTCACAATTCATACACCACATGCAGTGTCAGCTTTACTGAAGTCTGCCCAAACCAGACACGTCTCATCAGCGCGGTTTACAAGATGGGAATTGGCATTGATGGCCCCGGTAAACATTACTATAAAGAGATGCAGTGCACTAAATCCTGCAACATATCTCCCAGGTGTGCCTGGACAGCCACAAAGGGTGGAGGATGAGAGTGATGGTGAAGGAGGATTTAGTAAGGATAGCGACACACGATTGTATGGAATATTTGACCCAAAATTTCACGGCAAGGCCTGACATCAGTGACAACCCACTGGAAGATGTAGATTTTACTTTCTACACTGACAGTAGTTGTCACAGACAGACGGACTCGGGAGACTTGTGTACTGGATACGCAGTCGTAGATGACCAAGGTACCATAGAAGCGGAACCCCTAGGCCCACCACACTCAGCACAAGTTGCTGAACTGGTTGCCCTAACCAGAGCATGCGAATTGGCTAAGGGCAAGTCAGCCAATATCTACACAGATTCTAGGTACGCCTTCGGAGTAGTCCATGATTTCGGGGCCCTATGGCGCCTCAGAAATTTCATGACGGCAGCTGGCACACCAGTATCGCATGCAGCCCACATCAAAAGACTTCTAACTGCGATACAGGAACCCGACAGAGTGGCTGTTATCAAGTGTAAAGCTCACACGTATAGCCAAGACCCGGTATCACTTGGTAACAGCCGAGCAGACGAAGCTGCTAAATCAGCAGCCGGTAACTCCATACAAACAGACAGTACACAACTGATGGTATTTGATACTGTAAACACACAGAAATTATATGAAATGCAAAATTCGTGTTCATCACAAGAAAAGGCAGTTTGGAGGTCAAAAGGATATGGCCAGGAGTCCTCAGGACAGATGGACAGGGTAAGCCAGTGGCACCCAGAGCATACCTTCCAAGTCTAGCGGAAGCGGCACATGGGCTGACTCATCTAGGCAAAGAAGGAATGTGTAAGTTGGTAAGAGCTTATTGGTGCGCCCCAGGATTTTCTTCCCATGCGGGTAAAAGAGCGATGACATGTCTCACCTGCTTGAGGAAGAATATCGGAAAGGCAATACCGACAGAGCCATCCCATATCCCTCCGACAGATGGCCCTTTTCAGGTAATACAAATTGATTTCATAAAATTGCCACCTTGTAGAAATTTAAAGTATGTATTGGTCTGTATTGATGTGTTCTCAAATTGGGTTGAAGCATTTCCCGCGGCCACAAATACCGCTGTGTTTACTGCAAAGAAAATTGTGCAGGAATTTGTGTGCAGGTATGGTATCCTTAGAATCATTGAGAGTGATAGGGGTACCATTTTACAGGTGAAGTGTTTCAAACAATGTGTAAGTTGATGGGAATTAATAGTAAGCTGCACACTCCGTACCGCCCCCAGGCGAGTGCGAAGGTGGAAAGAGTAAACAGCACTATTAAAAACAAATTAAGCAAGGTAATGGTTGAAACAGGATTGTTGTGGCCGAAGCTTTGCCAATCGTATTATACAGCATCAGAACCACTCCCAGGTCCCCTCTTAACCTGTCTCCTTTTGAAATTCTGTTTGGTCGACAACCCCATGTTATGATTAACCCCCAGGATGATTTGAAGTATAACAATGAAGTAACCGTAAAGTACTTGGTTAAGATGAGTAAGCAATTGAGGAATCAGAATTATAATCTAAAGTTGGTGATTCCTGATTTGCCAGACAGTAATTGTCATGACATTGAACCTGGGGATTATGTAATGATACGGAATTTTCTAC
Organism: Pseudophryne corroboree; assembly: GCF_028390025.1. Lineage (NCBI taxonomy): Eukaryota > Metazoa > Chordata > Amphibia > Anura > Myobatrachidae > Pseudophryne > Pseudophryne corroboree. The sequence continues at coordinate 940,905,568 of NC_086444.1, read as the reverse complement.
GCTCAGGTTGCCTTATTGACAGATGGGAAGGACCATATCAAGTCTTATTGACCAGCACAACAGCATTGAAGGTTGCCGAGAGAGAGACTTGGGTCCATTCGTCTCATTGTAAAAAGGTCACTGACCCAGAGAGGTCCCGTGATAAAGAACAGACGGTAGAGGTTGTATCACTAGAGTGTCTGTTCAGGGAAGATTGAGACGACACCTGAGCGCTGAGAATAATAAGATCGGAGGCGTTTGTCGAGCCAGATTTCTTTTCCCCATTTGTTATTTTCTCCAGTTCCCATCTCCCTCCTATTTCCCTTCCCCCTTCTTATTTTTCTCCTTTCACTCCTCTAAGATGGACTTGCCCCAAGAGACTGTGATCCGGATTTTCCTGTTGACCATGATGTTGACCAGAGCAGTCTGTTTCGGTGAGAGTACCAGGGAGGTCGAGGAAGGATCGGGAATGGGTTCTGATGACCAGGATGGAGGCGTAAATTTCCAAGAGCAACATAATCTCCGAGTAAAGGCGAGTATCAGAAAACGATCTGGTAGCATTGACAATAGAAGGAATTGTGAAGGATTGTTAGCTGAAGAGAACTGCATCTGTAGGCATTGTGACAATATAGTTGAGGATGGGTGCATCAAGAAATGTCAGTCCAGTTTTAATGTCCACATGGACCGGCATCCATTGAGTGACTATCACTCCTTAATGGGTAAAGTGTTAAACCAGACAGACTGTTGGGTATGCTCTCAAGTACCTCAAGGTCATAGCAAATCAGGACTAGTACCATTCCCTTTAACTGTAGGAGAGGTACTTGAGTTAAGTGGTGGGAGGCCGGTGGACAAGAGGTTTAATATCTCTAGTCCTCCTAGTTTGAAGCTCCACCAGTATCATGTGGATAGGTCTTTAGTATGCCTTAACATTTCCAATCCCCGAAAGCCAGGAAATTGGGAAGTGTCATGGAGTAATCAAACCATGACATTTTCATACAGAGCCTATAGAATGCCCATAGACACAGAACTTATACGCCAGATAGCCGACCATGGAAGATTTTTCTGGTATAGGTACACTCTAGGAAGTAGGACCATGCGAGTTGGAGAAGTATCACCAGGATACTGTGCACATATCGTACAACCTGATACGTGTACTAGACAGATGGGAGAATTAGGGTTAGGAGATTTCACATGGAAAATTTGTAACATAGTAATGTCATACTCTGTCCCATATGTTCTCCCCGATGATGCATATTTCATATGCGGGAGAAAGGCGTATAAGTGGCTTGCCCCAAACTCAGAGGGATTGTGTTACATTGGAAAAGTACTGCCTGAAGTAATGACTGTAACCCATAACAAAATGAAAGATATTCACCGCAGTGCCCAAGCTCCTTATACTCACACTCATTACGAGCACATCGTTAAACGGCACCTGATAGAAAGAACAGAGCATCCAGCCTCTGATCTGATCCATGAATCCACCGGGATTCAATTCCTACTCGCGTTAGATATCACTCGTACCGCCAGAGGAGTGATAAATTCTAAATATATATCTGCGCTTGCAAATTTGTTAGACAATATCACCGAAATGTAGGACGACACGTTCAGGTACACTGGGAAAGAGTTACAAGCCTACAAAACAGAACTGGTTCAGCATAGGATGATTCTCAATTACCTCACAGCTGTGACAGGCGGCTATTGTGTTACCCTAGCAACTCAATATGGAATAAAGTGCTGCACGTACATTACAAACAGCACGAAGGACCCAGCCGAGGTCATAGACCAAAAGATGGATGACATTTTACAATTAAAGTGGGAGTTTCGAAGGAAACACAATCTCACACTCGCTGCTGTGGGTAATGAGCTGACCAGTTGGGGGTCATGGTTGAACCCACAAAATTGGTTCTCTGGTTTAGGAGAATGGACCCAAGGTATTATAATGCATGTAGGAAAATTTATCTTGTGTATTCTGGGAGTCGTCATATTGGTTGGCCTGATATTTAGATGCGTTCGGACTTTAACGAAGTGTAAAGGTAGTACTAGAGTGAGGAGTCTGAGGAGCGAGGACACTGTAATAACAACAACTAATTTGATTTATGACCCAACGATAGAGACAATGTTGTGATGAAAATGTGATTCCACGGTCCGTTTCTTTCACCCGTTTCTCCTTTGTTTTCCTCCAAGGTACAAAGACATCCGCTTGGAAGAAGAATTTGACAACCTCTTTTATACAGACCATTGATGGACTATGCCACAGACCCCCAATATCCCTAGTGACTTTAACTTTTACGATAGCCCAATACTTTAGAGACTGTAATTTTATGGACAATGGAACAACTTTTGCTCGCTATTTATAGCAAAAGCACCGAGAGACATCAGACAACATGTACATCAAGACAAGACATCAGACAAGACCTCAATCGGCGACTGTTTATTTAAACTCACATAGTTTACGACTGCATTTATAATGACTGTTTCTTATCTTCATCTCTACAAACTTCAGGTAATGACACACATAGTCGACAGGGAATATAGACACATATATCAGCATTCACATGTTCCCCCCATTCATGTATCATCAACTAAATGTGCTCCCCCATTTGTTGCAACCAAAAGCCGAAAAAAACTCGGTAAAGTTTGACAGCCCATCCACAGGCCCTTAATACGGGATAAGAAGGATTCAAATGTATACTTCGCAATACCTCGAAGCTTGATTTAAAACACGTATGGCACGATGATACATGACCCCTCAAACATGGATTCATACACACATGCTTCTACTATCTCACTAGGTCATACCTTTTTCCCACCTTCTCCTCTCCTCCCTTTACCCAATCATAAAAAGGTATTTACATGATGACATATATTTTTCTTTTTTTTTTTTTTTTAACTGTTTTAGGAAGTGGCAGTTATTGATGACTGCCAAAGGGTGGACTGTCAAAGTCGGAAAAAATATCATGCTACACGTTGCCATATATTCACCCCATGCGCTTGCCCGCTGCACATGCACATTCTCTCCCGTGCGTGCGCATATTCGCAGTTGCGTGACGGCGCCTCCTCTGCCATGCACTCGAGCGCGTGGTATGTGCATTTACGGTAGAGTTTGTGTGCGTCTAGCGGTCGACTCAATCGTTACATAGTAAATCCATATAGTATGTTTTATAGGTAATGTTCCCCTCAATAATAACTGTAAGTTTGTTTATTGTAACTGGTCGCTGGACAGAGGAATTCCTCTTTGCATGATACGAAGGGTCAGACAGGGTTTGAGCAGTGGTGTTTGGTACCTAACTAAAGAACATTTTATTAGAAACAATCCGGTGCTGGTTAGGTAAAGATTAATCGCTCCTGCGTATAGTTATGTCTATTAGTAGTTTCTGGACATTTACTATATTTGCGGTTCATTATCCATGCGGCGGGAATCCTGAGATTCCCTCCCACCTGAGCAGTTCGATATAGTCACAGCCCACCTGTTCAAACTAACCTATGACCTTTTGTTATAGTGCGGGGAGACATTCCTGTGTCCAATGAACAATGAGATTATAGGTCCCTTTGTAGTGTACTGTACGCAGTGTATATAAGAACAGCCAGCCTGGCCAGCTCAGTCTCTCTCCACAACGGTTTTCATCATTGACTAACTAGAGAGCTGGTACCAGGACGGCGCAGCGATCATTCCCAGTGTGTAAGTTCTTCTCTGTAACCAACTTGTTCTCTGTTTGTATTTTGCCACGTTTCTCTCTTTTACTCTTTCTCATTGTATGTTATTGTTTGCAATTGTGCCGCTATTGTGTATTTATGTGTAGTTATTCTGCTTAGATATTGATGTTAGTCTGTAGTGTATGAACTGTTAACTGTTTTCCCCTTTTTACATAGCTAAATATTGTTAGTAAAGGTTTTGGAACCTTAGCAAGGTATTGTGTGTTTATTACATTGCTGAGGGTAATCGGAGCGTCTCAATCGCTCAAGCAGCTTTTGTATTAACAAGGTTAAGCAGCGTTATATCGCTACAGTATTTCAGTAGTAAGGTTTACAGTATAAACTCAATCTTTCAGTGTGTTGCATACAAGGTTTACTGAGTGTCATCCCGTGAGTGTCTGCGCCGCTCGTGTTCCCCTCGTGGTCACGAGCGTCCGCTACGCTGGTAGCGTAGCATTACGGTAGTCGGCCGCCTATAGCGTGCTCGACACCAAGCGTTAAGCTGTGAGCGAGCGTGCCGCATGTGCTAAGCGTCTGCTACGCTAAGTGCGTACCCTTACGGTACCCCATACGCCAATTGCGTACTGAGTCTCTTACCCATATATATAGTGTATGTTATAAGATAAATATTTAGCTTTATCAATTCATATATCAAATGAAAGGAAATTTAATGCGGAATTCAACACAATAAACAGGAGGTAAAATATTGCATTTCAAGGGAAGTTATGCTACTTTCAGTCAGACAAAGAAGCACAGATGCGTGAGATTCAAGAAGCGGATTGTAGTAACAGCTGCTACCAGCCAATCGGAATCGTCGTTCTGAGGACCAATCAGCTGTCGTTTATGAGCAGGTGCTAGGCCATGTTCAAAGGTGGGAAAGGTCAGTTTGGCCGTTTCATTTTGCAGAATAAAGTTGGTTACTGAAGTGCAATTACGGTTGGATGTTTGTGTGTATTGTATAGTGCTATTGACGGTGTAAAAAATAAATACAAAAATGTCGCCAAGGCAAAGTGGTGACTGGTCACCCAGGAAGAGATCTAGGATTGTGGTGTTACGTGAAAATGGTCTTTCGTATGCAGCAATTGCGAGAGACGTTGGTAGGAATGTGACATCAGGAGTACAAAAGTTTTGTTTACGCTATCAGGAAACACAATCTATACAAAACAAAGAAGGAAAAGGCCGGAAAAAGTGCACAACAGCTGTTGATGATAGGAGAATAAAACAAATTTATGTCAGGGACAGATGGATGTCATCTGCGGCCATTAGCAGTGAACTGAGTGCAACTGGTGTTTTTGTCAGTGCAAGAACGGTACAGAGAAGACTAACGGAGGTTGGCCTAAAAGGTAGGATTCCCCGAAAAAATCCATTCCTGAATAATAAGCAGTGGCAGAAACGAATACAGTGGGCAAAAGAACACATTGCATGGACAGAAGGTCAGTGGAAACAAGTGATATGGAGTGACGAAACTAATAGGCCCTACACACTGACCGATCCACCGCCGAGCTGCCCAACGGCGGATACGGCTGAAGGGCGACCCGGCGGCGGGGGAGCATGGAAGTTTCTTCACTCCCCCCGTCACCTGGCTCCATAGAAGTGCAGGCAAATATGGACGAGATCGTCCATATTGGCCTGCACGCACAGCCGACGGGGCACCAGCGATGAACGAGCGCAGGCCGCGCATCGTTCATCGCTTGTGTCTCCACACTCAAAGATATGAACGGTATCTCGATCATTAATGAACGAGATTGTTCATATCTTTGAGTGATATCGCCCAGTGTGTAGGGCCTATAAGATATCGATAATTGGTAGTGATGGGAGGAAATATGTGAGACGTCGCATCGGGGAAGAAGTACATCCAGATTGCATTCAAGCGACAACAAAGAGTCCTACAAGTGTTATGATCTGGGCATGTATGACAGCAGATGCTGTAGGCCGCCTTCATGTCATAGATGGCACACTGAACAGCAGAAAGTACATTGACACCATCCTACAATGAAAACTTCTACCTTCTATCAGGGATCTTTTTCCAGATAATGCCCCCCCCCTTTTTTTTTTTTAGAACAGTATTTTATTAGCAAGATGACAGATAAAACAGATATGACCTGCGCAGAGGTTCAGATTTGTTATTGAACATAAAAGTATCCCCATATAAATCAGACCATAAATTCAAAGCAACAGTTAGGTATGGCAAGGTCTGGAAAGTCAATCCAACATAAGACGAGATTTATGGTAAGAACTTACCGTTGTTAAATCTCTTTCTGCGAGGTACACTGGGCTCCACAGGGAATGACATTGGGGTGTAGAGTAGGATCTTGATCCGAGGCACCAACAGGCTCAAAGCTTTGACTGTTCCCAGAATGTATAGCACCGCCTCCTCTATAACCCCGCCTCCGTGCACAGGAGCTCAGTTTTTGTTAACAAGTCCAATGCAGTAGCAGGCAAAAGAGACGACAACTGTTAGTAGCCACATACACCACACTCTCACAACAGGAGAAAGTGTCAGCGGCTAATGCCATACCAACCCAAAGAAGCTAAGTGCGTCAGGGTGGGCGCCCTGTGGAGCCCAGTGTACCTCACAAAAAGAGATTTAACAAGAGTAAGTTCTTACCATAAATCTCGTTTTCTGCTACGGTGTACACTGGGCTCCACAGGGAATGACATTGGGGATGTCCTAAAGCAGTTCCTTATGAGAGGGGACGCACTGTAGCGGGCACAAGAACCCGGCGTCCAAAGGAAGCATCCTGGGAGGCGGTAGCATCGAAGGCATAAAACCTTATTAACGTGTTCACTGAGGACCACGTAGCAGTCTTGCACAATTGTTCACCACTGCGGGCCGCCCAAGAAGGTCCAACCGACCGAGTAGAATGGGCCTTTATGGTAGCAGGAGCTGGAAGCCTGTACATAAGCATGTGCAATCACCATTCTAATCCATCTGGCTAGGGTCTGCTTGTGAGCAGGCCAGTCACGTTTGTGAAAACCAAACAAAGAGAGAATCCGACTTCCTAATGAAGGCAGTTCTCTTCACGTAGATACGGAGAGCCCGTACCACATCCAAAGACCGCTCTTTGGAAGACAATTCAGGAGAGGCAAAGGCCTGAACCACAATCTCCTGATTAAGGTGGAAAGAAGACACCACCTTAGGTAAATACCTGGGACGTGTTCTAAGAACCGCCCGAGCACGGTGAAAAAATAAGAATTTACTTACCGATAATTCTATTTCTCGTAGTCCGTAGTGGATGCTGGGGACTCCGTAAGGACCATGGGGAACAGCGGCTCCGCAGGAGACTGGGCACAAAAGTAAAGCTTTAGAACTACCTGGTGTGCACTGGCTCCTCCCCCTATGACCCTCCTCCAAGCCTCAGCTAGGACACTGTGCCCGGACGAGCGTACACAATAAGGAAGGATTTTGAATCCCGGGTAAGACTCATACCAGCCACACCAATCACACCGTATAACTCGTGATCTAAACCCAGTTAACAGCATGATAACAGAGGAGCCTCTAGAAAAGATGGCTCACTACAGCAATAACCCGATTTTTTGGTAACAATAACTATGTACCAGTATTGCAGATAATCCGCACTTGGGATTGGCGCCCAGCATCCACTACGGACTACGAGAAATAGAATTATCGGTAAGTAAATTCTTATTTTCTCTAACGTCCTAAGTGGATGCTGGGGACTCCGTAAGGACCATGGGGATTATACCAAAGCTCCCAAACGGGCGGGAGAGTGCGGATGACTCTGCAGCACCAAATGAGAGAACTCCAGGTCCTCCTCAGCCAGGGTATCAATTTTGTAGAATTTTACAAACGTATTTGCTCCTGACCAAGTAGCTGCTCGGCAAAGTTGTAAAGCCGAGACCCCTCGGGCAGCCGCCCAAGATGAGCCCACCTTCCTTGTGGAGTGGGCATTTACAGATTTTTGGCTGTGGCAGGCCTGCCGCAGAATGTGCAAGCTGAATTGTACTACAAATCCAACGAGCAATAGTCTGCTTAGAAGCAGGAGCACCCAGCTTGTTGGGTGCATACAGGATAAACAGCGAGTCAGATTTTCTGACTCCAGCCGTCCTGGAAACATATATTTTCAGGGCCCTGACAACGTCTAGCAACTTGGAGTCCTCCAAGTCCCTAGTAGCCGCAGGCACCACAATAGGTTGGTTCAGGTGAAACGCTGAAACCACCTTAGGGAGAAACTGAGGACGAGTCCTCAATTCCGCCCTGTCCGAATGGAAAATCAGATAAGGGCTTTTACAGGATAAAGCCGCCAATTCTGACACGCGCCTGGCCCAGGCCAGGGCCAACAGCATGACCACTTTCCATGTGAGATATTTTAACTCCACAGATTTAAGTGGTTCAAACCAATGTGACTTTTGGAACCCAAAAACAACATTGAGATCCCAAAGTGCCACTGGAGGCACAAAAGGAGGCTGTATATGCAGTACCCCTTTTACAAACGTCTGAACTTCAGGGACTGAAGCTAGTTCTTTTTGGAAGAAAATTGACAGGGCCGAAATTTGAACCTTAATGGACCCCAATTTCAGGCCCATAGACACTCCTGTTTGCAGGAAATGTAGGAATCGACCCAGTTGAATTTCCTCCGTCGGGCCTTACTGGCCTCGCACCACGCAACATATTTTCGCCAAAAAGCGGTGATAATGTTTTGCGGTTACATCCTTCCTGGCTTTGATCAGGATAGGGATGACTTCATCCGGAATGCCTTTTTTCCTTCAGGATCCGGCGTTCAACCGCCATGCCGTCAAACGCAGCCGCGGTAAGTCTTGGAACAGACAGGGTCCTTGCTGGAGCAGGTCCCTTCTTAGAGGTAGAGGCCACGGATCCTCCGTGAGCATCTCTTGAAGTTCCGGTTACCAAGTCCTTCTTGGCCAATCCGGAGCCACGAATATAGTGCTTACTCCTCTCCATCTTATCAATCTCAGTACCTTGGTTATGAGAGGCAGAGGAGGGAACACATACACTGACTGGTACACCCACGGTGTTACCAGAGCGTCTACAGCTATTGCCTGAGGGTCCCTTGACCTGGCGCAATACCTGTCGAGTTTTTCCCAACGGTTTATAATCATGTGGAAGACTTCTGGGTGAAGTCTCCACTCTCCCGGGTGGAGGTCGTGTCTGCTGAGGAAGTCTGCTTCCCAGTTGTCCACTCCCGGAATGAATACTGCTGACAGTGCTATCACATGATTTTCCGCCCAGCGAAGAATCCTTGCAGCTTCTGCCATTGCCCTCCTGCTTCTTGTGCCACCCTGTCTGTTTACGTGGGTGACTGCCGTGATGTTGTCCGACTGGATCAACACCGGCTGACCTTGAAGCAGAGGTCTTGCTAAGCTTAGAGCATTGGTAATGGCCCTTAGCTTCAGGATATTTATGTGAAGTGATGTCTCCAGGCTTGACCATAAGCCCTGGAAATTCCTTCCCTGTGTGACTGCTCCCCAGCCTCGCAGGCTGTCATCCGTGGTCACCAGGACCCAGTCCTGAATGCCGAATCTGCGGCCCTCTAGAAGATGAGCACTCTGCAACCACCACAGGAGGGACACCCTTGTCCTTGGTGACAGGGTTATCCGCTGATGCATCTGAAGATGCGACCCGGACCATTTGTCCAGCAGGTCCCACTGGAAAGTTCTTGCGTGGAATCTGCCGAATGGGATTGCTTCGTAGGAAGCCACCATTTTACCCAGAACCCTTGTGCATTGATGCACTGAGAGTTGGCTCGGTTTTAGGAGGTTCCTGACTAGCTCGGATAACTCCCTGGCTTTCTCCTCCGGGAGAAACACCTTTTTCTGGACTGTGTCCAGGATCATCCCTAGGAACAGAAGACGAGTCGTCGGAACCAGCTGCGATTTTGGAATATTGAGAATCCAATCGTGCTGCCGCAACACTACCTGAGATAGTGCTACACCGACCTCCAACTGTTCCCTGGATCTTACCCTTATCAGGGAATCGTCCAAGTAAGGGATAACTAAAATTCCCTTCCTTCGAAGGAATATCATCATTTCGGCCATTACCTTGGTAAAGAACTGAACTGATAGTGACAGTTCTGTACCATAAACCTGAGGTACCCTTGGTGAGAAGGGTAAATTGGGACATGAAGGTAAGCATCCTTGATGTCTCGAGACATCATGTAGTCCCCTTCTTCCAGGTTCGCAATCACTGCTCTGAGTGACTCAATCTTGAATTTGAACCTCTGTATGTAAGTGTTCAAAGATTTTAGATTTAGAATCGGTCTCACCGAGCCGTCCGGCTTCGGTACCACAACAGTGTGGAATAATACCCCGTTCCCTGTTGCAGGAGGGGTACCTTGATTATCACCTGCTGGGAATACAGCTTGTGAATGGCTTCCAAAACTGTCTCCCTGTCAGAAGGAGACATCGGTAAAGCCGACTTTCGGAAACGGCGAGGGGGAGACGTCTCGAATTCCAATTTGTACCCCTGAGATATCACCTGAAGGATCCAGGGGTCTACTTGCGAGTGAGCCCACTGCGCGCTGAAATTCATTGAGACGGGCCCCCCACCGTGCCTGATTCTGCTTGTAAAGCCCCAGCGTCATACTGAGGGCTTGGCAGAGGCGGGAGAGGGTTTCTGTTCCTGGGAACTGGCTGATTTCTGCAGCCTTTTTCCTCTCCCTCTGTCACGGGGCAGAAATGAGGAACCTTTTGTCCGCTTGTCCACGAAAAGACTGCGCCTGATAATACGGCGTCTTCTCATGTTGAGAGGCGACCTGGGGTACACACGTGGATTTCCCAGCTGTTGCCGTGGCCACCAGGTCTGAAAGACCAACCCCAAATAACTCCTCCCCTTAATAAGGCAATACTTCCAAATGCCGTTTGGAATCCGCATCACCTGACCACTGTCGTGTCCATAACCCTCTACTGGTAGAAATGGACAACGCACTTAGACTTGATGCCAGTCGGCAAATATTCCGCTGTGCATCACGCATATATAGAAATGCATCTTTCAAATGCTCTATAGGCAATAATACACTGTCCCTATCTAGGGTATCAATATTTTCAGTCAGGGAATCCGACCACGCCAACCCAGCACTGCACATCCAGGCTGAGGCGATTGCTGGTCGCAGTATAACACCAGTATGTGTGTAAATACATTTTAGGATACCCTCCTGCTTTCTATCAGCAGGATCCTTAAGGGCGGCCATCTCAGGAGAGGGTAGAGCCCTTGTTCTTACAAGCGTGTGAGCGCTTTATCCACCCTAGGGGGTGTTTCCCAACGCACCCTAACCTCTGGCGGGAAAGGATATAATGCCAATAACATTTTAAAAATTATCAGTTGTTATCGGGGGAAACCCACGCATCATCACACACCTCATTTAATTTCTCAGATTCAGGAAAACTACAGGTAGTTTTTCCTCACCGAACATAATACCCCTTTTTGGTGGTACTCGTATTATCAGAAATGTGTAAAACATTTTTCATTGTCTCAATCATGTAACGTGTGGCCCTACTGGAAGTCACATTTGTCTCTTCACCGTCGACACTGGAGTCAGTATCCGTGTCGGCGTCTATATCTGCCATCTGAGGTAACGGGCGCTTTAGAGCCCCTGACGGCCTATGAGACGTCTGGACAGGCACAAGCTGAGTAGCCGGCTGTCTCATGTCAACCACTGTCTTTTATACAGAGCTGACACTGTCACGTAATTCCTTCCAACAGTTCATCCACTCAGGTGTCGACCCCCTAGGGGGTGACATCACTATTACAGGCAATCTGCTCCGTCTCCACATCATTTTTCTCCTCATACATGTCGACACAAATGTACCGACACACAGCACACACACAGGGAATGCTCTGATAGAGGACAGGACCCCACTAGCCCTTTGGGGAGACAGAGGGAGAGTTTGCCAGCACACACCAGAGCGCTATATATATACAGGGATAACCTTATATAAGTGTTTTTCCCCTTATAGCTGCTGTATTGTTAATACTGCGCCTAATTAGTGCCCCCCTCTCTTTTTTAACCCTTTCTGTAGTGTAGTGACTGCAGGGGAGAGCCAGGGGAGCTTCCCTCCAACTGAGCTGTGAGGGAAAATGGCGCCAGTGTGCTGAGGAGATAGACTCCGCCCCTTTTTCGTGGACTTTTCTCCTGCTTTTTTATGGATTCTGGCAGGGGTTAAAATTCATCCATATAGCCCTGGGGGCTATATGTGATGTATTTTCGCCAGCCAAGGTGTTTTTATTGCTGCTCAGGGCGCCCCCCCCTAGCGCCCTGCACCCTCAGTGACCGAAGTGTTAAGTGTGCTGAGGAGCAATGGCGCACAGCTGCAGTGCTGTGCGCTACCTTGGTGAAGACAGGACGTCTTCTGCCGCCGATTTTCCGGACCTCTTCTGTCTCTGTAAGGGGGCCGGCGGCGCGGCTCTGGGACCCATCCATGGCTGGGCCTGTGATCGTCCCTCTGGAGCTAATGTCCAGTAGCCTAAGAAGCCCAATCCACTCTGCACGCAGGTGAGTTCGCTTCTTCTCCCCTTAGTCCCTCGATGCAGTGAGCCTGTTGCCAGCAGGTCTCACTGAAAATAAAAAACCTAAAACTAAACTTTTCACTAAGCAGCTCAGGAGAGCCACCTAGTGTGCACCCTTCTCGTTCGGGCACAGTATCTAACTGAGGCTTGGAGGAGGGTCATAGGGGAAGGAGCCAGTGCACACCAGGTAGTTCTAAAGCTTTACTTTTGTGCCCAGTCGCCTGCGGAGCCGCTGTTCCCCATGGTCCTTACGGAGTCCCCAGCATCCACTTAGGACGTTAGAGAAATCAGATATGGTGACCTACAAGATAATGCACCCAAATCAGACACCCGTCTAGCAGAGGCAATAGCCAGCAGAAACAAAACCTTAAGTGAAAGCCACTTAAGGTCTGCAGATTCAAGGGGCTCAAACGGAGACTCTTGCATTGCCTCTAGAACCACGACAAGTCCCAAGGAGCCACAGGCGGGACATAAGGAGGTTGAAACCGCAACACACCCTGAGTGAACGTATGAACATCAGGTAAAGTCGCAATTTTTCTCTGGAACCAAACCGACAAGGCAGAAATATGAACCTTGATGGAGGCCAGATGAAGGCCCAAGTCCAGGCCCTGTTGTTGAAAGGCCAAAAGTTTGGCCGTACTGAATTTGTAAGCGTCATGATTGTTAGATGCGCATCAAGCAAGGTAAGAATTCCAGACACTATGGTAACTCCGAGCAGAAGCCGGTTTCCGGGCCGTCAACATAGTTTGAATGACCGTCTCAGAAAAACCTTTGGCCCTCAAGATGGAAGATTCAAGAGCCACGCCGTCAAAGCCAACCGGGCTAAATCCTGATATACACAAGGGCCCTGAACGAGGAGATCTGGGCGCTGCAGAAGTAGAAGGAGACGCTCTATCAAGAGAAACCAAGAAAATAAAAATAGCAGCGCTAATAGAAGTATTGTATAATGATTCTAATGCGAAGGATTGAGTGAAAAAAAGTTCTTCAATTTAATAAAACATAAGTTTAGGCCTCAATAAAAAAATTGGATACACGATCCAAACATAACAATTTAAAATAATGAAAAATAATATAATTAGCATATATGGGTCAATAAATTGTAGCTGCCTGTCACATTAATATCCGTTCCTATTATTGAATCTGGAATGTATAGCAGATGAAAACAGACTGATAATGCAGTCACACCAGTATACATTACCCGAAGACCGCTAGAGGTGTAGTCCCTTAAGAGTGTCTCTGATATCTTTACTCAAAACCAGCCAGGTTTGGGATTCTCATTTAGTGCGGTGTCCTCTTCATAGAGATGGGGTAGATAGTGTTCCTGGTTGTTGGATGTTTGTCCCGTTTTTTCTGCAGATGACAAAGTCCAGTTTGGTCCGGATATGTTATGGCAGCAACAAATGTCACAGTTGACGACCCAGGTAGCCTCCTCCTGACGCGTTTCGCTGCGAGCAATGCAGCTTTACCAAAGGTGACTTAGGTAGGCAACTGGCAGGGTATTTATACCTTAGGTAATTAGTAAACTCTAAACAGCTGTTTCACTCAATCCTTCAATTTATCTATTTTCTCATAAAAACATTCACATTAATTCTTCTATAAATTAAAATATGTTCCTAGGACAGACTCAGACATCTAAATTCTATTTTTAAAAAGGATTTAAATCAAAAAACAGATATATTTATTATGATTGCACCCCTACCTATTATAGTACTTCCGGGTCACGGGGGCACCTGTTTCAATAATATATATCTCTATTTCTTCTTCATATTCCCATATATCCTGGTCGCGGGAGTTCTTTTCCCCCATATCAACAAAGCCTCACTTTCATCAGCCCCGCACCCATATGAGAAGATTAAACTGCGAGCCGAAGCAGAGCGATTCGCTTCCGTATTCTACAGCGGCACCTCATTTCCGCCACACAGAATGGTGGAACGCAAATGCGCTCCACGGGGCGGAAATGAGGTGCCGCTGTAGAATACGGAAGCGAAGCGCTCTGCTTCGGCTCGCAGTTTAATCTTCTCATATGGGTGCGGGGCTGATGAAAGTGAGGCTTTGTTGATATGGGGGAAAAGAACTCCCGCGACCAGGATATATGGGAATATGAAGAAGAAATAGAGATATATATTATTGAAACAGGTGCCCCCGTGACCCGGAAGTACTATAATAGGTAGGGGTGCAATCATAATAAATATATCTGTTTTTTGATTTAAATCCTTTTTAAAAATAGAATTTAGATGTCTGAGTCTGTCCTAGGAACATATTTTAATTTATAGAAGAATTAATGTGAATGTTTTTATGAGAAAATAGATAAATTGAAGGATTGAGTGAAACAGCTGTTTAGAGTTTACTAATTACCTAAGGTATAAATACCCTGCCAGTTGCCTACCTAAGTCACCTTTGGTAAAGCTGCATTGCTCGCAGCGAAACGCGTCAGGAGGAGGCTACCTGGGTCGTCAACTGTGACATTTGTTGCTGCCATAACATATCCGGACCAAACTGGACTTTGTCATCTGCAGAAAAAACGGGACAAACATCCAACAACCAGGAACACTATCTACCCCATCTCTATGAAGAGGACACCGCACTAAATGAGGATCCCAAACCTGGCTGGTTTTGAGTAAAGATATCAGAGACACTCTTAAGGGACTACACCTCTAGCGGTCTTCGGGTAATGTGTACTGGTGTGACTGCATTATCAGTCTGTTTTCATCTGCTATACATTCCAGATTCAATAATAGGAACGGATATTAATGTGACGGGCAGCTACAATTTATTGACCCATATATGCTAATTTTATTATTTTTCATTATTTTAAATTGTTATGTTTGGATCGTGTATCCAATTTTTTTATTGAGGCCTAAACTTATGTTTTATTAAATTGAAGAACTTTTTTTCACTCAATCCTTCGCATTAGAATCATTATACAATACTTCTATTAGCGCTGCTATTTTTATTTTCTTGGTTTCTTTTGATGTATGGTTGGGGTGTGACTACCCCCAAGTTGTTATAGCAGCAGCATTAGAGACACAGCACCTGAAGGCGCCCGATCCTCCATTTGTTTGGTAGATTTCTTTGCTCTATCAAGAGACCCTGAAGATCTGAGAACCAATGCCGTCTGGGCCACGCGGGAGCGATCAGAAGTAGGATCCCTCCTTCTTGCTTGAACTTCCTTATTACTCTGGGCAGGAGTGACACCGGAGGGAACACGAAAGTTCCATGGAATTTCCATGAAAGTTCCATGGAATTTCCATGAAAGTTCCATGGAATTTCCATGAAAGTTCCATGGAATTTCCATGAAAGTTCCATGGAATTCCCAGTGCGTCCACGAGCGCTGCTTGAGGATCCCTTGTCGTTGCTCCGAAGACCGGAACCTTGTGATTGTGTCGAGACGCCATCAGGTCCACATGTGGAAGGCCCCACCTGTCCACGAGGAGTTGAAACACTTCTGGATGGAGGCTCCACTCTCCGGCGTGTACGTCCTGACGACTGAGAAAGTCCGCTTCCCAGTTTAGGACCCCCGTAATGAATACTGCCGATATGGCCACTGAAGAATCCTTGATACTTCCCTGATTGCCATGCGGCTTCGAGTGCCCCCTTGATGATTTATGTACGCCACCGTGGAGGCGTTATCTGACTGTACTTGAACAGGTCTGTTCTGTATTAAATGCTGGGCCAAGTTCAGAGCATTGAACACCGCCCGCAGTTCCAGAATGTTTATTGGAAGGAGAGACTCCTCCTTGGTCCACCGACCCTGAAAGGAGTGTTGCTCCAACACCGCACCCCAACCTCTCAGACTGGCATCCATCGTCAGAAGGACCCAGTTGGAGATCCAGAAGGGACGACCCCTGCTCAATGGTTGGTCCTGAAGCCACCAACTCAGTGACAAACAAACCTCCGGAGACAAGGAGATCATTTGAGACCTGATCCGGTGAGGCAGGCCGTCCCACTTGGCAAGAATCCGCTTCTGCAGAGGGCGGGAATGGAATTGAGCGTACTCCACCATGTCGAAAGCCGACACCACGAAACCTAGCACTTGCATTGCCGAATGTATCGACACTTGCGAACGAGATAGGAAGCATCGAATCCTGTCCTGAAGCTTCAGGACTTTCTCCTGAGACAAGAACAACCGCTGGTTGTGAGTGTCCAAGAACGCCCCCAGGTGCACCATGCTCTGAGCAGGGACCAGGGAAGATTTCTTCCAGTTGATGAGACACTCGTGGGCTTGCAGTAACTGGGTAGTCAGATCCAGATGGCGAAGGAGAATTTCTGGGGAATTTGCCAGGATCAAAAAGTGGTCCAGGTACGGTAGGATCCTGACCCCTTGACGGCGGAGTACAGCCGTCATTACCGCCATGACCTTGGTGAAGACTTGCGGAACCGTGGTGAAACCAAAAGGTAACACCCGAAATTGGTAATGGAAGTTGCCAACCGCAAACCTCAGGTACTGCTGATGCGACACTGCAATGGGAATATGCAGGTAAGCATCCTGTATGTCCAGGGAGGCCATATAATCCCTAGGTTCCAAGGCCAGAACAATAGAGCGAAGAGTTTCCATACGAAACTTGGAGACCCTCACAAATTTGTTCAAGGACTTGAGGTTGAGAATGGGCCGGGAGGACCCATTCGGTTTCGGGAATAGGAACAGCGGTGAATAGTACCCCTTGCCTCTCTGAGCCAGAGGCACCTGTACTACCACTCCTGTGTCCAGGAGGGACTGTACCACCGAGTGAAGAGTTTTTGCCTTCACCTGATCTGAAGGGACGTATGTCAGGCAAAATCGATGAGGGGGACAATTCTTGAAGGATAGGGAGTGACGACTTCCCGTACCCAGGCATCAGAAGTGGTCCTCAACCATTCCTGGGTATACCCTTAAAGCCAGCACCCCACCCTCGGATCCTCCTGAGGGAGGCCCGCCCCGTCATGCGGCAGGCTTGTCAGTTTTGGAAGCTGGCTGACGGGCAGCCCAGGCCCTTTTGGATTTGGGCTTATTGGGTTTGGAAGTGCGAACCTGTATCGGGTACGTCTGACCTTTTGCTTTCCCTAAGTGTTACAAGCTGCTACCACATTGCTCCACTTTAATGAGGATCCAGATATGGATTTTTGAACCTAATTCCTTGCTATTGGAACATTTCCCTGTGAGGACTGCACCATCTTACAGCATTGATTGGAAGGACCAAGCTACTGCCAAAACATCACAGCTTGCTTGCTGAGATTATTCAAGCACTTGGAGACTCCATCACCATGGGTAACACCAGCTGTATTTAAACGAGATTCCCCAGGGAACTTTTATAACTTTCCAGTCCGGGATCCAATGTGGACACTATCTAGAAGCTACATCTTAATTCTACTTCTCAGTTTTTTCTATATGCCCAATTTGTATGTTTAAAAAAAAAAAAAAAGTATATATGGTATACATGTTTTATACTAAATACATTTTTATTTATATATATTTTTTATCCATCCACGTTTATTATTATTGGAGAAACACAAACTAGCGCCAGTTTTTTCTTCTTTCCACTGTGGTTTCTGATATTGGGATTGACAATCCCTTACTGGCAGCTGTGACAGAGCTTTTGGGTTTTGCATTTCCAGTTGGGGGTAAGGATCCCCCAGAACCTGAACCCTCAGCTGCTATGTTTTCCTCAAATGTCTGCAGCGTCAACACCACGCAATGTGGGATCAGCTCCAGCACCATTGCCCTTTGTAGCGGACATATCTGAAAGCTCCATACAAGGCAACACAGTACATTATCAGCAGCACAATACCTGACAAGAACCCCCTGTGCAGTATATCAGCACAAACAGGGAATTCAAGAGGATATATTGTGACTAAAAATCAGAGAAAAATACACACTGAGTATATCCTGTGAACTACCTATATTAAATGATAAACCTGACGCACTTAGCCCCCTCAGGTTATAGAATATAGGGATAGCAATCTGAGTGAGATACACGAAATGGAGGTCACACAGCAGCTATATGCACACACACATAGCCACATTGTACAATGCAGAAATTATGACATGCAATAAAACTGCACTGGACTAGCAATACAGAGTAGTACTATGTATAGCTATACACTCAATAGATACATCAATGCACAGTAAAGACTGGATGTATATCACAGGGTACTTGTACTATATAACCCTGACTAAATGCACTCTCTTAACTAACACTGTCAGCAGACATGTAGAATACTTAAGTGTCCTGTAAAATGCACAGCGCTGACATGCAGGCGGCTTTACTGAGGAGGATTTGCCCAAACAGTAACAGGATCAGCTCAGCTTGTCCTAATGGCGCCCAAACGCTAACAGGGAGTGAGGGAGAGAGAGATATGCAGCTCCAGGGCGGGAACATTTACTCTAAATGGCGCCCTGGGGCTGGGGGAGGGGTTACAGGTCAAAGCCTTATCCCCCTGCTGGACTTCACCACCGGGTACTGTGGGCTTATATAAACGGTTTATGAGAGAAAACCAACCTGTGCCCTTGCCCTGGTGGTCTAGTGGGGTCCCTGTACTACCACAGTGTCCACGCCGGCCGCGCGGGATCGCGATTTACAGCGGGTCCCGCCGGGGGGACCCACTTACCTCCTCCCTGAGTGCGGGCACGCAATCCAGGAGAACAGCGGTCGTGTATGTGACTAATTGGAAGAAAACTGGAGCCTCCGCTGTAGGTACCCGGTAACCAGGGCGCGGGAGTGTACATCACCGCTGGGGGAGGTGATGGAGCTGCAGCAGGAGATGTCTGACTGACATCTAACACAGACAGTGCCTCTGCTGCAGCCCTTGAAGTCTTCATTTTTCTTTTAAAAGCTTCTTCTCAGGGCTGCTGGAGCAGCCCCCCCTGTTGTATGCCTGCTAACTGCATGTCACCAACTACAAAACTGAGCTCCTGTGCACGGCGGGGTTATAGAGGAGGCGGTGCTAAGCAGGACACACAATTTTCTTGGGCTCATACAGGACAAACAGAGTCCGATTTCCTGTGACGAGCAGTCCTCTTCACATAAATTTTCAGAGCCCTTATAACATCCAAGGACTTTGATGGAATTGAGGAGTCAGTAGCAACTGGCACCACAATAGGTTGGTTGATATGAAAAGCCGACACAACCTTTGGAAGGAATTGCCGACGTGTCCGGAGCTCAGCTCTATCTTCATGGAAGATCAAGTAGGGACTTTTACAAGACAAAGACCCCAACTCCGAAGCACGTCTAGCAGAAGCTAAGGCCAACAAAGTGACAGCCTTCCACGTGAGAAACTTGACCTCAACCTCCTGTAGAGGTTCGAACCAATCTGATTGGAGGAACTGCAATACCACGTTAAGATCCCAGGGTGCCACAGGCGGCACAAAGGGAGGCTGGATGTGAAGAACTCCTTTCAAAAAGTGTGAACCTTATGGAGGGAAGCCAGTTGTTTCTGGAAGAAAATGGATAAGGCCGAAATCTGGACCTTTATGGATCCCAAACGCAGACCCATATCCACACCTGCTTGCAGGAAGAGGAGAAACCGTCCCAGTTGAAACTCCAACATAGGAAACTTCTTGGATTCACACCAAGACACATACTTTTTCCAAATGTGATGGTAATGTTTAGACGTTACTCCTTTCCTAGCCTGTATCAGGGTAGGAATAACCTTGTTCAGAATGCCCTTCCGAGCTAATATCTGGCGTTCAACCTCCATGCCGTCAAACGTAGCCGTGGTAAGTCTTGATAAGCGAACGGCCCTGGTGAAGAGGAAGAGGCCTCGGATCTTCCAGCAGTAGATCCAGAAGATCTGCGTACCAAGTCCTTCTTGGCCAGTCCGGAGCAATGAGGATTGCCTGAACTCTTGTTCGCTTTATGATTTTTAGAATCCATGGAATGAGTGGAACACGTACACTGACTGGAACACCCACGGAGTCACCAGGGCGTCCATCGCCACTGCTTGCGGGTCCCTCGACCTGGAACAATACCTCCGAAGCTTCTTGTTGAGGCAGGAGGCCATCATGTCGATTTGGGGAACCCCCATAATTCTTGTCACCTCCATGAGCACCTCGGGATGGAGGCCCCATTCCCTTGGATGGAGATCATGTCTGCTGAGGAAATCCGCTTTCCAGTTGTCTAGGCCCGGAATGAAGATTGCTGACAGCGCCAACGCGTGTGTTTCTGCCCAGAGGATGATTCTGGTCACCGCTGACATTGTAGCTCTGCTCTTCGTTCCGCCCTGTCGGTTTGTGTAGGCCACCGTCGTTACATTGTCCGACTGCACTTGAGTGGCTCGATCTCGCAGAAGATCTGCCACTTGAAGACAGTTGTACATGGCTCCCAGTTCCAGAATGTTTATCGGAAGACCTGATTCCAGGTTTGACCACCTTACTTGGAAGGTTTTCCCTTGAGTGACTGCGCCCCATCCCTGGAGACTTGCATCTGTGGTTAGAAGGATCCAGTCCTGAATCCCAAACCTGCAGCCCTCCAGATGAGACATCTGCAGCCACCAGAGTAGTGAAATCCTTGCTTTCGGCGACAGACGAATCCTCAGGTGCAAATGTAGATGAGACCCCGACCACTTATCCAGGAGAACCAGTTGGAAGAATAGAGCATGAAATCTTCCACACTGTAGAGCCTCATAGGAGGCATCCATCTTCAGAAAGCGAATGCACTGATGAACTGATACCGGGCTGGCTCTTAGAAAAAATTTTAAACTAAAGAAGCTCTAGGAGCTCCCCTAGCTGTGACCGGCTCCTCCGGGCACATTTTCTAAATTGAGTCTGGTAGGAGGGTCATAGAGGGAGGAGCCAGCCCACACTATTAAACTCTTAAAGTGCCAGTGGCTCCTAGTGGACCCGTCTATACCCCATGGTACTAATGTGGACCCCAGCATCCTCTAGGACGTAAGAGAAATTGAGCTTACAAGAGTCCCGATCTCCCTCCATAGAGAAGTAACTATAGGGCAAGACCACCATATATGGAGAAATGTTCCGTCAGCATTTTCACAACGCCAACATAAAGGAGAAATTTCGGAGTGCATTTTGTTGAGTCTGGTAGGAACATAATATCACCTATAGAATACTTTGTGAGCGTTTACCTTCATTCTAAAGCAAATTGAGCTAGAAGCGATGTTAGAATAAATGTCAGACCAGTCATCGCCCTCCAAAGACTCACATAAATCACTCTCCCATGCGACTTCATGGGTGTCTTTAGCATCTGCAGACTGGGGTAAAAGTAACGCATACAAAGTAGAAATAAGCCCCTTAGTAGATGCCTTATGGAAGACTAGATGTTCAACAGTAGAAAGGGGTCTAGAAGTCAAATGTGATATCATTGAAGAATGAAAGTGACAAATTTGTAAATATTGAAAGAAAAATTTCTGTGGGATCGAATGCTTAGATTGAATTTCTGCAAACGATGGAAATGTGGCATTCTGTGTTATATCATTAAGCCATCCAATTCTGCTAATCTGCCAATGAGCAAAAGACGTTTGGGAACAACCTGGGCTAAAATTTGGATTGTCAAACAGCGGAACCAGAGGACTGGGGTGAGGGGCCAGTTTAAATTGTCTATTAACTGTGTCCCAGATATCTAGGGTATGAGAAATGACTACATGATGTACTAAAGTCTTAGGGCGGGAGGATCTCAGAAGCCAAAGTTCAGAGGAAATCGAATGCATTTTAAGAGCAGAGGTTTCTATCAGGACCCATGTTCTCTCTGAGACGGGTCTATTCCATAAAAAATATTGTGCTAGTCTAGCGGCAAGATAGTAAGATTTGAAATTTGGGACACCCGACCCACCACTAGATGTATGTCTCTGTAGAACAGTGCGTTTTCCTCTAGGTCATTTTATGGACCAGATGAATTTCATTATATGATGTTGAAGTAGCGTGAAGACACAGGGCGGAACACGGATTGGAAGCGTCTGAAATAAATAGAGTAATCTAGCTAACAGATTCATTTTGACGGCGTTAATACGACCAATCCAAGAAATGTGATAACCACCCCAGTCCCCAAGCTCTTTCTGAAATTGGGATAAAAGTTTTGGGTAGTTAGCTTGAAAGAGCTGTCTATAGTTTTTGGTAATAGCGATACCGAGGTAAGAAAGTTGGCATCTATTCCATGAAAATAAAAAGAATGTTCTAAAGAAGTTTTGACAGTATGTGATATGTAAAAATCTAGGATTTCGGTTTTGTGTGTTAATTTTATAGCCTGAAAGAGCGCCATATTCCTCGATCACCCTAAATAAGTGAGGGAGAGAATGAACAGATAATACCCCATTTTTTATCCAGCAGGATTCAGCTCCCTGCCACACTGCACGGATATGCAGTTATTCACGGAGAATGACATACAGGTGCTGGGATGACCAGGAAACAGCCCAGACCTGAACCCCATAGAACATTTGTGGTTCCATTGGAGAAAACTGGTACATCTGAGGCATCCATCCAATAAAAGAGAATTAATTGAGGCTATAAATGTCTCATGGCAACACACAAAAAAAGAAGGAAGTGCTCCAAACACTGGTTGGCTCAATGCCACGTCGCTGTGCTGTTGTCTTGAAAAATAAAGGCTTTCCAATGAAATACTGATAGTACAGTGACATCATAAGTACACCGGGATTTTCACCCTAAGTGTTGTTTTCACTGCATAACTTCCCTTGTAATTAAAATATTTGACCTCTGTTTATTGTGTTGAAGTCAGCATTAAAAATGTAATAAATCTTTTTCTCCTAGTCTTGCCGTCAAACGCCATGCCGTCAAACGCAGCCGCGGTAAGTCTTGGAACAGACAGGGCCCCTGTTGCAACAGGTCCTCTCTGAGAGGAAGAGGCCACGGATCTTCTGTGAGCATTTCCTGTAGCTCCGGATACCAGGCCCTTCGAGGCCAATCTGGAACAATGAGAATTGCCTGTACTCCTTTTCGTCTTATGATTCTCAATATTTTTGAGATGAAAGGAAGAGGAGGGAACACATAGACCGACTGGAACACCCACGGGGTCACCAGGGCGTCCACCGCTACCGCCTGAGGGTCCCTTGACCTGGCACAATACCCTGGGAGCTTTTTGTTGAGGCGTGACGCCATCATGTCTATTTGAGGCAGTCCCCACTGACTTGCAATCTCTGCAAAGACTTCTTGATGAAGTCCCCACTCTCCTGGATGGAGATCGTGTCTGCTGAGGAAGTCTGCTTCACAGTTGTCCACTCCCGGAATGAAGACTGCTGTCAGAGCGCTTACATGATTTTCCGCCCAGCGAAGAATTCTGGTGGCTTCTGCCATTGCCACTCTGCTCCTTGTTCCGCCTCGGCGGTTTACATGAGCCACAGCCGTGACGTTGTCTGACTGAATCAGAACCGGTAGGTCCCGAAGAAAAGTCTCCGCTTGACGTAGGCCATTGTATATGGCCCTTAATTCCAGTACATTGATGTGCAGACAAGCCTCCTGGCTTGACCACAGACCCTAGAAGTTTCTTTCCTGTGTGACTGCTCTCCAGCCTCGGAGGCTCGCGTCCGTGGTCAACAGAACCCAGTCCTGAATGCCGAACCTGCGACCCTCTAGAAGGTGAGCACGCTGCAGCCACCACAAGAGAGATACCCTGGCCCCGGAGGAGCAGAAGCGTCAGAAGTGGACGGAATCACAATAGGTTGATTCAGAGGAAACGCGGAGACAACCTTCGGCAGGAATTGCTGTCTAGTCTGGAGCTCCGCTCTGTCCTCGTAAAAGACCAAGGTGGTCATTCCGACCCGTTCGCTCGCTGCGTTTTAACGCAGAAGAGCGACGGGTCCCTGCTGCGCATGCGCCGGCGCCGTAGTGTGCCTGCGTGACGGCCGTAGCAGAACAGCGATCGCCTCTGCCTGATTTGACAGGCAAAGGCGATCGATGGGCGGGAGGGGGCGAAACGGCAGCGTTTGCCCGCCGTTTTGTAGGCGCGGTCCGGTCAACGCAAGCATGGCCGGACCAAAAGGGGGGCGGGCCGCAGCAGCTGCGTGACGTCATACGCAGCTGCTGCGGGCCAGGGAGCGAGGAGTAGCTCCCGGCCAGCACGCTAAATCTGAGCTGGCCGGGAGTTACTCCTGAAGTGCAAAGGCATCGCCTTTGGGAACATGTGTATCTGGCACTGGGAGCATAGTAGGCACTGTGGGGACATGTGTATCTGGCACTGGGGGCATATCTGGCACTAGGAGGCATAGCAGGCACTGTGAGAACATGTGTATCTGCACTGGGGGCATATCTGGCAATGGGGGCATAGCAGGCACGTTGGGGACATATGTATCTGGCACTGGGGGCATAGCAGGCACTAGGGGGCATAGCAGGCACTAGGGGGCATAGCAGGCACTGTGGGAACATGTGTATCTGCACTGGGGGCATATCTGGCAATGGGGGCATAGCAGGCACTGGGGGCATAGCAGGCACGTTGGGGACATATGTATCTGGCACTGGGGGCATAGCAGGCACTGTGGGGACATGTGTATCTGCACTGGGGGCATATCTGGCACTAGGGGCATAGCAGGCACTGTGGGGACATGTGTATCTGGCACTGGGGGCATATCTGGCACTGGGAGCATAGCAGGCACTGTGGGGACATGTGTATCTGCACTGGGGGCATATCTGGCACTTGGGGAATAGCAGGCACTGTAGGGACATGTATATCTGGCACTGGGTGCCTAGCAGGCACTGTGGGGACATGTGTATCTGGCACTGGGGGCATAGCTGGCACTGTGGGGGCATGTGTATCTGGCACTGGGGGCATAACTGACACTGGTGGGAAATGTGTATCTGGCACTGTGGTGACATGTGTATCTGGCACTGGGGGCATATCTGGCACTGGGGGCATAGCAGGCACTGTGGGGACATGTGTATCTGCATTGGGGGCATATCTGGCACTAGGGGCATATCTAGCACTTGGGGAATAGCAGGCACTGTGGGGACATGTGTATCTGGCACTGGAGGCATAGCAGGCACTGTGGGGACATGTGTATCTGGCACTGGGGGCATAGATGGCACTGTGGGGGCATATGCATCTGGCACGGGGGGCATAGCTGGCACTGAGGGGACATGTGTATCTGGCACTGTGGGGACATGTGTATCTGGCACTGTGGGGACATGTGTATCTGGCACTGTGGGGACATGTGTATCTGGCACTGGGGGTATATATGTATCTGGCACTATGGGGCACCCATTTTTTGGCATTTTTATATGTATGTGGTACTGTACTGGGACATTATATGTATGTGGCACTGTACAACATGACAAAAAACGGGGTTATGATATGAGGTCAAACTTCTACAAACAATACTGAAAGTTGTGCACACAAAAATGGGGTGTGGCTTTGTGACAACTAGGCCACGCCCCCATATTTGTGTCGCGCGCATGATAGTGGCTCTTGCTCTTGACTATAGATCTTTTCTGGCTCTTTGCCTCTGACTGGTTGGCCACCCCTGTTCTAGAATGTTGATCAGAAGGAGGGCTTCGAGGGCTGACCACCTGCCCTGGAACTGAGCCTCTTGGGTGACAGCACTACATCCTCTCAGACTCGCATCCGTCCTGAGGAGTATCCAATCCTGGATCCCAAAACTTCGGCCTTCCAGTAGGTTGGAGGACCACAGCCACCACAGGAGAGAAATCCTGGCCTGAGGTGAAAGCCGAATTACCGGGTGCATCTGAAGATGTGATCCGGACCAATTGCTCAGGAGATCCAGTTGAAAAGTCATGGAATGGAACCTTCCATACTGGATCGCCTCGTATGAGGCTGCCATCTTTCTCAACAATCCTATGCAAGGATGGATGGATATTCGAGTAGGCCGGAGAACCATGCAGACCATCTCCTGAAGGGCTCTCACTGTGTCCCCTGGGAGGAACACCTTCTGGGTCACAGTATCCAGCAACATTCCCAAGAACAGGAGCCGCTGAGCTGGCTCCAGGTGGGACTTCTATAAATTGAGAATGGAACCATGGTGTGACAGAAATTGGATAGTGCGACCTAAATGGAGCAATAAAAGCTCCTGGTCTTCCAGGCCTGCAAGCACTGCTCACAAGTATTCCACCTGGAACTTGAAAACCTGTAGGAAAGGGTTCAAGGATTATAGATCCAAAAATAAGATTTTAAACCTACCGGTAAATCTTTTTCTCCTAGTCCGTAGAGGATGCTGGGGACTCCGTAAGGACCATGGGGTATAGACGGGATAAGCAGGAGACATGGGCACTATAAAGAACTTTAGAATGGGTGTGCACTGGCTCCTCCCTCTATGCCCCTCCTCCAGACCTCAGTTAGAGAAACTGTGCCCAGAGGAGACGGACAGTACGAGGAAAGGATTTTGTTAATCCAAGGGCAAGATTCATACCAGCCCACACCATCCACACCGTATAACCTGGAATATACGCAACCAGTTAACAGTATGAACAAAACAGTATCAGCCAACGACTGATCTTAACTGTAACATAACCCTTATGTAAGCAATAACTATATACAAGTCATGCAGAAATATGTCCGCACTGGAAGGACGCCCAGCATCCTCTACGGACTAGGAGAATAAGATTTACAGGGAAGATTTAAAATCTTATTTTCTCTTACGTCCTAGAGGATGCTGGGGACTCCGTAAGGACCATGGGGATTATACCAACGCTCCAAACCGGGCGGGATAGTGCGGATGACTCTGCAGCACCGATTGAGCAAACATGAGGTCCTCCTCAGCCAGTGTATCAAACTTGTAGAATTTTGCAAGAGTGTTTGAACCCAACCAAGTAGCTGCTCGGCAAAGCTGTAAGGCCGAGACGCCTCGGGCAGCCGCCCAAGAAGAGCCCACCTTCCTAGTGGAATGGGCCTTTACTGAATTTGGTAACGGCAATCCAGCCGTAGAATGAGCCTGCTGAATCGTGTTACAGATCCAGCGAGCAATAGTCTGCTTAGAAGCAGGAGCGCCAACCTTGTTGGCTGCATACAGGACAAACAGTGCCTCTGTTTTTCTAACCCGAGCAGTCCTGGCTACATACATTTTTAAGGCCCTGACTACATCCAGGGATTTGGAATCCTCCAAGTCTTCCGTAGCCACAGGCACCACAATAGGTTGGTTCATATGAAACGATGACACCACCTTAGGCAAAAATTGAGGCAGAGTCCTCAACTCTCCTCTATCCTCATGGAAAATGAGATAGGGGCTCTTATGAGATAAGGCCGCCAATTCGGACACCCGCCTTGCAGATGCCAAGGCCAACAACATGACCACTTTCCAAGTGAGAAACTTTAATTCAACTGTTTGAAGAGGTTCAAACCAGTGAGATTTTAGGAACTGTAACACCACGTTAAGGTCCCATGGTGCCACTGGGGGCACAAAAGGAGGTTGGATGTGTAGCACTCCCTTTACAGAAGTTTGGACTTCTGGGAGAAAAGCCAATTCCTTCTGGAAGAATATACATCGGGCCGAAATCTGTACCTTAATGGAGCCTAGCTTTAGGCCCATATCCACTCCTGTCGGTAGAAAGTGGAGAAAACGGCCCAAGTGGAAACCTTCCATAGAAGCATTCTTGCCTTCACACCAACATACATACTTTCTCCAGACACGGTGATAATGTTTCGCCGTCACTTCCTTCCTAGCCTTTATCAGAGTAGGGATGACTTCTTCCGGAATACCCTTCCCCGCTAGGATTCGGTGTTCAACCGCCATGCCGTCAATCGTAACCGCGGTAAGTCTTGGAACACGCAGGGTCCCTGCTGCAACAGGTCCTCCCTGAGAGGAAGAGGCTACGGATCTTCTGTGAGCATCTCCTGAAGATCTGAATACCAGGCCCTTCGAGGCCAATCTGGAGCAATGAGTACTGTCTGTACTCTTTTTCGTCTTATGATTCTCAATATTTTGAGATGAGAGGAAGAGGAGGGAACACATAGACCAACTGAAACACCCATGGTGTCACCAGGGCGTCCACCACTACTGCCTGAGGGTCCCTTGACCTGGCACAATACCGCCGAAGCTTCTTGTTGAGGCGTGATACCATCATGTCTATTTGAGGAAGTCCCCAAAGACTTGTTATCTCTGCAAAGACTTCTTGATGAAGTCCCCACTCTCCTGGATGGAGATCGTGTCTGCTGAGGAAGTCTGCTTCCCAGTTGTCCACTCCCGGATGAATACCGCTGACAGAGCGCTTACGTGATTTTCTGCCCAGCGCAGAATCCTGGTGGCTTCCGCCATTGCCACTCTGCTCCTTGTCCCGCCTTGGCGGTTTACATGAGCCAAGGCTGTGACGTCTGATTGAATCAGAACCGGTTGGTCGCAAAGAAGATTCTCCGCTTTCGTAGGCCGTTGTATATGGCCCTTAATTCCAGTATGTTGATGTGTAGACAAGCCTCCTGGCTTGACCACAGTCCCTAAAAATTCCTTCCTTGTGTGACTGCTCCCCATCCTCGGAGGCTCGCGTCCGTGGTTATCAGAACCCAGTCTTCAATGCCGAATCTGCGACCCTCTAGAAGGTGAGCACTCTGCAGCCACCAAAGGAGAGACACCCTGGCCCTGGGGGACAGGCTTATCTTCTGATGTATTTGTAGATGGGACCCCAGCCACTTGTCCAGAAGGTCCCACTGAAATGTCCTCGCATGAAACCTGCCGAAGGGGATGGCCTCGTAGGCTGCCACCATTTTCCCCAGAACTCGAGTGCATTGATGAACCGACACTCTTTTTGGTTTTAGCAGGTCTCTGACCATGTTCTGGAGGTCCTGTGCTTTTTCCATTGGGAGAAAAACCCTCTTCTGTTCTGTGTCCAGAATCATGCCTAGGAATGATAGTCGAGTCGTTGGAATCAATTGCGAATTTGGCAGATTTAGAATCCAACCGTGCTGTTGTAGCACTCTCAGGGAGAGTGACACGCTTTTCAGCAATAAATCTCTCGATCTTTTATCAGGAGATCTTCCAAGTACAGGATAATTGTGACTCCCTGCCTGCGCAGGAGCACCATCATCTCCGCCATCACCTTGGTGAAAATCCTCGGGGCCGTGGAAAGCCCAAATGGCAACGTCTGAAACTGGTAATGACAGTCCTGTACAGCGAATCTCAGGTACTCCTGATGAGGAGGATATATGGGGACATGAAGGTATGCATCCTTTATGTCCAGTGACACCATAAAATCCCCCCCTTCCAGACTGGAGATCACTGCCCAGAGCGATTCCATCTTGAATTTGAACCATTTCAAGTACAGGTTTAGGGATTTCAGATTTAAAATGGGTCTGACCGAGCCATCCGGTTTCGGGACCACGAACAGGGTTGAATAGTACCCTTTTCCCTGTTGGACTAGGGGAATCGTGACAATCACTTGCTCTTGACACAGCTTTTGAATTGCAGCTAACACTACTTCCCTCTCTGGGGGAGAAGCTGGCAAGGCCGATTTGAAAAATCGGCGAGGGGGCACCTCTTCGAATTCTAGTTTGTAGCCTTGAGATACAATTTCCATCGCCCAAGGATCCACGTCTGACAGAACCCAGACCTGGCTGAAGAGTCGAAGACGTGCCCCCACCGGTGCGGACTCCCTCAGTGGAGCCCCAGCGTCATGCGGTGGATTTAGTAGAAGCCGGGGAGGACTTCTGTTCCTGGAAGCTAGCCGAAGCAGGCGTTCTTTTCCCTCTACCCTTACCTCTGGCGAGGAAGGATGAGCCCCGACCTCTTCTGGACTTATGCGACCGAAAGGACTGCATCTGATATTGTGGAGTTTTCTTTTGCTGTGGGGGAACAAAAGGCAAAAAAGTAGATTTATCCGCGGTAGTTGTGGAAACCAGGTCCGCGAGACCTTCCCCAAATAAAACTTCACCTTTATAAGGTAAAACCTCCATATGCTTCTTTGAGTCGTCATCACCCGTCCATTGGCGGGTCCACAGGGCTCGCCTAGAAGAAATCGCCATGGCGTTGGCTCTTGAACCTAGCAGCCCAACGTCTCTCTGAACGTCTCTCATATATAAGACTGCGTCTTTAATGTGACCTAAGGTCAATAAAATGGTATCCCTATCTAGGATATCAATGTCAGCTGACAAGGTATCTGTCCAAGCTGCAACCGCGCTACATACCCATGCCGATGCTATTGCCGATCTGAGTAAAGCCCCCGTATGTGTATAAATAGATTTTAAGGTAGTTTCCTGTCTGCGATCAGCAGGATCCTTGAGGGCTGCCGTGTCGGGAGACGGTAGCGCCACCTTCTTGGACAAGCGCGTTGAAGCCTTGTCCATCCTGGGCGAGGATTCCCACCGTACCCTGTCCTGTGCAGGGAAAGGATACGCCATAAGAATCCTCTTGGGAATCTGCAGTTTTTTGTCTGGAGTTTCCCAAGGTTTTTCAAATAACTCAGCTCATGAGATGGGGGAAAGGTTACCTCAGGTTTCTTTTCCTTATACATGCGCACCCTCGTGTCAGGGACAGAGGGGTCATCTGTGATATGCAAAACATCTTTTATTGCAATAATCATATAATGAATACTTTTGGCCACCCTTGGGTGTAACCTTGCATCATCGTAGTCGACACTGGAGTCAGAATCCGTGTCGGTATCAGTGTCTGCTATATGGGATAGAGAACGTTTTTGAGACCCTGAAGGGCCCTGTGACACAGTCAAAGCCATGGATTGACTCCCTGTTTTTTCCCTGGACTCTGCTTTGTCCAACCTCTTATGCAATAAGGTCACATTTGCATTTAAAACATTCCACATGTCCAAACAATCAGGTGTCAGCGTTGCCGACGGAGACACCACAATCATCTGCTCCACCTCCTCCTTAGATGAGCCTTCCGCTTCAGACATGCCGACACACTCGTACCGACACCCCCACACACACACAGGGATATTTATCTGGAGATAGTCCCCCAATAAGGCCCTTAGGAGAGACAGATAGAGAGTATGCCAGCACACACCCAGCGCCAACTGACACTGGAAAACAATATATAGCGCTTTTTTATATAAATAAGATTTTACTCACCGGTAAATCTATTTCTCGTAGTCCGTAGTGGATGCTGGGTACTCCGTAAGGACCATGGGGAATAGACGGGCTCCGCAGGAGACTGAGCACTCTAAAGAAAAGATTAGGTACTACATCTGGTGTGCACTGGCTCCTCCCTCTATGCCCCTCCTCCAGACATTAGTTAGGGAAACTGTGCCCGGAAGAGCTGACATTACTAGGAAAGGATTTGGAATCCAGGGTAAGACTCATACCAGCCACACCAATCACACCGTACAACTTGTGATAATTATACCCAGTTAACAGTATGAACAACAACTGAGCCTCATTAAACTGATGGCTCAGAACAAAAAACCCTATAGTTAAGCAAAAACTATATACAAGTATTGCAGAATTCCGCACTTGGGACGGGCTCCCAGCATCCACTACGGACTACGAGAAATAGATTTACCGGTGAGTAAAATCTTATTTTCTCTGACATCCTAGTGGATGCTGGGTACTCCGTAAGGACCATGGGGATTATACCAAAGCTCCCAAACGGGCGGGAGAGTGCGGATGACTCTGCAGCACCGAATGAGCAAACTCAAGGTCCTCCTCAGCCAGGGTATCAAACTTGTAGAATTTTGCAAACGTGTTTGATCCCGACCAGGTAGCAGCTCGGCAAAGTTGTAAAGCCGAGACCCCTCGGGCAGCCGCCCAAGAAGAGCCCACCTTCCTCGTGGAATGGGCTTTGACTGATTTAGGATGCGGCAGTCCAGCCGCAGAATGTGCAAGTTGAATCGTGCAACAAATCCAGCGAGCAATAGTCTGCTTTGAAGCAGGAGCACCCAGCTTGTTGGGTGCATGCAGGATAAACAGCGAGTCAGTTTTTCTGACTCTAGCCGTCCTAGAAACATAGATTTTCAGGGCCCGGACTACATCCAGCAACTTGGAAGCCTCCAAGTCTCGAGTAGCCGCAGGCACCACAATAGGTTGGTTCAAATAGAACGCTGATACCACCTTAGGAAGAAATTGGGGACGAGTCCCCAATTCTGCCCTGTCCATATGGAAGATCAGATAGGGGCTTTGCATGACAAAGCCGCCAACTCTGACACACGCCTCGCCGAAGCCAAGGCCAAAAGCATGACCACTTTCCACATGAGATATTTCAACTCCAAGGTCTGAAGTGGCCCAAACCAATGTGATTTTAGGAAATCCAACACAACGTTGAGATCCCAAGGTGCCACTGGGGGCACAAAAGGGGGCTGAATATGCAGCACTCCCTTAACAAACGTCTGAACTTCAGGCAGTGAAGCCAGTTCTTTTTGAAAGAAAGAAGACAGGGCCGAAATCTGGACTTTAATGGATCCCAATTTTAGGCCCATAGTCACTCCTGACTGTAGGAAGTGCAGAAATCGACCCAGCTGAAATTCTTCCGTTGGGGCCTTCATAGCCTCACACCAAGCCACATATTTTCGCCATATGCGGTGATAATGTTTCGCTGTCACATCCTTCCTAGCTTTTATCAGCGTAGGAATGACTTCAACCGGAATGCCCTTTTCCATCAGGATCCGGCGTTCAACCGCCATGCCGTCAAACGCAGCCGCGGTAAGTCTTGGAGCAAACAGGGCCCCTGCTGTAGCAGGTCCTGTCTGAGAGGCAGAGGCCAAGGGTCCTCCGAGATCATTTCTTGTAGTTCCGGGTACCAAGTTCTTCTTGGCCAATCCGGAACGATGAGTATAGTTCTTACTCCTCTCTTTCTTATTATCCTCAGTACCTTTGGTATGAGAGGAAGAGGAGGGAACACATAAACCGACTGGTACACCCACGGTGTCACTAGAGCGTCCACAGCTATCGCCTGAGGGTCCCTTGACCTGGCGCAATATCTTTTTAGCTTTTTGTTGAGGCGGGACGCTATCATGTCCACCTGTGGCCTTTCCCAACGATTTACAATCAGCTGGAAGACTTCTGGATGAAGTCCCCACTCTCCCGGGTGGAGGTCGTGCCTGCTGAGGAAGTCTGCTTCCCAGTTGTCCACTCCCGGAATGAACACTGCTGACAGTGCTATCACGTGATTTTCCGCCCATCGGAGAATCCTTGTGGCTTCTGCCATCGCCATCCTGCTTCTTGTGCCGCCCTGTCGGTTTACATGGGCGACCGCCGTGATGTTGTCTGACTGAATCAGCACCGGTTGGTTTTGAAGCAGTGGTTTTGCCTGACTTAGGGCATTGTAAATGGCCCTTAGTTCCAGAATGTTTATGTGTAGGGAAGCTTCCTGACTCGACCATTGTCTTTGGAAGTTTCTTCCCTGCGTGACTGCCCCCCAACCTCGGAGGCTTGCATCCGTGGTCACCAGGACCCAGTCCTGTATGCCGAATCTGCGGCCCTCGAGTAGATGAGCACTCTGCAGCCACCACAGCAGAGACACCCTGGCCCTCGGGGACAGGGTGATCAACCGATGCATCTGAAGATGCGATCCGGACCACTTGTCTAACAGATCCCACTGAAAGATCCTTGCATGGAACCTGCCGAATGGAATTGCCTCGTAAGAAGCTACCATCTTTCCCAGGACTCGCGTGCAGTGATGCACCGACACCTGTTTTGGTTTTAGGAGGTCTCTGACCAGAGATGACAACTCTTTGGCCTTCTCCTCCGGGAGAAACACCTTCTTCTGTTCTGTGTCCAGAATCATACCCAGGAACAGCAGACGCGTCGTAGGAACCAGCTGCGACTTCGGGATATTCAGAATCCAGCCGTGCTGTTGTAGTACTTCCTGAGATAGTGCTACTCCGACCAACAACTGCTCCCTGGACCTCGCCTTTATAAGGAGATCGTCCAAGTACGGGATAATTATAACTCCCTTCTTTCGAAGGAGTATCATCATTTCGGCCATTACCTTGGTAAATACCCTTGGTGCCGTGGACAGACCAAACGGCAACGTCTGGAATTGGTAATGGCAGTCCTGTACCACAAATCGGAGGTACACCTGGTGAGGTGGGTAAATGGGGACATGTAGGTAAGCATCCTTGATGTCCAGTGATACCATGTAATCCCCCTCTTCCAGCTTGCAATAACCGCCCTGAGCGATTCCATTTTGAACTTGAACTTCCTTATATAAGTGTTCAAGGATTTCAAATTTAGAATGGGTCTCACCGAACCGTCTGGTTTCGGTACCACAAACATTGTGGAATAGTAACCCCGTCCCTGTTGAAGGAGGGGAACTTTGATTATCACCTGCTGGAGGTACAGGTTGTGAATTGCCGCCAGTACTACCTCCCTTTCCTTGGGAGTGGCTGGCAAGGCTGATTTGAGGTAACGGCGAGGGGGAGTCGCCTCGAACTCCAGCTTGTATCCCTGAGATACCACTTGTAGGACCCAGAGATCCACCTGTGAGCGAACCCACTGGTCGCTGAAGTTCCGGAGACGCGCCCCCACCGCACCTGGCTCCACCTATGGAGCCCCAGCGTCATGCGGTGGATTTTGTGGAAGCAGGGGAGGATTTTTGTTCCTGGGAACTGGCTGTCTGATGCAGCTTCTTTCCTCTTCCCCTGCCTCTGGGCAGAAAGGATGCACCTCTGACACGCTTGCCTTTCTGAGGCCGAAAGGACTGTACTTGGTAATACGGTGCTGTGAGGGAACGTGAGGTAAAAAAGTCGACTTCCCAGCTGTCGCTGTGGATACAAGGTCCGAGAGACCGTCCCCAAACAATTCCTCACCCTTATAAGGCAAAACCTCCATGTGCATTTTAGAATCGGCATCACCTGTCCACTGCCGAGTCCATAATACTCTCCTGGCAGAAATGGACATCGCATTAATTCTGGATGCCAGCCGGCAAATGTCCCTCTGTGCATCCCTCATATATAAGACTACGTCCTTTATATGCTCTATAGTTAGCAAAATAGTGTCCCTGTCGAGAGTATCAATGTTGTCTGACAGGGTATCAGACCATGCTGCTGCAGCACTACACATCCATGCCGAAGCAATTGCAGGTCTTAGTATAGTACCTGAGTGTGTATATACAGACTTCAGGATAGCCTCCTGCTTTCTATCTGCAGGCTCCTTTAAGGCGGCCGTATCCTGAGACGGCAGTGCCACCCTTTTAGATAAGCGTGTGAGCGCCTTGTCCACCCTAGGGGACGTTTCCCATCGTAACCTATCCGTTGGCGGGAAAGGGTACGCCATCAGTAACCTCTTAGAAATTACTAGTTTCTTATCAGGGGAACACCATGCTTCCTCATACAATTCATTTAACTCATCAGATGGGGGAAAAGTCACAGGCTGCCTTTTCTCCCCAAACATAATACCCTTTTTTGTGGTAACCGGGTTTATGTCAAAAATGTGTAAAACATCTTTCATAGCCGTAATCATACATCGGATGGCCCTTGTGGACTGTACATTTGTCTCATCTTCGTCGACACTGGAGTCAGACTCCGTGTCGACATCTGTGTCTGCCATCTGAGCTAGCGGGCGTTTTTGAGCCCCTGATGGCCTCTGAGACGCCTGGGCAGGCGCGGGCTGAGATGCAGACTGTCCCATGGCTGTCACGTCGTCAAACCTTTTATGTAAGGAGTTGACACTGTCGGTTAAAACCTTCCACATATCCATCCACTCCGGTGTCGGCCCCGCAGGGGATGACATCACACTTATCGGCTCCTGCTCCGCCTCCACGTAACCCTCCTCATCAAACATGTCGACACAGCCGTACCGACACGCCGCACACACACAGGGAATGCTCTGACTGAGGACAGGACCCCACAAAGTCCTTTGGGGAGACAGAGAGAGAGTATGCCAGCACACACCACAGCGCTATATAAACAGGGATTTACACTAACAAAAGTGATTTTTCCCTATAGCTGCTTAATATACTCAGTTTGCGCCTAAATTTAGTGCCCCCCCCTCTCTTTTTTACCCTTTGAGCCTGGAAACTGCAGGGGAGAGCCTGGGGAGCTGTCTTCCAGCGGAGCTGTGAAGAGAAAATGGCGCCGGTGTGCTGAGGGAGATAGCCCCGCCCCCTTCTCTGCGGACTTCTCCCGCTTTTTTATATACTTTTATGGCGGGGGATTATGCACATATACAGTTTATTAGACTGTATTATGTGTTGTTTGCCATGTAAGGTACTCTAATTGCTGCCCAGAGCGCCCCCCCCCCCCCAACACCCTGCACCCATCAGTGACCGGAGTGTGTGGTGTGCATAGGGAGCAATGGCGCACAGCTGCAGTGCTGTGCGCTACCTTAATGAAGACCGAAGTCTTCAGCCGCCGATTTCCTCCGGTTTCTTCCGTCTTCTGGCTCTGCAAGGGGGACGGCGGCGCGGCTCCGGGAACGGACGATCGAGGTCGGGTCCTGTGTTCGATCCCTCTGGAGCTAATGGTGTCCAGTAGCCTAGAAGCACAAGCTAGCTGCAAACAGGTAGGTTTGCTTCTCTCCCCTAAGTCCCACGTAGCAGTGAGTCTGTTGCCAGCAGATCTCACTGAAAATAAAAAACCTAACAAATACTTTTCTTTCTAGGAAGCTCAGGAGAGCCCCTAGTGTGCAACCAGCTCTGGCCGGGCACAGATTCTAACTGAGGTCTGGAGGAGGGGCATAGAGGGAGGAGCCAGTGCACACCAGATGTAGTACCTAATCTTTTCTTTAGAGTGCCCAGTCTCCTGCGGAGCCCGTCTATTCCCCATGGTCCTTACGGAGTACCCAGCATCCACTAGGACGTCAGAGAAATTATGTATAATACACTCACTGCGCCGTACAAGTGCCCCCCCCCCTCTTTTTTGCCCTGTGTCACAGTGTTCAGCAGGGGAGAGTCCGGGGAGCCAGCTTCTCTGCAGTGCTCTGGAGAAAATGGCGCTAGTTAGTGCTGTGGGACCAAGCTCCGCCCCCTCCAGCGGCGGGCTTCGGTCCCGCTCAATTTTATAATACTGGCGGGGGATTTATATAACTACTTCCTCCGCAGCCTATAATGCTCATATGCCAGCCTTAGAAATGTATATTGCTGCCAGGGCGCCCCCCCCTGCGCCCTGCACCCATCAGTGCCTGCTAGTGTGTGTTGTGTGGGAGCAATGGCTCGCAGCGTTACCGCTGCGCGCTTACCTCAGGGAAGATCTGAAGTCTTCTGCCGCCTTGAAGTCTTCTTTTCTTCTTATACTCACCCGGCTTCTATCTTCCGGCTCTGCGAGGAGGACAGCGGCGCGACTCTGGGACGAACAGCGAGGGGAGACCTGCGTTCCGACTCCCTCTGGAGCTAATGGTGTCCAGTAGCCTAAGAAGCAGAGCCTATCAGTTAAGTAGGTCTGCTTCTCTCTCCTCAGTCCCACGATGCAGGGAGCCTGTTGCCAGCAGTGCTCCCTGAAAATAAAAAACCTAACAAAATTATTTTTTCAGAGAAACTCAGGAGAGCTCCCTGTAATGCACCCAGTCTCCACTGGGCACAGGATCTAACTGAGGTCTGGAGGAGGGGCATAGAGGGAGGAGCCAGTGCACACCCATTCTAAAGTTCTTTATAGTGCCCATGTCTCCTGCGGAGCCCATCTATACCCCATGGTCCTTACGGAGTCCCAGCATTCTCTAGGATGTAAGAGAAATGGGCCTTACCGAACCATCCGGTGTCGGTACCACGAACAGGTTGGAGTAGTAACCCTTTCCCTGTTGTTGCAGTGGCACAGGAACAATGACTTGAGACTGGACCAATTGTTTCCAAAGCTGGAAAGCCTGATTTGAAAAATCGTTGAGGAGGAGCGTCATCGAACTCCAGCTTGTATCCGTGAGAGATGAGGTCCTTTACCCAGGTATCCTGGCAGGAGCTCTCCCAGACATGGCTGAAGTGACGCAGTCGAGCTCCCACCTCGAGATCCCATCGGGGTGGGTGGGCACAGTCATGCCGAGGCCTCAGTGGAAGCAGAACTGGTGCTCTCCTGAGAACCTGCAATGGCTGGGCTTTCTGTCTCCTCTCTGGTGCCTCTAGTCGCAGTGGAGGCACCTCTGGCCCTAGAACGAAATCTGTAAAACCAAAAGGACTGAACAGGCAGCCCCGGGTAGGAACGCCTAGCCGGCGGTGCTCCGGAGGGGAGAAACGTGTATTTCCGTGCAGTGACCTTGGAAATCCCCGTATCCAACTCAGCCCCAAAGAGCCATTCCCCAAAAAAGGGGAGGGATTACACACTATGTTTGGATTCTGCGTCCGCAATCCACTGACGCAACCACAAGCCCCAGCGCGCAGACACTGCCATGGCAGACGTCCGAGCATTAATGTCCCCCATCTCCTTGAGGGAATCACAGAGGACACGTGTAGTGTCCTGAATGTGCTTCAGGAGGTTTACCATAGTATCTAAGGGCATATCCCCCGTGAGGCCCCCCTGAATTTGCGGGGCCCAAGAATGAATAGCATGGGTCATCCAGCAACCTGCAATGACCAGTCTTTGTGAAAGGCCGGCTGCAGTGTATATAGATTTTAGGGTAGTCTCAATCTTTCTATCCCCAGGATCCTTCATAGTAAAGGAGCCCGGGGCAGGCAGCACCGCCTTCTTAGACAGGCGAGAGACTGAGACATCCACCCCGGGGTGTTCCTCACAAAATTTTCTACTTTGAGGAGCAAATGGGAAAGTGCGCAAAAACTTTTTGGACACTTGGAAGTTTTTGTCTGGATTTTTCCAGGCCTGTTTAAACAAGTCAACTAACTCTGAAGATTCAGGGAAAGCGACATTGGGCTTGTTTTGTACAAAGAAAAACGACTGCTGTGAAGCAGCGTCCTCTAGAGGGAGCTGTACCACATCCCTTATAGCCAAAATGAAGTGTTAAATACCCTGAGTAGAATCGGGATCCCCACTAATGGGATCCAGGTCATCCCCATCATCCTGGATATCTTCATCTGTATCAGATAGCAGCGCAAGTACACCACGCTTCTGGGGACCTGCATGAGAGAGGAGGGGATGTGCATCAGCCCTAGCAGCTAAATCTGCAACAGCTTGTTGCAGTAGCTGAGTATTCTGTACATTAGCAGTGAGCTGGGATGACATGTCTGACGACATAGTTTTAAGAGACCCTAACCAGTGGGGCTCTGTACCCTCTCCCCCAACCTCTTCACTAATTTGTGAAGATTGACTACATTGTTCACATGAAACAGAGTCATTATATAATGGAGAAAATCTGGTGTGACAGATACTACACAGTTTGTGCTTACCCATATTTCACAGTAAGTACAAACACATACACTTTACCCACAGACAGTTATAATGCAAGCCTGCCCTACTGTATGTGAGAGGAGACACAAAGAGAGGGAGAAATACAAGCACACCCTGAGCTGCACAGCCCCAGTGAGACTGTCAGCTCTGTAATCACAATAACACTAATAAATGCAGTCCTAAATAGGCTCAGAATAGTGTACACAAGCGGCTCTCCCCCTTGGCTACACCTTGTACCAGTTTCCAGCGTGTCTGTGAGGCATAAAGTGCTGAGTGTGTGCTGCTGATGGCTGCTGTAAGCAGAGGAAGGTGCCAAAACGCAGATGGTCCCGCTCTGAGGAAGCTCCGCTTCCCCCAATGGCGCCGCAGCTATACATATTATTTATACTGGCAAAGTCTCCATGTAAGCTTAAAAATAAGATTTTACTCACCGGTAAATCTATTTCTCGTAGTCCGTAGTGGATGCTGGGGACTCCGTAAGGACCATGGGGAATAGCGGCTCCGCAGGAGACTGGGCACAGCTAAGAAAGATTTAGGACTACCTGGTGTGCACTGGCTCCTCCCACTATGACCCTCCTCCAGACTTCAGTAAGGATACTGTGCCCGGAAGAGCTGACACAATAAGGAATGATTTTGAATCCCGGGTAAGACTCATACCAGCCACACCGTATAACTCGTGATACTATATCCAGTTAACAGTATGAACACAACAGAGCCTCTCAAAAGATGGCTCAACAATAACCCTTGTAGTTAACAATAACTATATACAAGTATTGCAGACAGTCCGCACTTGGGACGGGCGCCCAGCATCCACTACGGACTACGAGAAATAGATTTACCGGTGAGTAAAATCTTATTTTCTCTGACGTCCTAGTGGATGCTGGGTACTCCGTAAGGACCATGGGGATTATACCAAAGCTCCCAAACGGGCGGGAGAGTGCGGATGACTCTGCAGCACCGAATGAGAGAACTCAAGGTCCTCCTCAGCCAGGGTATCAAATTTGTAGAATTTTGCAAACGTGTTTGCCCCTGACCAAGTAGCAGCTCGGCAAAGTTGTAAAGCCGAGACCCCTCGGGCAGCCCCCCAAGAAGAGCCCACTTTCCTTGTGGAATGGGCTTTTACAGATTTAGGCTGCGGCAGGCCAGCCACAGTATGCGCAAGCTGAATTGTGCTACAAATCCAGCGAGCAATAGTCTGCTTTGAAGCAGGAGCACCCATCTTGTTTGGTGCATACAGGATAAATAGCGAGTCAGTCTTCCTGACTCCAGCCGTCCTGGAAACATAAATTTTCAAGGCCCTGACTACATCCAGTAACTTGGAGTCCTCCAAGTCCCTAGTAGCCGCAGGCACCACGATAGGTTGATTCAAGTGAAAAGCTGATACCACCTTAGGAAGAAACTGGGGACGAGTCCTCAATTCTGCCCTATCCATATGGAAAATCAAATAGGGGCTTTTACATGACAAAGCCGCCAATTCTGACACACGCCTTGCCGAAGCCAAGGCCAAAAGCATGACCACTTTCCACATGAGATATTTTAAAGCCACAGTTTTGAGTGGCTCAAACCAATGTGACTTTAGGAAACCCAACACCACGTTGAGGTCCCACGGTGCCACTGGAGGCACAAAAGGAGGCTGAATATGCAGCACTCCCTTGACAAATGTCTGAACTTCAGGCAGTGAAGCCAGTTCTTTTTGGAAGAAAATCGACAGAGCTGAAATCTGGACCTTAATGGAACCCAGTTTTAGGCCCATAGTCACCCTTGACTGTAGGAAGTGCAGAAATCGACCTAGCTGGAATTCCTCCGTTGGGGCCTTCCTGGCCTCACACCACGCAACATATTTTCGCCATATGCGGTGATAATGTTGTACGGTTACATCTTTTCTAGCTTTAATAAGCGTAGGAATGACTTCCTCCGGAATACCCTTTTCTTTTAGGATCCGGTGTTCAACCGCCATGCCGTTAAACGCAGCCGCGGTAAGTCTTGGAACAGACAGGGCCCCTGCAGCAGCAGGTCCTGTCTGAGCGGCAGAGACCATGGGTCCTCTGAGATTAATTCTTGAAGTTCCGGGTACCAAGACCTTCTTGGCCAATCTGGAACAATGAGAATAGTTCTTACTCCTCTTTTCTTTATTATCCTCAGTACCTTGGGTATGAGAGGAAGAGGAGGGAACACATAAACCGACCGGTACACCCACGGTATCACTAGAGCGTCCACAGCTATCGCCTGAGGGTCTCTTGACCTGGCGCAATATTTTTCTAGCTTTTTGTTTAAGCGGGACGCCATCATGTCCACCTGTGGCTTTTCCCAACGGTTTACAATCAGTTGGAAGACTTCTGGATGAAGTCCCCACTCTCCCGGGTGGAGGTCGTGCCTGCTGAGGAAGTCTGCTTCCCAGTTGTCCACTCCCGCAATGAACACTGCTGACAGTGCTAACACGTGATTTTCCGCCCATCGGAGAATCCTTGTGGCTTCTGCCATCGCCGTCCTGCTTCTTGTGCCGCCCTGTCGATTTACATGGGCGACTGCCGTGATGTTGTCTGACTGGATCAGAACCGGCTGGTTTTGAATCAGGGGCTTTGCTGGACTTAGGGCATTGTAAATGGCCCTCAGTTCCAGAACATTTATGTGTAGGGAAGTCTCCTGACTTGACCAAAGTCCTTGGAAGTTTCTTCCCCGTGTGACTGCACCCCAGCCCCGAAGGCTGGCATCCATGGTCACCAGGACCCAGTCCTGTATGCCGAATCTGCGGCCCTCTCTGAGATGAGCACTCTGTAGCCACCACAGCAGAGACACCCTGGTCCTTGGAGACAGGGTTATCAACCGATGCATTTGAAGATGCGATCCGGACCATTGGTCCAACAGGTCCCACTGAAAGGTTCTGGCATGGAACCTGCCGAATGGAATCGCTTCATAGGAAGCTACCATCTTTCCCAGGACTCGCGTGCAATGATGCACCGACACCTGTTTTGGTTTCAGGAGGCCTCTCACTAGAGATGACAGCTCCTTGGCTTTCTCCTCTGGGAGAAACACTTTTTTCTGGACTGTGTCCAGAATCATCCCCAGGAACAGTAGACGTGTCGCCGGAACCAGCTGAGACTTTGGAATATTCAGAATCCAACCGTGCTGGTGTAGCACCTCCTGAGATAATGCTACGCCGACCAACAACTGCTCTCTGGACCTCGCCCTTATCAGGAGATCGTCCAAGTATGGGATAATTAAAACTCCCTTTTTCTGAAGGAGTATCATCATTTCGGCCATTACCTTGGTAAATACCCTCGGTGCCGTGGACAGGCCGAACGGCAACGTCTGGAATTGGTAATGACA
This sequence comes from Pseudophryne corroboree, assembly GCF_028390025.1. Classification (NCBI taxonomy): domain Eukaryota; kingdom Metazoa; phylum Chordata; class Amphibia; order Anura; family Myobatrachidae; genus Pseudophryne; species Pseudophryne corroboree. The sequence goes on along the minus strand of NC_086444.1, from coordinate 940,863,062 downwards.
ATCCTGTACCACAAATCTGAGGTACTCCTGGTGAGGATGGTAAATGGGGACATGCAGGTAAGCATCCTTGATGTCCAGAGATACCATGTAATCTCCCTCTTCCAGGCTTGCAATAACCGCCCTGAGCGATTCCATCTTGAACTTGAATTTTCTTAAATAATGTTCAAGGATTTCAAATTTAAAATGGGTCTCACCGAACCGTCCGGTTTCGGTACCACAAACATTGTGGAATAGTAACCCCGTCCTTGTTGAAGTAGGGGCACCTTGACTATCACCTGCTGGGAATACAGCTTGTGAATTGCCTCTAACACAGCCTCCCTTTCTGAAGGAGTCGTTGGTAAGGCAGATTTGAGGAAACTGCGGGGGGGGGGGGGGGGGGGGAGGGGATGTCTCGAATTCCAGCCTGTACCCCTGAGATACCACTTGAAGGATCCAGGGATCTACCTGTGAGCGAGCCCACTGATTGCTGAAGTTTTTGAGACGGCCCCCCACCGTACCTGGCTCCGCCTGCTGAGCCCCAGCGTCATGCGGTGGACTTAGCAGAAGAAGCGGGGGAGGACTTTTGTTCCTGGGAAGTGGCTGTATGCTGCAGCTTTTTCCCCCTACCTCTGCCTCTGGGCAGAAAGGACGCGCCTCTACCCCGTCTGCTCTTTTGGGGGCGAAAGGACTGCACCTGATAATACGGTGCTCTCTTTGGTTGTAGGGGACATGTGGCAAAAATGCTGACTTCCCAGCTGTTGCTGTGGACACTAAGTCTGAAAGACCATCCCCGAACAACTCCTCACCCTTATAAGGCAAAACTTCCATGTGCCTTTTAGAATCTGCATCACCTGTCCACTGCCGACTCCATAACCCTCTCCTGGCACAAATGGACAGTGCACTTATTTTTGATGCCAGCCGGCAAATATCCCTCTGTGCATCTCTTATGTAAAAGACAGCGTCTTTAATATGTTCTACGTTTAGCAATATAGTGTCCCTGTCTAGGGTGTCAATGTTTTCTGACAGGGAGTCTGACCATGCAGCTGCAGCACTGCACATCCATGCTGAGGCAATAGCTGGTCTCAGTATAATACCAGTGTGTGTATATATAGCTTTCTGGAGAGCCTCCTGCTTTCTGTCAGCAGGTTCCTTTAGGGCGGCCGTATCCTGGGACGGCAGTGCCACCTTTTTTGATAAGCGCTTAAGTGCTTTATCCACCCTAGGGGGTGTTTCCCAACGTGACCTATCCTCTGGCGGGAAAGGGTACGCCATTAGTAATTTTTTTGAAATTACCAATTTTTTATCGGGGGAAGCCCACGCTAGTTCACACACTTCATTCAATTCTTCAGAAGGGGGAAAAACTACTGGTAGTTTTTTCTCTCCAAACATAATACCCTTTTTTGTGGTACCTGGGGTCACCTCAGAAATGTGTAAAACATTTTTCATTGCCTCAATCATATAACGAGTGGCCCTATTGGACATTACATTAGTCTCTTCGTCGTCGACACTGGTATCAGTATCCGTGTCGACATCTGTGTCTGAAGTAGCGGGCGTTTTAGAGCCCCTGATGACTTTTGAGACGTCTGGGCAGGCACGGGCTGAGAAGCCGGCTGCCCCGCATTTGGCATGTCGTCAAATTTTTTATGTAAGGAGTCGACACTTTCGCGTAATTCCTTCCACAAGTCCATCCACTCTGGTGTCTGCCCCGCAGGGGGTGACAACACATTTATAGGCACCTGCTCCTCCTCCACATAAGTCTCATCAAACATGTCGACACAGCCGTACCGACACACCGCACACACACAGGGAATGCTCTGACAGAAGACAGGACCCCACCAAGCCCTTTGGGGAGACAGAGAGAGAGTATGCCAGCACACACCAGAGCGCTATATAAATCAGGGATTAACTAAATTATATCCCCTTATAGCTGCTATATGTATATTGCGCCTAAATTTAGTGCCCCCCCTCTCTTTTTTACCCTTTTCTGTAGTGTAGACTGCAGGGGAGAGCCAGGGAGCTTCCTTCCAGCGGAGCTGTGAGGGAGAAATGGCGCCAGTGTGCTGAGGGAGATAGCTCCGCCCCTTTTTCGGCAGACTTTTCTCCCGCTTTTTTATGGATTCTGGCAGGGGTATTTATCACATATATAGCCTCTGGGGCTATATATTGTGATATATTTGCCAGCCAAGGTGTATTTATTGCTTCTCAGGGCGCCCCCCCCCAGCGCCCTGCACCCTCAGTGACCGGAGTGTGAAGTGTGTATGAGGAGCAATGGCGCACAGCTGCAGTGCTGTGCGCTACCTTGGTGAAGACTGATGTCTTCTGCCGCCGATTTTCCGGATTCTTCTTGCTTTTGGCTCTGTAAGGAGGCCGGCGGCGCGGCTCCGGGACCGAACACCAATGGCCGGTTCCATGCGGTCGATCCCTCTGGAGCTAATGGTGTCCAGTAGCCTAAGAAGCCCAAGCTACCACCAGTTAGGTAGGTTCGCTTCTTCTCCCCTTAGTCCCTCGCTGCAGTGAGTCTGTTGCCAGCAGATCTCACTGTAAAATAAAAAACCTAAAATATACTTTCTCTCTAGGAGCTCAGGAGAGCCCCTAGTGTGCATCCAGCTCAGCCGGGCACAGAATTCTAACTGAAGTCTGGAGGAGGGTCATAGTGGGAGGAGCCAGTGCACACCAGGTAGTCCTAAATCTTTCTTAGCTGTGCCCAGTCTCCTGCGGAGCCGCTATTCCCCATGGTCCTTACGGAGTCCCCAGCATCCACTAGGACGTCAGAGAAACCTCACACAAGTCCTTAGTTAAGCATTTCTGTACCAGTGTACTCACGGGGGATCCTAGCGGGAACCCCCAGGGAGGGTTACATACACTGCACCCGTGGTCAGCTGCACTTTGAACTGGGGAACCCCCTAGCGGGGTCCACGGTGTGTGCTCACCACCGATGTCACCTTCAGGCTAATGTTACCGGTGTGTGGCGTGCTGCGGCTGTGACAGCCAAGGTGCAGTGCCCCGCTGAACAAGCAGCCCCTCAGGACGGTGTTCCTGCAGCGGGGAAGCGACTCTGCACCTCGCAAGGCCGGTGACTGCCCCCCCCAACTCCCACGGCGCAGGTATGCTGTTACCCAGACAGCATACCGAAAAAAAAAAGTTTTAAATTAAATTGAAGAAAACTCTCTGGAGCTGCAGAGATGTGCATCCTCTCCTGAGGGCACTTTTTTCTAAACTACCTGTGGGAGGGGGCATACAGGGGAGGAGCCAGCACACCCAGCTGAAGAAATATAAAGTGCACTGGCTCCTTTGGACTCCGTCTATACCCCATCATGCTAGTTTCCCCCAATATTCCTTATGGATGCTAGAGAAATTCAAGGTATCCTTTCATACTATTTATTAAGCTGGGCATGCACTGTCCAATGAAATGCCTGTCAGACCAACAGACATTTTATCTGTCAGCCTGCAGATATCATGGCCATACACTATGAGATATCTTACAGTGTATACAGATGTGTCCATGTTCATCTAATGGGCCCTACACACTGGGCGATAATACTAAAAGATATGAACGATCTCGTTCATTATCTTTCAGTGTGGAGGCACCAGCGATGAACAATGCGCGGCCCCGCGCTCGTTCATCGCTGGTGCCCCGTCGTTTGTGCATGCAGGCCAATATTTATTTTAGTCTATAAAGACTCATATTATTAATTCAGGTGATACATTGCAGCCGTATCCAACATTGGCCCTCATTCCGAGTTGTTCGCTCGCTAGCTGCTTTTAGCAGCTTTGCACACGCTAAGCCGCCGCCTACTGGGAGTGAATCTTAGCTTATCAAAATTGCGAACGAAAGATTAGCAAAATTGCGAATAGACACTTCTTAGCAGTTTCTGAGTAGCTCCACACTTACTCGGCATCTGCGATCAGTTCAGTGCTTGTCGTTCCTGGTTTGACGTCACAAACACACCCAGCGTTCGCCCAGACACTCCTCCGTTTCTCCAGCCACTCCCGCGTTTTTCCCAGAAACGGTAGCGTTTTTTCACACACACCCATAAAACGGCCAGTTTCCGCCCAGAAACACCCACTTCCTGTCAATCACATTACGATCACCAGAACGAAGAAAAAACCTCGTAATGCCGTGAGTAAAAAAACCTAACTGCATAGCAAATTTACTTGGTGCAGTCGCACTGCGGACATTGCGCATGCGCATTAGCGACTAATCGCTCCGTTGCGACAAAAAAATAACGAGCGAACAACTCGGAATGACCCCCATTGTCTTTTATATTTATCAAATAAACTTATGTATTTTTTATTAGGTTATTTTATCGTGATTCATGTGGCATTTGAAACACTGTTTCATTAATAAATTTAATTATTAGACTCTTCCAGCGCACCCCTCTTTTGTTTCTTTTGATCATATTGATAATTTGTTGGGGCAGCCCGCCCACAACTGGTGAGCAGATATTAGAGTTTAATTGGGTTTGTGTGTACTGTGGAGCGCCGATTCAACACCTATTTCCATTTCAGTAACAATTGCTTCATTCATTTGAACTTCAATTTTTTGGTATGTGCAGACAAACTGAGCAGTATATGAAGTCTTAAATTAAACATTAATCAGGAGACATCATGCTGCTTTATCACACGTCACCTTTGTGCATTTAACTGTATTTAATTACACTGATCAAAACTAGAGTCATTGCCATTTAAACAGCTCCGGGAAGCAGCAAAAGACTTCCACTGAAAGAAAAAGCATGGACTCCACCAGGTTATTTTACAAAGGAAAAAGAAAAAGTTACATAACATCAGCACTTCATGACTAAAGGTGTGTATACACGGTGAGATCCTTGCTATACTCGATTTTGATTATGCGATATCCCTTTAATTCCCCCAGAGCCCAGATTTTGTCTATGTACGATTTTGACTAAGTGCCAATTTTGGCTATACTTTCTACTAGATAGTTTACTAGATAGTCAAGATTGACTTGCCTGCACAGTCTATCGAGCCTTGTGATACCGACCCCGCGGCAGTGCGCATCGGGATAGAATCGGTATCGCAAGCTGCCTAACACCTTGAGATGTGCACTAACTTTCCTTAAGATTCTGACTATATAGTCAAAATCTTACAGATTTCTCTCATCGTGTATACACACCTTAATACTCATGAGACACGGGACCTCAGTTATGGATATTCATGAGAAATCAGCCTGATAATTCTGTAGCTTCCCCCGCTGTTTTTTTTGCTACAGTTGCACTTTAAGAAATATTTTCCTATAGCGAGTGTCAGTCTTACCCGATTTTTGGATGACTGGAATGAGACAGAATTAAGCGAGATTCTTCTGTATAATGCCTACTAAAATACCTAGGAGAAAATATTAGCGCATTAGTAATTTTGACAAAGGCTATTAGTTATTGGACTTCTATTATAATAGAGAAATAGCTAGTGTTATCGTGAACTAGAGGTAAGTACATACACAATTATGTTGGCAGCACAGATGGTGTAACGGTTACTATTATTGCCTCCGATCACTTAGGACTTGGGTTCCATTCCCATCATAGTTCTAACTGTGTGGAGTTTGTATATTCCCCCATGCTTTGTGGTTTCCTGCCATACTCCAATATAATAGGAGGATTATTGGCTCCCACCAATAAATGAATCCTAGGAGTATATTTACTGAAGTGCAGTTTATAAAAGTGGAGATGCTGCCTGTAGCAACCAATCAGATTCTACTTATTTATTTAGCACCTTCTAGAATATAATAGTTAGAATCCAAATGGTTGCTATGGGCAACATCTCCACTTCTAAAAACATGCACTGTAGTAAAAATAGCCTAGTGTGTGTGAACATGCGGTATAGAACATAAGATTGTAAGCTCCACTAGGGCAGGGACTGATGTGAATGGGCAAATACTCTCTGTAAAGTGCTGCGGAACAGGTGTGCGTATATAAATAACTTAATACATAAATGTATATACATGTTATTGGCACACAGAAGCGGCATTGCTATTGACATAAGAGCAGTGCTTTCCTACAGCCCAGTGAGCTCCTTCATTTTCTACCAGTTGCATAGTGTTGACTAGAACTTGCTCTAAAACTTCATTTACTAATGTCAAGTGTTTATTACCCATGCTATGATCAATATACTATGAATGATTTAAACACATATTAAAGTATTTACACAAAAAATATCTTTTCAGTAACTTGTATGTTTTACACTGTTTTGTTCATATATCATTTTGACTGTATTACTGTATCCGGTTTTGGGGTGGTATTCATGTGACCGCCGGTCAGCTGACCGACAGTCACATGACCTCCTCCATGAGCCCGACGGCTCACTATCCCGATGGTCGGCATGCCGACCAAAAGGGACTATTTCCACTCGTGGGTGTCCACGACACCCATAGAGTGGGAATAGAACCCGTGGCGACCGCAGGTCACCACCGAGCCCGCAGCGTGGCGAGCGCAGCGTGGCGAGCACAGCGAGCCCGCAAGGGCCTTGCTGCACTCACCCCTCCCCGCCGGGATCCCGGCGTCGGTATGCTGCCGGGATCCCGGCGTCGGTAAGGTGACCGGCGGTCAGGAGACCGCCGGTCACCAGTACTACACCCCGGTTTTGTGCATACCAAATACAAGCACATTTATACAAATACCTTTTTGGTTGCTGAGTATTACTATATATTTTACGGCCTTTATTTAGCTTCTCTTTTTATACATGTAAATTATTTCAACAAGTAAGTTGACTAACATGTCCTTTATACACTGTGCAGCAATGATGTGTAGTTTACGGAGTATGTAGATCATATGTTTTTAGATGAATGCAAATTACATCACTGGGGTTTGCTGTATATGATGATAGAGTTGTCACTATTATTATACATACTGATAAGCAATAGTAGCTCGTGTATTCTTTTATACATAGAGATTGCTAGAGGTGTAGTGGTAAATTAATGTTAAAGCATAGAAACTAGTGTATTTACTGGCTTGTTAATATGGCAAAGAACCTAGTGTACTGCATTACATGGTATTCATACACAGCACGGTATGGACAGATTTCATAAAGGCAAGATGGTTAAGAAACACCCACACACATGTAGGCATTTACAAATATATATGTGTGTAACAAAAATATATTGTAATGCATTTAATAAGATATAATCATGTCTAATACACTTTTATCTTATACTAGCTGGAGTACACGGCGTTGCCCAGGATTTTAAGAGTGTCTGTTTCCAAAAATAAATGTAAAATATTAAACACACAGGGGTATATTTACTAAGGTCCCGATTTTGACCGAGATGACGTTTTTTCTTCAAAGTGTCATATCGGGAATTTACTAAGCAAAAATCTCGGCAGTGATGAGGGCATTCGTAATATTTTGTAAGTCCTAGGAAAAATTTACGAATCAATACACCATCGGTCAAATACGCCTGCAATTTGGTAGAAATCGGTAATTTACTAAAAAGTGCAAATCACAAACACTGCCGACAATAGCCAAACACTGCCGTGCAGAAATACAATTCGTGAAAAAGTGCTAAAAAAAACAGACCTGCTTTTTTTTGCCGTGTTTGGATAGGCATGCACGGATCCATGAGATCCGTGCATGTTTATCAGTGGGAAGGGGATGGGAAAGTGTTATTTTTTTTTTTTTTAAATGCATGGGGTCCCCCCTCCTAAGCCAAACCAGCCTCGGGCTCTTTGAGCCGGTCCTGGTTGCAAAAATATGGGGGGGAAAATGTCAGGGGTTCCCCCATATTTAAGCAACCAGCACCAGGCTCTGCGCCTGGTCCTGGTTCCAAAAATACGGGGGACAAAAAGCGTAGGGGTCCCCCGTATTTCTGAAACCAGCACCGGGCTCCACTAGCCAGATACATAATGCCACAGCCGGGGGACACTTTTATCTAGGTCCCTGCAGCCCTGGCATTACATAACCAACTAGTCACCCCTGGCCGGGGTACCCTGGAGGAGTGGGGACCCCTTCAATCAAGGGGTCCCCCCCCTCCAGCCACCAAAGGGCCAGGGGTGAAGCCCGAGGCTGTCCCCCCCATCCAAGGGCTGCGGATGGGAGGCTGATAGCCTTTTTGTCAAAAAATGAATATTGTAGAATCCATGGTGTACCTGTTGAAAAAAATTATACTCACAAAATCCAGTGTAGATGGCTCCTCTTGTAATCCATTTGTAATCCAGGTACTTTGCAAAATAACAAAACGGACACCCGACCTCGCACTGAAAGGGGCCCCATGTTTTCACATGGGACCCCTTTCCCCGAATGCCAGAAACCCCCTCTGACTTATGTCTAAGAGGGTTCCATCAGCCAATCAGGGAGCGCCACGTTGTGGCACCCTCCTGATTGGCTGTGTGCTCCTGTAGTGTATGACAGGCAGCACCCGGCAGTGTTACAATGTAGCGCCTATGCGCTCCATTGTAACCAATGGTGGGAACTTTGTGGTCAGCGGTTGACCGAAAGTAACCTTACCGCTGACCGCAAAGTTCCCACCATTGGTTATAGGCTGGTTTGGCTTAGGAGGGGGGACCCCACGCAATTTATTTTAGATTTTAACACCGATTACATTTTTTTTAAAGGTGCACAATGAAGCCCAGCACGGATCTCTCAGATCCGGCCGAGATTCATTGTATTAAAGTCGGCAGTGTTTTACAAGTCACTCACGTAAAACACTGCCAAAAAAAACGAATGACATCGACATCGGTAAATCCGAAAATGCAGAATACGACAGCTTAGTAAATTAGTCGTACTAAATTCAAAAAGTTGCAACTTTACACTTTCGATGTCATCCGTGATTGAACTTTGACCTCAAACGGGAAAATACGAATTTTAGTAAATGTACCCCACAGTATAAATAACATTGTAGATAGCTGAATACCCGTGCTTCGCTACGGGATGAGGATGGTAAATTAGAATGATCGTTGTTAATTTACTTTGGTTGGAGATCTAGTATATAGGCATATCTTGCTTCCCTGACGCACTTTGTGTAGTGGCCAGACCCCTATTTGGTCCCACAAGGGTCCCTGCTCTTCCCACTATACAACTCTCAGTCTGTGGCTTCCTGCTGCCTCCATTCCCCTTGTCACATCATGTCAGTGCCCCTGTGAAATTATCGATTTTTTTACAGTTTCTTATATAGTGCAGCACATTATGTATCTCCTGACATAATCTGTGCTGCTGGGGGACCGTGCTACTTCCACTATGTGGGTTTGTGCTACCTGCATTCCCCTCCTCACATCATGTCACTGGCCCTGTCACATGCAGCCCTGTCATTACTAACATATCATGCATGTCCTAATATAATCTGTGCTGCTGGCCCACCCCTAGGGGTGCTAGTGGCGTTACCCCACACAGTATTTGGTACCAGATTGTAAGTTAGATGTGTACCAAGTTTGATGTAAATTGCTCCAGGCCTTCCACAGTTATGCAATCTGCTGATATACTCTGTGCTGCTGTCCCACCCCTAGGGATTCTAGGGGTGTCTGACCCCAGCAGTGTTTGTTCCCAGATTGTAAGGCATATGTGTACCAATTTTTGAATACATTGCTCCAGCAATTCCGGAGTTATGCTGTCTCCAGATATACTCTGTGCTGCTGTCTGCCCCCCTAGGGGTGCTAAGGATTTCTAATTGTTTTAGTTGCCACCGCCGTGTTTTAATACGCTCGTATGTCAAATTTCACGATCTTCGCTTGTAAACTCTGGATTTGTATAGAAAGACAGAAGGACAGATTTTAATTTTTATATATTAGATGTAAAGATTATTATTGAAGATGGATTGATGATGAAAATACATATTACCTTAAATAAATCTATTTGTACAATCGTTCCTGTTATAAAACCAATTATCCTTCCCATATTTTGAGAAGATATTTTAAACTAGTTAGCTTATTAATGAGCTATTATTTATAAATAGCTATATTGTAATTTGTATATTTGTTTCAATATTATAACTGTATCAATGCTGTAAGAGAAATAAATGGTACACCCTTTACAGTGACTATATCAAGCCACCATTAGCATTATAATGAACTTACAGTAAATTTGCCAGTCCGAGAATGCCCATGCCACGGAAATCTGTTTTGGGATCATCACCCTGAAAGCCAATATCCCCCCACTGCTTAGTGATTCTAGATTTCAGCTTCTCATGTGGCATAAGCAAGTCCCAAAGCTGAAAATAAGCAAACCATATAGATTATATATAAGATTTATAATGACATGTTTAAAAAAGTATTTGTATTAATACAGTCCCTCCTGGGTATTACATCTGCTCAAACTGCCATGGTTTGCCCTTACTTAAAAGTCACCACAAAATTCATCCTCCATTATTATCCACCCTATCGTCTTAATGGAGTATCTGCACCTGCCCTGTATGTGGTTTATATGCATATTTCTGCAGTTCTGCATGAGCCACATTCACAGCAACATGGTTTTCCTATACTCAGACTATGTTAAATCCACCTTCCATCCCCATTCCTGCCTCTTCTGGCACAAAGGAGCCTACTGCTGGGTACACACTTACCGACTGTCGGCCCAATGTGTTGTGCCTGATGTCACAACTGAGCAGGCAATTACAAGTGCCTGCCTAGTTGTGATGTCAGTCACCAGCGGCTTCTGCAGCAAGTGTACGGGCGGCCAATGTGCCGATATATCGGTCGTGCTGCAGGGCTGACACAATATGTATGTGAACAACTTTATTCAGAAACATATCGGGTGTACACACCTGCCAATGCACCCAAGATACATTGGCCACTAAACTGAATGACAGATATATCGGACAGTGTGCACCCAGCTTAAGAAACTCATAAGTCTGTATTGGTTCATATATGTGCACGCAACTCTGCATCAGCCTCCACATGATTATCTGATGTTCCAGTAAAAAATACTATCACGTTATATATTACATGAGGAAAAGAAGATGTAGCCTGGGCTTTTCTAAGCAACAATGCAAAAACATGAACACATTGAAAAGGTTAAAGAACATAGGCGTGCGCAGGGGGGGTGCCTGGTGCGCACAGGCACCCCCTAATGTCTGGCACCCCGATCTCAAATGCCTGATGCAGCGATCGCCGAGCAGGCTGATTACTGTCCCCTCTGCGCTGCGCCCTGTCAGGACTGCATTACTGACCGGACGCCTGGGTTAATCAAGGGTGCCACAGCCACCGGCTTTCAAACTCCTGGCTCCACCTCCATGTACAAAAACAGCGTGATGTCATGATGCTCGCACGCCCACCCGTCACATCCGCCACACATCCACCTCTTTCCTTCTATGCTATGCCAATGCCAGTCACTGATGAGGATCAGCATGCAGCCAGCGTTCCTCTTAGGAAGACAAATTCAATACTGGCGGGCGGTCGGCAGCAGCATTGACACGTCACTCGTTTATCCAGCAGCAGGAGTACTAGTCTGCGACTGTCAGTGTCAGTGAGTGACTGACTTGTAAGTAAGCTGCTGCAGCTTGCAAGGGAAAGAGAGGGGGAGCCAGACCAGGCTGAGGAGGAGCAGTGTAATTGCAGTGAGTGCCATCAGGGGTGTTTGTTTGGTGCACAGCACATCTGACAATGTATCTGCTTTATTAGGATTGGTACAAGGGTGGATATTTGATATTGCGTTGACCATCAATAGATGGTACTAGACACGCCCAAAAGGCGGTGCTAGACACACCCCTCTGACAGTGCACCCCCTAATAAAATGTGCTGCGCACGCCTATGTTAAAGAATGCATCTGGTACATTACCTGCAACATAAACAGGATCTGCTAACAGCACTTCCACAACTCACAAATACAGTGATGCCGAGGCGAGATCTGTTACTGGCATTCATCTCTGCCCACATATCTCTGACCAAACCAATACTTGCCTGCATAATGGCTTCTGCTGTATGCTCACATTTAGGAGATCAGTGCTAGCACACAATGAGCAAGCAGAAAAATATACAGCCTTTGGCTTAATATTGGGATTATTCTAGTAGACTCATTTATATTATGCAAATAAACATGTGCAGAAAGTCTGGTATTAGGTGGTAAAAGACGATTCAAGCGCATATAAGAGATGGAACTCGCCTCTAGTAGCTGCTGCTCATGCTGATGGTTGTCAGAATCATATGGCTGTTTCCTTACATCCTCCACCTCCAAATACAGCCTTTTATATCCAGAGATCTGAAACAAGCATGTCCTCAGGTTTATCTGAAAACTGAAAGAGTTCAGTATATATTATTAACTGCCACTTCCTCTTTCCTTATATCATATTACACAGAATTTGAACACATTATTTGTAGTGTCCAAAAATACTGGCGAGATAAGTACAACATTGCTACATCATGACTGTGGGGCCAATTACTTGTTAGGTCCTCACTTAATTAGGTCCTTAATTACTTTACATATTGGGTCTGATTCAGATATGGTTGGAGGTGCACCCATCAGTGCAAAGTACTGATTTTCAGTACTCTGCACATGTGCAGGACCAGTTCTGCATGTGAGCGAATGGGTCCCGCAACATAGGACAGTGACTGACAGTCTACTGCCATCTGGAGGGTGGGGAAAGGCAGTGATGGCTCCTGTTTGTGAAAATGGAGGCGTGTTACTGTTGTTTAGGGGGTGGGAGGAGGTCAGGGATCTTCGTTATAGGATGGAAATTTCCTGGCCTCTGCAACGGGCGGCTTGTGCGGCATCTTGGGTGCCGCAAGCCGCCAGATGGTAGGTGAGAGATGAATGCTAGGACACAAATCAGATTTCTACTGCAGCAGGAGGCGTCTCCTTGTAATAGACACCTCCTGTAGCATTCCCATACACCGCTATCAGTGGTGGATTTCCCACTAGGCATGCGAGGCACATGCCTAGGGGTGACACTTGCTGGGGGTGCACTTGCATGAGAGCTCTGCTAGGCCAATGGGTAGATGAGGCCAGGTGATTGTTTTTGTTTTTTTGCCATTACGACTTTTTTATTTTATAACTGGTGAAGAAGGGTGGGGGGTGAGCGATGGTCAGTAAATTGTGGAGGTTGAGGGGAGGGGAGAGAGGTTGGTGCTGTTTTGGATGTCGGGTGGCTCCAACACGAAGGGGGCAGTGGCATGATGGGGGGGCAGATGATACATTTGTGCCTAGGGACGGCCAGACCCCTAAATTTGCCCCTGACCGCTATCACTGCTGCTTCCAAGGAAGTAACAGTAATAGCACCTCCAACCACATCTGAATGACCCGTTTTGTGCTCACCTTACCAATACTGTAATAGACATTAAAATTTGTGGTTGGAGGTGTATTACTGTTGGCAATCTAGATCAGCAATGTGAAAGTGAGACAGTCTCATGACAAAATGTACAATCATATTGTCAGGAAACATAAGCACGTAAACAAGAACACAACTGTCAGCAGCAAAAAGCTTTAGAGTTTGGATTACAATGTAAACTGGTCTGTCCATCATGAAGCATTTAAAGACTGGTGTTTGAAGAAAGGAAAAGCTAAACTTTGTTTTATGCCAGAAGAAATGACTAAAGTAAGTCATTTTAAACACACAGCTGCATCCATTAATGATTAAGCATTAGTTTCATCAATGGTATCCTATAGCCGGCGACAATTTACACCATCGGCAAAAACAGGCTTTTTATCAAATTATAGCCTGTTTTTACCGTGAGGTAAATGACCGTTTTCAGGCGATAACACATGGGATCTAGGATAAGTTCCTGAACCCGTGTGTTATCTCAGAAATACCAGTCTCTAAGGGCTGGTTATCGGGGATTCTGCTCCCCGATAAAAGCCTGGCGTTCAAGGCTTATTGTATAGCCCCCAGGGGATCCATTAGTAATGGGAATTTACTGCAGCTAATAGGATACCCCTTCCTTGTATAAAATTGGAATTTAATACTTACCAGTAATTCCTTTTCTCCTAGTCTGTAGTGGATACTGGGGTCTTGTACTTTAGTACCATGGGGTATAGATTGGGTCCACTGGAGCCTGGCACTTTAAAAAATTTTTAGTGTGTGTATGTATGTATGTGTGTGCTGGCTCCTCCCCTCTATGCCCCTCCTACCAGACTCAGTCTAGAAAAACTGTGCCCGAGGAGACAGACATAATATGAGAGAACAATAATACAACAGCGGTGAGGCAACAAGCCAACACACAACCCTGAATGAAAGGGGGACGCTAACCCGAACAGAGGGTAGCAACACCCACCTAAACTGAATAGCACGGCTATCCCAACAATAAAATAATCCCAATAATAAAATGGGATCGCAACGCCGGATCAACCAAATACTTACACAGGTAAGCAGGAACGAAGCACTGAGGTGGGCGCCCAGTATCCACTAAGGACTAGGAGAAAAGGGATTACCGGTAGGTATTAAATTCCTATTTTCTCTTACGTCCTAGTGGATACTGGGGTCGCTTTAGTATCATGGGGAGGTCCCAAAGCTCCCAAACGGGTGGGAGAATTCTGAGACTCCTGTAAAACCGCCTGACCAAACTGAAGGTCATCCTTGGCTAAGGTATCATACCTATAGAATTTGACAAACGTGTTCAAACCAGACCAAGTTGCAGCTCGGCACAATTGGAGGGCCAAGACAACCCGGGCAGCCGCCCAGGAAGAGCCCACCGATCTCGTCAAGTGGGCCTGAGTAGACGACGGCAAAGGCAGAGCCGCCGAAGTATAGGCCTGTTGAATAATCAACTGGAGCCAACGAGCATTAGATTGCTTAAAGTCTGGCCAACTCATCTTGGAGGCATCATAAAGGATAAAAAGCAATTTCCGATGACAGGCCGTCCTTTTGACATACATTTTCAGAGCCCTGACCACATCCAAATACTCAGGACCAATGGAAGCATCAGATAGCACTGGAACCACAATAGGCTGATTCACATGAAAAGCTGACACCACTTTCGGCAAAAACTGAGAACGGGTCCTAAGTTCCGTCCTGTCTGCATGAAAAATCAAATAAGGGCTCTTACAGAATAAGGCCCCTAATTCAGAGACACGCCTTGGAGACGCCAAAGCCAATAAAATCACCGTCTTCCAGGTGAGAAATTTCAACTCCACCCTATGTAAGGGTTCAAACCAATCCGATTGGAGAAAAGACAGAACCACATTGAGGTCCCACAGAGCCGTGGGAGGTACAAAGGGCGGCTGCATATGAAGAACACCCTTCAGAAAAGTGCTTTCGGAGCTATGGTCACATCCTGGTGCATATGCAGGCGAGAACCCGACCACTTGTCCAGCAGATCCAGTTGAAATGGCCTGTCATGAAATCTGCCGTATTGGATTGCCTCCTAAGCAGCCACCATCTTGCCCAGTAATCTGATGCAAAGATGTATAGACACCCTGCGAGGACTGAGTACCGAGCGGACCATAACCTAGATAGCTGAGGCCTCGTCCATCAGGAGAAACACCTTTTGAGATACAGTGTTTAGTATCATTCCCAGCAACTGAAGACGCTGAGTCGGTCACAGGTGAGATTTCTGGAAATTTAAGATCCACCCATGATCCGTGAGTAGGTGTGTAGTCAGAGCGATGCTGTGTAGCAGACGTTCCCTGCACACAGCCTTTATTAGGAGATCGTCCAAGTAGGGGACTATGTTTAATCCCATCATTCGCAGTTGCAGCATCATCTCCGCCATGACCTTGGTGAAGACCCTCGGAGCTGTGGATAATCCGAAGGGTAAGGCCTGAAACTGGAAATGGTCATCCAATATGGCGAACCAGAAGTAAGCCCGATGAGGGGACCTCATGGGAATGTGAAGGTACGCGTCCTTGACATCTAGAGACACCAGGAACTCCCCTTCCTCCAGAGCGGACACCACCGCCCTCAGGGACTCCATCTTGAATTTGAACACCCGCAGATAGGGGTTGAGAGACTTCAGATTCAAGATGGGGCGCAACGAACCGTCTGGTTTGGGAACAATAAAAACACTGGATTAAAAACCCCTGTTGTGCATAACAGAGGAGGCACAGGAACTATCACCCCTGTCTGCAAAAGTTTTTGAATAGCCTCTTGCAAGGTAACTTTTGCTGCGGGTAAAACTGGTAAGCCCGACTTGAAAAACCTTTGAGGAGGAAGAGTTTGGAATTCCAGCCGGTATCCGTGGGAAATTAGGTCCCTCACCCATGAATCCCGGCAGGACTCCGCCCACACGTGGGCGAAGTGCTGAAGGCGAGCACCTACCTGAAAGTCGCCTTGTAGATGGGGCCAACCGTCACGCAGAGGGTTTAGCCGCAGGGGTTCCAGTGGTCTGGTCAAAGGAGACAGCAGGTGCAGGTTTACGGGACTTACAAGATCCTCTGGAAGTGGTGGAGATCCCTCGACCCCTGCCTCTGAACCTTGCCACACGAAAGGACTGCAAGGAGGGTCCGGTGTAAGAACGTCTAGCAGGTGCCGCAGCCGACAGCAGATTGGCAGACTTACCCGCCATTGCTTGGGAGATCCATTTATTCAATTTGTCTCCAAACAAGGCATCACCTGTAAAGGGAAGATTTTCTACACCCTTTTTTGAATCAGCGTCCACCGCCCACTGGTGTAACCACAGAGCTCTGCACGCTGAGACCGCGATAGCAGTAGTGCGGCCATTAATCTTACACAACTCCTTTATAGCCTCGCTCATAAAATTTGCAGCATCCTGTATATGTTGCAGCAGCGCAACTACCTCATCGCGGGGTAGAGAGTCTAAACCATCAATAACAATATCAGACAACTTTACCACAGCCCTGGAGATCCACCCGCAAATTATTGTGGGGCGCTGTGCTCCACCTGCTGCCATATAAATGGCCTTGAGCGTTGTCTCAATTTTACGGTCAGCAGGCTCCTTCAGGGATACAGCCCCAGGGACAGGCAGTACCAATTTTTTTGACAGTCTGGATACAGACGTATCGACCAACAGGGGGGGGGGGGGAAGTTCCCAGATCTTCCTATCCTCATCTGGAAGGGGAAAGGCAGATAAAAACCTCTGAGGAATTTTACATTTTTTATCAGGGTTTAACCAAGCCTCCCTGGCCAGGGAGTTTAACTCTTTAGACACTGGAAAGGTAGCTGAACTCTTGGGTCTTACATTAAAGTACAACTCCTCATCTTGTTCCGCCTACGGGTCCAGTATGTGAATGACCTCTCTTATAGCAAAAATAAGAATTTACTCACCGGTAATTCTATTTCTCGTAGTCCGTAGTGGATGCTGGGAACTCCGTAAAGACCATGGGGAATAGCGGGCTCCGCAGGAGACTGGGCACTCTAAAAGAAAGATTAGGTACTATCTGGTGTGCACTGGCTCCTCCCTCTATGGCCCTCCTCCAGACCTCAGTTAGGGAAACTGTGCCCGGAAGAGCTGACACAATAAGGAAAGGATTTGGAATCCCGGGTAAGACTCATACCAGCCACACCAATCACACCAAACAACTCGTGATACTATACCCAGTTAACAGTATGAATAACAACTGAGCCTCACGAAAAGATGGCTCATAACAATAACCCTTTAGTTAGGCAATAACTATATACAAGTATTGCAGACAATCCGCACTTGGGATGGGCGCCCAGCATCCACTACGGACTACGAGAAATAGAATTACCGGTGAGTAAATTCTTATTTTCTCTGACGTCCTAGTGGATGCTGGGAACTCCGTAAGGACCATGGGGATTATACCAAAGCTCCCAAACGGGCGGGAGAGTGCGGATGACTCTGCAGCACCGAATGAGCAAACTCAAGGTCCTCCTCAGCCAGGGTATCAAACTTGTAGAATTTTGCAAATGTGTTTGAACCCGACCAAGTAGCAGCTCGGTAAAGCTGTAAAGCCGAGACCCCTTGGGCAGCCGCCCAAGAAGAGCCCACCTTCCTCGTGGAATGGGCTTTTACTGATTTAGGATGCGGCAGTCCAGCTGCAGAATGTGCAAGTTGAATCGTGCTATAGATCCAGCGAGCAATAGTCTGCTTTGAAGCAGGAGCACCCAGCTTGTTGGGTGCATACAGGATAAATAGCGAGTCAGTTTTCCTGACTCTAGCCATCCTGGAAACATAGATTTTCAGGGCCCTGACTACGTCCAGCAACTTGGAATCCTCCAAGTCCCGAGTAGCCGCAGGCACCACAATAGGGTGGTTCAAATGAAACGCTGATACCACCTAGGAAGAAATTGGGAACGAGTCCTCAATTCCGCCCTATCCATATGAAAAATCAGATAAGGGCTTTTACATGAGAAAGCCGCCAATTCTTATACACGCCTGGCCGAAGCCAAGGCCAACAGCATGACCACTTTCCGCGCAAGATATTTTTGCTCCACGGTTTTAAGTGGCTCAACCAATGCGACTTTAGGAAATCCAACACCACGTTGAGATCCCAAGGTGCCACTGGAGGCACAAAAGGGGGCTGAATATGCAGCACTCCTTTTAACAAAAGTCCGAACTTCAGGCAGTGAAGCCAGTTCTTTTTGGAAGAAAATCGACAGAGCCAAAATCTGGACCTTAATGGAACCCAATTTTAGGCCCATAGTCACCCCTGACTGTAGGAAGTGCACATCCTTCCTAGCTTTAATCAGCGTAGGAATGACTTCCTCTGGAATGCCCTTTTCCTTTAGGATCCGGTGTTCAACCGCCATGCCGTCAAACGCAGCCGCGGTAAGTCTTGGAACAGACAGGGCCCCTGCAGTAGCAGGTCCTGTCTAAGCGGCAGAGGCCAAGGGTCCTCTGAGATCATTTCTTGAAGTTCTGGGTACCAAGCTCTTCTTGGCCAATCCGGAACAATGAGTATAGTTCTTACTCCTCTCCTTCTTATTATTCTCAGTACCTTGGGTACGAGAGGAAGAGGAGGGAAACATATAAACCGACTGGTACACCCACGGTGTCTCTAGAGCGTCCACAGCTATCGCCTGAAGGTCCCTTGACCTGGCGCAATATCTTTTTAGCTTTTTGGTGAGCCGGGACGCCATCATGTCCACCTGTGGCCGTTCCCAACGGTTCACAATCAGCTGGAAGACTTCTGGATGAAGTCCCCACTCTCCCGGGTGGAGGTCGTGCCTGCTGAGGAAGTCTGCTTCCCCGTTGTCCACTCCCGGAATGAACACTGCTGACAGTGCTATCACGTGATTCTCCGCCATCAAAGAATCCTTGTGGCTTCTGCCATTGCTACCCTGCTTCTTGTGCCGCCCTGGCGGTTTACATGGGCGACCGCTGTGATGTTGTCTGACTGAATCAGAACCGGTTGTTTTTGAAGCAGGGGTTCTGCTTGACTCAGGGCGTTGTAAATGTCCCTTAGTTCCAGAATATTTATGTGTAGGGAAGTTTCCTGACTTGACCATTGTCCTTGGAAGTTTCTTCCCTGGGTGACTGCCCCCCAACCTCGGAGGCTTGCATCTGTGGTCACCAGGACCCAGTCCTGTATGCCGAATCTGCGGCCTTCGAGCAGATGAGCACTCTGCAGCCACCACAGCAGAGACACCCTGGCCCACGGGGACAGGGTAATTAAACGATGCATCTGGAGATGCGATCCGGACCACTTGTCCAACAGATCCCACTGGAAGATTCCTGCATGGAATCTGCCGAAGGGACTTGCTTCGTAAGAAGCTACCATCTTTCCGAGGACTCGCGTGCAGTGATGCACCAACACCTGCTTTGGTTTCAGGAGGTCCCTGACCAGAGATGATAATTCCTGGGCCTTCTCCTCCGGGAGAAATTCTTCTGTTCTGTGTCCAGAATCATGCCCAAGAACAGCAGACGCGTCGCAGGAATCAGCTGCGACTTTGGGATATTCAGAATCCAGCCGTGCTGATGCAGCACTTCCTGAGATAGTGCCACGCCGACTAGCAACTGCTCCTTGGACCTCGCCTTTATAAGGAGATCGTCCAAGTACGGAATAATCATGACTCCCTTCTTTCGGAGGAGCATCATCATTTCGGCCATTACCTTGGTAAATACCCACGGTGCCGTGGACAGACCAGACGGCAACGTCTGGAATTGGTAATGACAGTCCTGTACCACAACCTTGAGGTACTTTGAACTTGAACTTTTTTATATAAATGTTCAAGGATTCTAAATTTAGAATGGGTCTCACCGAACCGTCTGGTTTCGGTACCACAACATTGTGGAATAGTAACCCCGTCCCTGTTGAAGGAGGGGTACCTTGATTATCACCTGCTGAAGATACAGCTTGTGAATTGCCGCCAGTACTACCTCCCTTTCTCTGAGGTCAGCAGGCAAGGCTGATTTGAGGTAACGGCGAGGGGGAGTCGCCTCGAACTCCAGCTTGTATCCCTGTGATACTACTTGCAGAACCCAGGGATCCATCTGTGAGCGAGCCCACTGGTCGCTGAAGGTCCGGAGACGCGCCCCCACCGCACCTGGCTCAGCCTGTGGAGCTCCAGCGTCATGCGGTGGACTTAGAGGAAGCGGGGGAAGATTTTTGATCCTGGGAACTGGCTGTCTGGTGCAGCCTTTTTGCTTCTTCCCTTGCCTCTGGCAGAAAGGAAGCGCCTTTGACCCGCTTGCTTTTCTGAGGCCGAAAGGACTGTACCTGATAATACGGTGCTTTCTTAGGCTGTGAGGGAACCTGAGGTAAAAAATTTTACTTCCCAGCTGTTGCTGTGGATACGAGGTCCGAGAGACCATCCCCAAACAATTCCTCACCCTTATAAGGCAGAATCTCCATGTGCCTTTTAGAATCAGCATCACGTGTCCACTGCCGGGTCCATAATACCCTCCTGGCAGAAACGGACATTGCATTAATTCTGGATGCCAGCCGGCAAATATCCCTCTGTGCATCCCTCATATATAAGACGATGTCTTTAATATGCTTTATGGTTAGCAAAATAGTATCCCTGTCGAGGGTAACACTATTATCTGACAGGGTATCAGACCACGCTGCAGTAGCACTACACCTCCATGCTGAGGCAATTGCAGGTCACAGTATAGTACCTGAGTGTGTATCTACAGACTTCAGGATTTCCTCCTGCTTTCTATCAGCAGGCTCCTTCAAGGTGGCCGTATCCTGAGACGGCAGTGCCACCTTTTTTGACAAGCGTGTGAGCGCCTTATCCACCCTAGGGGATATCTCCCAACGTGACCTATCCGCTGGCGGGAAAGGGTACGCCATCAGTAACTTTTTAGAAATTACCAGTTTCTTATCGGGGGAAACCCACGCTTCTTCACACACTTCATTCAATTCATCTGATGGGGGAACAAAACACTGGCTGCTTTTTCTCCCCAAACATAAAACCCCTTTTTAGTGGTACTTGGGTTAATGTCAGAAATGTGGAACACATTTTTTATTGCCGAAATCATGCAACGGATGCCCCTAGTGGATTTTGTATATGTCTCAACCTCGTCGACACTGGAGTCAGACTCCGTGTCGACATCTGTGTCTGCCATCTGAGGTAGCGGGCGTTTTTGAGCCCCTGATGGCCATTGAGACGCCTGGGCAGGCGCGGGCTGAGAAGCCGGCTGTCCCATGGCTGTTACGTCATCCAGCCTTTTATGTAAGGAGTTGACACTGTCGGTTAATACCTTCCACATATCCACCCACTCTGGTGTCGGCCCCGCAGGGGGCGACATCACATTTATCGGCACCTGCTCCGCCTCCACATAAGCCTCCTCATCAAACAAGTCGACACAGCCATACCGACACACCGCACACACACAGGGAATGCTCTGACTGAGGACAGGACCCCACAAAGTCCTTTGGGGAGACAGAGAGAGAGTATGCCAGCACACACCACAGCGCTATTTAATCAGGGATTTACACTAATAGAAAGTGATTTATCCCTATAGCTGCTTTTTTATATACAGTTTTGCGCCTAAATTTAGTGCCCCCCCTCTCTTTTTAACCCTTTGAGCCTGGAAACTGCAGGGGAGAGCCTGGGGAGCTGTCTTCCAGCTGCACTGTGAAGAGAAAATGGCGCCAGTGTGCTGAGGGAGATAGCCCCGCCCCTTTTTCGGCGGACTTCTCCCGCTCTTATAATTGTATTATGGCAGGGGATTTTTACACATATATAGCTTATCAGGCTATATTATGTGTTGTTTGCCAAAGTTAAGGTACTCTAATTGCAGCCCAGGGCGCCCCCCCCCCAGCGCCCTGCACCCATCAGTGACCGGAGTATGTGGTGTGCATAGGGAGCAATGGCGCACAGCTGCAGTGCTGTGCGCTACCTTAATGAAGACCAAAGTCTTCAGCCGCCGATTTCCAGGACGTTCTTCTTGCTTCTGGCTCTGTAAGGCGGACGGCGGCGCGGCTCCGGGACCAGACGACCGAGGCTGGGCCTGTGTTCGATCCCTCTGGAGCTAATGGTGTCCAGTAGCCTAAGAAGCCCAAGCTAGCTGCAAGCAGGTAGGTTCGCTTCTTCTCCCCTTAGTCCCTCGTAGCAGTGAGTCTGTTGCCAGCAGATCTCACTGAAAATAAAAAACCTAACAAATACTTTCTTTACTAGGAGCTCAGGAGAGCCCCTAGTGTGCAACCAGCTCATGCCGGGCACAGATTCTAACTGAGGTCTGGAGGAGGGGCATAGAGGGAGGAGCCAGTGCACACCAGATAGTACCTAATCTTTCTTTTAGAGTGCCCAGTCTCCTGCGGAGCCCGCTATTCCCCATGGTCCTTACGGAGTTCCCAGCATCCACTAGGACGTCAGAGAAAATGAGAGCCTCCACCCCAGGGGACAGAGACTGTCCTCATCAATATCATCATCCACATCTGGCTGATCAGAATCGGACTGGAAAATCTGTGGCAGTGAGCGTTTGTGTGAAGCCACTAGAGGGGGCTGCGAAGCCTTCCTGGTATCTGCTGCTTTAGCTACACAATCAATTGAGTGTTTTAACACCTGTCTCTCCCTTTTAGCTGCAGCTAGTTCTGAATTGACATTGTGAATCATGCTCTTAAAGCTGTCCAACCAGTCAGGTGCCTGTGAGCTAGGCCCTTGAGGAGACAAAGCGGGTCATCCCGACCCGTTCGCAGCATGCTTTCGCTCGCACAGCTGCGACCGGGTCACTACTGCATGGGGGCCGTAATGTTGCCCGACGCAACGACGAAGGGAACGAAGAAAGCGATTGCAGCAGCGATCGCTTGAAGATAGACAGGCGGTGAGCATTCCTGGGCGGCAACACAGTGTTCGGACCCGTTTTCTGAGAGTGGTAAGAAAAACGCAGGCATGTCCAGAGCGGGTGTTTGACGTCAGAGCCAGGACCAGACAGGCTGAAAACGTTGCAGCTGGTATGTCTAGACCTACTTAGAAACAGCACAATTTTTTTTCCCATAGCAGGGCTGCACAAGCGAATGCAGCCTTGCTATTGGAAAAACCCCACCACCATAGGCGGGGTATAGTTGATCGCACGGGCTGCAAAAAGCAGCAACGTGCGATCAACTCTGAATGCCCCCAAGGAACATTGCACACACATGAGAGACCCCGCTGAAGATAGGGTAAAATTACAAGCAGCACACATAACCAAGTCTTCAGACTTTATACAGTAAACAACAGCGCAGCCCCCTTTGGCCCAACAACACACACAGACCCTAGAGAGCCCTTTGGAGTGACACTGAGGAGCGGATACAGCACACAGAACACAGCAGCACAATGTGTCAAAATAAGTGTATGTAAAATCAGTGCAGCGGTGTTACCGCTGACGCGCTTTCCCCTGTCTATGACCCCCTGGTACCAGTTCAGACAGTCTGTAACAGCATGCGTCCTGGAGGAGCAGCGTGCATGAAGCCTTGATGATCCGCAGCAGCAGGAAAATGGCGCCGCCCCCCTCCGGGAAGCCCCGCTCCTTGCAATGGTGCGCGGTCCCTGACAAGATTATACTGGCCACAAGTGTAAAACACATCAGAAATGTAATTTACAGTCCACACAAAGCCTTAGATGACAGTGAGCACTGCGGGGCCATAGTCCTGAGCCAGTTCCGTCAGCGGCGGGCATCGCAGCTCCGGGCCCTTGACCGCCGCCAAACTGCCCCAGGGATCCGCTAACCGGGATCCCGGTGTAACTCACCGCACCTGGTCTTTAGCATCTGTTAGAGGGTGGCGGCTAGCTGCTGGTGTGGGCACACATACTGACGATGAGTCATCAGCACCTCAGGAGCTCAGTGTCCTGTCAGATGGGATTATGAACCATTAACCCTCAGTAGGTTGGTTCGGTCCCGCCTCTAAAGGTGTGTACGCACGGTGAGATAAATCTGTAAGATTTTGACTATATAGTCAAAATCTTATGAAAAGTTAGTGCATATATCAAGGTGTTAGGCAGCTTGCGATACAGATTCGATCCCGATGCACGCTCCCATGGGGTCGGTATCGCAAGGCTAGATAGTCAAGATTGACTTGCCTGCACAGTCTATCTAGTGTACTATCTAGTTCTAGTGCAAAGTATAGTCAAAATTGGCACTTAAGTCAAAATCGTACAGACAAATTCTTAAGTACAGATAGTACAGATTTTGACTATCTGTGCGAGATCAAGGGAAATCGCATAGTCAAAATCGGACATAGCAAGGATCTCACTGTGTGTACACACCTTAATAAGTCCCACGAAGCAGGTAATCTGCTAAATCCCACGAAGCAGGTAATCTGCCAAGCAGAGCTACCTGAAAATAATAAACTAATTAAAATTTAAAAGAAAAATCTCTGGAGCTCCAGAGAAGTGCACCCGGCTCCTTGGGCACATTTTTCTAATTGGAGTCTGGTAGGAGGGGCATAGAGGGGAGGAGTAGAGCCAGCACACACATACACACACTAAAAGTTATAAAGTGCCGGGCTCCAGTGGACCCAATCTATACCCCATGGTACTAAAGTACAAGGGAATTCTGGTCTCTAGGTCGACAACTATTGTTCGATAGTAACTAGGTCGACAAGTCAAAAGGTCGACATGAGTTTTTCATTATTTTTTTCTTTTTTTGAACCCTTTAATACTTAACGATCCACGTGGACTACAATTGGGAATGGTAACCTGTGCCGAGCGCAGTGGAAGCGGAGCGAGGCACCTTGACCAAAGCTGCGAGGGGACACGGTGCACTAATTGGTGTTCCCTGTCACTCTATGAAGAAAATGACAATTTATTTTTTAAACTCATGTCGACTTTTTGACCTGTCGACCTAGAGACCCTGTCGACCAATAGTGGTCGACCTAGACCCTGTCGACCTAGCTACTATCTACCTTCCATATCACACCCAGTACAAGACCCCAGTATCCACTAGGACGTAAGAGAAAACACGAAGAAAGAAACATGTCATAATATGGTTTAAAACACACACACACACACACACACACACACACACACCTCCCCCCCCAAAGGGTTAAAGTATCACTCAGCAAGACCAACATATATGATAAGGCATAGCATCTATTTGTGGTTGAGTAGAAAATAGGATTTTTATTACCTACCGGTAAATCCTTTTCTCGTAGTCCGTAGAGGATGCTGGGGTCCACATTAGTACCATGGGGTATAGACGGGTCCACTAGGAGCCACTGGCACTTTAAGAGTTTGAGAGTGTGGGCTGGCTCCTCCCTCTATGCCACTCCTACCAGACTCAGTCTAGAAACTGTACCCAAGGAGACAGACAACTTCGAGAGAAGGATTTTACACAGATAGTGGCGAGATTCACACCAGCTCACACATACAAGGCAAACCAAGCTAATCAGCTTCAAAACTCAGCAACGGCTGAACAAGAATACTTAACCAAGTAACAAAACAGTACTTAATCAAGAACTAAGTAACCACTGCAGGATCACGAAGCGCTGGGCGGTCGCCCAGCATCCTCTAGAGATTACGAGAAAAGGATTTACCGGTAGCTAATTAAATTTCTATTTTCTCTTACGTCCTAGAGGATGCTGGGGTCCACATTAGTACCATGGGGGATGTACCAAAGCTCCCAGAACGGGAGGGAGCGCGTGGAGGCTCCTGCAGAACTGATTGACCAAACTTCAGGTCCTCAGAGGCCAAAGTATCGAACTTGTAGAACTTAGCAAACGTGTTCGACGCAGACCAAGTAGCCGCTCGGCAAAGCTGTAAAGCCGAGACACCCCGGGCAGCCGCCCAGGAAGAACCCACCTTACGAGTAGAGTGGGCCTCAACAGATTTAGGACACGGCAATCCTGCCGTAGAATACGCATGCTGGATAGTGAACCTGATCCAGCGAGAGATCGCCTGCTTAGAAGCAGGACACCCAAGTTTCTTGGGATCATACAGGACAGAGAGTCTGATTTTCTGTGACGAGCAGTCCTCTTCACATAGATTTTCAGAGCCCTTACAACATCCAAGGACTTTGATGAAATTGAGGAGTCGGTAGCAACTGGCACCACAATAGGTAGGTTGATATGAAATGCCGACACAACCTTCGGAAGGAACTGTTGACGTGTCCGGAGCTCAGCTCCATATTCATGGAAGATGAAGTAGGCGCTCTTACAAGACAAAGCCCCTAACTCCGACACACGTCTAGCAGAAGCTAAGGCCAACAAAGTGACATCCTTCCACGTGAGAAACTTGACCTCAACCTCCTGTAGAGGCTCGAACCAATCCAATTGGAGAAACTGAAACACCACGTTCCCGGCGGCACAAAGGGAGGCTGGATGTGCAGAACCCCTTTCACAAAAGTCTGAACTTCAGGGAGGGAAGCCAACTGTTTCTGGAAGAAAATGGATAGGGACGACGGATCCCAACCGCAGACCCATATCCACACCTGCTTGCAGGAAGAAGAGAAAACGTCCCAGTTGAAACTCCACCGTAGGAAACTTCTTGGATTCACACCAAGATACATACTTTTTCCAAATGCGATGGTAATGTTTAGACGTTACTCCTTTCCTAGCCTGTATCAGGGTAGGAATAACCTTGCTTGGAATGCCCTTCCGAGCTAATATCTGGCGTTCAACTTCCATGCCGTCAAACGTAGCCGCGGTAAGTCTTGATAAACGAACAGCTCCTGAAGCAGCAGGTCCTCCTGAAGAGGAAGAGACCTCGGGTATTCCAGTAGAAGACCCAGAAGATCCGCGTACCAAGCCCTTCTTGGCCAGTCCGGAGCAATAAGGATAGCCTGAAGTCTTGTTCTCCTTATGAGTTTTAGAACTCTTGGAATGAGTGGAAGTGGTGGAAACACGTATACCGACTGGAACACCCACGGAGTCACTAGGGCGTCCACCGCCACAGCTTGCGGGTCCCTTGACCTGGAACAATACCT
The DNA here is from genome assembly GCF_028390025.1 of Pseudophryne corroboree. Taxonomy (NCBI): domain Eukaryota; kingdom Metazoa; phylum Chordata; class Amphibia; order Anura; family Myobatrachidae; genus Pseudophryne; species Pseudophryne corroboree. Next base: position 940,836,006 of record NC_086444.1, on the reverse strand, counting down.
CCGAAGCTTCTTGTTGAGACGGGAGGCCATCATGTCTATTTGAGGTACACCCCAAAGATCTGTCACCTCCGTGAACACCTCCGGATGGAGGCCCCACTCTCCTGGATGGAGATCGTGTCTGCTGAGGAAGTCTGCTTCCCACTTGTCTACTCCCGGAATGAAGATTGCTGATAGCGCCAACGCGTGCTTTTCTGCCCAGAGGATGATTCTTCTTATCTCTGACATCGCAGCTCTGCTCTTCGTTCCGCCCTGTCGGTTTATGTAGGTCACCATCGTTACATTGTCCGACTGCACTTGAATAGCTCGATCTCGAATATGAGATGCTTGGAGTAGACCATTGTAGACGGCTCTTAGTTCCAGAATGTTTGTTGGAAGACTGGTTTCCAGACTTGACCACCTTCCTTGGAAGGTTTCTCCTTGAGTGACTGCGCCCCAGCCCCGGAGACTTGCATCCGTGGTTAGAAGGATCCAGTCCTGAATCCCGAACCTGCGCCCCTCCAGAAGGTGAGGCATTTGCAGCCACCAGAGAAGTGAAATCCTGGCTTTCGGCGACAGACGTATCCTCTGGTGCATGTGTAGGCGAGATCCCGACCACTTGTCTAGGAGATCCAGTTGGAAGGACCGAGCATGAAACCTTCCGTACTGTAGAGCCTTGTAGGAGGCAACCATCTTCCCCAGAAGGCGAATGCACTGATGAACAGATACCCGGTATGGCTTCAGGACATCCCGGACCATCGTTTGAATCACCAACGCTTTCTCCTGCGGCAGAAACACCCGCTGCACTTCCGTGTCGAGGATCATCCCCAGAAAGGACAATATCCTTGTCGGCTCCAAATGAAACTTTGGAAGGTTCAGGATCCAACAGTGTTCCTTGAGCAGATGAGTCGTGAGAACAATGGACTGTAACAGCGTTTTCCTTGACGACGCCTTTATCAGCAAATTGTCCAGATATGGGATTATGTTCACCCCCTGCCTGCGGAGGCCATCACCTTGGTGAACACCCTCGGTGCTGTGGAAAGGCCAAATGGCAGTGCCTGAAATTGATAGTGACTGTCTAACAGTGCAAATCTGAGATAAGCCTGGTGAGGCGGCCAAATCGGAATGTAGAGGTACGCATCCTTGATATCCAGGGATACCAGAAACTCTCCCTCCTCCAGACCTGAAATCACTGCTCTGAGAGATTCCATTTTAAATTTGAACATCCTCAGGTAAGTGTTCAACGATTTCAAGTTCAAAATCGGTCTGACCGAACCATCCGGTTTCGGTACCACGAAAAGGTTTGAGTAATAACCCTTGTTTTGCATATGAGGTGGAACTGGGACAATGACCTGTGACTTTTCCAATTTTAGGATGGCTTCCTGTAGGATTGCCCTGTCTGTCAGCAAAGCTGGCAAGCCTGATTTGAAGAAATGGTGAGGTGGAATTTCTTGAAACTCGAGTTTGTACCCCTGGGACACAATATCCTGTACCCAGGGATCCAGGCCGGAGGACACCCAGACGTGGCTGAAACGTCCGAGTCTCGCACCCACCAGGCCGTCCTCCAGGCTGTGTGGTCCACCGTCATGCTGAGGATTTTGAGGAACCAGAAGCGGGTTTCTGGTACTGGGAGCCTGCGGGTGCAGGCTTTTTGGATTTTGCACGACCACCTCTAAAGAAGGTGGTAGTAGGCTTGGACTTTTTTTGTCTTAGCGGTCCGAAAGGACTGCGACCCAGCTGAAGAAAATGGTTTCTTCGTGTAAGGTGTAGCAGAGGGAAGGAAAGGAGACTTACGCGCGGTTGCCGTGGAAATCCACGCATCCAAAGCTTCCCCAAATAGAGCCTGATCTGTGTAGGGTAGGTTCTCCACACTTCTCATGGATTCCGCGTCTGCAGACCATTGGCGTAGCCAGAGTCCCCTGCAAGCTGCGACCGGCATGGAAGATATCCGTGCAGTCAGCAAACCCAGGTCCTTCATGGATTCCACCATGAACCCCGCAGAATCCTATATGTTACGTAAAAACAATTCAATGTCACTTCTATCCATTGTATCCAAGTCCTCTAGGAATGTGCCTGACCACTTTACTCTGGCTTTAGAAATCCATGCCTTAACGCCAATCCTGAAGCAGTGTATATGGATTTGAGCGTAGTATCAATCTTACGATCAGCCGGTTCTTTTAACGCGGTAGATCCAGGGACAGATAAAACCACCTTTTTTGACAGTCTGGAGACTGCTGCGTCAACTATGGGTGGGTTTTCCAATTTTTTCCTATCCTCCTCAGGGAAGGGAAAAGCAACCAGAACCTTTTTGGGGATCTGGAATTTTTTCTCCAGGTTTTCCCAGGATTTTTCAAATATAGCGTTTAATTCTTTAGATGCAGGGCTTTCTTATTGTCTATAGTGAAGTAAGCCTCCTCAACCTGCTCAGGTGGCGGGTCAGTAATGTTTAACACATCTCTAATGGCCTCAATCATGAGCTGCACCCCCTTTGCCAGTGATGCCACCCCCCTTAGCATGTCCCCATCCCCGTCTGCAGTATCAGAGTCGGTATCCGTGTCATCTTGCATAATCTGGGCAAGTGCACGTTTCTGTGGGAACATGCTATGGGATTTTGCCGGAATAGGAACAGAACCTGACCAAACTGCCATAGATTTCTTTAACACCTGAGTTTCAGTCTCAGTATGTGCTACCCTAGTAGAGATCTGAGAGATCATTCCCTTAATAGAGGTTAACCACTTAGGCTCAGCAATAGGGATCGGAGACAATGCATGTGTACATGGAATGGATTCTTCCTGAGAGGAAACATCCTCTGCAGCATATGATACAGAGTCCCTATACATGGCTATGGGAGATAATAAACACCCACACCCACACCCAGGGAAATGTCAGACACAGTTTCCCCCCAAGTATGCCACAGAGAGAGAGACAGAGATTGGAGCCAACCCACACACAGCGCTTTCTGAGTAGATATAACACAACTACTGAGCGCTTACCGTGTACCTTAATAGACTACACAGTATAATCACAGCCTCCCTCCCCCTTCTACAACCCCCTGGTACCGCACAGAATAGCTGGAGTTGCTTGGAGGGACAGCTCTCCCTGTCAGCGTCTGTGTACAGGAACTGCAGGCAGGAAAATGGCGCTGAACACTGCTGGGTCCGGTCTGAGGAGAAGCTCCGCCCCCTTAACATGGCGGTGCTTCCCGCTCTTCACTTTCTTTATACTGGCCTGAGAATTATCGCTGGCACCGTTACCGAGGTCCCTGACAGCCACTAACCAGTGTAGGGTATAGGCGCTGGCTCAGGGCGCCCCTCACAGCGCCGCACTATGTACCGCTGAGCCCCGGAGCGCAGTTAGTACTGCGCTCCCACCCTGATGCCGCCATCTTCACACCGGCTCCCCACTTGCCAGGGGGCCGGTGACTCACTCGCCACCGGAATCTTCTGGCTCTGTTAGGGGGTGGCGGCATGCTGCGGGAGTGAGCAGTCGCCTGGGGCGGCTAACTATCATCACCATCAGGAGCTAATGTCCTGTCAGCGGAGATAGTGGCTCAAAGCCCTGCAGGGCGGACACTACTACACTCCCTTAGTCCCACGAAGCAGGGAGGCTGTTGCCAGCAGCCTCCCTGTGCCTATACTAACTGAGAAAAAAACAAAACCAAAAGAAGCTCTAGGAGCTCCCCTAGCTGTGACCGGCTCCTCCGGGCACATTTTCTAAACTGAGTCTGGTAGGAGTGGCAGAGGGAGGAGCCAGCCCACACTCTCAAACTCTAAAAGTGCCAGTGGCTCCTAGTGGACCATGGTACTAATGTGGACCCCAGCATCCTCTAGGACGCAAGAGAAATAGAGGTACAGTGTAACCCCCCGCAGCCAAAAACTTGGCCTTGTCACCACATAATGAACACACAATATGTAGATAATATTTAAGTTTTATACAAACCTTTTGTATTTCTCCACATTTATTTTCTTTTGTTGTATGATATCAGATACATATTTGTCTATTTCATCCTCATAAATATTTATTGCAGATTGCAGTACCTGTTAAAATGCACGCATCAATTTTGTAAGTTATTGCAGCAGGAATTACTTATAATTATACATACAGACTGTGTAGTAGAAATTGGTGTATTTTTATTACAATGTTTTACTTCAATCTGTGTTTTTTTTAAGTAATGTTTTATTAAAACATTTCAAATAGGTACAATGTCATTATCAAAATATTGAATAAAATTTTTTATTTTTTTTATTTTTTTTTAAGTGTCCATTTAAAACAGACCCAAGAAACATGGGGAATAAAATTCAGGAAGAGCAGTAAAAATAAGATTTTAAACCTACCGGTAAATCTTTTTCTCCTAGTCCGTAGAGGATGCTGGGGACTCCGTAAGGACCATGGGGTATAGACGGGTTCCGCAGGAGACATGGGCACTATAAAGAACTTTTAGAATAGGGTGTGCACTGGCTCCTCCCTCTATGCCCCTCCTCCAGACCTCAGTTAGAGAACTGTGCCCAGAGGAGATGGACAATATGAGGAAAGGATTTTGTTAATCTAAGGGCAAGATTCATACCAGCCCACACCAATCATACCATATAACCTGGAATACTCGCAACCAGTTAACAGTATGAACAAAAACCAGTATCAGTCAAAGACCGATTCCAACTGTAACATAACCCTTATGAAAGCAACAACTATATACAAGTCTTGCAGATGCAGTCCGCACTGGGACGGGCGCCCAGCATCCTCTACGGACTAGGAGAAAAAGATTTACCGGTAGGTTTAAAATCTTATTTTCTCTTACTTCCTAGAGGATGCTGGGGACTCCGTAAGGACCATGGGGATTATACCAAAGCTCCAAACCGGGCGGGAGAGTGTGGATGACTCTGCAGCACCAACTGAGCAAACGCAAGGTCCTCATCAGCCAGGGTATCAAACTTGTAGAATTTAGCAAAAGTGTTTGAACCCGACCAAGTAGCTGCTCGGCAAAGCTGTAATGCCGAGACGCCTCGGGCAGCCGCACAAGAAGAGCCCACCTTCCTACTTTACCGAATTTGGTAACGGCAATCCAGCCATCGAATGAGCCTGCTGAATCGTGTTACAGATCCAGCGAGCAATAGTCTGCTTAGAAGCAGGAGCGCCAACCTTGTTGGCTGCATACAGGACAAACAGAGCCTCTGTTTTCCTAACCCTAGCCGTCTTGGCTACATAAATCTTTAAGGCCCTGACTACATCCAGGGACTTGGGAGTCCTCCCAGTCCCCCGTAGCCACAGGCACCACAATAGGTTGGTTCATATGAAATGAAGAAACCACCTTAGGCAAAAATTGAGGACGTGTCCTCAACTCTGCTCTATCCACATGGAAAATCAAATAGGGGCTCTTGTGGGACAAGGCCGCCAATTCGGACACCCACCTTGCAGATGCCAAGGCCAAAAACATGACCACCTTCCACGTGAGAAATATTAATTCCACTGTTTGAAGAGGTTCAAACCAGTGAGATTTCAGGAAACTTAACACCACGTTAAGGTCCCATGGTGCCACTGGGGGCCCAAAGGGGGGCTGGATGTGCAGCACTCCCTTCACAAACGTCCGGACTTCTGGGAGAGAAGCCAATTCCTTCTGAAAGAATATAGATAGGGCCGAAATCTGTACCTTAATGGAGCCTAACTTCAGGCCCATATCCACTCCTGTCTGTAGAAAGTGGAGAAACCGGCCCAGATGGAAATCTTCCGTAGGAGCATTCTTGGTTCACACCAAGATACATACTTCCTCCAGATACGGTGATAATGCTTTGCCGTCACCTCCTTCCTAGCCTTTATCAGCGTAGGGATAACTTGCTCCAGAATACCTTTCCCAGCTAGGATTCGGTGTTCAACCGCCATGCCGTCAAACGTAACCGCGGTAAGTCTTGGAACACACATGGCCCCTGCTGTAACAGGTCCTCCCTGAGAGGAAGAGGCCACGGATCTTCTGTGAGCATTTCCTGAAGATCTGAGTATCAGGCCCTTCAAGGCCAATCTGGGACAATGAGTATTGTCTGTACTCTTCTTTGTCTTATGATTCTCAATATCTTTGAGATGAGAGGAAGAGGAGGCAATACATAGACCGACTGAAACACCCATGGTGGCACCAGGGCGTCTACTGCTACTGCCTGAGGGTCCCGATACCTGGCACAATACCTCTGAAGCTTTTTGTTGAGGCGTGACGCCATCATGTCTATTTGAGGAATTCCACAAAGACTTGTTATCTCTGCAAAAACTTCTTGATGAAGTCCCCACTCTCCCGGATGGAGATCGTATCTGCTGAGGAAGTCTGCTTCCCAGTTGTCCACTCCCGGAATGAAGACAGCTGAAAGAGCGCTTACGTGATTTTCCGCCCAGTGAAGAATCCTGGCGGCTTCTGCCATCGCCATTCTGCTCCTTGTCCCGCCCTGGCGGTTTACATGAGCCACAGCTGTGACGTTGTCTGATTGCATCAGAACCGGTAGGTCGCGAAGAAGATTCTCCGCTAGTCGTAGGCAGTTGTATATGGCCCTCAATTCCAGTATGTTGATGTGTAGACAAGCCTCCTGGCTTGACCATAGTCCCTGAAAAGTTCTTCCTTGTGTGACTGCTCCCCATCCTCGGAGGCTCGCGTCCGTGGTCACCAGAACCCAGTCTTGAATGCCGAATCTGCGACCCTCTAGAAGGTGAGCACTCTGCAGCCACCACAGGAGAGACACCCTGGCCCTGGGGGACAGGGTTATTTTCTGATGTATTTGTAGATGGGACACGGACCACTTGTCCAGAAGGTCCCACTGAAAAGTCCTCGTATGAAAACCTGCCGAAGCGGATGGCCTCGTAGGCTGCCACCATTTTCCCCAGAACTCGAGTGCATTGATGAACAGACACTCTTTTTGGTATTAGCAGGTCTCTGACCATGTTCTGGAGATCCTGGGCTTTTTCCAATGGGAGAAAAACCCTCTTTTGTTCCGTGTCCAGAATCATGCCGAGGAATGATAGCAGAGTCGTTGGAACCAATTGTGACTTTGGCAGATTCAGAATCCAACCGTGCTGTTGCAGCACTTTTAGGGAGAGCGACACGTTCTTCAGCAACTGGTCTCTCGATCTCGCAGGAGATCGTCCAAGTATGGAATAATTGTGACTCCCTGCCTGCGCAGGAGCACCATCATCTCTGCCAATACCTTGGTGAAAATCCTCAGGGCCGTGGAAAGCCCAAACGGCAACGTCTGAAACTGGTAATGATAGTCCTGTACAGCGAATCTCAGGTACTCCTGATGAGGGGGGTATATGGGGACATGAAGGTATGCATCCTTTATGTCCAGTGACACCATCAAATCCCCCCCTTCCAGGCTGGATATTACAGCTCGGAGCGATTCCATCTTGAATTTGAACTTTTTCAAGTACAGGTTTAGGGATTTTAGATTTAAAATGGGTCTGACCGAACCATCCAGCTTCGGGACCATAAATAGGGTTCAATAATACCCTTTTCCCTATTGGACCAGGGGAACCTTGACCACCACTTGCTGTTGACACAGCTTTTGAATTGCAGCTAACACTACTTCCCTCTCCGGGGGTGAAGCTGGCAATGCCGACATGAAAAATCGGCGAGGGGGCACCTCTTCGAATTCCAGCATGTAGCCTTGGGAAACAATTTCCATCACCCAAGGATCCACGTCTGAAAAAATCCAGATCTGGCTGAAAAGTCGAAGGCGCGCCCCCACTGGTGCGGACTCTCTTAGGGGAGCCCCAGCGTCATGCGGTGGATTTTGTAGATGCCGGGGAGGACTTCTGCTCCTGGGAACTAGCCGAAGCAGGTGTTCTCTTTCCCCTACCCTTACCTCTGGCAAGGAAGGAGGAGCCCTGACCTCTTCTGGATTTATGAGACCGAAAGGACTGCATCTGATACTGTGGAGCTTTCTTTTGCTGTTGGGGAACAAAAGGTAAAAAGGTAGATTTACCCGCGGTAGCTGTGGCAACCAGGTCCGCAAGCCCCTCCCCAAACAACACTTCACCCTTGAAAGGTAAAACCTCCATATGCTTCTTCGAGTCTGCATCACCCGTCCATTGGCGGGTCCATAGAGCTCGTCTCGCAGAAATAGCCATGGCATTGGCTCTGGAACCCAGCAGCCCAAAGTCTCTTTGTGCGTCCCTCGTGTATAAGACTGCGTCTTTAATGTGGGCTAAGGTTAATAAAATGGTATCCCTGTCTAGGTATCTGTCCATGCTGCAACTGCGCTACATACCCATGCCGATGCTATTGCCGGTCTGAGCAAAGCACCCATATGCGCATAAAATAAGAATTTACTCACCGGTAATTCTATTTCTCGTAGTCCGTAATGGATGCTGGGAACTCCGTAAGGACCATGGGGAATAGACGGGCTCCGCAGGAGACTGGGCACTCTAAAAGAAAGATTAGGTACTATCTGGTGTGCACTGGCTCCTCCCTCTATGCCCCTCCTCCAGACCTCAGTTAGGGAAACTGTGCCCGGAAGAGCTGACACAATAAGGAAAGGATTTGGAATCCCGGGTAAGACTCATACCAGCCACACCAATCACACCGTACAACTCGTGATACTATACCCAGTTAACAGTATGAATAACAACTGAGCCTCACGAACAGATGGCTCATAACAATAACCCTTTAGTTAGGCAATAACTATATACAAGTATTGCAGACAAGCCGCACTTGGGATGGGCGCCCAGCATCCACTACGGACTACAAGAAATAGAATTACCGGTGAGTAAATTCTTATTTTCTCTGACGTCCTAGTGGATGCTGGGAACTCCGTAAGGACCATGGGGATTATACCAAAGCTCCCAAACAGGCGGGAGAGTGCGGATGACTCTGCAGCACCGAATGAGCAAACTCAAGGTCCTCCTCAGCCAGGGTATCAAACTTGTAGAATTTTGCAAACGTGTTTGATCCCGACCAAGTAGCAGCTCGGCAAAGTTGTAAAGCCGAGACCCCTCGGGCAGCCGCCCAAGAAGAGCCCCCTTCCTCGTGGAATGGGCCTTTACTGATTTAGGATGCGGCAGTCCAGCCGCAGAATGTGCAAGTTGAATCATGGAGCAGATCCAGCGAGCAATAGTCTGCTTAGAAGCAGGAGCACCCAGCTTGTTGGGTGCATGCAGGATAAACAGCGAGGCAGTTTTTCTGACTCTAGCCGTCCTGGAAACATAGATTTTCAGGGCCCGGACTACGTCCAGCAACTCGGAGGCCTCCAAGTCCCGAGTAGCCGCAGGCACCACAATAGGTTGGTTCAAATGAAACGCTGATACCACCTTAGGGAGGAATTGGGGACGCGTCCTCAATTCTGCTCTGTCCATATGGAAGATCAGATAGGGGCTTTTACAGGACAAAGCCGCCAAGTCTGACACCCGCCTAGCCGAAGCCAAGGCCAAAAGCATGACCACTTTCCACATGAGATATTTTAATTCCACAGTCTGAAGTGGCTCAAACCAATGTAATTTTAGGAAATCCAACACAACGTTGAGATCCCAAGGTGCCACTGGGGGCACAAAAGGGGGCTGAATATGCAGCACTCCCTTAACAAACGTCTGAACTTCAGGCAGTGAAGCCAGTTCTTTTTGAAAGAAAATAGACAGGGCCGAAATGTGGACTTTAATGGAACCCAATTTTAGGCCTACAGTCACTCCTGACTGTAGGAAGTGCAGAAAACAACCCAGCTGAAATTCTTCTGTGGGGGCCTTCATAGCCTCACACCAAGCAACATATTTTCGCCATATGCGGTGATAATGCTTTGCTGTCACATCTTTCCTAGCTTTTATTAGCGTAGGAATGACTTCAACCGGAATGCCCTTTTCATCAGGATCCGGCGTTCAACCGCCATGCCGTCAAACGCAGCCGCGGTAAGTCTTGGAACAGACAGGGCCCCTGCTGTAGCAGGTCCTGTCTGAGAGGCAGAGGCCAAGGGTCCTCTGAGATCATTTCTTGCAGTTCCGGGTACCAAGTCCTTCTTGGCCAATCCGGAACGATGAGTATAGTTCTCACTCCTCTCTTTCTTATTATCCTCAGCACCTATGGTATGAGAGGAAGAGGAGGGAACACATAAACCGACTGGTACACCCACGGTGTCACTAGAGTGTCCACAGCTATCGCCTGAGGGTCCCTTGACCTGGCGCAATATCTTTTTAGCTTTTTGTTTAGGCGGGACGCCATCATGTCCACCTGTGGCCTTTCCCAACGGTTTACAATCAGTTGGAAGACTTCTGGATGAAGTCCCCACTCTCCCGGGTGGAGGTCGTGCCTGCTGAGGAAGTCTGCTTCCCAGTTGTCCACTCCCGGAATGAACACTGCTGACAGTGCTATCACGTGATTTTCCGCCCATCGGAGAATCCTTGTGGCTTCTGCCATCGCCATCCTGCTTCTTGTGCCGCCCTGTCGATTTACATGGGCAACCGCCGTGATGTTGTCTGACTGAATCAGCACCGGCTGGTTTTGAAGCAGGGGTCTTGTGTAGGGAAGCCTCCTTACTCGACTATTGTCTTTGGAAGTTTCTTCCCTGCGTGACTGCCCCCCAACCTCGGAGGCTTGCATCCGTGGTCACCAGGACCCAGTCCTGTATGCGAAATCTGCGGCCCTCGAGCAGATGAGCACTCTGCAGCCACCACAGCAGAGACACCCTGGCCCTCGGGGACAGGGTGATCAGCCGATGCATCTGAAGATGCAATCCGGACCACTTGTCTAACAGATCCCACTGAAAGATCCTTGCATGGAACCTGCCGAATGGAATTGCCTCGTAAGAAGCTACCATCTTTCCCAGGACTCGCGTGCAGTGATGCACCGACACCTGTTTTGGTTTCAGGAGGTCTCTGACCAGAGATGACAACTCCTTGGCCTTCTCCTCCGGGAGAAACACCTTCCTCTGTTCTGTGTCCAGAAACATACCCAGGAACAGCAGACGCGTCGTAGGAACCATCTGCGACTTTGGAATATTCAGAATCCAGCCGTGCTGTTGAAGCACTTCCTGAGATAGTGCTACTCCGACCAACAACTGCTCCCTGGACCTCGCCTTTATAAGGAGATCGTCCAAGTATGGGATAATTATAACTCCCTTCTTTCGAAGGAGTATCATCATTTCGGCCATTACCTTGGTAAATACCCTCGGTGCCGTGGACAGACCAAACGGCAACATCTGGAATTGGTAATGGCAGTCTTGTACCACAAAACGGAGGTACACCTGGTGAGGAGGGTAAATGGGGACATGCAGGTACGCATCCTTGATGTCCAGTGATACCATGTAATCCCCTTCTTCCAGGCTTGCAATAACCGCCCTGAGCGATTCCATTTTGAACTTGAACCTTCTAATATAAAAGTGTTCAAGGATTTTAAATTTAGAATGGGTCTCACCGAACAGTCTGGTTTCGGTACCACAACATTGTGGAATAGTAACCCCGTCCCTGTTGAAGGAGGGGAACTTTTATTATCACCTGCTGGAGGAACAGCTTGTGAATTGCCGCCAGCACTACCTCCCTGTCCGGGGGAGTAGCTGGCAAGGCTGATTTTAGGTAACGGCGAGGGGGAGACGTCTCGAATTCCAGCTTGTATCCCTGAGATACCTGTAGAACCCAGGGATCCACCCGTGAGCGAACCCACCGGTCGCTGAAGTTCCGGAGACGGGCCCCCACCGCACCTGTACCAAAAAAAACCAAGTGGCGCTTAACAATCATATAATATAAAATATTTAATAAAAATACACATTAAATACAATGCAACAACCTCCCGGGGGTGTAAGACAATTATTAAAACATCACAATAATGTTGTACAGCAGTATGATAAATCAAAGCACCTGATATTTGGTTAGAATACAGGTTGAAAACATAAAAAATAGCCACTGTTGACACAAGAGTCTCGGGATTACACAAAAAACAATATGTACACACTTGAAGGTGCAGCTGCAGAATAATTTCCAACTGTGTAGCTCACAGTGGCATGCCCACAGGGTGGTACCCGTGACCCGGGTTGGAGTAGATTTGTTCATACCTGCCTTTTGAGGAAGACGCCCTGCTGGCGTTGAAACGCGTTAAGGAATACAGGAAATTTCATGAGGACCGGTACCGCTGTGTACTTCCATCTCCATCTGAGCCGTGTACGGGAAACCAGACCGACGGCTGCAGCATAAGCGCCCCAGCCCGCAGCTTCAACCCCGCGCGGCTCTCAGCCACAGCCGCTACCACACTGACGGGTGATACGAGCGTCAGACGGGCTGTTGATCGGTGCTTCTGGCCGGGCCCCTGCCACTCCGGCTCCATCGGCAAACGACCAATGTGAAAGGGGACACGGAGCTCCCACATGCAGTAGCGTCTCGGTGAGGACGCCCGAATCAAGTCTCCCACGTATTACAACACTGCTTCATCCCGCTGAGGATCTGGTGTACATCATCACCCTGGCTAACGGGACAACACCAGGGAGCAAGAATCGAAAGCTCCTGCCCAGCGGTAACAGGTTCACTTACCATATTTATATTTCTATTTATTTTTTTCAACTATCTGTCTGCATTGCTAATATCTGTTGAACAAATCTACTCCAACCCGGGTCACGGGTACCACCCTGTGGGCATGCCACTGTGAGCCACACAGTTGGAAATTATTCTGCAGCTGCACCTTCAAGTGTGTACATATTGTTTTTTGTGTAATCCCGAGACTCTTGTGTCAACAGTGGCTATTTTTTATGTTTTCAACCTGTATTCTAACCAAATATCAGGTGCTTTGATTTATCATACTGCTGTACAACATTATTGTGATGTTTTAATAATTGTCTTACACCCCCGGGAGGTTGTTGCATTGTATTTAATGTGTATTTTTATTAAATATTTTATATTATATGATTGCTAAGCGCCACTTGGTTTTTTTTGGTACTTTTGTGGATTAAGGGATTGGCAATCCCCTTATACAAGAGGCGGCTGACGATCATATTGCAGTCTCACTCACCTAAGCGCTTAGTGTATTTTCTGTCTTTCCCCACCGCACCTGGCTCCATCAGTGGAGGCCCAGTTTAGTGGAAGCAGGGGAGGATTTCTGTTCTTGGGAACTGGCTGTATGGTGCAGCTTTTTCCCTCTACCCCTGCCTCTGGGCAGAAAGGACGCGCCTTTAACCCACTTGCCTTTCTGGGGCCGAAAGGACTGTACCTGATAATACGGTGCTTTCTTTGGCTGTGAGGGAACCTGGGGTAAAAATGTCGACTTCCCAGCTGTCGCTGTGGAAACGAGGTCCGAGAGACCATCCCCAAACAATTCCTCACCCTTGTAAGGCAAAACCTCCATGTGCCTTTTAGAATCCGCATCACCTGTCCACTGCCGAGTCCATAATACTCTCCTGGCAGAAATGGACATTGCATTTATTCTAGATGCCAGCCGGCAATTATCCCTCTGTGCATCTCTCATGTATAAGACTACGTCTTTAATGTGCTCTATGGTTAGCAATATAGTGTCCCTGTCAAGGGAATCAGACAGGGAATCAGACCACGCTGCTGCAGCACTGCACATCCATGCTGAAGCAATAGCAGGTCTCAGTATAGTACCCGAGTGTGTATATACAGACTTCAGGATAGCCTCCTGCTTTCTATCCGCAGGCTCCTTTAAGGCGGCCGTATCCTGAGACGGTAGTGCCACCTTTTTTGACAAGCGTGTGAGCGCTTTATCCACCCTCGGGGATGTCTCCCAACGTACCCTGTCCTCTGGCGGGAAAGGGTACGCCATTAGTAACTTTTTAGAAATCACTAATTTTTTTATCAGGGGATGCCCACGCTTCTTCACACACTTCATTTAACTCATCTGAAGGGGGAAAAACCACTGGTTGCTTTTTCTCCCCAAACATAATACCCTTTTTAGTGGTACCTGGGTTAATGTCAGAAATGTGCAACACATTTTTCATTGCCGTAATCATGCAACGGATAGCCTTAGTGGAATGTACATTTGTCTCGTCGTCGACACTGGACTCAGACTCCGTGTCGACATCTGTGTCTGCCATCTGAGGTAGCGGGCGTTTTTGAGCCCCTGACGGCCTTTGAGACGCCTGGGCAGGCACAGGCTGAGAAGCCGGCTGTCCCACAGCTGTTATGTCATCAAACCTTTTATGTAAGGAGTTGACACTGTCGGTTAATACCTTCCACATATCCATCCACACTGGTGTCGACCCCGCAGGGGGTGACATCACATTTATCGGCACCTGCTCCGCCTCCACATAAGCCTCCTCATCAAACATGTCGACACAGCCGTACCGACACACCGCACACACACAGGGAATGCTCTGACTGAGGACAGGACCCCACAAAGTCCTTTGGGGAGACAGAGAGAGAGTATGCCAGCACACACTACAGCGCTATATAATTAGGGATTTACACTACTACAGAAAGTGATTTTTCCCTATAGCTGCTTAACATGTATAGTTTGCGCCTAAATGTAGTGCCCCCCCTCTCTTTTTAACCCTTTGAGTCTGGAAACTGCAGGGGAGAGCCTGGGGAGCTGTCTTCCAGCGGAACTGTGAAGAGAAAATGGCGCCAGTGTGCTGAGGGAGATAGCTCCGCCCCCTTCTCGGCGGGCTTATCCCGCTCTTTTATTAATATTATGGCAGGGGATTTTTACACATATATAGTTTATTAGACTATATTATGTGTTTTTTTGCCATGTTAAGGTACTCTAATTGCAGCGCAGCGCAGCGCAGGGCGCCCCCCCCCCCAGCGCCCTGCACCCATCAGTGACCGGAGTATGTGGTGTGCATGGGGAGCAATGGCGCACAGCTGCAGTGCTGTGCGCTACCTTAATGAAGACCGGCATCTTTAGCCGCCGATTTTCTCCTCGGAATCTTCCGTCTTCTGGCTCTGCAAGGGGGATGGCGGCGCGGCTCCGGGACCGGACGACCGAGGCTGGGCCTGTGTTCGATCCCTCTGGAGCTAATGGTGTCCAGTAGCCTAGAAGCCCAAGCTAGCTGCAAGCAGGTAGGTTCGCTTCTCTCCCCTAAGTCCCTCGTAGCAGTGAGTCTGTTGCCAGCAGATCTCACTGAAAATAAAAAACCTAATAAATACTTTCTTTACTAGGAGCTCAGGAGAGCCCCTAGTGTGCAACCAGCTCGAGCCGGGCACAGATTCTAACTGAGGTCTGGAGGAGGGGCATAGAGGGAGGAGCCAGTGCACACCAGATAGTACCTAATCTTTCTTTTAGAGTGCCCAGTCTCCTGCGGAGCCCGTCTATTCCCCATGGTCCTTACGGAGTTCCCAGCATCCACTAGGACGTCAGAGAAATAGACTTTAAAGTAGTCTCCTGTCTGCGATCAGCAGGATCCTTGAGGGCTGCCGTGTCCGGAGACGGCAGCGCCACCTTCTTGGACAGGCGCGTTAAAGCCTTGTCCACCCTGGGAGAGGATTCCCAACGTACCTACCTGTCCTGTGCAGGGAAAGGATACGCCATAAGAACCCTTTTGGGAATCTGCAGTTTTTTATCTGGAGTTTCCCAAGCTTTTTCAAATAACTAGTTAAGCTCATGAGATGGGGGAAAGGTTACCTCAGATTTATTTTCCTTATACATGTGCACCCTCGTATCAGGGACAGGGACAGAGGGGTCATCAGTGATATGCAAAACATCTTTTATTGCAATAATCATACACTGAATACTTTTTGCCACCCTTGGGTGTAATTTTGCATCATCGTAGTCGACACTGGAGTCAGAATCCGTGTCGGTACAAGTGTCCACTATTTGGGATAGGGGACGATTTTGAGACCCAGAAGGGCCCTGTGACCCAGTCCAATCCATGGATTAACTCCCTGCTTTCTCCCTGGACTCTGCTTTGTCCAGTCTTTTATGTAATGAGGCCACACTCGCATTTAACATATGCCACATGTCCATCCAATCATGAGTCGGCGTTGCCGACGGAGACACACATCTGCTCCACCTCCTTCTTGGACGAGCCTTCCGCTTCAGACATGTCGACACGCACGTACCGACACCCCCACACACACAGGGATATATCTATAAGGGGACAATTCCCCAACAAGGCCCTATGGGGAGACAGAGAGAGAGTATGCCAGCACACACCCAGCGCCAAACTGACACTGGAATAACCCAGATAGCGCTTTTTATATATGTAATCAATGTTATACACTCACTGCGCCTTAAACATGCCCCCCCCCCCTCTTTTCAGCCCTCTGTCACCGAGTTCAGCAGGGGAGAGTCCGGGGAGCCAGCTTCTCTGCATCGTTCTGTGGAGAAAAAGGCGCTGTTAGTGCTGAGGGATCAAGCTCTGCCCCCTCCAGCGGCGGGCTTCGGTCCCGCTTCAATATTCCAAAAAATGGCGGGGGGTCTCTTCATTTACTGCCTCCGCAGCCTAATGTACCCTTTTTTGCCCGACCAGAGGTTTATTGCTGCCCAGGGCGCCCCCCCGCCTGCGCCCTGCACCCATCAGTGCCCGTTCTGGGTGGGTAGCGTGTGGGAGCAATGGCTTACCTCAGTGAAGATCTGAAGTCTTCTGCCGCCTTGAAGTCTTCTTTTCTTCTTATACTCACCCGGCTTCTATCTTCCGGCTCTGCGAGGAGGACGGCGGCGCGGCTCTGGGACGAACGGCGGGGTGAGACCTGCGTTCCAACTCCGTCTGGAGCTAATGGTGTACAGTAGCCTAAGAAGCAGAGCCTATCATTTAAGTAGGTCTGCTTCTCTCTCCTCAGTCCCACGATGCAGGGAGCCTGTTGCCAGCAGTGCTCCCTGAAAATAAAAATTATTTTTCAGAGAAACTCTGGAAAGCTCCTCTGTAATGCACCCTATCTCCTCTGGGCACAAAATCTAACTGAGGTCTGGAGGAGGGGCATAGAGGGAGGAGCCAGTGCACACCCATACTAAAAGTTCTGCGGAGCCCGTCTATACCCCATGGTCCTTACGGAGTCCCCAGCATCCTCTAGGACGTAAGAGAAAATATACTGATAGGTTAACTGGGTACCAACAAAATTAACCCTAGTATGAATTCGCGTGTGTGTGTACATGTGATAGGGAATATAGATTGTAAACTCCACTGGGTCAGGGACTGATGTGAATGGCCAAATATTCTCTGTAAAGCGCTGCGGAATATGTGTGCGCTATATAAATAACTGGTAATAAATAAATAAACGTACAAACACAGACATATAACGAAATGTCATGTGTGATGTGTAAAAGATGGGAGGGAAAATAAAAATAAAATAATTACAAAAACAAAGGATGAGGGGGGTGGGAAGGGCAATGATGCAATACGAACTCACAAATGCATGTCTACATCAAGGGTGGAAACATCATAAAATAACTTCAATTAGACAAAAAGGGGTCTTATAGGAAGACTTAACGCAGTCACAGTAGAAACCCAAATCAAGTAATTTTGCGCAATAGATATCACGTGGTTGATTCAAAGGTCTTAATAATCTGAGAATGAGTAGAAGAGTGTGGTAATATATGGTTCACATTTCTTATAGAAGCGTTTCACAAAATAAAGGAGATCTAAGAGAGCACCCTGTATCTCGCCGATTAAGGGCCGGTTTTCTTAATCCATTTGCAACATAGGACTTTTTTAGCTATTGAGACAATAGTGAGAATGGGAATGAGAGGCTTAATAACAAACTGTTTTCATATATTAAAGTAAGCAAATTGTAACGGTATAGATAGAAGGGTAAACGGAGGTGGAACAATAGGTTAATAAAATCAAGAACCTTGTTTCAATAGCGACGGGCCACTGAACACAACCAAAGGCTATGCATATAATTTTGTTCAAGATGTATTACATTTAGGGCAATGACTACATTCCTCAGGTAGCATGTACAGATGTTGTAATGGAGAGACATTGGGCCTAATTCAGACCGGATCGCAAAAGCAAAATCTTTCTCAAATGGGCAAAACCATTAGCAGAGAGAGTTAGATTTGGGTGGGTTATATTGTTTCTGTGCAGGGCAAATACTGGACAGCTTGCTTTTTACACTGCAATTTAGATTTCAGTTTGAACACACCACACCCAAATCTAACCCTCACTGCACATGTTACATATGCCCCACCTGCACTGCACATGGTTTTGCCCATTAGAGAAAAAGTTTGCTGTTGCGATCAGGTCTCAATTAGGCCCATAAGCACTATGAAGAGTTTTAAAATGAACCTATTGAAGCACAGAGGAACCTTCGTATTTTCAGTATTTTGTATGTGGGTGGATAATATCCAAACAAATCTGTCACCTAGGGTATGTCTTTAGACCATGCCAATGACAGTGAATTCCATAAACTGGTCAGGTCTTTTGCATGTGAATTAGGGTAGAGATATCTAAAGTGAAATGAGTTTGAGGTTAGGAGATATAACAGCGAGTGGAACCTTTCAGTGTGGGTGTGGTTCGGAACAGTGGGCTGGGGTTACTGGAAACTGTCGTAGTTGTAGATACATAAAAAATGAGAGTTGAGAATATAAAATTTGTCTTGCGGTTGCGGAAATTAGAGCATGTGGCAATGTGGGTCAAAGACATCTGAAATGGCTCTAATTCCTTTGCATCTCCATATTAAAACACAGGCATTATGTAAGGATGGCAGAAATTCTAGGTTACCCCGAATGGGAACGTATTTTGAGTTTAGTCCGATAGACACTAGGCGATATAGTAAACAATATTGCTCATTTTTACCCTCCTGAACGATATTTTTTACTACACTGCCAACAACAGCCGATGCACGGCCCAGCGGGTCATTCACGACCCTCTGTGTCGGCCATGCATGCAGCTCAATTTGGACTCATCGTCCTAAGCTGCATGCACGGCTTGGCCGAGGTATGACATCACTGTGCAATATCACTAGTGTGTATGCCCACGTCAGGCAGCCCAGTCCAGAAGGAAGGGGGACACACTAGACAATGTCGCTTATGGAGCACCTCACCTAGTGTGTACGCACTTTTACTGGGATCTCTACTCCATTTCCTGATGGTTGCTAACCAAGCTGCTCAACTATCATTAAAAAAAAAAAAAAAAGAGTTGTCTTAGTATAGGAGGAGGGACAGACGTCCTGTGAAGATTGAGCAATTCTTCTGGGGCATACAGGGCCTTATCTACTGATGGAACAGTAAAAAGTTCCCTATTTATCAGCCAGACTGTAATATAGTAGGAGAAGGCTGCCTGGCAGAAAGTTTGAATATTAGGAAGACCCAAACCACCCGATGCTCTTTATTGTGTCAAGCTAAGCCTGGAAATACAGGATTTTAATACCTACAGGTAAATCCTTTTCTCCTAGTCCGTAGAGGATGCTGGGGTCCACTTCAGTACCATGGGGTATAGACTGTTCCACAGGAGCCATGGGCACTTTAAGACTTTTTCAGAGTGTGAACTGGCTCCTCCCTCTATGCCCCTCCTCCAGACCTCAGTATAGGAACTGTGTCCAGGGAGACAGACATTTCGAGAAAAGGATTTACTTTTAAATTAATGGTGAGATTCATACCAGCTCACACTTCAACCATGCCGCACACATGGCATTCAACAAAACACACGCCAAAGGGCATGAACATTACAGCAACAGTGCTGAAAACATTCTTAACAAAATAACAACTGCAGGTAAAATTACGCACTGGGCTGGGTGCCCAGCATCCTCTACGGACTAGGAGAAAAGGATTTACCGGTAGGTATTAAAATCCTGTTTTCTCATACGTCCTAGAGGATGCTGGGGTCCACTTCAGTACCATGGGGTTGTACCAAAGCTCCAGTACGGGCGGGAGAGTGCGGATGACCCTGCAGCACCGATTGACCAAACTGTAGGTCCTCATTGGCCAAGGTGTCAAACTTGTAAAACTTAGCAAACATGTTTGCCCCTGACCAAGTAGCTGCTCGGCAAAGTTGTAATGCCGAGACGCCCCGGGCAGCCGCCCAGGATGAGCCCACCTTTCTAGTAGAATGGGCATTCACCGAATTCGGTATCGGCAATCCTGCCGTGGAATGAGCGTGCTGAATCGTACCTCTGATCGAGCGCGCAATAGTCTGCTTAGAAGCAGGACACCCAATCTTGTTGGGAGCATACAGGACAAACAGAGCCTCTGTTTTCCGTATCCGAGCCGTTCTTGCTACATAGATTTTCAAAGCCCTGACCACATCCAGAGACTTTGAAGCAGCGAAAGTGTCAGTAGCCACTGGCACCACAATAGGTTGGTTTATATGGAAAGAAGAAACCACCTTTGGAAGAAATTGTTGACGAGTTCTCAACTCAGCCCTATCTTCATGGAAAACCAAGTCAGGGCTCTTGTGAGACAAGGCCCCCAACTCAGACACCCGTCTTGCGGATGCCAAGGCCAACAGCATGACCACTTTCCTAGTGAGAAACTTCAACTCTATCTCCTGTAGAGGTTCAAACCAATCTGAATGAAGGAAGTGCAACACCACGTTAAGATCCCATGGTGCCACAGGAGGCACAAATGGAGGTTGGATGTGCAGAACCCCTTTCACGAATGTCTGAACTTCTGGAAGGGAGGCCAATTGTTTCTGAAAGAAAATGGACATGGCCGAAATCTGGACCTTGATTGAACCCAATCGTAGGCCCGTATCCACACCCGCCTGGAGAAAGTGGAGAAAACGTCCTAACTGAAACTCTTCCGTTGGAGCCTTCTTGGTTTCACCACAAAACACATATTTTCTCCAAATACGGTGGTTATGTTTAGACGTTACTCCCTTCCTGGCCTGAATAAAAGTGGAAATTACTTCTTTGGGAATGCCCTTTCGGGCTAGGATCCGGCGCTCAACAGCCATGCCGTCAAACGTAGCCTCGGTAAGTCTTGATACACACACGGCCCCTGCTGCAGCAGGTCCTCGCGACGAGGAAGAGGCCGAGGATCTTCTATGAGTAAATCCTGAAGATCTGGATACCAAGCCCTCCTTGGCCAGTCTAGGACAATGAGTATCGCTGAAACGCCTGTTCTTCTTATGAGCTTGAGAACTTTCGGAATGAGTGGCAGTGGAGGGAAGGCATATACCGACTGAAACACCCACTGGGTCACTAGTGCATTCACTGCTATTGCTTGAGGGTCTCTCGACCTGGAACAATATCTCTGAAACTTCCTGTTGAGACGAGATGCCATCATGTCTACTTGAGGAACTCCCAAAAGACCGGTCACCTCTGCGAAGACTTCTTGGTGGAAGCCCCATTCTCCTGGAAGGAGATCGTGTCTGCTGAGGAAGTCTGCTTCCCAGTTGTCCACTCCCGTAATGAAAATTGCCGACAGAGTTCTTGCATGTCTTTCTGCCCAGAGGAGAATCTTTGACACCTCTGCCATTGCCGCTCTGCTTTTCGTCCCGCCCTGACTGTTTATGTACGCGACTGCTGTTACATTGTCCGACTGGATCTGTACGGGTTGATCTTGAAGAAGATGCACTGATTGTAGAAGCCCGTTGTAAATGGCTCTCAATTCCAGAACGTTTATGTGGAGACAAGTTTCTTGACTTGACCACCTTCCTTGGAAGCTTTCCCCCTGCGTGACTGCACCCCAGCCTCGGAGACTTGCATCCGTGTTCACCAGGATCCAGTCTTGAATCCCGAACCTGGTCCCTCTAGGAGGTGAGAAGTGTGTAGCCACCACAAGAGCGAGATTCTGGCTTTGGATGACAGGATAATCCTCTGATGCATGTGTAGATGGGATCCTGACCACTTGTCCAATAGGTCCCATTAGAATACTCTGGCATGGCATCGGCCAAACTGTATGGCCTCGTAGGCCGCTACCATTTTTCCCATGCATTGATGAATCGACACTCTTGTTGGTTTCAGAATTTGTTTGACCATTCTCTGGATTTCCAGAGCCTTTTCTACTGGAAGAAATACCCTCTGTACTTCTGTGTCCAGTATCATCCCCAGAAAGGACAATCTTGTCGTCGGTTCCAATTGTGACTTTGGAAATGTATGATCCAACCGTGATGTTGAAGTACTGTCAGGGAGAGTGCAATGTTCTGCACCAACCTTTCCTTGGACCTCGCCTTTATCAGGAAATCGTCCAGGTAAGGAATTATATTGACTCCTTGTTGTCGAAGGAGGACCATCATCTCCGCCATCACCTTGGTGAACACCCTCGGTGCCGTGGAGAGTCCGAACGGCAACGTCTGAAATCGGTAATGACAATCCTGCACTGCGAATCTCAGATAAGTTTGATGCGGAGGATAAATGGGAACATGTAAGTAGGCATCTTTTATGTCCACTGACACCATGAATTCCCCCTCCTCCAGACTGGAAATTACTGCCCTCAGAGATTCCATATTGAACTTGAACCTTTTCAAATAGAGATTCAGATTTTTCAGGTTTAGAATCGGTCTGACCGAGCCGTCCGGCTTCGGAACTACAAATAGGCTTGAATAAAATCCTTCTCCTTGTTGTGACAAGGGAACCAGGACAATGACTTGATCCTGACACAATTTTTGTATTGCTGCTGTTACCACCTCCCTGTCCGGGATAGAAGCTGGTAAAAAAAAAAAAAAAAACGGCATGGGGGGAATGTCTTGAAACTCCAGTTTGTACCCTTGGGGCACTATGTGTACGACTCACGGGTCCAGGCCAGATTGAACCCAGAAATGACTGAAGAGTTTCAGACGTGCCCCCACCTGAGCGGACTCCCGCAAGGGAGCCCCAGCGTCATGCTGAAGATTCGGCAGGAACAGAGGTTGATTTCTGCTCCTGTGATCCTGGACACACTGTGGACTTTTTTCCTTTTCCCCTTCCTCTACCCGCAAAGAAAGGGGAACCTTTACCCTTTTTGTATTTATTGGGCCGAAAGGACTGCATCTGAGAGTGATGTGTCTTTTTCGCCGGTGCAGGAGCATAAGGCAAGAATGTCGACTTACCTGCGGTAGCCGCAAAAACTAAAGCATCCAGCCCATCTCCAAACAACGCCTCACCCTTGTACGGGAGAGCCTCCATATTCCTTTTGGAATCTGCGTCAGCATTCCATTGGCGAATCCACAACGCCCTCTGTGCTGAGATTGCCATGGTAGCGGCTCTTGATCCCAAGAGACCAATATCTTTCATGGCTTCTAGCATATACTGTACGCAGCAGCGTCTTTGATATGACCTAATGTTAGGAGTATCTCGTCTCTATCTATTATGTCAATTTCTGATGACAAGTTTTCTGACCACTTTTCAATAGCACTACTCACCCACGCACAGGCAATGGTAGGCCTGAGTAGTGTCCCATTGCCGCATAAATAGATTTCAACATACAGATGTATCCACATTTATCTTGACGGTTAATAGGATTAACTGTGACTGGCCAGTCAGACTTAATCCCCTGCTGTAATGACTTAATCCCCTGCTGTATTGTTCTCTGTATTGTATTGCAGTTGAGAACAATAGCTGAAGGGTTTATGCTAATAAATCATGTTGTGACTAGGCGCAGAAAACTACTCAAGATAACGGTTGATACATCTGTAGTCTCTAAATTGCGGTCTGCCGGCTTTTAGTGAAGCCGACCCAGGCGCAGGGAGAATCACCTTTTTTGTTAACAGTGACAGGGTGCTGTCTAAAACAGGGGGTGACTCCCACCTTTTCCTGTCCTCTGCTGGGAAAGGGTAAGCTACCTGAATTCTTTTAGGAATCTGAAATTTCTTTTCAGGGTTTGCCCAGACTCCCTCAAAGAGACTGTTCAGCTCATGAGATGGAGGAAAACACATTAATTTTCTTTTCTTTATAAAAGTAAGCCTTCTCCTGTGGTAAAGGAGGGGGTTCCGTAACTTGTAAGACCTCCTTTATAGCCATAATCATGTATTGAATGTTTTTCGCTAACTTTGGATCTATTCCCCTGGAATCACTAGTGTCGACATAGGAATCAGAGTCCGTGTCAGTATCAGTTTGTACTATTTGTGCAAACAACCTTTTATGTGACCCAGAGGGGTTCCCTGTGGATGAAAAAGCAGAACTATTAAAAATCACATCTTCCACGGATTTTCTCCAGGTTTCTGCATGAGACTCAGACTTATCCAATCTCTTACTGATATGATTCACACTATCACGTAATTCTTTCACCCATTCAGGCTCATGGTGTGCCGGCAGCACCACATTACAACTCTGTGTCCCTAAAATGGCTCCCTCAGGGGAAGAGCTCCCTGCCTCAGACATGTCACACACGTGCACAAACACACAACAGATACTCCGGGGCTTATAGGGGACAGACCCACAGTAAAATCTGTCAGAAGGACACAGAAAAGGACTTGCCAACTCACAACTCAGCGCCAATGACTAAAATCCCTGTGTCATGTAAAATGTCCACAGAAACCTGTAGCGCTTTTACAATGCCAAATAGTATAATTGAGCACAAATTTACACTCTGTCCCCTCTTATTTGCACCCTGATACTTGATTCAGAAGTGGAGGAGGACCAGCGTTTCTTCCCCTGCAGCTTGCCTGGAGAAAATGGCGCTGAGCAGTGTGCTGGCTGACTGAGGAGGAAGCCCCGCCCCCTGTAATGGCGCGTTTCCCCTCAGAAATTATCACAACACTTTTTATACTGGCGGGGGTGTAGGACTGTGCTCTCCATAACACAGCTCTCCATAACACAGCGCTCAGCAGGGCGCGCCGCGCGGCGCCCCCCCCCCCCCCCCGGCGTCCTGCTGAGCGCTGTGTTATGGAGAGCATGTTCGCGCTGCGTTCCCGCCCGCTGCACGGTACCTTGAGCCGTCACGATGACCGGAGGTCCCACTTGCAAATCTCCGGTAATATTACTCACCAGTCTTCTGACTTCTGGCTCTGTTAGGGGGGTGACGGCATGGTGTGAGCGCATAGCCGCAGCTAGTGTTCAGTACCCTTTAGGAGCTAATGGTGTCCTGTCAGCAAGAAACAGAGCCATGAAACTATTCAGGAAGTTGGTTCCTACTTCTCCCCCTAAGTCCCACAAAGCAGGGAGACTGTTGCCAGCAGTCTCCCTGAAAATAAAAAACCTAACAAAGTCTTTTAGTGAAACTCAGTAGAGCTCCACTAGAGTGCGACCAGTCTGCCTGGGCAAATTTTCTAAACTGAGGTCTGGAGGAGGGGCATAGTGGGAGGAGCCAGTTCACACTCTGAAAAAGTCTTAAAGTGCCCATGTCTCCTGCGGAACCGTCTATACCCCATGGTACTGAAGTGGACCCCAGCATCCTCTTGGACGTATGAGAAATTCTACTTATAAATAGCGCTATTCTCCCAAGTGATGACAGGGGTAAGTCTAACCAAATATACAATTGAGACAGTATTTTCCTGACAATAGGGGAACAATATAATACTTCAATCTGTGTTTAAAGCAAATCAATATTTTATATGTGGCACACTTATACCAGCCAATTTTTACGCAGTAATTTAGGGTTGAGCTAGAACCAAGGGTGTAAGCAGTACTTTGTGGGCCCCATAGCTACATATTGAAGGGGCCCCTGTCTCAATGCTTTTTGAGAGACAACTCTCCTCAGCGGTTATTTTATGCCCCATAATAGTTTCCTTATTAATTTTCTGAACAATGGTAGTGCCCTAGTTGGGGGTAGACAGCAGATGGGGCAGTACTAGGGGCAAGGAAATGGTATAGGTAAATAGCTGCTGGGGCAGTATGATTAATGCCGAAAATCTCTTATGAACTTTAAATTTCCCAGTGGAAGTTATTTAAACATAAATGTATTATTTTGGGATGACAATGTTTGCCAAAAACAAGTAAACCAGATGGATATAGCCCTTACCTTACTTTTTGAGTGTTCCAAAGAGTACTCTAGAATAAAATAAAAAAAATAAAAAAAAGAAGTTGGTTGTATTTCCACATAGTAGGAGTGCATTTGTGAAAGTATTTTATGTTACACTGACTCTGGCATTAACAGTTTAATGTTGAAACTAATGGGCCCTACACACTGGGCGATAATACTGAAAGATATGAACGATCTCGGTCATTAATGAACAAGATACCGTTCATATCTTTCAGTGTGGAGGCACCAGAGATAAACGATGCGCGGCCCCGCGCTTGTTCAACGCTGGTGCCCCCTGCATGCAGGCCAATATGGACAATGTCGGCCATATTTGCCTGCACTGCTATGGAGCCGGGTGACAGGGGGAGTGAAGAAACTTGACTACACCTGTCACTGCCCCCCCGCCGCCTGGACGCCCGTATCCGACGTTGGGCAGCTCGGCGGCAGATCGCAAAGTGTGTAGGGCCCATAAGGCCCCCCATTTATCAACCCTTGGATAGTGATAAACAGCACAGTGATCAACTACCAACCAATCAGCTCCTAACTTCCATGTCACAGGATGTGTTTGAAAAATGACAATTAGGAGCTGGTTGGCTGGTACTTTATCACTGTGCAATTTATCACTTTTTAAGGCTTGATAAATCTGGGCCAAAGTTTAGCACAAACGAAGACTTCATTAACTGCTTCACAGTTTAACAGATGATACCTATTTTATGTGTCCTGCGGGCCCCATCCTTGGATCCATCACAAATCCGCTGCAACTCACACTTGCCATCTATCTGTCTTAGAAACCACTTCAACCAAAATCTAAAGTAGTTGCTGTAGAGATACTGCCAGATGTAATTTAGCATCCTACAACAGAAAACAAAAAAGCAATTCCTGATTAGAGCTTGCAGACAAACATTTATAGAGGCCTATTCCAATTTGCCTACAAAATGTAAGGATTTGACACACCACAAGTTATCAAACATTACTTATATTATTTATCCACAAACAGTGTTAACAGTTACAATTCTGAATATAAATAGTTACCAATTGTCTTAAGGGGGGTACACACAGAGCGATAATCTAAGCAATTAGAGATGAGCGGGTTCGGTTTCTCTGAATCCGAACCCGCACGAACTTCATGTTTTTTTTCACGGGTCCGAGCGACTCGGATCTTCCCGCCTTGCTCGGTTAACCCGAGCGCGCCCGAACGTCATCATGACGCTGTCGGATTCTCGCGAGACTCGGATTCTATATAAGGAGCCGCGCGTCGCCGCCATTTTTACACGTGCATTGAGATTGATAGGGAGAGGACGTGGCTGGCGTCCTCTCCATTTAGATTAGGAGAGAGAGAGAGAGATTGACCTGAGGCTGATACTGTAGAAGAGAGTGCAGAGTTTAGTGACTGACCACAGTGACCACCAGCAGTGCAGTTGTTTTATTTAATATATCCGTTCTCTGCCTGAAAAAAACGGTACACACAGTGACTCAGTCACATACCATATCTGTGTGCACTGCTCAGCCCAGTGTGCTGCATGCCTGCATCATCTATGTATATATTATATATCTGACTGTGCTCAGCTCACACAGCTTATAATTGTGGGGGAGACTGGGGAGCACTGCAGTGCCAGTTATAGGTTATAGCAGGAGCCAGGAGTACAAGACAGTCACATACAATATCTGTGTGCACTGCTCAGCCCAGTGTGCTGCATCATCTATGTATATATTATATATCTGACTGTGCTCAGCTCACACAGCTTATAATTGTGGGGGAGACTGGGGAGCACTGCAGTGCCAGTTATAGGTTATAGCAGGAGCCAGGAGTACATATTATATTAAAATTAAACAGTGCACACTTTTGCTGCAGGAGTGCCACTGCCAGTGTGACTGACCAGTGACCTGACCACACTGACCACCAGTATAGTTAGTAGTATACTATATTGTGATTGCCTGAAAAAGTTAAACACTCGTCGTGTGACTTCACTTGTGTGGTGTTTTTTTTTTTATTCTATAAAAAACTCATTCTGCTGACAGACAGTGTCCAGCAGGTCCGTCATTATATAATATATATACCTGTCCGGCTGCAGTAGTGATATATATATATTTTTTATATCATTATTTATCATCCAGTCGCAGCAGACACAGTACGGTAGTTCACGGCTGTAGCTACCTCTGTGTCGGCACTCAGCAGTCCATCCATAATTGTATACCACCTACCCGTGGTTTTTTTTTCTTTCTTCTTTATACATACATACTACTACATCTCTTTATCAACCAGTCTATATTAGCAGCAGACACAGTACAGTACGGTAGTTCACGGCTGTGGCTACCTCTGTGTCGGCACTCGGCAGTCCGTCCATAATTGTATACCACCTAACCGTGGTTTTTTTTTCTTTCTTCTTTATACATACATACTACGACATCTCTTTATCAACCAGTCTATATTAGCAGCAGACACAGTACAGTACGGTAGTTCACGGCTGTGGCTACCTCTGTGTCGGCACTCGGCAGTCCGTCCATAATTGTATACCACCTAACCGTGGTTTTTTTTTCTTTCTTCTTCATACATACATACTACGACATCTCTTTATCAACCAGTCTATATTAGCAGCAGACACAGTACAGTACGGTAGTTCACGGCTGTGGCTACCTCTGTGTCGGCACTCGGCAGTCCGTCCATAATTGTATACCACCTAACCGTGGTTTTTTTTTCTTTCTTCTTCATACATACATACTACGACATCTCTTTATCAACCAGTCTATATTAGCAGCAGACACAGTACAGTACGGTAGTTTACGGCTGTGGCTACCTCTGTGTCGGCACTCGGCAGTCCGTCCATAATTGTATACCACCTACCCGTGGTTTTTTTTTCTTTCTTCTTTATACATACATACTACGACATCTCTTTATCAACCAGTCTATATTAGCAGCAGACACAGTACGGTAGTTCACGGCTGTAGCTACCTCTGTGTCGGCACTCGGCAGTCCGTCCATAATTGTATACTAGTATCCATCCATCTCCATTGTTTACCTGAGGTGCCTTTTAGTTGTGCCTATTAAAATATGGAGAACAAAAATGTTGAGGTTCCAAAATTAGGGAAAGATCAAGATCCACTTCCACCTCGTGCTGAAGCTGCTGCCACTAGTCATGGCCGAGACGATGAAATGCCAGCAACGTCGTCTGCCAAGGCCGATGCCCAATGTCATAGTACAGAGCATGTCAAATCCAAAACACCAAATATCAGTAAAAAAAGGACTCCAAAACCTAAAATAAAATTGTCGGAGGAGAAGCGTAAACTTGCCAATATGCCATTTACCACACGGAGTGGCAAGGAACGGCTGAGGCCCTGGCCTATGTTCATGGCTAGTGGTTCAGCTTCACATGAGGATGGAGGCACTCAGCCTCTCGCTAGAAAAATGAAAAGACTCAAGCTGGCAAAAGCAGTAGCACCGCAAAGAACTGTGCGTTCTTCGAAATCCCAAATCCACAAGGAGAGTCCAATTGTGTCGGTTGCGATGCCTGACCTTCCCAACACTGGACGTGAAGAGCATGCGCCTTCCACCATTTGCACGCCCCCTGCAAGTGCTGGAAGGAGCACCCGCAGTCCAGTTCCTGATAGTCAGATTGAAGATGTCAGTGTTGAAGTACACCAGGATGAGGAGGATATGGGTGTTGCTGGCGCTGGGGAGGAAATTGACCAGGAGGATTCTGATGGTGAGGTGGTTTGTTTAAGTCAGGCACCCGGGGAGACACCTGTTGTCCGTGGGAGGAATATGGCCGTTGACATGCCTGGTGAAAATACCAAAAAAATCAGCTCTTCGGTGTGAAACTATTTCAACAGAAATGCGGACAACAGGTGTCAAGCCGTGTGTTCCCTTTGTCAAGCTGTAATAAGTAGGGGTAAGGACGTTAACCACCTCGGAACATCCTCCCTTATACGTCACCTGCAGCGCATTCATAATAAGTCAGTGACAAGTTCAAAAACTTTGGGTGACAGCGGAAGCAGTCCACTGACCAGTAAATCCCTTCCTCTTGTAACCAAGCTCACGCAAACCACCCCACCAACTCCCTCAGTGTCAATTTCCTCCTTCCCCAGGAATGCCAATAGTCCTGCAGGCAATGTCACTGGCAATTCTGACGAGTCCTCTCCTGCCTGGGATTCCTCCGATGCATCCTTGCGTGTAACGCCTACTGCTGCTGGCGCTGCTGTTGTTGCTGCTGGGAGTCGATGGTCATCCCAGAGGGGAAGTCGTAAGCCCACTTGTACTACTTCCAGTAAGCAATTGACTGTTCAACAGTCCTTTGCGAGGAAGATGAAATATCACAGCAGTCATCCTGCTGCAAAGCGGATAACTGAGGCCTTGACAACTATGTTGGTGTTAGACGTGCGTCCGGTATCCGCCGTTAGTTCACAGGGAACTAGACAATTTATTGAGGCAGTGTGCCCCCGTTACCAAATACCATCTAGGTTCCACTTCTCTAGGCAGGCGATACCGAGAATGTACACGGACGTCAGAAAAAGACTCACCAGTGTCCTAAAAAATGCAGTTGTACCCAATGTCCACTTAACCACGGACATGTGGACAAGTGGAGCAGGGCAGGGTCAGGACTATATGACTGTGACAGCCCACTGGGTAGATGTATGGACTCCCGCCGCAAGAACAGCAGCGGCGGCACCAGTAGCAGCATCTCGCAAACGCCAACTCTTTCCTAGGCAGGCTACGCTTTGTATCACCGGTTTCCAGAATAAGCACACAGCTGAAAACCTCTTACGGCAACTGAGGAAGATCATCGCGGAATGGCTTACCCCAATTGGACTCTCCTGTGGATTTGTGGCATCGGACAACGCCAGCAATATTGTGTGTGCATTAAATATGGGCAAATTCCAGCACGTCCCATGTTTTGCACATACCTTGAATTTGGTGGTGCAGAATTATTTAAAAAACGACAGGGGCGTGCAAGAGATGCTGTCGGTGGCCAGAAAAATTGCGGGACACTTTCGGCGTACAGGCACCACGTACAGAAGACTGGAGCACCACCAAAAACTACTGAACCTGCCCTGCCATCATCTGAAGCAAGAAGTGGTAACGAGGTGGAATTCAACCCTCTATATGCTTCAGAGGTTGGAGGAGCAGCAAAAGGCCATTCAAGCCTATACAATTGAGCACGATATAGGAGGTGAAATGCACCTGTCTCAAGCGCAGTGGAGAATGATTTCAACGTTGTGCAAGGTTCTGATGCCCTTTGAACTTGCCACACGTGAAGTCAGTTCAGACACTGCAAGCCTGAGTCAGGTCATTCCCCTCATCAGGCTTTTGCAGAAGAAGCTGGAGACATTGAAGGAGGAGCTAACACGGAGCGATTCCGCAAGGCATGTGGGACTTGTGGATGGAGCCCTTAATTCGCTTAACAAGGATTCACGGGTGGTCAATCTGTTGAAATCAGAGCACTACATTTTGGCCACCGTGCTCGATCCTAGATTTAAAGCCTACCTTGGATCTCTCTTTCCGGCAGACACAAGTCTGCTGGGGTTGAAAGACCTGCTGGTGAGAAAATTGTCAAGTCAAGCGGAACGCGACCTGTCAACATCTCCTCCTTCACATTCTCCCGCAACTGGGGGTGCGAGGAAAAGGCTCAGAATTCCGAGCCCACCCGCTGGCGGTGATGCAGGGCAGTCTGGAGCGACTGCTGATGCTGACATCTGGTCCGGACTGAAGGACCTGACAACGATTACGGACATGTCGTCTACTGTCACTGCATATGATTCTCTCACCATTGAAAGAATGGTGGAGGATTATATGAGTGACCGCATCCAAGTAGGCACGTCACACAGTCCATACTTATACTGGCAGGAAAAAGAGGCAATTTGGAGGCCATTGCACAAACTGGCTTTATTCTACCTAAGTTGCCCTCCCACAAGTGTGTACTCCGAAAGAGTGTTTAGTGCCGCCGCTCACCTTGTCAGCAATCGGCGTACGAGGTTACATCCAGAAAATGTGGAGAAGATGATGTTCATTAAAATGAATTATAATCAATTCCTCCGCGGAGACATTGACCAGCAGCAATTGCCTCCACAAAGTACACAGGGAGCTGAGATGGTGGATTCCAGTGGGGACGAATTGATAATCTGTGAGGAGGGGGATGTACACGGTGATATATCGGAGGGTGATGATGAGGTGGACATCTTGCCTCTGTAGAGCCAGTTTGTGCAAGGAGAGATTAATTGCTTCTTTTTTGGGGGGGGTCCAAACCAACCCGTCATATCAGTCACAGTCGTGTGGCAGACCCTGTCACTGAAATGATGGGTTGGTTAAAGTGTGCATGTCCTGTTTTGTTTATACAACATAAGGGTGGGTGGGAGGGCCCAAGGACAATTCCATCTTGCACCTCTTTTTTCTTTTATTTTTCTTTGCGTCATGTGCTGTTTGGGGAGGGTTTTTTGGAAGGGACATCCTGCGTGACACTGCAGTGCCACTCCTAAATGGGCCCGGTGTTTGTGTCGGCCACTAGGGTCGCTAATCTTACTCACGCAGTCAGCTACCTCATTGCGCCTCTTTTTTTCTTTGCGTCATGTGCTGATTGGGGAGGGTTTTTTGGAAGGGACATCCTGCGTGACACTGCAGTGCCACTCCTAAATGGGCCCGGTGTTTGTGTCGGCCACTAGGGCCGCTAATCTTACTCACACAGTCAGCTACCTCATTGCGCCTCTTTTTTTCTTTGCGTCATGTGCTGATTGGGGAGGGTTTTTTGGAAGGGACATCCTGCGTGACACTGCAGTGCCACTCCTAAATGGGCCCGGTGTTTGTGTCGGCCACTAGGGTCGCTTATCTTACTCACACAGTCAGCTACCTCATTGCGCCTCTTTTTTTCTTTGCGTCATGTGCTGATTGGGGAGGGTTTTTTGGAAGGGACATCCTGCGTGACACTGCAGTGCCACTCCTAGATGGGCCAGGTGTTTGTGTCGGCCACTAGTGTCGCTTAGCTTAGTCATCCAGCGACCTTGGTGCAAATTTTAGGACTAAAAATAATATTGTGAGGTGTGAGGTATTCAGAATAGACTGAAAATGAGTGGAAATTATGGTTTTTGAGGTTAATAATAATATGGGATCAAAATGACCCCCAAATTCTATGATTTAAGCTGTTTTTTAGTGTTTTTTTAAAAAAACACCCGAATCCAAAACACACCCGAATCCGACAAAAAAAATTCGGTGAGGTTTTGCCAAAACGCGGTCGAACCCAAAACACGGCCGCGGAACCGAACCCAAAACCAAAACACAAAACCCGAAAAATTTCAGGCGCTCATCTCTATAAGCAATCTGACAAGATTGCTTAGATTTTCAGCAAGATCGCTCCGTGTGTAGCCCTAACAGCGATAGCGATGCGCAGCCCCGCGCATCGCTATCGCTGCTGCTAGATTGGCCTGCATGCAGACCAATCTAGCGGGTCGCTCACTTCACCAGCTGGGTGAAGTGAGCGCCCCCCCCCCCCCCCCCGTCTCCCCCCGCACGCTCAGCACAGATCGCGCTGTGCTGAGCGCCGGGAGAGATGTGTGCTGAGCGGTTCGCTCAGCACACATCTCTCCAGCATCGGGCCGTGAGTACTGGCCTTTAAGCTCTGTACACAAGAACTAATCACACACACGGTGTAGGTTACTGTGTGTTAGTATTGTAAAAATAAGATTTTAAACCTACCGGTAAATCTTTTTCTCCTAGTCCGTAGAGGATGCTGGGGACTCCGTAAGGACCATGGGGAATAGAAGGGCTCCGCATGAGACATGGGCACTAAAAAGAACTTTAGATATGGGTGTGCACTGGCTCCTCCCTCTATGCCCCTCCTCCAGACCTCAGTTAGAGAAACTGTGCCCAGAGGAGACGGACAGTACGAGGAAAGGATTTTTGTTAATCTAAGGGCAAGATTCATACCAGCCCACACCATCCACACCGTATAACCTGGATATACGAACCAGTCAACAGTATGAAACAAACCAGCATCAGCCCGAGACTGATCAAAACTGTAACATAACCCTTATGTAAGCAATAACTATATACAAGTCTTGCAGAATGTAGTCCGCACTGGGACGGGCGCCCAGCATCCTCTACGGACTAGGAGAAAAAGATTTACAGTTAGGCTTAAAATCTTATTTTCTCTTACGTCCTAGAGGATGCTGGGGACTCCGTAAGGACCATGGGCATTATACCAAAGCTCCAAAACGGGCGGGAGAGTGCGGATGACTCTGCAGCACCGATTGAGCAAACATGAGGTCCTCATCAGCCAGGGTATCAAACTTGTAGAACTTTGCAAAGGTGTTTGAACCCGACCAAGTCGCCGCTCGGCAAAGCTGTAATGCCGAGACCCCTCGGGCAGCCGCCCAAGAAGAGCCCACCTTCCTAGTGGAATGGGCCCTTTACCGAATTTGGTACCGGCAATCCAGCCGTAGAATGAGCCTGCTGAATCGTGTTACAGATCCAGCGAGCAATAGTCTGCTTAGAAGCAGGAGCACCAACCTTGTTGGCTGCATACCGGACAAACAGAGCCTCTGTTTTCCTCACCCTAGCCGTTCTGGCTACATAAATTTTCAATGTCCTGACCACATCAAGGGATTCAGAATCCTCCAAGTCCCGCGTAGCCACAGGCACCACAATAGGTTGGTTTATATGAAAAGATGAAACCACCTTGGGCAAAAATTGAGGACGAGTCCGCAACTCTGCTCTATCCACATGGAAAACCAGATAGGGGCTTTTGTGAGATAAAGCCGCCAATTCAGACACTCGCCTTGCCGATGCAAAGGCCAACAACACGACCACTTTCCAAGTGAGATACTTAAATTCCACCATTTAAAGAGGTTCAAACCAGTGAGACTTATGGAAACGTAACACCAAATTAAGGTCCCAGGGTGCCACTGGAGGCACAAAAGGAGGCTGGATATGCAGCACTCCCTTCACAAAAGTCTGTACTTCCGGAAGAGAAGCCAATTCCTTCTGAAAGAAAATGGATAGGGCCAAAATCTGAACCTTAATGGAGCCTAATTTTAGGCCCAAATTCACTCCAGTCTGTAGGAAGTGAAGGAACCGGCCCAGATGGAAATCCTCCGGAGGAGCATTCCTGGACTCACACCAGGAGACATACTTCCTCCAAATACGGTGATAATGTTTTGCTGTCACGTCCTTCCGAGCCTTTATCAGAGTAGGAATGACCTCATCCGGAATGCCCTTTTCCGCTAGGATCCGGCGTTCAACCGCCATGCCGTCAAACGCAGCCGCGGTGAGTCTTGGAATAGACAGGGCCCCTGTTGTAACAGGTCCTCTCTGAGAGGAAAAGGACACGGATCTTCTGTGAGCATTTCCTGCAGATCCGGATACCAGGCCCTTCGAGGCCAATCTGGAACAATGAGAATTGTCTGTACTCCTCTTCGTCTTATGATTCTCAAAATCTTGGAGATGAGAGGAAGAGGAGGAAACACATAGACCGACTGGAACACCCACGGTGTCACCAGGGCGTCCACTGCTACCGCCTGAGGGTCCCTTGACCTGGCGCAATACCTCGGTAGCTTTTTGTTGAGGCGTGACGCCATCATGTCTATCTGAGGCAGTCCCCACTGACTTGCAATCTCTGCGAAGACTTCCTGATGAAGTCCCCACTCTCCTGGATGTAGATCGTGTCTGCTGAGGAAGTCTGCTTCCCAGTTGTCCACTCCCGGAATAAAGACTGCTGTCAGAGCGCTAACATGATTTTCCGCACAGCAAAGAATCCTGGTGGCTTCTGCCATTGCCACTCTGCTCTTTGTTCCGCCTTGGCGGTTTACATGAGCCACTGCGGTGATGTTGTCTGACTGAATCAGAACCGGTAGGTCGCAAAGGAAAGACTCCGCTTGACGAAGGCCGTTGTATATGGCCCTCAATTCCAGTACGTTGATGTGAAGACAAGCCTCCTGGCTTGACCAGAGACCCTGGAAGTTTCTCCCCTGTGTGACTGCTCCCCAACCCCGGAGGCTCGCGTCCGTGGTTACCAGAACCCAGTCCTGAATGCCGAACCTGCGACCCTCCAGAAGGTGAGCACTCTGCACCCACAACAGGAGAGATACCTTGGCCTTGGGGGACAGGGTGATCATCTGATGAATCTGTAGATGAGACCCGGACCACTTGTCCAGAAGGTCCATTTGAAAAGTTCTCGCATGGAACCTGTCGAATGGAATGGCCTCGTAAGTCGCCACCATCTTTCCCAGAACTCTAGTGCAGTGATGCACCGACACCCTCTTTGGCTTCAATTGGTCCTTGACCAAAGACACAAGTTCTTGGGCCTTTTCCGTCGGAAGATAAACCCTTTTCTGGTCTGTATCCAGAACCATGCCTAAGTAAGGCATACGAGTCGTTGGAACCAACTGTGACTTCGGGATATTGAGAATCCAGCCGTGCTGTTGCAACACCCTCAGGGAGAGGGATACGCTGTTCAGTAACTGTTCTCTCGATCTCGCTTTTATTAGGAGATCATCCAAGTACAGGATAATTGTGACACCCTGCTTGCGCAGGAGCACCATCATTTCCGCCATTACCTTGGTGAAAATTCTCGGTGCCGTGGAAAGCCCAAACGGCAACGACTGAAATTGGTAATGACAATCCTGTACAGCAAATCTCAGGAACGCCTGATGCGGATATATGGGGACATGAAGGTATGCATCCTGGACAGCATCTTTAATATGACCCAGGGTCAATAAAATGGTTTCCTTATCCAGCGTATCTATATCAGCAGATAAGGTATCTGTCCACGCTGCTACAGCGCTGCAAACGCAAGCCGACGGTATCGCCGGTCTGAGTAAGGTACCAGTATGTGTGTAAATAGACTTCAAGGTAGTCTCCTGCCTGCGATCAGCAGGATCCTTGAGGGTTGCTGTATCTTGAGATGGCAGCGCTACCTTTTTGGATAAACGAGTCAACGCTTTATCCACCCTCGGGGAGGATTCCCACCGTATCCTGTCCTTAGTCGGGAACGGATACGCCATAAGAATCCTTTTGGGAATCTGCAGCTTTTTGTCTGGAGATTCCCAAGCCTTTTCAAATAATTCGTTCAGCTCGTGAAATGTGGAAAGGTTACCTCAGGTTTCTTTTCCTTATACATGCGCACCCTCGTGTCAGGGACAGAGGGGTCATCTGTGATATGCAACACCTCTTTTATTGCAATGATCATATAATGAATACTTTTCGCCTATTTTGGCTGCAACTTTGCATCATCGTAGTCGACACTGGAGTCAGAATCCGTGTCGGTATCAGTGGTGTCTACTATTTGGGATAGTGGGCGCTTGTGAGACCCAGAAGGTCCCTGCGACATAGTGAAAGGCAGGGTTCGACTCCCTGTACACTCCCTGGACTCAGCTTTGTCCAACCTTTTGTGCAATAAATTCACATTTGCATTTAAAACATTCCACATATCCAACCAGTCAAGTGTCGGCGTTGCCGATGGAGACACCACACTCATTTGCTTCACCTCCTCCCTAAAAGAGCCTTCCGCTTCAGACATGCCGACACACGCGTACCGACACACCACACACTCAGGGAATTCTCTATCTGGAGACAGTTCCCCACAAGACCCTTTGGAGAGACAGAGAGAGAGTATGCCAGCACACACCCAGCGCCAATGACCCAGGGGAAAAAATTACCCAGATAGCGCTTTTAATATATATATATATATATATAAAACCCTGCGCCAAATTATGTGCCCCCCCCCCCTTCTTCTTTCAAACCCTCTGTCACCGTGTTCAGCAGGGGAGAGTCCGGGGAGCCAGCTTCTCAGCGGTGCTGTGGAGAAAATGGCGCTGGTGAGTGCTGAGGATCAAGCTCCGCCCCCTCAGCGGCGGGCTTCGGTCCCGCGATTTAATTAAAAAACTGGCGGGGGATCTCATATATAATGTAGAGCCCATATATGCCCTGATTTTGCCAGACCGGAGGTTTAATTGCTGCCCAGGGCGCCCCCCCTGCACCCTGCACCCTTACAGTGCCTGCCGTGTGTGTGTTGTGCGGGAGCAATGGCGCGCAGCGTTACCTCAGTGAAGATCCAAAGTCTTCTGCCGCCTCTGAAGTCTTCTTTCTTCTCATACTCACCCGGCTTCTATCTTCCGGCTCTGTGAGGAGGACGGCGGCGCGGCTCCGGGACGAACAGCTAGGAGAGACCTGCGTTCCGACTCCCTCTGGAGCTAATGGTGTCCAGTAGCCTAAGAAGCAGAGCCTAGCAGTTAAGTAGG
Organism: Pseudophryne corroboree; assembly: GCF_028390025.1. Lineage (NCBI taxonomy): Eukaryota > Metazoa > Chordata > Amphibia > Anura > Myobatrachidae > Pseudophryne > Pseudophryne corroboree. The sequence continues at coordinate 940,798,163 of NC_086444.1, read as the reverse complement.
TCTGCTTCTCTCCCCTCAGTCCCTCGATGCAGGGAGTCTGTTGCCAGCAGGCTCCCTGAAAATAAAAAACCTAACAAAATCACTTTCTTTCAGGAAACTCAGGAGAGCTCCCTGTAATGCACCCAGTCTCCTCTGGGCACAGGATCAAACTGAGGTCTGGAGGAGGGGCATAGAGGGAGGAGCCAGTGCACACCCATATCTAAAGTTCTTTTTAGTGCCCATGTCTCCTGCGGAGCCCGTCTATTCCCCATGGTCCTTACGGAGTTCCCAGCATCCTCTAGGACGTAAGAGAAATAGGATTTTAATTACCTACCGGTAAAGCTTTTTCTCGTAGTCCGTAGAGGATGCTGGGGTTCCAATTAGTACCATGGGGTATAGACGGGTCCACTAGGAGCCATGGGCACTTTAAGAGTTTACTAGTGTGGGCTGGCTCCTCCCTCTATGCCCCTCCTACCAGACTCAGTCTAGAAACTGTGCCCGAGGAGACGGTCATACTTCGAGAGAAGGAAATACACAGATAGTGGTGAGATTCACACCAGCTCACAGGTACAACAAAAGGAAAGCCAAGCTATCCAAACTGAAATGATTCAGCTACGACTAAACCAATACTTAACCAAGTAACAATGCAGGAATACGAAGCACTGGGCAGGCACCCATCATCCTCTACGGACTACGGCCTAGAGGATGCTGGGGTTCCAATTAGTACCATGGGGATGTACCGAAGCTCCCAGTACGGGAGGGAGAGTGCTGTGGTTACTGCAGAACAGATTGGCCTCTGAGGACCTAAAGTTTGGTCAAAGTATCGAACTTGTAGAAATTAGCAAACGTGTTCGACCCTGACCAAGTAGCTGCACGGCAAAGCTGTAAAGCCGAGACACCCAGGGCAGCCGCCCAGGAAGAACCCACTTTACGAGTAGAGTGGGCCTTAAACGATTTTGGACACGGCAAGCCTGCCGTAGAATAAGCATGCTGGATAGTAAGCCTGATCCAGCGAAAAATAGTCTGCTTAAAAGCAGGACACCCAATCTTGTTGGGATCATAAAGGACAACTACTGAATACGACTTCCTGTGACGAGAATTTCTCTCCACATAAATGTTCAAAGCCTTCACAACATCCAAGGACTTTGAGGTAACTGAGGAGTCAGTAGCCACTGGCACCACAATAGGTTGGTTGATATGAAAAGCAGACAACCTTTGGAAGAAATTGCTGACGCGTTCTGAGCTCAGCGCTATCCTCATGGAAAATCAAGTAGGGGCTCTTGCATGACAAGGCCCCCAATTTCCGACACACGTCTAGCAGATGTTAATGCCAACAGTGTGACTGCCTTCTAAGTAAGAAACTTTACATCCACCTCCTGTAAAGGCTCGAACCAATCCGATTGCAGGAACTGCAGCGCCGCATTAAGATCCCAAGGTGCCGTAGGAGGAACAAAGGGTGGTTGGATGTGCAGAACCCCTTTCAAAAAGGTCTGAACCTCCGGGAGGGAAGTCAACTGTTACTGGAAGAAAATGGATAGGGCCGAAATCTGGACCTTTGCGGATCCCAACCTTACTTTCCAAGTACGATGGTAATGTTTAGACTTTACTTCCTTCCTAGCCTGTATCAGGGTACGAATGACCTTGATCGGAATGCCCTTCTGAGCTAAGATCTGGCGTTCAACCTCTATGCCGTCGAACATAGCCGCGCGTAAGTCTTGATAGGCGAACGGCCCCTGATGTAGAAGGTCCTCGCGAAGAGGAAGAGGCCTCGGATACTCCAGCAGTAATTCCAGAAGATCCGCTTATAAAGCCCTTCTTGGCCAGTCTGGAGCAATGAAGTCTATCTGAGGTACACCCCATCAGCTTGTCACCTCTGCGAACACCTCCGGATGGAGACCTCATTTTCCTGGATGGAGATCGTGTCTGCTGAGGAAATCCGCTTCCCAGTTGTCCAATCCCGGAATGAAGATTGCTGACAGCGCCCCCCGGATTCTTGTTACCTCTGACATTGCCACATTGCTCTTCGTTCCGCCCTGTCGGTACATTGTCCGACTGAACCTGAATGGCCTGATCTTGTAAAAGATGTGCCACTTGTAGAAGGCCATTGTATATGGCCCTTAGTTCCAGAATGTTTATCGGAAGGATGGATTCCAGACTTGACCACTTTCCTTGGAAATTTTCCCCTTGGGTGACTGCTCCCCAACCTCTGAGAATTGCATCCATGGTTAGAAGGATCCAGTTCTGAATCCCGAACCTGCAGCCCTCAAGTAGGTGAAAAGTTTGCAGCCACCAGAGGAGTGAAATTCTGGCTTCTGGTGACAGGCGTATCCGCTGGTGCATGTGAAGATGTGATCCCAACCATTTGTCTAGGAGACCCAGCTGGAAGGACCTTGCATGGAATCTTCCGTACTGCAGAGCCTCGTAGGAGGCTACCATCTTCCCCAGAAGGCGAATACACTGATGAACCAATACCTGGGCTGGCTTCAGGACATCCTGTACCATTGATTGGATCACCAACGCTTTCTCCACCGGTAGGAACAGCCTCTGCACTTCCGTGTCGAGTATCATCCCCAGGAAAGGCAGTCTCCTTGTCGGCTCCAAATGTGATTTTGGAAGGTTCAGGATCCACACATGATCCTGGAGTAGTCGAGTTGAGAGAGCAATACTCTGTAACAACCTCTTCCTGGAAGATGCTTTTATCACCAGATCGTCCAGATATGGAATTATGTTCACTACCTGCCTGCAGAGGAGTAGCATCATCTCTGCAATGACCCTGGTGAACACCGTTGGTGCTGTCGAGAGACCAAATGACAGTGCCTGGAACTGATAGTGACAGTCCAGTAGCACAAATCTGAGATAAGCCTGGTGAGGCGGCCAGATCGAAATGTGAAGGTACATATCCAGGGATACTAGGAATTCCCCCTCCTCCAGACCTGAGATCACAGCTCTCAGAGACTCCATCTTGAATTTGAATTCCCTCAAGTATGCGTTCAATGACTTTAGGTTTAATATCGGCCTTACCGAACTGTGCGGTTTCGGTACCACCAACAGGTTTGAGTAGTAACCCTTGTGTTTTAGGTGAGGTGGAACCAGAACAATAACATTCGTTTGAACCAATTTTTGAATGGCTTCCTGTAGGATAGCACTTTCTGTCAGTGAAGCAGGTAAGCCTGATTTGAAGAATATGTGAGGTGGGAGTTCTTGAAGCTTCAGTCTGTACCCCTGGGCAACAATATCTCTTACCCAGGGGTCGGGGCATGACGACGCCCAGAAGTGACTGAAATTTTTTAGTCTCGCTCCCACCTGCCCGATCTTCAGGCTGGGAGGTCCACCGTCATGCTGGAGATTTTGAGGAAGCAGAACCTGGTTTCTGTTCCTGAGAACCTGTTGGTGCAGGTTTTCTGTACTTTCCTCGACCACCCCTGAAGAAAGTGGGAGGTGGTTTGGACTTCTTAACTTTTGCGGTCCGAAAGGACTGCAGTGTAGACGTAGGATAAGATTTCCTAGTCGATGGTGTTGCTGAGGGAAGATAGGTTGACTTACCCGCAGTTGCCGTGGAGATGCACGCATCCAATACGTCCCCAAACAGAGCCTGACCTGTGAAGGGCAGGTTCTCCGCAGTTTTCTTGGATTCTGCATCCGCAGTCCATTGGCGTAGCCAGAGTCCTCTGCGCGCCGAGACCGCCATGGAAATAGCTCTTGCGTTTAGTATGCCAAGGTCATTCATGGCCTCCACCATGAAACCTGCAGAATCCTGTATGTGACGTCAAAACAATTCAATGTCACTCCTATCCATAGTATCAAAGTCTTCTAGTAATGTGCCTGACCACTGTACTATGGCCTTAGAAATCCACGCACAAGCAATAGTGGGCCTTAAAGCCACGCCAGTAGCCGTGTATAGTGATTTGAGCGTAGTCTCAATCTTGCGCTCAGCCGGCTCTTTTAAAGCGGTTGAACGAGGGACAGGTAAAACCACCTTTTTAGACAACCTAGATACGGAAGCGTCTACTATAGGTGAGTTTTCCCACTGTTTTCTATCCTCTTCAGGGAAAGGGAAAGCAATAAGAATTCTTTTACGGATCTGGAATTTCTTCTCTGGGTTTTCCCAGGATTTTTAAAATAAAGAGTTTAACTCTTTTGAAGCAAAGAAGGTAAGCGAGGATTTCTTATTTTTGGTAAATAAGATTCCTCCTCCTGCTCAGGTACCTTCCCAGAAATACAGTGGGGCAAAAAAGTATTTGGACAGCCACTGATTGTGCAAGTTGACCCACTTAAAAAGATGAGAGAGGTCTGTAATTTCCATCAACTGCAAAGAAAAAACAGGAAATAACATTGTATGATTTTTAAACAATTTACTTGTATATTCTTGTGGAAAATAAATATTTGGACACCTACCAAGCAGCAAGATTTCTGTCTCTCACAGACCTGTTACTTCTTCTTTAAGAAGCTCTTCTATCCTCCACTCATTACCTGTATTAATGGCACCTGTTTGAACTGGTTATCTGTATAAAAGACACCTGTCCACACCCTCAAACAGTCAGACTGCTACCTCTCCACCATGGCCAAGACCAGAGAGCTGTCTAAGGACGCCAGGGACAAAATTGTAGAGCTGCACAAGGCTGGGATGAGCCTCTCGACAATGGCAAGCAGCTTGGTGAGAAGAAATCAACTGTTGGCGCAATTATTAAAAAAATTAAGAAATACAAGATCGCTGACAATCTCCCTTGACCCTGGGCTCCATGCAAGATCTCACCTCGTGGGGTATCAATGATCTTGAGAACGGTGAGGAATCAGCCCAGAACTACATGGGGGGGGGGGGGGGGGGGGCTGGTCAATGACCTCAAGAGAGCTGGGACCACAGTCAAAGGTTACCATTAGTAACACACTACGTCGTCATGGATTGAAATCCTGCAGCGCCCGAAAGGTCCCCCTGCATAAGCCAGCACATGTCCAGGCCCATCTAAAGTTTGCAAGAGTTGGATATCTGCACACTCAATGTATCTAATATTCTAATACTGCGAGTGTAGGGTAATCATCACCCTACTACCCCATACATAGTCCCCTTTCTTCTATCTCAGGCAATGCTGATTATGTTCAGGGGGTGCTGTCAACCACAGTATATGCACATCGAAATTGGGAGGAGAAGAGAGAAAGAAACTGTATAGTTGACGCACTAAAGAAAAATTAGTTATTCATAAAATGTAACCTTTATTAAGTATACATTAAAATATATTTTATCGACCCGGACTACAGTGAAACATAAGCGTTAAAATCAGACAAACATGTATGTGACTCCTAATAGATTGAAAATGTGAATAAAGATTTTAAAAAGCGTATCCGAGTGTGTTTCTTATGTTTAGCACTTATAGGGTTACTATATCTATCCCAGTGCTATCAAAGAGCAATCACTTCTAATGTTCACAACTGATTATATATCAGCTATCACAGCTGGTACAATAATTCACTATTATCACTGTAATTCCCTAAAATGTATAATCCTAAATAGGATCACCTGGGAATTAAACTTCTGTATGGCACAAATATCTTGCACCCACTATCCACATTGGTGCACACTTCGTAGTGGAGAATTTAATCATGCATGTGGGGACATTTTTTTTATCCAGGGAGCATGTACATTCCAGTACTAGTGTGGGACTTTAAAGGATATAGCAATCCTAGTTTTATTATCTATCAGCCCACATACATGGGACCTTTTATTGGCCCTATTTTAACAGACTGAAAGTATAGAGAATATAATTTCCCTTAGGAGTGTAGCAGCCCCACTTATAGTATGGTGTTCGTCTGTATGAATCAAAATCACATCCTGATAGAATGTACATCTCACTATATCAGAACAGATTGGTCTTACTGTCTGATGTTAAATCCTGAATAATTTAACATTAGACAGAGAGCATGTACATTACAGTACTGGTGTGGGACTTGATTTTATTATCTATCAGCCCACATATCTCGGACCTTTTTTCCTGGTCCTATTTTAACAGACTGCGAGTATAGAGAATATAATTTCCCTTAGGGGTATAGCAACCCCACTTGTGGTACAGTATTCGTCTGTATAGATCAAACTCACGTTCTGCTAGAATGTACACTTCAATATATCAAACAAATTGGTTTTACTGTGCAATGTTGAATTCATTAGAAAATATAAAGAATTTTAGAGATATAGCAATCCCATTACAAATATGGAATAACCCCCATGCATTAGTGTTAGAAGTAATTCAAATATCTTCTATGGTAATACGTATATAAAAATAACTTCACAGTGATATCTTAAATCCAATGGGCTATAGTGTCTGTGTCTCCCACCCACTAGTGTCTTTTCTTACATCAGGAGAGAATTATATATAATTCCCATACTATAAGTATTGCTGTGTGTCCTGATCCACATAAATATATTTGCAGTCTTTATATCTGAATATATACTTTCAAATAAGGCTGTCTCTGCATCCTATTGAACCATATAGCTGCTAATTGGCTCTTTACTATTGCCACTTAATGCTATAGTATGCTTTATTTGATATTATACCTGTCAGGGCTATTTGGACTGTGAAGGAAATCACACTGTGTCAATATTATATTAGACACTGTGAGCTGAGCAGCCTTGTCAAAGTTTACAAAAGTAGCTATTCCAATACCCTGCTAAATCCTGAAGCTGTCTTATGACTCATAGATGTTGATACTTTGTTACAGTGTAACGGAACTCACGCTGCTCCTATCTGAGCCACTTATTTTACTATGAGAATCACAGTCTATCAATAGACATGATGGAATGGAGACAGCATTATTAGTGGCTATGGCAGCTAATACAATGTATCAAATTATGTGGACACAGATTACACGGCCCTATTGGTATCTGTGTCAGTTGATAGAATGTATCAGTCTTGTGTGGGCACAATAACATACACAGTGCTGTTAATATCTTGTACAGGATCTAATTTTCAGATTGAACTCTGGCTATTGTATATAAGCCCAGACAGCAAAAAATATATATGTATGTATGTATAAATCAATTATATCATCAGTGGTGATTATTACCAGACACTAATATGAATATCTCATTATTAATTATGTACATTGGATTCACTAAAGCCCAGTGTGATTTCTCTATCAGTAGGAGCTAACAGCTATCGTCACACAATGTTTCAACATTTATATTTCTAAGCATTAAGCATTAAACCATCAGGTATGTATGACTGATATTCTGCAGCTCAAAGTTTTCTCTCCATCACAGGGAACTAACAACAACTGACACTAAACATTGTAAATGCGTTTGTATTATAACATCATTGTACTAAACACACGCGGACACGATGTGCCCTACACGCGTGTTTCACTGCAGTAACGGCAGCTTCGTCAGGGAGCAACCATATGTGGGCTGATAGATAATAAAACTAGGATTGCTATATCCTTTAAAGTCCCACACTAGTACTGGAATGTACATGCTCCCTGGATAAAAAAATTTCCCCACATGCATGATTAAATTCTCCACTATGAAGTGTGCACCAGTGTGGATAGTGGGTGCAAGATATTTGTGCCATACAGAAGTTTAATTCCCAGGTGATCCTATTTAGGATTATACATTTTAGGGAATTACAGTGATAATAGTGAATTATTGTACCAGCTGTGATAGCTGATATATAATCAGTTGTGAACATTAGAAGTGATTGCTCTTTGATAGCACTGGGATAGATATAGTAACCCTATAAGTGCTAAACATAAGAAACCCACGCGGATACGCTTTTTAAAATCTTTATTCACATTTTCAATCTATTAGGAGTCACATATATGTTAGTCTGTCTGATTTTAACTCTTATGTTTCACTGTAGTCCGGGTCGATTAAATATATTTTAATGTATACTTAATAAAGTTAAATTTTATGAATAATTTTTCTTTAGTGCGTCAACTATACAGTTTCCTTCTCTCTTCTCCTCCCAATTTCCATCTAAAGTTTGCCAGTGACCATCTGGATGATCCAGAGGAGGATTGGGAGAATGTAATGTGGTCAGATGAGAGCAAAATCGAACTTTTTGGTATAAACTCTACTCGCCGTGTTTGGAGGGAGAAGAATGATGAATGGCATCCCAAGAAGCATGGGGGTGGAAATATCATGCTTTGGGGCTGATTTTCTGCAAAGGGGACAGGAAGACTGATCCGTATTAAGGAGAGGATGAATGGGGCCATGTAACGTGAGATTTGGGGCAAAAACCTCCTTCCCTCAGTAAGAGCATTGAAGATGGAACATGGCTGGGTCTTCCAGCATGACAATGACCCCCAAACACACCGCCCGGGCAACTAAGGAGTGGCTCCGTAAGAAGCATTTCAAGGTCCTGGAGTGGCCTAGCCAGTCTCCAGACCTCAACCAAATAGAAAATCTGTGGAGGGAGTTGAAAGTCTGTGTTGCCCGGCGACAGCCCCAAAACATGACAGATCTCGAGAAGATCTGCATGGAAGAGTGGGCCAAAATACCTGCTACAGTGTGTGCAAACCTGGTCAAGAACTACAGGAAACGTTTGACCTCTGTAATTGCTAACCGAGGTTATATTACAAAGTATTGAGTTAAACTTTTTGATTGTCCAAATATTTATTTTACGCAAGAATATACAAATAAATTGTTTAAAAATCATACAATGTGATTTCCTAGTTTTTTTTTTTCAGATTATGTCTCTCACAGTTGAAGTGTACCTGTGATGAAAATTACAGACCTCTCACATCTTTTTAAGTGGGTCAACTTGCACAATCGGTGGCTGTCCAAATACTTTTTTGGCCCACTGTATGTAAAACATCCCTAATGGCTTCAATCATTAGCTGCACCCCTCTAGCAAGGAATGAATCTCCCCCCTGCATATCCCCATCACCGTCCCCTGTATCAGAGTCGGTATCAGTGTCAACTTGCATTATCTGGGCAAATGTACGTTTTTTGGGTATGTAGGTGGGGTGTTTGAGGAAGTAGTGGGAGCTGAATACTTCAAACCCTCTACAGCAGTGTTTTTCAACCACTGTGCCGTGGCACACTAGTGTGCCCTGAGCATTCTCCAGGTGTGCCGCCATAGAAGCACAGCCAGGCCCGTGTTTTGCAGCAACTGAGGCCCTGGGACGATCAATACTGGTGGGTTTAGTGGTTGCAGAACCAGTTCTAATTTTGTGCCCAGGCAGTGTTCGGCTCTTCTGGCTTTCTCAGATGAGGCTCAGGTGTTACCTATGGAGAAGCTGCGACATGACATCCTAGGGCACGCAACTGCACTATGCATCACCATTATATTTGAGTGTGCCTTGGCAATATATAGATCTTGTTCAGTGTGCCGCGAGTTGTAAAAAGTTGAAAATCTCTGCTCTACAGATTTTCTCAAAAGCTGCATTTCTTTCTCAGTATGTGACATCCTTGTTGAAATCTGGGATATCACACCCCTTAAAGAATCCACCCATGGGGGGTTCGGATTCTGAAGGCTGGGAAACTACATTACAGTCCTGAGTACATGGGATAGACTCATCGGGAGAAGATACACATTCTGCAGCACAGGAAACAGAGTCCCTAGACATGGTAAAGTGGATATATACACACACACAGGAAAATGTCAGACACAGTTTCCCCCAGAGTACCTCCAGAGAGTCACAGAGTAAAAGGAGCCAGCCACATAGCGCCCTTGTAGGCAGTTATTATGATAAAAGCCTGGCGCTGACTAATTAACCTTAATAGGGTAATCAGTACTATAATCACACCCCCCTCCCCTGTCTATAACACCATGGTACCGCAGAGGTATGCTGGAGTTATGTGGAAGGCAGCGCTCCCTGTCAGCATCTCTGTCTGTATGATCTGCAGGGAGAAAATGGCGCTGGTGAGTGCTGGATTCACTCTGAGAGGAAGCCCCGTCCCTTGCAATGGCGCGCGGCTTCCCGCACTAAGTTGCTTATACTGGCCTGAGGTGTTTGTTGCCAACAGCAGGGATTAGCCCCTGTTAGCCGAGTGACCAGTTTAGGGTGAATTGCGCTGGCCCAGGACGCCCCTCAAGCGCCAACACAGTGTGTCTGCGCCTGCCGGAGCACAGCCTGTCAGAGTTGCGCTCCCACCGTTGTGCCGCCATTCCCACCAGTGACCCGCTAACTGGGCCGCCGGCGCTGTACTTACCACTCTTCTTTCTTCTGGCTCTGTTAGGGGGTGATGGCCGTGCTGCGGGAGTGAGTGGTCACCTTGGGCGGCTTGCAATCAGCACCCTCAGGAGCTCAGTGTCCTGTCAGCGGAGACAGAGAACCATTAATTTCAAGAGTTGGTTCCTCCTCCCCCCCCCCCCCCCCCAAGTCCCACAAAACAGGAGGGGCATAGAGGGAGGAGCCAGCCCACACTGTTAAACTCTTAACGTGCCCATGGCTCCTAGTGGACCCGTCTATACCCCATGGTACTAAACGGAACCCCAGCATCCTCTAGGACATAAGAGAAAACAAAGACATAACGGAATGTAGTTATGTGACCGGCGATCCGATGCTTGCATCCTGACCCCTCAAAATACCGACAGCATGCCGACTAACAGTGCCTATTGATTCCCACTCGTGGGAATAGTCACAGCACAGCTCGCCACCGAGCACGCAAGGGGCTTCTTTGCGCTCGCCCCCCTGCCGGCATTCCAAGCCCTCGGATCCCGATGTTGTTATGGTGACTGGAGGGATCCCAAACGCCACCCATACCCAACTTAACTGTTAATGGACTAAACTCACAAACAAGAACACCATCCCCGGTTCAAGTTTAGACCATGGTACCCCCTGGATTAACATAGCTAAACTGTTCAGAACATTGAAATGTGTAACCTTGTGGGCTCGCTTCGGGCACGGTGGTCTCTCCTCTCGCCACAGGTTACTATTCCCATTAGATGTTCACATGAGGTCCCATGTTTTGAACTTGAGCCACTATCCCCTAATATAAGCATTATTAGAATAAACTACAGCATGCAGCCATTGATACATGCTTGGTATACTGTGCCTTCTGGTTATAGTCCAGCTGACTGTACACCCACACAGGAACATTTGGTATGCAGTTCGTCTCTGGAAGCCACAAGCAAGTGTCTGGAACCAACACGCTGGGGCTGAAGACTCGCATGCCTGCCAGTGTAACGTCCAAATGTGTGCCCGTGAGCACATGTACTGTAAATACTACAGTATGTACATTGCCAACCTCTCACCTTATCTGCGGGGCACAGGTTCCAGCACGCACCGTGTAACTTTCACTACGGCACTAAGGTAATAAATAGAAATATATCTTGCACACACGAGAGCTGTCAGACACGTCACAGGCCCGTAAGGGTCAGCACGTCTGAAACTGTACACGGAGGCATACGTAGAAGCCATATTGTCGGAGTTGGTTGCAGTGCGTTAATGTGTATCACGGTCTCCGATAAAATGGCCACTGCATAAACTTTCCCACACCTCATTGGAGACAGCAGCCTTCTGGTAAAAGGGTGCTCTGGAGCTGTGTGACGTCTGTTATAAGAGTCTCAATGGTATAACTGTGTCTAGGCTACAGTACTGTATCATGGTTGGTTCTATACCGGAGTGGGAGAAGGGACCTTCTGACATCACTGGGGAGGGGGGGGGTTATGCTATATTCTGTATGGATGTGGAGACCGTAATGTGTCATTACTAGCGTCAGCAGCTGGTTGTAGTAGGAAGGAGTGAGGGAATTTGTTCAGTGATATTGTCTTCTTGTTTTTATCTTCCAATATACAGTAATATACCTGATTTTCTATTTTACACCTCACAACCATTCCAAGTTTGGCAGAACAGTCCCTTGATCGCTGTTGTGCGAAAGTGTCCGATTATCGAAACACGGATCATAATGCGCAGGTGTGAGGCCAAACTGCGAAAAAATCCTGCGTCTTTTTTGATCGCCAGACGAATGCAGATTGATTGACAGGAAGCAAACGTTTGTGGTGGTAACTGCCCATTTTCTGGAAATGTCAGGTAAAACGCAGGCATTCCCAGGTGTTTTCAGGGAGGGTATGTGACGTCAGCTCTGGCCCGATCAGCCTGTTTTTTACTCATTGTAGGAGTAGGTCCTGGGCTACGCACAGACTGGAAAACTCATTCGATGTCGAGTGAGTTGCGAATGGATTTGCAGCTGACCAGCGCTTGAAACGCTTTTCACACGGCGTACGCAGACTTGCATGTGCCACATTTTCACTCTGGCTGGGCAGAGACTATCCGATCGCAAACCTCTGCAAATTCGCGGAGGTGTGATCAGGTCTGAATTAGGCCCTTTCCCATCAGTGTCACGTTTAGTTATTTCTTTGCCATCCATATGAAGACACCGTCAAGAATAAATTGTTGTGTTTTCTCATCCAAATTAGTCATATTTAGAAAATAAGAAACTGCTTCCTGGCCTTTTTCACTTCTATGCTGGTGTACAGGGAGCACTTACAACAGCATTAAGATGGCAATTATCATTTAATTCCATTTTGGCCAATTTTCTTAAAATATTACCTGTATCCTTAAGATAAGATCTATTGTTCACTAGCAAATGCTGTAAATATGAATCACTAATCACAGATTATTGGAAGCAAAGCTGTTAATGCCCGATATTATCAGTCTTCCTGGGGAGTTTAGGTCATCTGTGCGGATATAAACGGTGTGTTTGGATTTTCAATATTAATGAAATCAAATTAATCTTTATTGATCACACCATTAAATGAAGCTTTCTGACTCAATTCTTACTGATGCTTCTTTCAGACCGCAAATGCCGGATCCTACCCGGTAAGACAAACGTGTACTTACCGGGTGGGATCCGGCATTTGCGCTCCGCTGCTGGCTTTCCGACCCGGCAATATACCGGGTCGGTTGCCATAGCAGCGGAGGGAGCAGGAGGGGCGGGGGTGGAGGCGGCGCCGGGAGATGAGCTCATCTCCTGCGCCGCCTCTCCCTATGCTGTGAATGGGAACCGTGTCGCATCGACACGGCTCCCATTCACACCGCACCTGACCCGGTAATCAACCCGGGTAAAACCCTTCTTTTTTACCGGGTTGAATTACCGGGTCAGGCGACCCGCTAAAACGACCAAGGACCTTTCACATCGCACACTGACCCGGGTCGACACGGCAATATGCCGTGTCGATACCGGGTTATTTGTGCGATGTGAAAGGGGTATGAGCTTTAGGGGGTCACGTTGCAGTTTCTTACAGTGCATCCAGAAAGTATTCACTGCGCTTCACTTTTTCTACATTTTTATGTTACAGCCTTATTCCAAAATGGAATAAATTAATTTTTTGCCTCAAAATTCTACACACAATACCCCATAATGACAATGTGAAAAAAGTTTTTTTGAGATTTTTGCAAATTTATTAAAAATAAAAAACTAAGAAATCACATGTACATAAGTATTCTCAGCCTTTGCTCAATACTTTGTTGATGACCTTTGGCAGCAATTACAGCCTCAAGTCTTTTTGAATATGAAGCCACACGCTTGGCACACCTAGCTTTGGGCAGTTTCGCCCATTCCTCTTTGCAGCAGCTCTCAAGCTCCATCTGGTTGGATGGAAAGCGTTGGTGCACAGCCATTTTCAGATCTCTCCAGAGATGTTCAATTGGATTCAAGTCTGGGCTCTGGCTGGGCCACTCAAGGACATTCACAGAGTTGTCCTGAAGCCACTCATTTGTTATCTTGGCTGTGTGCTTTGGGGAGTTGTCCTGCTGAAAGATGAACCGTCGCCCCAGTCTGAGGTCAAGAGCACTTTGGAGCAGTTTTTCATCCAGGATGTCTCTGTACGTTGCTGCATTCATCTTTCCTTCTATCCTGACTAGTCTCCCAGTTCCTGCCGCTGAAAAACATCCCCACAGCATGATGCTGCCACCGCCATGCTTTACTGCAGGGATGGTATTGTACTGGTGATGAGCGATGCCTGGTTTCCTCCAAACATGACGCCTGGTATTCACGCCAAAGAGTTCAATCTTTGTCTCATCAGACCAGAGAATTTTGTTTCTCATGGTCTGAGAGTTCTTCAGGTATATTTTGGCAAACTCCAGGAGGGCTGCCATGTGCTTTTTGCTAAGGAGTGGCTAGACGGCCGGCCAGCTCTAGAAAGAGTCCTGGTGATTCCGTACTTCTTCCATTTATGGATGATGGAGGCCACTGTGCTCATTGAGACCTTCAAAGCAGCAGATATTTTTCTGTACCCTTCCCCAGATTTGTGCCTCGAGACAATCCTGTCTCGGACATCTACAGACAATTCTTTTGACTTCATGCTTGGTTTGTTCTCAGACATGCACTGTCAAGTGTGGGACCTTATATAGACAGTTGTGTGCTTTTCCAAATCATGTCCAATCAACTGAATTTACCACAGGTGGACTCCAATTAAGCTGTAGGAACATCTCAAGGATGATCAGTGGATACAGGATGCACCTGAGCTAAATTTGGAGCTTTATGGCAAAGGCTGTGAATACTTATGTACATGTGATTTCCCCGGCAGGGTCCACAGGTTATCCACAGGATAACATTGGGATATGATGACGTGACAGCGGATTTGCACCAAACGGTCAAAGCTTTCGGCCTCCCAGCATGCAACGAGCCTGTCCATGTATCCCCGCCTCCTTGCTCAGGCAAATCAGTTTTTTGTTTTGTGCAGCAGGAGCCGGACCATAGTCAGTGGGCTGCTGGTTTCTAGCAGCCATAAGCTTTTTATTTTATTTTTATAGTCTTACTATTTTCCTGAGCGATCTTTCTAAAAAGCGTCTTATACATACCTTGGAAAGAGTCACTCCAACAACTCCCCTCCGGGTCGCGACGCTTACCCACGTGTACAGTGCTGTTTCGGTGGGCATCTGTGTAGGATGTACTAGCAAATCCAGCAGACGTTACCAGGCTGGCCGGAGCACGAGGAGAAAGTAAGGCATCGGTTCCGCTTAGTAGGGGAACACGGACACAGCCACGCAGTTTCGGGAGGAGACTACCAAACAGTAGCTACCACGGCTGCCACCACTGGTGCACCAGCGCTAGGCCTTAGGGATCATAGGCTCCAGGGGTAGTATGAGGCCGCGATTCCTAGGATTGATGTTAGCAGTGTGGAATCAGATGCTCCCTTGGTCGTCCTTCCCACCGGTTCATGACCAGTTTCCTCTGAGTCTCCCGCCATGAACTGAGTTCCCTCTTCCATCTGAGACGCTGTGTATCTAAGGGGACCCAGTCGTGGCAAAGGCGGCTGTGTGACTGGTGCGTCAGTGTTCACTTGGGTGTCTGTGTTCACTGTAGGTTCACAGAGCGGTTGTGTACACTATTAGCATCTGGATCCACTCAGCATTTGCTAACGTATTGATCGATCCAGGAAGCGGGGTAAAGTCTCCCTGTATCCCACTCTCCTGAGTCGGGTGATACAACACTAATGGGGTAATTCAGAGTTGATCACAGCAGCAAATTTGTTAGCAGTTGGGCAAAACCATGTGCACTGCAGGTGTGGCAGATGTAACATTTGCAGAGAGAGTTAGATTTGGATGGGTTATATTGTTTCTGTGCAGGGCAAATACTGGCTGCTTTATATTTACACTGCAATTTAGATTTCAGTTTAAACAAACCCCACCCAAATCTAATTCTCGCTGCACATGTTGTATCAGCCCCCTGCACTGCACATGGTTTTCCTCAACTGCTAACAAATTTGCTGCTGTGATCAACTCTGAATTACCCCCTTAGTGCTGTATCTTCCTAGACATGCGGGGGGACGCCCAGCACAGGGCTAGTCCGCCCCACATCTCAGTCCGGCCCCCTCCCCCCCCCCCGCACAAGTACAAAAGCATCGCACAGCGGCAATGCTTTTGTACATGAAGAGTAACTCCCTGCGGCTGGCCGGCAGTTACCCGTCGCGGCCCGACGACACGCAGCCGCCCCCCCCCCCCCCCCCGCGCACGGTCCAGCCCCGCCTGCATTGGCCGGACCGCATCCAGAAAACATCCAGATGCCGCTGTGCCACCCCCTCCCGCCCAGCGACCGCCTCTGCCTGTCAGTCAGGCAGAGGTGATCGCTAGGTAGCGTTGGCCTTTGGCCGTCTGGCATGCGCCGGCGCACTATGGCACCGGCGAACTGCGGCTTCGGCGCATGCGCAGTTCTGACCCAATCGCTGCACTGTGAACAACTGCAGCATGCGATCGGGCCGGAATGACCCCCTAAGTCTCTATCTACCTTTTGAGTATGAGTAGTTGTATAAGTGCCTGATGCATATGAGTCTGGTAACTCTTGCTGCTGGTTTCTTTCGCTCTGCGACTGAATTCATTTAAAAAAACTCCTATATAAGGTAATGCAGTAATATGTTCTCCTACATACTTGAAATGTGTTTGTAGTTGATTATGTGCTCATATTGTTTATTATACTAATGTATAACCTGTGACTTATTGCTAGTGTGATTGCTGACTTTACTATAATTCTGTCAGTTTTTTGTGTGTTCTGAGCCTCAATGCTGGTGCAAAGCAGGGTAGGGTCGGATTGTATGTCACTTTAACAAATTTTAAAGTGATTACAGTCACAAATTGTGTAGTAACACTGTACAGGTGTGTGATTAATTTATCATGTCTAAGAGCGACAAATGTCTAAGAGCGACAAGGTTGAGGAAAACACACTTTCCACAGCAGCACCAACATTCTTTCATGTTGTTTTCAAAGCTGGGTTAACCACTCAGGATCTGGTTCATAATGGATTACTTACAAAATGCTTAGCTTTCACCAGAGCCTCTTAAATAAGCGAGGCAGGCACAGGTTCAAGTAGAACTCCATGGGCTACTTTTGCACAGACATTATCCAGTATAGCTGAACGGATAATGCCAGCTCCTATACCAGGGTTAGGTTAACCTTACATGCAACATTCCACCTGGGTTCTATTACATCCAGCACCGGAGTGGCAGCCTCTCAACAAAAGCAGGCTGAAAGACAAAGGTTTACGGGCCTTCCTTGAGAGGGCAAGTGTTAGCATTGACTGTATGGTTCCAAAAGAAAATTGCTAACCTACAGGATGTGTGCACTTTTTTCCAGGGAATGCTGCACATTCAACCTCCTTTTGTTCCTCCTACAGTGCCTTGGGACTCAAGTTTAGTCCTAAAGGCACTTCAAGTTGCCCTATTTGAACCACTTAAATGAGTGGCTCTTAAGTGGTTGACAGCTAAAGTTCTCTTTCTACTGGCTATTACTTCAGCTAGAAGAGTTTCAGATTTAGGGGCATTGTTATGTCACCCTCCGTTTCTGATTTTTTTTTTATCCAGATAGAGTGGTTCTCAGAACCAAATCTGGGTATCTTCCTAAGGTGGTGTCTAAATTCCACCTTAACAAAGAAATTGTAGTCCCGGCCTTCCAGGGGCCAGACCTTTCTGCGGGAGATGTATCGTTGGACGTAGTCCGTACCTTAAGGATCTACATGGATCGTACTAATGCCATCACAAAGACAGACACTATCTTCATCGTCAACTGATTTCACAAGAGAGGATGGCCTGCTGATAAGCAGACACTGGCAAGGTGGCTTCAGAGGACAATTACAGAAGCATACTCTCAAGCCGATATACCTGTTCCGTCTAATGTCTCTGCTCACTCTACTCGTAAGGCAGGTTCGTCATGGGCAGCACAATGTGGTGCTTCAGCAGAATATATATCTAAGGCAGCCACATGGTCTTCCATTAACACAATCATTAGACATTATGGGATATATGCAATTGCGGTCAAATTGCCGCAAATGTCGAAAAACGGGGCATTTTTGACACAAAAAAATGATTCGACAATGCAATACAGTACTTTTCGAAAAAAAAACGGCCGTTTCAAATTCGACTTTTTGCAATTCGACAGTAGTCAAATTCGACATGTCTGCAATGGTAAAAATGCGGCTTTTCGACAAAAGTATATTAAATTGAAGAATGTCGATTCGACAACAGTGCTTTTCGACAGTCATTTCGTCAATTTCAGTCCGCCTCATTTTGCTGGCGGGATCTAATAAAAAATTTTAAAAGCATGTTTTTTTTGTGTTTTTTTTATTGCTAATAGCATATCTATTTATATTAGAAGGGATTATGTACTTGGTTTGTCTATTAGGAGCCACAAGTATTATTTATATATTTTCTCTTACGTCCTAGAGGATGTTGGGGACTCCGTAAGGACCATGGGGAATAGACGGGCTCCGCAGGAGACATGGGCACGAAAAAGAACTTTAGATATGGGTGTGCACTGGCTCCTTCCTCTATGCCCCTCCTCCAGACCTCAGTTTGATACTGTGCCAAGAGGAGACTGGGTGCATTACAGGGAGCTCTCCTGAGTTTCCCTGAAAGAAAGTATTTTGTTAGGTTTTTTATTTTCAGGGAGCCTGCTGGCAACGCCGACACCTGACTGGTTGGATATGTGGAATGTTTTAAATGCAAATGTGAATTTATTGCACAAAAGGTTGGACAAAGCTGAGTCCAGGGAATGTACAGGGAGTCTAGCCCTGCCTTTCACTATGTCGCAGGGGCCTTCGGGGTCTCAAAAGCGCCCACTGTCCCAAATAGTAGACACTGATACCGACACGGATTCTGACTCCAGTGTCGACTACGATGATGCAAAGTTGCAGCCAAAGTTGGCTAAAAGTATTCATTATATGATTATTGCAATAAAGGAGGTGTTGCATATCACGGATGAACCCTCTGTCCCTGACACGAGGGTGCGCGTGTATAAGTAAAAGAAACCTGAGGTAACCTTTCCCCATCTCATGAGCTGAACGAATTATTTGAAAAGTCTTGGGAATCTCCAGACAAAAAACTGCAGATTCCCAAAAGGATTCTTATGGCATATCCTTTCCCGACTAAGGACAGGATACGGTGGGAATCCTCCCCAATGGTGGACAAAGCGTTGACACGCTTATCCAAAAAGGTAGCGCTGCCATCTCAAGATACGGCAACTCTCAAGGATCCTGCTGATCGTAGGCAGGAGACTACCTTGAAGTCTATTTACACACATACTGGTACCTTACTCAGACCGGCGATAGCGTCAGCTTGGGTTTGTAGCGCTGTAGCAGCGTGGACAGATAACTTATCTGCTGATTTAGATACGCTGGATAAGGAAACCATTTTATTGACCCTGGGTCATATTAAAGATGCTGTCTTATATATGAGAGATGCTCAGAGAGACGTTGGTCTACTGGGTTCCAGAGCCAACGCGATGGCGATTTCTGCTAGACGAGCCCTATGGACCCGACAATGGACGGGTGATGCCGACTCAAAGAGGCATATGGAGGTTTTACCATACAAGGGTGAGGAATTGTTTGGGGAAGGTCTCACGGACCTAGTTTCCACAGCTACAGCAGGTAAATCAACTTTTTTGCCTTATGTTTCCTTACAGCCTAAGAAAACGCCACATTATCAGATGCAGTCCTTTCGGTCGCATAAAACCAAGAGAGTGCGGGGATCTTCCTTTCTTGCCAGAGGTAAGGGCAAGGGGACAAAGCTCCCAGGAGCAGAAGTCCTCCCCGGCCTCTACAAAATCCACCGCATGACGCTGGGGCTCTGCTGAGGGAGTCCGCCCCAGTGGGGGCACGTCTTCGACTTTTCAGCCACGTCTGGGTTCACTCACAGGTGGATCCCTGGGCAATAGAAATTGTTTCCCAGGGTTACAAGCTGGAATTCGAAGAGGTGCCTCCTCGCCGGTTTTTCAAATCAGCCTTACCGGCTTCTCCCCCACTCCCCCAGAGAGGGAGATAGTTTTAAATGCAATTCAAAAATTGTGTCTTCAACAAGTGGTGGTCAAAGTTCCCCTGCTTCAGCAGGGGATGGGGTATTACTCAACCCTGTTTGTAATCCCGAAACCGGACGGTTCGGTCAGACCCATTTTGAATTTAAAATCCTTAAACCTATACTTAAAAAGGTTCAAGTTCAAGATGGAATCGCTCAGAGCGGTCATCGCTAGCCTGGAAGGGAGGGATTATATGGTGTCCCTGGACATAAAGGATGCATACCTTCATGTCCCCATATATCCGCCTCATCAGGCGTTCCTGAGATTTGCTGTACAGGATTGTCATTACCAATTTCAGACGTTGCCGTTTGGGCTTTCCACGGCCCCGAGGATTTTCACCAAGGAAATGGCGGAAATGATGTTGCTCCTGCGCAAGCAGGGTGTCACAATTACCCCGTACTTGGACGATCTCCTAATAAAAGCGAGATCGAGAGAACAGTTGCTGAACAGCGTATCACTCTCCCTGAGGGTGTTGTAACAGCACGGCTGGATTCTCAATATCCCAAAGTCACAGTTGGTTCCAACGACTCGTTTGCCTTTCTTAGGCATGATTCTGGATACAGACCTTTTTCTTCTGATGGAAAAGGCCCAAGAACTCATGAATTTGGTCAGGGACCTATTGAAGCCAAAAAGGGTGTTGGTGCATCACTGCACTCGAGTTCTTGGAAAAATGGTGGCGTCTTACGAGGCCATTCCATTCGGCAGGTTCCATGCGAGAACTTTTCAATGGGACCTTCTGGACAAGTGGTCTGGGTCACATCTACAGATTCATAAGATGATCACCCTGTCCCCCAGGGCCAGGGTATCTCTCCTGTGGTGGCTGCAGAGTGCTCACCTTCTGGAGGGTCGCAGGTTCGGGATTCAGGACTGGGTTCTGGTAACCACGGACGCGAGTCTCCGGGGTTGGGGAGCAGTCACACAGGGAAGAAACTTCCAAGGTCTCTGGTCAAGCCAGGAGGCTTGTCTTCACATCAACGTACTAGAGTTGAGGGCCATATACAACTCCCTTCGTCGAGTGGAGAATTTGCTTCGCGACCTACCGGTTCTGATTCAGTCGGACAACATCACCGCAGTGGCGCATGTAAACCGCCAAGGCGGAACAAAGAGCAGAGTGGCAATGGCAGAAGCCACCAGGATTCTTTGCTGGGCGGAAAATCATGTAAGCGCTCTGACAGCAGTCTTCATTCCGGGAGTGGACAACTGGGAAGCAGACTTCCTCAGCAGACACGATCTACATCCAGGAGAGTGGGGACTTCATCAGGAAGTCTTCGCAGAGATTGCAAGTCAGTGGGGACTGCCTCAGATAGACATGATGGCGGCACGCATCAACAAGAAACTACCGAAGTATTGCGCCAGGTCAAGGGACCCTCAGGCAGTGGCGGTGGACGCCCTGGTGACTCCATGGGTGTTTCAGTCGGTCTATGTGTTCCCTCCTCTTCCGCTCATCTCAAAGATATTAAGAATCATAAGACGAAAAGGAGTGCAGACAATTCTCATTGTTCCAGATTGGCCGCGAAGGGCCTGGTATCCGGATCTGCAGGAAATGCTCACAAAAGATCCGTGGCCTCTTCGTCTCAGAGAGGACCTGTTACAACAGGGGCCCTGTCTGTTCCAAGACTTACCGCGGCTGCGTTTGACGGCATGGCGGTTGAACGCCGGATCCTAGCGGAAAAGGGCATTCCGGATGAGGTCATTCCTACTCTGATAAAGGCTAGGAAGGACGTGACAGCAAAACATTATCACCGTATATGGCGGAAGTATGTATCTTGGTGTGAGTCCAGGAATGCTCTTCCGGAAGAATTCCATCTGGGCCGTTCCCTTCACTTCCTACAGACGGGAGTGAATTTGGGTCTAAAATTAGGCTCCATTAAGGTTCAGATTTCGGCCCTATCCATTTTCTTTGAGAAAGAATTGGCATCTCTCCCAGAAGTCCAGACTTTTGTGAAGGGAGTGCTGCATATCCAGCCTCCTTTTGTACCTCCAGTGGTGCCCTGGGACCTTAACGTGGTGTTGCGGTTCCTCAACTCTCACTGTTTTGAACCACTTGAAACGGAATTAAAATATCTCACTTGGAAAGTGGTCATGTTGTTGGCCTTGGCGTCGGCAAGGCGAGTGTCGGAGTTGGCGGCTTTATCTCACAAAAGCCCCTATCTGATTTTCCATGTGGATAGAGCGGAGTTGCGGACTCGTCCTCAATTTTTGCCCAAGGTGGTTTCTTCTTTTCATATGAACCAACCTATTGTGGTGCCTGTGACTACACGGGACTTGGAGGATTCCGAGTCCCTTGATGTGGTTAGGGCATTGAAAATTTATGTGGCCAGAACGGCTCGGGTTAGGAAAACAGAGGCACTGTTTGTCCTGTATGCAGCCAACAAGGTTGGTGCTCCTGTTTCGAAACAGACTATTGCTCGCTGGATCTGTAACACGATTCAGCAGGCTCATTCTACGGCTGGATTGCTGTTACCAAATTCTGTAAAGGCCCATTCCACTAGGAAGGTGGGCTCTTCTTGGGCGGCTGCCCGGGGTGTCTCGCATTACAGCTGTGCCGAGCTGCTACTTGGTTGGGTTCAAACACCTTTGCGAAGTTCTACAAGTTTGATACCCTAGCTGATGAGGACCTCATGTTTGCTCAATCGGTGCTGCAGAGTCATCCGCACTCTCCCGCCCGTTTTGGAGCTTTAGTATAATCCCCATGGTCCTTACTGAGTCCCCAGCATCCTCTAGGATGTAAGAGAAAATAAGATTTTAAACCTACCGGTAAATCTTTTTCTCCTAGTCTGTAGAGGATGCTGGGCACCCGTCCCAGTGCGGACTACATCTGCAAGACTTGTATATAGTTTTTGCTTACTTAAGGGTTACGTTACAGTTTTGATCAGTCTCGGACTGATACTGTTTTGTTTCATACTGTTAACTGGTTCGTATATTCCATGTTATACGGTGTGGATGGTGTGGGCTGGTATGAATCTTGCCCTTAGATTAACAAAAATCCTTTCCTCGTACTGTCCGTCTCCTCTGGGCACAGTTTCTCTAACTGAGGTCTGGAGGAGGGGCATAGAGGGAGGAGCCAGTGCACACCCATATCTAAAGTTCTTTTTAGTGCACATGTCTCCTGCGGAGCCTGTCCATTCCCCATGGTCCTTACGGAGTCCCCAGCATCCTCTACGGACTAGGAGAAAAAGATTTACCGGTAGGTTTAAAATCTTATTTTTTAAAAGAATATATATATATTTTTTTACTGACTAAAATAATATGGAGAGATCATAGCATGTTTTTCAGTGGGAAGGGGTGGGAAGGGGTTAAAAATCCTGAAAAAAAAATGCGTGGGGTCCCCCCTCCTAAGCATAACCAGCCTCGGGCTCTTTGAGCCGGTCCTGGTTGTAAAAATATGGGGGGGGGAAATTACAGGGGATCCCCGTTATTTTCACAACCACCACCGGGCTCTGCGCCTGGTCCTGGTGGCAAAAATACGGGGGACAAAAAACGTAGGGGTCACCCGTATTTTTAACACCAGCACCGGGCTCCACTAGTCAGAGAGATAATGCCACAGCCGGGAGACACTTTTATATCGGTCCCTGTGGCCGTGGCATTAAATCACTAACTAGTCACCCCTGGCCGGGGTACCCTGGAGGAGTGGGGACCCCTTAAATCAAGGGGTCCCCCCCTCCAGCCACCCAAGAGAAGAGGAGAGATCTACACAGGATTTTTGTGAGTATAATTTTATTTACAGGTAACCCGTGGATTCTACGTGGAGAAGGGGACTGAGTCGGCGTGTCAACATAGGTAAGTATGTGTGTGTCGGCGTGCATGTATGTAATAAAGTTTTACTTTCACGGTGTGCATGTACTGTTTTTATTTGGGTATTTTTTTGCAGTAGAACTACAGGTACCAGCGGACCCGTTCCCCCCGCATGCTGGTACTTGTGGTTCTCCAAGTACCAGCTTGTGGGGGAGGCTTGCTGGGACTTGTAGTTCTGCTACAAAAAACAATATTCTTTATTTTTGTCACTTGGCTATCAGCCTCCCATCCGCAGCCCTTGGATGGAGGGGACAGCCTCGGGCTTCACCCGGGGTCCCCACTCCTCTAGGGTACCCCGGCCAGGGGTGACTAGTTAGTGATTTAATGCCACGGCCGCAGGGACCGATATAAAAGTGTACCCCGGCTGTGGCATTATCTCTCTGACTAGTGGAGCCCGGTGTTGTGGTGTTAAAAATACGGGTGACGCCCTACGTTTTTTGTCCCCTGTATTTTTGGCACCAGGACCGGACGCAGAGCCCGGTGCTGGTTGTGAAAATACGGGGGATCTCCTGTCATTTTTTCCCCCATATTTTTACAACCAGGACCAGCTCAAAGAGCCCGAGGCTGGTTAGGATTAGGAGGGGGGACCCCACACATTTTTTTTCAGGATTTTTTACACACCTTTGTGCCGTCCATGAAGTCGAATCCAGGACGCACACTATCGTCAATTGGTCCGTTTTTCGACAGCGGGACTGTCGAATCCGTTTTTTATTGAATATGTCGAATTCGGGTCCCGGCGGGAGGGTGTCTGACTGTCGAATTGTATCGAATTTAAAAACGGTCGATTTCCGCAATTGCATATACCCCTATGCCTTTGATACCTTTGCCTCTCAGGATGCTGAAATCTGGTGCGAAGGATACTCCTGTCCAAACAGGAGCGTCCTGATAATGTCGATATTATCTTAGACCAAAAAGCTATACCTCTAGATACACTATTACCGTGGAGCCGCTATGGCCGCTAGACTTGATACACGTGCTACGCATTTTGTACGCTATTTGCGTACAGAGTCCCGCACGTGGTACGTACTTGGCGTACACACGTCGCGCTGAGTGTACAGAGTACACACAGCGTGCGCACACACAATTGATAACCTTTTGTTATGCACACCAGTGCCAGCAGGAAAGTACTGGTGTCAGAACTGTTATGCACTCCAGTGTCTGCAGGAATGTACTGGTGTTTGAACTGTTATGCAAAACAGATGGACTCACAGACAAACTGGGGGATATGACATAACGTACACAGAAGGTGATAAGGTAACAAAATACACACAAAGTGAACAGAGAAGCCCAGAGGCTAAGGAACTGGGTATCTCCCTTGTATTAGAACTGCTAAGATGGAAAAAGCAAGATGTTGTGTTTTAATACGTAGAGTACCCGAAATGCTGTTGCTAAGGGCAACAGCAAAACCCTAAAGGGTTACCAACGGGTGTGGCAGTAAACTCCTTGGTCAGAGATGGAATGATAGACACAAGGAGAATCTCCACAATCCAAATTCTCACTTGCAGTGCACAGGTTTTAGCTTACTGCCACTAAACTGACCCCTGACACCTAGCACAGTGAGACAGGATTAGACAGGCAAGTCTTAGAATACAGCCGCAAACTTGCTAAGTTCACAGAGTAGTAACAGAACCCCAGCAAGCTAAACGACTGACTCCAGTCTTACTGCTAGGTCTGGATTGGCAGAGTGTAATACCAAATTCCCAGGCCTATTTGCAGTAAGCAACAAACAAATACAAAGCTACACAGTACTGGCTAACGTTCATGAACTGACTAACCAACAAAGATTCAGCAGCATCTGCTTACCCTGAAAAGAGGCCTTATAAAGCAGGTGCTGTCCACGCCCCACTCAGACCTCACAGACTGTGAGCACAAAAACCAGCACCGGATCCCCTGCCGTGCACAGAGCCTATAACCACTGCACAGCAAAAGACCCGAACCGGAGTATCAGCTGCGCTCAGGTTACTCCACTAGCACTTGTCTCCCGGTTGCCATGACGACGTGGCAGCACAGGGCAGGAGACCCTAACACCTTTAAACCTTGTTAATGATACAATGCAATGATATGATTATACTTTAAACCCTTAGCAGCAAAGTACTGCGACGATGTTATACCTTAAACCTTAAGTAGTGCTGACGGTATAAAGTACCCGCAGTGCGTACACCTTATCAATGCCTATACACCTTATACAGATAAATACACTTTAAAACCCTTGCAGGAAAGTGAAGACACAGCACAGTTTTGTAGTTGAACCACAGGGTTTCTAAGGCCACAAAAAGGTAAAACAGTACAATTTATACACTACAGGCTAACAAGATAAGTCTAAACAGAATAATGGCTACAGAGAATGTACATACGTGAGAATGTTCGCAAGCGCAACCCGGCCGGTCCTCCGCTAGTCAGATAGAAAGCGTTCAGAGTCTTGTGTGACCAAGCCTGCTGCAAGCTCTCTTTATTCACTTCATCCAAAACAATACAATGGTCACTGTAATCCCTTTGTCTATTGGACACAGGGATGTGTCCTTACATTACAGAAGAGGTCATAGGTGGATTTGAATAGGTGGGCGATGTCTTTCCCCAACTGCTCTTGTGGGTGGTATCCTCTGGATTCCCACCGCATACATAATATACAGTAAATACAGTTTAAACCTATATTCTGCTTCTGCATCTAACTCTCCTCAGGAACATGCGATCTTCCTCAAACCAACACCAGAATGTTTCCCTTAAAATACCCTACAGCTGGATACCAAACACCACCTTGTAACCTTGTTCTGTCCCCTCCTATCCTGTAAAGGTGAATCCCTTTGTTCTATTACCATTTTAAACAGCTATTTCTTTCTGATGTGGTGCAGGGGGCTATGTGTACAATGTGCACTATTTGGGTTAAATATGTAATGTTCTGATAACCCTCTATGCGTTCACAAACTCTACCGTAAATGCGCATACCACGCTCTAAGGCGCATGACCGTGGAAAGCTACTTTACGCAAATTGCGGATATGTGCATGGGGTTAGTACATGGGGCATGCATTACAATATTTTTCAACTTTGACAGTCCACCCTTTGGCAGTCAACAATAACTGCCACTATCTAAACATTAAACAGAAAAATATACAATACTATATCTACAGATGATTGGATGGTAGGAGGAGAGGTGTAGGTGGGAAATGTATGACCTAGTGGGATAGTAAAAGCATGTATGTATGAAATCCATGTCTGAGGGGCATGTATCATCGTGCCGTACATGTTCTAGATAAGCTTCGAGGTATTGCGAAGTATACATTAAATCCTTCTCATCCCGTATTAAGGGTCTGTAAGTGGGCCAACAAACACTACCGAGCTCTTTTCGGCTTCTTGTTCCAACAAATGGGGTACACATTTAGTTGATGATAAATGGAGGGGGGAACATATGTGAATGCTAATATATGGGTATTACCTATCGACTATGTGTGACACTACCTGAAGGTTGTAGAGATGAAGATAAGACACGTATCACAAATACATTCACATAACATTTGTGCAATCGTTCTTGGGTATTGATTGAAGTCTTGTCCGGATGGGTGTATCTTTGCTGAAAGTGTTAATCAAAGTTTCTCTAACGTCCTAGTGGATGCTGGGGACTCCGTCAGGACCATGGGGAATAGCGGCTCCGCAGGAGACAGGGCACAAAAGCAAGCTTTTAGGATCACATGGTGTGTACTGGCTCCTCCCCCCATGACCCTCCTCCAAGCCTCAGTTGGGTTTTTGTGCCCGGCCGAGAAGGGTGCAATCTAGGTGGCTCTCTTAAAGAGTTACTTAGAAAAAGGTTTTAGGTTCTTTATTTTCAGTGAGTCCTGCTGGCAACAGGCTCACTGCATCGAGGGACTTAGGGGAGAGATTTTCAACTCACCTGCGTGCAGGATGGATTGGATTCTTAGGCTACTGGACATAGCTCCAGAGGGAGTCGGAACACAGGGCTCGCCCTGGGGTTCGTCCCGGAGCCGCGCCGCCGACCCCCCTTGCAGACGCTGAAGATGAAGAGGTCCGGAACCAGGCGGCAGAAGACTCTCAGTCTTCATCAGGTAGCGCACAGCACTGCAGCTGTGCGCCATTGTTGTCAGCACACTTCACACAGCGGTCACGGAGGGTGCAGGGCGCTGGGGGGGGGCGCCCTGGGCAGCAATGTATAATACCTGTATGGCGAAAAATACATCACATATAGCCCTTGAGGCTATATGGATGTATTTAACCCCTGCCAGATATCTAAAACTCCGGAGAAGAAGCCCGCCGAAAAGGGGGCGGGGCCTATTCTCCTCAGCACACAGCGCCATTTTCCCTCACAGAAAGGCTGGTGGGAAGGCTCCCATGCTCTCCCCTGCACTGCACTACAGAAACAGGGTTAAAACAGAGAGGGGGGGCACTGATTTGGCGATATGTATATATATTAAAATGCTATAAGGGAGGAACACTTATATAAAGGTTGTCCCTGGATAATTATAGCGTTTAGGTGTGTGCTGGCAAACTCTCCCTCTGTCTCCCCAAAGGGCTAGTGGGTCCTGTCCTCTATCAGAGCATTCCCTATGTGTGTGCTGTATGTCGGTACGTGTGTGTCGACATGTATGAGGAAAATATTGGTGAGGAGGCGGAGCAAATTGCCTGTAATGGTGATGTCACTCTCTAGGGAGTCGACACCGGAATGGATGGCTTATTTATGGAAATTACGTGACAATGTCAACACGCTGCAAACCGGTTGACGACATGAGAGGGCCGGCGAACAAATTAGTATCTGTCCAGGCGTCTCAAACACCGTCAGGGGCTGTAAAATGCCCATTTACCTCAGTCGGTCGACACAGACCCAGACACGGACACTGATTTCAGTGTCGACGGTGAAGAAACAAACGTATTTTCTTTTAGGGCCACACGTTAAGGGCAATGAAGGAGGTGTTACATATTTCTGATACTCCAAGTACCACAAAAAAGGGTATTATGTGTGAGGTGAAAAAACTACCTGTAGTTTTTCCTGAATCAGATAAATTAAATGAAGTGTGTGATGATGCGTGGGTTTCCCCCGATAGAAAATTATTGGCGGTATACCCTTTCCCGCCAGAAGTTAAGGCGCGGTGGGAAACACCCCTCAGGGTGGATAAGGCGCTCACACGCTTATCAGAACAAGTGGCGGTACCATCTACGGATAGGGCCGTACTTAAGGAGCCAGCTGATAGGAGGCTGAAAAATATCCTAAAAAGTATACACACACATGCTGGTGTTATACTGCGACCAGCGATCGCCTCAGCCTGGATGTGCAGAGCTGAGGTGGCTTGGTCGGATTCCCTGACTAAAAATATTGATACCTTTGACAGGGACAGTATTTTATTGACTATAGAGCATTTAAAGGATGCATTTCTATATATGCGAGATGCGCAGAGGGATATTTGCACTCTGGCATCAAGAGTAAATGCGATGTCCATATCTGCAAGAAGATGTTTATGGACACGACAGTGGTCAGGTGATGCAGATTCCAAACGGCACAAAGATGTATTGCCGTATAAAGGGGAGGAGTTATTTGGGGTCGGTCCATGGGACCTGGTGGCCAGGGCAACTGCTGGAAAATCCACCGTTTTTTACCCTAAGTCACATCTCTGCAGAAAAAGACACCGTCTTTTCAGCCTCAGTCCTTTCGTCCCTATAAGAGTCATATCTGCCCAGGGATAGATGAAAGGGAAGAAGACTGCAGCAGGCAGCCCATTCCCAGGAACAGAAGCCCTCCACCGCTTCTACCAAGTTCTCAGCATGACGCTGGGACCGTACAGGACCCCTGGATCCTACAAGTAGTATCCAAGGGGTACAGATTGGAATGTCGAGAGGTTTCCCCCCTCGCAGGTTCCTGTAGTCTGCTGTACCAATGTCTCCCTCCGACAGGGAGGCAGTATTGAAAACAATTCACAAGCTGTATTCCCAGCAGGTGATAATAAAATTACCCCTCCGACAACAAGGAAAGGGGTATTACTCCACACTATATGGTGGTACTGAAGGCTAGGTGAGACCTATTCTAAATCTGAAAAATTTGAACACTTACAAGGGTTCAAATCCAGATGGAGTCACTCAGAGCAGTGATAGCAAAGAACAAGGGGACTATATGGTGTCCCGGGACATCAGGGATGCTTACCTCCATGTCCCAAAATTTGCCTTTTCTCACCAAGGGTACCTCAGGTTCGTGGTACAGAACTGTCACTATCAGTTTCAAGACGATGCCGTTGGATTGTCCAAGGCACCCCGGGTCCTTACCAAGGTAATGACCGAAAGGAGGATTCGTCTTCAAAGAAAATGGACGACCTCCTGATAAGAACAAGGTCCAGAGAACAGTTGGAGGTCGGAGTAGCACTATCTCAAGTAGTTCTACGACAGCACGGGTGGATTCTAAATATTCCAAAACCGCAGTTGTTCCGACGACACGTCTGCTGGTCCTAGGGATGATTCTGGACACAGTCCAGGAAAAGGTGTTTCTCCCAGAGGAGAAAGCCAGGGAGTTATCCGAGCTAATCGGGATCCTCCTAAAACCAGGAAAAGTGTCAGTGCATCATTGCACAAGAGTCCTGGTAAAAATGGTGGCTTATTACGAAGCGCTTCCATTCGGCAGATTTCACGCAAGAACTCTTCAGTGGGATCTGCTGGACAAATGGTCCGGATCGCATCTTCAGATGCATCAGCGGATAACCCTATATCCAAGGACAAGGGTGTCTCTCCTGTGGTGATTACAGAGTGCTCATCTTCTAGAGGGCCGCAGATTCGGCATTCAGGATTGGATGCTCGTGACCACGGAGGCCAGCCTGAGAGGCTGGGGAGCAGTCACACAAGGAGTGTGATCAAGTCTGGAGAATTCTCTCCACATAAATATACTGGAGCTAAGAGCAAATTTATAATGCTCTAAGCTTAGCAAGACCTCTGCTTCAAGGTCAGCCGGTATTGACCCAGTGGGATAACATCACGGCAGTCGCCCACGTAAACAGAAAGGGCGGCACAAGAAGCAGGAGGGCAGTGGCAAAACTGCAAGGATTTTTCGCTAGGCGGAAAATCATGTGATAGCACTGTCAGCAGTGTTCATTCCGGGAGTGGACGACTGGGAAGCAGACTTCCTCAGCAGGCACGACCTCCACCCGGGAGAGTGGGAACTTCATCGGGAAGTTTTCCGCATGATTGTGAACCGTTGGGAAAGACCAAAGGTGGACATGATGGCGTCCCGCCCGAACAAAAAATGGGACAGGTATTGCGCCAGGTCACGAGACCTTCAGGCGATAGCTGTGGACGTCCTGGTAACACCGTGGGTGTAACAGTCGGTGTATGTGTTCCCTCCTCTGCTTCTCATAACCAAGGTATTGAGAATTATAAGACATAGAGGAGTAAGAACTATACTCGTGGCTCCGGATTGGCCAAGAGGGACTTGGTAACCGGAACTTCAAGAGATGCTCACAGAGGACTAATGGCCTCGGGAGCTAAGAAGGGATTTGCTTTCAGCAAGTACCATGTCTGTTCCAAGAGGAACCGTGGCATCGGCCTTTAAGAAAGGACCTGCTCCAGCAGGGACCTTGTCTGTTCCAAGACTTACCGCGACTGCGTTTGACGGCATGGCGGTTTGAACGCCGGATCCTAAGGGAAAAGGCATTCCGGAAGAGGTCATACCTACCCTGGTCAAAGCCAGGAAGGAGGTGACCGCACAACGTTATCACCACATGTGGTAAAAATATGTTGCGTGGGTGAGGCCAGGAAGGCCCCACGAAAAAAATTTCAACTAGGTCGATTTCTGCACTTCCTGCAAACAGGAGTGTCTATGAGCCTCAAATTGGGGTCCATTAAGGTTCAAGTTTCGGCCCTATAGATTTTCTTCCAGAAAGAATTGGCTTCAGTTCCTGAAGTCCAGACGTTTGTCAAGGGAGTATTGCATATACAGCCCTTGTGTGCCTCCAGTGGCACCGTGGGATCTCAACGTAGTGTTGGGATTCCTCAAATCATATTGGTTTGAACCACTCAAATCTGTGGATTTGAAATATCTCACATGGAAAGTGACCATGCTGTTGGCCCTGGCCTCGGCCAGGCGATTGTCAAAATTGGCGGCTTTGTCTTACAAAAGCCCATATTTGATTTTCCATTCGGACAGGGCAGAACTGCGGACTCGTCCCCAGTTTCTTCCTAAGGTGGTGTTAGCGTTTCACCTTAAACAACCTATTGTGGTGCCTGCGGCTACTAGGGACTTGGAGGACTCCAAGTTGCTAGACGTTGTCAGGGCCCTGAAAATATATATATATATATAATTCCAGGACGGCTGGAGTCAGAAAGTCTGACTTGCTGTTTATATTGTAGGCACCCAAAAAGCTGGGTGCTCCTGCTTCTAAGCAGACTATTGCTCGTTGGATTTGTAGTACAATTCAGCTTGCACATTCTGTGGCAGGCCTGCCACAGCCAAAATCTGTAAATGCCCATTCCACAAGGAAGGTGGGCTCATCTTGGGCGGCTGCCCGAGGGGTCTCGGCTTTACAACTTTGCCGAGCAGCTACTTGGTCAGGGGCAAACACGTTTGCTAAATTCTACAAATTTGATACCCTGGCTGAGGAGGACCTGGAGTTCTCTCATTCGGTGCTGCAGAGTCATCCGCACTCTCCCGCCCGTTTGGGAGCTTTGGTATAATCCCCATGGTCCTGACGGAGTCCCCAGCATCCACTAGGACGTTAGAGAAAATAAGATTTTACTTACCGATAAATCTATTTCTCATAGTCCGTAGTGGATGCTGGGCGCCCATCCCAAGTGCGGATTGTCTGCATTACTTGTACATAGTTATTGTTACAAAAAAATCGGGTTATTATTGTTGTGAGCCATCTTTTTTAGAGGCTACTTCATTGTTATCATACTGTTAACTGGGTTCAAATCACAAGTTGTACGGTGTGATTGGTGTGGCTGGTATGAGTCTTAGCCGGGATTCAAGATCCTTCCTTATTGTGTACGCTCGTCCGGGCACAGTACCTAGCTGAGGCTTGGAGGAGGGTCATGGGGGGAGGAGCCAGTACACACCATGTGATCCTAAAAGCTTGCTTTTGTGCCCTGTCTCCTGCGGAGCCGCTATTCCCCATGGTCCTGACGGAGTCCCCAGCATCCACTACGGACTATGAGAAATAGATTTATCGGTAAGTAAAATCTTATTATTTTCTGAATGGATGTAGTGTTCATCAAAGTCTTTTCCGAATGGATGAATTGTTCATCAAAAGTCTTTTCCGAATGGATGTATTGTTCATCAAAAGTCTTTTCCGAATGGATGTATTTTTGCTTGAGGGAAAACAAAGGAGAAATGGGTGAAAGAAACGGACCGTGGAATCACGTCTTATCACAACATTGTCTCTATTGATGGGTCATATGTTAAATCAGTTGTTGTAACAATGCCCCCGCTCTTTAAACTCATCACTTTGGTACCGTGCTTGCGCCGCGTTAAAACTCTAACACACCTAAATATCAAGCCAATCATTATGACAACTCCCAGGATACAAAGGAGAAACTTTCATACACTCACGATAACATTTTGAGCCCATTCTCCTAAACCTGAGAACCAATTGCGTGGGTTCAACCATGAGACCCAGCCGGTCAGTTCATTACTCACAGCAGTAAGGGTAAGGTTGTTGTGGGGTATATTTACTAAGGTCCCGATTTTGACCGAGATGCCGTTTTTTCTTCAAAGTGTCATCTCGGTAATTTACTAAGCAAAAATCACGGCAGTGATGAGGGCATTCGTAATATTTTGGAAGTCCTAGGAAAAAATCACGAATCAATACACCATCGGTCAAATACGCCTGTAATTTGGTAGAAATCGGGAATTTACTAAAAAGTGCAAAACACAAACACTGCCGACAATAGCCAAACACTGCCGTGATGAAATACAAATCGTGAAAAAGTGCTTAAAAAAAAAACAGACCTGCTTTTTTATCCCGTGTTTGTATAGGCATGCACGGATCCATGAGATCCGTGCATGTTTTTCAGTGGGAAGGAGTGGGAAATGTTTTAATTTTTCAAAAAAAATAATGCGTGGAGTATCCCCTCCTAAACCAAACCAGCCTCGGGCTCTTTGAGCCGGCCCTGGTTGCAAAAATATGGGGGGAAAATTGACAGGGGTTCCCCCATATTTAAACAACCAACACCGGGCTCTGCGCCTGGTCCTGGTTCCAAAAATATGGGGGACAAAAAGCGTAGGGGTCCCCCGTATTTTTGAAACCAGCACCGGGCTCCACTAGCTGGACAGATAATGCCACAGCCGGGGGTCACTTTTATACAGTGCCTTGCGGCCGTGGCATCAAATATCCAACTAGTCACCCCTGGCTGGGGTACCCTGGGGGAGTGGGGAACCCGTCAATCAAGGGGTCCCCCCCCAGCCACCCAAGGGCCAGGGGTGAAGCCCGAGGCTGTCCCCCCCCATCCAATGGGCTGCGGATGGGGGGCTGATAGCCTTTGTTGAAAGTTATGAATATTGTTTTTAGTAGCAGTACTACAAGTCCCAGCAAGCCTCCCCCGCAAGCTGGTACTTGGAGAACCACAAGTACCAGCATGCGGCGGAAAACCGGGCCCGCTGGTACCTGTAGTACTACTACTAAAAAAATACCCCAATAAAGACATTACACACACACCTTGAAAGTATAACTTTAATGCATACATACACACCACCATATAAACATACTTACCTTATGTTCACACGAGGGTCGGTCCTCTTCTCCATGTAGAATCCAAGGTGTACCTGTTGAAAAAATCCTACTCACCAAATCCAGTGTAGAGGGCTCCTCGGGTAATCCATTTGTAATCCAGTCCAGGGACGTGCAGTCAGGGGAGGCAGGGGAGGCAGTGCCTCCCCTGTCATTAATGATTACAGTAATACAAAGATGATACTTATGACACAAAGTGTCATAAGTTTATGCTTTATATTACTGTAATCATTTTTACAGTGTTAAAGCAAGTTTAAATTAGTTTTGGAGGCACCAAGAGTGGTGCCTCCTGAAGCCAATGATAAAGTGTCAGAAACGGGGGCGGCGCCAAACAATGGGCAGTAAAAAGCCCATTTAAAAAAACGTCTGTAAGCGGCACTAGTATGAGTGCCTCAGTGACAGGGGCGTGCTTGCAGGCCATGTGAAAGGCGTCCCTGTCACTGAGGAAGATGTGATTGGGCACCAGGTTCAGAGCTCTCCCTGGTCCAACCCACCTTCACCACAGGGACTCCTTGAGGCCGCCGCTGCTCCCGCTCACCTGTTACAGCCGGGGGTTGCCACTCTCACAGCCGGGGGTACCCGCTCTCATTGCCGCGTGGCTTGTTCATTACAGGTAAGCGCCGGTAACACAATTACGGGAGGCGCCGCAGCCAGACATACTGTACTCCCGAGTCCACTACCATCGGCCGCTCCGCCCCGCCGCTGTACTAGCAGCGTGGCCAAAGAGCCAGCCGATCTCATCTCCCGGTGTCCGTGCGCTGAACGCTGGTGTGTATTGACCATGGGCTGCCCTGCGCTCTGTGTTTCAGAGCTCCGGGCAACCCATGGTCTGTACACAGCCGTGCTCAGCATGGAGATGTGCCACTGAGAAGAAGGGGGGGGGGAGATATTACCTGATATGTGGCTATGTGCTGGGGTAAAAGTGGATATGTGGCTATGTGCTGGGGTAAAAGTGGATATGTGGCTATGTGCTGGGGTATAAGTGGCTATGTGCTGGGGTATAAGTGAATATGTGGCTATGTGCTGGGGTAAAAGTGGATATGTGGCTATGTGCTGGGGTAAAAGTGGATATGTGGCTATGTGCTGGGGTAAAAGTGGATATGTGGCTATGTGCTGGGGTATAAGTGGATATGAGGCTATGTGCTGGGGTAAAAGTAGATATGTGGCTATGTGCTGGGGTAAAAGTGGATATGTGGCTATGTGCTGGGGTATAAGTGGATATGTGGCTATGTGCTGGGGTATAAGGAAAGGAAGGGTGGTTGGTAGTCGCTACGTGTGTGCCAGGGTATAGGGGGAGGGGAGGGGTAATTACTGCATGTATGCCAGGTGTAAAGGGAGGGGGGTGGATACTGTATGTGTGCAAGGGTATAAAGAGGGGGGGGGGGTGTATACTGTGTGTGTTCCAGGGTATAAGCGGGGGGGGGGGGGGGGGGGAATTACTGCGTGTGTACCGGGGAGTAAGGGGAGGGTGATTACTGCATCTGTGCCGGGGAGTAAGGGGAGGGGAGATGGGGGTGATTGATTACTGCATCTGTGCCGGGTGTAAGGGGAGGGGGAGTGATTACTGCCTCTGTGCCGGGGTGTAAGGGGAGGGGGGTGATTACTGTATCTGTGCCGGTGTATAAGGGACCTGCAGCTGTAATCCCGCTTCCAGGCAGTCTCTCCGCTGCTGTCCTTAACCCCGGGCATCTCTGCTGCCCAGACTTAACGGGCATTGGCGGCAGCATCGGATTGGGAATTAGCGGTGGGGGCTGTAGCTGGTGGTGACTTTAGCAGGCATTGGCAGCTGGCGTGGGTGGCAGTACAGTAGCGGGTTCTGGCGCCAGCTATAGTGCTGGTAGCGGGCATGCCTCACCAGCCACTGACCTCACCGCACGCCACTGTAATCCACGTACTTGTAAAAATAAAAAAACGGACACCCGACCTCGCACTGAAAGGGGCCCCATGTTTTCACATGGGACCCCTTTCCCCGAATGCCAGAAACCCCCACTGACTTATGTCTAAGAGGGTTTCTTCAGCCAATCAGGGAGCGCCACGTTGTGGCACCCTCCTGATCGGCTGTGTGCTACTGTACTGTCTGACAGGCGGCACACGGCAGTGTTACAATGTAGCGCCTATGCGCTCCATTGTAACCAATGGTGGGAACTTTGTGGTCAGCGGTGAGGTTACTTTCGGTGGAGCCCGGTGCTGGTTTCAAAAATACGGGGGACCCCTACGCTTTTTGTCCCCCGTATTTTTGGAACCAGGAGCAGAGCCCGGTGCTGGTTGTTTAAATATGGGGGAACCCCTGTCAATTTTTTCCCCATATTTTTGCAACCAGGACCGGCTCAAAGAGCCCGAGGCTGGTTTGGCTTAGGAGGGGGGACCCCACGCAATTTTTTTTTAAGTTTAAACATTTTTTTTTTTTTTTTTACAAGGTGCACAATGAAGCCCAGCACGGATCTCTCAGATCCGGCCAAGATTCATTGTATTAAAGTCGGCAGTGTTTTACAAGTCACTCACGTAAAACACTGCCTAAAAAAACGAATGACATCGACATCGGAAAAACCGAAAATGCAGAATACGGCAGCTTAGTAAATTAGTCGTAATCAATTCAAAAAGTTGCATATTTACACTTTCGATGTCATTCGTGATTGAACTTTGACCTCAAACGGGAAAATACGATTCTTAGTAAATTTATCCCTGTGTCTCCTTCGGAACTCCCACTTCAACTGTAAGATATCGTCCATCTTTTGATCTATGACCTCGGTCGGGTCATCAGTGCTGTTTGTAATATACGTGCAGCACTTCACACCATACTGAGTTGCCAAAGTGACGCAGTACCCGCCTGTCACCGCTGTGATATAATTGAGGACCATCCTGTGCTGGATCAGTTCCGTTTTGTAAGCTTGCAACTCCCTCCCTGTATACCTGAAGGTGTCATCATACATCTCAGTGATATTATCTGTCAGGTTCGCTAGCGCATGGATATACCTATAATTTATAATTCCTCTGGCGGTACGGGTGATGTCTAACGCGAGTAGGAATTGAATCCCGGTGGATTCGTGGATCAAATCAGAGGCTGCGTGCTCTGTCCTATCTATAAGGTGTCTCTTAACGATGTGTTCATAGTGAGTGTGAGTGTAAGGAGCTTGAGCATTGCGGTGAACGTCTTTCATCTTATTATGGGTTATGGTCATAACTTCTGGCAACACTCTTCCAATGTAACACAATCCCTCTGAGTTTGGGGCAAGCCACTTATACGCCTTCCTCCCGCATATGAAATATGCATCATCGGGGAGAACATATGGGACAGAATATGACATTACCATATTGCAAACCTTCCAAGTGAAAAATCCTATGCCTAACTCTCTCATCTGTTCAGTACACGTATCAGGCTGTATGATATGCGCACAGTACCCTGGTGATACTTCTCCAACCCGCATGGTCCTACTTCCTAGAGTATACCTGTACCGAAAATACCTTCCACCGTCGGCTATTTGGCGTATAAGTTCTGAGTCTACGGGCATTCTGTCGGCTCTGTGTGAAAATGCCATGGTTTGGTTATTCCATGTCACTTCCCAATTTCCCGGCTTTCGGGAATTGGAAATGTTGAAACATACTAAGGATCTATCCACGTGATATTGGTGGAGCTTCAAACTAGGGGGCCTAGAAATATAAAATTTCTTGTCCACCGGTCTCCCACCCCGTAATTCAATTACCTCATCTATTGTTAAAGGATACGGTACTAGTCCTGACTTGCTCTGACCCTTGAGGTACTTGTGAGCACACCCAGCATTCTGTTTGGTTTAAAACCTTACCCACTAATGAGTGATAATCACTCAATGGATGACGGTCCATGTTGACATTAAGGCTGGACTAACATCTCTGGATGCACCCGTCCTCAACTATGTTTTCACAGTTTCTACAAATACAATTTTCCTCAGCCAATAACCCTTCACAGTGCCTCCCAGTTTCTTGACTACCAGATCGTTTTCTGATACTCGCCTTTGCTCGGTGGGTGTGTTGCTCTTGGAATTCTACAAATCCGTCCTTGTCATCAGAACCCATTCCAGATCCTTTCTCGACCTCTCTGGTACTCTCACCGAAACAGACTGCTCTGGTCAACAACAGGGTCAACAGGAAAACCCGGAATGCAGTCTCTTGGGGTAAGTCCATCTTGTTAAGGGGAGAGAAAAAGGAAAAAAGGAGGGGGAGGAAAGGAGGGTAATGGGAGATGGAGAAAATAATAAAAAGGAAAAATAAAACTGGTACGACAACTGCCTCTAGTCTTGTTGTTCTCCGTGCTCAGATACCGTCTCAACAGTGCTGCCTCTCAGTCTTCCCGGAACAGACGCTCCAGTGATACAATATTCTTTCCAAGTCAGCGACCTTTCTGTATGGAACATAAATCCTGCATTACAATGTGTTTAACTGTTGTGTGAGATAAACCATCCGTGGAAAATGAAAAAAAAAGAGAGAGAGAGAATAATAAACAAAGAAAATTTGTCAGATGTGCGTTCACCATCAGGCTGTCACACCAACATGCCTATCGGTATCTCTGCACAGTCTCCCTCCACCAGTATTTCCACTCTCCACCCTCTGTGCATGGCCAGGCACAATGATGCTGGTGAGATTTACTGGGGTTGGGCAGACCTCTGAAAAGACCGAGTAGATATGTGACGTTTGAGCTGTAAATCTATCGGTGAACGTCAGAGATGAAGAGGAAACTTTAAAGATAAATCACAGAGTTTACCTGGCCGCCTCTGCATCTACAAGGAATGATCTACCAGCTACATCAACTGTGACCTCAGGTTCACTACCAAGGCTAGCAATCAACTTCACTGGCTACAAACTACAGGTGTGGCCCAAAATGTTTCCTATGTGATCCCTGATCCCAATTACGTGTATCATAACTTTGCTCGTGTTCTTGTCTAGGGGGTCTATATACGTTGCTTTTAGAATTACAGTTTCGTGCGTAATGTCCTTCCCTTTGACAGTTATAACATTTTACTACATACGACTTACCATCAGGGGTCTGGGGTTTTGGCTGATGTGGCTTGGTTATCAGGGCTTTGATACTTACGGTCATCAGCTTATCCCCCTGTGACTCCCTGTGCTTAATGATGTTCCGATCGTGCTCGATAGCGGACTCTCTTAATGCAGCCACCGAGATACCTCTCCAGTTAGGTTGAATGGTTTGTACCCTTGTTCTCAACGTTTCTTTCAAGCCGTCCATTAATACGGACACAGCTACCTCTCTATGATGTATATTTTCCTTAATGTCCTCGACCCCAGTGCATCTAGCCATTTCCTGCAGTGCTCGATGGAAATATTCAGAAGCAGTTTCACCTTCTTTTTGTCTTATGGAAAAGATTTTATTCCACTTGACAACAGTAGGGAAATATACTCCTAATTGCAGATTGATTTGTCGTACATTCTCCTGAGTGTACTCCTCAGTGAGAGGTACTTCTGCGTCTAATTTACAATCAGTAATAAATTTCGCAGGGTCAACATTGGAGGGCAAACATGCCCGTAGCACTGTCCGGAAATCTTTGTTTGTGGGTTCGGTGGCGTTACCTAGTTCTCTGATAAACCTCTGACATGCGGCTAGATCCTTTCTGGGACTGGGAAATTCAGACATAATTGTTCTCAATTCTGTCCGGGACCAAGGACAATGCATAGCAATGTTCCTGACGGGAGTGACTCCCTGAGCGTCAGTCCTCCCATTGGGGACTGCGATCACCCTGACAGGATTTAGTTCAATTACATCATTCTGGGTTGCTTCTACAATGTGAGGTGCAATTGTCTCTGCATAATGTACTGTACCGTACTTACCTGTGGACACGATCTCACTTATCCCTCCGCTAGGGGGCTTTACTACTGCTCTTACCGGTTGGGCCGTGCCCACCTGGGTGTCCTGTATGGTGGCTGCTGGAGAAAGTGCCGATTATCGTGCTGGGTTCATCTTCTTGCTCGTATTCCTGAGGGAAGTTTAAGATGGGATACAACTTGCACGGGTTAGCATTAATACATTTATTAAGTTCATTCTTATCATCATTACTACATTTATCAATTTTACTCTTAGCATATATCAGTATGTCATTGTCTGTAGCCACTTTCTCCCCTATAATATACGGTGGTGGTGTTGCGGTTGCCATCAGTTTCCTGCTAGGGTTGGAACCGGCTGTGTAACCTAGTTCCCTCTGCATATCGCCCTCTTGCTGCCATAAATGTAAACAGTTTGAGTGTCTGATCCTTTCTTTTCGGGATTTTAACAGACATATCCTAACCCTTAAATTCTGCAATACCTCTGGATTAAAACTGCCTACCTTAGGGAATGGTTCCCTATCTTCCGCAGTCATACATTCCCATTCATTGCATAAAACCTCTGCGTGTGATCCATATTTCTCACACATTATGTACCTCGCCGACCCCTTGGGCCGCGGAATATCAACCTGAACCCTGGTTGATCGTCCCTTATTTGAGCAACTGGCCCCGATCTTTTGCAGGTATTGCCTTCTCAGCTAATTCCTACAAAAAACCAAAATACTCAGTGATAAGGTAACGGTGAAAGTTCAACGAGTGCTCTCACCCACTCACGCCCACGTTGGCCAATACACCTAAACACTGTCGTCAGCGCCGGTCGTACCCAACCTAGGACCCCTGTGTAACCTCTATTTACTGGAAATGTGTGGGAGTGACTTACCCTAACCAGTAAATATTGGTCGTTGGAGATTTTTCTGAGTGACCAGAGAAACTCCATTAAAATAAAAAAATGTTACACAAATCACGCTTGCGTATGCTACACTTATTGTGAAAAACTATCACTTTGAGCTAAGTATTGCACACACGAACGCACGGTCCAATCGCACAGCTTATAGGTAACTGTTACTTATCCGCCGTACGACCAATGGAATCGATTGTTTAGGCTGCAAAACCTCAGCCGGAGCGTCTCAAAACGGGCCTATATGGGTACCTCGCTAACCCCCGGGGCTGCGATATCTCTCCGCTGACCTTTCAGGCCGCAGTATTCAGAGCTTCGCTTGACTTTGTCAGCGGTTTTCTGACTTCGCTGACCTACTGGTCTGCTGTATCTACTAACTTGCTCCTTTGTACTCTAATCAATGTTAACGTGAGCAAGCCACTCTCACGCCACCAAGTGTCCACTCACCTGGTGTGGTCTCCTACGGGATCCCGAATTCCCTGGGTCCACAAAACCTTTATTGTTTGCACACTCACGCTCGTTCACTCATATACACTTTGGTTTTTTTTCTGTACAGAAAATTAACTTTCAATCAGATTAAACAGAATAATTCCAGAGGTGATACAGTAAAGAAGGTATTTAAACTAAATATTGGAAACTGATCAATTTGTGCTATTATCGCGTGGCTACCGTCTCGCGCCTAAACTAAAACAGTGCTATTGTGTGATTTGTACTTAGTGGGTGTACTTTTACGCACGTTGCGTAAACCCGCCACGTGTGTATGCCTTTACGTTGCGTACGCAGTCCCGTGTTTTGTCCGAGACACGTGTACAAAGGCCGTACGTCCGCAGTACTACAAATCCCACACTTCTTTAAATGTAAGCGATATTTAACTATAATCGCTCACTAAACACTACACACAGTTTCCTCTGTATCAACCTTTACAACTAGGCCAGGCTGTGTGTGCGTCTTACACTTACTCCCTTAAATATTAACTCTATATTTTAACTAAATAGCAACAAATTTTTCAGTACAAGTCAAAATGAATCTAATAATCCTCAATAATTCAAATGGTATGATTCAGATTGGATAGCTATCTTGCAGAACATACACTGATATAAATATACACATAATTATAATATTATATATATGTACCATTCACTGGTCTACTGAGACTCATTTACCCATTAAGTGCTTCTAATTTGCATATGAATGCTGTGTGCTTTTGACTGCCTGTTCAAGAGGGTTGTTCACTGCTAAGAAAAAGCAGTTACACAGGTTAATTTGCATTTAAATGGCTAACTTATAGCAAGCAGAGTTAACTGAATCTTAGAGGTAAAAGAAAAAAAAACTTTGTTTATATCTGTGTGTCGTTCCTACATCAAGTACTCATCTTACTATTAACTTTCATTAAGCCCCATCTGAAACTATTTGTAATTGACTATGGCATGGGTTAAATAAGTGCATTGGTAACTCATAAATGGTGATTTATTTATGACCAAGGACGGCTGATTATTCCGGACAGTGAAAATCAGCCATTTAGAAAAAAATGACCTTCCCAACATGGCCGCTGCTCCTCCCCCTTCCACATCCCTGAGGGTTACACAAAATGGTGGACAAGCCATGTGGTTAGTCCAAAATGGAGGACAGACCATGTGGCTTCCTTTGTCACAAATAAATCACACACCATGCAAGCCCCTGAAGTTATTTTAGGCCTGAGTTAAAAAAAAACACTATATCAAGGCTTTTGCAGCAACTTTTAAATGTACTTTTACCCTACTTAATAGATAAGCAATCCAATCTGAATCAAACACAATATGACTCATTTGAACCTTGTTTTGCAACAATATGATCAGATATGCAGAGTACAAAATACAGGTGTATGCGTGTATGTGTGCGCATTTTGCGCCAAACAGAAATTCACAGACTTTAAAAATAGCTTTGCGTTCTTACCTTCCGGATTCCACCAGCATCCCAACAAACCTTGCAGAGCAGACGCTTATCTTATCAGCACTAGTCTATCCACCAACCAGGAGAAGGTTTGTGTGGGATACAATACCTTCCCGCCCTTTGCTGATAGATAAAGTCTGCTGTACGCTGCTAGGCTGTGGGTATGAGGAAAAACTGGACAAGCCCTCAATTGATAACGTCGATATTATCTTAGACCGAAAAGCTATACCTCTAGATACACTATTACCGTGGAGCCGCAATGGCCGCTAGACTGGATACACGTGCTACGCACTTTGTACGCTATTTGCGTACAGAGTCCCGCACGTGGTACGTACTTGGCGTACACACGTCGCGCTGAGTGTACAGAGTACACACAGCGTGCGCACACACAATTGATAACCTTTAAACTTTGTTAATGATACAATGCAATGATATGATTATACTTTAAACCCTTAGCAGCAAAGTACTGCGACGATGTTATACCTTAAACCTTAAGTAGCGCTGACGGTATAAAGTACCCGCAGTGCATACACCTTATCAATGCC
This sequence comes from Pseudophryne corroboree, assembly GCF_028390025.1. NCBI lineage: Eukaryota > Metazoa > Chordata > Amphibia > Anura > Myobatrachidae > Pseudophryne > Pseudophryne corroboree. The sequence goes on along the minus strand of NC_086444.1, from coordinate 940,754,789 downwards.
TATACACCTTATACAGATAAATACACTTTTAAACCCTTGCAGGAAAGTGAAGACACAGCACAGTTTTGTAGTTGAACCACAGGGTTTCTAAGGCCACAGTGGATTATTCAAAAAGGTAAAACAGTACAATTTATACACTACAGGCTAACAGGATAAGTCTAAACAGAATAATGGCTACAGAGAATGTACATACGTGAGAATGTTCACAAGCGCAACCCGGCCGGTCCTCCGCTAGTCAGATAGAAAGCTTTCAGAGTCTTGTGTGACCAAGCCTGCTGCAAGCTCTCTTTATTCACTTCATCCAAAACAATACAATGGTCACTGTAATCCCTTTGTCTATTGGACACAGGGATGTGTCCTTACATTACAGAAGAGGTCATAGGTGGATTTAAATAGGTGGGCGATGTCTTTCCCCAACTGCTCTTGTGGGTGGTATCCTCTGGATTCCCGCCGCATACATAATATACAGTAAATACAGTTTAAACCTATATTCTGCTTCTGCATCTAACTATTCTCAGAAACATGCGATCTTCCTCAAACCAACACCAGAATGTTTCCCTTAAAATACCCTACAGCTGGATACCAAACACCACCTTGTAACCTTGTTCTGTCCCCTCCTATCCTGTAAAGGTGAATCCCTTTGTTCTGTTACCATTTTAAACAGCTATTTCTTTCTGATGTGGTGGAGGGGGCTATGTGTACAATGTGCACTATTTGGGTTAAATATGTAATGTTCTGATTACCCTCTATGCATTCACAAACTCTACCGTAAATGCGCATACCACGCTCTAAGGCGCATGACCGTGGAAAGCTACTTTACGCAAATTGCGGATATGTGCATGGGGTTAGTACATGGGGCATGCATTACAATATTTTTCGACTTTGACAGTCCCCACCACTAAATTGCTTTGGGACATCCCAATGTTATCCTGTAGATAACCTGTAGACCCTGCCGGAGAAATAATCGTTATGGTAAAACTTACCGTTGATAACGCTATTTCTCCTAAGTCCACAGGATCCACAGGGATCCCACCCTGACGCACCTGATTTGAGGATCCTTTTCACTCACTAACCTCTTCCTTCTTGTACGGAATGGTGTGCGTGTTCTTCTAGCCTGATTAGGGCTCTCTATGATGGTCCTGACTTGAGCTTTGGAAAAACAACTGATTTGCCTGTGCCAGTAGGTGGGGATATATGGACGGGCCCGTTGCATGCTGGGAGGCTGAAAGCTTTGACCGTTTGGTGCAAATCCGCTGTCGCGTCATCATATCCCAATGTTATCCTGTGGACTTAGGAGAAATAGCGTTATCAACGGTAAGTTTTACCATAACGATTATTTCTTAGTTTAAATCTCAAAGAAACTTTTTTCATGTTGTCATTATGGGGTATTGTGTGTAGAATTTTGAGGTAAAAATGAATTTATTCCATTTATTCCATTTTGGAATAAGGCTGTAACATAAAAACATGTGGAAAAAGTGAAGCGTTATGAATACTTTCCGGATTCACTGTATATGTTGATCCCTCCTTAATTTCTTTTAATAAATTTCCTTAATGTAGTCAGACTTGTTCAACAAAACAACACCCCACCCCTGCCCCTTATCAGCTGGCTTTATTCTACAAGTTCAAAAAGTCCCTCCACAGGGACAGTGTGTTAAGCAAGTCTCCCCGCAGAAAGTGTGTAAGTAATATGACAACAGACTTTGGGGGTGAATCAGACCTGATCGCTGCGCTGATAATTTTGCTGTCCTGCGACCAGATAGTTGCCGCCCAGGGGGAGTGTAATTTCCACATGTGCAAGTGTGCGATCGCATGTGTACGCCGTGCAAACATGTCCCTCAGTCAGCGGAGAGTTGCGATCACATGTGTACGCCGTGCAAACATGTCCCTCAGTCAGCGGACAGCTGCTATCACATGTGTACGCCGTGCAAATATGTCCCTCAGTCAGCGGACAGCTGCAAATCCGTTCGCAACTCACCATCTAATGGTTTTCCCAGTGTGTGCAGTCTGTGGACTTACTCCTACAGTGCGAAAAGAAGAGGCTGATCGGGGCCGGAGCTGACGTCACACACCCTCCCTGAAAACGCTTGGACACGCAGTGGCGCACCCAGGGGGGGTTTCCGAGCACCCAGAAACCCCCCTCCACTAAAAAAAAAAAAAATGTTTTTTTTTTTAAGCTGCATGAGTATTATTAATGGCTGTCTAGCGTCCTCTGCAGCCTGCTGTCTTCCTGGTGGCACTTGTAAATGCAATAAAAGTTTACTTTATTTTAATTATAGTACATATATATCCATGTGCATACATATATACACATGTATATACATACATACATATAAACACACACACAAACACACATGCACACACACGCACACACACACACACACACACACACACATGATAGATAGATAGATAGATAGATAGATAGATAGATAGATAGATAGATAGATAGATAGATAGATGTGTATATATATATGTGTACTGTATGTGTGTGTACATATATATTGTTGCCATATAGGTAATTGTCCGCACTTAGTATAATATTAGGCCAATAGATGTTGTCTGAATCAAAATATAATTCATTATAAATAGGCGATGTTACCATAGTGGACAGTATACTGGATATATATAGTAAGGAATAGATATGAAATAAGTTTGAATATATGAGGTAATGTGTAGCTGATTTAAGAAATTAGGTTTGTATATGTGTTTATATATTTAACTGTATATTTGTGTTTTACTGCAAGATGGTAAAACATAGTGTAGGGATAGGGAACAGGTTTATTCTGCTCTAGCCATAAATAAGGCTAGAGAGGTCACAGTATAATAAAGAATGCATTTACAATCAAATGGACACTGGAATCCACAGGTGTACATTTAGATCAGAATCAAGATTTCAATACCTCTAGTAATTATAAAACTAGCTGGTCAATGGTCCAGTTGTAGGTCAGATCATGGGTCATAAAACAGTAGCTTACACAAAAAGAGATCACATCCATTGATAAAACATGCTTCAGGCAAACAAATATTGTTACACTTCAAATAACCAAAGGAAGGGCTTTGATGTACAGTATAAGGAAAGGACACGTTTTATGGCACCAAACCTGCTTGAGCAGAATATCCAATTTGGAGCAGAGCATGTTTTACGACACCTTGGAATGTAAATGGCACACCTATAATTATATTTTGCACTGAGAACTATGAGAATATGATAGTTTGAATTGGTAAAATATAGGATAAAAGGACCAGACTTGTAGTTAGGAGAAGGAGGAAGGAGAAGGAAGGAAGTCAGTCAGGAGGAGAAGTCATGGAGAACATGCAGAAGGAATGATTCTTGGGATGGCAATCTTTAACTTGCAAGTATACATTTTATGTTAGCAATTGAAACTGTTTGTGAAACTTATGTCATGTTGTTTTATGTTATATAACGAAGGAAGCATTAGATAAATAATTAGTATATATGTCACTACTGTGTATATCTTATTTTGTACGATTTGATCTGCCTGTAAATAAATAATCATATAAAAAGAGCGGTAATATTCAAGCTTGAACTCTCTTTAAGGAATCTTAACTTCATAATTTCATAAGTCATATATATATAAGGACTGCATATATTTATCAGCCAATTAATTTGTAAGCCTGACATAATATATTTGCAGATATATATGATAACGCATATTAATTTAAATATATCCATATATTAAATACCATATATGATATATTAAATATTAATATTCATGAGAATATGATTTCATAAATCAATATTGGCGACCACGAAGGGACTTGTTATTGCTGAATCTGATGATCTGATTATAATATTTATGAGGAGTAGCAAATGCTATAAGCTGGCTACCAAATCTGCAGAATCACGGTGGGGATATATCTATGAAAATTTATTACCATTGTGTTATGTCATTTTGTATTCTGTATAACCTAGGATAAATGTGTTAGTGCAATATACGTTATTTTAACTAACATAATATCTATTAGGAAGCAGCACCAATGGCTGTAAGCCTGCTGGCAGTTTACAAGATCACAGTGGAATAGGTTACAAGTAAAGAAGTTAAAGGCCTAGAATAAAAATAAAAGGTGCACAGTGGAAATGAGTATTTCCAAATAAATATAAATGTACCAGGTATTAGAGTTTAACCTTAAGACACCAGTCAATCTTAAGGAGAGGATACCTTCAGTACTAAAAACAAAGAATATATAAATTTAGCATTGCTATGTTAAATATGCAAAAAGTTGCAGCAGCATTAGGAAAAATGCGCAGAACTGCGGCTTTAGAAGCCAAACAGAAATGTAAAGAAGAATCAGGTTCACGTCTTCGTAAGGCGTGCCTTACCATTAATGCAAAAATGCATTCATTATTTAAGTCCCTTAAACAGGAAAATAAACAGAAAAAGATTAAGTCAAAAGCAAAAAGTCTGGCAGTTTGTAATCAAATTGTCAAGATCTCTCATGAAGAGATAACATCCAGCAAGCAAGCTGAGGTTATGGAAACACCTAACAGAAATAGTGTAGTATGTGAGACACTGTCTACAGGATTCAGAAATGACTTAATCAGTCAAGATCCTAAAATGAATAAAAGTTACATGTTGCAGGACTGCATCAATGTGCAGCGCATGGAGTCTGTTATGGTCACACAGACCACAAGCAGAACAGCCTCTGTGGTAAATGAAGAAAGTAGCAATGTGCCGGATGTGTCTATCATCAGACAGCACATTAATGTAAAGGAGGTAGCAGCAATAGGAGATGTCCCCTATACTGTTTCTACTAAAGGGGAAGATTATTGTAACTCAGATTATGAGTATTCTGCTGAATACACTCTCAGAGTTCCCAATGTAAATAAAGAATTTGTTATGCCCTTAGGCAAAGGTGAATTGTCAGCAGATTTAAACACTGATAGCTGCAGTACAGTGCACACAGGGGTGGAGAAGTTCCCCATGGTGAAAACTCCCATGGCAACCAGAGTTGCAAACCTTGAAATGTATTCACCTGGAAACATATTTAAAGGGAAAATCCATGAAATTAATTCAGGAATGCATGTTTACAAACAAAGTTCCCAAACTTATGTAACCCCCACCGAGCACTCAGAGACTTCTAGTGATGGTGCAAATGTTTGCATGCTCTCAGAGAGACCACATGCAGAGTGTCATTCTGCAAACCACACACCAATTAACAATGACACAAAGTATCACCAGGATGAGAATCTTTTTATGCCCTGGTGCCATAACCATTTTATTACAGGTGTGGAAAGACAGAAAGCCCTGGGACCTGCAATACATATTTGGCAAAGTCTAACAAGTTTCTCTCCCCACAAGAATATTTTTCAGGAAATGCAAGATGCTTCAAGACCAAGAAGCCATGCCAAGCAGCAAACGCTATGGTTGGAGACAGTCTGGGACCAGGCTGCGTCACAAGGGAGTATGGTCACAAGTGAATACGGTAGTATCATTCCTTTACTTGTTAGATCCAATGTAGCCATTGTTTGCTTTGATGTTCAAACAGCCACAGTTTCCAAATTAAACCTGCATCATATCTGCAGCGACAATTGTGCTGTCATTGACACACAATGTGACAGGAAAGATTGGCACAGGCCAGAAACAATTGTTTGTTTGTTATTCAATCTTTAAAGACACATTTGTAAATTCTGTACCTGATAACATGCAGCAGATAGGACAGAATACATAGCAAATACGGTATGTTAAATAACTGTATAAATATCTGTGATATTCATTGTATGTCTTTTTGTTTGATTCATAGTAATCCTGGCAACCTGTATACAGAATGGTGCAAGACTCCAAAAAGACTCCAATTTACAAGGGAAAAGGTCTTCATTAACCCTTTCATCGCTGCTGTCCAGCAAAATCTACATAGCATCCCTAAAGACTGATATATGGACAAATCCTCAAGGAGTTTTCCAGTTTCACAAGAAAGGGGAAGGTTTTCATTAACCCTTTCATCACAAGTAATCATTACTTGTCTTTCAAACTACATGTACACCCCCACAACAGTGTACAGCACATCTCATCACTGTGATTATACAGAACTGTCTCATCCCTTCATATACCTTAATCAAATATATGTAAACATTTGTATGATATATATACATATTTTTTATATCATTGTATTATATACCTTGTAAATATTTTATGTTTTTTTTTTATATATTACACAGTAGATACTACCTATGCTTCCTTCGTAAAAGCTTCAAAAGTAATTCAATATCTAATACAGGATGGTATACCGTGTTATAACAAATTGGGCCGAGATTATTAAGTGGGATGAATAATTCTCTTAATAAAGACTGTAACAAGTCAAAGAGAATTATTTGTAGCATAACAGGGTCACTGTATATGCACATGGCTGCATATAACAATGCTGGATGGAATTAGATTTAGTCAAAGCCATTCCTAAATGATATTTAATATCTGTTTGAAGCAAAATTGTATTCATTTATTGTATTGATAGGATGTTACTATATACACATCAAAAGCATTTTAAATAATTATTAGTCAAAATATAGGTAGGATAGAAAACGCCTTTATATGGGTTAAACTGGTATAGGGTTATTTAAGATTGAGATGTATAAATAGGTTCAAGGTAGAATAAGGAGACTTAAGACTGCATGGTAATTTATTCAGTGAGGAAATACAGTAAACAGAGTAGGTGTACTACTCACAGCCATTTGTGGTACTATTGCCCGAAGACAATTAAGACCTACTATTAACAAGGAAAGAAAGAAAGAAAGAAAGAAAGAAAGAAAGAAAGAAAGAAAGAAAGAAAGAAAGAAAAAAAAAAAGACTGTTTCATATATGCCTGTTCTATTCAAAATCACAACCTGTTTGTGCAAAAGCAATATGGACACTTGTCACAACTGCGGCATTGGAAAAACATTTAAAGGACGCACAAGGCTAAAGACCATTACTGAGGGTCGTCACAAGTACTGAATGTTCAAGACACAGCACTCGACGTACACAGCCCTCTGCCTCAAACAGCGAAATGGCAAGCAAAGGAGCAGCTGCTATGAAGAATTCCACTTCAACTGCCTCCATAATGCAAACGCAAGGCGTCCCCAATGACAAGCAAACCACGCAGATGACAGTCTTCTCCCAGTAAATTGCTACAGCCAAGAACAGCAAAAGAAAAAAAGAAAAAAAGAGGTCCAAACGTATTGTTCCAAATACAGGAAAAAGGGTCTACAATTGGGCTATGGTATTCCAAATGTCTGTAGAAATTAGTTTTCCTCATGAATACTGAATAAAAACCTCAGTCTTGTCTGCTTTAGTTAAAAAGTAAAATAAGGTTGGGTAAGCTAAAAGTTTTTAGAGATTTTTAAAATCACAATGGTTATTATTATTACACTTATGGTTTATATTATGGTTACAACAAAAGTTATGTTTTGAAGAAATATTTTTAAATGTATTTGGAAGCAATTACGCTAGTTTAATGTGTGGCCAATCAAAAGAATTTCTCATGGCCACAAGGGGGCGATTGTTGCCATATAGGTAATTGTCCGCACTTAGTATAATATTAGGCCAATAGATGTTGTCTGAATCAAAATATAATTCATTATAAATAGGCGATGTTACCATAGTGGACAGTATACTGGATATATATAGTAAGGAATAGATATGAAATAAGTTTGAATGTATGAGGTAATGTGTAGCTGATTTAAGAAATTAGGTTTGTATATGTGTTTATATATTTAACTGTATATTTGTGTTTTACTGCAAGATGGTAAAACATAGTGTAGGGATAGGGAACAGGTTTATTCTGCTCTAGCCATAAATAAGGCTAGAGAGGTCACAGTATAATACAGAATGCATTTACAATCAAATGGACACTGGAATCCACAGGTGTACATTTAGATCAGAATCAAGATTTCAATACCTCTAGTAATTATAAAACTAGCTGGTCAATGGTCCAGTTGTAGGTCAGATCATGGGTCATAAAACAGTAGCTTACACAAAAAGAGATCACATCCATTGATAAAACATGCTTCAGGCAAACAAATATTGTTACACTTCAAATAACCAAAGGAAGGGCTTTGATGTACAGTATAAGGAAAGGACACGTTTTATGGCACCAAACCTGCTTGAGCAGAATATCCAATTTGGAGCAGAGCATGTTTTACGACACCTTGGAATGTAAATGGCACACCTATAATTATATTTTGCACTGAGAACTATGAGAATATGATAGTTTGAATTGGTAAAATATAGGATAAAAGGACCAGACTTGTAGTTAGGAGAAGGAGGAAGGAGAAGGAAGGAAGTCAGTCAGGAGGAGAAGTCATGGAGAACATGCAGAAGGAATGATTCTTGGGATGGCAATCTTTAACTTGCAAGTATACATTTTATGTTAGCAATTGAAACTGTTTGTGAAACTTATGTCATGTTGTTTTATGTTATATAACGAAGGAAGCATTAGATAAATAATTAGTATATATATCACTACTGTGTATATCTTATTCTGTACGATTTGATCTGCCTGTAAATAAATAATCATATAAAAAGAGCGGTAATATTCAAGCTTGAACTCTCTTTAAGGAATCTTAACTTCATAATTTCATAAGTCATATATATATAAGGACTGCATATATTTATCAGCCAATTAATTTGTAAGCCTGACATAATATATTTGCAGATATATATGATAACGCATATTAATTTAAATATATCCATATATTAAATACCATATATGATATATTAAATATTAATATTCATGAGAATATGATTCCATAAATCAATAATATATATATATATATGCATGTTTAATATGCTATGTATATGTGTATATGTATGTGTGTGTATGTATATATATATATATATGTAGATACATGTATATATATATATATATATACACACACACACACACACACACACACACACACAGACACACTAGTTGTACGGTCCCAGCATATACTGGGTCACCTCAGTCCCCACCCCCGTGATTGGCTCCGCCCAGTTCTGTAAACCCCCCCATGCAAATCCTGCGTTTGCCACTGGCACGCCTGTGTTTTCCCTGACACTCCTAGAAAACGGCCAGTTACCACCCCCAAATGGCCTCTTCCTGTCAATCAGCATGCAAATGGCTGTGCGTTAGAAATTTCCGCACCAGCTTGTCACTGTTTTGCGACGATCATGCGCATTGTGGCACATATGCATGCGCAGTCAATCCTTAATTGCCCGCTGTGTGAAAACGCACAGCAGCGATCAGGTCTGAATCGGGCCCTTCATTTGAAACACTTTGTTTACATGAAATAAAAGAGAATCAGTTATGTACTTATCTACATTAAGTGTTGTCCCTCTCTGGTTTCCCACATTTGCGGAGGAGATCTGCAGCTATGGACAGGCCTCACTACAGATGGACATTCCAAACTCCCTGTAGTATTAAGATCTTTACTTTAGGACTAACTATTCTTTTTTGGTTAGATTGAATCTTGTCTTTTTCATCAATTAACCAATATTTTCTATCTTGCTACTGACTAGTTGGTTGAAACAATCTATGTAGCTTCTTTTTAAATAAGTGGCATAAAAAAGTGTACTTATTTCTGGGTTGTTGTTTTTTTGTTATTATTGTCATCTGTTTCATCTTTATATTCTTAAGTTTTATTGCTATTTCTATCACTGTTAAATATACTTTTGTAAATTAATGTATACATCGAAAGGGTTCATTTTCTTTGTATGCATGAATTTTAACCATTTTTGGAGAAGTGATATTTAATCTTTGTTAAGGACTCTGGGCCTTATTTCAGGCTTGTTAGCAAACCAAAAAGTAGGCAACTGGGCAAAACCATGTTGCACTGCAGATGGGGCAGATGTAACATGCAGAGAGATTTAGATTTGGGTGGGGTATGTTCAAACGAAAATCTAAATTGCAGTATAAAAATTAAGCAGCCAGTATTGACCCCGCACAGAAGAAAATATAACCCACCTAAATCTAAATCTTTTGGCAGATGTTACATCTGCCCCACCTGCAGTGCAACATGGTTTTGCCCAGTTGATTGCTTTTTTGGTTTGCTAACAAACCTTAATAACCACCTCTGTCTCTTCTATTTCTTTAGATTTTACATAAGAAATGTATATATTTTTTTCTACTGTTGATACCACCTCTTTTCCCACTTTCATAGTCCTATATTTCTGTATTTCTTATTCTTGATTCTCTTCTCAGGTTCCTCGGACTTTGAGCATTTTCTTTCAATGGTTCAAATAGGGGATGAAACCCGAAACACCATCTGACCCCCCCGATCACGGCGATGTTTGGGCCTTCCCGCCTTACTGAGGCAGAGCATCATCTTGCCGCTGTTGGATTCTCGTGGCTGTGGAGAGTGTACTGGACGGACGTGTCCGTTTCCAGTACTGTGTCTGGCGTGGCGTGGGGCGGGTGCTCTTTCTGCTGTATCTAAAAGGGGAGCTTATGTAACTGAAAGGGGTGCTCTGTCTACTGTAAACGAAAGGGGTGCTCACTGTCTGCTGTATCTGAAAGGGGTGCTCTCTTTGGGCCTAATTTAGACCTGATCACTGCTGTGCGTTTTCGCGCTGGCGCATGCCAGACAGCTGATGACCATCTCAGCCCAGCGATCGCCTCTGCCTGATTGACAGGCAGAGGCAGTTGCTGGGCAGGAGGGGGCGGGCTGGCGGCATTGGGACGCTGTTTTGGGGGCACGGTTCGGGCACGGACCGTGCGGGGGGTGGGCCGTGGCGACTGCGTGATGTCACACGTATCCGCTGCGATCCAGACAGCGACGGGTAGCTCCCTGCCAGCGCGCAGGAGCTGCGCTGGTAGGGAGCTACTCGTCAAGTACAAAAGCATCGCCGTGGTACGATGCTTTTGTACTTGTGCGGAGAGGGGTAGGGCCTGACATGCGGGGCGGACTAGCTCTGTGCTGGCCGTCTCTTCGCATATCTGTGTAACTGTTCGTAGATGTGCTGAATTTAGGTCTGAATTAGGCCCTCTGCTGTATCTGAAAAAGGCGTGCTCTCTCTATCTACTGTATCTGTAAGCGGTGCCTGTCTGCTGTATCTGAAAGGGGTGCCCTGTCTGCTGTGTCTAAAAAAGGGGTGATCTCTCTGCTGTATCTGAAAAGGGGTGTTCTCTCTGTCTGCTATTTCTGAAAAAGGGGTGATCTCTCTGCTGTATCTGAAAGGGGTGCTCTCTCTATCTACTGTATCTGTAAGCGGTGCCTGTCTGCTGTATCTGAAAGGGGTGCCCTGTCTGCTGTGTCTGAAAAAGGGGTTAGCTCCAGAGGGTCTGATCACTTGGTATAGCCTAGCTGCTCGTTCCCGAAGCCGCGCCGCCGTCCCCCTCACAGAGCCAGAAAAGAGAAGCCGAGTGAGTAACCGAAGCAAAGAAGACTTCAGTGAAGGCGGCAGTAGACTTCAGTCTCGGAGGAACCGCGCAGCGGTCACGCTGTGCGCCATTGCTCCCACACACCAACGGCACTGCTCGGGCGCAGGGGGGGGGGGGGGGGGGGGGGGGCGCCCTGGGCAGCAATAAGACCTCAATCTACCTGGCAAAAGTACATACAATGCAGGGGCACTGTATACTACCCCTGCCAGCTTAAAAAAATAGCGGGACATAAGCGCGCCATTACGGGGGCGGGGCTTGGTCCTCCCAGCTCTAATCAGCGCCATTTTATCTCCACAGTGAAGCTGCATGAGACGCTGGCCCTGAACTCATCCACTTCTGTGACAAGTAACAGGGTGCTAAACGAGGGGGGGGGGCACAGCAAGATTGGTGTTGATTTTTATCATTAAAAGCGCTGTCAGGTCGGGGGCATTATATATGTGCTTTCAGACTGGGATAGGCGCTAGGTGTGAGCTGGCAAACTCCCTCTGTGTTTCTATAATAGGCCTTATTGTGGGTCTGTCCCCTATAGCCCGGTGTGATAGTGGTGTCGGTACGAGTGTGTCGACATGTCTGAGGCTAAAGGCTCTTCCCAGGAGGAGGTTGAAGTAGAGACAGAACAGTGTGAGGGAGTGAATCTGTCGGCACCGCCAACTGCTGATTGGGTAAATATGTTGAGTGCCTTGAATGCAAATGTGGCTTCATTAAATAAGAGATTGGATAAATCTGAGGCTCAAAACCAAACATGGAGACAATCCATGGAAGATGCTTTATCCCAAACGCAGGCTCCCTCAGGGTCGCAGAAATGGCCATTTACCCAAATAGCAGACACTGATACCGACACAGATTCGGATTCCAGTGTCGACTATGGTGATGCCAGGTTGAATCCTAAACTGGCTAAGAGCATTCAGTACGTGATTGTGGCAATAAAAGAAGTGTTGCACATCTCGGAAGACCCTGCTGTTCCTGAGACAAGGGTCTGTATGTTTAAGGGAAAGAAAGTTCCGGTAACATTTCCTCCCTCTCATGAACTGAACACTTTTTGAAAAGGCTTGGGAAATTCCTGACAAAAAGTTGCTGATTCCCAAGAGAATTATTATGGCATACCCTTTTCCCTCTGACGATAGGAAAAGGTGGGAGTCGACCCCCAATGTGGACAAGGCTCTAGCACGGCTGTCCAAAAAGGTGGCGCTTCCATCCCCTGACACGGCGGCCCTAAAAGATCCTGCGGATCGTAAGCAGGAAACTACTTTGAAATCTATTTATGTCACTACGGGTACACTGCTCAGACCTGCAGTGGCAAAAGCATGGGTGAGTACTGCAATTGAGAAGTGGGCAGATAACTTATCATCTGACTTGGACACCCTGGACAGGGATAGCGTTCTTTTGACCCTGGGTCATATCAGGGACGCTGCAGTCTATCTAAGGGAGGCTGCGAGAGATATTGGCCTCTTAGGATCAAGGGCCAATGCCATGGCAATCTCAGCTAGGAGAGCATTATGGACTCATCAATGGAATGGTGATGCTGACTCTAAGAGGGCTATGGAGGCGCTGCCGTATAAAGGTAGTGTTTTGTTTGGTGAGGGCCTTGCGGACCTGGTATCTACACCTACCGCCGGTAAGTCATCTTTTCTTCCTTTTGTCCCTCCACAGCAAAAGAAAACGCCTCAGTATCAGATGCAGTCCTTTCGTTCTAGTAAATTCAAAAAAGGACGAGGGTCCTCCTTCCTTGCCGCTAGAGGTAAGGGAAGGGGAAAAAGATCACCGGCTGTGGCAAGCTCCCAGGAGCAGAAGTCCTCCCCGGTTTCTGCCAAGTCCACCGCATGACGTTGGGGCTCCGCTGCGGGAGTCCGCACCGGTGGGGGTGCGTCTTCAACTCTTCAGTCGGGTCTGGGCTCACTCGGGCCTGGATCCTTGGGTGCTGAAAATTGTGGCCCAAGGATACAAACTGGAGTTTCAAGATGTCCCTCCCCCCCCGCCCCCCACCGATTTTTCAAATCGACCTTGCCAGCTTCTCTTCCGGAAAGGAAAGTGGTGTGCCTTGCAATACAAAAGCTGTGTCAATAGCAAGTTATTGTCAGGGTAACCCCCGTTACATCGAGGAGAAGGGTTTTATTAGCCTGTTCGTGGTCCCGAAGCCGGATGGCTCGGTCAGACCGATTCTGAATTTAAAATCCCTCAATCTATATTTGAAAAGATTCAAATTCAAGATGGAATCTCTCCGAGCAGTAATTTCCAGTCTGGAAGGTGGGGATTTTATGGTGTTAGTCGACATAAAGGATGCTTACCTACATGTCCCCATATTTCTCATACGTCCTAGAGGATGCTGGGGACACTTCATAGACCATGGGGTATAGACGGGTTCCGCAGGAGACATGGGCACTCTAAGACTTTGAATGGGTGTGAACTGGCTCCTCCTTCTATGCCCCTCCTCCAGACTCCAGTTAGATTCTGTGCCCAGAGAGACTGGACACTAAACAGGGGAGCTCTACTGAGTTTCTCTGAAAATACTTTTTGTTAGGTTTATTATTTTCAGGGAGCACTGCTGGCAACAGGATCCCTGCTTCGTGGGACTGAGGGGAGAGAAGCAGACCTACTTCTAGTGAGCTGAAAGGCTCTGCTTATTAGGCTACTGGACACCATTAGCTCCAGAGGGTCTGATCGCTAGCCGTGCTAGATGCTCGTTCCCGGAGCCGCGCCATCACCCCCCATACAGAGCCAGAAGAAAGAAACCGGGTGAGTATTAAGAAGATCAGAAGACTTCAGTAGACGGCAGAAGATCAGAGTATGAGGTACCGTGCAGCGGTCGCGCTGCACGCCATGCTCCCACACACACAGCGGCACTGACGGGTGCAGGGCGCAGAGGGGGCGCCCTGGGCAGCATAAAACCTCAGCTCTGGCACTGGCCGATAAAATAGGTGCCTGGGCACACATTATACCCCCGCCAGTATAAATATGTATTTTCATGAAGCGGGACTGAAGCACGCCATTACACGGGCGTGGCTTAGCCCTCACAGCGTTAACCAGCGCCATTTTCTCTCCACAGGACTGCAGAGACGCTGAGCCTGGCCTCCCACACTGCTGTACAAGTAACAGGGTGCAAAAAGGGGGGGCACAGTTGACTTGGTGCTATGTTATTTATATAAAAACCGCAAAAGGCGCTGGGTTGTGAGCTGGTAAACTCCCTTGGGTGTCTCTAACAGGCTTGACTGTGGGTCTGTCCCCTGTAGACCAGTGGCGTTGTTGGTGTCGGTACACGTGTGTTGGCATGTCTGCAGCTGAGGGCTCTGCCACAAACGGTTATAAGAAGGTCTCTGTCGGCACCGCCGACTCCTAAAGGGTACTTGGTACATGTACATAGATGGCCACATGTCAGTATATGTATGTTTTTTCCAAGAGAAAATGATATGGGAGACACAGCAGGGGGTGGGTGACCCTGTTGGCACCATGAAATCTGACTGGGTAGAAATTGACATGATAATGTGATGCATTTCTATAAGAGCTATACCTGGAGATAGATATAGATATATATATATATATATATATATATATATATATACACTGCTCAAAAAAATAAAGGGAACACTAAAATAACACATCCTAGATCTGAATGAATGAAATATTCTTATTAAATACTTTGTTCTTTACATAGTTGAATGTGCTGACAACAAAATCACACAAAAATTATCAATGGAAATCAAATTTATTAACCCATGGAGGTCTGGATTTGGAGTCACCCTCAAAATTAAAGTGGAAAAACACACTACAAGCTGATCCAACTTTGATGTAATGTCCTTAAAACAAGTCAAAATGAGGCTCAGTAGTGTGTGTGGCCTCCACGTGCCTGTATGACCTCCCTACAACCCACACAAGTGGCTCAGGTAGTGTAGCTCATCCAGGATGGCACATCAATGCGAGCTGTGGCAAGAAGGTTTGCTGTGTCTGTCAGCGTAGTGTCCAGAGCATGGAGGCGCTACCAGGAGACAGGCCAGTACATCAGGAGACGTGGAGGAGGCCGTAGGAGGGCAACAACCCAGCAGCAGGACCGCTACCTCCGCCTTTGTGCAAGGAGGAACAGGAAGAGCACTGCCAGAGCCCTGCAAAATGACCTCCAGCAAGCCACAAATGTGCATGTGTCTACTCAAATGATCAGAAACAGACTCCATGAGGGTGGTATGAGGGCCCGATGTCCACAGGTGGGGGTTGTGCTTACAGCCCAACACCGTGCAGGATGTTTGGCATTTGCCAGAGAACACCAAGATTGGCAAATTCGCCACTGGCGCCCTGTGCTCTTCACAGATGAAAGCAGGTTCTCACTGAGCATGTGACAGATATGACAGAGTCTGGAGACGCCAAGGAGAACGTTCTGCTGCCTGCAACATCCTCCAGCATGACCGGTTTGGCAGTGGGTCAGTAATGGTGTGGGGTGGCATTTCTTAGGGGGGGCCGCACAGCCCTCCATGTGCTCGCCAGAGGTAGCCTGACTGCCATTAGGTACCGAGATGAGATCCTCAGACCCCTTGTGAGACCATATGCTGGTGCGGTTGGCCCTGGGTTCCTTCTAATGCAGGACAATGCTAGACCTCATGTGGCTGGAGTGTGTCAGCAGTTCCTGCAAGACGAAGGCATTGATGCTATGGACTAGCCCGCCCGTTCCCCAGACCTGAATCCAATTCAGCACATCTGGGACATCATATCTCGCTCCATCCACCAACGCTACGTTGCACCACAGACTGTCCAGGAGTTGGCGGATGCTTTAGTCCAGGTCTGGGAGGAGATCCCTCAGGAGACCATCCGCCACCTCATCAGGAGCATGCCCAGGCATTGTAGGGAGGTCATTCAGGCACGTGGAGGCCACACACACTACTGAGCCTCATTTTGACTTGTTTTAAGGACATTACATTAAAGTTGGATCAGCCTGTAGTGTGTTTTTCCACTTTAATTTTGAGGGTGTCTCCAAATCCAGACCTCCATGGGTTAATAAATTTGATTTCCATTGATCATTTGTGTGTGATTTTGTTGTCAGCACATTCAACTATGTAAAGAACAAAGTATTTAATAAGAATATTACATTCATTCAGATCTAGGATGTGTTATTTTAGTGTTCCCTTTATTTTTTTGAGCAGTGTATATATATAGGTGTAGTATGGTTACATAGATCTGTGGATCGAACACAGAGGTAGTAATATTTGTGGAGGGTGTATTATTCTATATATATATTTCCCTCGGACCCCTCGGTGTCGCAGAAATGTTATTTTGCCCAGATACTGCTCCCTGAGATCGCCACGAATACTATTTCTTATGTCGACATAATGTTTCCTGATTAGATCCACAACGTCGGCATTCAGTACCTGTTTCACACACATTAAGAACGTATTAACGTCACTAGGGACACTGCTGTTCCTGACAAAAGGATATGTATATATATATATATATATATATATATATATGTATTTATATGAGTTATATATTTATATGTGTGGATATGTGTATTTAAATGTGTATATTTCTATAAAGTTATAATGAATGCTGAAGTAACGTTGTGCCTTCTCATGTGCTGGTCGCTCTGTTAAGAAAACTCTAGGTCAGCCATGACAAGATGGTTCAGATCCTCACGAGGAGTCCGAGTGTTTATTCTTTCCCGCCGTGGATAAAAATACAGTGAGAGTCAACCCCTGTCCTACACGGGACCCTGTCACAAAGGATCGTATACAGGAAGCTAAGTGATATTTTACTTATATGCGTTGTTTATGCTTGCATTACATGAGCATTGGGGAGTGCTTGTATTCTGAAAGGGTCGATTACCTTGTCATCCGATATAGTTACCCTGGGGAGAAATGGGATACTCCTTAAGTTGGCGCGTGACTAGGAGGCCAATTCTAGGGCGGTCTCGGCTAGTAGGGCGTTGTGTATTCACCAATGGAATGCTGATACTGACTCCGAGAAGAAATGGAGTCTCTTCCCTATGAAGGTGAAGCCTGGTTTGGTGATGGCCTTGTTAATATGCTCTCGGCAGATGCCACTGGTAAGTCTACCTTATTGCCCTATGTTTCCTCACAACGGTTGGTGACGCATTATTATAGGATGCAGTCATTTCGACCGAATAGATACGGATCCCCCTTTTCTTTGCAGATTGAGGAAGGTAAAAAAAAAGGTAAGAGGTCAGCTGCCTTTTCAGGTTCGTAGGAGCAGAAATCATCCTAGATTTTCTGCTACGTCCACCGCTGGGAGCCCACACCGGTGGGATCACGTCTAATACTCTTCAGTCAGTCCTGGAATGGACATGGAAAAGTGAGTTAAGGATAGAGTCCCTAGGGGGTCGTATGGGTTTTTTCAGACGTTCCCCTCACTGATTTTTTCAATTCGGCCTTCTCAATTCTCCTCTGGACGGGGAGGTAGTATTGCGACGCATTACAAGACTGGTGTCAGGATCAGGTCATTGTCTCGCTATCCCGGTCACACACACACAAAAAAAGCTGTTATTCAAGCTTTTTCGTGCTCCTGAGGCCGGACAGCTCGGGTAGACCAATCCTATATCTGTAATCCCAAAATTCCTACTTAAAATCCATGAGGGAATCGCTCATGGCAGGGTTCTCCAATTTGAAAAAGGAGAAAGGAGATCTTATTACGGTTTCTTCCGTTTTAGGCTTACCTGAGGTTTGCGATTCCGGATTGTCGTTACCAATTCACCAGAGTGATGGCGGTATGATGGTTTTCCTTCGATAGTAAGAAGTCATAATGATTCGGTACTGGATCGCTCTCCGGATTACGGAGAGATCAGGAATCCAAGTGGGGCAAAACGTTGCATTCTCCCTGACAGTTCTTCAACAACAGGACTGGCTCCTGAACGTGTCGGAATCCCTGTTGGTCCCAACGACGCAGTGGTCAGCTTGGGCAATTTTATTAGATACAGAACTGATGAGATGTTGTTTGGCTTCCGGTGGGAAAGGCTCTGAGGATTCAGAGTCTGGTCAGACCTGCAACAGTTGCTGATAAGGATGGTTACGGCCTACGAGGCCGTTCAGTGGGCAGGTTGCATAACAGAGTGTTTAGCGGAACCTGTTGGACAAGGGGTCCGGTTCCACCTGGGATAGTCTGGTTTCAAGCCAGGATTTCATTCCTGTGCTAGTGGCGTGAGTCTCACCAAGGAAAAGTGTTGAGTTAGGATACTTGTCACATTAACGGTCTAGAGTTGAGGGCCGTTTATAACAGTTTTCTACAAAAAAAAAAAAAAAAAACACCGGAGAAGAAATGGCTGTAGCCAGGAAGATTTTCCGCTGGGCGACGAAAACATATATGCGATCTGTTAGCGATGTTAGATCCAAGAGTGGACAAATGGGAAGCAGACTTCCTCAGCAGACACGTTTTCCATCCAGGAGAGTGGATTCTTCATGAAGAGGTTTTCACAGGAGTGACAAGTCTTTGGGGAATTCCTCAAATTGACATGATGGCGTCTCGCCTCAACAAGAAACTTCAGAGATATTGTTCCACGTCAAGGAACCCTCAAGCAATAGCAGTGGACGCCATGGTAACACCGTGGGTGTTTCAGTCAGTCTATGTGTTCCCTCCACTTCCACTCATTCCAAAGGTGAATAAAGATCATAAGAATAACAAGGGTTCAGGCGATACTCATTGTTCCAGACTGGCCAAAGAGGGCCTGGTATCCAGATCTTCAGGAGTTGCTCATAGAAGATCCCTGGCCTCTTCCTCTATGAGAGGACCTGTTACAGCAAGGACCATGGCGGTTGAATGCCAAATCCTAGCCCGAAAGGGTATTCCCAGTGAAGTCATTCCCACACTTCTTCAGGCTAGAAAAGAAGTAACGGCAAAGCATTACCACCATATTTGGAGAAAATATGTGTCTTGGTGTGAATCCAAGAAGGCTCCTACGGAGAACTTTCAGCTGGGGCACTTGCTCCATTTTTTGCAAGCAGGTATGGAAGCGGGCCTAGTGCAAATTTCGGCCTTATCAGTTTTCTTTCAGAAGGAATTGGCCTCCCTTCCAGAGATACAGACCTTCGTGAAAGGCGTGTTGCACTGTCACATCCAACCTCCCTTTGTGCCCCAGTGGATCTAGGAGGTCTTAATGTGGTGTTGCAGTTCCTGCAATCTCATTGGTTTGAACCTTTACGTAAGGTTGAATTAAGATTTCTTACTTGGAAAGTAGTCATGTGGTTGGCCTTAGCATCCGCAAGGCGGGTATCTGAATTGGGGGCTTTGTTTAACAAGACTCCCTATTTCATCTTCCATGCTGATAGGGCGGAGTTGAGAACTCGTCAGAAATTTCTGCCAAAAGTGGTTTCATCGTTTCACGTAAACCAGCCTATTGTGGTGCCAGTGGCTGCTGGTGCTCTCTTGGACTCAAAGTCTCTGGATGTGGTCAGGGCTTTAAAAATCTGTCTAGCCAGAACGGCTCAGATTAGGAAAACAGAGGCTCTGTTTGTTCTGTATGCTCCCAACAAGATTGGGGCTCCTGCTTCTGAGCAGACTATTGCACGCTGGATCTGTAATACGATTCAGCAGGCTCATTCTACGGCATGATTGCCGTTACCAATATCGGTGAAGGCCCATTCTACCAGAAAGGTGGGCTCATCTTGGGCGGCTGCCCGTGGGGTCTCGGCGTTACAGCTTTGCCGAGAGGCTACTTGGTCGGGTTCAAACACCTTGGCGAAGTTCTACAAGTTTGATACCCGGGCTGATGAGGACCTCTTGTTTGGTCAATCGGTGCTGCAGAGTCATCCGCACTCTCCCGCCCGATCTGAAGCTTTGGTATAAACCCCATGGTCTATGAAGTGTCCCCAGCATCTTCTAGGACGTATGAGAAAATAGGATTTTAATACCTACCGGTAAATCCTTTTCTCTTAGTCCGTAGAGGATGCTGGGCGCCCGTCCCAGTGCGTACTGTATCTGCAGTTGTTGGTTATGGTTACACACATGTTGTGTTGTGTTTAAGTCAGCCTGTTGCTGACGTTGTTCGTGCCGTGGCATGCGTTATGCTGTTAATGGTTGTGTTTACACACAGGTTGTGTTATGTTTTATGTCAGCGTATTGCTGCATATTTTTTCATGCTGTTGGCTGGTGTTCTCTTGAATACCACGTTCGGCGGCATGCTTGGGTGTGAGCTGGTAGGACGCTCACCATGGTTAAACAATAAATTCTTTCCTCAAAATGTCCGTCTCCCTGGGCACAGTTCTATAACTGGAGTCTGGAGGAGGGGCATAGAGGGAGGAGCCAGTTTACACCCATTCAAAGTCTTAGAGTGCCCATGTCTCCTGCGGATCCCGTCTATACCCCATGGTCTATGAAGTGTCCCCAGCATCCTCTACGGACTAAGAGTAAAGGATTTACCGGTAGGTATTAAAATCCTATTTTCCTCCACATCACGCTTACCTGAGTTTTGCGGTTCAGGATTGTCATTACCAATTTCAGACGTTGCCGTTTGTTCTTTCCACGGCCCCGAGGATTTTCACCAAAGTAATGGCGGAAATGATGGTGCTCCTGCGCAAGCAGGGTGTCACAATTATCCCGTACTTGGACGATCTCCTGATAAAGGCGAGATCAAAGGAGCAGTTACTAAAAAAACATTGCACTCTCCCTGACAGTTCTGCAGCAACAAGGTTGGCTCCTGAATTTGCCAAAGTCGCAGTTGATTCCGACAACACGGCTGTCATTCTTGGGCTTGATTCTGGACAAGAAACTACAGAGAATTTTTCTGCCGATGTAAAAAGCTCTGGAAATACAGAACATGGTCAAGGGGATTCTGAAACCGGCAAGGGTGTCGATTCATCAATGTACTCGGGTGCTGGGGAAGATGGTGGCGGCCTACGAGGCCATCCCGTTTGGCAGGTTCCATGCCAGGGTTTTTCAGTGGGACCTGCTGGACAAGTGGTCCGGGTATCACCTACACATGCACCGGAAGATAAGCCTGTCTCCCAAGGCCAGGATTTCTCTCCTGTGGTGGCTCCAAAGTTCTCACCTTCTAGAGGGACGCAGGTTCGGGATCCAAGATTGGGTCCTAGTAACCACGGATGCAAGTCTCCGAGGCTGGGGAGCACTCACATAGGGACAAAATTTCCAGGGGAAATGGTAAAGCCAGGAGGCTTGTCTGCACATAAACATTCTGGAACTAAGGGCCATCTACAACGGCCTTCGGCAAGCAGAACATCTTCTTCGCGGCCTGCCCGGCCTGATTCAGTCGGACAACATAACAGCAGTGGCGCACATAAACCGCCAGGGCGGAACAAGGAGCAGAGCGGCGATGGCGGAGGCCACAAAAGTTCTTCGCTGGGTGGTTGCGTTTGACAGCGTGGCGGTTGAACGAAAAATCCTAGTACGAAAGGGTATTCCCGGTGAGGTCATCCCCACTCTACTGAAAGCTAGGAAGGAGGTAACGGCGAAGCATTACCACCGTATTTGGAGAAAATATGTGTCTTGGTGTGAATCCAAGAAGGCTCCTACAGAAGAATTTCAGCTGGGTCAGTTTCTCTATTTCTTACAAGCAGGTGTGGATGCGGGCCTGAAGTTAGGCTCCATTAAAGTGCAGATTTCGGCCTTATCAAATTTCTTTCAAAGGGAATTGGCCTCGCTTCCAGAAGTACAGACTTTTGTGAAAGGCGTGCTGCACATCCAACCTCCATTTGTGCCCCCAGTGGCACCATGGGACCTTAACGTGGTGTTACAGTTCCTTATGTCACATTGGTTTGAACCTTTACAAACGGTTGAGTTGAAATTTATCACTTGGAAAGTGATCATGCTATTGGCCTTGGCGTCCGCTAGGCGGGTGTCGGAATTGCCGGCTTTGTCTCACAAAAGCCCTCGTTTGATTTTCCAAGAGGATAGAGCGGAGTTGAGAACTCGTCAACAATTTTTACCAAAGGTGGTTTCGTCGTTTCACATGAACGAACCTATTGTGGTACCTGGGGCTACTGAAGCCTTGTCTGATTCAAAGTCTCTCGATGTGGTCAGAGCTTTGAAAACTTATGTTGCCAGGACGGCTCGTATTAGGAAAAGAGAGGCTCTGTTTGTCCTGTACGCTTCCAACAAGATTGGGGCTTCTGCTTCTAAGCAGACTATTTCACGCTGGATCTGCAGTGTGATTCGACATGCCCATTCTACGGCTAGATTGCCATTACCGAAATTGGTGAAGGCCCATTCTACTAGGAAGGTTGGCTCATCTTGGGCGGCTGCCCGGGGAGTCTCGACACTGCAACTTTGCCGAGCAGCTACTTGGTCGGGTTCAAACACTTTTGCAAAATTCTACAAGTTTGATACCCTGGCTGATGAGGACCTCATGTTTGCTCAATCGGTGCTGCAGAGTCATCCGCACTCTCCCGCCCGGTCTGGAGCTTTGGTATAGACCCCATGGTCCTTTTGGAGTCCCCTGCATCCTCTAGGACGAAGGAGAAAATAGGATTTTAATACCTACCGGTAAATCCTTTTCTCTTAGTCCGTAGAGGATGCTGGGCGCCCGTCCCAGTGCGGACTCTATCTGCAGTACTTGTTCATAGTTATTGCTTTTGTTACACAAAGGTTGTGTTTTGTTTTCAATCAGCCTGTTGCTGATTTTTTGGTTCATGCTGTTAACTGGTTTAGTTAAATGCCGTGTTGTATGGTGTGTTGTGGTGTGAGCTGGTATGTGTCTCACCCTTGGTTATCAAAAATCCTTTTCCTCGAAATGTCCGTCTCCCTGGGCACAGTTCCTATAACTGAGGTCTGGGTGAGGGGCATAGAGGGAGGAGCCAGTTCACGTCCATTTAAAGTCTTAAAGTGCCTATGTCTCCTGCGGATCCCGTCTATAACCCATGGTCCTTTTGGAGTCCCCAGCATCCTCTACGGACTAAGAGAAAAGGATTTACCGGTAGGTATTAAAATCCTATTATTTCTGACTCATTTGTGCGACACTGTAACCTCTGTGAGACACTGTAATCTCCGGTTTGTGATATAAAAAATACTTCTACATATTTCTGACACATTTGTGCGATGCTGTCGGTAAATTTCAACCGCAGTGTCTAATTGTATATATTTCTGACTCATTTGTGTGACACCGTAACTGCCGGCGTGTGATATAAAAAATACTTCTACATATTTCTGACTCATTTGTGCGACACTGACGAAGAAGGTCAACTGCAGTGTGTAATTATATATATTTCTGACTCATTTATGCGACAATGTAACCACAGTGTGAAATAAAAAATAATATATATTTCTCTTACGTCCTAGAGGATGCTGGGGTCCATTTTAGTATCATGGGGTATAGACGGTTCCGCAGGAGCCTTCAGCACATAAAGACTTTTCAACAGTGTGAACTGGCTCCTCCCTCTATGCCCCTCCTCCAGACCTCAGTTTAGAAAATGTGCCCAGGAGACTGGATGCACACTAGTGGAGCGCTACAGAGCTTTGCTGGAAAAATACTTTCTTAGGTTTTTATTTTACAGGGAAGCTGCTGGCAACGGCTTCCCTGCTTCGTGGGACAAAGAGGGGGAAGTAGGAACCAACTTCTCAATTAGTTAATGGTTCTGCTTCCGCTGACAGGACACCATTAGCTCCTGAAGGGTACTGAACATAGCCCAAGCCTGGCCAGCATTCACTTCCACAGCACTGCCGCCACCCCCTAACAGAGCCAGAAGTCAGAAGGCTGGTGAGTATATTACCGGAGTCCTGCAGAGAGGGGATCCTCCGGTCATCGTTGGCGGCATACAGGTACACGCGCAGCGCGCGCCATGTCTCTCAGCACAAGGATGCAGAGCACGGGGGGCGCCCTCTGAGGGCATGTTTTAAAACCTTACTCTCACTGGCAAAAAGGGTACATACATGTACAGCCGCTGATGTGCCATCCCCAGCCAGTATAAATATTACATTGCTGAGGCTGCAGGGCGGGGCTTCTCCTCAGACTTGCCAGAACACTCACTGGGTGCCATTTTCTCCTGCAGAAACTCCAGTGTGAAGCTCCTGAACACTGTTTCTCCTCATAACAACGCTGATACAAGCACAGGGTGTTATAGAAGGGGCAGAGAGTGTTCATTATAATTAGGTCTGTGGGCCTATTATTGATATATGCGCTGTAAGTGGGTAATATTTCCACAATTCACAAAAAGGCGCAGTGTGTGGACTGGCAAATCCCTCTGTGTCTCTCTGACAGACTGTAGTGTGGGTCTGTCCTCAATAGCTCGTGTGTGTGTGTGTGTGTGTGTGTGTGTGTGTGTGTGTGTGTGTGTGTGTGTGTGTGTACAAGTTGTAACATGTCAGACATTGGGGAGGATTCTTCCCAGGAAGAACCCATTTTAGATGCACAAGAGGGTAATGTGGTGGCCCTTCCCTCTCAGAAGGAGCCGGAGTGGGTGAGAGTGTTGCAAAAAGAATATGTCAATGCTTGCAAAGAAATTCTCTAAGTCTGAACAACAGACTAAATATTGGAGGCAGTCTGTGGAGAATGCACTGTTTACTGACCCCTCTATATCATCCACTCGGGTCCCATCCAGTTCCCAGAAAAGGTCTCTGGCCCAGATAATGCAAGGGGACACAGACACAGAGTCCGACACTGATGTCGACACTGGGGATTTGAGAGGGGTAGACCCCAAATTAGCCAAAAGCATACAATGTATGATAGTCGCTATAAAGGACATGTTGGAGTTTCCTGAAACAACACTGGTCCCTGAGGAAAAGGATTATTTTAAATGAAATAAAAAGCAGGTTGTGACTTTTCCTCCTTCAAAGGATTTGAATGCGTTCTTTGAAGAATCCTGGGCTAACCCAGAGAAGAAATTTACCCTTCCCAGAAGGATACGTGTAGCGTACCCTTTCCCTGAGGAAGACAGGCACAAATGGGAAACACTCCCAATGATAGACACCTCAGTTTCTCAGCTGTCTAAGAAAATAGTTTTGCCTGCCCCTGGTTCAGCCTCTTTAAAAGATCCAGCTGACCGTAAAATTAGAAACAACCCTAAAATCCATATATACGGCTAACGGAACGGTGCTCAGGCCCACCATTGCTTGTGCGTGGGTAGGTAACGCTGTGGAAAAATGGTCTGACAACTTTTTTGTTAACATAGACACAGTTAACAGGGATGAAATAGTCCTAACTCTCGGCCATATTAAAGATGCTGCAGGTTACTTAGTTGAAGCTATGAAGGATATTGGGTTGCTATGACAATTTCAGCCCGCAGGGCGCTGTGGATCCGCCAATGGAATGCTGATGCGGAATCAAAAAAGAATATTGAGGTGCTTCCTTACAATGGAGAAGCCCTCTTTGGAGACAAGCTGGATGCCATGATTTCTACAACTACATCAGGCAAGTCAGCATTTCTGCCTTACGCAGCTGCTCCACCTAGGAAAGGAATTCATTCTCATACGATGCAATCCTTTCGGCTCAACAAGTCCAAAAAGGCAGAGGGTACCCCCTTCTCCGCAGGAAGAGGTCGAGGAAGAGGTAAAAAATCTATAACACCATTAGGCTTGCAGGAGCAGAAGTCAACAGTTACTTCTGCTAAAACCTCAGCATGACGTTGGTGCTCCCCTGCGGGAGTACGATCGGGTGGGGGCACATCTACTGTCTTTCAGCCAGGTCTGGGTTCACTCAGATCTGGATCCTTGGGTATTGCAGCTATTATCCCAAGGGTACAAATTGGAATTTCAGGACCTTCCCCCATGCCGATTTTTCAAATCAGCCTTACCAGCTTCTGTTCAGGACAGAGCAAAAGTGCTGAACGCAATACAGAAATTATGTCAAGGCAACGCAATTTCCTTAGTTCCTGTGTCACAACAGGAAAAAGGGTTTTATTCAAGCCTGTTTGTAGTGCTGAAACCGGATGGATCGGTCAGACCGATTTTAAACCTAAAGACTCTGAATCTTTATTTGAAAAGGTTCAAATTCAAGATGGAATCCCTGAGAGTGGTGATCTCCAGCTTGGAGGAATAGGTATTATTGGTATCGATGGACATCAAAGATGCTTATTTACGTGTTCCCATTTACCCGCCGCATCAGGCATAACTGAGGTTTGCGGTGCAGAACTGCCACTACCAGTTCCAAACATTGCCTTTTGGGCTCTCCATGGCTCCAAGAATATTCACAAAGGTGATGGCGGAGATGATGGTTCTTCTTCGCAAGAAAGGAGTAAAAGTCATCCCATACTTGGACGATCTCCTCATAAAAGCAGTATCCAGGGAGAAACTAGTGCTGAACATTGCACTTTCCTTGACGGTGCTTCAACAGCACGGTTGGATCATAAACCTTCCAAAATCACAATTGGAACCCACAATGAGGTTATCATTTCTGGGAATGATATTGGACATGGAAGCACAGAAAGTATTCCTACCGGTGGAAAAGGCTCTGGAGATCCAGAGGATGGTCAAAGTTTTAAAACCAGCACGCGTATCGATTCATCAGTGCATCTGCCTGCTGGGGAAGATGGTAGCGGCCTATGAGGCTCTACAATTTGGCTGATTCTATGCCAGGGTGTTCCAATGGGGCCTACTGGACAAGTGGTCTGGATCACACCTACACATGCACCGCAGGATAATCCTGTCAACAAAAGCCAGTATTTCACTCTTGTGGTGGCTTCAAAGTTCTCACCTCCTGGAGGGACGCAGGTTCGGGATTCAGACTTGGATCCTGGTGACCACAGATGCAAGCCTCCGAGGCTGGGGAGCAGTCACGCAAGGGGAAAGCTTCCAAGGACGATGGTCAAGTCAAGAAGTACTTCTTCACATAAACATTCTGGAATTGAGAGCTGTGTATAACAGCCTTCATCAAGCGGCACACCTTCTTCAAGGTCGTCCCATACAGATCCAGTCAGACAATGTAACAGCAGTAGCTTACATAAACCACAAGGGCGGAACAAAAAGCAGAGCGGCAATGGCAGAGGTGACAAAGATACTCCTCTGGGCAGAAAGACATGCAAAAATCTCTGTCGGCAATTTTCATTCCGGGAGTGGACAACTGGGAAGCAGACTTCCTCAGCAGACACGATCTCCATCCAGGAGAATGGGGCCTCCACCCAGAAGTCTTTGCAGAGGTAGCAGATCGTTGGGGCATTCCTAAAGTAGATATGATGGCATCACGTCTCAACAAGAAACTTCAGAAATATTGTTCCAGGTCGAGAGACCCACAAGCAATAGCAGTGGATGCACTGGTGACCCAGTGGGTGTTTAAGTCGGTGTATCTGTTCCCTCCACTTCCACTAATACCAAAAGTTCTCAAGATCATCAGAAGAGCAAGAGTTCGAGCA
Source organism: Pseudophryne corroboree (assembly GCF_028390025.1). Classification (NCBI taxonomy): domain Eukaryota; kingdom Metazoa; phylum Chordata; class Amphibia; order Anura; family Myobatrachidae; genus Pseudophryne; species Pseudophryne corroboree. Next base: position 940,727,217 of record NC_086444.1, on the reverse strand, counting down.
ACTCTCATTGCTCCAGACTGGCCAAGGAGGGCATGGTATCCAGATCTTCAGGAGTTATTACTGGAAGATCCTCAGCCTCTTCCTTTTTGCGAGGACCTGCTTCAGTAGGGGCAGTTTGTTTATCAAGACTTACCGCGGCTGCGTTTGACAGCATCGCTGTTGAGCCCCAGATCCTAGCCCGTAAGGGTATTCCCAGTGAAATCATTCCCATACTTATTCTGGCCAGGAAAGGGGTAACGTCCAAACATTACCATTGTATTTGGAGAAAATATGTATCTTGGTGTGAATCCAAGAAGTCTCCTCCGGTGGAGTTTAAATTAGGACGTCTTCTCCTATTTCTACAGGCAGGTGTGGATGCTGGCTTGAGTTAGGGTCTATCAAGGTCCAAATTTCGGCCTTGTCCATTTTCTTTCAGAAACAGTTGGCTTCCCTTCCTGATGTCCAGACGTTCGTGAAGGGGGTTCTGCGCATCCAACCTCCCTTTGTGCCTCCTGCGGCGCCATGGGATCTTAATGTGGTGTTGCAGTTCCTTAAATGGGACTGGTTTGAGCCTCTACAAGAGGTAGAGTTGAAGTTTCTCACTTGGAAAGTGGTCATGCTGTTGGCCTTGGCCTCAGGCAGACGAGTGTCTGAATTAGGGGCTCTGTCACACAAGAGTCCTTATTTGAATTTTCATAAAGATAGAGCTGAACTGCGGACGCGTCAGCATTTTCTTCCAAAGGTTGTGTCTTATTTCCATATCAACCAACCTGTGGTGGTGCCAGTGGCTTCTGACACCTCAGCCGTTTCAAAGTCCTTGGATGTCGTCAGAGCGTTGAGGACTTATGTTGCAAGAGCGGCTCGGATAAGGAAAACAGAATCTTTGTCCTCTATGACCCCAACAAGATTGGGGATCCTGCTTCTAAGCAGACTATTGCGCGCTGGATCAGAGGTACCATTCAGCACGCTTATTCCATTCCATGGCAGGATTGCCGTTACCGAATTCGGTAAAGGCCCACTCTACAAGGAAAGTGGGTTCTTCCTGGGTGGCTGCCGGGGTGTCTCAGCGTTGCAAATTTGCCGAGCAGCTACTTGGTCAGGGGCAAACACGTTTGCTAAGTTTTACAGGTTTGACACCTTGGCTGCTGACGACCTTCAGTTTGGTCAGTCAGTTCTGCAGGAACATTAGCACTTTCCCGCCCGTACTGGGAGCTTTGGTACATCCCCGTGGTACTAAAATGGACCCCAGCATCCTCTAGGACGTAAGAGAAAATAGGATTTTAATACCTACCGGTAAATCCTTTTCTCGTAGTCCGTAGAGGATGCTGGGCGCCCGCCCAGGTGCTAATTTTTCCTGCAGAATTACGTTTTATCTTTTTACCCAGGTTCTCATGTGTTAAGATGTTTTACAGCAGTTGCTGTTGCGTTATGCATGCACGTTAGCATGGGTTATGTTGAAAGCCATGTCAGGCGGCATGTTTTGTATGGTGTGAATCTCGCCACTAGTTTAATGTAAATTCTTCTCTCGAAGTTGTCTGTCTCCTCGGGCACAGTTCCTATACTGAGGTCTGGAGGAGGGGCATAGAGGGAAGAGCCAGTTCACACTGTTGAAAAGTCTTAAAGTGCCGAAGGCTCCTGCGGAACCGTCTATACCCCATCGTACTAAAATGGACCCCAGCATCCCCTAGGACTACTAGAAAAGGATTTACCGGTAGGTAATTTAAAATCCTATTTTTTCTTTCAATTAATATTTTGTGCTATGTCATCCCAGTATATATCCAGGGACTGCAGCTGCTCCGTCCATCTAGGGGTTTCTGTCAGTCCAACTAAAATAAAAGACATACCGGTATATATTTTTTTATATATTTTGTGCTGTATCCTCCCAGTATACATCCAGGCATGCTCCTTCCATTTCAGGGTGCTGTGTCTGTAGCTCATATTCTTATGTTATACTTATTGTCCTATTTTCATAATTCTTCTTATAACCACATTGTGATTCATTCAAATTAATATTATTAATAATAATTATAACTTAACTAAATTTAAATTACCTAATTATAAATAAACTCTCCACACTTGTATAGCAAACCTTCTGCATATCAAATATGTCTTTGAGGAACAAAATAATTTGATATTAAATAAATTAAATTAAATAAATTAAATCTAAATGCATCTTTATATACATATATATATATATATATATACATATATATATATAACACAATAGTACCCTTATCTTGCGCCAAACTCAAAGCAGCACAACGGGAGAGATCTCTGTTGAAAGATCTCTAAAGAATACAAGATACAAACAAAATTCCAAAGTGCGCTATATAGGAACGTCTTTACGGTAATTCTTCCAATGTTGTTTCCATAGGTGTAAGTTGGATATTGGAGAAAGTTTGTGACCGGGAACCTGTAACGGACACCCCTCACCAAATGGTCACCCAAACAAGAGGCCCAAGGACAATTAATAAAAGATTATTTTAATAACATTCATTTGAACAAATGCAATTTTTACATAGTTCATCATGTGATGAGTATACAGATAGTAAATATAAATGTCAGTAAAAAAGACAACCACTGCGTTTGTTGAATAATTTGAACTCTAGATACTCCCTCACCTTTTTAAGGTGTGAGCTCACAATGTAGTATCTTCACAAACTAAGTAGGAAACTTCTGACTGACAAACCCTATATATATATATACATATATATATATATATATATATACATATACCAATGGATTGGCACTCACCCTTCGTAGTTATATGAACCCCGGTGCCTTCTGGGATATGTAGTACACAAGACGTCTCCTAGCATGCAGCGGCACTCAGGGAATTTTCCATGAAACTTTTAAGCAAAGGTGTTTATTCCATAGTGATACAAACGGTCCAACGTTTCGGGGTGCAACCACCCCTTTTGTTGTGTTCACCTTGACAAAGGGGTGGTTGCACCCCGAAACGTTGGACCGTTTGTATCACTATGGAATAAACACCTTTGCTTAAAAGTTTCATGGAAAATTCCCTGAGTGCCGCTGCATGCTAGGAGACGTCTTGTATATATATATATATATATAAATCCAGAAAAGTAACTGGCACTCTGGAGTCTAAGCAATCAGTTGAAATAATTTTTATCCACAGTCAACGTTTCGGGGGTCTTAGCCCCGTCGTCAGGACATAACAGTACAGCATACCTTATGTCCTGACGACGGGGCTAAGACCCCCGAAACGTTGACTGTGGATAAAAATTATTTCAACTGATTGCTTAGACTCCAGAGTGCCAGTTACTTTTCTGGATTTATATTGATTTACCTTTACTGGGCACCGGAGCAGTTGTATTGGAATTGGAGTGCCAGCAAAACTTGGTTGGATATATATATATATATATATATATATATACATTTTTTATTGACAGGTAAGGTAAAAAAAAGTAAATACACGTAAACAGTACAAATATACAGAGCAAAAACAAAATGTTCTTACAGTACAGTACAACAGTTAAGAATAACCTCATGTAAGGAAGAGGCATGAACAAATACAGAGTAATATGCAAGTGTAAGAGGGTGGAGTCGGTGCGTGTAGTGCCTGCTGTCGTGCAGGTGTAGGTTCACTACTTACCAGGCGCCGCACTCTCTCACCTACAGGTACCGGAACCTTCAACGGACCTGGAAAATCTTCAGTCGGACCCGGACACGATGACCTAGGAGGAAGAAGATTGCTGAGTGTCGTCCTTCTGACTGTGGACCGAAACGCCCTCCGGAACCGAGGAAAATAGCGCTTTCGGGCTAGGTGAGGGTCATCCCAGGCGTACGCCTCAGAGCCCGAATTTCACCTATTGGCACTCTCGCACCAGGTGGAAATTCTACCTTGCACCGGTGTGCAAGGCTCACCGTTCGCCCTGAAGGAAGGGAGACAGATAGGGACAAACACAGAAGGAACACACAGACAGATGTTACTCACCGTCCTACGTCTTGTACTCCGATCTTCTCCAAGGCAAAGAGAGAAACAGCTGTGCAGGGCCTAACTCTAACCTAGTGTGCGTCCGCTACACTAGCTACATAAACAAAGCCCTCAAACTGGCTCAAGTGTGGGTGGTGCAACACAAACTATGCACAAACTCTAAAACAACACTTTGCCCTGCACGGGAACAACACACATATCAGAGTACAACATCAAACGGTGCTGTTCCTTTAAATCCCTACCTGCACTCTGGGGGGTTGACGCCGTACAGCCTACCCACCTCCGATACCCTCTCTTATGTGGGGCTCAGGCCAGTGAGCCTGCCTACCTATACCCCTGGGGGGGGAACCACGTATCTACTGGGCCTAACGCCCCCTAACTGCACACAGGCCGGAGGCCTGACTTTATCCCTCGGGCCTAGCGCCCGACTAACTGGTCCCCAATTGGGTGACCTGGGCCTAATGCCCTGGGTCACCTTATATCCCTAACCTTCAAAATACACTAGGGCCTAATGCCCTCTAATGTCCCACAGGTCTATTGCCTGAATTGCCCCTCGGGCCTAATGCCCGCCTATCTTGTACCACAGGCCTGTGGCCTGACTATTCCTATGGGCCTAGTGCCCAAGCTGTGCCCCAGGCCTAGTGCCTGCCTATCAGGGCCACGGGCCTAGTGCCCAGTTGACAGGGCCACGGGCCGGGGGGCCGACTACACGTGCCCACGGGCCGGGAGGGCCCGACTAAGTGCCCACAGGCCGGAAGGGCCTGACTGTGCCCACGGGCCTAATGCCCGAACACCTGGTGGTCTAGGGAGGAGCGGGTACAGGGGCACCTGAAAAGGGCCTACCTGACCCGCTGGGAGAGGCACCAGGGGGGAGCTTCGTCAGCTCTCTTACTTTCCACCCGTGGTGACCTCTCCGGCGCTCCTTTTCAATCTTCGGCCGCTGGCCCGTCCTGGCCAGCGGCGCCGCTGTCGCCTCGCCTCGCCGCGCCGCGTCCAGCCGCCGCTGGACATCTTCGTTCCGGAGCCTGGAGTCTTCTGGCCTCTTTCGCGGCCACTGGAGCTCTTCAGCGCTCTTCCGCACGCTCTCTGTCTTCGGCTCCCGCTCGGCATCAGACGCCGGGGGTGGGGCCTATGATGCGGCAAGCGCCAATTGGCTCGCCGCGCCTGTCTCCGATTGGCCGGCACCCCGCGAGCCGCGATTGGCTCGCGGACGGCGCCGTATTTCAAATCCCGTGGGCGGCGCTTTTCATTGGCGGCCAGATTGGCGCCAAGTTTAAAACGCCGCTGCGCCGCCCGACTCCGCTGACAGTCTGGTGCAGGGAAATATCTGATCCCTGCACCGGACACCCGCCGCTGCCGCACTCCCAGCGCTGGGGACAGACAAGCTGCCCCAGCGCTGTCCACAGCAAGGAACTGCAGGGGACGCAGATCCCCTGCACACTGTTGTGGTGATGTGCCCTGGGACGGGTGGTCTTCTGTTTGCCGGCGGTCGGGCTCCCGGCGCTCAGTATACCGGCGCCGGGAGCCCGACAGCCGGCATACCGACAATTATTTTCCCTCGTGGGGGTCCACGACCCCCATAGAGGGAGAATAAAATAGTGTGGCGCGCGTAGCGCGCCACCGTGCCCGTAGCGTGGCGAGCGCAGCGAGCCCGCAAGGGGCTCATTTGCGCTCGCCAAGCTGTCGGTAAGCCGGCGGTCGGGCTCTCGGCGCCGGGATGCTGGTCGCCGGGAGCCCGACCGCCGGCCACCCGTAGTGAATCCCCTGGGACACAGGGCACATCTCTACACAAGAACTGTAGAATGCAGATGCAGTATATATAAATCACAAATTTGGATATGTGATGTTGCATCCCGGAACCAAAGAAAATTCAGAACGGAGCACCAGAATCTAGGACTTCTAAATTACACCATTTAGTAGATTGGAAGCATTACGTAGGGCCTCTTTAATTAGCGGGGATAGAGTGTGGACATAAGGGAGCCATATGTTTAAATGTTTCCCTGTCAGCTTTTCTTTGTTGAGCGTAGTATTGGTCCAATCCAAGTGAAACAAATATGAGATTTTAGGGTATAATAGTGAAATGGGAATGTATTCTGAGGAAATCCATTGGGAGAGTATTATTTGGTTTTTTTTGCAGCCGCAGCCAACTTGACAAGTAGGGTGCGAATCCCTCTAGTTAATGTGCTAAGAGGAGATTTAGGGTAGATGCCCCAAAATGCCCAGGTTTTATCAATAGTGAACTGAAGTTTCAAATCGTTTATAATACAGGTTGAGTCTCCCTTATCCGAAATGCTTGGGATCAGAGGTATTTTGGATATCGGATTTTTCCGTATTTTGGAATAATTGCATACCACAATGAGATATCATGGCGATGGGACCTAAGTCTAAGCACAGAATGCATTTATGTTTCATATACACCTTATACACACAGCCTGAAGGTAATTTTAGCCAATATTTTTTATAACTTTGTGCATTAAACAAAGTGTGTGTACATTCACACAATTCATTTATGATTCATATACACCTTATACACACAGCCTGAAGGTCATTTAATACAATATTTTTAATAACTTTGTGTATTAAACAAAGTTTGTGTACATTGAGCCATCAAAAAACAAAGGTTTCACTATCTCACTCTCACTCAAAAAAGTCCGTATTTCGGAATATTCCGTATTTCGGAATATTTGGATATGGGATACTCAACCTGTATATAGTTGGAGTGCTCGCCACAGGGCCTGCACTTTCGGGCAGGACCACAAGCAATGAACGGTGTCAGCGTCTGGTGAACCGCACTTAAAACAATTAGAATTTAAGGGTGTGAAATAGGCCCTATGTAATATTTTCTGGTGCATCTCTGTATATGATGTTGATACCAGTGTTTTATCCAAAGTCATATTAGCATCGATAATGGACTTCAGTGGGAGATCTGGAAACTGTAGTTGCCAGCGGAACAAATCTACAGTACAGGAGCCCAGGTTAAGTAAAGATCGTGAGTGGGTGTATATGAAGCAGCGGAGAAGTGACCATCTGAACCATGTCGTAGTGTTCCGTCCAAGGTATTAGTCCTATCAGTCTCAGTCAGAGTGGACAGAACCCTTTGCACACAACTACTCACTTGCAAGAAGGGGAATAGGGGGATCACCAAGGATGGAAATCGGTCCATTATTTGTGAGTGTGTGATCAGGACTAAATTCCACTTGTGCAAAAATTGGTGGACAAATTGAAGTCCTCCTTAAAACCAGGTATGAAATCCCGGAGAAGTATTGTGCGATTCAAATTAGGATTATCCCAAAGAGGTAAAAAGAGAGAGGTCTGTCGGGACAGATTCAGTTTAGAAGGCACCATTTGCCATGCCATTCAGGTAGATGATAATAGGGCATTATCTCTTCTAAAATATGTAGGGAGTGTCGTGTGCTGTGCAATAGGGACACTAAGTTCCAGTTTGGTACAAAAGTTTGTTCTAATTGTAGTTTAGCGTAACATTGCGTCCATTAATCCAGTCCAAAGCAATTCTATAATTTGCTGCCAGCGCGTAAGTGCGCAAACATGGCAAGTTTAGGCCACCCAGAGTTCTTGGCTGTTACAATTTAAATAATGAAACACTTGGCCGTTTACCTGCCCAAATAAATTTGGACAATGCTTTATTTAGTTGGGCAAATGTACTTTTAGGTGGGTTTAACAGAAGCATTTGCAGCATAAATAGAAAACATGGAAAACTAATAATTTGATATAAATGACAGCGGCCAGTATACGTCAAAGGGAGATGAGCCCATTTAAAAAAATCTGCGTAGGTCCTGGTAAGTAGTGAGGAAAAATGTAAGGTATATAACTTGGAGGGGTGATTAGGGATTTTAATACCTAAGTATGTGATACAATCATCAAGTGCCCAGTGAAATGGAAATGAGGTTCCCCCATCCCAATATGGGAAAGGAAAAGAAGGCCAAGGATTCAGTCTTGGAATGGTTAATTTTAAACCCAGACACTAATTCAAAGGAATCTAAAATGGAGATTAGATACGGCAGTGCAACATGGGGGTTACTAAAATAAAGTAGGATATCATCAGCCAATAAAGAGAATTTAAGTTCCAAATGGGCCAGTTTAATGCCATGCCATCTATTTTCTTTCAGGAAATGCCGAAAGAGGGTGTCCAAAGCCAATTTGAACAGGAGCGGGGACAAAGGGCAACCCTGTCTAGTCAGGGCCGGTTCTTGCCCTTGTGGCGCCCTGGGCAAAAGTTAGGGGCGTGGCTTAATATGGGGGCGTGGTCAGTCATGCCCCCATTTGTAGCGCCGCTGAAAGGGAAGAAAAAAAAAGTATACTTACTATACCCCGCTCCTGATTCCAGACCCTGCAGACCGGCGCCGCTCTTCTCCTCGGATCTATGGGAGAGACGTCAGTCATGACGTCTCTCCCATAGCACAGCATAGGCACTAGAGGTCAATTATGACCCCTAGCGTCTGTGCCACAATGCTGTGCGGTGCGCGATGACGTCATCGCGCACTGCACACCAAAGGTCCTCTCCATGAAGGGAAACTAGACGCTTAGCGTCTGATTCCCTTCATAGCGGGGGAGGACCAGCGCCACGAAGGGAAACCAGACGCGTAGCGTCTGGTTGCCTTCTCACATCGGGAGGGGGGGCACAGCGGGGGGACACTGCTGGGGCGCACACTGCACAGTGGCGGATCTTGCCATGGTGCGGCGCCCTCCGGATGGCGCCGGCGCCCTCCGGAAGGCGGCGTCCCGGGCAAAAGTCCTGCTTGCCCGTGGCAAGATCCGCCACTGTGTCTAGTGCCTTGGTGTAGTTTAAAGTAATGGGTGCTATGGGCATTGATTGTCCACAAATCCAGAGGCTGTTGCTATAGGGTGGGGAAATACATGTAAGAAGTCAGGGCCAAAGTTTTGATGCTGAAGGATTCTACATAGATGAGACCCTATCAAAGGCCTTATCAGCATCACAGCTGATGACTATGTTTCCCATCTCCAGGGAACCGTGTGATTTGATCATGGCCACCAATAAAGAGCGGACATTGTGAACTGAATGTATGTTACATAAAAAACCTGTCTGGGCAGGGTGTGGTAATTTGGGCAGAACCAACTGAAGCAATAATTTTTGTAAAGATCTTGAAATCTTGGTTCAAAAGGGAAATGGGTCTATAAGAGGAAACCAAAGTGGAGTCCTTATTTGGTTTAGGGAGGACTATTACCCTGGCTGTATTAAAATCAGATGGGGCCAAGTGACCTGTAAGAATAGAGTTATAGAGTTTGTGGGGACAGGAGTTTATAGTACGCGGCGAGTAGGCCATCTGGGCCTGGGGTTTTCCCATTGGGTAAAGATTTAATAACCGCCTCCAGTTCTGCATCCATGATGGGAGAGCTAAGAGCTTCTCTGTCATCCACAGAAAGGGTAGGAAGACCTGTATGAGTCAGAAAATCCAAACCTTTGGCGGGTTTATCAGGGGGTGCAGTATATACATTTTAAAAAAATTCAAGAAAGACGTCACTAACTGCATCCTGAGTTAATGTCAAAGTATCCTGGGTATTTTGAATAGAATGTATGGGTTTAGGGGCAGAGGAAGCTTTAACCAAGTTTGCCAACAATTTGCTGGGGCGATTACCCTACCGGAAATATTTATTAGACTGAAACGATAGGAACAATTTAGCCTGTTCAGCACAAAGTGTATCATGGACCGATTTGACATCCTTATACAATAATTTGTTAGCTTCAGTCGGGTTTGCTAATAACTGAGAACATGACGAGGCAACGCTTTGGGTCGCAAGGGACAACCAGTCCTGAAATTGTTTTGTCCTAGTGGCCACATAGGATAGTATATGGCCCCAAAGGACCGGTTTCGAAGCCTGACAGAAAAGATTTATGTCGTCAGAATGAATACTATTTTCATGAGAATAGTTATGAAAGGATTGGGTTAGATGAAGTTTAAAGTCGTCAGAGGAGGCTAGGTAGTCTGGAAAGCGCCAATTGCGGGAATATGTGCAGGGTGTTGTCAAGGTAAGTGTAAGAGTGATGGGAGCGTGGTCAGACAAAAGAATATTAGCTATAGTCGAGTAATTGACTCTTCGAATCAATGAACCTGTTATCAACCAATAGTCTAGTTGGGAGAATAACTTATGTGGGTGAAAGAAAAAGGTATATTCCCTAGAATCAGGATAAAGGAACCTCCAGGGATCCAGTGTTTGCAATGATTCCAACAAGAATGACAAGGTAGATGGAGTGGAACTACTTATCCCTGTCTGTCTGTGCCCACCCGATACATCTAGGGAAGGATCAAAAACTACATTCAAGTCACCCCCCTTGATTAAAGAGCCTTCCATCCAACTTTGTAAGTTATTAAAAAAAGGTCTGAAAAAAATAATACCTTCGGTCCTTTGGGGGCGTAAATGCACCCCAAATTGAATCTTTCCCATTCATTATCTACCTTCAAAAACAAAAACCTCCCGTCAGGATCTATCCATTCGTCCCGGATCTCATAATTCAATGATTTACTAAATAAGATTAGCACAGCTTTTGTAGTGTAGGAGACACATATGTAATCAGTAATCCAAGTATCCCTAACTTTGGTCTGTAATTCCCCAGTGCGTCTCTGGGGAATTTCGTCTGGACGAAACTTTTTAAGATGACTCAAAATTTTCTTCCTCTTAATTGGAGTGTTCAAGCCTTCCACGTTCCAAGAAACCAGCTTTAGAGAGGTCTTAGAGTCGTCTTTGGAGACACTAGGAGCATAGGCCCCAGCATTATCAATCCCCAGTCTGATGGAACATGGAAGGGGAAACCATAAGAGAACGTCAAACCACCTGTCCCATCGAACAGGGACTAAGAACAAGTATCAAGAAAAAGCACATGTAATAAACAAGAAAAACTAGATGTACTGTAATACATGTACAGTAAGTGCTACAGTTACACATATCAATAACCATCTATCAACATTTTTTGCATTTTTTGAACCCAGTATGACAGTTTGAAGAACCGTCGTAATACAGTAAAATTACTACTAAAATGAAAGAGGAAAAAGTGAGAGCACATGAATAGGGTCAGGAGAGTCCAACCTCAGCCATTGGTTCAGGATTGAACAGGCAAAATGTGTAGCTGGAGATATATATAAAATTGTTTATGAGTGATGTCAGCTATGTCATACAGGAAGCTAAAGGGAAAGATAGTCCCTCCAGGGTCAGAAACATCTTTCAGCAGAGCTATGCCTTCCACTCTCCATTGGAGAAAGAGTGAGTTGTCCAACCGTGCGGAAAAAGGGGGTTACCCCAGAAGGGGACATACTTAGAATAATTGTGCGGTCTAGAGCATTTAGAGTAAATGTCTTGTAAGCAAAAATATGTGTCATGGAAAAGTAGATTTTTGAGTATGTGAGATAAGATAGATGTCTTGGGGCAGCGGAGGAGTGCAGCAGCAAAAGGAGAGAGCATGGCTGTTTCAGTTTGGGCATGAGTGAGCATTTACTTATCCTGTAAAGCAGTAAAAGTGCATGCTAACACACCAAGGGCGGGATGTATCAACATACATCGCCGCCCTCGCCTCCTATGGCAGCGATGTTGATCGCATATGTACTAACATATGCAATCAATATCGCAATGCAGTGACAGAGGCCCCCCGCAATACCTGTGAGGTGGTGTGCGGAGGGTCTCCGTCACCTCCCTGGGCTCTTAACCTGCTGGGAAGCAGGCAGCAGGCTGTCCCTGGCGCCTCCTCCTCCCCCCTGCAGCCGGAAGGACCTCCGGCTGCGTTGCTAGGGGAGGAGGAGATTACCTTCCGGGTCCAGGCTTCCTGGAGGAAGGTATGTCAGGGGGGAAGGGGAGTCGGCCGGCGAAAAGAAGCCCATAGGCTTCTATAGGGTATTGCCATCCAGAGATGGCGATACCCTCATGGGCGAAAATGCAGCGGTCGGGTGATAGTACATACGAAAATGCGATAAAACCCTCAAACGTTTTTTTTTCCGCGTTTTCCCTTTAGTACATCCCGCCCCCAAGGAGAAATGTATCAAACCTTGGAGAGAGAGTTGCCCATCGCAATTAAATAGCTTCTGTCATCTATCTAGCACAGTCTTTAAAATGACAGTTAGAATCTGATTGGGTGCTATGGGCAACACTTCACTTTATCTCTCCCAAAGGCTTGATACACTCCCCTCAATGTGAAATTGCAGGAGCACAGCTGTTCATAACTGAGTATTGCAGGAACATACCTAAGGAAATAGGAAGCAGGAATTCAGTGAAACAATACTAGAATGCAGTGGTACACTGGAAGGGCGAAAACAATATTGTGATTAGAACAGGAAGCCAGTAGTCTGTACATAGGAAAACTCATGATGCAATGTGGATGTCTTTAGGGTCCGACAGCCGGCATCCGAAAGGTAAGCATCGGGGTTAGGATTAGGGACCAGGGAGGTAGAGTTAGGGTTAGACAGTGGTGGGGGGTTATGGTTAGGCATAGGGGACTTAACCCTAGCCGTAACACCCCAAGGGATAGCCCTAGCTTCCACACCTGGAGGGTTAGCCCTAACCACCACCACCCGAGGGCTAGGGTAGGGAAGGTGGGGTGTAAAAATACCCTCCCCTGACGTCGGGCTCTTCAATATCAGGATGATGGTGTCGGTCACATGACCGCCGGCATCCATACGAGCGGTATTATACCGAAACCATGCAATGAGTTAGCAAAAAGAACACCTGGTATAACTTAGATGGCCATCACTGGATAACTGCATTAATTGTAACATGCTACGCATAGGTGGGTGAGCAACACAAATTTTGTGAGTGCATATGGTCCTTTATAACAGATATTCTGTAAAATTGCTTTTTACAAGGATCTGGTTTGTGAGTTTGACTAGGAGGTTCAGGGGATAATAAGTTGCTGTGCTATTACAGGTATCTAAATAGGCATAGTAGACTCTTAATATATTATAAATATATTCACGATTTACCCATACCAGTGAAAAAGCCATTTTAAATAAATATATCTAAATATACTGTATACTGTAAGCGTAAAATCTAGAGATGTGCACCGGACATTTTTCGTGTTTTGGTTTTGGATTCGGTTCCGCGGCCGTGTTTTGGATTCGGACGCGTTTTGGGAAAACCTCCCTGAAATTTTTTTGTCGGATTCGGGTGTTTGTTTTTTTCAAAAAACCCTCAAAAACAGCTTAAATCATAGAATTTGGGGGTCATTTTGATCCCATAGTATTATTAACCTCAATAACCATAATTTCCAGTCTATTCTGAACACCTAACACCTCACAATATTATTTTAGTCCTAAAATTTGCACCGAGGTCGCTGGATGACTAAGCTAAGTGACCCAAGTGGCCGGCACAAACACCTGGCCCATCTAGGAGTGGCACTGCAGTGTCAGACAGGATGGCACTTAAACAAATTAGTCCCAAACATCACATGATGCAGAGATAAAAAAAAAAAAGAAGAGCAAGATGGAATTGTCCTTGGGCCCTCCCACCCACCCTTATGTTGTATAAACAGGACATGCACACTTTAACAAACCCATCATTTCAGTGACAGGGTCTACCACACGACTGTGGTTGAAATGACTGGTTGGTTTGGGCCCCCACCAAAAAAGAAGCAATCTCTCCTTGCACAAACTGGCTCTACAGAGGCAAGATGTCCACCTCCTCCTCATCGTCCGATTCCTCACCCCTTTCACTGTGTACATCCCCCTCCTCACAGATTATTAATTCGTCCCCACTGGAATCCACCATCTCAGGTCCCTGCGTACTTTCTGGAGGCAATTGCTGGTGAATGTATCCACGGAGGAATTGATTATAATTCATTTTGATGAACATCATCTTCTCCACATTTTCTGGAAGTAACCTCGTACGCCGATTGCTGACAAGGTGACCGGCTGCACTAAACACTCTTTTGGAGTACACACTCAGTGGCGCACGCAGGGGGGGTTTCTGAGCACCCAGAAACCCCCCTTTCCATGGACTACATGTTTTTTCTAATGTCCGCGAATCGCGATCGCGGCATTTTGCCGCGATTCGTGGGTCCGTGGGGAGATGGCAGAGGCACTGTGAGTCTGTGATGTTTCATAGAATTAATAATTAGGCCCTGCCCCCGCGGCATTTTGCCGCGATTTGCGGGCCTGTGGGGAGGGGGCGAAGCCTAATTATGTAAGGTGGCTGGCTCCACTGAACAATCTCAACTCGTGCTGCAGTGTCTACAAAGTGTACAGTAAGTGAAAGTGTGTGTGATGCATTTGCTTCTAGTTAATGTATTGATAGAAGGAATAATGCATATATATGTGTAATGTTAGTATATATATATATATATATATATACATAATGTGTGTATATGTATATGTGTATATATATATATATATATATAATACCAATCGTGTGGTCCGGCACGCTCGGTTAAATCCAACACTTTCCCGGGTGCCCTTACAGGTAGAAACATATGATGACATAAAGTGCGGAACTCCGCAATTACAAAGAAACACACCGCACAGTGGATTGCATCAACATTTCATTCTTAATGATTTTCGTCATGATAACCTGATAACCAGATGAAAATCATTAAGATTGAAACGTTGATGTGTTTCTTTGTAATTCCGGAGTCCCGCACATTATGCCGTTTTATATATATATATATATATATATCTACACAACGAACTTTCCTTCAGATAGGATGCATGAGCTCAGTAATCAGTGCGTTTGCCTGGCTCCCTGCTCTCCCGACTCTCCCAGCTCCGTGAATGGTCTGTGACAGCAGCTCCATCTGAAGGAAGATGGCAGCCATGGGCGCCAAACACACCACCCCCCATGTACCCCACACATGTCACTTGTCATGTCTGTACCTGTGTCTGTATAGTAATGGTGGCTACGCGTGCACTGGGAGGTCAGGAGGGGGGCAACTTAGGTAAAATAAAGCCAGTTTGTGCAAGGGCCTCCAAATTGCCTCTTTTTCCTGCCAGTATACGTACGGACTGTCTGACGTGCCTACTGGGATGCGGTCACTCATATAATCCTCCACCATTCTTTCAATGGTGACAGAATCATATGCAGTGACAGTAGACGACATGTCAGTAATCGTTGGTAGGTCCTTCAGTCTGGACCAGATGTCAGCACTCGCTCCAGACTGCCCTGCATCACCGCCAGCGGGTGGGCTTGGAATTCTTAGCCTTTTCCTCGCAGCCCCAGTTGCGGGAGAATGTGAAGGAGGAGCTGTTGACGGGTCACGTTCCGCTTGACTTGACAAGTGTCTCACCAGCAGGTCTTTGCACCTCTGCACACTTGTGTCTGCCAGAAAGAGAGATACAACGTAGGCTTTAAACCTAGGATCGAGCACGGAGGCCAAAATGTAGTGCTCTGATTTCAACAGATTGACCACCCGTGAATCCTGGTTAAGCGAATTAAGGGCTCCATCCACAAGTCCCACATGCCTAGCGGAATCGCTCCATTTTAGCTCCTCCTTCAATCTCTCCAGCTTCTTCTGCAAAAGCCTGATGAAGGGAATGACCTGACTCAGGCTGGCAGTGTCGGAACTGACTTCACGTGTGGCAAGTTCAAAGGGTTGCAGAACCTTGCACAACGTTGAAATCATTCTCCACTGCGCTTGAGTCAGGTGCATTCCCCCTCCTTTGCCTATATCGTAGGCAGATGTATAGGCTTGAATGGCCTTTTGCTGCTCCTCCATCCTCTGAAGCATATAGAGGGTTGAATTCCACCTCGTTACCACCTCTTGCTTCAGATGATGGTGGGGCAGGTTCAGGAGTGTTTGCTGGTGCTCCAATCTTCGGCACGCGGTGGCTGAATGCCGAAAGTGGCCCGCAATTCTTCGGGCCACCGACAGCATCTCTTGAACGCCCCTGTCGTTTTTTTTTTACATTCTGCACCACCAAATTCAATGTATGTGCAAAACATGGGACGTGCTGGAATTTGCCCACATGTAATGCATGCACAATATTGGTGGCGTTATCCGATGTCACAAATCCCCAGGAGAGTCCAATTGGGGTAAGCCATTCTGCGATGCTGTTCCTCAGTTTCTGTAAGAGGTTGTCAGCTGTGTGCCTCTTATGGAAAGCGGTGATACAAAGCGTAGCCTGCCTAGGAACGAGTTGGCGTTTGCGAGATGCTGCTACTGGTGCCGCCGCTGCTGTTCTTGCTGCGGGAGGCAATACATCTACCCAGTGGGCTGTCACAGTCATATAGTCCTGAGTCTGCCCTGCTCCACTTGTCCACATGTCCGTGGTTAAGTGGACATTGGGTACAACTGCATTTTTTAGGACACTGGTGACTCTTTTTCTGACGTCTGTGTACATTCTCGGTATCGTCTGCCTAGAGAAATGGAACCTAGATGGTATTTGGTACCCGGGACACAGTACCTCAAGCAATTCTCTAATTCCCTGTGAATTAATGGTGGATACCGGACACACATTCAACACCACCGCAGCTGCCAAGACCTGAGTTATCCGCTTTGCAGCAGGATGACTGCTGTGATATTTCATCTTCCTCGCAAAGGACTGTTGGACAGTCAATTGCTTACTGGAAGTAGTACAAGTGGTCTTCCGACTTCCCCTCTGGGATGACGATCGACTCCCAGCAGCAACAACAGCAGCGCCATCAGCAGTAGGCGTTACACTCAAGGATCCATCGGAGGAATCCCAGTTAGGAGAGGACTCGTCAGACTTGCCAGTGACATGGCCTGCAGGACTATTGGCGTTCCTGTCTATGGAGGATATTGACACTGAGGGAGTTGGTGGTGTGGTTTGCAGGAGCTTGGGTACAAGAGGAAGGGATTTAGTTGTCAGTGGACTGCTTCCGCTGTCACCCAAAGTTTTTGAACTTGGCAATGACTTCTGATTAATGCGCTCCAGGTGACGTATAAGGGAGGATGTTCCTAGGTGGTTAACGTCCTTACCCCTACTTATTACAGCTTGACAAAGGCAACACATGGCTTGACACCTGTTGTCCGTATTTCTGTTGAAATAATTCCACACCGAAGAGGTGATTTTTTTTGTAATTTGACCAGGCATGTCAATGGCCATATTCGTCCCACAGACAACAGGTGTTTCCCCGGGTGCCTGACTTAAACAAACCACCTCACCATCAGAATCTTCCTTGTCAATTTCCTCCTCAGCGCCAGCAACACCCATATCCTCATCCTGGTGTACTTCAACAGTGACATCTTCAATTTGACTATCAGGAACTGGACTGAGGGTGCTCCTTCCAGCACTTGCAGCGGGCGTGCAAATGGTGGAAGGCCCACCTCTTCCCATCCAGTGTTGGGAAGGTCAGGCATCGCAACCGACACAATTGGACTCTCCTTGGGGATTTGTGATTTAGAAGAACGTACAGTTCTTTGCTGTGCTTTTACCAGCTTAAGTATTTTCATTTTTCTAGCGGGAGGATGAGTGCTTCCATCCTCATGTGAAGCTGAACCACTAGCCATGAACATAAGACAGGGCCTCAGTCGTTCCTTGCCACTCCGTGTCGTAAATGGCATATTGGCAAGTTTACGCTTCTCATCAGATGCGTTTAATTTAGATTTTTGGGTCATTTTACTGAACGTTTGCTTTTTGGATTTTACATGCTCTCTACTATGACATTGGGCATCGGCCTTGGCAGACGACGTTGATGGCATTTCATCGTCTCGGCCATGACTAGTGGCAGCTGCTTCAGCACGAGGTGGGAGTGGATCTTGATCTTTCCCTATTTTACCCTCCACATTTTTGTTCTCCATTTTTTAATGTGTGGAATTATATACCAGTAATATATCAATAGCAATGGCCTACTGTACTGTACTATATATGTATACTGTTGGTCACCAAAATGCTGCACTGTAATACAGGGCTGGATTAAGGCTTTGGGGGGCCGGGGGCACTTAATACTGGGGGGCCCTAAAGATTAACATTTTTGTATCGGGTCTTAGGAGGTCATTTAGATCCGATCGCTGCTGTGTGTTTTTGCACAGCGGGTGATCAGATCCGAACTGTGCATGCGTATGTACCACAATGCGCAGTCGCATCGGTCAGCTACAACGGGCATAGGTGGTCAGCGACGGGATGGTGCGAAGGAACCATTCGCACGGGCATTCGCAAGGTGATTGTTGGGGCGATATGCATATGCACATATACAGTACACATACATATATACTGTCACACACATAAATACAGTCACATACAGTACTTATACACATACATACATACTGTCACACACAAATATACATATGTACAGTCGCACACAGTCACATGCATACTGTCACATACATACTGTCAGACACATAAATACAGTCACATACAGTACTTATACACATACATACTGTCACACACAAAAATATACATATGTACAGTCGCACACACAGTCACATGCATACTGTCACATAAGTAGTCACACACATATACACATACATATGTACAGTTAGACACACATGCATACAATCACACATATATACACCGTCACACACAGTCATAAACATAGTCACACACATAAACATATCCCTCTTACACATATACATAGGGGTAAATTTACTAAGATTCGTATTTTCCCGTTTCAGGTCAAAGTTCAATCACGAATGACATCGAAAGTGTAAAACTGCAACTTTTTGAATTGATTACGACTAATTTACTAAGCTGTCGTATTCCGGTTTTTCTTTTGTTCCGATGTCGATGTCATTCGTGGTTTTTTTTATATTTTTACGGCAGTGATTAGCAAAACACTGCCGACTTTTTTTACAATCAATCTCGGCCGGATCTGTGTGATCCGTGCTGGGATTTATTTTTTATTTTTTTTAAATTAAACACTGTAAAATAATAAAAAAAAATGCGTGGGGTCCCCCCTCCTAAGCATAACCAGCCTCGGGCTCTTTGAGCCGATCCTGGTTGCAAAAATATGGGGGGAAAAATGACAGGGGTTCCCCCATATTTAAACAACCAGCATCGGGCTCTGCGCCTGGTCCTGGTCCCAAAAATACGGGGGACAAAAAGAGTAGGGGTCCCCCGTATTTTTAAAACCAGCACCGGGCTCCACTAGCTGGACAGATAATGCCACAGCCGGGGGTCACTTTTATATAGTGCCCTGCGGCCGTGGCATCAAAAATCCAACTAGTCACCCCTGGCCGGGGTACCCTGGGGGAGTGGGGACCCCTTCAATCAAGGGGTCCCCCCCCCCAGCCACCCAAGGGCCAGGGGTGAAGCCCGAGGCTGTCCCCCCCCATCCAATGGGCTGCGGATGGGGGGGCTGATAGCCTTTGTTGTAAAAGAAAAGATATTGTTTTTAGTAGCAGTACTACAAGTCCCAGCAAGCCTCCCCGCATGCTGGTACTTGGAGAACCACAAGTACCAGCATGCGGCGGAAAAACTGGCCCGCTGGTACCTGTAGTACTATTACTAAAAAAATACCCAAAAAAAGACAAGACACACACACCGTGAAAGTATAATTTTATTACATACATACACACATACATACATACATACTTACCTTAAGTTCCCACGCAGGTCGGTCCTCTTCTCCAGTAGAATCCAAGGGGTACCTGTTGAAGAAATTATACTCACGAGATCCAGGGGTCCAGGCTCCTCGGGAAATCCAGGGGTAATCCACGTACTTGAAAAAAAAAAAAAACCGGTGTCCCGACCACGAACTGAAAGGGGACCCATGTTTGCACATGGGTCACCTTTCCACGAATGCCAGAAACCCACTTTGACTTCTGTCTAAGTGGGTTTCTTCAGCCAATCAGGGAGCGCCACGTTGTTGCACTCTCCTGATCAGCTGTGTGCTCCTGTCCTCACTGACAGGCAGCACACGGCAGTGTTACAATGTAGCGCCTATGCGCTACATTGTAACCAATGATGGGAACTTTCTGCTCAGCGGTGACGTCACTTTAGGTCAACCGCAGGGCAGAAAGTTCCCATCATTGGTTACAATGTAGCGCATAGGCGCTACATTGTAACACTGCCGTGTGCTGCCTGTCAGTGAGGACAGGAGCACACAGCTGATCAGGAGAGTGCAACAACGTGGCGCTCCCTGATTGGCTGAAGAAACCCACTTAGACAGAAGTCAAAGTGGGTTTCTGGCATTCGTGGAAAGGTGACCCATGTGCAAACATGGGTCCCCTTTCAGTTCGTGGTCGGGACACCGTTTTTTTTTTTTTTTTCAAGTACGTGGATTACCCCTGGATTTCCCGAGGAGCCTGGACCCCTGGATCTCGTGAGTATAATTTCTTCAACAGGTACCCCTTGGATTCTACTGGAGAAGAGGACCGACCTGCGTGGGAACTTAAGGTAAGTATGTATGTATGTGTGTATGTATGTAATAAAATTATACTTTCAAGGTGTGTGTGTCTTGTCTTTTTTTGGGTATTTTTTTAGTAATAGTACTACAGGTACCAGCGGGCCAGTTTTTCCGCCGCATGCTGGTACTTGTGGTTCTCCAAGTACCAGCATGCGGGGGAGGCTTGCTGGGACTTGTAGTACTGCTACTAAAAACAATATTTTTTCTTTTACAACAAAGGCTATCAGCCCCCCCATCCGCAGCCCATTGGATGGGGGGGGACAGCCTCGGGCTTCACCCCTGGCCCTTGGGTGGCTGGGGGGGGGGGGACCCCTTGATTGAAGGGGTCCCCACTCCCCCAGGGTACCCCGGCCAGGAGTGACTAGTTGGATTTTTGATGCCACGGCCGCAGGGCACTATATAAAAGTGACCCCCGGCTGTGGCATTATCTGTCCAGCTAGTGGAGCCCGGTGCTGGTTTTAAAAATACGGGGGACCCCTACTCTTTTTGTCCCCCGTATTTTTGGGACCAGGACCAGGCGCAGAGCCCGATGCTGGTTGCTTAAATATGGGGGAACCCCTGTCATTTTTTTTCCCATATTTCTGCAACCAGGATCGTCTCAAAGAGCCCGAGGCTGGTTATGCTTAGGAGGGGGGACCCCACGCAATTTTTTTTTAAAAAATAAGCACTTTCCCACCCCTTCCCACTGATATACATGCACGGATCTCATGGATCCGTGCATGCCTATCCAATCACGAATAAAAAAAAAAGGTCTGTTTTTTTTTAGCACTTTTTTACGAGTTGTAATTTTTCACGGCAGTGTTTGTTTGTTTTTTGCTTTGCACTTCTTAGTAAATGACCGAGATTCATACTTAAACAGCCGCGTTTTGACCGATGGTGTATTCATTCGTAATTTTTTACTTGGACTTGCAAAAAATTACGAATGCCCTCATCTCTGCCGTGATTAGTGTTTAGTAAATTACCGAGATGACACTTTGATGAAAAAACGGCATCTCGGTCAAAATCGGGAGCTTAGTAAATTTCCCCCATAGTGTCCCCCTCCCCCTCTCTCCCACATATTTATATACACTGTCTCCCTCCCCCCTCTCACACATATTTATATACACTGTCTCCCTCCCCCCTCTCACACATATTCATATACAGTGTCTCCCTCCCCCCTCTCACACATATTCATATACAGTGTCCCCCTCCCCTCTCACACATATTCATATACAGTGTCCCCTTCCCCCCTCTCACACATATTCATGTACACTGTCTCCTTCCCCCCTCTCACAGATATTCATTAATACCCCTTTTCCACCTACGTACCGTGTCCGATCCGGGATGTTTAACACGGCTACAACCCGTGTCGGCTCCCCCGTTTCCACTACACTTCGACACGGGTTATTCCCGTGTCTGATCTGTTTCCACCTAACCCGGGTAAGCTCTGTAAAAGCCTATTGCTGTCATTACAAATGGACTTTTTACTGTCTCATCAAGATGATGTCATCAAAAGGACCAAAACGGAGGGGTGGGGCCTGCTCACAGCATTGCAGCAATGGACACCGGTGCAGTAGCTGTGTCTAGCATGGAGTCGCAGACTGTTTGCAGTTTACTGCTGCTTTCTGCTACAGACAGCTTGATGCAGCTTTTCACCTTGTGCTACCTACTGCAGAGCTGGAGAAGGAGAGCTCAATTCTTTGCAGAGAGGGCTACCTATCGACGCAAATATTTGAAAAGGAGGAGAGCGCGTATATCATCCACTGTTGTTATTTCTTTCATAACAATGAACTGTACACCAAGCCGAAAAATGTGGATGAGAGATCGCAGACATGGGGAAGCATTCATGCAGACTATTCTAGCATATCAGG
The DNA here is from genome assembly GCF_028390025.1 of Pseudophryne corroboree. Classification (NCBI taxonomy): domain Eukaryota; kingdom Metazoa; phylum Chordata; class Amphibia; order Anura; family Myobatrachidae; genus Pseudophryne; species Pseudophryne corroboree. Next base: position 940,705,173 of record NC_086444.1, on the reverse strand, counting down.
AGGAGCAGTGGATGTCAAACTTCAGGATGTCTCGCGCTACATGACGATAGTGCTATGGGATTTGTTATCGCAGTTTTGCCGAAGACACTATAGCATAGGTCATAATATGGCCATTCCATACGCCCAGCACCACTTTTCTTGCGGTTATGGTCGTGTACTTTGGTGAATTGTCTGCGTAGTGCCTTCAATTTGTTAACGACTTGTTGCTGGGTTTTTTGGATGCCCCTTTCTGCCAGCATAAGGGATATGTTCTTGTAGACGATAGCATCCTTAACTGTTCCAGTCACCTGCCTTCTTATTTCTTCCTCTCCCCGAATATTAAGCAGCTCTTTGATCTCTGTGTCTGACCAGATATGGCTAGCCATGTTGCTGTGCAGGAGCTTCTGCTGCTGTATATTGTCTGTTTGTTTGGAAGCTGCTGCAATAAAAATATCTGTATGTACCCAGCGCGACTTCAGAGTGTTTTGTTTGCTGCCTCAATGCCTGCATGTGCCCAGCGTGTCTCCAAGGGATGACATCATCTTCCAGTGCCCCAGAAGCACCAATCAGCGTCTCAGAGCATTACTCGGGTCTGAAAACACGTGTAATGACCGTTTCCACTGCACCGCTATCCGTGTCATTACCGTGTTCTACCCAGGTAAATAGCCGGGTTGGATTCCCGGGTCACTCAACCCGTGTTGACCCGTTTCCACCTACTAAAAATCCGTGTCGATGTGCGCCCCCGTGCAAAAACACGGGTAAAAACAGCTAGTGGAAAAGGGGTAATAGTGTCTCCCTCCTCCCTCTCACAAATATTCCTATACAGTGTCCCCCTCCCCCCTCTCACACCTATTCCTATACAGTGTCCCCCTCCCCCATCTCACACATATTCCTATACAGTGTCCACCTCCCCCCCTCTCACACATATTCCTATCCTATACAGTGTCCCCCTCCTCCCTCTCACACATATTCCTATAGTGTCCCCCTCCCCCCTCTCACACATATTCCTATACAGTGTCCCCCTCCTCCCTCTCACACATATTCATATACAGTGTCCCCCTCCTCCCTCTCACACATATTCATATACAGTGTCCTCTCACACATATTCATATACAGTCCCACTCCCCCCTCTCACACATATTCCTATACAGTGTCCCCCTCCTCCCTCATACAGTGTCCCCCTCCCCCTCTCACACATATTTATATACAGTGCCCCCCTCCCCCCTCTCACACATATACATATACAGTGTCCCCCTCCTCCCTCTCACACAGTTTCCCCCACTCCTCCCTCTTACCTCCCTCTAAAATCACTGGGTGGGCATTGCAGGCACACTGTGCATCTGATCCCGTCCTGCCTCCAAGCTCTCTTCCTCTCCCCCATGCTGCTTGCCAAGCACTGACTGAATGATCAGTGCCGTGAAGCCCCGCCCCATGCACGAACTCCACCCCTCTTCCTCCTCAGACTCCTCTCCTGTTTACTTTCATTTTCTACAGCTCGCAGTGCACTTTTGCACTGCAGCTGTAACCAAAGCTGGGGGGCCCTATTCATAGAGGGGGCCCAGGGTGACGTGCCCCTCGAGACCCCCCCCCCCCCCTTAATCCGGCTCTGCTGTAATACTAGAAGCTATAGAAAGGTATATATATTATTGTATATATATATCAGTACAGAGCAGTGTAACTGTGACACATGTGTCCTGACAAGCAGTATAGAAGCTATAGAAAAGTATATATATTATTGTATATATCAGTACAGAGCGGTGTAACTGTGACACATGTGTCCTGACAAGCAGTATAGAAGCTATAGAAAAGTATATATATTATTGTATATATCAGTACAGAGCGGTGTAACTGTGACACGTGTCCTGACAAGCAGTATAGAAGCTATAGAAAAGTATATATATTATTGTATATATATCAGTACAGAGCAGTGTAACTGTGACACATGTGTCCTGACAAGCAGTATAGAAGCTATAGAAAGTATATATATTATTGTATATATCAGTACAGAGCGGTGTAACTGTGACACATGTGTCCTGACAAGCAGTATACAAGCTATAGAAAAGTATATATATTATTGTATATCAGTACAGAGCGGTGTAACTGTGACACATGTGTCCTGACAAGCAGTATAGAAGCTATAGAAAAGTATATATATTATTGTATATATCAGTACAGAGCAGTGTAACTGTGACACGTGTCCTGACAAGCAGTATAGAAGCTATAGAAAAGTATATATATTACTGTATATCAGTAGTAGTACAGAACTTTGTAACTGTGACACATGTGTGTCCTGACAAGCAGTATAGAAGTTATAGAAAATTATTTAAAATTATTGTATATATCAGTACAGAGCGGTGTAACTGTGACCCATGTGTCCTGACAAGCAGTATAGAAGCTATAGAAAAGTATATATATTGTGTATATATATCAGTACAGAGCAGTGTAACTGTGACACATGTGTCCTGACAAGCAGTATAGAAGCTATAGAAAATTATATATATTATTGTATATATCAGTACAGAGCAGTGTAACTGTGACACATGTGTCCTGACAACAGTATAGAAGCTATAGAAAAGTATATATATTATTGTATATATCGGTACAGAGCGGTGTAACTGTGACACATGTGTCCTGACAAGCAGCATAGAAGCTATAGAAAAGTATATATATTATTGTATATATCAGTACAGAGCAGTGTAACTGTGACACATGTGTCCTGACAAGCAGTATAGAAGCTATAGAAAAGTATATATATTATATACTGGTGGTCCCCAGTCCCCACAATGCAGCACACTGATCAGATATTTGCAGCACACTGAGCACAGATATGGAGCGTTTTCAGGCAGAGAACGTAGATATTTTCAGCACACTGAGCACAGATTATTTGCAGCACTCTGAGCACAGATTACGGAGCTTTTCAGGGATAGAACGCAGACACGTCCTCTCCGTTCAATCTCCAAAGCACGAGTGAAAATGGCGGTGATGCGCAGCTCCTTATATAAAATACGAATCTCGCGAGAATCCGACAGCGGGATGTTGACGTTCGGTGCGCGTTCTGGTTAACCGAGCAAGGCGGGAAGATCCGAGGCTGCCTCGAAACCGTGTAAAATAGGTGAAGTTCGGGGGAGTTCGGATCCCTAGGAACCGAACCCGCTCATCTCTAGTAAAAACCCATTTACAAAAATGTAACCCATACAAATATTGAACCTACATGTAAGTGTTAAAATACCAATACCTATACTGTATCCCCCTAAATAGTAGGTGTAAGTGTTAACTTTTTTTTTTTTACATTAATAGACCCCCCAAATAGCATACCTACATTTACAATTAAAAAAAACCATTAACAGAAGTGACAAAGCAATTAGCAGTAAAAAACTTAAGTTACCTTACAAAGAAAGACATTTTTTTTTTTAACAGTTTACCACACTAGAAGATAAAGACAAACAAAAAGATATATAAAATTGACAAAAATCATAACAAGAAATAATTTACTGCCCTGACTCTTTAGGTGTGCACCCCCCCCCCCCCCCCCCCCCCCCCGCCCCCCCGGTTATGAACAATAAGTCTTGAGGGAGTGATTGGTGAGGCCATTTCGGGGGTAATGGCTTGGGAGCTGTCTGCTGAGGTGAAGATTGCCTCCGTAACTGCCACCAGCTCCCTTTGCAGGGCCACAAATACCTGCATTTGCTCCCTAATGGCCACTGTGTGGTTATGGTTGGCCTGTGTCTGCTCACAGGTGGCCATGGTGAGCTCCTGCAAGCGCAAGCCTATATTGTTGACCATGCGGATTCTGGTCTCCTGCGGCACGCCATATTCTTGTTCAGTCTCCTGAACTGGCACACCATCATGTCAATGTATGTAGTGTGCTGCTCCATAAATGACAGCTGGTGCTCACGGAAACTGTGGAGGGAAGATGCCAGCTCCTCCACACTTGGCACATCGTACTGTGGGGTGACAGGTGGTAGATGCAGCTGCTGTGGCATGGGTGGTGGCAGATCAGTGGGAATGTGGATCACAGTGTCCTCCTCCACTGATGAGTACACCACCAGAACCACTTGAGGTGGCTGAATCAGAGGAGCTGGTTGTGTGGGGAGCCGTGGCAGCAACAGAAGACGAGACGGTCACCTAACAATGCATGTGATAACTATATCCATGCTTGATGACAGGTGCATTCAGTATGAACTTCCTTAAATTAAGCAAAACACCACGATTTTGTTATTATAAATGGAGACTATTAAAAAATAAAAGTTTACATATCAGTATGTTTTAAGCATGAGACTACAAAATAAACATTGATATGTTTGTGGCACAGTTACATGATGCAATGGTTGCAGGCCTTAATATGCCACAATGCTAATGTAATTAATGTTATGTGACATTACACTTAGGATCATAAGCGGATCCGTGAACCCCCCCCCCCCCTCCCTGTCATTTCTGACTTCTTTTTTTTTTCAAAAGGAGAACAGCAGCAGCACTACTGCTATTTCTGTCAGATTTGATAAAAGAGCCGGCAGGCACTAGGACCCACCGTGGCTCTAACAGCAAGTCCGTGTGGTAACCAATGTGGAGGCTGGAGCTGCAGCTCCAGCCTCCCCATGCTCACACCGCAACCTACCTCCCCCACTGCCAGCCGGCCAGAGTACAGCCCAGGCGCGGGGTTCAAATGCCAGCATCTAGTAAGACTGTTACTTTTGACGTCCTGCGTGGACATTTGTGTGTGCCGTTTTTTAGGTAGTGGTATTCTTCTTGGTGCAGCAGCTGAGGAAAAACAAATGAAAAAAATCAGTGATGTGAAAAAGGTACATGTATTAAAAATCATTAAACAATATGCATCCTAAAGTATGAAATACTCAGTCCATATTGTGGTAATGGTCTTGCCTACACAAATTAAGTTTGTTGGATGTAGGACACATATTGCACACATTACAAAAAACAACATGGATTTACAAGCAGAAACTTAACTTTAAAGGGACATAGGGGTGTGTGTATATTTTTTTTTTTAAAAATGAAACGTTTTACTATTTTTAAATGCATTAATATTAAATCTTTGAAAGTATATATTTGAAACCAATGGTGATTATATTATTAAAATCTATTTACAGTCAACACAGTTAAAATTTAAGTATAACATATATAATTATATATATGCAACATAGTATTTGTCCCTGAAGAGGTAAAAAAAAAAACAGGGGACACTGATTTTGGTTGCTACAAGTAAAAGTGGGGTACATTTGTTTGTTTATCACCAGGACACCTTAGGGATGCTGGCCGGTCGGGTCCTGAATATGGGGGACTCGATGGACTTCAGGGGCAAACACCTGCTTCAGCTCATCTTCATACATGTTATAATAGACGGTTGCTACTAGTCCTCCTCCTGTCCTGACTTGCTCGCTGTACTCCTCAGCCAGCTTCGCTTTAGTGACACTCTTGATGTAATTTTTCCATTTTTTCAGATTCTTCAGGTCACGACGGTATTGACTTACAGCATTTACGGCATCCGTCACAAAATGCCACTTCTCCGTCTTCCATGCCACAGTGCCTGGGCACCAAAGAGCTTTGGAAAAACTGTCACTATGGCATGGACCAGGGCGCAGTTCTCCTCGTAGCTGAAGTAGACATTATGCCCAGGATGTGTTTTCCAGGAGCCGATGCAGCATTCTCCTCCTCTTCACTCTCCTCAGACTCCACCTCTTGTTTCTCATTCTCCTGTTTCTCTAAAGGGCCCCATACACTAGAACAATAATGCCCGATTTCATGATATATCGGATGAAATCGGGCATTTTGGAGGTGTTTCCAATCCGATGCGCGTTCCCGTGAGCATCGGATCGGATCCTCCAGATTGACCGTGCTGCACTAATGATCATGTCCGACTCCGCAGGCATGGCTGGGATCGCTCATGATACATTGTACGCAAAAGGACAGCATACGATGTATCTTGGGCAATCCTGCCGCCTGGGAGGCTGCCGGGGCGATCGCCTGAGACATGACAGTCGGACATGTCGCGTTAGTGTATGGGGCCGTTAACTCCTCAGTGCTGCCCTCCTCCACACTCTCAGCCTGCATCACAACAACCTCTTCCTCCTCCATCCTCTTCTGTCTCCCAACTCTTCTGGAAGCCATGCTGCTGCAGATAATCACACAAATATAACTCTCATTAAACTCTCCTTCCCAAAATGCCTCACTACCGTCAAAGGACAAAATGGAGGATCAGGGCTTTATATTGTGTGTGTGATGCATAAATCAGGGTACTGCTTTCAAACTGTGCAGCTCACATAATGAAACTGGCATTCCAGTTTGTCTAAAAGTTTGCATGCTTCCTTGTGTGAAATCTCATTAGAAGTCGCATGCGAGTTACGTTTGTGACTGAAAACTCGCACCTTATTACATTGCACGAATTGCGGGATCAACACTCACATTCCATATATGCAAGAAGGTGCAAGTTGAAATTACACAGAAACTTGCACCCTATTACATCTTGCCCAATATTTTTTTACAGAGAAATAAATATAGCATATTCTTATTATTATACCTATTTATAGGACACCTCAAAGCGTACACAGTTCTGTATAGGGTAAACATAGAAAACAGTAACAGGGTGTCAGAACATAAATACAATACACAATGGCAGACCGTAACTTAAGTACTGTACATACTGTAGCATAAGAACCAAATATTAGTATCACACCACAGACTGTGTAGCGCAGATACCAGAGGCAAGTAGCCCTTTAGGGAGAATAAAAAGGAATCTTCAGGCCCCCATTCATTGAAGCTAATGACATACAGGTGAGCTCCTTTTTCTATGAGGTTGACAGGAGTACTCTCTGGGAACTGAATTTTCAGCTCCCGAAAGAAGGAGGTAGCCTTAATGACCTTGAGAGAGGGTTGCCCATAAATATCTCCCAGAAACAACAAAAAAAAAAGAAACATGCACACAAACACAAAAAAAATGAATGAATAAGATGTAAGTAGAAAAAATGTGCTATAAATAAATATAGTATCACAAGGCTCCAACCTTTAGCCTGGGAACAGAAACAGTGGGCTAGATGCATCATCGCTTGGAAAGTGATAAAATGGAGAATTAAAAAGTGCCAGCCAATCAGGTCGTAACTGCCATGTCACAGGCTGTGTTTGAAAAATGTCAGTTAGGAGCTGATTGGCTGGTACTTTTTCACTCTCCATTTTATCACTTTCCAAGCGATGATGCATCTAGCCCATTGTCAGTTTGAGGGGAAAGATAAGAGTGTGAACACCTAGCCCACATTAGCTGAGAGACTCAGAGTGGGTAGAACAATGGATAAGATACATTTCTGTAAAGATTATGTAGATATTGCCTTTGAAGTACTGTGTGTGGCAATGTCATGAGCAGTGAGGAAATGGAGTAGTTGGGTGCAGAAGGTTGGTGTCGAGTGATGGATCTGGGTTTTATGAATCTGGTGAGGTCAGCACAATTTGGCACTACTTAGTCCAGAATCTTGGAGTCTACCATGGGTCAGGGATTCGCTGCTGACACCCTGCATGTAGTGGCCATTCAAGTAAGTGCCTGGTTAGAATAGGGGAGGACAACAGGATATAACAATGGACAGGAATTCGAGGCACTGAGGCAAACTCCAGAGACAGGTAGTTTGAGCAGATGGCAAACGTAGTTGAGTGCAGGTTCGAGGCAGGCAGCAGACAGTACAATAAACAGGTCGCAGTCCAAATTCAGGGCAGGCAATAGATAAAGACATAAACACTAAGGAACTGCGCTCCACAAGTCCAAAATTTCTAAAAAGCAATATGTAATATGAAATTAATTCAGATTCTGAAAAAAGCCTAATTAATAACAAATCACATATATTGTATATGTAATAAATAGAATGTAATTGATAAATGGTAGCTAAAAGCTGATTGGGTGCTATAGTCAACTTGTTCACTAATTCAGTCTTTAGAACAGTGTTTCCCAACTTCGGTCCTCAAGGCACACTGACAGACCATGTTTTAATGATCGCCATTCTTAAGCACAGTTGACTTTATTAGTGCCTCGGTTATTTTGATTGAACCATCTGTGCTCAAGCATGGATACCCTTAAAACCTACAGTGTTAGTAAGCCCTCAGGACTAGGGTTTGGAAATGCTTTAGAGGCTGTGATACATCTACCCCCAAGTGAGTATAATTTGGCATTGATATGTATTGAATGATGAGTTAAATTAAACTGAAATAACTAAAGTGTATATATTTCAACTTAACAATTTATATATAATGCTCATTTTTACAGTTTTCAATAGCTGGCCCTGTGAGGAGTAAAGTGCTTCTCTGCATTACATCTCTCTGTGCCATTAGTATCACAGACAGGGCCAGATTAAGGCTTTTGGTGGCCTAGGGGCAACAAAGTTACACATACACACACACACACACACACACACACACACACACACACAGCCCCACCCCCCAACAGCTGGGCTGTGAAAGCTAGGTAGCCGCTGGGATTGTGTGATGAACCAACATCTGAGTAGTCCTTCACCATTGCAGAATTTCACTATCCCGTGAGACTGCTTGTGTACTGAGGAGCTCCTCAGTGACCACTGTTAAGGAACAACTGAGCTTACAAAGAGATGGGATAACGGAGACACAGCTAAATTCTGTGTTCTGGTTATAAGAGTACCAGTGACCTATTCCGGGGGCCCCTAATGTGTGGGGTCCCCGGAATGACTGCTTCTGTCGCCCCTTCTATAATTCGGCCCTGGTCACAGAGTTTCTGACTTGGTTTGCAAAAATGCACTGTGTGGATTGATACATTAATACACTAAAGCAAGTCCAGCGGTGTCTAAACATTTAACTTTTTTTTATTTTGTGTCAGATCAAATTAAGGGCTTTATTTAAAAATAAAAGTAAAAAGTGGTCTAAAATTATTTTCCACTTCACTTTTATCTCCATATTTTTTTTTCTTGAGTGCTAGGACAGACCTAGAGGTAAAGGTCTATCCCGGCAATGAGATAAAGGAGCCCAGTGTATGTTGCAGAGATGAACAAACGCCTTGGGTATACGTGACCTCAGCTTACCAACGCCAGAATCCCAGCATCGAGCTGGTGGGGCGAGCGCAAGAATGTTCTATTCCCACTCTTTGGGAGTCGTGGACTCCCACGAGTGGGAATAGTCCCTATTAGTCGGCATGCCGACTGTTGGGATTCTAAGGAGACGGGATGTAGGGGGAGGTTTTGTGACCAGCGGTCTCCTGACCGCCGATCACATAACTACATCCCAACCAAACAAAGGGGTGCAATACAGTATGGGAGAAAGCAGGAAGTGAATGGTCTCTTCCTGCTTATCTGCTCTGAGGGTGCACATAAGAAGCTATGCTTCTCTCATTCTATTAGAGTAAGTGCAGAGCCTCCATCGCCTATATAATAGCCCAGATCTGTGACTGTGTGTATAACGCTGGGCGTGGCTAGGAGCTCTCATTGGGTTAGCGGCAGGTCTATCACACCCAGTCCACAGCTGATTGTGCGAGAAATGTCCTCCCACACAGGTTAAACCAAATGAGAGCCTCTGTCTTTTGGCTGCTGTGTGTTCCCAGAGCAGGGTTAACAATGGGGCTGATGGATCTGCAGCTCCAGGCCCACACCCCAAAATAGGCCCAGTGCATACCCTTCAAAATTTTACACATAAAAATCGGCACAAATTCAAAAGGGGAAATGGCCATGGGTAAAGGGTGTGTGGTCACGCCCCTTTTCCTATACTTTCAATCAGTGGCGGATTTAGCGGGGGGCGATTAGGGCGAACGCCCCCCCTACACATACCGGCACCGGGATGGAGGCCGGGTCCTGCCGCGGTGTTGGGAACGAGGTGGAGAGCAGTGCAGCGCGGCGGGGGAAGGGGAGAGAGAGAGAGAGCGTCCTCACGCGCATACAGCGGCTGAGCGGCCTCTGTTCTGACCACGCCCCCTCCTTCCTGTACGCACGTCAGGACGCTCTCTCTCTCTCCCCGTCCCCCACCGCGCTGCCCGCTCTCCACCTCGTTCCCAATGCCGCAGCGGCACCCGGCCTCCATCCGACTCCTCATGCTGCTGGCTGCAGCAGGTGTCACTGTCTGCCAGCCATGTCTCCTACCCTCCAAACTTTAAGTAAGTGTGTGTGTGTGCGCCCCCTCTGTGTTCCATGTCTCCCCCCTCCGCTAATAGCTAAAGTGCCTGTGTTCCATGTCTCCCCCCTCTTCTCCTAACTAAAGTGTATGTGTCCCTGCATTATTTTGGCTCATTCAGTGTACTGTAATGTGAATTTCGGCTCATATATTGTGCTATAATGTGAATTTTGTCTCATTCTGCGTGCTATAACGTGAATTTCGGCTCATTCAGTGTGCTATAACGTGAATTTGGGCTCATTCAGTGTGCTATAACGTGAATTTTGGCTCATTCTGCGTGCTATAACGTGAATTTTGGCTCATTCAGTGTGCTATGATGTGCATTTCGGCTCATTCAGTGTGCTATGATGTGCATTTTGGCTCATTCTGCGTGCTATAATGTGAATTTCGGCTCATTCAGTGTGCTATAACGTGAATTTTGGCTCATTCTGCGTGCTATAATGTGAATTTCGGCTCATTCAGTGTGCTATAACGTGAATTTTGGCTCATTCTGCATGCTATAATGTGAATTTCGGCTCATTCAGTGTGCTATAACGTGAATTTTGGCTCATTCTGCGTGCTATAACGTGAATTTTGGCTCATTCAGTGTGCTATAATGTGCATTTCGGCTCATTCTGCGTGCTATGATGTGCATTTCGGCTCATTCTGCGTGCTATGATGTGCATTTTCGGCTCATTCTGCGTGCTATGATGTGCATTTTCGGCTCATTCAGTGTGCTATGATGTGCATTTCGGCTCATTCAGTGTGCTATGATGTGAATTTCGGCTCATTCTGCGTGCTATAACGTGAATTTTGGCTCATTCTGCGTGCTATAATGTGAATTTTGGCTCATTCTGCGTGCTATAACGTGAATTTTGGCTCATTCTGCGTGCTATAATGTGAATTTCGGCTCATACAGTGTGCTATAATGTGAATTTTGGATCATACTGTGTGCTACAATGTGAATTTCGGCTCATTCAGTGTGCTATAATGTGAATTTTGGATCATACTGTGTGCTACAATGTGAATTTCAGCTCATACAGTGTGCTATAATGTGAATTTCGGCTCATTCTGTGTGCTGTAGAAACAGAATTTGTCGGCAGATAAGAACCACTTGGCCCATCTAGTCTGCCCCTTTTTTTTTTTTTTTTACATTATTTTTTATCTCTAACCTTATCTGATCCTTATTTCTTTGTAAGGAGATCCTTATGTCTATCCCATGCATGTTTAAATTGCCCTACTGTCTTAGCCTCTACCACCCCTGATGGAAGGAATGGCGATTCGCCAGTCTGTATCACCAGTGCGCAGGGTTCTCTCCACTAACTGGCAACATTTTATTAGTAATGGCAACAATAGGAAATTTAGAAGCGAACGGGAAGGGCATTACTAAGTGGGAGGGGCTATGATTAGGGGGAGGAGTCATAATTCTTAAACCGCCCCCCCTAAAAGTTAAGTCTAGATCCGCCACTGCTTTCAATGGAAGCTTGGAGAGCCAAGAATCGGTACAGACCATAAAAAAAAGGTACTGTACATGTCATAAAGGTACAGCTGGAGGGTATGCCACTGCATCTGCAGCAAGTCTCTGCGCTGTAGATAGGGGAAAAAATCCTTTTACTCAAGCATCCTATGTCCTGCTGCCAGTCCGCCTGCCCCCTCCGCCATCAACAACCCCCACTCCCTAGCCGCAGGGCAGGTGTAACAAAAGCTGATGCAGCCATCGGCATAGATGTGTATGAAACATACTTGCCTACTCTCCCGGAATGGCCGGGAGGCTCCCGAAAACCGGGTGACCCTCCCGGCCCCCCGGAAGAGCAGGCAAGTCTCCCGATTTGCGGGGTCCCCCCTGCCCGTACGCCCACTTAGTGTGTAAAGTGGGCGGTCCGGGCAGTCGATGACGCGATTCTTGCTGAATCGCGTCATCATAGCCACGCCCCCTGCAGTGTAATGCCGGTGATCGCGGCATTACAGAGTGGGGGCGTGGCTTAAAGGAGGTGTCACTGTGACCCGCCCTTGCTCCACCCCCTTTCTACCCTGTCCCGCCTCCGGCCACCCCCTCCTTTACAGCACAGCCTCCCCTGCCCGCCCGCTGAGCCGACCTGGCTGCTCTCTCCCGCAGAGAGCAGCCAGAATATCGGTAAGTATCAGGGGTTAAAGTGGGGGGGAACGAGGTGGAACTGAGTTCCACCACCTGTATTGGTAGGGGGAACTAGTTCCACCACCTCCATTTCCTTGCATGGTAATTCCAACAGAAAAACCTGCCCCATCATCTACATCAGTAGATGATGCAGGCGGCGCTAGTGTTACTGATGAGCTGCAGCCACCTACCCCTTTCTTATGTCCTGGTGGCTCCATGGTCCTCCTCCATTTACAGCCCACCCTTCCTGGTACTCACACACGCTGTGTCTGTTGAACAGCATTCATCCCCTCCTCAGGTCCCAGTGGCTTCCTTTTCTGTCACTATGTGTAAGCGGCACTACTACTGTGGGAATTGTGTATAAGGGGCACTACTGTGTGGCATAACATGTATAGAGGGTACCATTGTGTAGTGCAATGTGCAGAAAGGGCACTACTGAGTGATGTAACCTAAATACGTGGCATTACTGGGGTCATTCCGAGTTGGTCGCTCGTTGACGATTTTCGCAACGGAGCGATTAAGGCAAAAATGCGCATGCGCATGGTACGCAGTGCACATGCGCTAAGTATTTTAGCACAAAACTTAGTAGATTTACTCACGTCCGAACAAAGAATTTTCATCGTTGAAGTGATCGGAGTGTGATTGACAGGAAGTGGGTGTTTCTGGGCGGAAACTGACCGTTTTCTGGAAGTGTGCGGAAAAACGCAGGCGTGTCAGGGAAAAACACGGGAGTGTCTGGAGAAACGGGGGAGTGGGTGGCCGAATGCTGGGCGTGTGTGTGACGTCAAACCAGGAATGAAACGGCCTGAGTTGATCGCAATCTGTGAGTAGGTCTGGAGCTAATTTCTATTTGCAATTCTGCTAATCTTTCGTTCGCAATTCTGCTAAGCTAAGATACACTCCCAGAGGGTGGCGGCTTAGCGTGTGCAATGCTGCTAAAATCTGCTAGCGAGCGAACAACTCGGAATGACCCCCACTATGCGGTGTAATGTGAATACGATTGTTCTACTGTGTCGTGCAATTTGAATTGAGGGTACTATTTTGTGACCACGCGGCTTCTTTGTGAGATCAATGTCCCTTTACGAAGTATTGGAAGTGGGGCACTAATCTATTGTGCACAGGGGGGTGCCGTATCACTAGCACTGGCCCTGGCATCGCTTAATGTGAGGGATTGGGGGGGGGGGGGGGGGCTCTGGGTAAATGAGTTCCACCACCGCTCCAAGACCACTTTAAGCCCTGGTAAGTATGGTATGAAAGCAGCGCAGCGGAAGGCTTTCATAGCCCTCCCTGCTCCACATACTCTCTGAGCCCCGGAGCCTCGTCTGCGTGTGATGTCACAGAAGTGCCTCCCCACCACAGCCACACCCAGATCCCCAGAGACCTTTACTCCACAGCACAGCACCTGGCCTGTCAGCCTGAGAGCCCCAAAATGGCTAATGTAACTGATAGAGTGGGTGATATCGCTTAGGGTAATGTCTGGACGCTGAATCAGTGTAAAAGGTGACAGTGCTGTGCAGTGCAGTGGGTGTGCAGTGTTACTGACACTGCATAGCACTCTCACCTTTCTCTGACGTCCTAAGTGGATGCTGGGACTCCGTAAGGACCATGGGGATTAGCGGCTCCGCAGGAGACTGGGCACAACTAAAGAAAGCTTTAGGACTACCTGGTGTGCACTGGCTCCTCCCACTAAGACCCTCCTCCAGACCTCAGTTAGATTCTTGTGCCCGGCTGAGCTGGATGCACACTAGGGGCTCTCCTGAGCTCCTAGAAAGAAAGTATATTTTAGGTTTTTTATTTTACAGTGAGATCTGCTGGCAGCAGACTCACTGCAGCGAGGGACTAAGGGGAGAAGAAGCGAACCTACCTAACTGGTGGTAGCTTGGGCTTCTTAGGCTACTGGACACCATTAGCTCCAGAGGGATCGACCGCATGGAACCGGCCATTGATGTTCGGTCCCGGAGCCGCGCCGCCGGCCCCCTTACAGAGCCAGAAGCAAGAAGTGTTCCGGAAAATCGGCGGCAGAAGACTTCAGTCTTCACCAAGGTAGCGCACAGCACTGCAGCTGTGCGCCATTGCTCCTCATGCACACCTCACACTCCGGTCACTGATGGGTGCAGGGCGCTGGGGGGGGGCGCACTGAGCAGCAATATAAACATAAACACCTTGCCTGGCAAAATCATCACAATATATAGCCCCAGAGGCTATATATGTGATAAATACCCCTGCCAGAATCCATAAAAAAGCGGGAGAAAAGTCAGCGAAAAAGGGGCGGAGCTATCTCCCTCAGCACACTGGCGCCATTTTCTCTTCACAGTGCAGCTGGAAGACAGCTCCCCAGGCTCTCCCCTGTAGTTTTCAGGCTGAAAGGGTTAAAAAGAGAGGGGAGGCACTAAATTTAGGCGCAATATTGTTTATACAAGCAGCTATTGGGGGAAAAATCACTCAGTTATAGTGTTAATCCCTGCATTATATAGCGCTCTGGTGTGTGCTGGCATACTCTCTCTCTGTCTCCCCAAAGGACTTTGTGGGGTCCTGTCCTCAGTCAGAGCATTCCCTGTGTGTGTGCTGTGTGTCGGTACGGCTGTGTCGACATGTGGGATGAGGAAGGTTACGTGGAGGTGGAGCAGAGGCCGATAAATGGGATGTCGCCCCCTGTGGGGCCGACACCAGAGTGGATGGATAGGTGGAAGGTATTAACCGACAATGTCAACTCCTTACATAGAAGGCTGGATGACGTAAAACAACTGTGGGACAGCCGGCTTCTCAGCCCGCGCCTGCCCAGGCGTCTCAAAGGCCATCAGGGGCTCAAAAAAGCGCCCGTTACCTCAGATGGCAGACACAGATGTCGACACGGAGTCTGACTCCAGTGTCGACGAGGTTGAGACATATACACAATCCACTAGGAACATCCGTTACATGATCTCGGCAATGAAAAATGTGTTACGCATTTCTGACATGAACCCAAGTACCACATAAAAGGGGTTTTATTTTTGGGGAGAAAAAGCAGCCAGTGTTTTGTTCCCCCATCAGATGAATGAATGAAGTGTGTAAAGTAGCGTGGGTTCCCCCGATAAGAAACTGGTAATTTCTAAAAAGTTACTGATGGTGTACCCTTTCCCGCCAGAGGATAGGTCACGTTGGGAGATATCCCTTAGGGTGGATAAGGCGCTCACACGTTTGTCAAAAAAGGTGGCACTGCCGTCTTAGGATACGGCCACCTTGAAGGAGCCTGCTGATAAAAAGCAGGAGGCTATCCTGAAGTCTGTATATACACACTCAGGTTATATACTGAGACCTGCAATTGCCTCAGCATAAATAGTGCTGCTGCAGCGTGGTCTGATACCCAGTCAGATAATATTAATACTCTAAGACAGGGATAATAGTTTGCTAACATAGAGCATATTAAAGACGTCGTCTTAGATATAAAGGATGCACAGAGGGATATTTGCCGGCTGGCATCCAGAATGAATGCAATGTCCATTCTTCCAGGAGGGTATTAGAAACCCGGCAGTGGACAGGTGATGCTGCCTATAAAAGGCACATGGAGATTCTGCCTTATAAGGGTGAGGAATTGTTTGGGGGATGGTCTCTGGAACCTCGTATCCACAGCAACAGCTGGGAAGAAAATTTTTTACCTCAGGTTTCCTCACAGCCTAAGAAAGCACTGTATTTTCAGGTACAGTACTTTCGGCTTCAGAAAAGCAAGCGGGTCAAAGGCACTTCCTTTCTGCACAGAGACAAGGGAAGAAGGAAAACGCTGCACCAGCAGCCAGTTCCCAGGATCAAAAATCTTCCCCCGCTTCCTCTGAGTCCACCGCTTGACGTTGGGGCTCCACAGGTGGAGACAGGTGCGGTAGGGGCGCATCTCGGGAACTTCAGGGACCAGTGGGCTTGCCCACAGGTGGATCCCTAGGTTCTGCAAATAGTATCACAGGGATACAGGCTGGAGTTCGAGGTGACTCCCCCTCGCCGTTACCTCACATCAGCCTTGCCTGCTGCCCTCGGAGAAAGGTAGTACTGGCGGCAATTCACAAGCTGTACTTCCAGCAGGTGAAATCAAGGTACCCCTCCTTCAACAAGGCCGGGGTTACTATTCCAAAATGTTGTGGTACCGAAACCAGATGGTTCGGTGAGACCCATTCTAAAATTGAATGCCTTGAACACTTATATACGAAGGTTCAAGTTCAAAATGGAATCGCTCAGGGCGATTATTGCAAGCCTGGAGAATTTCATGGTATCACTGGACATCAAGGATGCTTACCTGCATGTCCCTATTTACCCTCTTCACCAGGAGTACCTCAAAATTGTGGTACAGGATTGTCATTACCAATTCCAGACGTTGCCGTTGGTCTGTCCCCGGCACCGAGGTATTTACCAAGGTAATGGCCGAAATAATTATCCCGTACTTGGACGATCTCCTTATAAAGGCGAGGTCCAGAGAGCAGTTGTTCGGCGGAGTAGCACTATCTCGGGAAGTGCTACAACAGCACGGCTGGATTCTGAATATTCCAAAGTCGCAGCTGGTTCCTACGACGCGTCTACTGTTCCTGGGTATGGTTCTGGACACAGAACAGGATAAAAAGGGTTTCTCCCGGAGGAGAAGTCCAAGGAGTTGTCGTCTCTAGACAGAGACCTCCTAATACGTATACAGGTGTCGGTGCATCAATGCACGCGAGCCCTGGGAAGGATGGTAGCTTCTTACGAAGAAATTCCATTTGCCAGGTCCCACGCAAGGATTTTCCAGTGGGATCTGTTGGACAAGTGGTCCGGGTCGCTGACTCCAAGGGCCAGGGTGTCGCTGTTGTGGTGGCTGCAGAGTGCTCATCTTCTAGGGGGCCGCCGATTCGGCATACAGGACTGGGTCCTGGTGACCATGGATGCCAGCCTTCGAGGCTGGGGGGCAGTCACACAGGGAAGAAACTTCCAAGGCTATGGAAAAGTCAGGAGACTTCCCTACACATAAATGTTCTGGAACTAAGGGCCATTTACAATGCCCTAAGTCAGGCTAGACCCCTGCTTCAACACCGGCCGGTGCTGATCCAGTCAGACAACATCACGGCGGTCGCTCATGTAAACCGACAGGGCGGCACAAGAAGCAGGATGGCGATGGCAGAAGCCACAAGGATTCTCCGATGGGCGGAAAATCATGTGTTAGCACTGTCAGCAGTGTTCATTCCCGGAGTGGACAACTGAGAAGCAGACTTTCTCAGAAGATACGACCTCCACCCGGGAGAGTGGGGACTTCATCCAGTAGTCTTCCAAATGATTGTACACCGTTGGGAACGGCCACAGGTGGACATGATGGCGTCCCGCCTCAACTAAAAGTTACAAAGATATTGCGCCAGGTCAAGGACCCTCAGGCGATAGCTGTGGACGCTCTGGTAACACCGTGGGTGTACCAGTCGGTGTATGTGTTCCCTTCTCTGCCTCTCTTACCCAGGGTAATGAGAATAATAAGAAGGAGAGGAGTAAGAACTATACTCATTGTTCCGGGTTGGCCAAGAAGAGCTTGGTAACCAGAACTCCAAGAAATGATCTCAGAGGACCCATGGCCTCTGCCGCTCAGACAGGACCTGCTGCAGCAAGGGGCCTGTCTGTTCCAAGACGTACCGCGGCTGCGTTTGATGGCATGGCAGTTGAACGCCGGATCCTGAAGGAAAAGGGCATTCCGGAGGAAGTTATCCCTACGCTATTTAAAGCTAGGAAAGAAGTGAACGCAAACCATTATCACCGCATATGGTGGAAATATGTTGCGTGCTGTGAGGCCAGGAAGGCCCCAAAGGAGAAATTTCAGCTAGGTCGATTTCTGCACTTCCTACAGTCAGAGGTGACTATGGGCCTAAAATTGGGTTCCATGAAGGGCCAGATTTCGGCTCTATCGATTTTCTTCCAAAATAGAACTGGCTTCACTGCCTGAAGTTCGGACTTTTGTTAAGGGAGTGCTGCATAGTCAACCCCCGTTTGTGCCTCAAGTGGCACCGTGGGATCTCAACGTGGTGTTGGATTTCCTGAAGTCGCATTGGGTTGAGCCACTTAAATCCGTGGAGCTACAATACCTCACGTGGAAAGTGGTCATGCTGTGGGCCGTGGCGTTGGCCAGGCGTGTATCAGAATTGGCGGCTTTGTCATACAAAAGCCCTTATCTGTATTTTATATGGATAAGGCGGAATTGAGGACTCGTTCCCAATTCCTTCCTAAGGTGGTATCAGTTTTTCATGTGAACCAACCTATTGTGGTGCCTGCGGCTACTTGGGACTTGGAGGATTCCAAGTTACTGGACGTAGTCAGGGCCCTGAAAAGTATATGTTTCCAGGACGGCTGGAGTCAGGAAAACTGACTCGCTATTTATCCTGTATGCACCCAACAAGCTGGGTGCTCCTGCTTCTAAGCAGACTATTGCTCGCTGGATCTGTAGCACGATTCAACTTGCACATGCTGCGGCTGGACTGCCGCACCCTAAATCTGTAAAAGCCCATTCCACGAGGAAAGTGGGCTCTTCTTGGGCGGCTGCCCGAGGGGTCTCGGCTTTACAACTTTGCCGAGCTGTTACTTGGTCGGGTTCAAACATTTTTGCAAGATTCTACAAGTTTGATACCCTGGCTGAGGAGGACCTAGAGTTTGCTCATTCGGTGCTGCAGAGTCATCCGCACTCTCCCGCCCGTTTGGGAGCTTTGGTATAATCCCCATGGTCCTTACGGAGTCCCAGCATCCACTTAGGACGTCAGAGAAAATAAGATTTTACTCACCGGTAAATCTATTTCTCGTAGTCCGTAGTGGATGCTGGGCGCCCATCCCAAGTGCGGATTGTCTGCAATACTTGTTTATAGTTATTGCCTAACTAAAGGGTTATTGTTGAGCCATCTGTTGAGAGGCTCAGTTATATTTCATACTGTTAACTGGGTATAGTATCACGAGTTATACGGTGTGATTGGTGTGGCTGGTATGAGTCTTACCCGGGATTCAAAATCCTTCCTATTTGTGTCAGCTCTTCCGGGCACAGTATCCTAACTGAGGTCTGGAGGAGGGTCTTAGTGGGATGAGCCAGTGCACACCAGGTAGTCCTAAAGCTTTCTTTAGTTGTGCCCAGTCTCCTGCGGAGCCGCTAATCCCCATGGTCTTTACGGAGTCCCAGCATCCACTACGGACTACGAGAAATAGATTTACCGGTGAGTAAAATCTTATTTTTACTAGAGATGAGCGGGTTCGGTTCCTCGGAATCCGAACCCGCCCGAACTTCATGTTTTTTTTCACGGGTCCGAGCGACTCGGATCTTCCCGCCTTGCTCGGTTAACCCGAGCGCGCCCGAACGTTATCATGACGCTGTCGGATTCTCGCGAGACTCGGATTCTATATAAGGAGCCGCGCGTCGCCGCCATTTTCACACGTGCATTGAGATTGATAGGGAGAGGACGTGGCTGGCGTCCTCTCCATTTAGATTAGAAGAGAGAGAGTGAGATTGATTTGAGACAGAGACACTTGATTTACTGGAGCTTAGGAGTACTGTAGAGAGTGCAGAGTTTAGTAGTGACTGACCACAGTGACCACCAGACAGTGCAGTTTTATTTAATATAATCCGTTCTCTGCCTGAAAAAAACGATACACAGTGACTCAGTCACATACCATATCTGTGTGCACTGCTCAGCCCAGTGTGCTGCATCATCTATGTATATATCTGACTGTGCTCACACAGCTTATAATTGTGGGGGAGACTGGGGAGCAGTGCCAGTTATAGGTTATAGCAGGAGCCAGGAGTACATATTATTAAAATTAAACAGTGCACACTTTTGCTGCAGGAGTGCCACTGCCAGTGTGACTGACCAGTGACCTGACCACACTGACCACCAGTATAGTTAGTAGTATACTATATTGTGATTGCCTGAAAAAGTTAAACACTCGTCGTGTGACTTGTGTGGTGTTTTTTTTTTTATTCTATAAAAAACTCATTCTGCTGACAGACAGTGTCCAGCAGGTCCGTCATTATATAATATATACCTGTCCGGCTGCAGTAGTGATATATATATATTTTTTATATCATTATTTATCATCCAGTCGCAGCAGACACAGTACGGTAGTTCACGGCTGTAGCTACCTCTGTGTCGGCACTCGGCAGTCCATCCATAATTGTATACCACCTACCCGTGGTTTTTTTTTCTTTCTTCTTTATACATACATACTACATCTCTTTATCAACCAGTCTATATTAGCAGCAGACACAGTACAGTAGTCCACGGCTGTAGCTACCTCTGTGTCGGCACTCGGCAGTCCATCCATAATTGTATACCACCTACCCGTGGTTTTTTTTTCTTTCTTCTTTATACATACATACTACATCTCTTTATCAACCAGTCTATATTAGCAGCAGACACAGTACAGTAGTCCACGGCTGTAGCTACCTCTGTGTCGGCACTCGGCAGTCCATCCATAATTGTATACCACCTACCCGTGGTTTTTTTTCTTTCTTCTTTATACATACATACTACATCTCTTTATCAACCAGTCTATATTAGCAGCAGACACAGTACAGTACGGTAGTCCACGGCTGTAGCTACCTCTGTGTCGGCACTCGGCAGTCCGTCCATAATTGTATACCACCTACCCGTGGTTTTTTTTTCTTTCTTCTTTATACATACTACATCTCATTATCATCCAGTCTATATTAGCAACAGACACAGTACAGTACGGTAGTCCACGGCTGTAGCTACCTCTGTGTCGGCACTCGGCAGTCCGTCCATAATTGTATACCACCTACCCGTGGTTTTTTTTTTCTTTCTTCTTTATACATACTACATCTCATTATCAACCAGTCTATATTAGCAGCAGACACAGTACGGTAGTCCACGGCTGTAGCTACCTCTGTGTCGGCACTTGGCAGTCCGTCCATAATTGTATACCACCTACCCGTGGTTTTTTTTTTCTTTCTTCTTTATACATACTACATCTCATTATCAACCAGTCTATATTAGCAGCAGACACAGTACGGTAGTCCACGGCTGTAGCTACCTCTGTGTCGGCACTCGGCAGTCCATCCATAATTGTATACCACCTACCCGTGGTTTTTTTTTCTTTCTTCTTTATACATACATACTACATCTCATTATCATCCAGTCTATATTAGCAGCAGACACAGTACAGTACAATAGTCCACGGCTGTAGCTACCTCTGTGTCGGCACTCGGCAGTCCATCCATAATTGTATACTAGTATCCATCCATCTCCATTGTTTACCTGAGGTGCCTTTTAGTTGTGCCTATTAAAATATGGAGAACAAAAATGTTGAGGTTCCAAAATTAGGGAAAGATCAAGATCCACTTCCACCTCGTGCTGAAGCTGCTGCCACTAGTCATGGCCGAGACGATGAAATGCCAGCAACGTCGTCTGCCAAGGCCGATGCCCAATGTCATAGTACAGAGCATGTCAAATCCAAAACACCAAATATCAGTAAAAAAAGGACTCCAAAACCTAAAATAAAATTGTCGGAGGAGAAGCGTAAACTTGCCAATATGCCATTTACCACACGGAGTGGCAAGGAACGGCTGAGGCCCTGGCCTATGTTCATGGCTAGTGGTTCAGCTTCACATGAGGATGGAAGCACTCAGCCTCTCGCTAGAAAACTGAAAAGACTCAAGCTGGCAAAAGCACCGCAAAGAACTGTGCGTTCTTCGAAATCCCAAATCCACAAGGAGAGTCCAATTGTGTCGGTTGCGATGCCTGACCTTCCCAACACTGGACGTGAAGAGCATGCGCCTTCCACCATTTGCACGCCCCCTGCAAGTGCTGGAAGGAGCACCCGCAGTCCAGTTCCTGATAGTCAGATTGAAGATGTCAGTGTTGAAGTACACCAGGATGAGGAGGATATGGGTGTTGCTGGCGCTGGGGAGGAAATTGACCAGGAGGATTCTGATGGTGAGGTGGTTTGTTTAAGTCAGGCACCCGGGGAGACACCTGTTGTCCGTGGGAGGAATATGGCCGTTGACATGCCTGGTCAAATTACAAAAAAAATCAGCTCTTCGGTGTGGAAGTATTTCACCAGAAATGCGGACAACATTTGTCAAGCCGTGTGTTCCCTTTGTCAAGCTGTAATAAGTAGGGGTAAGGACGTTAACCACCTCGGAACATCCTCCCTTATACGTCACCTGCAGCGCATTCATAATAAGTCAGTGACAAGTTCAAAAACTTTGGGCGACAGCGGAAGCAGTCCACTGACCAGTAAATCCCTTCCTCTTGTAACCAAGCTCACGCAAACCACCCCACCAACTCCCTCAGTGTCAATTTCCTCCTTCCCCAGGAATGCCAATAGTCCTGCAGGCCATGTCACTGGCAATTCTGACGAGTCCTCTCCTGCCTGGGATTCCTCCGATGCATCCTTGCGTGTAACGCCTACTGCTGCTGGCGCTGCTGTTGTTGCTGCTGGGAGTCGATGGTCATCCCAGAGGGGAAGTCGTAAGCCCACTTGTACTACTTCCAGTAAGCAATTGACTGTCCAACAGTCCTTTGCGAGGAAGATGAAATATCACAGCAGTCATCCTGCTGCAAAGCGGATAACTGAGGCCTTGACAACTATGTTGGTGTTAGACGTGCGTCCGGTATCCGCCGTTAGTTCACAGGGAACTAGACAATTTATTGAGGCAGTGTGCCCCCGTTACCAAATACCATCTAGGTTCCACTTCTGTAGGCAGGCGATACCGAGAATGTACACGGACGTCAGAAAAAGACTCACCAGTGTCCTAAAAAATGCAGTTGTACCCAATGTCCACTTAACCACGGACATGTGGACAAGTGGAGCAGGGCAGGGTCAGGACTATATGACTGTGACAGCCCACTGGGTAGATGTATGGACTCCCGCCGCAAGAACAGCAGCGGTGGCACCAGTAGCAGCATCTCGCAAACGCCAACTCTTTCCTAGGCAGGCTACGCTTTGTATCACCGCTTTCCAGAATACGCACACAGCTAAAAACCTCTTACGGCAACTGAGGAAGATCATCGCAGAATGGCTTACCCCAATTGGACTCTCCTGTGGATTTGTGGCATCGGACAACGCCAGCAATATTGTGTGTGCATTAAATATGGGCAAATTCCAGCACGTCCCATGTTTTGCACATACCTTGAATTTGGTGGTGCAGAATTTTTAAAAAAACGACAGGGGCGTGCAAGAGATGCTGTTGGTGGCCAGAAGAATTGCGGGACACTTTCGGCGTACAGGCACCACGTACAGAAGACTGGAGCACCACCAAAAACTACTGAACCTGCCCTGCCATCATCTGAAGCAAGAAGTGGTAACGAGGTGGAATTCAACCCTCTATATGCTTCAGAGGTTGGAGGAGCAGCAAAAGGCCATTCAAGCCTATACAATTGAGCACGATATAGGAGGTGGAATGCACCTGTCTCAAGTGCAGTGGAGAATGATTTCAACGTTGTGCAAGGTTCTGATGCCCTTTGAACTTGCCACACGTGAAGTCAGTTCAGACACTGCCAGCCTGAGTCAGGTCATTCCCCTCATCAGGCTTTTGCAGAAGAAGCTGGAGACATTGAAGGAGGAGCTAACACGGAGCGATTCCGCTAGGCATGTGGGACTTGTGGATGGAGCCCTTAATTCGCTTAACAAGGATTCACGGGTGGTCAATCTGTTGAAATCAGAGCACTACATTTTGGCCACCGTGCTCGATCCTAGATTTAAAACCTACCTTGGATCTCTCTTTCCGGCAGACACAAGTCTGCTGGGGTTGAAAGACCTGCTGGTGAGAAAATTGTCAAGTCAAGCGGAACGCGACCTGTCAACATCTCCTCCTTCACATTCTCCCGCAACTGGGGGTGCGAGGAAAAGGCTCAGAATTCCGAGCCCACCCACTGGCGGTGATGCAGGGCAGTCTGGAGCGACTGCTGATGCTGACATCTGGTCCGGACTGAAGGACCTGACAACGATTACGGACATGTCGTCTACTGTCACTGCATATGATTCTCTCAACATTGAAAGAATGGTGGAGGATTATATGAGTGACCGCATCCAAGCAGGCACGTCACACAGTCCGTACTTATACTGGCAGGAAAAAGAGGCAATTTGGAGGCCCTTGCACAAACTGGCTTTATTCTACCTAAGTTGCCCTCCCACAAGTGTGTACTCCGAAAGAGTGTTTAGTGCCGCCGCTCACCTTGTCAGCAATCGGCGTACGAGGTTACATCCAGAAAATGTGGAGAAGAAGATGTTCATTAAAATGAATTATAATCAATTCCTCCGCGGAGACATTGACCAGCAGCAATTGCCTCCACAAAGTACACAGGGAGCTGAGATGGTGGATTCCAGTGGGGACGAATTGATAATCTGTGAGGAGGGGGATGTACACGGTGATATATCGGAGGATGATGATGAGGTGGACATCTTGCCTCTGTAGAGCCAGTTTGTGCAAGGAGAGATTAATTGCTTCTTTTTTGGGGGGGGGTCCAAACCAACCCGTCATATCAGTCACAGTCGTGTGGCAGACCCTGTCACTGAAATGATGGGTTGGTTAAAGTGTGCATGTCCTGTTTATACAACATAAGGGTGGGTGGGAGGGCCCAAGGACAATTCCATCTTGCACCTCTTTTTTCTTTTATTTTTCTTTGCGTCATGTGCTGTTTGGGGAGGGTTTTTTGGAAGGGCCATCCTGCGTGACACTGCAGTGCCACTCCTAGATGGGCCCGGTGTTTGTGTCGGCCACTAGGGTCGCTTATCTTACTCACACAGTCAGCTACCTCATTGCGCCTCTTTTTTTCTTTGCGTCATGTGCTGTTTGGGGAGGGTTTTTTGGAAGGGCCATCCTGCGTGACACTGCAGTGCCACTCCTAGATGGGCCCGGTGTTTGTGTCGGCCACTAGGGTCGCTTATCTTACTCACACAGTCAGCTACCTCATTGCGCCTCTTTTTTTCTTTGCGTCATGTGCTGTTTGGGGAGGGTTTTTTGGAAGGGCCATCCTGCGTGACACTGCAGTGCCACTCCTAAATGGGCCCGGTGTTTGTGTCGGCCACTAGGGTCGCTTATCTTACTCACACAGTCAGCTACCTCATTGCGCCTCTTTTTTTCTTTGCGTCATGTGCTGTTTGGGGAGGGTTTTTTGGAAGGGACATCCTGCGTGACACTGCAGTGCCACTCCTAGATGGGCCCGGTGTTTGTGTCGGCCACTAGGGTCGCTTATCTTACTCACACAGTCAGCTACCTCATTGCGCCTCTTTTTTTCTTTGCTTCATGTGCTGTTTGGGGAGGGTTTTTTGGAAGGGACATCCTGCGTGACACTGCAGTGCCACTCCTAGATGGGCCCGGTGTTTGTGTCGGCCACTAGGGTCGCTTATCTTACTCACACAGCGACCTCGGTGCAAATTTTAGGACTAAAAATAATATTGTGAGGTGTGAGGTATTCAGAATAGACTGAAAATGAGTGTAAATTATGGTTTTTGAGGTTAATAATACTTTGGGATCAAAATGACCCCCAAATTCTATGATTTAAGCTGTTTTTTAGGGTTTTTTGAAAAAAACACCCGAATCCAAAACACACCCGAATCCGACAAAAAAAATTCGGTGAGGTTTTGCCAAAACGCGGTCGAACCCAAAACACGGCCGCGGAACCGAACCCAAAACCAAAACACAAAACCCGAAAAATTTCCGGCGCTCATCTCTAATTTTTACATTGATTCAGCGAGTCAGTCAGTTCTGCCAGCCAGTCACTATTGTTAGTGCCGGTGTTCCAACGCGCACGCATTACAGGGTAGTAGACAGACTAAATAAACTGCAGCTCCAAGCAGCCCTTAGTGCCGGAGCATTCCGGCGCTAAGGGCTGCTGGGAGCTTTAGTTTATTGAGTGCATCTCCTTCCCTGTAATGCGGCGCATTGGGACACCGGCACTAACAATAGTGACTGGCTGCTTGGCTGCTGTGCGAGTCTCCGAGAGAGCCACCGCTGAAGGGAGGACAGCAGATTAGCTACTTCCAGGAGAAGAAGCAGGAGAAGCATTACCCGCCCCTTCCCCACATGCAGTACCTCTGGGCCGCATCTGCGGCACTCCCACAACCACCCTCCACAACCCGCGGTGGCCCCGGACCCTTCTCCCACCCAGAGCACCCCCGCACCTGCCCCTCCCGCACTCCCTCCCCTTCCCCGTGGCACCACTACAACCGCTCCTTCCCCACCCATGGTGGCTCTGGACTCCTCCCCCGCGGCACCACCGCAGCTGCCCCTCCCCCACCCGCGGCACCCCCGGACCCCTCCCCCATCTGCAGCACCCCCAGACCCCTCCCCCATCTGCAGCACCCCCGGACCCCCTCCACCATCTGCGTCTCCCCCACACCCGGCACTTCCCCAACCACAGCACCTACTAGGTGATTCATCAAGTCCTGCGTGCGCTGTTCACGCCGTTGCAAAGGGCTACGGCCCCTTAACCATCGCACGCCCTTTGTCCGCACAATATTTAACCACTCACAAAATTATGATTGGAGGTAATACTCCATATAAAAAAAAAATTGCATTCCACAAGGGCGTGCTAGGGTTAAGGGGGCGCAGCCCCTTACGACGGTGTGAAGAGCACCTGTAGGGCACGATGAATCACCTGCAGCACTATTATCAGACAAAAGAAAAGGTGAAGAAATCATTGATTTCTTTGTACTTTGCTTTATTTTAAATAGCGAGAAATAAAATGGAGCAACAATGTTGGAGAAATTTAGCAAACAATATTAATTTTATCTACTAAATAGACATACTGTAGTCATTATATTACAGACCAACATATATCAGTATTACTGCTGCTTGTACATATACATGGTCATTAATATGAAATTATTCTTTCTCTAATTATATGCAGTATGCTGAGTGCACATCATGGCCCTCATTCCGAGTTGATCGCAGAGAGACATCGCATCGCAAATGTGCAAAACCTAACTAACTGCGCATGCGCAAATGCGTAAATACGCATGCGCGAGCTCAGCCGTGCGACACCGGTGCAAAAATACTACAAAAAAACCCACACGTTACTCACAAACGAAAACGAGGAGTGGCGGAGGCGTGGCGGAGGCGAGACTTCGCAATGGTCCGACATGGGCGTGAAAGTGGGCGTACAGTGTGGGAGTATGCAACTCGCAATGGGCGTGTTTTTCGCAATAAAACATTGTCGCTGTTAAAACTAACATAGGAATCCATAGCAATCTTCACGCAGCAGCCGAGTAGGTCTGCAGTTACTCTGCATTTGCGAAGTGCTGTTACAAGTGTGTATGCAGTAATTAGCAGTTAATTGGAGAGCACATTCATCTGTTGGCCAATTACTTGTTAAATACTGCTCAGATGAAAGTTAGCAAACAGCAATTGTCTGAACCCACATTACATGTTTATTCTACTCACATATAAATCTCACACACTGCCAAATAAGGTTGTTGTTTGTGTTAAAGTTGGTGTGTAAAATGTTTGTAAAGGGCAGGTTTTAATGTGTGTAAGACTACTAACTGCAAACAAGTGAAATTACACAAAATGTTAATTGCAAGCAGCAACATTTTACCTAAATAAACAGACACCCACATAATGCAGCATACACTTAATTTTGGCCAGAAATGTTGTTTTTTTTATAATATCTGACAATGTTTTAAATGATGTCCTGTTGACCATAGATAAAACTAAAAAGTGTTGTGTCAGTTTAATTAATATGGACATTAAACTGTGGTGCAAGGCATACCTGTAGTATTTTTGAAGATGCAATTGTTTTAAAAACTTGCAGATTGTTCCCTCGTTACACAAGTGTCTATATGCTTACATAATCTTCCTGGAACTAAGATTTACATAATGCATTACCTTGAATAAAGTGCACAATTGTTGGTAAAATATGATATGTTTATTACTGTAGTAATATTTGTAAACATCAAAACAACATGGCTACACGTGAGTATCACAGGCAGAGATGGACCAAGCAGCAAGCAGATGACACTGACACAAATGAGATAGCAGAACTCAGTACTTGGCAAAATTCAGCTTCTGACAAACTGAGAAATTTAACTAACACAATAAAATATTACACACCCTGCCACACAAAAATTTGGACCCAACTGAGAAAGAATTAGGATCCACCACACAAACACAGCAATACATAGCACACTAGTAAGAGGAAGATGGCTCTGTTGTTTCTGAAAATAAGCTCACAGGCTACAATACCTCCAAACATTAATAATACATTTCACTAAGAGGGAGTTAGCCATTCTGGACACACAAGCCAACTCCAAAATAACATAGAGGCAACATGAAAAACATGGGTGCTGCCCATCTGGAGAGACATCACTTTCTTTTTTTTCACCCCGCCTGAGGCTGTTCTTCTTGGCTTGGTCTGCGGAGCGACCTTCGTTGGGCCTGCCCAGTGGCCTGTTCTTCCTGGGCAGGGGCAGGGGAGGGAGCCGATGTGGGTGGCTCTCTGCCACTGTGGGCAAGGGAGACAGCGATGGCCTGGAGCCCTTGCAAGATGTTAGTTGCAAGGCTTTGGAATGAGGAGGCAAGTTGTTCTTGTCCCTGCCTGATCTCTGCCAGACCTTGGCAGAGTTGAGCAACACCTTGCTCAACACTGGTTCGGTGCTCACTGAGCCGGACAGCTATCTGGCTTACCTCCCGGAGGACCCCGTCTTGAAATGCATTTAGGCTCTCACCATACCTAGCTATTTCAAGCAGGATCTCCGGGATAGCAGAGGGTTGGGTGGGGGGGCCAGTAGGAATCTGCAGAGGTGGGATTTGTGGGCCCACACGCCCAGACCCACTAGGTCCCTCCACCTCAGCCTCAGCCACATAACCTTCCTGTGACTCTAACTGATCACCCCCCTGTGCTGTGTTTTGTGGCAAGCAAATAGAAGAATGTGTGGGAAAAGAGTACAATAAAAATTAATTTTATTTAAAAGCATACAGTTTAATTTGCAGACAAATACGTGTGTAAACTTACCTGGCAAGTCATGTTCCGTCAGGATCTCAGGCAGGTCCGTGTCCATATTTAACACCCCTTGGGCCTCCTCATAACTGATACAGGGCATCGCCATCTCCTCCAAGTCTGTAAACTCCACAGCGACAGATGGTCCTCCACCTGTAGCCCTAGAGGCATTCCACTCCGCAGACCTCTTTGCCTTCAGGCGGGATTTGAAGTCGGCCCAACTACATATGTTTGTGGAAATAGGGGCAAAGTAGAGTATTATTATTTCTGTCTAAAAATATATAGGACACATGTTCTGCTTTTGTTTGCTATACATAACATCACATGTAACTACATTTTTAAGACAACTTAGCACAGAGAATGGACTGCCAAGATGCACTTACCGTCGTCTAACTTCCTTTGTTTTTTTTTTTGTTTTTTTGGACATAACCTGTACTTTAGTGTTTCTGTTTTGTGGACTAATGTAAAAATGTTGGTCTTAGTGTCATTTTGTGTCTCTTGTAGGTGTCTTATTTGGGAGAAGTTATCCCTTTTGTTTTTTGGACTACATTCTAGTTTCTTATTTTTGTCCAGCTTAGAACACTAACCAAGTGTTGGTTTTTGAGGAGCAGGTAAGTCCCCTTGGCCTGTGTTTGTGTCTGTTTGTGCTAATGGGCTCTATGTGGTCTTAGTGTCATTTTGTGTCTCTTGTAGGTGTCTTATTTGGGAGAAGTTATCCCTTTTGTTTTTTGGACTACATTCTAGTTTCTTATTTTTGTCCAGCTTAGAACACTAACCAAGTGTTGGTTTTTGAGGAGCAGGTAAGTCCCATTGGCCTGTGTTTGTGTCTGTTTGTGCTAATGGGCTCTATGTGGTCTTAGTGTCATTTTGTGTCTCTTGTAGGTGTCTTATTTGGGAGAAGTTATCCCTTTTGTTTTTTGGACTACATTCTAGTTTCTTATTTTTGTCCAGCTTAGAACACTAACCAAGTGTTTGATTTTGAGGAGCAGGTAAGTCCCCTTGGCCTGTGTGTTGTGGAGTATGTGTGTGTTCAAAGTGTGTTGATTATGTTTGTCATCCATATTTATAACAAATTAACTTATTTTTTGCTGGATTGTTCTGCAAAGTAGTGTTGTTCTTGCCTGTAATAGCTACTAAAGGACTAAATTTTGGGCTGAATCTAATTTAGATGTATAACATAATTTTCATAATTTATACTTAGGTGTTGGTTATGTTTTTGATGCTCTTATTATGTGTCTGTTTGGTTGTTTGTCTTTTTTGTGAATTTTTGTGCTTAAACTATGTTTGTTTCTCCCTTTTAATTTGTGTTTTTCCTTTTTTGTCTCAATTTCAAATTGTTCCGGAATTGAATCCAGAAAAAATGTCGTATGCTCCTGCAGTAAGTTTACACCCTGATTTTATTTTTTGGATTAAGGTTGTACATTTTTTTTTTGCATTTGTCTTATTGTCAATATTTTTTTTTTTTTTAAAGTTGGTGATGTCGGTCTTTGTGGCTGCAGAAGCCCTCCCACCCCAACCCACGGCAGCACTCCCACCCCAACCACCAGCCCCCCAACCACAACCGGCTCCTCATCAACCAAGGCAACGGAGGCGTGCTAGGCCACCAATTTTCCGCACCCGTGTCATACTTTTTGGGATGCCAGATGATGTGGTTTTGCGTAGATACCGGCTGCCACCACATCTAATCCTAGACACTCTCTCCATAATAGAGAGTGATCTGGAGTCTTTAATTCGGTATCCTACAGCAATACCACCATTGACACAATTCCTTGCTGTGTTACATTTTGTGGCCACAGGGTCATTCCAGCATGTGGTTGGAGACCTGGTTGGCATGTCGCAGGGCCAGTTCAGTAAGGTCCTGCGGCGTGTCAGCCAGGCTTTCCTAAAGCGTGTTAAGCAATTTATTGCTATGCCTTTGGATGCTGGTGCCCTAGATGTGGTGAAGTGGCAATTTGAGGAAGGTGGTAGTCGCTTCCCACATGTTATTGGGGTTGTGGATGGCACACATGTAGCTATTGTGCCACCAAGACATAATGAAGAAATTTATAGAAACAGGAAACTGTTTCACTCTCTGAAGGTAATGGTTGTTTGTGGGCCATCCCTCCAGATCCTGTCCCTGAATGCTAAGTTCCCTGGGAGCTCCCATGACGCACATGTTATTAGACAATCAGGGATATGGCAGAGATTAAGATCAAGTCAACGACAAGACATGTGGTTATTGGGTGAGTTATTGTAATTTTTGATATACATTAAATTTGTATACAGAAATAATGTTATCATTCTAATTTAATGTTCTAATCAAACAGGAGACCGTAGATATCCTTGCACCCCCTGGCTCATGACTCCTTACCGTAATCCCAGGCCAGGACCACAGACGGCATTTAACTCCGCGCTTACTGCCACTAGACAGCTGGTGGAGCGCACAATTGGTGTGCTTAAAGGGCGTTTTCGTGTGCTCCACCGCACTGGTGGCGATATCATGTATTCGCCGGAGATGGCAAGTAAAATAGTGGTCCTGTGCGCTATACTTCATAACATCGCGGTAAGGAGTCGCGTTGAGCTTCCTGACACAGGAATTGCCAGATGAGGAGCCAGGGGTTGGGCGGAGATTTGGTGGTGGGAGTGTTTCCCGGAGGGGCAGCCAAGTAAGGGCAAGCATTGTCCAAGAATATTTCAGGTATAGTGTATTTTGTTATCCTTTAGGAAATTCCTAAAAAACACTGTATGCTTATGGTCATTTTGCCCACATGTCATTTAGGTTGTTCTTGTAAGGTCATTGTGTAATTGTTAGGGTGTGTTTGAATATATTATTCTGTTTGTGTTTTATTTAATTATAAAATGTTAAGCTTACAATGTTTTTTCAGGGAATATAATAATGTGTCGTTGCTAATTGTTTTTTTTTATCATTTTAAAAATCATGTTTTCTTTGAAAAAAAAAACACCAACATATGTTTAAAAATGTTGAACATTTTGTGACTGTGCAGCTGATTTCTCACAACAAATGTGGTGAGTACACTGTGTTTTTTGTTAATTTTATACAAAGTGTGTTTGTATTGGTGGTTGTGTCAGAATTTTTATTTTTTCTGGCTCTTCCGCGACTGCGTATTTCCGCTTGAGCGAAATAAGGAGTTTATTTCAATGACAGCATAGATTTTACACCAATCACATGCCAACACACACTATAAATATATGCCCAAACAAGGAAAACGCCATTGCCATGATGCGTGCTGCCCCGTTCACACGGCGGGAACTCCGCGTGCTGGTGGCGGTAATGGACCGACGCGTAGGCCGCGTTGGGCGTTTTATCCCAAATAGGGTAAAACGCGAGGCCTACGCGGAGGTCCGCCGCTTACTACGGAGGCGCCTCCGCAGTCGCAGGACCATCATCCAGCTTGAGAGGCGCTGGAGCGACCTGCGGAGGCGCACGCCAAACCTCATGGCTGAGCTCCGCCAACAGATCCGGACCCTACGTGTCCGCAGTAAGTAACATTTCGTGCACAGACAGAATTAACGCATAACCTTTGCATACTATCGTTAAGTGTGGTTGCAAAAATTTGCACAGAGAAAATTTGCATGAGTGTGTGTAGGTAGGTTATGCAGTGATGCATAACTCCCAATATGACCTTTTGCAAGAGGAACCGAAAACTCTGCTTAGGTATTTGTAACTTAATTGTTAATCTCAAGATTTCTCTGCACAAATGATGCCAATCATACATTAAGAGTGAAGTGACGGAGCAGAACATTCTGTCCCTCCTGGCGAGACTCATGTTGGGAGGTATGGTACTGACTGTATGTTGTTGGCCATAATTAATACACAGGCAGAAAAGTTTAAACTAATACCGGATCATTGTTTTTTTAAACATTTAAAATTGTGGGTCAATTTTTACACTGGGGATGTTGTTTAGATTAAAAAATGTGAATATATTTTAAAATGGATAGACGGTATTTAATATACTTTATTTTGATTCTGTTTGTTTGATAAGGGCAACATCACCATGAAATATATTTTACTAACTTAGTCATGTTAACCCTGTTTCTTTAACATGGTACAGAACAGAGTAATAGGAATATTGTGGGTTTTTTTTTGGTTTTTAACCAAAAAATAACATATGTCATTATAGGGCGAGCACAACGGCAAGGTGCTGGTGCAGGGAGTACACACCAGCAACATTCCCCATCCCCTTCCCGATCACCCTCCCCCTCTCCGGCCCAATCCCCCTCTCCTGCCCAATCCCCCTCTCCTGCCCAATCCCCCTCTCCTGCCACCTCACCCACTCCAGCCACCTCCCCCTCTCCTGCCCAATCCCCCTCTCCTGCCCAATCCCCCTCTCCTGCCACCTCACCCTCTCCTGCCCAATCCCCCTCTCCTGCCCAATCCCCCTCTCCTGCCACCTCACCCTCTCCTGCCACCTCACCCTCTCCTGCCCAATCCCCCTCTCCTGCCCAATCCCCCTCTCCTGCCACCTCACCCTCTCCTGCCACCTCACCCTCTCCTGCCCAATCCCCCTCTCCGCCCACCTCACCCTCTCCAGCCACCTCTGCATCATTTTCCAAAACCCCCTCTCCAGCCCAAGCCCACTCTCTTTCCCAATCCCCCTCTCCAGCCCACACCCCCTCTCCAGACCAATCCCACTCTCTTACCAAATTCCCCTCTCTGCCCCCCTCCCCCTCTGTGTCCCAAAAAAACACACCACCACCCTCACCCTATCATTCCCAAACACCCTCTGAAAGTACCTCCCCCTTCCATCCTCTCACCCAATTGGACCCTCCTTCCCCCATCCTGCCTTCTTCCCCCATCCAGCACCCATCCCCCATCCAGCCAACCTCACCCATCCAGCCTCCATTCCCCAGCCAGCACCCATCCCCCATCCAGCCTCCATCCCCCAGCCAGCAAACATCGCTGACAGAATGGGCAGCAGAGGCCCCGGAGCCACTAGAGGGAGGTGTCCAAGTGGCAGAGGAGAGTAAGTTGGCACACATTCCTTATTTTTAATTTTATTTAAAAAAAAAACATTCAAATAAATGCAGTGTTGTACTGTGGGCAATCTTTTGTCTAGGTTAAATGCTTGTCTTCTTCATCATGGTATGGATGATGCATTCACATTTGTGTGCGGGACATTATATGTACAGTGTCTACATCTGGTTGATAATCACTATGTGGACAGGTTTGCCCGCACAACAAGGTTTGTATGTGAAACATTATATGCAACACATTTAGACCAGAGTGTTATTTTTTGTGTTTTTTGACTTTTACAATTGAGCTTGGGTCTTGCAATATTTTCTTACAAAAGTTGCAGGAGTCACTTTGTTAGCCAGCCTAACGACACAATGATTTGTGTTGTGAAAGTTACACTCACAAAATACTTATTTGCTTTTTCAAAACCTGTTTGACCTTGTTTTTTTTTGTATGGCAGGCTTTCAGGGAGTGTGGGCATGCTAGGGTATGTTGTCCTTCTGAAGATGTTGATATGCAGTGTGATGATGCCGGACAAAACAGCACAAAAAACAAGTCTGCTTCATTACAGATGTGAATGAAGACCAGTATGGGGTTACATGTACTAATTTGGGGGTGTGATTCAAGATTGGATGTTTACCATAGCAAACAAACAAGAACAAGATTTTTGTTCTTTTCCACCTTCTAGAAGAGAAGTTTAAAGTGATTGGTTGCTATGGGCAACATCCCATCTTAAATATAACTCCCGTCTTGGGAAATGTACATCATGGTGTGTTAGACTTTTACACATTGTAATTTTCGAATGACAAACATTGCTGAGTATGCTTTGGTGTTAGTATGCTACTGTTTTGTCATTTAAACATCCATGATGTATATCATTTTATATGAAAGTGTGCTTTGTGGAATTGTGATGTAATAGCTAATGTGAGTTATGTTTTAAATGTCATTTTTACTCTGCATTTCAGATGTTGCCATTGGAGATCCCACAAGCCTGGTAGGCATCGTTGGACGAATGAAGGCAAATTTGGAGGCCATGTTGGCCGAACTTAACAATTTGTCCGAATTAATTTAACCCAAAAAAATTATTTATTTTTAAAAACTGAAAAAAAAATGAGTCCAAAAAATATTTACAAACAAATATGAAAAAAAAAAAAAATTTGATCTGTTATGCGCTTGTGATGTTTTTATTGTCCAAAAATTAAAGCATATTGCAAAGCAGAAATTGGTTAACAAAACATAGAAAAAAAAAAAAAACACGAGTATTAGTCTTATTTATTACATACAAATTAGGTTAGTTAGTAGCTACTTTTTTAAACAAACATGTAAACACATACATTCACACACTAAACATCCACACCAAATTAAGCTATTTACATTTATGTCAGGCACAGTTTACACATCTCTTGCACACCTTTAAAAACAAACATGGTAATGTCCAATTATGCCTGCAAAGTGTTCTTGAGGTATTCTTTGCAGACTTAATTGGTCATGCACACAATCAATTATTCCACTAAATGGATTTATAATTGAGGGACGCTTGCTGAGTTAGAATTGCAAGGTGTCATCTAAATTAGGTTTAAAAAGCCATTGCTGTGCGTTTGTTTGCACAAAACTTAGCATATTTAAGAGGAATGCGTAAATCTACGATGATATTGTATTTTTGTGATGAGGTTTGTGTGTATGCGTTGGATTCGCAATAATGCGTCGTAAAATGGCATACGCCTACCTTGTGTAATACTGCGTACGAAATAGCAAAAATACGTTGGGGGCGGATGTTCGCAATTTTACAACATAATCGCAACTTTGCGAATATGTTGTGCGAACGAAAAACTTAGCGACCAACTCGGAATGAGGGCCCATGTTTTTTCAGTGGCGTGCGGTGAGGTCAGTGGCTGGTGAGGCACTACAGCCATAATGTCTGCCGAATCCTGCCGATGACCACTACCGCCGCTGAGCCAATGCCCGTTACTAGCCCTGAGTCAATGCCTGCTGCCACCGCCAATGGCTTACAAACTCGCCCACCATCAACTG
Organism: Pseudophryne corroboree; assembly: GCF_028390025.1. Classification (NCBI taxonomy): domain Eukaryota; kingdom Metazoa; phylum Chordata; class Amphibia; order Anura; family Myobatrachidae; genus Pseudophryne; species Pseudophryne corroboree. The sequence goes on along the minus strand of NC_086444.1, from coordinate 940,669,070 downwards.
ACCCAGCCCTCCGCCACTAATTTGCATCTCAGTCCGATGCTGCTAATGGCCGCTGCCTGCTCATCATACTTGTGATATATTGTACATTTGTATAGGAAAAAAATAAAATAAATAGTGTTTGGGACTGGGAAGGGAGTGGGAGGAGGACATGAATGCAATTTTGCTTTCCAGGGCTTCCATTAACTTAATGGAAAAGGGTCTGAATGGGTTAAAAAAAATGCGCGAGGTCCCCCCTCCTAAGTATAACCAGCCTCGGGCTCTTTGAGCTGGTCCTGGTTGTTAAAATACTGGGGGGAAAATTGGACAGGGGTTCCCCGTATTTAGACAACCAGCACCGGGCTCTTAGTCTGATCCTGGTTCCAAAAATATGGGGGTACCTGTAAAAATGAGAGAGAGATTACTTACATATATCCCACACCGATCACGTCCACTTGTCCATGTAGAATCCAGTAGGGGTACCTGTAAAAATGAGAGAGAGATTACTTACCTACATCCCACGCCGGTCACGTCCACTTGTCCATGCAGAATCCAATAGGGGTACCCGTAAAAATGAGAGATAGATTACTTACCTACATCCCACGCCAATCACGTCCACTTGTCCATGTAGAATCCATAGGGGTATCTGTAAAAATGAAAGTCATCCACAGGTGGTGGAAAAAAGGAGAGGGAGAGAGAGAGAGAGAGAGAGAGAGAGACCTGGTTATCAGTCTGCTGCTGGCTGGGACCGGGGAGGACGGAGCCAGCAGAGGGGGAGATCAGCGGTGATCATGCTGCTGCTTGCTGGGACCGGGGAGGACGGAGGCGGCGGAGGGGGAGAGCCACAGTGATCATGCTTCTGCTGGCTGGGACCAGGGAGCAGGGCCGGATTAAGCCTTCAGGGGGCCCAGGTCACTTAAGACAGTGGGGACCTCTCCCGCAACAGTGAAAACCGTGCCCTGGCTTAGCCCAGAGAGATGGGTATGTCATCCCCCTCCCAGCACCTCATCACCTCTGCCCTTAGAATAAATATATTTAATGATCCCCATCTCAGCCTCACACGTCACCCCTTATATAATATATTTAATGATCCCCCTCATATATTTAATGACCTCCCCACATATACATACACATATATGTGTATATATATATATATATATATATACACATACATACATATATACATATATATATATACACACACATATATATATATATATACATATATATACATACGTGTGTGTGTGTGTGTGTGTGTGTGTGTGTGTGTGTGTGTGTGTGTGTGTGTGTGTGTGTGTGTGTGTAATGATCACCCCCATATGAATAGATGTAATGATTTTTCACACTCATATTTTTAGCTCACTGACCTGGGGTGGGCTGCTGTCAGGTCAGACCTCCCGGAGAGTCCCTCCAAGTCCCACTCCGCGTCGCCTTCATCCACCAGTGTCAGTTGCGCTGAGCAGCGGCACCGCCATCTACTTGTCAGCGTCATTGGCCGCCAGAGGAGGGGAGCGACTGTGAGGAAGCGGGACGGGAGCACTGTGGCTGTGCAGAAAGAAAGACGGATGTAGGTGGACGGGGACGATTCTGTTTATCTCCAGGGTCTGCCGCCAGCAGCAGCTCTCCCAGCAGCTGCTGTTCTGCTGCTGAGAGTGCTGCTGCTAGCAAAGGAACTCAGAGATGAGCAGAATCTTCCGTTGAGAGCTTGAGCTGGGTCTGAGCAGCTCTGGCCAGGGGGACCCCAGCGTAAGAAGGGCCCAGGGTACTGACCCCATGTGACCCCACATTAATCCGGTACTGCCGAGGAGGACGGAGTCGGCGGAGGGGGAGAACCGCACTTACTCTCCTGCTTCAGGGCCGCTACTTCCACAGCAACTGACCGCCGGGACCCGCCGCCACTTCCTCCAGCGCCGTGTGTGCGTGATTGGACAGCGGATCCAGCACTGGATCCGCTGTCAAATCACAGGTGCCTCGCTGATATGGGGGTGGTGTCCTTGTCAGCGAGGCACTTGAATAAGTGCCGCTTCCTCTGTCTTTTTCAATGGGCTTTTACAGCCCAGTTCTTGGCCCCGCCCCCCACTCTGTCCCCGTTCCCATTCTGTATGGGAGGCACTGCTATCAGTGCCTCCCAAAGTAATTAAAGGATAGAAAATTATTAAAATTACATAAAGAAAATATTTATGACACAGAATATGTGTCATAAGTATCTTCTTTGTGTTATTTTAATAATCACAGGGGAGGCACTGCCTCCCCTGCCTCCCCTAACTGCACGTCCCTGTGTTTTTTTTCCTTACTGAATTTCCTGTATTACTCACTGAAGGGATTAGCAGTGGAATAATGGATACCCACGACACTGCTATGTAACTCCCATGACACTCTCACCAGTTTTTCACGGAAAAACAGATCGAGCAAAGACGGAGATACATGTACACAACAGGGACGTGCAATCAGTGGAGGCAGTGCCTCCCCTGTCATATTCCAGGGGCAAACACAGGATTTCAGGGGGATTTCTGTGGGTGGGTGTGTATGTGTGCAACTATGTCTATATATATATATACACTGCTCAAAAAAATAAAGGGAACACTAAAATAACACATCCTAGATCTGAATGAATGAAATATTCTTATTAAATACTTTGTTCTTTACATAGTTGAATGTGCTGACAACAAAATCACACAAAAATTATCAATGGAAATCAAATTTATTAACCCATGGAGGTCTGGATTTGGAGTCACACTCAAAATTAAAGTGGAAAAACACACTACAGGCTGATCCAACTATGATGTAATGTCCTTAAAACAAGTCAAAATGAGGCTCAGTAGTGTCTGTGGCCTCCTCGTGCCTGTATAACCTCCAAACAATGCCTGGGCATGCTCCTGATGAGGTGGCGGATGGTCTCCTGAGGGATCTCCTCCCAGACCTGGACTAAAGTATCCGCAAACTTCTGGACAGTCTGTGGTGCAACATGGCGTTGGTGGATGGAGCGAGACATGATGTCCCAGATGTGCTCAATTGGATTCAGGTCTGTGGAACGGGCGGGCCATAGCATCAATGCCTTCATCTTGCAGGAACTGCTGACACACTCCAGCCACATGAGGTCTAGCATTGTCTTGCATTAGGAGGAACCAACCGCACCAGCATATGGTCTCACAAGGGGTCTGAGGATCTCATCTCGGTACCTAATGGCAGTCAGGCTACCTCTGGCGAGCACATGGAGGGCTGTGCGGCCCCCCAAAGAAATGCCACCCCACACCATTACTGACCCACTGCCAAACCGGTCATGCTGGAGGATGTTGCAGGCAGCAGAACGTTCTCCTTGGCGTCTCCAGACTCTGTCACTTCTGTCACATGTGCTCAGTGAGAACCTGCTTTCATCTGTGAAGAGCACAGGGCGCCAGTGGCAAATTTGCCAATCTTGGTGTTCTCTGGCAAATGCCAAATGTCCTGCACGGTGTTGGGCTGTAAGCACAACCTCCACCTGTGGACATCGGGCCCTCATACCACCCTCATGGAGTCTGTTTCTGATCGTTTGAGTAGACACATGCACATTTGTGGCTTGCTGGAGGTCATTTTGCAAGGCTCTGGCAGTGCTCCTCCTGTTCCTCCTTGCACAAAGGCAGAGGTAGCGGTCCTGCTGCTGGGTTGTTGCCCTCCTACGGCCTCCTCCACATCTCCTGATGTACTAGCCTGTCTCCTGGTAGCGCCTCCATGCTCTGGACACTACGCTGACAGACACAGCAAACCTTCTTGCCACAACTCGCATTGATGTGCCATCCTGGATGAGCTGCACTACCTGAGCCACTTGTGTGAGTTGTAGACTCCGTCTCATGCTACCACTAGAGTGAAAGCACCGCCAGCTTTCAAAAGTGACCAAAACATCAGCCAGAAAACATAGGAGCTGAGAAGTGGTCTGTGGTCACCACCTGCAGAACTCCTTTATTGGGGGTGTCTTGCTAATTGCCTATAATTTCCACCTGCTGTCTATTCCATTTGCACAACAGCATGTGAAATTGATTGTCAATCAGTGTTGCTTCCTAAGTGGACAGTTTGATTTCACAGAAGTGTGATTGACTTGGAGTTACATTGTGTTGTTTAAGTGTTCCCTTTATTTTTTTTAGCAGTGTATATATATATATATATATATATATATATATTAACACACACACGCACACACACACACACACACACACACATATATATATATATATATATATATTGTAATAGGAGTCTTGCTAGAATGCGCTCTGCTACAAAAATTCCGCCAGCGACCGTCTCCAGGCTTGTGCAAAATCAACAAATACCATTTATTCAAGTAGCTCAAAAACAAAGATATACATAAAACAAAGATCACTGTCTTTAGTATAAACTACCAGGGAGGTTAGCCCCTGCCTCACTCCCTCTTACTTAATAAGGAACCCTTCAGGTCCCGGCATTCTGACACTACTGGCCCAGCCCTCCGGATCCCACTGTCCCTAGCAGGCCTGGACACTAACTGCCTTCAGGAGCCCTGACTAATGGGAGAGGTGCTGGCTGATGAAGCAGCTTCTTGGGCTAAGAAGCCTATAGGACCTGGTCTGGGCCAAATGGATGGGAACCCGGTCCATCCACACTTCCCATCTACCCCCAGGACCCTGTGTGTAGCTTACAGGTGGCAAAGTACCTCTCCTGCCACAATATATATATAAAATCAGAGCCGGATTAAGACAGGGGCGGCCGTCCCGTGGCCCCCACACATTAAGGGCCCCCACACACTTAATTTTGAATTGCAAATGTCACCCTATTACTCTGGCCTGTCAGCAGGCATTAACTCCGCGGCTGGGGACCATGCTGGCCAGCTGGCGCTGCTGGCAGCAGGGACGGAGGAGACCCCAGGGCGGAGCAGATGGGCTGAGTCCAGGTACTCAGATCTCCCCCCCCCCCCCCCTGCATGCACTACTTTATACTGTGTCATAAGTATCTACTTTATATTAATCTAATCATCTTAATTCATTAAATTAGTTTGGGAGGCACAGTGTGTGTGTGTGGGGGGGGGGGGGGCACCATGCACTGGGCTGTAAAAGCCCATTGAAAAAAGTGAAGAAAGCGACACATATACAAGTGCCTCGTTGACAGGGATGGGCTTTTAGCCGTCATCAAAGCACGCCCCTGTCAGCGAGGCAGCTGTGATTAGACAGCGAATCCAGGGCTGGTTCCGCTGGTCCAATCACCCATACGAGGTGTGGGAACTAGGCTCCCCTCTCTTCATTTCCTCTGACTCCACCCTTGCTGGTGGTAGTGGGAGCCTGACAGGAGCCTGGTGCTCTCCATTTCCCTGCAACTGGCAGCACCGGGGAGGCGGTAAACCCAGAGCTGGGACTGCATCGAGTAGCAGTTGCCGGTGCTCTCCTCCTCCTCTAAGGAAGCAGCCTCTGTAGTGCCGGAGTTTGTTACACTCTCCTGACAGCGGCTCTGCACACAGGACCCAGGTGAGAGGGGCTGGGGGGAAAGTGAGTGGCATTATTGTGGAGTCGGACAGTAGGATATCTCACAGGAGGCATTACGTGTTCCTGGCACTGAAGGGGGCATTATGTGTTCCTGGCACTTCAGGGGCATTAAGTGTAATTGGCACTACAGGGGGCATTTAGTGTAACTTGCACTACAGGGGGCATTACATGTAACTGGCACTACAGGAGGCATTAAATGTAGCTTGCACTACAAGGGACATCACGAGTAACTGGCAATGCAGGAGGCATTACATGTAACTGGTACTACAAGGGGTATTACGTTTAACTGGCACTACAGTGGGTATAAAGTGTAACTGGCACTACAGGGGGCATTATGTGTAACGCACTACAGAGGGCATTATGTGTAACTGGCACTACAGAGGGCATTACTTGTAACTTGCAATACAGGGGGAATTACATGTAACTGGCACTACAGCGTGTATTAAGTGTAACTGCCACTATACTGGGAATTACATGTAACTGCCACTACAGGAAGCAATTTGTGTAATTGGCACTACTGGGGCATTACGTTTAACTTGCACTATATTGGGGCATTACGTGTATCTGGCACTATACTGGGGACATTACGTGTATCTGGCACTATACTTGGGCATTATGTGCAACTGGCACTATACTGGGGACATTACGTGTATCTGGCACTATACTGGGGTATTACATGTAACTGGCACTATACTGGGGCATTATGTGTAACTGGCACTATACCGGGGGCGTTATGTTTATCTGGCTCTATACTGGGGCATTAGGTGTAAGGAGCACTAGTGTGGGCATTATTGTGTGTGTAAAGGGGGTGATAATACGGTATATATATTTATATAACACTATATAGTTGTGTGGCCACACCCACTTTCTTAGGCGCATGCGTGCCTTAAGCGCGCACATTGGATAGAGAGGAGGGTGCTTCAAAAGACCTCACTCAGGGTGCTACTAGTAGGCCTGGAGCCAGCTCTGGCTGCTGTCTGGGTAATTGGGGGTCTGCTTCCCCTTTTAAAAGGGATTGGATTTGAATCAAACACTGCCAGTGCTTTATGTTACTTTTCCTAGACGGTGCCTCAGCCCTGTGTTCCTGCAGTCCCTGGAAATCTCCTGCTTCACTCTCCAGCACGATACTTCACTATCCTCTATGCTCTGGCTCCGAGTTTGGTACTGACACCGAAGCTGTGGAAGTTGTGGGTTATCTGGAGCTGTTGTGATTCCTTCGGTTCTCTGCTCAGTTGCTTAGTATTCAGTTTTTGTGATCTAAGTCTTTCAGTCTTGTTTTTCAAATATCCAGAGCTCACAGTCCAAGTCTTTCAGTCACATTTTTCAAGTGTCCAGATTTTACAGTCAAAGTCTTTCAGTCACGTTGTCCAAGTATCCAGAGTTCACAGCATAAGCCTTTCAGCCACGATTTCCAAGTATCCAATTCTCTCAGTCTGAGTTTTCCATTCATGATTTCCAAGTATCCAGTTTTCTCAGTTAATATCTCCAAGCTAGAGGCGGAACAACCGCCAGTGCAACCAGTGCGTTGCACTGGGGCCCGCCTCTGTCCAGGGGCCCAAAGCATGTAATGAGTCAAACTGACTCATTACATGCCGCTGTGTGCTGCGGGCAACCGCTGCCCGCAGCGCACAGCCGCCCGGAGAGGAGAGGAGCAGCGGTACGGGGGAAGGAGGAGGAGGAAGGTTAAGGAGGGAGCCGCAGCAGCGCTTTGTTACTGGTGGAGGCGCTGCTGCCCCTCTGCTTCACTATAGGCTGTCTTCCGAGAACAGCCTATAGTGAAGCAGAGGGGCAACAGCAGCAGCGCCTCCACCAATAACATAGCGCTGCTGCGGCTCCCTCCTCCACCTCCCTCCTCCTCCTTCTCTCCTGCCCGGGAATCGTCAAGCTGCACCGAGGAGCCTGAGCCAGCGGAGAGGGTAAGTATAATTCTGTCTGTCTCTTTCTTTCTTTCTTTCTTTCTTTCTTTCTTTCTTTCTTTCTTTCTTTCTTTCTTTCTTTCTTTCTTTCTTTCTTTCTTTCTTTCTCTCTTTCTTTCTTTCTTTCTCTCTTTCTTTCTGTCTTTGTTGGGACTGCCTGCCGCAATGTGTAAAAAGGGGGAATCTGCCTGCCGCTATGTGTAAAAATGGGGAATCTGCCTGCCGCTATGTGTAAAATGGGGAATCTGCCTGCCGCAATGTGTAAAAATGGGGAATCTGCCTGCCGCAATGTGTAAAAAGGGGGAATCTGCCTGATGTAATGTGTAAAAATGGGGAATCTGCCTGCCGCTATGTGTAAAAATGGGGAATCTGCCTGCCGCAATGTGTAAAAAGGGGGAATCTGCCTGCCGCAATGTGTAAAAAGGGGGAATCTGCCTGCCGTAATGTGTAAAAAGGGGGACGCTGTCTGCCGTAATGTGTAACAAGGGCACGCTGTCTGCCGTTATGTGTAAAAAGTGTACGCTGTCTGCCGCTATGTTTAACAAGGGCACGCTGTCTGCCGTTATGTGTAAAAAGTGTACGCTGTCTGCCGCTATGTATAACAAGGGCACGCTGTCTGCGTTATGTGTAAAAAGGGGACGCTGTCTGCCGTTATGTGTAAAAAGGGGACGCTGTCTGCCGTTATGTGTAAAAAGTGCACGCTGTCTGCTGTAATGTGTAAAAAGGGGGACGCTGTCTGCCGTAATGTGTAAAAAGGGGACGCTGTCTTCCGTAATGTGTAAAAAGGGGACGCTGTCTGCCGTAATGTGTAAAAAGAGGAATCTGTCCGCCGTAAGGTGTAAAGGGGTCTCTACCTGGTGTAGTGGTGCTACTGTGCGGCGTAATTTGAATAATGGAGACTACTGTGCACCGTTTTATGAATTGGTATTATTTTGTGGCCACACCCCTTCCCCACGAAGCCACGCCACTATGTATTTTTGCGCACACCTATGGCGCGCACTGCCCCTGTTTTGCAGGCAGGGGTGGGGCTCCGATGCCGTTTCTTGCACACAGTGCTAAAATGTCTAGTTACGGCACTGTTGCTAGGTATCCATTTCTCTGGCCCTGAGCAGGTCCCCCTCACCAGATCCTCTCCAGGGGTGAGGGGGTGGACTTGGATGGGGGGGGGGCCCAAAGCATTTTGTCGCACCTGGGCCCACCGCTTGCTAGTTCCGCCACTGCTCCAAGCCACCATTACCAAGTTCTCAATTTCTGCAGTTGTTTCCAAGCCACTTTTGTCAAGTCCCCAGTCTCCACAATCATTATCATCTCGCCGCAGTTGTCTTGCTCACAGGTAATATCTGCCTATCACAGTTACTGAGGCTCCAGTCTTCATAATCACAGTTATATAGTGTCCACTTGTCACAAATAGGGGGAGATTCAAATGCTTGAAAAGTCAGTTGGGAGTCTGTTTTTTCCTATCTAATAGACAGGAAAAAACTAGAGATGAGCGCCGGAAATTTTTCGGGTTTTGTGTTTTGGTTTTGGGTTCGGTTCCGCGGCCGTGTTTTGGGTTCGACCGCGTTTTGGCAAAACCTCACCGAATTTTTTTTGTCGGATTCGGGTGTGTTTTGGATTCGGGTGTTTTTTTCAAAAAACCCTAAAAAACAGCTTAAATCATAGAATTTGGGGGTAATTTTGATCCCAAAGTATTATTAACCTCAAAAAACATAATTTACACTCATTTTCAGCCTATTCTGAACACATCACACCTCACAATATTATTTTTAGTCCTAAAATTTGCACCGAGGTCGCTGTGTGAGTAAGATAAGCGACCCTAGTGGCCGACACAAACACCGGGCCCATCTAGGAGTGGCACTGCAGTGTCACGCAGGATGGCCCTTCCAAAAAACCCTCCCCAAACAGCACATGACGCAAAGAAAAAAAGAGGCGCAATGAGGTAGCTGACTGTGTGAGTAAGATTAGCGACCCTAGTGGCCGACACAAACACCGGGCACATCTAGGAGTGGCACTGCCGTGTCACGCAGGATGTCCCTTCCAAAAAACCCTCCCCAAACAGCACATGACGCAAAGAAAAAAAGAGGCGCAATGAGGTAGCTGACTGTGTGAGTAAGATTAGCGACCCTAGTGGCCGACACAAACACCGGGCCCATCTAGGAGTGGCACTGCAGTGTCACGCAGGATGTCCCTTCCAAAAAACCCTCCCCAAACAGCACATGACGCAAAGAAAAAAAGAGGCGCAATGAGGTAGCTGACTGTGTGAGTAAGATTAGCGACCCTAGTGGCCGACACAAACACCGGGCCCATCTAGGAGTGGCACTGCAGTGTCACGCAGGATGTCCCTTCCAAAAAACCCTCCCCAATCAGCACATGATGCAAAGAAAAAGAAAAGAAAAAAGAGGTGCAAGATGGAATTATCCTTGGGCCCTCCCACCCACCCTTATGTTGTATAAACAAAACAGGACATGCACACTTTAACCAACCCATCATTTCAGTGACAGGGTCTGCCACACGACTGTGACTGATATGACGGGTTGGTTTGGACCCCCCCCAAAAAAGAAGCAATTAATCTCTCCTTGCACAAACTGGCTCTACAGAGGCAAGATGTCCACCTCATCTTCACCCTCCGATATATCACCGTGTACATCCCCCTCCTCACAGATTATCAATTCGTCCCCACTGGAATCCACCATCTCAGCTCCCTGTGTACTTTGTGGAGGCAATTGCTGCTGGTCAATGTCTCCGCGGAGGAATTGATTATAATTCATTTTAATGAACATCATCTTCTCCACATTTTCTGGATGTAACCTCGTACGCCGATTGCTGACAAGGTGAGCGGCGGCACTAAACACTCTTTCGGAGTACACACTTGTGGGAGGGCAACTTAGGTAGAATAAAGCCAGTTTGTGCAAGGGCCTCCAAATTGCCTCTTTTTCCTGCCAGTATAAGTACGGACTGTGTGACGTGCCTACTTGGATGCGGTCACTCATATAATCCTCCACCATTCTATCAATGTTGAGAGAATCATATGCAGTGACAGTAGACGACATGTCCGTAATCGTTGTCAGGTCCTTCAGTCCGGACCAGATGTCAGCATCAGCAGTCGCTCCAGACTGCCCTGCATTACCGCCAGCGGGTGGGCTCGGAATTCTGAGCCTTTTCCTCGCACCCCCAGTTGCGGGAGAATGTGAAGGAGGAGATGTTGACAGGTCGCGTTCCGCTTGACTTGACAATTTTGTCACCAGCAGGTCTTTCAACCCCAGCAGACCTGTGTCTGCCGGAAAGAGAGATCCAAGGTAGGCTTTAAATCTAGGATCGAGCACGGTGGCCAAAATGTAGTGCTCTGATTTCAACAGATTGACCACCCGTGAATCCTTGTTAAGCGAATTAAGGGCTGCATCCACAAGTCCCACATGCCTAGCGGAATCGCTCCGTGTTAGCTCCTTCTTCAATGCCTCCAGCTTCTTCTGCAAAAGCCTGATGAGGGGAATGACCTGACTCAGGCTGGCAGTGTCTGAACTGACTTCACGTGTGGCAAGTTCAAAGGGCATCAGAACCTTGCACAACGTTGAAATCATTCTCCACTGCACTTGAGACAGGTGCATTCCATCTCCTATATCGTGCTCAATTGTATAGGCTTGAATGGCCTTTTGCTGCTCCTCCAACCTCTGAAGCATATAGAGGGTTGAATTCCACCTCGTTACCACTTCTTGCTTCAGATGATGGCAGGGCAGGTTCAGTAGTTTTTGGTGGTGCTCCAGTCTTCTGTACGTGGTGCCTGTACGCCGAAAGTGTCCCGCAATTTTTCTGGCCACCGACAGCATCTCTTGCACGCCCCTGTCGTTTTTTAAAAAATTCTGCACCACCAAATTCAAGGTATGTGCAAAACATGGGACGTGCTGGAATTTGCCCATATTTAATGCACACACAATATTGCTGGCGTTGTCCGATGCCACAAATCCACAGGAGAGTCCAATTGGGGTAAGCCATTCCGCGATGATCTTCCTCAGTTGCCGTAAGAGGTTTTCAGCTGTGTGCGTATTCTGGAAAGCGGTGATACAAAGCGTAGCCTGCCTAGGAAAGAGTTGGCGTTTGCGAGATGCTGCTACTGGTGCCGCCGCTGCTGTTCTTGCGGCGGGAGTCCATACATCTACCCAGTGGGCTGTCACAGTCATATAGTCCTGACCCTGCCCTGCTCCACTTGTCCACATGTCCGTGGTTAAGTGGACATTGGGTACAACTGCATTTTTTAGGACACTGGTGAGTCTTTTTCTGACGTCCGTGTACATTCTCGGTATCGCCTGCCTAGAGAAGTGGAACCTAGATGGTATTTGGTAACGGGGGCACACTGCCTCAATAAATTGTCTAGTTCCCTGTGAACTAACGGCGGATACCGGACGCACGTCTAACACCAACATAGTTGTCAAGGACTCAGTTATCCGCTTTGCAGTAGGATGACTGCTGTGATATTTCATCTTCCTCGCAAAGGACTGTTGAACAGTCAATTGCTTACTGGAAGTAGTACAAGTGGGCTTACGACTTCCCCTCTGGGATGACCATCGACTCCCAGCGGCAACAACAGCAGCGCCAGCAGCAGTAGGCGTTACACGCAAGGATGCATCGGAGGAATCCCAGGCAGGAAAGGACTCGTCAGACTTGCCAGTGACATGGCCTGCAGGACTATTGGCATTCCTGGGGAAGGAGGAAATTGACACTGAGGGAGTTGGTGGGGTGGTTTGCGTGAGCTTGGTTACAAGAGGAAGGGATTTACTGGTCAGTGGACTGCTTCCGCTGTCACCCAAAGTTTTTGAACTTGTCACTGACTTATTATGAATGCGCTGCAGGTGACGTATAAGGGAGGATGTTCCGAGGTGGTTAACGTCCTTACCCCTACTTATTACAGCTTGACAAAGGGAACACACGGCTTGACACCTGTTGTCCGCATTTCTGGTGAAATACCTCCACACCGAAGAGCTGATTTTTTTGGTATTTTCACCTGGCATGTCAACGGCCATATTCCTCCCACGGACAACAGGTGTCTCCCCGGGTGCCTGACTTAAACAAACCACCTCACCATCAGAATCCTCCTGGTCAATTTCCTCCCCAGCGCCAGCAACACCCATATCCTCCTCATCCTGGTGTACTTCAACACTGACATCTTCAATCTGACTATCAGGAACTGGACTGCGGGTGCTCCTTCCAGCACTTGCAGGGGGCATGCAAATAGTGGAAGGCGCATGCTCTTCACGTCCAGTGTTGGGAAGGTCAGGCATCGCAAACGACACAATTGGACTCTCCTTGTGGATTTGGGATTTCAAAGAACGCACAGTTCTTTGCGGTGCTTTTGCCAGCTTGAGTCTTTTCAGTTTTCTAGCGAGAGGCTGAGTGCTTCCATCCTCATGTGAAGCTGAACCACTAGCCATGAACATAGGCCAGGGCCTCAGCCGTTCCTTGCCACTCCGTGTGGTAAATGGCATATTGGCAAGTTTACGCTTCTCCTCCGACAATTTTATTTTAGGTTTTGGAGTCCTTTTTTTTCTGATATTTGGTGTTTTGGATTTGACATGCTCTGTACTATGACATTGGGCATCGGCCTTGGCAGACGACGTTGCTGGCATTTCATCGTCTCGGCCATGACTAGTGGCAGCAGCTTCAGCACGAGGTGGAAGTGGATCTTGATCTTTCCCTAATTTTGGAACCTCAACTTTTTTGTTCTCCATATTTTATAGGCAGAACTAAAAGGCACCTCAGGTAAACAATGGAGATGGATGGATTGGATACTAGTATACAATTATGGACGGACTGCCACGGTTAGGTGGTATAAAAAAACCACGGTTAGGTGGTATATATTATAATAATAATACAATTATGGATGGACGGACTGCCTGCCGACTGCCGACACAGAGGTAGCCACAGCCGTGAACTACCGCACTGTACACTGGTTGATAAAGAGATAGTAGTATACTCGTAACAACTAGTATGACACTATGACGACGGTATAAAGAATGGAAAAAAAACCACGGTTAGGTGGTATATATTATAATAATAATACAATTATGGATGGACGGACTGCCTGCCGACTGCCGACACAGAGGTAGCCACAGCCGTGAACTACCGCACTGTACACTGGTTGATAAAGAGATAGTAGTATACTCGTAACAACTAGTATGACACTATGACGACGGTATAAAGAATGAAAAAAAAACCACGGTTAGGTGGTATATATTATAATAATAATACAATTATGGATGGACGGACTGCCTGCCGACTGCCGACACAGAGGTAGCCACAGCCGTGAACTACCGCACTGTACACTGGTTGATAAAGAGATAGTAGTATACTCGTAACAACTAGTATGACACTATGACGACGGTATAAAGAATGAAAAAAAAACCACGGTTAGGTGGTATATATTATAATAATAATACAATTATGGATGGACGGACTGCCTGCCGACTGCCGACACAGAGGTAGCCACAGCCGTGAACTACCGCACTGTACACTGGTTGATAAAGAGATAGTAGTATACTCGTAACAATTAGGATGACACTATGACGGTATAAAGAATGAAAAAAAAAACCACGGTTAGGTGGTAGGTATATAATAATAAATAATACAATTCTGGTCGGACGGACTGCCTGCCGTGTGCCGACACAGAGGTAGCCACAGCCGTGAACTACCGCACTGTACACTGGTTGATAAAGAGATAGTAGTATACTCGTAACAATTAGGATGACACTATGACGGTATAAAGAATGAAAAAAAAAACCACGGTTAGGTGGTAGGTATATAATAATAAATAATACAATTCTGGTCGGACGGACTGCCTGCCGTGTGCCGACACAGAGGTAGCCACAGCCGTGAACTACCGCACTGTACACTGGTTGATAAAGAGATAGTAGTATACTCGTAACAATTAGGATGACACTATGACGGTATAAAGAATGAAAAAAAAAACCACGGTTAGGTGGTAGGTATATAATAATAAATAATACAATTCTGGTCGGACGGACTGCCTGCCGTGTGCCGACACAGAGGTAGCCACAGCCGTGAACTACCGCACTGTACACTGGTTGATAAAGAGATAGTAGTATACTCGTAACAATTAGGATGACACTATGACGGTATAAAGAATGAAAAAAAAAACCACGGTTAGGTGGTAGGTATATAATAATAAATAATACAATTCTGGTCGGACGGACTGCCTGCCGTGTGCCGACACAGAGGTAGCCACAGCCGTGAACTACCGCACTGTACACTGGTTGATAAAGAGATAGTAGTATACTCGTAACAATTAGGATGACACTATGACGGTATAAAGAATGAAAAAAAAACCACGGTTAGGTGGTAGGTATATAATAATAAATAATACAATTCTGGTCGGACGGACTGCCTGCCGTGTGCCGACACAGAGGTAGCCACAGCCGTGAACTACCGCACTGTACACTGGTTGATAAAGAGATAGTAGTATACTCGTAACAATTAGGATGACACTATGACGGTATAAAGAATGAAAAAAAAAACACGGTTAGGTGGTAGGTATATAATAATAAATAATACAATTCTGGTCGGACGGACTGCCTGCCGTGTGCCGACACAGAGGTAGCCACAGCCGTGAACTACCGCACTGTACTGTGTCTGCTGCTAATATAGACTGGTTGATATTTAAAGAGATATTAGTAGTATACAACAATACTATACTGGTGGTCAGGCACTGGTCACCACTCCTGCAGCAAAAGTGTGCACTGTTAATTAATATAATTGTACTCCTGGCTCCTGCTAACAACCTGCAGTGCTCCCCAGTCTCCCCCACAATTAATTATAAGCTTTTAATTTATACATTGATGACTGTGCAGCACACTGGGCTGAGCTGAGTGCACACAGACTGAGTCACACTGTGTGACTGACTGTGCTGTGTATCGTTTTTTTTTTCAGGCAGAGAACGGATATAGCAGAGAGAAGTGAACGGATATATTATATTAAATAAAAGTTAACTAGCAACTGCACTGGTCACTGACTGTGGTAAACTAACTCTGTCTGCGACTCTGCACAATCTCTCTCTCTCTATCTAATCTATCTCTATTCTAATGGAGAGGACGCCAGACACGTCCTCTCCCTATCAATCTCAATGCACGAGTGAAAATGGCGGCGACGCGCGGCTCCTTATATAGAATCCGAGTCTCGCGATAGAATCCGAGCCTCGCGAGAATCCGACAGCGTCATGATGACGTTCGGGCGCGCTCGGGTTAACCGAGCAAGGCGGGAAGATCCGAGTCGCTCGGACCCGTGAAAAAAAACATGAAGTTCGGGCGGGTTCGGATTCCGAGGAACCGAACCCGCTCATCTCTAGAAAAAACAGACACCCAACTGACTTTTCAAACATTTGAATCTCCCCCATAGTGTATCTTCCCGTTCCAGGAGTCCATGAGAAGAAACCACATACGACCTCCATACTTTCCCCCTCAGTGGTCCCTGCTACTTCAGCTCAAGTCCATTCGTCAGATACCTTATTACAGCCTGACCTGAAACCTATTGCACAGTTCATTAGAACTAAATATGTTTGTATGTCCGTGGCACTGTTTTGTAACATTTTTGCTTATCCTACACACAGTCCACCTTATGTACAAAAAATTGGCCCGGCCCCTCCCTCATTTCACCTCCACCCACCCCTTCAAACCAAATTGTTCCCACTCCCCTCACCCAGCACTAGCTAGGAATGGCCATCAGTGTGGTTATACCTTGCCATCAATGGAGGGAAACCATGTGAGTCTCCCCATCAATGGCAAAAATACTACATTGGCCATAAATCATCAAATATTTGTCATACGTCCTAGAGGATGCTGGGGTCCACTTTAGTACCATGGGGTATAGACGGTTCCGCAGGAGCCATGGGCACTTTAAGACTTTTTCAGAGTGTGAACTGGCTCCTCCCTCTATGCCCCTCCTCCAGACCTCAGTTTAGAAAATGTGCCCAGGCAGACTGGTCGCACTCTAGTGGAGCTCTACTGAGCTCTACTAAAATACTTTATTTAGGTTTTTTATTTTACATGGAGACTGCTGGCAACAGTCTCCCTGCTTCGTGGGACTTAGGGAGAAGAAGTAGGAACCAACTTCCTAAATAGTTTCATGGCTCTGCTTCTGCTGACAGGACACCATTAGCTCCTGGAGGGTACTGAACACTAGCTGCGGCTATGCGCTCACTCCCACAGCACGCCATCACCCCCCTAACAGAGCCAGAAGTCAGAAGACTGGTGAGTAGTGTTACCGGAGATCTGCAGAGAGGGACCTCCGGTCATCGTGACGGCTTAAGGTACCGTGCAGCGAGCGGGAACGCTGCGCGAACATGCTATCCATAGCACAGAGCCCAGCAGGGCGCGGGGGGGGGGGGGGTCCAAGGCAGCATGAAACCTCCTCTCACTGGCAAAAGGTAGCATATGATGTTGTGGCACAGTCCTACACCCCCGCCAGTCTAAAGATTAGAAATTAGCTCTGAGGGGAAACGCGCCATTACAGGGGGCGGAGCTTCTTCCTCAGGCAGCCAGCACACTGCTCAGCACCATTTTCTCCCACCTGTTGCAGGGGAAGAAACACTGATTCTCCTCTCCACTTCTGAATCAAGTATCAGGGTGCAAAAAGGGGGGGGGGGGGTGGACAGTGTAATTTGGGTGCTCAGTCATATTATTGGCATTATATAAGCGCTTAAGGTCTCTGTGTACAAGGTACATGGCAAAGGGATTTTTTCCTTGGCGCTGAGTTGTGAGCTGGCAAATCCTGTTCTGTGTCCTTCTGACAGATTTTACTGTGGGTCTGTCCCCAATAAGCCCCGTAGTGTCTTTGGTGTGATTGTGTACGTGTGTGACATGTCTGAGGCAGGGAGCTCGTCCCCTGAGGGAGCCATTTTAGAGACTCAGAGTTGTAATGTGGTGGCGTTGCCGTCGCACCACGAGCCTGAATGGGTGAAAGAATTACATGATAGTGTGAATCATATCAGTAAGAGATTGGATAAGTCTGAGTCTCATGCAGAAAACTGGAGAAAATCCGTGGAAGATGTGATTTTTAATAGTTCTGCCTTTTCATCCACAGGGGACCCCTCGAGTTCACAAAAAAGATCTTTTGCATAAGTAGTACAAACTGATACCGACACGGACTCTGATTCCTGTGTCGACACTAGTGATTCCAGGGGAATAGATCGAAAGTTAGCAAAAAACATTCGATACATGATTGTTACTATAAAGGAGGTGTTAGAAGTTACGGAGCTCCCTCCTTTACCACAGGAGAAGGCTTACTTTAATAAAGAGAAGAAAATTAATGTAACTTTCCCTCCATCTCATGAGCTGAACAGTCTCTTTGAGGGAGTCTAGACAAACCCTGAAAAGAAATTTCAGATTCCCAAAAGAATTCAGGCAGCTTACCCTTTTCCAGCAGAGGACAGGAAAAGGTGGGAATCACCCACCATTTTAGACAGTACCCTGTCACGGTTAACAAAAAAGGTGATGGGATGGCTTCACTAAAGGAGCCAGCAGACCGCAAGTTAGAGACTACGTTGAAATCTATTTATGTGACCAATGGGACACTACTCAGGCCTACCATTGCCTGTGCGTGGGTGAGTAGTGCTATTGAAAAGTGGTTAGAAAACTTGTCATCAGACATTGATACAATAGATAGAGACGAGATACTCCTAACATTGGGTCATATCAAAGACGCTGCTGCGTATATGCTAGAAGCTATGAAAGATATTGGTCTCTTCGGATCAAGAGCCGCTACCATGGCGATCTCAGCATGTAGGGCGTTGTGGATTCGTCAATGGAATGCTGACGCAGATTCCAAAAGGAATATGGAGGCTCTCCAGTATAAAGGCGAGGCCTTGTTTCGAGATGGGCTGGATGCTTTAGTTTCTGTGGCTACCGCAGGTAAATCGACTTTTTTGCCTAATGCTCCTGCGCCAGCGAAAAAGACACATCACTCTCAGATGCAGTCCTTTCGGCCCAATAAATACAAAAAGGGTAACGGTTCCCCTTTCTTTGCGGGTAAAGGAAGGGGAAAAGGTAAATAATCCACAGCCTCTCCTGGATCACAGGAGCAGAAATCAACCTCTGCTTCTGCCAAATCTTCAGCATGACGCTGGGGCTCCCTTGCGGGAATCCGCTCAAGTGGCGGCACGTCTGCAACTCTTCAGTCAGATTTGGGTTCAATCTCTCCTGGACCCATGGGTCTTACATATAGTGTCCCACGGGTACAAGCTGGAGTTTCAAGACATTCCCCCATGCCGATTTTTCAAATCGGCCTTACCAGCTTCTATCCCAGACAGGGAAGTGGTATCAGCAGCAATACAAAAATTGTGTCAGGATCAAGTGATTGTCCTGGTTCCCTTGTCGCAACAAGGAGAAGGGTTTTATTCAAGCCTTTTCGTAGTTCCGATACCGGACGGCTCGGTCAGACCGATTCTAAATCTGAAAACACTGAATCTCTACCTGCAAAGGTTCAAATTCAAGATGGAATCTCTGAGGGCAGTAATTTCCAGTGTGGAGCAGGGGGAATTCATGGTGTCAGTGGACATAAAAGATGCCTATTTACATGTTCCCTTTATCCTCCGCATCAAGCTTATCTGAGATTTGCAGTGCAGGATTGTCATTACCAGTTTCAGACGTCGCCGTTCGGACTCTCCACGGCACCGAGGGTGTTCACCAAGGTGATGACAGCAAGGAGTCAATATAATTCCTTACCTGGACGATCTCCTGATAAAAGCGAGGTCCAGGGAAAGGTTGGTGCAGAACATTGCACTCTCCCTGACAGTACTTCAACAACACGGTTGGATCATAAATTTTCCAAAGTCACAGTTGGAACCGACAACAAGATTATCGTTTCTGGGGATGATACTGGACACAAGTACAGAGGGTATTTCTTCCAGTAGAAAAAGATCTGGAAATCCAGAGAATGGTCAAACAAATTCTGAAACCAACAAGAGTGTTGATTCATCAATGCATTCGGTTGTTGGGGAAGATTGTAGCGGCCTAAGAGGCCATACAGCTTGGCCGCTTCCATGCCAGAGTATTCCAGTGGGAACTGTTGGACAAGTGGTCCGGATCCCATCTACACATGCATCAGAGGATAATCCTGTAATCCAAAGACAGAATTTCGCTCCTGTGGTGGCTGCACAGTTCTCACCTCCTGGAAGGACGTAGGTTCGGGATTCAGGACTGGGTCTTAGTAACCACGGATGCAAGTCTCCGAGGCTGGGGAGCAGTCACACAGGGGGAAAGCTTCCAAGGAAGATGGTCAAGTCAAGAAGCCTGTCTTCACATAAACATTATGGAGTTGAGAGCCATTTACAATGGCCTTCTACAAGTGGTGCATCTTCTTCAAGATCAACCCATACAGATCCAGTCGGACAAAGTAACAGCAGTAGCGTACATAAACCGTCAGGGCGGAACGAAAAGCAGATCGGCAATGGCAGAGGTGACAAAGATCCTCCTCTGGCAGAAAGACATGCAAGAGTTCTGTCGGCAATTTTCATTCCAGGAGTGGGCAACTGTGAAGCGGACTTCCTCAGCAGACACGATCTCCATCCAGGAGAATGGGGCCTCCACCAAGAAGTCTTCGCGGAAGTGACAGGTCTTTGGGGAGTTCCTCAAGTAGACATGATGGCATTTCGTCTCAACAAGAAGCTTCAGAGATATTGTTCCAGGTCGAGAGATCCTCAAGCAATAGCAGTGGATGCACTAGTGACCCAGTGGATGTTTCAGTTGGTGTATGTAACATAGTAACATAGTAACATAGTATCTGAGGTTGAAAAAAGACAATTGTCCATCGAGTTCAACCTATTTGTGGTCTCCTATGCATGATGATTTGACTAAAATTTCTGACTGATGCTGCTGTCAGCCGTTGCATTTTATCCCTATTTATAGTAACTATAATGCATGACTATGCACCATACCCCTGGATATCCTTATCCATTAGGAATTTATCTAACCCATTCTTAAAGGTGTTGACAGATTCCGCCATTACAACTCCCTCAGGCAGGGAATTCCAAACACGTATTGTCCTTACCGTGAAAAAGCCTTTACGCCGTATTGTGCGGAATCTCCTCTCCTCTAACCTGAGCGAGTGTCCACGAGTCCTCTGTGTTGATCTAACCAAAAACAGGTCCCGCGCAAGCTCTGTGTATTGTCCCCTTATATATTTGTAGATGTTGATCATATCCCCTCTTAGTCTCCGCTTTTCCAATGTAAACATGCCTAGTCTTTCAAGCCTTTCCTTGTATTCCATCGTCTCCATGCCCTTAATTAGTTTGTTCGCCCTCCTCTGAACCTTTTCTAGCTCCAGGATATCCTTTTTGTAGTACGGTGCCCAGAATTGTACACAGTATTCAAGGTGTGGCCTCACTAGTGATTTATATAACGGGAGTATAATACTCTCGTCCCTAGCATCAATACCCCGTTTTATGCATGCTAATATCTTATTAGCCTTCTTTGCTGCAGTCCTACTTTGGGTACTACTGCTTAGTTTGCTATCTATGAGGACACCTAAGTCCTTTTCCAGTACAGAATCCCCTAATTTTACCCCATTTAGTAGGTAGGTGTAATTTTTGTTCTTGTTACCACAGTGCATTACCTTACTTTTGTCTGTGTTGAAGCGCATTCTCCATTTGGCTGCCCATGCTTCTAATTTAACTAAGTCGTTCTGAAGAGACTCGGCATCCTCCTCTGTATTTATAGCCTTACACAATGTGGTATCATCTGCAAAAATTGACACCATGCTCTCTAGACCTTCTGTTAGGTCGTTAATGAAAATATTGAACAATAGCGGTCCTAATACTGAGCCTTGCGGCACACCACTTAGCACGTCAGTCCAAGTTGAAAAAGATCCATTAACCACAACGCGCTGCTCCCTATTATCTAACCAGTTTTTGACCCAAGTGCATATTGTGCTTCCTAGCCCTGATTCTTGTAGCTTGTAGATAAGTCTCATGTGTGGTACAGTATCGAACGCTTTGGCAAAGTCTAAAAAGATTACATCCACGTCTTTACCCTGATCTAGGTTTGCGCTTACTGTTTCATAAAAGCCAAGTAAGTTGGTTTGACAAGATCTGTCCTTCATAAACCCATGTTGATTCCTTTTAATGACCTTATTGACTTCAAGGAACTTATGAATACTATCTCTTAAATACCTTCCAATACTTTCCCCACTATAGATGTAAGACTAACTGGTCTATAATTACCTGGTTCAGCTTTACTTCCCTTTTTGAATATAGGCACTACTTCCGCTATACGCCAGTCTTTGGGAACCATACCTGATATAACTGAATCCTTAAAGATCAAAGATAGCGGTTTTGCCAGTTCAGAGTGAAGCTCCATTAGAACCCTTGGGTGAATACCATCGGGCCCTGGTGATTTATTTATCTTTAAATGTTTTAATTGGTCACAGACTACTTCCTCACTTAAATAAGTACCTATCAGTGGGATATTCTCATTATTGAGATTGTGTGTCAGCCCCTGAATTGGGTCCTCTCTAGTGAATACTGTTGAAAAAAACTCATTTAGTGTGTCCACTATGTCATTATCATTTTTGCTTAAGACTCCCAACTTGTCTTTTAAAGGGCCTATACTCTCCTTCTTTAATCTCTTGCTATTAATGTATTTAAATAATGTTTTGGGATTCGCTTTGCTTTCCTTTGCTACTAGTTTTTCAGTATCTACTTTAGCCGCTCTTATTTCCTTTTTGCAAATTTTGTTACATTCCTTATAGTGCTGAAATGACTCCGCTTCCCCGTCAGATTTGTATTTTTTAAATGCTCGCCTTTTCTTGCCCATAAGTTCCTTGATCTTTTTGTTAAGCCACATCGGTTTATGATTTTTATTCCTTTTTTTGCTGCTCATAGGAATAAATTTGAGTGTATTTTTAGCTAGCAGGAATTTTAGTACCTCCCATTTCTCCGTAGTATTTTTTTCCTAAAAACAAACCTTCCCATTCAATATCCCTGAAAAATACCGTCATCTTTTCAAAATTTGCTTTGCTAAAGTTTAGAGTCTTAGTTGAGCCAGTATAGGGCTGTTTATGGAAACTGATTGATGTGACCATATTGTGGTCGCTGTTTCCTATGGGTTCCCCTACTATAATACCTGATACCAAATCCCCATTGTTTGTTAATACCAGGTCTAAGATTGCATTGTACCTAGTTGGTTCCTCAATTAGTTGGACTAAGTAGTTATCATTAAGTGTGTTTAAAAACATATTGCCCCTAGCAGTATCACATGAATCGTTTTTACAGTTTATCTCTGGATAGTTAAAATCTCCCATCACTACTATGTCTCCTACTCCTGCTGCTCTTTCAATTTGCTTTAGTAACAATTCCTCATCAGATGCGTTGATGCCAGGCGGCCTATAGCATACACTCAATACTAACTTTTTTATTCCTTTTTCCCCGCATGCAATTTCTACCCATAATGTCTCGACAGTGTCTACAGTCCCCTCCTGAATATCTTCCCGTATATCAGGTTTTAAAAACGGCTTTACGTAGAGACACACCCCTCCACCATTTTTATTTAGTCTGTCTCTCCTAAACAGTGTATAGCCCTCTAGATTGACTGTCCAATCATGAGATTCATCCCACCAAGTTTCAGTAATGCCTATAATATCATACTGTTTGCTTGCTGCAAGTATACAACTAAGATAAGTATTTTCCCTTGCGTTAGGGACATCTTTCACCTTATGTAGCAATGATGACCTGTAATCGGCAATGATTAGTGCTATGACCCGTAGTTTCTAGCTAAACCCTCCCCCCAGGCTCCTAGTTTAAAATCTCCTCCAACCTTCTAACCATCCTTCCCCCCAGCACCGCTGCCCCCTCCTCAGTCAGGTGCAATCCGTCACGACAAAAGAGATAGCGCCTGACTGAGAAGTCTGCCCAGTGTTCCAGGAACACAAACCCCTCTTTCCTGCACCAATCCCTAAGCCACACATTTACCTCCCTAATCTCCCTCTGCCTCCCTGGACTAGCGCATGGCACGGGTAATAATTCCGAGAATATTACCTTAGATGTCCTTGCCTTCAGTTTCTTTCCTAAGTCCCTATAGTCTTTCTTAAGGACATCCCACCTTCCGCTAACTTTGTCATTGGTGCCAACGTGCACCAAGACCGCCGGGTCTTTCCCAGCCCCTCCCAACAATCTATCTACCCGGTCCGCGATGTGCCGTACCCGAGCACCCGGGAGACAACAGACTGTACGGCGATCACGGTCCCGGTAGCAGATTGCCCTATCTGCCTTCCTGATGATAGAATCCCCTACCACCACCATCTGACAAGGTATCTCACTATCTTTTATCCCAACCGCGCCAGAGGGACCGCTCCTCTGGATGCTAGAGGGAGCAGTCTCCTCCGGCACCGTCATTTCTTCACTATCATCCTCCGATTCCTCGTCCAATCGGGCAAATTTGTTCGGGTTTGATAGTTCGGAGATGTCGAGCCTCCCCCTCTTTTTCTTCCTTCTAACTGTGACCCACCTGGCTACCTAATCATCATCCTCTTCTACCAGTGACCCCTCCCGCAACTCCTCCACCGTTCTGTCTAAACTACGCTCGAGATTGTGAATCTCCCTCAGTCGCGTAACGGTTTGCTCTAGATCAGTTACTTGGGCTTCCAGGGTAACCGTTCGCACACACCTTGTGCAGATGTAATCACACTGGGCCGGTAGCTCCAGGTGTGCATACATCTTGCACGACATGCACTGAGTGAGGTCCCCAATCACAGCCCCTCCCATATTGTTTGTAAGGTCTAACTCCCTGTTACTCTCAAAGAAAAAGCAGCAAAAATAAAAAGTAGAAGACAAGCAATCTAACTTATACAATAATTAAGCTGGCTTATACTTATCTATCTTTGTGCGGTTCTTGGTCCTTCACTTTTATGCAGCCGTAGTACTCTACTCCACTTAGCAGTTGCAGTTGTTCCAGCTTACTGCACCTCCTTTTCACTCGGCTTCCAGCTCCTGCTAAAAAAAAAAAAAAATGCCCCTCACACACGCACAATCACAGCCCCTCTGCTACTCCAAGTAAGAGACCCTCTCACTCACTCACCAGAAGTTTAATGGTACTGCAAATGTGTGTTCCTGATTGTGTATTATAAAACTCACCTTTTTCTGTATTCTAACTCACCTTTTTGCTGTTTAACACTCACACTTACAAATCCAAGCAGCACTTAAACAATACAAGCCCTTACACTTCCACTGATACCAAAAGTTCTCAAAATCATAAGAAGAACAAGGGTTCGAGCGATCCTCATTGTCCCAGACTGGCCAAGGAGGGCTTGGTATCCAGATCTTCAGGAGTTACTCATAGAAGATCCTCGGCCTCTTCCTCTTCGCGAGGACCTGCTGCAGCAGGGGCCGTGCATGTATCAAGACTTACCGCGGCTACGTTTGATGGCATGGCTGTTGATCGCCGGATCCTAGCCCGAAAGGGTATTCCCAAAGAAGTCATTCCCACTCTTATTCAGGCCAGGAAAGGAGTAACGTCTAAACATTACCACCATATTTGGAGAAAATATGTGTCTTGGTGTGAAACCAAGAAGGCTCCAACGGAAGAGTTTCAGTTAGGATGTTTTCTCCATTTTCTTCAGGTGGGTGTGGATGCTGGTCTACGATTGGGTTCAATCAAGGTCCAGATTTCGGCCTTGTCCGTTTTCTTTCAGAAACAATTGGCCTCCCTTCCAGAAGTTCTGACGTTCGTGAAAGGGGTTCTGCACATCCAACCTCCATTTGTGCCTCCTACGGCACCGTGGGATCTTAACGTGGTATTGCAGTTCCTTCAATCAGATTGGTTTGAACCTCTCCAGGAGGTAGAGTTGAAGTTTCTCACTTGGAAAGTGGTCATGCTGTTGACCTTGGCATCCGCAAGGTGTCTGAGTTAGGGGCCTTGTCTCACAAGAGTCCTTACTTGATATTCCATGAAGATAGGGCTAAGCTAAGAGCTCGTCAGCAATTTCTTCCAAAGGTGGTTTCTTCTTTCCATGTAAACCAACCTATTGTGGTGCCAGTGGCTACTGACACCTTCGCTGGTTTGAAGTCTCTGGATGTGGTCAGAGCTTTGAGAATTTATGTCGCAAGAACAGCTCGGATACGGAAAACAGGCACTGTTTGTACTGTATGCTCCCAACAAGATTGGGTGTCCTGCTTCTAAGCAGACTATTGCGAGTTGGATCAGAGGTACGATTCAACACGCTCATTCCACGGCAGGATTGCCGATGCCTAATTCGGTGAATGCCCATTCTACAAGAAAGGTGGGCTCATCCTGGGCGGCTGCCCGGGGGGTCTCGGCATTACAACTTTGCCGAGCAGCTACTTGGTCAGGGACAAACACGTTTGCTAAGTTTTACAAGTTTGACACCTTGGCCGCTGATGACCTAAAGTTTGGTCAATCGGTCCTGCAGGGACATCCGCACTTTCCCGCCCGTACTGGAGCTTTGGTAGAACCCCATGGTACTAAAGTGGACCCCAGCATCCTCTAGGACGTATGAGAAAACAGGATTTTTATACCTACTGGTAAATCCTTTTCTCATACGTCCTAGAGGATGCTGGGGACTCCGTAAGGAACATGGGGTATAGACAGGATCCGCAGGAGACATGGGCACACTATAAGACTTTGAATGGGTGTGAACTGGCTCCTTCCTCTATGCCCCTCCTCCAGACCTCAGTTAGATTCTGTGCCCAGGAGTGACTGGACACACACTAGGGGAGCTCTACTGAGTTTCTCTAAAAGACTTTATTGTTAGGTTTTTTATTTTCAGAGAGACCTGCTGGCTACAGGCTCCCTGCATCGTGGGACTGAGGGGAGAGAAGTCAGACCTACTTCTGTGAGTTAAATGCTCTGCTTCTTCGGCTACTGGACACATTAGCTCCAGAGGGTTCGATCACTTGGTGCGCCTAGCTGCTCGTTCCCGGAGCTGCACCGTCACCCCCCTCACTGAAGCCAGAAGAAAGAAGCCGGGTGAGTATGTGAAGATCAGAAGACTTCAGTGACGGCAGAAGACTTCAGTAACGGAGGTACAGCGCAGCGGTGGCGCTGCGCTCCATGCTCCCACACACCAACGGCACTCACAGGGTGCAGGGCGCTGGGGGGGAGCGCCCTGGGCAGCAAGTTACTGATGGTCTCTCCACTGGCATAATATGCATATTCGGTGCCTGGACACCGTGTACGATACCACCACCAGAATAAAGCAGCGGTCGCGCTGCGCACCATTGCTCCCACACACCAACGGCTTTACAAGGGTGCAGGGCGCAGGGGGGGGCACCCTGGGTGGCAATATATACCTCAAATAAGGCTGGCAAAGCATGTATACAGTGCATAGGCACTGTATACGGACCCCTGCCAGCATAAAAAGCTATATTAATAGCGGGGCTGAAGCGCGCCGAGAAGGGGCGGATCTTAGCCCTCACAACAGGATTCAGTGCCATTTTCTCAATGTCCCCGCCAAAAGCAATGTATACAGTGCAAACGAGGGGGGGGGGGGGGCACAGTGTTTTAGTGCTATATAGAGGAAATATAGCACTATTTTAGAAACGGTCATGTGTTGTGCACATATCTCTGTGTGTTCCCTGTCGTATATACCCATAGCATTTTAGTCCACATATGTCGAGTCGACACAACCAGCTGTGGGGATCACTGTCGGCATCGCCGACGCCTGTGGGTACTTGATTCGGTAGATGCAGTATCAGCTGGTCGGTAGTTGTATGCTTGTCAAAGTAAACACTGTATGGGAAACACAGTAGTATGTGGGTGACCCTGTCGGCACCAACTGTTATTACTGGGTGTAAATTAACATGTTGTAACTACCTTATACCTGTATATATATTTATATGTATATGTATGGTACGGTTCCATGGGTCGAGCACAGACATGGTAGTATATGTGAGGGAGTGTTATTAAACTTATTTATCTATACTTCCCTCGGACCCCTCGGGGTTGCAAGAATGCTATTTTGCCTGGTTACTACTCCCTGCTGTCGACGAATACTAGGTTTTCTGTCGACCATAATGTTTCCTGGTAGATCCACAACTGGGGCATTCAGTACATGGTCATACACATTCAGAACACATTAATGTCACTAGGGACCCGAAGGTTCCGGACAATCCGCTTATATGTATGTTATATATATATATATATATATATATATATATATATATATATAGGATATGTGTGTAATTGTGTATTACATTATGTATATTCATATTATGATTTATAATATTATGATTTATAATGAATGCTGAAGTAATAATATTCCTTTTCATGTGCTGGTCGCTCTGTTGATAAAGATCTAGGTCGGCCGTGACGAGTTGGTCTCAGATCCTCTCAAGGAGTCCGAATGTTTATTCTTTTCCCGCCGCGGATAGAATACTGTGAAAGTCAACTCCTGGTCGTCACGGGGCCCTGTCACAAAGGATCGTATACAGGAAGCTAAGTGATATTTTATTTCTATGCTTCGGGCTTATTTGCATTACATGCACATGAGGGAGTGTTTATATTCGGAAAGGCATCCGATAGAATTACCCTAAAGAGAGAGGAGATGTTCCTTATGTTGGTTCTTCTCTATAACATTGCGGCAGGCTGCCGTGCGTATACAGGAGGTGTGGCCGGGGGAATGCTGAGGCTGACTCCGAGAGATACTGGAGTTTTTCCCTGGGACGGTGTACCGCTGTTTGGGGATGCCTCAGTTCAGTCAATCTCGGCGGATACTGCTGGTAAAACTAACATCGTGAGTTAGTCTCCTTCACAACGGTTGGTGACGCATTCTTTTGTGGGATGCAGTCGTTTTAACCGGTTCAATACCGTTCTTTTTTCCTTTTCTGTGCAGACAGCGGAAGGTGAAAAGGTAAGAGTTCTGCAGCCTTGTTAGGTTCGCAGAAGCGGATGTCGTTTTCTGTTTCTACCACATCCACCACATGTCGCTGAGTCTATCTGGCTGGAGCCCACTCCGGTGGGAACTCGTCTACTACTTTTCAGTCAGTCCGGGAATAGACTAGGACCTGTGATTTAATTATAGAATCCAAAGGGGGACATTCTGGCGTTACAGATGTTTCCCCTCACTGATTTTTCTAATAGATCTTGCCGTTTCCCCTCTGGAAGGGGAGGTAGTACGCGACGCCATATCAGAGGTACGTCAGGTTCAGGGCATTGTCCTGCTGTCCCTGTTTAAAAAAAAAAAAAAAACTAAGAGGTTTAAATGCGTTGTTCTCCGCATTCAGATTACCTCGGTGGATATCCAGGATTGTCTTTGTCATTTCACCGGAGTGATGGCAGTAGGATGGTATTCTTTCAATAGTAAAGCCATTGTTATTCTGTACTGGGACACTCTCCTGATTAAGGCGAGGTCAAGACACAAGTGGTGCAAATCGTTGTTTTCTCTCTGACTGTTCTTCAACACAGGGGAAGGCTGTTATTCCCAATGACGCAGGTGTCGGAGGTGGGTATCAGAGTAGATACGGAACGGTTGAAGTTCTGTGTGTTCCTGTGGAAAGAGGTCTGAGGATCCGGAGTTGGATCAGATTTGCAGTGACAATCCATCAATATGTTCCGTTGATGAAGAAGATCGGTGCGGCCTAAGAGGCCTTTTCGGTGAGCAGGTCAAATGCCAGAGTGGTTTTCACGGGGCCAGTTGGAAATGTGGTCCGGGCCTCACCTGCGCATGTGCCGGAATATAATCCTAATGGCCAGGTTTTCGCTCCTGTGGTGTCGGCTCAGTTCTCACCTCCTAGAGGGACGAAGGTTCGGAATCCAGGATGAGATCCTGGCGTCCATGCATGCAGATCTCCGAGACTGGGGAGCAGTCCGTGCAAGGGAAGTATTTCCAGAGGAAAAGGTCAAGCTGGGAAGCTTGTCTGCAATAAGCTTTCTTGAATTAAGAGCTATTTTCAATGAACATATGCTTCGTGATCTGCCCGTGTTAATTCTGTCGGACGACTTGACAGCAGTGGTGTAAGTAAGCCGCTAGGGCAGAACAAGGAGCAAAGCGGCAATGGCAGATCCCGAAAAAGTTTTCCGCGGGGTGGAAAGACTGGTAAACGCTATATTAGTAGTCTTCATTCCGGTTGTGAACGACGGAGAAATAGATTCCTCTGCAGACGCGATCTCCATCTGGGAGAAATACGGTCGTCATCGAGAAGTTTTCACTGAAGCGACAAGTCTTTGAGGAGTGCCTCAATTGGACATGTTGGTCTCTCGCCTCAACGAGAGATCTCAGAGATATTGTTCCAGGTCAGAGGACACTCAAGCTATAGCAGTGGATGTCCTCGGGACACCTTGGGTGTTTTCAGTTGGTGTATGTGTCCCCTCCGTTTTCACTCTTCTGAAGGTGATAAACGGAAGAAGAACAAAGGTTCAGGTGATCCTCATTGTTTGGTCTAAACGGGGAGGGCTTGGTATCCAGTTCTTTAGGATTTACTCATAGAAGATCCCTGGCCTCTTCTTCTACGTGAGGAACTGTTACAACAAGGTCCGGGCGTGTATCAAAACTTACCGCGGCTGCGTTTGACGGCGTGGCGGTTGAACGCCATATCCTAACCAGAAAGGATATTCCCAGTGAAGTCGTTTCCACACTTCTTCGGGCTAGAAAAGAAGTAACGGCAAAGCCTTACCACCGTGTTTGGAGAAAATGTGTGTCTTGGTGTGAATCCAAGAAGGCTACTACGGAAGATTTCAGCTGGGTCGTTCTTCTCCATTCTTTGCAAGCAGGTGTGGGTGCAGGCCTAAAGTTAGGCTCCATTTCAGTGCGGTTTTGGTCTTATAAATTTTCTTTCGAGAAAGAATTGGCAACCTTTCCGGAAGTTCGGACCTTCGTGGAAGGAGTACTGCACATCCAACCTCCATTTGTGCCCCCATTGGCACCGTGGGACCTTGACGTGGTGTTGCGTTTTCTTGTGTCAAAATGTTTGGAACCTGTATGAAAGGTTGTGGTAAAATTTCTCTCTTGGAGAGTGGTCATGCATTTGGCTTTGGCGTCTGCAGGGCGGATGTCGGAAGTAGCGGCTGGATCTCTCAAGAGCCCCTGTTTGATCTTCCAGGTGGATAGAGCGTAATTGAGAACTCGGATAATAGTTCTGCCAAAAGTGGTTTCGGTGTTTTGCAGAAACCTGCCTATTTGATGCATGTGGTTTCTTAAGCATTGGCTGATTCAAGGTCTCTCGATGTAGTCAGGGCTTTCAATATTTATGTCGCCAATTTGGCTCAGATTGGGGAAACAGAGGCTTTGTTTGTCCGGTATGCCCCAGCGTGATTGGGGCGCCTGCGTCTCTGCAGTCTGTTACACGCTAGACCTGTGATACGATTCGGCGTGCTCGTTCTACAGCTGGATTGCCGTTACCGAAGTCGGTGGTGACCCATTCTACTAGGTAGATGGGCTCTTCTTGGGAGTCTCGCCACTTCAACTTTGCCGAGCGGATACTTGATCGGGTTCAAACACTTTGGCTAAGCTATACAAGTTTGATACCCTGGCAGATGGGGACCTCATGTTTGCTCAATCGGTGCTGCAGAGTCGTCCGCACTCTCCCGCCCGGTCTGTAGCTTTGGTATAAACCCCATGGTCCTTACGGAGTCCCCAGCATCCTCTAGGACGTATGAGAAAATAGGATTTTAATACCTACCGGTAAATCCTTTTCTCTTAGTCCGTAGAGGATGCTGGGCGCCCGTACCAGTGCGTACTGTGCCTGCAGTTATTGGTTATGGTTACACTCTTGTGGTGTTTCTTTTCTGTCAGGCTGTGGCTGACGTTGTGCATGCCATGGCATGCAGTGTCTTATTATTAGTTGTGTTGACACACTGGTTGTGTTACATATTCTCTCAGCATGTGGCTGTGTATTGTTCATGCCGTTGGCTGGTATTCTATTGAATGCCACGTTCTGCGGTATGTTCGTGGTGTGAGCTGGTATGACACTCACCGTGTTTAAACAATAAATTCTTTCCTTGAAATGTCCGTCTCCCTGGGCACAGTTTTCTAACTGAGGTCTGGAGGAGGGGCATAGAGGGAGGAGCCAGTTCACACCCATTCAAAGTCTTATAGTGTGCCCATGTCTCCTGCGGATCCCGTCTATACGCCATGGTCCTTACGGAGTCCCCAGCATCCTCTACGGACTAAGAGAAAAGGATTTACCGGTAGGTATTAAAATCCTATTTTCTCCTAGTCCGTAGAGGATGCTGGGCACCCAACCCAGTGCGTACTTTACCTGCAGTAGTTATTTTGCTATAGTTTTGCACAGGTGTTGTGTTAAAATTATTATCAGCTTGCTGCTGTAATGTTTATGCTGGTTAGCATGTGTTAGGTTGAATGCCATGTTGTGCGGCATGGTTGAAGTGTGAGCTGGTGTGAATCTCACCATTAACTTAAAAGTAAATCCTTTTCTCGAATTGTCCGTCTCCCTGGGCACAGTTCCTATACTGAGGTCTGGAGGAGGGGCATAGAGGGAGGAGCCAGTTCACACTCTGAAAAAGTCTTAAAGTGCCCATGGCTCCTGCGGAACCGTCTATACCCCATGGTACTAAAGTGGACCCCAGCATCCTCTACAGACTAGGAGAAAAGGATTTACCGGTAGGTATAAAAATCCTGTTTTTAAATTATTGATGGTCAATAGCCATCCGTATCACTAGGTCCTGAACCACCAGCCTCTGTGTGTATGCTATATGTGGCCCGCCCCCTTCCCCTGCCAATCCTTACTCAGCTTCATTAGCAGTTCTGCTAAAACAGCAGAATTGCTACTGCTAAAAATCGCAAACTGAGAGGCACCCAGTACAGCGCAAGGCTGCCCAACATGTGAAGTGCCGCCCTGTGATGCATTTGCATTTCAAATGCAAACACATCGCAGAATTCAAATACCACCGGGAATACCAGTTGTCCACCTGCATACGCAGCCAGGCTATGTATGCAGGTGCACCAATGCCATGTTTCACAGAGATCCCACGTGATGTCACGCTCCTGCCCAAAATTGGCCAATGACGCGCCTACATTTCCCGCACCATTTCTCACCAACACGCGTTTCCGCTCCCGAACACCCGCCGGCTGTCAATCAATATGCGATTGCATCATGCTGAAATGCAATAGTATTGTGGAAGTCCATGCATGCGCGATGCGAATAAGGCCGTATGTACATAAAGTGGACCCACCCCCTTTTCCTAAACATTACTAACTGATGAACAAGGTTTGCTAAAACAAGGAAAAAGATTATTTACTAAAAGTGTATATAAAGAATTTTCTGCAGCAGGTTACATTGGTTTCCACAGGGAAACATCGGGGTGTAGAGTGTATCTTGATCCAGAGGCACCAACAGGCTAAAGCTTTAGCCCATGCTTGCCGATATTCTGGCTGCTCTCTGCGGGAGAGAGCAGCCAGGTTGGCTCAGAGGGCGGGCAGGGGAGGCTGTGACATAGAGGAGGGGGTGGACCGGAGGCGGGATGGGGCGGAGCAAGGTGGGGTGGTGGCGAAGCAAGGGCGGGGTCACGATGACGCCTCCTTTAAGCCACGCCCCCCGCTCTGTAATGCCGCTATCACCGGCATTACACTGCAGGGGGCGTGGCTATGATGATCAGCAAGAATCGCGTCATCAACTGCCCGGACCTCCCACTTTACACACTAAGTGGGCGGACGGGCAGGGGGGACCCCGCGAATCGGGTGTCTTGCCTGCTCTTCCGGGGGGGCGGGAGGGTCACCCGATTTTCGGGAGCCTCCCGGCCATTCCGGGAGAGTAGGCAATTATGTTTTAGCCTATCCCAGGATGCATTTGGGCATCCTCTATAACCCCGCCTCCAGGCACTGTGAGATCAGTTTCAGTTGGTGTCTGCAGCAGCAGGTCACTTAACAGGTGGGCTGCACTGAGCAGCCCTGAAAAAGCTTTTCCGGAAAGAAAATGTACTCAAAACTGGGCGGTCAGCGCTGTATGTCATGGAGACACTTCAGCGCTGCAGCTCCATCACCTCCAATGCAGCGTCGCATACTCTCACTGCCTCAGTTCCCGGATAATTGCGGCGGAGATGCTCCGACTTTAGGCACATGGTCGCAGTCACTCTCCTGGTTCGAGTGGCTGCTATGGCGAAGAGCTAAGAGGGTCCCCCAGGTGGGACCTGCCATTAAATTGCATTCCATCTGCGACCTAGGGAGACGGGTCGCGGCACTGACGTGGATACTGTCGCTGAACAGAGACCCTACTAGACCACCTGCGCATATTGAATACAGGTTGGGTGTACTAACACCCCATTTAATAAGGCTTACAGTACCCAGGGTGGAAGTGCAGCATAGGGGAGACGGCGCTTGACCTGTAGCCCCGGCCCAGGGCTCCATCTACTGCAGGTTTTCCCGCCCTGGACCTGCCTCACACAATCCCTCACTCCCTGACTGAGACGCTGGGCGCCATCTTATAAGCATAGTTGTGGCTAGTCTCTGGAACTGCAGGGCAAGATCTCCCTTGTAAAGCCGCTTGTATACAGCGCTGTGACTTTACAAACACTTGAGTATTCTTCATGTCTTTATACAGACAGCATCAGTAAAGAAAAAGTGTACCTACTGTATTACAGGATATATTGTACGATATAGAAAGATAGATATCTGTACTATACTAGTCCAGTGCAGTTTTATTGTCATAATAATGTCAAAGTCGAAAAATATCATGATGCATACCCCTTGTACTAACCCCTCATGCACATGCACGCTGCTCGTGCACCTGTTCCCCCGTGCGTACACATACCCGAAAGTTGCGTAGGGGACGCTCCAGCGTCTCGTGCGCATAAGATGTGTATTTACGGCGGAGTTTGTGAGCATGTAGCGTGCGACTCGATCGTAGCATATTTAACCCAAATAGTGCATTTTGTAGTTAATATTCCCCTAGACCATGTCAGCGAGTATGATTAGTTTAAACTGTTCCTGGACAGAGAGATTCCTCTTTGCATGATAGGAAGGGTCAGATAAAGGTTGAAAGGTGGTGTCTAGTATCCAGCTGTAGGGCATTTTAAGGGTAACATTCCGATGTTAGTTAGGAAAGGATCGCTCGCTCCTGCGTATAGTTATGTACAGAAGTAGATTATGAACATTAACTGTATTTGCTGTAAATTACACATGCGGCGGGAATCCTGAGGATACCTCCCACCAGAGCAGTTGGGGAAAGACACAGCCCACCTGTTCAAATCCACCTATGACCTTTGCTGTAATGTATAGACACATCCCTGTGTCCAATGAACAATGAGATTACAGGTACCATTGTATTGTGAATGTATGTTGTGTATATAAAGACCACTGTTGCCTGGCCAGCCTGATGTCTCTGAAGGCTTTCTACCTGAATAGCTGAGGACTGGATTCCAGGTCCCGCTTGCGAAAGATTCCCCACGTATGTATATTCTCTGTAGCCATTGTTCGTCTTATTCTCTGTTATTCTGTTAGATTTCTGTGTTAGCTTGTAGTGTATAACTTGTACTGTTTTCCCCTTTTTCTCTGAATAATCCACGGCGGTGTTAGTGCTGCTGTGGTTGTATTCTAAGGGGGAGGACACAAAGTCCAATAGATACTGCACTTGTAACTAAGAAAATTATAGGATATAAAGTGTATAAACCAACCATTTGAGGAAGAAATTCAAATAAGGGCCACTAGGAGGTCCTTCTAAAAATCAATGAGGGTTGGAGGTGCGCCACTAAGCAAGATTAAAGTATTTTTTGGGGGGAAATTGTTAGTGTAGGCCACTAGTGGGCCTGCCACTAAGAGAGCTTAGTGTGTGGCGCACTCTTTTGAAATGATTATTTTGTATCACTGCTGTGGTTGTAACCAAACCCGGTGTTGTGTTTTCACTTTCCTGCAAAGGGCTTTCTTAGAGTCTTAATCGCTCAAACAGCATACAAATTGTTAAGGTTTTTAAGCGTTACATCATTGCAGTATTTGACTACTAAGGTTTAGAGTATAAGCATATTCTTACTGTGTTTTATTAACAAGGTTTAAAGGTTATCAACTGTGTGTGCGCCCGCTGTGTGTATTCCGTACACTCAGCGCAGCGTGTGTACGTCAAGTGCGTACCACGTGCGGGACTCTGTACGCATATAGCGTACAAAGTGCGTAGCACGTGCACGTGGTCTAGCGGCCATACCAGCTCCACGGAAATAGTGTATAGCTTTATGTTTGAAGATAATAATTGACATTATCAATTGGGAGCTCGTCCGGTTCTCCTCATATCCGCAGCCTAGCAGGACAAGGCAGACTTTTATCTATCAGCAAAGGGCGGGAAGGTAGTGTCCCCTGTTAGCCGTTTTGTGGTCGGGGATACATTAGTGCTGATTAGATAAGCGTCTGCTCCGCTTGGTTTGAAGGGATGCTGGTGGGATCCGGAAGGTAAGAACGTAAAGCTATTTTTTGTTTTTTTTAATCTGTTTAATTTGTTTGGTGCCAACTGCGCACACAACACACGTAACACACGCACACACCTGTATTTTATTTGTGTATTTTGCATATCTACCCTCTTGTTTGCCATTAGCATTGATCACGTGCTGAGAAATTTGTTGCTATTTAGTTAAAAGTAAAGAGTAATATTTAAGGGAGTAAGTGTAAAACACACACGCAGCCTGACCCAGTTATAAAGGTTTATACAGGAGATACTGTGTGGTGTTAGTAAGCGATTATAGTTAAATATCGTTTACATTTATAGAAGCGTGTTATTTGTGTTACTGCGGGCGTATCCGGCCTTTGTACACGTGTCTCGGACAGCGTGCGAGACTGCGTACGCAACGCAAAGGTCTACACACGTGGCGTATTTTACGCAACGTGCGTACAGGTACGCCCACTTAATACAAATCACACGATAGCATTGGTTTTAGTTTAAGCGACACGGTAGCACAAATTATAGCGATAATAGCACAAATTAATCAGTGTCCAAAAATTTAGTTTAAAAGATCCTTCTCTTTTAAACATCATCTCTGGGATTAGGCTGTTTCACCTGTATGAAAGTTAATTTTCTGTACAGAAAAAACAAAGTGTATATGAGTGAACGAGCGTGTGTATGCAAATAAAGGTTTTGTGAACCCGGGATCCGGGATCCCAGAGGACACCAGTGAAGTGAACACTTGGTGGCGTGAGATTGGCTTGCTCACGTTAACGTTGATAAGGTATAAAGGAGCAGAGTAGCAAGTAACAGCAGACCAAGAGGTCGGCGAAGTCAGAAATCAGCTGACTAGGTCAAGCGAAGCTCTGAAAACCCTGGCCTGAGAAAGGTCAGCGGTGAGAGCGCAGCCCCGGGGGTTTGCGTAGTACCCATATAGGCCTGTTAATACGCTCCGGCTGAGGTTTCGCAGCCTAAACAACCGATTCCGTTGGTCGTGCAGCGGATTAGTAATAGTTACTTATACGCAGTGCGACTGTACCGCACGTTACTGTGTGCATTAGTTAGTTCACCTTGATACCCATTACGCAATTTGTGTACAATCGCGGGGTCATAGATGCTAATTGTACACGTAATGTGATTTGTGTAACAGGTTTTTTTTATTTTAAGGGAGTTTCCCTGTTCACTCAGGAAATCTCCAGCAACTGATATTTACTGGGAGGGGTAGCATACTCCCACACGCTCTCAGTAAATAGAGGTTACACAGGGGCCCTAGGTTGGGTACGACCAGCGCTGCAGACAGTGTGTAGGTGTATTGGCCGACGTGGGCGAAAGTGAGTGTGAGCACTTGTTGGACTTTCACCGTTGCCTTACCTCTTAGTAACTTGGTTTTTGTAGGAATTCGCTGAGAAGGCAATACCTGCAAAGAATGGGGGCCAGTTGCTCAAGTAAGGGACGATCAACCAGGGTTCAGGTTGATATCATTCCGCGGCCCAAAGGGTCGGCGAGGTACATAATGTGTGAAAAATATGGATCACACGCAGAGGTCTTATGCAATGAATGGGAACGAATGACTGTGGATGATAGGGAACCGTTCCCTAGGGTAGGCAGTTTTAATCCTGAGGTGTTGCAAAATCTAAGGAGAAGGATATGTCTGATAAAATCCAAGACACAAAGGATTAGACATTATGATTATTTACAGTTATGGCAACAGGAAGGTGAAATACAACGGGGATTAGCTCAAGCAGCTGGTTCCAACCCTAGCAGGAAACTGATAGCAACTGCACCACCACCACCACCGTACATAACAGGAGAGAAAATGGCTAGAGAGAATGGCATACTGGTATACGATAAAAGTGCACTTACTAAATGTATTAATGGTGATAAGAGTAAAGTAGATAAGTGTATTAATGCTAATGCTAACCCGTGCAAGTTGTATCCCATCCTAAACTTCCCTCAGGACTGCGACCAAGAAGATGAGCCCAGCACGATATCGGCACTCTCTCTAGCAGCCACCATACTAGAAACTCAAGTGGGCACGGCCCAACCAGTAAGAGCAGTAGCGAAGGCCCCTAGTGGAGGGACAGGTGAGGTCGTGTCCACAGGTAAGTACGGTACTGTACATTACACAGAAACAATTGCACCACACATTATAGAGTCAACACAAAGTGATGTAATTGAACTGAATCCTGTCAGGGTGATCGCAGTCCCCAATGGGAAAACTGACGCTCTGGGAATCACTCCCGTCAGGAACATTGCTATGCATTGCCCCTGGTCCCGGACAGAATTGAGAACAATTATGTCTGAATTTCCCGATCCCAGGAAAGATCTAGTCGCATGTCAGAGGTTTATTAGAGAACTAGGTAATGCCACCGAACCCACAAACAAAGATCCATAATTTCCAACATAATTGGAAAACAAGGGATGTGGACCTTAGACTTTCTAAAGCTGAAATGAAATGGATCTACTTATTGAAATCTCTGGTCCCTAGAGGTTTAAATGGGGATTTTGAGCTCAAGCATTTCCTCTAGATTTTAGTATCTTTTTAAATGATTTTTTCCTATCTCTTCCCTCTATGGATTTTTTATTTCATTAATTGTATAATTATTAATATGTTCTGTATTTATTTTTTTACAGACTATTTATTATAATTGACCACTTTCACCCCAAGAGAGTGTGAGCCGCTAGTAAACGCTAACTACGTTACTATGGAAACCACCGCCGCTATGCTTCCGAATCAGAGTAAGGGGAGCGTGAAGAAGGAAGCTTTAAGAACTGCCGCAATGGAACGCGGTGGAACGCAAGTACCACTTCCGGGCGCTACCGGAAGTGAGCGGACGAGACCTAGATGTTTGAATGGAATGCGGTGGTACGCATACTTCCGGTAATCGAAAGTGATGCAACTTGAAGAATGGCTCCGTTTCTTGCCCTATTGGCTGTTTTGATTTTTGGCGCCCATTCTCAGGTGGGGTGGGAGTGGTCCCAATTATGTTTCTTTGGTATAAAAACCCAATTAGATTGTATTCCACCATGCTTCTGATGAAGGACCTTTGAGTCCGAAACGCGTAAAGCAGGTGGATTCTGTGCTCTGGACTTTTGGACTTTGGACTTGCCTCTGGGAACATCTTGGGGACGGTGATACCTTTTTGGCGGTTGGAACGGCTGGTTCCAAATCTCGCTGTCGTGAGAATCATCTTACCCTATTGAGGAGGTTCTATATGCTTTGTTTTCTTTTAATAAATGTGAGTGTAACCCTGTAATAAATCCATTTTTGCTTTTAAACAAACAGTGTTCCACTAAATATTTCTCTTTATTTGAGCCACATATGTGCGGTGAAGGAGGAAAAGACATGTGGAGGATGATGGGCATACATATTTATCATAGAATGTGAGTGCGACATCATATGTTAAAAGTGTGTTTCATCTAGATCTAACAGTGTTACACTAAGAATATTTTCCTCCCATCTGAGGTATTTATCTGGAGTGAATCCCTTGAGAGGAGGATGACATTCCTGGAAGAACTCTACTATCCCTAACAAGGGAAATAAAGGGGACTGTATTGTATATATTATATACCATATCTGCGCCACAGGGTCTCTCTCTTTTCTATTGTAAAGATCTAGTCGCATGTCAAAAGTTTATTAAAGAACTAGGTAACGCCGCCGAACCCAATAATAAAGATTGGCGGACATTGCTGAGGGCATGTTTGCCCTCCAATGTTGACCCCGTGGAATTCATTGCTGAATGTAAATTAGATGAAGAGGTACCTCTCACTGATGAGTACAATCAGGAGAACGTAAAACGGATCAATCTGCAGTTAGGAGTATATTTCCCAGCTGTTGTCAAATGGAACAAAATCTTCTCCATTAGACAAAAAGAAGGTGAAACTGCTTCTGACTATTTCCATCGAGCACTGCAGGAAATGGCTAGATATACTGGGATCGAAGACATTAAGAATA
The DNA here is from genome assembly GCF_028390025.1 of Pseudophryne corroboree. NCBI lineage: Eukaryota > Metazoa > Chordata > Amphibia > Anura > Myobatrachidae > Pseudophryne > Pseudophryne corroboree. The sequence continues at coordinate 940,629,416 of NC_086444.1, read as the reverse complement.
ATGTGAACCATAGGGAGGTAGCGGTGTCTGTATTAATGGACGGGTTAAAGGAAGTGTTGAGAACCAGGGTACAAACCACTCAACCTAGCTGGAGAGGTATTTCTGTGGCTGCCTTGAGAGAGACCGCTATTGAGCATGATCGGAACATCATTAAGCACAGGGAGTCACAGGGGGACAAGCTGATGACAGTAAGTATACAGGCCCTTACAACAAGGCCTCATCAGCCTAAACCCCTGACCCCTGTTGGTAAGTCGAATGTGATAACATGTTTTAACTGTCAGAGAGAAGGACATTACGCACGAAGCTGTATTTTTAAAGACCCACATAAGGTATATCGACCCCCTAGACAACAACGTGACACACAGTATGACACACGTAATTGGGATCAGGGACCGCAGAGGAGAAGTTATGAACTGCATGCAGGGGAAACAAAAGTCTCACCAAGGAGAGACTGGCAGGTCTCTGAAAATTCTCAGTTACCCCCCTCACATATTGTAGCTGCCAGCGCGCTGCAGGGAGGTCACCACACACAATAGGGGTGGGGCCACACCTGTAGTCTGCAGCCAGTGAAATTAATTGCGAGCCTTGGAAGTGAACCTGAGGTCACAATTGATGTAGCTGGTAGATCACTACCTTTCCTTGTAGATACGGGGGCGGCCAAGTCAGTGTTAAATTCAATGGTGGGTATGAAAACCACGGGTAAAACAATCCCAGCAATGGGAGTAACAGGAGTAGTACAACACTACCCTTTAAGTAAACCAGCAGAGATTACGATAGGGCCTTTGCAGACCAAGCACTCCTTTTTGCTACCTGCATCGGCTCCGACTAATCTACTTGGGAGAGATTTACTGTGTAAGATGGGGTGTGTCATATATTGTACTCCTGAAGGTGTTTTCTTAGATATACCCGAGAACCACGCTCAGGAAGTGCAGGATATGTTAGACTCCCCTCAAAGGTTGCTGTTACAGACAGGTGTCCATCCAAGGTAGAGAAAATGATCTCCCAGATACCGGAGTCACTTTGGACAAAAGATGGACAAGACACTGGATTGATGGCAAATGTAGCTCCTGTAGTAGTTCAAGTAAAAGATGGTAGGATAGCTCCAAAATCCCACAGTATCCTCTGAAGCCAGAGGTGGAGTTAGGAGTGTACCCAGTCATAGAGCGCTTGCTGCAACAGGGCATCCTAGTTAGGACGTGCAGCACTGCCAATAGTCCCATCTTCCCTGTGAAAAAGAGTGGGGGGAGGGGTTACAGGCTAGTGCAGGATCTAAGGGGGATCAACAAAATAGTTTAGAGCCAATTCCCCGTAGTGCCAATTCCAGCTGTCATCCTTATTCAAATCCCTCCCACTGCGAAATGTTTCACTGTTATTGACCTCTGCTCCGCCTTCTTCTCGGTCCCTCTGCACCCTGACAGCAAATACTTGTTTGCATTCACATACAGAGGAGTACAGTACACCTGGACTCGCTTACCACAAGGTTTCATTGACAGCCCAAGTATTTTCTCACAGGCTTTGCATGACTGTTTACAATCCTTTCAACCTGAGAGCGGATCAGTATTAATACAGTATGTAGATGACTTACTGCTGTGTTCTGAATCACTCGAATCGTCCTTGAGAGACACGAAACAGATTTTGTTTCATCTTTCTGATACGGGACACAAGGTCTCAAAGGATAAGTTGCAGTTATGCCAGACCAAGGTAAAATATTTGGGACATTGCTTGACACAAGGACTGAGACACCTCACCGCTGATAGAATACAGGCGATTCGCGACATGACTCTGCCACAAACCCAGCAACAGATCCGCACTTTCCTAGGAATGTGTGGGTATTGCCGAAACTGGATCCCAGGGTTTTCCATGCTAGCCTTACCTTTGCAAGAGATGGTCTCGTCAAACAAACCAGATCGGATTTCGCACACAGATGAGTCCGAACTGGCATTTGAGAGACTCAAACAGTGCCTATCACAGGCACCAGCATTAGGTATGCCAGATTATGGGAAACCCTTTGAATTGTACGGTACGGAGAGTGCTGGGTGTGCGGCAGGTGTTTTAACCCAGAAACATGGTGATGCCAGCAGGCCGGTAGCCTACTACAGCGCTCAGCTAGACACCGTAGCACGATCTCTCCCCACATGCTTGCGAAGTGTTGCAGCGATAGCATTGCTAGTGAGTAAAAGCGAAGATGTAGTGTTGGGACACAACCTGACCATCCATACACCTCATGTAGTGTCAGCCTTACTGAATTCTGCCCAAACCAGACACGTCTCATCTGCACAATTTACAAGGTGGGAATTAGCACTAATGGCCCCTGTAAACATCTCCATAAGGAGATGCAGCGCACTAAATCCTGCAACGTATCTCCCAGGTGTGCCTGGACAGGCACAAAGGGTGGGGGATGAGAGTGATGGTGAAGGAGGATTTAGTACAGACACTGACACACATGATTGTATGGAATATTTGACCCAAAATTTCACTGCAAGGCCTGACATCAGTGACAACCCATTGGAAGGTGTAGATTTAACTTTTTACACTGACGGTAGTTGCCACAGACAGACGGACTCGGGAGACTTGTGTACTGGATACGCAGTCGTAGATGACAAAGGTACCATAGAAGCGGAACCCCTGGGCCCACCTCACTCAGCACAAGTTGCTAAGCTGGTCGCCCTAACCAGAGTGTGTGAATTGGCTAAGGGTAAGTCAGCCAATATCTACACGGATTCTAGGTATGCCTTTGGAGTAGTGCATGATTTCGGGGCCCTATGGCGCCTCAGAAATTTCATGACGGCAGCTGGCACACCCGTGGCGCATGCGACCCACATCAAAAGACTTCTAGCAGCGATACAGGAACCTGACAGAGTGGCTGTTATCAAGTGTAAGGCCCACACGTACAGCCAAGACCCAGTGTCACTTGGTAACAGCCGGGCAGACGAAGCTGCTAAATCAGCAGCCAGCACCCCCATACAGACAGACATCACACAACTGATGGTATTCAATACTGTCAACACACAGAAATTGAGTGAAATGCAAAATTTGTGTTCCCCACAGGAAAAGGCAGTCTGGAGGTCAAAAGGATATGGCCAGGAGTCCTCAGGACTCTGGGCAGATGGACAGGGTAAGCCAGTGGCACCCAGAGCATACCTTCCAAGTTTAGCTGAGGCGGCACATGGTCTGACTCATCTGGGCAAAGAAGGTATGTGCAAGTTGGTAAGAGCCTACTGGTGCGCACCAGGATTCTCTTCTCATGCGGGTAAGAGAGCAATGACATGCCTCACCTGCTTGAGGAAGAATATTGGAAAGGCAATACCAACAGAACCATCCCATATCCCGCCAACAGACGGCCCTTTTCAGGTAATGCAAATTTATTTCATACAATTACCACCCTGTAGAAACTTAAAGTATGTGTTGGTTTGTATTGATGTGTTTTCAAATTGGGTAGAAGCGTTCCCCGCTGCCACAAGTACTGCTGCGTTTACTGCAAAGAAAATTGTGCAGGAATTTGTGTGCAGGTATGGTATCCCTAGGATAATTGAAAGTGATAGGGGTACCCATTTTACAGGTGAAGTCTTTCAGGTAATGTGCAAATTAATGGGAATTAATAGTAAGCTGCATACTCCGTACCACCCACAGGCGAGTGCGAAAGTGGAAAGAGTAAACAGCACTATTAAGAACAAGTTGAGCAAAGTGATGGCTGAAACTGGATTGTTGTGGCCAGAAGCTTTGCCACTTGTATTGTACAGCATCAGAACCACTCCCAGGTCCCCTCTTAACCTGTCACCCTTTGAGATTCTTTTTGGTCGACAACCCCATGTAATGATTGACCCCCAGGATGATTTGAAATGCAATAATGAAGTAACTGTAAAGTATTTGGTTAAGATGAGCAAGCAGTTGAGGAATCAAAATAGCAATCTAAAGCTAGTGATTCCTGATCTGCCAGACAGTAATTGTCATGACATTGAACCTGGGGATTATGTAATGATTCGGAATTTTCTACGCTCAGGTTGCCTGATTGACCGGTGGGAAGGACCGTACCAAGTCTTACTAACCAGCACGACAGCATTGAAGGTTGCCGAAAGAGAGACTTGGGTCCACTCGTCCCACTGTAAGAAGGTCGCTGACCCAGAGAAAGCCCGTGACAAAGAGCAGAGTATAGAGGAAACCATATCACTGGAGTGCCTGTTCCGGGAAGGTTGAGAGGCAGGACTGTTGTCACGACACCTGAGCACAGAGAACTACAGGATCAGAGGCGGTTGTCGCGCCAGTTTTCTTTCCCTTCTAATTATTTTCTTTACCTCCCATTACCACTCTTTCTTTCTCCTCCTGCAAGATGGACTTACCCCAAGAGACTGCGTTCCGGGTTTTCCTGTTAACCCTGTTGTTGACCAGAACAGTCTATTTCGGTGAGAGTACCAGAGAGGTCGAGAAAGGATCTGGAATGGGTTCTGATAACAAGGACGGATTCGTAGAATTCCAAGAGCAACACAATCACCGAGCAAAGGCGAGTATCAGAAAACGATCTGGTAGTCATGACACTAGGAGACATTGTGAAGGATTGTTAGCTGAAGAGAATTGTATCTGTAGGAATTGTGAAAACATAGTTGAGGACGGGTGCATCCAGAGATGTTAGTCCAGCCTTAATATCAACATGGACCGTCATCCATTGAGTGACTATCACTCATTAGTGGGTAAGGTTTTAAACCAAACGGAATGCTGGGTGTGCTCACAAGTACCTCAAGGTCATAGCAAGTCAGGACTAATGCCATACTCTTTAACAATAGGTGAGGTACTTGAATTAAGGGGTGGGAGACCGGTGGACAAGAAATTTAATATTTCTAGGCCTCCTAGTTTGAAGCTCCGCCAATATCATGTGGATAGGTCCTTAGTATATTTTAACATTTCCAATCCCCGAAAGTCGGGAAATTGGGAAGTGACATGGAACAACCAAACCATGGCATTTTCACACAGAGCCGATAGAATGCCCGTAGACTCAGAACTTATACGCCAAATAGCCAACGGTGGGAGATATTTTCAGTATAGGTATACTCTAGGAAGTAGGACCATGCGGGTTGGAGAAGTATCTCCAGGGTACTGTGCGCATATCATACAGCCTGATACGTGTACTGAACAGATGAGAGAGTTAGGGATAGGATTTTTCACCTGGAAGGTTTGCAATATGGTGATGTCATATTCTGTCCCATATGTCCTCCCCGATGATGCATATTTCATACGTGGGAGGAAGGCGTATAAGTGGCTTGCCCCAAACTCAGAGGGATTGTGTTACATTGGAAGAGTGTTGCCAGAAGTAATGACCATTACCCATGATAAGATGAAAGACGTTCACCGCAATGCTCAAGCTCCTTACACTCACACTCACTACGAACACATTGTTAAGAGACACCTTATAGATATGACAGAGCACGCAGCCTCTGATTTGATCCACGAATCCACCGGGATTCAATTCCTACTCGCGTTAGATATCACCCATACCGCCAGAGGAATTATAAATTTTAGGTATATTCATGCGCTAGCGAACCTGATAGACAATATCACCGAGATGTATGATGACACCTTCAGGTATACTGGGAGGGAATTGCAAGCTTACAAAACGGAACTGATCCAGCACAGGATGGTTCTCAATTACATCACAGCGGTGACAGGCGGGTATTGTGTCACCCTAGCAACTCAGTATGGTGTGAAGTGCTGTACATATATCACAAACAGCACTGATGACCCAACCGAGGTCATAGATCAAAAGATGGACGATATCTTGCAATTGAAGTGGGAGTTCCGAAGGAGACACAACCTTACCCTTACTGCTGTGAGTAATCAACTGACTGGCTGGGTTTCATGGTTGAACCCACGCAATTGGTTCTCAGGTTTAGGAGAATGGGCTCAAAATGTTATCGTGAATGTAGGGAAATTTCTCCTTTGTATCCTGGGAGTTGTCATAATGATTGGTTTGATATTTAGATGTCTTCGGATTTTAATGCATTGCAAGCGCAGTACCAAAGTGATGAGTTTAAGGAGCAAGGGCATTGTTACAACAACTGGTTTAATTTATGACCCATCAGTCGAGACAATGTTGTGATAAGACGTGATTCCACGGTCCGTTTCTTTCACCCGTTTCTCCTTTGTTTTTCTCCAATGTAAAAAGACATCCACTCGGAAGAAGATTTTGATGCACATTTCTACAGACCGATGATGAACATTTCCACAGACATTTGATGAACTTTTTCACAGACTTTGCGAGACACTTTAGAGACTTTAAAAGACTTCGTATGGACACTTGAAAAAACTTTGCTTATCACCCACAGCAAAGATACACCTATCCGGACAAGACTTCGACAGACATCCAAGGACAATTACACACATTATCATATGAATGTATTTGTGACATATATTTCTTATCTTCATCTCTACGATCTTCAGGTAGTAACACACATAGTCGACAGGTGATATAGGTACATATATTAGCACTCACATATTTTCCCCCTCCATGTATCATCAACTAATGTGCACCCCATTTGTTGGAACAAAAAGCCGAAAAGAGCTCGGTAGTGTTTGTTAGCCCACTTACAGACCCTTAATACAGGATAAGAAGGATTTAATGTATACTTCGCAATACCTCGAAGCTTATCTAGAACATGGATGGCACGATGATACATGACCCCTCAGACATGAATTTCATACATACATGCTTTTACTATCCCACTAGGTCATACATTTCCCACCTTCTCCTCTCCTCCCGCCACCCAATCATTTATAGGTATTTCATTGTATTGTATATTTTTCTGCTTAAGTGTTTGGATAGTGGCAGTTATTGTTGACTGCCAAAGGGTGGACTGTCAAAGTCGAAAAATATCATGATGCATACCACTTGTACTAACCCCTCATGCACATGCACGCTGCTCGTGCACCTGTTCCCCCGTGCGTACACATACCTGCAAGTTGCGTAGGGGACGCTCCAGCGTCTCGTGCGCATAATATGTGTATTTACGATGGAGTTTGTGAGCGTGTAGCGTGCGACTCGATCGTAGCATATTTAACCCAAATAGTGCATTTTGTAGTTAATATTCCCCTAGACCATGTCAGCGAGTATGATTAGTTTAAATTGTTCCTGGACAGAGAGATTCCTCTTTGCATGATAGGAAGGGTCAGATAAAGGTTGAAAGGTGGTGTCTAGTATCCAGCTGTAGGGTATGTTAAGGGTAACATTCCGATGTTAGTTAGGAAAGGATCGCTCGCTCCTGCGTATAGTTATGTACAGAAGTAGATTATGAACATTAACTGTATTTGCTGTAAATTACACATGCGGCGGGAATCCTGAGGATACCTCCCACCAGAGCAGTTGGGGAAAGACACAGCCCACCTGTTCAAATCCACCTATGACCTTTGCTGTAATGTAGAGACACATCCCAGTGTGCAATGAACAATGAGATTACAGGTACCATTGTATTGTGAATGTATGTTGTGTATATAAAGACCACTGTTGCCTGGCCAGCCTGATGTCTCTGAAGGCTTTCTACCTGAATAGCTGAGGACTGGATTCCAGGTCGCGCTTGCGAAAGATTCCCCACGTATGTATATTCTCTGTAGCCATTGTTCGTCTTATTCTCTGTTATTCTGTTAGATTTCTGTGTTAGCTTGTAGTGTATAACTTGTACTGTTTTCCCCTTTTTCTCTGAATAATCCACGGTGGTGTTAGAGCTGCTGTGGTTGTAACCAAACCCAGTGTTGTGTTTTCACTTTCCTGCAAAGGGCTTTCTTAGCGTCTTAATCGCTCAAACAGCATACACATTGTTAAGGTTTTTAAGCGTTACATCATTGCAGTATTTGACTACTAAGGTTTAGAGTATAAGCATATTCTTACTGTGTTTTAGTAACAAGGTTTAAAGGTTATCAACTGTGTGTGCGCCCGCTGTGTGTATTCCGTACACTCAGCGCAGCGTGTGTACGCCAAGTGCGTACCACGTGCGGGACTCTGTACGCAAATAGCGTACAAAGTGCGTAGCACGTGCACGTGGTCTAGCGGCCATAGCAGCTCCACGGAAATAGTGTATAGCTTTATGTTTGAAGATAATAATTGACATTATCAATAATTATATGCATTGCCTGTGACTGTGTGTTCCTGTATCTGCTGTGTGGTTTCACTTTCAGTGTTTCCCAGACATATATATCACTATATTCTGTACCCTAGGGGACTAGGGGGGTCATTCCGAGTTGATCGCACGCTGCCGATTTTTGCAGCGCAGCGATCAGGTAAAATAACGGGTTCAGGCATTAGAGGAAGAGCTGCCCAAGGATATATCTGACAATGCCAGACAATACCTGTCTCACATTATCACATTCAGGAGGCGTCCTCTGAGGCGGGTGTGTTGCAGCAAAGGCGTCGACAACGCCCCAGGGTGGGAGACTGACTTCTGCAGTTCACTCAGGTCTGGTTTATTACCACTTCAGACGCATGGGTGCGAGAAGTTGTCTCTCACGGGTACGCAGTCTCCTTCAAGAGACATCCCCCTCGCCAGTTTTGCACCACGGTTATCCCTTCGGATTCATTAAAGGCACAAGATCTGCAAAAGGTTGTGGGTTCCCTCCTGAATACAGGAGTGGTAGTGCCGGTTCCTTTGGCCCAGAGAGGCAGAGGTTACTACTCGACCCTCTTTTTAGTTCCAAAACCCAAAGGGTCTTTCCGGCCTATACTCAACCTCAAATCACAAGTTTGTGAGAGTGCCCAAGTTCCGTATGGAAACACTACGCTCAATTGTACTGGCTATGGAAGCCGGAGACTATATGGTATCCCTGGATATACAGGATGCGTACTTGCATATACCTATTGTCATGTCACATCAGCAGTATCTGCAGTTTGCTATTGGCAACCTTCACTATCAGTTCCAGGCTCTGCCATTTGGACTGGCTATGGCTCCTCAGATCTTCATCAAGTTCATGGCCGTAATGACGGCCCATTTCTATTGCCAGAGAGTCAGGATCCTGCCGTATCTGGACGACTTGCTGATTCTGGAAAACTCCCACAATGTCCTCCTCAGTAATCTGCATCTGATGGTAAGCTTCCTACAAGCATACGGGTGGCTCATCAGTTGGAAGAAATCCTCGCTGGTCCCAGCTCAGAGCATGGTGCACCTGGGGCACTCCTGGACACACACAGTCAACGACTGTTTCTGTCTCCAGAAAAAGTCCTGGACTTCAAGACTGGATAAGATGCTTCCTGTGTTGCTCCAGAGTGTCGATATACTCGGCGATGCAAGTACTTGGCCTGGTGGTGTCGGCAATCGACATGGTAGAGTACGCTCAATTTCATTCTTGCCCTCTGCAGAAGTTCCCTGTGGAACCCAATGTACTGCGCAGAAAGAGAGTTAACAATGGTAAGTCTACCATAACTCTCCTTATTTTTTCCATAAATAAAATGTAGAATTATCTTGAAAAATGTAGAAAAACTACACAAATATATTTTAGATAAAAATCTAACATTAACTATATTCAAAACAAAATAGGATAAATAAAAACAACAACAAAGGTATCCAACATTATTTATGCAATAAGAGGTACACATAGCTAAAGTAACATACACTATGGGGGTCATTCCGACCTGATCACACGCTAGGTTTTTCCGCTGCACTGCGATCAGGTCCGAACTGCGCATGCATATGCACCGCAATGCATAGGCGCATCACACGGGTGCAAAGCGGATAGTTGCTGAGCGATGGATTTTACGAAGAATCCACTCGCACAGCCGATCGCAAGGACATTAACAGGAAGAGGGCATTTGTGGGTGTCAACTGACCGTTTTCTGGGAGTGGTTGGAAAAATGCAGGAGTGTCCAAGCGTTTGCAGGGCGGGTGTCTGACGTCAATTCCGGACAAGAACAGGCTGAAGTGTTCGCAGCAGCTGAGTAAGTTCTGAGCTACTCAGAAACTGCACAAAACATTGTTGTACCGCTCGGCTTTGCAAAGCAAACATACACTCCTCTATAGGTGGTGACTATCTGTTTGCAGCGCTGCAAAAACTAGCTAGCGAGTGATCAACTCGGAATGGCCCCCTATGTGTGCTCACGATCTGGCAAATGATGAGTCAAAAATAATAGTGTCTTATAATGACATAACCACAGTCAGGAATGGGTAAATTTGGGCATGAGTTCAAAGCAATTCAGGCTACTTTATGCACCTTGGGCCTAATTCAAGGTTGAACGCAAATGCAAACGCATTTGCAGTTGCCGATAATCGATACACTGTGTATGCACAAAATTCGCACATCGCATGTTTGCCGCTATATTTGCATTCAAAATAGAGGAAAAATCGCCTCCGCTAAATTATTCTGCAAACTTACATGGAAAAACAACCCCTCCACTAAACAGTGTTAAAAAGGCATGGCGGAGGAGTGTACTAAACAGTGTTAAAAAGGCATGGCGGAGGAGTGTCTGTGGGCAGTTTCTGCAAGTTTACAAAGCTGGGCATGTAACAGAGGCGTGCAATGGGTGTGTGTACCTAGGTCCAGGGCGGTGCATATGCATATATGCAGATAGACAAGCTTAAAGTACAGAAAAAGTCAATACAGATTCTGGGCAGGTTTGAGCTAAGCACACTCTGCAAGTCACTATGGGGGTCATTCCGAGTTGTTCGCTCGCAAGCTGCTTTTAGCAGCTTTGCACACGCTAAGCCGCCGCCTACTGGGAGTGAATCTTAGCTTATCAAAATTGCGAACGAAAGATTTGCAATATTGCGAAAAGACTTCTCTGTGCAGTTTCTGAGTAGCTCGAGACTTACTCTGCCAGTGTGATCAGTTCAGTGCTTGTCGTTCCTGGTTTGACGTCACAAACACACCCAGCGTTCGCCCAGACACTCCTCCGTTTCTCCAGCCACTCCCGCGTTTTTCCCAGAAACGGTAGCATTTTTTCACACACTCCCATAAAACGGCCAGTTTCCGCCCACAAACACCCACTTCCTGTCAATCACATTACGATCAACAGAACGAAGAAAAAACCTCGTAATGCCGTGAGTAAAATACCTAACTGCATAGCAAATTTACTTGGCGCAGTCGCACTGCGGACATTACGCATGCGCATTAGCGACTAATCGCTCCGTTGCGAGAAAAAATAACGAGCGAACAACTCGGAATGACCCCCTATAATGGCAGCAATAACATCGATGGTCGATGCGGTTGCTGCACAATGGTGGTCATTCCGAGTTGTTCGCTCGTTGCCGATTTTCGCCACGCAGCGATTAGGTGGAAAATGCGCATGCGCATGGTACGCATCGCGCATGTACTAAGTACTTTCACACAAAACTTAGCAGATTTACACAAGGCCAACCGACGTTTTTTCATCGCTAGAGGGATCGCAGTGTGATTGACAGGAAGTGGGTGTTTCTGGGCGGAAACTGCCCATTTTCAGGCAGTGTGCTAAAAAACGCAGGCGTGCCAGGTAAAAATGCAGGAGTGGCTGCAGAAAAGGGGGAGTGGCTTGGCCAAAAGCAGGGCGTGTTTGTGACGTCAAACCAGGAACTAAACAGACTGAGCTGATCGCAATCTAGCAGTAAGTCTGGACCTACTCAGAAACTGCTGCAAATTATTTTGTAGCAATTCTGCTGATCTTTCATTCGCAAGTCTGCTAAGCGAAGATACACTCCCAGAGGGCGGCGGCCTAGTGTTTGCAATGCTGCTAAAAGCAGCTAGGGAGCGAACAACTCGGAATGAGGGCCAATTAGCGAATATTTGCACACAGCTGATGTTGTTTAGTAAAATCACACCCAGCTTGTGTGCTGCCTCACCATTTTAGCTGCAGGATTCTGAATTTCAGGTTTATTCCTTTGTTTAGCTTATGTTGGTAAGTGCATCATTCAAACTGTTTATGCATTACAATTTAGGACATTAGTAACATATGCACATTACGCTCTGTTTGTGGTTTCATTTACTGGAAACACTAGGGGGGTCATTCGGACCCATTCGCACGCAGCGGTTCTTCGCTGTGGTGCGAACGGGTTGGAAATACGCATGCGCGGCGGATGCATTGCGCATATGTGTCATTAGACACTGAACTGAGACAAAATCTGCTTCAAGCGCCTATATTTACAGAAAAATCTATTTGAATAACACCAAAAGCGCTCCAACCTGCAGGGGTTAATTGGAATGCTTGGATAATTAACACACAGGAGCAATTACAGCCTAGAATAACTGTGTTGTTCTCTCTCTTTCAACATAATCAGTGGGCTCTAGTGGACTTCACCGAGGACGCTCGGTGTAATTAGCCCAGGAGAGGTAACTATGGCCCTCATTCCGAGTTGATCGCTCGCAAGGCGAATTTAGCAGAGTTGCTCACGCTAAGCCTACGCCTACTGGGAGTGTATCTTAGCTTCTTAAAATTGCGACCGATGTATTCGCAATATTGCGATTACAAACTACTTAGCAGTTTCAGAGTAGCTTCAGACTTACTCGGCATCTGCGATCAGTTCAGTGCTTGTCGTTCCTGGTTTGACGTCACAAACACACCCAGCGTTCGCCCAGACACTCCCCCGTTTCCCCGGCCACTCCTGCGTTTTTTCCGGAAACGGTAGCGTTTTTTCCCGCACGCCCATAAAACGGCCTGTTTCCGCCCAGTAACACCCATTTCCTGTCAATCACATTACGATCGCCGGAGCGATGAAAAAGCCGTGAGTAAAAATACTATCTCCATTGTAAAATTACTTGGCGCAGTCGCAGTGCGATTATTGCGCATGCGTACTAAGCGGAATTTCACTGCGATGCGATGAAAAATACCGAGCGAACGACTCAGAATGAGGGCCTATATATATTCTCATACATACTAATTTATTTGCTGCCGGGACTTCCATTATGTGAGAGTTTCTTAGTATCATTCATCTCTGCTTTTACAAGAAAGCCTGCAGGACACTTTATACATGTATATTAGAGTGATACAGTTTTAGTGAGCAGTTACAATAACCTTACATTCTTAAACATTGTTGCCAGTTTCTATTGTATCTATTGAATGATTTTAGACACCAGAATAACAAATTGATTTGAAGATACTATGTTTAGTCTATTGTAACTATGTACGGTTCTTTCAGAGCATATATAACCTTATAATTTTCTATACATTGTATATAAAGTTTTATTGGTGTGTCATTATTTTAATAAAAAACATTTTTTATTATTATCTTGGTTGTCAGCTCTCCACAATTATGTTCTATTAAAGACACCATAAGCGCAGCCTTTTTCTTTTTCTTCTTTGCATATGTGTCATTGCCTAGTGATGATCGCCGCCGGGTAACGACGCCACCAGTGACAAATGTGATCGCAGCGGCGATCGCAAGAAGATGGTCAGGCGGGAGGCATTCCGGGGGGGGGGGAAATCACCGTTTCCAGCCGTTTTGGGGGAGTAGTAAGAAAAACGCAGGCGTGTCCAGGCGAACGGAGGGCGGATGTCTGACGTCAGGACTGGGATCTTTATCGCTGGAGCCTTCGCACAGGGTAAGTAACTCATACCCTGGTCTTGTTTTGTGTGAAACTTTTTTAGCATAGCAGGGCTGCACAAGCGATCGCAGCCCTGCTATGCTAAAATACACTCCCCCATAGGCGGAGATTAGTTGATCGCACCAGCAGCAAAAAGTTACTTGGTGCGATCAACTCGGAATGAGGGCCTAATGCTAGCCATATATTAGACCAACTTCAGACCAACTTTTCTCCAACACTCCAAATTTCCAACCATCCAACTTGTCTGTTCAACTAAAACAGTGCTCCACACATCTAACCAACTTTTTATCAGTGCTCCACACATCTAACCAACTTTTTATCAGTGCTCCACACATCTAACCAACTTGTCATCAGACCAACCAACCTGCCAACTTCTGTCCAACTTGTGGTGTCACCAAAGTAGGCGGACAGTGCCTGCCTACAGTACTTCAGTTTTTTTTAACGCAAAACATGCACTCTCACATCTCGCTCTCCATCACTTCTCTCTCGCATCCTCACATCTTGCTCTCCATCACTTCTCTCTCGCATCCTCACATCTCGCTCTCCATCACTTCTCTCTCGCATCCTCACATCTCGCTCTCCATCACTTCTCTCTCGCATCTTCACATCTTGCGCTCCATCACTTCTCTCTCGCATCTTCACATCTCGCTCTCCATCACTTCTCTTTCGCTCTCTCACACCCCCACATATCTTAAGTGTATGAGGGACAATAGTTGACCACCTAAGTGGTCTCCGCAGATTGTCCGACAGGCTGGAGCCCGCTATGTTACTGGAGCGGTGCGTGTGTGCTGCACAGCTCCATATGTGCCCTGCGACTGGAGCTTGCAGCGTTGTGAGGTGGTCCCTGGCTCCTGTAGCTGGAGCGGGAAGGAGGCGGTGAGTGGCAGGTCCCTGCGGCGTTGAAGGCAGCGGTCCTTGCAGCCTGTGAGGGATGAGGTGCCTGCTCCCTCCTGTAATTGGAGGTGGTCCCTGCGATGTTGAAGGCAGCGGCGGGATGGATCCTGAGAGCGATGAGATGGCCAGCCATTGCCGCCGGTGCGGGACAGAGGCTGGCGGCAGGTGTGGGAAGGATGCTGGCGGCTGTGAGGTGGATGGTACTTGTGGCCGGCGCGGGACAGAGGCTGGCGGCTCGTGCAGTACGGATGCTGGTGGCGGTGAGGTGGACGGTACCTGCGACCGGCACGGGACAGATGCTGGTGGCTGGTGCGGGGAGGATGCTGGCGGCGGTGAGGTGGACAGTACTTGCGGCTGGCGCAGTACAGAGGCTGGCGGCCGGTGCGGGAAGGATGCTGGTCAGGGACACATGTTCTGTGTCATAAGTATGTTCTTTATTTTATTCTAATAATTTTAGGGCTTTAAATAGGTTTGGGAGGCACTGATAGCAGTGCCTCCCGTAGATAATGGAAACGGGGATCGAGCGGGGGGCGAGGGCCAAGAACTGGGCTGTAAAAGCTTATTGAAAAAGATAGGCAAAGCGGCACCTATAGCATCACTGTCAGCAAGGCAGAAATGATTGGACAGCGGATCCAGCGCTGGATCCGCTGGTCCAATCATCCATACGAGGTGGCGGGACAGTAAGCTGCTCCCCTCCCTTCATCCCCCCCCCCTTAATCCGTCACCTGCTGCTGGCGATCATCCCTGGGACCCTGTGCACGAGACAAGGCCAGCGGCGGTAGCGGGCCTGCAGCCGGCGTCTGCAATCTAAGTGGTGAAAGTGCAGCGGCGGCGCCCGGCGCTCTCCTCCTCCTCCAAGCTAAGTTCAGCCACAGCACCGGGTGTCAGCCCGCGCCTGTGGTGAGTACAGTCTCTCATTCTCTCTCTCTCTCTCCTTTCCCCCCTCCTGTGGACTGAAGTATGTAAGTATATTAGTATATTTTTCATTTTTTACAGGTACCCCTAATGGATTCTATGGGACAAGTGGACGTGATCGGCGTGGGATGTAAGTAAGTAATCTCTCTCATTTTTACAGGTACCTCTATTGGATTCTACTGGACAAGTGGACGTGACCGGCGTGGGATGTAGGTAAGTATGTGTAAGTGTGTTTTTGATAAACTTTTACTTTCACGGTGTGTGTGTTGTGTTGTAGTTCCACAACAAAAAACAATATTCTTTTTTTTTACACACATGGCTATCAGCCTCCCATCCACCGCCCATGGATGGGGGGGCAGCCTCGGGCTTCACCCCTGGCCCTTGGGTGCCTGGAGGATGGGTGACCCCTTGATTTAAGGGGTCCCCACTCCTCCAGGGAACCCCGCCCAGTGGTGACTAGTTGGGGGGGTAATGCCACGGCCGCAGGGACCTACATAAATGTGTCCCCCGGCTGTGGCATTATGTCCCTGGCTAGTGGAGCCTGGTGCTGGTTTTAAAAATACAGGTGACCCCTACATCTTTTGTCCCCCGTATTTTTGGAACCAGGACCGGACTAAGAGCCCGCTGCTGGTTGTCTAAATACGGGGAACCCCTGTCCAATGTTTTCCCCAGTATTTAAACAACCAGGACAGGCTCAAAAAACCCGAGGCTGGTTATACTTTGGAGGGGGGACGTCATGCATTTTTTTTTACATTTTTTAACCCATTCAGACCCTTTTCCATTAAGTTAATGGAAGCCCTGGACAACAAAATTGCATTCGTGTCCTCCTCCCACTCCCTTCCCAGTCCCAAACACTAATTTTTATTTATTTTTTCTATACAAATGTACAAAATATTACAAGTATGATGAGCAGGCAGGCAGTGGGCATTGGCGGCATTGGACTGAGATGCAAATTAGTGGCGGAGGGCTGGGTCAGTTGATGGTGTGTGAGTTTGTAAGCAATTGGCGGTGGCAGCAGGCAGCAGCTCAGGGGCAGTAGCGGGCATTGGCTCGGCGGCGGTAAGGGTCATCGGCAGGATTCGGCGGACTTTATGGCTGTAGTGCCTCACCAGCCACTGACCTCACCGCACGCCACTGATGCTGGTGGCGGTGAGGTGGACGGCTGCGGCCGGCACGGGACAGAGGCTTGCGGCTGGTGGCGGTGAGGTGGACGGTACCTGTGGCTGGCACAGGACAGACGCTGGCGGCCGGTGCGGGAAGAATGCTGGCAGCTATGAGGTGGACGGTACCTGTTCCAGTGGTCAAAGAGCCTCCTCTGTTCCTATCCAACAAACAGCTTAAGGCTGGTGGGGTCCCAGGGGCAATGAAGTTGTGGGGGGCCCCACCAGTAAATGTGTTGGCAAATCCAGTGCCCCCCCCCCCGCACCCTGAGCATATCCCGTGCCCAACCTGCATCGCAGACACTACCCCTGAAGCATGCACACACCCCAGCAGCACACATACCCACAGAACAAGCACACAGCCCTGCAGCAGCAGACACCCCCCCCCCCCTTCCCGCAGCAGGTGCACTACCTGCTGTGCGCTGCAGCTTGGACAGGGACAGTGCGCTGAAGCAGATGCGGCTGGCTCAGGGTCAGTGTCTCGCGGGCTGTTACTTCCTTATCCCGCGACACTGACTGTAGATGGAGCAGTGAACTGCTGCCCCTGGTTCTCCTCCGGCCGCCGATGCCCCTGATATTCCTCCCACCTCCCGCTCCGCTACCGGGTGACAGGGGCTACCTGCACCCGCTGCCCATGGTTCTCCTCCGGCCGCTGATGCCGCAGTTGCCCCTGATATTCCTCCCACCTCCCGCTCCGCTAGCGGGTGACAGGGGCAGCCTGCACCCGCTGCCCATGGTTCTTCTCCGGCCGCTGATGCTGCAGCTACCCCTGATATTCCTCCCACCTCCCGCTCTGCTACCGGGTGACAGGGGCAGCCTGCTGCCCATGATTCTCCACCAGCCGCCGCAGCCCCAGAAATTACACCCACCTCCCGCTCCGCTGCCCGCTGGCAACAGTGAAGTACTGCTGCCGCTGCCCCTGGTTCTCCGCCAGCCATTGCCGCAGCTTTAGATTACAATACAGGGGCAGCTCGGCAGCAGTGATGGACTGCTGCAGCTGCCCCTGAACCTCCTCCCGGCTCCTGCCCTTGCTGCTGGGGATCATGAGCTGACAGGGCAGCCCAGCCGGCAGTGGTGGGGAACAAGTAGGCAGTGTCCGCCTACTTATCGTTCGGTTGGGGGGAAAGTTCCCCCTACACCTGAACGATTAGTTGGAAAATCAAACAGTTGGACAGACCGTTTCTGGACGTTTTTTAGCGTGTGGGAGCAAACGGCTGATAATCGTTTCCTCCCACACACTGCCAGATTATCATTCCAACCAGCCAACTAGTTGGCTGGTTGGAACAATATCGTCCTGATGTATGGCTAACATAAGGCAGAGGTTCTCTTAGTGCAAATGAACGCTAATCTGCAAAGAAACTGCAGTATAATTGCTTCTAACGCTAGTATGCTAAGCTTTCAGGGTCTCCTCTTTTGTGTATTTGTTTTTTTTTATCAGTTTGCACTGTGGGCATGTATTTTTTTTGTGTGCAGATTTGCATTCACTTTGCAAATGTTTGCAACTATGCTTTTGCTAATACATTTGAGTTCAACCTTGAATTAGGCCTCTTGTGCACTACATAAATCAGAGATGTACTGTACAATAAGTCAGTAGGTTGAAGACATTACTGAAGAAATTACGCACCGTATGTTATTGTAATACATATTTGCTTTCTCTATCCAAAGAGAGATGATTTACAGTAAAATATTACTAAACAAACAATGCCATGAGATCAGAGGAACATACAATTGTTCTCCTTTGTAATTTCCACAGTTCTCCAGCTTTTATAGTCAAAATAAATACTGCAGCTGCTAACTTTTAGGCTCATTGTAGGTTCAGCGAGTGTTGAAGCAGAAGGTGCATTAAAAAACATTGTAAAGGATACTTTAATGTTTCATTTAGACCAGTTTAGGAACACCTGGGACCTTTGCTAGTATATTGGTGGTCATTCCGAGTTGTTCGCTCGCAAGCTGCTTTTAGCAGCATTGCACACGCTAAGCCGCCGCCTACTGGGAGTGAATCTTAGCTTAGCAAAATTGCGAACGAAAGATTAGCACAATTGCGAATAGACACTTCTTAGCAGTTTCTGAGTAGCTCCAGACTTACTCGGCAACTGCGATCAGTTCAGTCAGTTTCGTTCCTGGTTTGACGTCACAAACACACCCAGCGTTCGCCCAGACATTCCTCCGTTTCTCCAGCCACTCCCACGTTTTTCCCAGAAACTGTAGCGTTTTTTTCACACACACCCATAAAACGGCCAGCTTCCGCCCAGAAACACCCACTTCCTGTCAATCACATTACGATCACCAGAACGAAGAAAAAACCTTGTAATGCCGTGAGTAAAATACCAAACTTCATAGCAAATTTACTTGGCGCAGTCGCAGTGCGAACATTGCGCATGCGCAATTAGCGGAAAATCGCTGCGATGCGAAGAAAATTACCGAGCGAACAACTCGGAATGACCACCATTGTCCTCCTACAGTAGCTGGCTGTCCTTAATACTGGGTATACAATTATCTGCCCAATCAACCCCATATCAATGGATCACCCACATAATTGTGCAGTGTATTTACGTGACCAACCTGAAAATATCAGAATCATCCAGCATGTCCATCCACTGCGATGTTTTGAAATGTCAAGATGGCTGCATTGCACAGCGCGAGCACTGCAGCAGCTGACCGATGGACATTTCTCATGTTTCTTCCCTGCAGAGAAACGGGGAAATGTCTCCTTCCCTGTGGTGGAATGCAGGTATCTTGTGGCCAGATACAGTGAGATATCTCAGTGTATGGCCATGATAGCTGAGGGGTGTCAGACTGTCAGATAAAATGTCTGTCCGTCTGACAGGCTTTTTATCTGACCATGTATGCCCAGCTTTAACATTTGGTTTGCTCACCATTACTCATATACAACCAGTTTTTAAGTGTGATGTTCCAAATATCAGGAATTAGCCAGACAATTATAGAACACGGTGTAAGAACCATAATATGCAGGGACAAGGACAGACAGATGCAGCATACCTCCCAACATGACCCTCTCCAGGAGGGACAGAACGCTCTGCTCCTGGACTTCCCTCTTCATTTATGATTGCCATCACTTGTTCTGAAACACCTTTCTTATCCATTAACCTGTTCAAAACAGGTGCCGGCAATCATACATTAAGAGAAAAGTCCAGAAGCAGAGCATTGTGTCCCTCCTGGAGAGGGTCATGTTGGGAGGTATGGATGCAGTGCTAAATCAAAGAAAAAAGTACTAGGTTGGGATCACACGCCACGACCATGGTTACCAAGCAGATTCTGGAGTCAGTCAAAGTTCCAACTCCAAATGCACCTAGGATACAACAAAAGAAACTGTTGTTAGGCAAGCCTGATTTTTTACAGATTCAAAATGGAGCCACTGGGGTTGATGCAGAGTAAAATGTACACCCATTCACAGAACTTATCCTGCATGAATACACACTGCATACTCAGTCGATGGGGGTCATCAAGACCCGATCGCTGCTGTGCGTTTTTGCACAGCAACGATCGGATCTGAACTGCGCCAGTGCCGCAGTGCGCCGACGCATGGCAGGCAGGCAGTGGCTGTCTTCGGCTAGCGATCGCCTCTGCCTGATTGATAGGCAGAGGCGGTCGCTGGGTGGGAGGGGGCGGGTTGGCGGCGTTTAGGGGGCGCGGTCCAGGCAACGCTGGTGCGCGGGCGGGCCACGGCTGCGACCCGGGCAGCGACGAGTAACTCTTGCCCCCCCCCCCCGCATGTCAGTGTGCCAGATCGTAGCTGTGCTAAATTTAGCTACGATCAACTCTGAATTACCCCCAATAAGCGCACACAAGTACGGACAATGGAGAGTCGTACAGTTTAATATCGCATCTATCACTGTTGGTAAATCAATAATCAAAAAATGACAAAAATCACTGCGCTAATCTATAATAGTCATGTAACTAAGTGAAATGTGCTTCCCATTTAAATAACACTGTTATATAGATTAAATTCAAATGAATTTAATTAGTGTATATATATATATATATATATATATACACACACACATACAGTCAATTAGTATTTATTGAAACATTTATGATTTATTAAAATGCTGATTCTCAAAATATTTATACTGTGTAACATTCACAAACAAACTGACAATGATCAATCGAATAAACCACTCTGTATCAAACAGTTTGGGTAAAGTCACAGTAAGACATTACAATCTCTCTAATACACAGGTTCGCAGGACCACACACAGTGCATGTTTTCCAGTTCTCCGCACAGAATCACAAGTGAAATAATTAGCTCCACCTGTGAACCTTTTAAAATGTGTCAGTGAGCAATTAATACACCTGTGCACCTGCTGGGTTACCAGCAAAACATGCACTGTGTGGGGTCCTGAGGACTGAGTTTGAGAACCTAGGCTCTAATACAATTTGAAGAGTGCCGTGCTGTCCCTTCAATACATCTAAATTGAACACTGGCATCCCAGTGTCTAATATAATATAATATTGTTTTAAAATAGTTACCCTTCCCAATGGATCTCTTAACACCGGGCGGGTACAAGTTCTGTCCATGAATTTGGGACTGTTCCGTGCAGCTCAGGAAAATGCTGCAATGTATATCCGGCTGGGGGGCACTTGCAGAATCCCATGTACAATGATGCTGGTGTCTGTAGCATGTCTGCAACGAAAGCCGCTTGAGTGAGTGCTGCACTTGTAAGTTGGGACTGCTGCTGCTCAGCAGCGGGAGGGACCCAGTTGGCTAGCAAAGTCCTGCTGGATGGAGGATGGAGGATGGGGCCCCTTGTCAGGGCTCTCTAGATGGAAGGCTGAGGCACTGGTGAAGCTCAAAAAAGCTGATCAACGTGTTTCGTTCCCTGTATGTCAGGAACTTTTTCAAGATCAACAATCAACCCTACCCCACAAGCCCTCTGCCTAGATGTCATCCTTGACTCTGAACTGTCCTTCAGTCTGTCACAAAATCATGTACCTACATCTAAAGGCCCGTAAACACTAGTCAATAAAGTACACAATGTTGCTCATTTGACCCTTCTACTATATCGACTGGTGTGTACACTGTAAATGACGAGCCATGCGCAGCCCCTACCCTTGGTCTCGGCTGTGCATGCAGCTCAATGTCATACTTGCCTACCTGACCCTCTCCATGAGGGAGAAAATACTCTGTTTCTGGACTTTCCTGGTAATGTATGATTGCCATCACCTGTGGTGAGCTAGTTAAGTGATAAGAAAGGTGTTTCACCACAGGTGATGGCAATCATACATTACCAGGAAAGTCCAGGAACAGAGTATTTTCTCCCTCATGGAGAGGGTCAGGTAGGCAAGTATGCTCAATGTGGACTTATCATTCAAAGCTACATGCAACGGCCGGCCTCTGCATGATGTCACTGTTCAATATCGCTAGTGATATCTCACAGTCTGTATGCCCGCCCGGCCCGGGAGGGGGACGCATTAGGCGATGTCCCTTACCAAGCACATCGCCTAGTGTGTACCCACCTTAAGAAACATATCTAAAATACAACCATATCTAATACATGAACTGCAAAAACTCTAATCCATGCATTTATTATCTCTCACATTGATTATTTGCAATAGTCTTTTTACTGGTCTTCACAAAAATAAGCTCTCATTACTACAATTCATTCTGAATGCAGCTGCAAGACTGATCTTCCTCGCTAGATGTCCATCATCTGCGATCCGCTCTGTCAGTACCTCCATTGGTTACCTGTATTATACCATATTCAATGTAACATTTTTTTACTTACACACAAGTCTATTAACCAAACTGCACCAACATACTTCTCTTTGCTTATTTTAAAATATTCTCTCTTCCTGATCTCTCTGCTCTGCACAAGATCTGTGTCTCTCATCCACACTCATTACTCGCTCCCACTCAAACTTTCAGGACTTTTTCCTCTGTGGAATGCCCTCCCATGCACAATAAGACACCTCTAGCCTACGAACCTTTAAGCATTTCCTGAAATCTCACCTCCTTAGACAATCTTATCAAATTCCGGACCCACCCACATAACCTTTAATGCCTCCCTATCTTATTTGATCCTCTTTGTACAGTTCACACATAACCTCACATATTTTGTCTTTCTTTACTTTCACATTCTCCTGACCCTTAGCCAACATTGTTGGGTGACCATATCATACAGTCCAATAAGAACATTTGCAATCTGGCCAGACCAATATGCAATAGGTAGCACCTATCCTTGTGTGTCAATGCATATTTCCCTATAGATTGAAAGTTTGTGAGCCATCCAACCTCTGTCTGTTATTACCCAGTTTTGTTCTATTACTGTTGTTCTAATTGTAAAGTGTAAAGGAATATGCTGCACTATATAAGAAACTGTTAATAAATAATATTTGTCTCAGCATTTAGTCCAATGGTACACCAAGGCATCTATCCCGGCAAAGAAGAAATTAGTGTCAAGCACCTGAAACCAGGATATGATGGCTTGCTGAACTTCACAATCGGTGGTGAATAGCCGTGCATTCAATTGCTTCTTCAATGGTCTAAAGAGATGAAAATCGTTAGGTGTCAGGTCAGAGCTTGTCATCTGTGGTGGACGTGCTTGGCTGGCTAAAACATTACTCATCTTGAATGTCTGTCCTGCTGTTATCAGGCAGTGCACCAAACCCAAACCTGTTTCCATGATATGATGTAATCACCGTGCACCTCAACAAGTTGATGATGAGTTTCAGCTGCTGATGTGTCCTTTAGAAGCAGAAATCTGACCACACTATGCACCTCAATGTGTGACCATGTTTCCACCAGCTCCACAATCTTACAGCTGATGTTGGGACAGTATGGGCTAAATGTAATTGCCTATGAGGTGCGGGACTTTTGGTTTTACCTTGTAAATGATTGCTGCTTTAAAGAAATGGGCAGACTCGCAAAAAGTCCTGCACCTCAGGCAATTTGGAGCATTTAGCCCTATGACTGATATGAGGCGCAATATAATGGCCGTGATGGGAAGCAGAGGTCTACCTGCTCTGGCCTAACAAGAAATTAGAATGAAATAGAGAACATTACACACATGAGAGGTCTTGTTACTCTACTTATTGAACCACCCTTGTATGTTCATTTACCAAACAATGTAACTGTGTCACAGTGAAGGGCCACCTAAAATGTTGTAAAGCACAGTAATAATTGATTTCTTCTGCCATATTATCTCCGTGTTCTCGCTGAGTTGATCCTATACTAGCAAAAAGAATTCTGGTGTAAAAGGTCTGTTAAGATTTTTCAAATAGCATATAAACAGGAAACCACACTAGTTATCGCTACTGTAATCAGGTAACGTTACTGATGACTAAACACAGGCAAAGTATTTCCTGTGATGTACAATTATAGTTATATAATACTGGAAAATATTTTATCAAGAATTGAAATGCAAACTACTGCAAAATTAGAAACTCCTAAACCTTGTAAAAGAGTGAAAGCTGTTGTATATATGTGTATTTATAGATCAGTGGTTCCCAAACTCTGTCCTCCAGGACCCCCAACAGGTCATGTTTTCCAGGCCACCTAGCAGGTGCACAGGTGTATTCATTACTCACTGACATTTTAAAATTTGTGATTCTGTGAGGAGACCTGGAAAATGTGAATTGTTGTGGGTCCTTGAGGACCGAGTTTGGAAACCACTGAGAAAGATAGATAGATAGATAGATAGATAGATAGATAGATAGATAGATAGATAGATAGATAGATAGATAGATAGATAGATAGATAGATAGATAGATAGATACAGATGTGGACAAATCAAATTTGTTGATATCCTTCCATGAAAAAATAAGAACCTATATTTTTCTCTGAAATAACTTGAAAGTGACAAAAGGAATCGGCATCCAGCATTGTTTATTCCATATTTAATAGAAATCAAACGATTTCTGTAGCTCTTAATGAGACTTCTATACCTGTTAACAGGTAGTTTGGCCATGTCTTCCTTAGCAAATTGCTCCTGATCGTTGCCTTCTCCAGACTACATGTTTCATCTCTCTCCATAGATGTTCGATAGGATTCAGCTCAAGACTCATAGAAGCAGTGCCGTTTCTTGCGGCAGATGAGCCGTGCAACCGAACTGGGTGCCCGCCACTGCACTTTGTCCCTTTTCTGCTCCAGGCTTCCCCTCCTCCCTCCCGTGTACTCCGTTTAGGGGGGGGGGGGGGGGCGGAGGTTTGCAAAATTACGAGGTTACGTCGTGATGTCAAAATGCAGCTGCATCATTCCACAAAACTCCGCCCCCTGAGCACATCCCGTGTGCTGGTCCCGGCTGGCTAACTGACGTCCTTGCTGGCAGCAGCAGCAACAGCCCCAGCGGGTGCAGCTTTTCCCCACCACCCCGCGAACCGGCAGGAGGACACAGCGGGGCATGACACCCAGCACATGAAACCCCTGGCAATAAGCATGACACCCAGCATATGAAACTCCTGGCAACAAGCATGACACCCAGTGCATGATACTCCTAGCAACAAGCAACTGCAGGTAATTCTAAAGTAATTAGAAGCTTTACTGTAAGGCATAATTTATCACGGGCATTGCGGTTTATGGCACAATATGGTGCAGGGAGCATAATATGGTGCAAGGGGCTTTACTATGTGGTGGGTAATATGGTTGAATGTTTTTTTTTTCCTGTGGTGGCCGAGGTCTGTTGGTGCTGGGTCAAAAACTGGGGTGTAAGGTAGTCTTTTCAGGCGAGACCTCGCCCATTTTAGCGAGGCCATGCACCTTCACTAAATTTGAATTTTTTTATATCTATGGGGGGCGCATTTTTTTAATGTCAATGGGGGGTGGGGTGGAGGCGCATTTTTAAATCTCACACTGGGAGCAAAATTGGCTAGAAACAGCCCTGCATAAAAGGCCATTTCAGAACAGTCCATTCTACAGTTCTTATCCATTCTTTGGTGCTTTTAGCTGTGTGTTCTGAGTCAATATCCTGATGGAAGACCCATGACCTGTGACTGAGACAGAGCTTTCTGACACTGAGCAATTCAGCACAGCTTTCACTTTTGCAGTGGTTGTCTTCTTATTCTTGGCCACAATCATCCTCAACACCCTTCTGCCTCAGTTTACACTTTCGTCTACGTTGGTGTTTAGCTAATTATGTTTTTCCACAAACGGTATATGCTGTCATTACCTTTGATACAGCTCCTTGCAATATCCCAAATAAATTGGCTACTACAGTAACAGACACACCCACTAGGCAGGCATAAACAATTTTCCCACTCTGACATGGGGCCCAATTCAGACCTGATCGCTAGCGATTTTTGCAGCCCTGCGATCACATAGTCGCCGCCTACAGGGGAAGGGTATTTTAGCTGTGCAAGTGTGCGAACGCATGTGTAGCAGAGCTGTACAAACAGATTTTGTGCAGTCTCTGCGCAGCCCAGGACTTACTCAGCCACTGCGATCACATCAGCCTGTCCGGGAGCGGAATTGATGTCAGACAACCGCCCTGCAAACGCTTGGACACGCCTGCGTTTTTTCCAGACACTCCCTGAAAACGGTCAGTTGACAACCACAAACACCTTCTTCCTGTCAATCACCTTGCGATCGCTCATGCGAATGGATCCGTCGCACAAACCCATTGCTGAGCGGCGAACCACTTTGTACCCATGCAACGCACCTGCGCATTGCGGTGCATACGCATGCGCAGTTTGGACCTGATCGCCCACTGTGTGAAAATGCACAGCAGCGATCAGGTCTGAATTACCCCCATGGTTCACTACCGCTTGCACAGAACAATTCCGACAGAGCAACTGAGACCTCCAACCACCCTCTCACGTCCACACCCAAGGAACCCTTATCATGCATTTACCAAAAGCTCTCAGCAGAGCAACCACACACATATTCCGTGGGTTTTAAAATACATGGGCCAGAAACCTGGGATTTATCACTTTACCAGAGCTGCTGTCACTATATACTGTATATATTCATATGTATATCATTGGTTACCAAACTCTGTCCTCAAGGAGCACTAACAGTTCCTGTTTTCTTCGTCATCTGTGGATTTTTAAAATGTCACCGTGGGTCATACAAAGTGCACCTGCCAGGTGACCTAGAAAACATGAATTGTTACTGCTCCTTGAAGACTGGGTGTCACGATCCAAGTGACTGGTCGCCATTTTCTGCCAGTTAGGTGTCTCCTGAGATTGGCTCAGCGTGCCAGGCCCGGGTCATAACTATGTTGTGTTTTACATTTAATTTTTGTGTTACCCATAGCGCCGGCCCAGCGGCCTTCTTAGTGATGTCACTTAGCTTAGTATGGCGCTCCCAGCCCCGTCGTGGCTGTCACCGCCGCACCCGCGATCGTGCCGCATGGAGACTGAGTGTGGCGTCCTCTGTGAACCGCGGCCACTGCTGTCATCCCTGACATGATTGAATAAAATGTATTTTTAAGTAAATTAAGTGGAACCAAATAGGGGATGGCCCTAAATAAATAAATAATCTTAGGGAGGATCTTCATTTTAATAGAGGAAAGACGCCCCATCCAAGATATATTGTAGTTTATCCACTGTTTAGTAAGGGGTGTAAACTGGACAAGGAGGGGTAGAAAATTCCATATTACTGCATTTCAAAAATTTAGAGGGATTTTAATCCCTAGATATTGAAAGAAGAGGTTTCCCAAGAATAATTATAGCGGGACTGTAGGAATTGAAGGAGAGAATTGTCCATACCCAAAGTGAGTGCTTCCGTTTTGGATGTATTCAATTTGTAGTAGGATATATTAGAGAAGTCCTGCTGGATGTTATGAAGAGTTGGGAGAGAAGAGTGAGGATTTGTTATGAATAAAAGAACATCATCTGTGAATAAACAGATTTTATGCTGTGAAGTACCTAAGGGTACTCTATCCACTGAAGTGGATGTCCTAATTTTTATTTTGATAAGGGCTCTATCGCTAATGCGAAGATTAATAGTGATAAAGGGCACCCCTGGTGAGTGCCATTAGTAATAGGGAAATGATTAGGTAGGAACCCATTGCTAAAAATACTTGTGCAATAAACTGAAAGTACAAGTGAAGGATATTCTGCAAAAACTGGCCATAAAACCCAAACCTAGCAAGGACCTCAGACATGTAGAGCCAATGAATCCTATCAAAAGCCTTCTCTGCATCAAGAGAAAGCAATAATAATGTCTTATGACAAGCAGAGTGAGCTTCTAGCAGGGAAAAGACTCTCCTGGTGTTATCCTGAGCTTGCCGTCCCATCGTAAAACCAACCTGGTTCTGAGCCTCCAGGGTAGGGACCAATGGATTCAATCTATTTGCAATTAATTTAGCATACAGCTTTATGTCTGTATTCAAGCATGCTATAGGTCTATAATTTTGACCGAGAGATGGGTTCTTGCCAGGTTTGGGAATCATAACTATCTGAGCCTCCAACATTTCACTTGGGAAAGAGTTCTTAGAAATGTCATTGTACAGATTAATGAGAATAGAGGAAAAGAATTCTTGGAATACTATAGAAAAATTATTAATAAACCCATCTGGGCCAGGGGCTTTATCTTTCTTAACCACTTAACTGACAATTTTTTCCCTTCAAAAACATTCAGAACATTGTTTTTTTTTTAAACATTTTTTTAATTCAATATAGTTTTAAAAGTATTTTTTTTTAAATATTAAAATATTATATTATGCACATCTGCAGAATGGATCTCCTCACCAAAAAACTGGGGGACACAGTGGGGCAGCGCAGTCGCATGTGATCTGACCATGCCAGTTAAGTATACAGAACATGATACCAAGTGGCACTACTTTATACACTCAGTGATACAAAAATCTTACACATTATTGTTGTAAGGGAATCTATGTTCTTTTCAGATTCACAAATACACGTCAAACAAAAAGGTTGTCACAACTTTCTCTTTAGATGATCAACTCTAGAAATGGAAAGGAACACAGAACATAGTGCAATCCTGTTGTTAGAGTAAGTAGGTTTTTATTTGTTACTGGTCTCACTCACATGGAGGAACAGATAAAAGGCATGTAGATATCAAATCTCTGGATGTAAGAGAATCCACTTCTTTTTCCGTTAGGCACATTAAAAGTTAGAATAATAATAGTGCAATACTGCCTGTCTCTATAATTAAAATAATTTTTAATAAAACACAGTCACAAACATGAATTGAAAATAGGCATATAAAACAAATGGTGTGCTGGAGAGCCCTCCAGGAAAAACGGGATACCGCCAACAGTAGGCTGAGAGTATAATCACCAAAGTCCCGGTTACTCTGGTGTCCCCCAATTCACTGGTCACGGCATCCAGCTCTTGGGTCCTCAAGACAGCATAGAACGTCCCCTGCTCGAGTGCTTTCAGATAGAGATCCTTCTTCTGAAGCATGGGGGAACACCAAAAATGACAGCCGACCCCGAACCATCTTGGAGTCAAGAACCCTTTCAACCACAAACTCCCTCTGACCACGTATCAGAAGAGGAGAAGGTCTTCCACTGGAAGAAGGATTACTAACCGCCAGTTTTAAAAGGGAACAATGAAATTTTTATTGATACCCAATGAACGGGGCAGATCTAACTGAAATGCCACCGGATTGATAACCCTGGTGATCTTATAAGGGCCGATGAACCGGGGGCCAAGCTTATGAGATGGCTGTCTCAACTTCAAATTCTTGGTGGACAACCAGACGAAGTCTCCTAATTTGAAGCTGCAGGGTCTTCTCCGCTTATCAAAAACCCTTTTGGTCACTA
The DNA here is from genome assembly GCF_028390025.1 of Pseudophryne corroboree. Taxonomy (NCBI): domain Eukaryota; kingdom Metazoa; phylum Chordata; class Amphibia; order Anura; family Myobatrachidae; genus Pseudophryne; species Pseudophryne corroboree. The sequence continues at coordinate 940,600,279 of NC_086444.1, read as the reverse complement.
ATGACACAGACACAAGGGCTTTCTTCACTTTCCTCCAAATACCCCTAAGGACCGAAACAACAGAGGAATCACCAGACGTGGAATCCAGGGGGTCAAAAGAATTGGCCTTAGGATGATGCCCATACACACAAAGGAAGGGAGAGATCCCTGTAGCAGAGTGAGCCGCGTTGTTATAGGCAAACTCCGCCATGGACAGATGAGCAACCCAGTCAGTATGACACTTGGAGACATAACACCTGAGGAACTGCTCCAAGGACTGGTTCACCCTCTCAGTCTGCCCATTAGACTGTGGATGGTAGCCTGACGACAAGCTCACAGAAATCTGGAGATCAGAACAAAATGCCCTCCAGAATTTGGCCACAAACTGGGATCCACGGTCAGAGACCACATCAAGTGGCAACCCGTGGAGGCGCACAACATGCTGCATAAATAACTCAGACAGGCGTCTGGCCGATGGCAACCCAACCAGTGGAACGAAATGCGCCATCTTCGAAAACCTGTCAACGACAACCCAAATGGCTGTCATCCCCAAGGATTTGGGCAAGTCCACCACAAAATCCATGGAAATGTGGGTCCATCGCTTAGACGGAATAGAGAGTGGATGTAATGGGCCGACAGGAACCCCTCTAGGAGTTTTATTTCGGGCACAAACGTCACATGCCCGAACCCACTGATCCACATCCCTAGCCACCGAGGGCCACCACACCGCCCTAGACAGCAACTCCCGAGTTCTGGCAATACCCGGATGCCCTGCCGACCTCTTGGCATGGAATTCCAGGAACACTCGCTGTCTTAACCTAGGAGGCACAAACAAGAGACCTACCGGAAGGTCTGGAGGAGCCTGCTCCTGTGCTCTAAGGACTAATGACAAGAGGTCCTGGGTAATGCCCACTTTAATACATGATGGGGACACAATGGGCAATGGCTCCTCTGTGGTCTCTTGAACTGGAGCAAAACTCCGCGAGAGCGCATCAGCCTTGATGTTTTTTGAACCAGGGCGATATGTTATCAAAAAATTAAAGCGAGCAAAAAACAAAGCCCATCGTGCCTGCCTGGCATTGAGTCGCTTCGCTGACTCTAAATATGCCAGATTTTTATGGTCGGTGAGAATTGAGACCACAAACTTAGCCCCCTCAAGCCAGTGTCTCCACTCCCCGAGTGCATCCTTTATAGCCAACAATTCCCGGTTACCCACATCATAATTCATCTCGACAGACGAAAATTTATGGGAAAAGTAAGCACAGGGATGAAGGCGATTATCAGACACCCCCATCTGAGAGAGCACTGCCCCAATACCTATCTCAGAGGCATCCACTTCTACCACAAAAGGACGCTCTGGATCTGGGTGTCGCAGCACCTTGGCCGAGACAAATGCCCTTTTGAGACGGGCAAAGGCCGCTTTGGCCTCACAAGACCAGTGAGCAACATCCGCCCCTTTCTTAGTGAGTGCCACCAAGGGGGCCACTATAGACGAAAATCCAGCGATAAACCGTCTATAAAAATTCGCAAAGCCCAGAAAACGCTGAAGCGCCTTCAAACTAGTGGGCTGCACCCAATCCAGGACTGCCTGTACCTTAGAACCCTCCATTTGGAAACCTTCTGAGGAGATAATATACCCTAGAAATGCGATCTGCTGGACTTCAAACTCGCACTTCTCCAGCTTCGCCCCAAGCTGGTGGTCTCTGAGTTTCTGGAGGACTAAGCGTACATGCTTCCGATGTTCCTCCAGGGAATGAGAGAAGATTAGGATGTCATCAAGATAAACAACTAAGAATCTATCCAAATATTCCCTGAGCACATCGTTCATGAATTCCTGGAAGACTGCCGGGGCATTAGAGAGCCCAAAAGGCATCACCAAATATTCATAATGCCCTGAGTGGGTATTAAAGGCAGTCTTCCATTCATCCCCCTCTCTTATTCGGATTAGATTGTAAGCACCGCGTAGGTCAATCTTAGAAAAAATGGTGGCAGTACGAAGTTGGGCAAACAAAACCGAAATGAGAGGCAGTGGGTACGAGTTTTTAATCGTGATACGGTTCAATTCCCTGAAGTCGATGCAGGGTCGCAACGAACCGTCCTTTTTACCCACGAAAAAGAACCCCGACCCAACTGGGGACTGTGAGGGTCTGATAAATCCCTTAGCCAAGTTCTCCTGAATGTACTCTGCCATAGCCTGAGTCTCAGGACGTGACAGGGAGTACAACCTGATCTTGGGAAGCTTAGCATCCGGCAACAAATCAATGGCACAGTCATAGGGGCGATGGGGAGGTAGTACCTCCGCAACTTTTTTGGAGAACACATCCGCAAAATCTGCATAACATCCTGGCAATCCTGGCAAACTTAGCTGCGAGAGCCTGACTGGAAGGCTCAAGCAACTCCTGAAACAATCACTACCCCAACTAAGAATCTCCCCAGAGACCCAGTCAAATTGAGGGTTATGGGCCCTTAACCAGGGTAACCCCAAAACCAATGGGGCAAAAGTACAGACAGTCACATAAAAAGACAATTTTTCAGAGTGTGTGGCTCCAATAAACAAAGGAATTTGGCTGGTGCAGGAGGTAATTTTACCCTGGGACAATGGTTCCCCGTTTAACCCACAGATCTTAATCTCTGATGCCAAAGGTACTGAGGGAACAGAGTGTTCCAGGGCGAATTGACGGTCCATGAAAACCCCATCGGCCCCACTGTCAACAAAGGCCTCAGTCTTGACAGTTTGACCGAGGATCTCCAAAGTCACCGGAATGAGAAAAGTCTTTTTAGGAAATTCTGACTTCTGGCCTGACAGGATATTTCCCATCACCCTCAGGCCCTGAAGTTTTCCGGTTTTTCTGGGCATGATACTACAACATGACCTTTATTCCCACAGTACAAACACAAACCCTGCTGTCTCCTCCGCGTCTTCTCACGCGAGGAGAGGCGGGTAGCCCCAATCTGCATAGGCTCCTCGGAATATTCCTCAGAGTCTGAGGTTCCCTTGGGAAAAAAGGAAACTGCGGTCTCCCTTTCAAGCCTACGCTCTCTCAGCCGTCTATCCACCCGGATGGATAACTGCATGAGCTGATCTAAGCTATCAGGCGAGGGATATTGTACCAGTTGGTCCTTTATCTGGTCAGAAAGGCCCCTTCGGTACTTGTTTCTCAGGGCTCGGTCATTCCACTGGGTATCATGAGCCAACCTCCGAAACTCCGTACTATAAACCTCAGCTGGCCGTCGCCCTTGCTTAAGAACCGTAATCTGAGCCTCGGCTGAAGCCATCTTGTCAGGGTCATCATACAAAATGCCCAGTGCTGTAAAAAAAGCATCAACACTTTTAAGCGACGTACAGTCAGGCTGTAACCCATATGCCCAGACCTGTGGGTCTCCTTGTAGCAAGGAAATCACCATGCCCACCCGCTGAATCTCCGACCCAGAAGACTGGGGCCTAAGCCTGAAATATAGCTTGCAGCTCTCCTTGAAACAAAAGAACTGCGAGCGATCTCCAGAAAAACGATCCGGGAGATTTACTTTCGGCTCCTTAACCCCTGAACTTGCCGCTGCTGCTGCGGGAGCTCTGCTAGCGGCCTGCGGGGTGTTCATTTTAATGGACATCTCATTAAATTGTCGAGTCAGGACCTGCACCTGATCGACCACCTGTTGCAAAGTATTTTGAGGGGTATGCTCCATATTCCCACAAAATTTCAACAGGAGTAAGGCTGCTGAATATGTTACGCACACCAGTGCTAACAGGAGTATACCGGTGTATGAACAGAGAGGGAAGCGAAGCAAACGAACTCACAGACAGTATAACATAACATACACAGGAGGTGATGGAATAACTAATAAACACAAAGTGAACGGAGAAGCCCAAAGGCTCAGGAATTGGGTGTCTCCCTAGTGTCAGGAATGATCAGATGGAATAGAGCGGACAATGAAGCGATGTGTAGTGATTTAACATGTGGAGCACCTGAAATGATGTTGCTAAGAGCAACAGAAAAAACCCCAAAGGGTTACCAACGGGTGTGGGAATAAACTCCTTGGTCAGAGATAGAAATATAGACACAAGGAGAGTATCCACAATCCTAACCCCCACTTGCAGGGCACAGGTTCAGCTTACTGCCACTAAACTGACACCTGGACGCCCTGCACAGTGAGGGAGGATTAAGCAAGCAGGTCTGAGAGTACAGCCGCAAACCTGCTGGGTTCACAGAATAGCAAAAGAACCCCAGCAGGTCAAACAACTGACTCCAGTCTTACTGCTAGGTCCGGATTGGCAGAATGAAGTACCGAATCCCAAGGCCTATTCGCAGTAAGCAACAAGTAAATACAAAGTCACACAGTACTAGCTAACTCTCTGGAACTGACTAACAAACAAAGATTCAGCAGCATTTGCCTAGCCTGAGAGGATGGTTTATATAGCAGGTGCTGTCCACGCCCCACTCAGACCTCACAGACTGTGAGCACAAAACCAGCACCGGATTCCCTGCCGTGCACAGAGCCTGTAACCACTACACAGTAAAAACCCGGACCGGAGTATCAGCTGCGCTCAGGTTACTTCGCTAACACTTGCCTCCCGGTTGCCATGGCGACGTGGCAGCACAGAGCAGGAGATCCTAACACTTATTCACTTAATTTGTATCATTAATGTCGTCGTCTACTACAGTCATACACATACCTCTTTCCTTTGCTGTCAGGAAGTCTAAAACCATTCTATGAGATTGTATATCCCTTTTTATCAATTCTTGGAAAACAAGTTCAAAAGTTTCATTATACAATTTAGAAATATTGTATTTAGTAATCTAACAGTTTGGCCAAGTCTATAACAAGTGAGAAAGCCTTCTTTATGCAACACCTGTTAATCCATGGTATGTCTGTCTATTATGTTTTTTGGGCCAGCTTTCTTTGTCCTTTGTTGTGGCTTTTGTATATCATTAGGTGAGCCAGAATCTACGGATGGCCTAAAGTACAATTACAATACCCACTATATGAAAGCCACTTTTATGCTTTTTTCCAGCATAAATAATATACATTTTCTGGTAACATGTATGTTAATCACAGCTAAAAACATTATAGACACAGGTCTGAGTAAAATTTACCTTGGAATGGACGCATTTACTTGTCCCAGTTGTTTAGAAATTGCTTTTAAAGTTACAGGCCGATATCGGCAAAGTTCCTGGCTATTGCCGTTAACATCGGGCATTTTGCAAAGTCGGCTAATGTAATAGTGGCTGCAAAGTGGCTTTTTTTGGTCACTTTTGGCTCTAAAGCAGGGGTATTCAACCAGTCAGAAACAAAGAGCCAAAAATTGTTAGGCACGTCAAAGAGCCGACATCGAGCCGCAGGCGCACATGCAAAAATGGGGTGTGGCCTTGTGCCCTGCTAGGCCACGTCTCTGGTATAAAATACATTTAAAAAACCAGATCCACATATAATACATTTTTAAAGCCAGATCCAACATAAAATAAATTTAAAAAGACATTCCACATAAAACAATTGAGAAAGATCCACATCAAATATATTGAAAAAGCCAGATTCACATAATACACTTCAGCTCCCCCATGTGTCACGCCAGCCATTACCCTGCTGTGTCACTTCAGCCAGCTACCTCGTGTGTCACTCTTGCTAGCACACTCATACAGTATGTCACTCTAGCCAGCTCCCCCATGAGTCACTCCTGCCAGGACCCTCATATATCACTACATTCCCCCCCCCCAAAAAAAAACACACACCTCGTGCCATTGCAGCAGCCCCTTATGTGTCCTCTGTTTGACAGTGGGTGTCTCACCTCAAGTGTCTGGCTCTCTCAGTTCTCAGTCCCTGTAGTGCTGCTGTTGACTGGCTGGCTGGAGTGCAGCAGTTTCCGGATCTGTTGTGGTCACGTGACTTTGAGTGTCGGGAGCCACATTTGAATAAAGAAAGAGCCGCGAGAGGCTCATGAGCCACAGGTTGGCCACCGCTGCTCTAAAGTATAGAGGCTGATAAAAAGTCAGATCCAGAAGTTTTGCTTGTGTTAAGTATACAACTCGGCAATGTAATGTAATGAAGTCTGATATTGCAAGTCAGACACAAAACAGCTCTAAAACTTTCAAAGAATTTAGAGGTGTGTTTTTTTGGGCCAAGTTTGTTATGAAAATGTTAGAAATCAATTATAAGTACACTTTTCAAGCACATTTGCAATAAATAAATGCTTTTCAATACATTTTGACACCTAAAAATACAGTTAGGCACGTTGCATATCATTTTAGTGCAAAATATGTTTATTGAAAGACAGTAAAAATGTCAAAACAGTTAACATGCAGACAAATGTAATAAAGAGTAGTATCTTAATACAACTGTGGGCCTGAACAACTCCTATAGATAATAACAAGAGAGCATTTAAACAACATTTTATGACAGCCCAAACATGTGGAAAGGAATAATTCAATAGACATACATGTCTTGTTCACATTATTAGCACAAATAAAAAAAGAAAGGAGAAGAAGAGGAAAGAAGAGGTATGGAAAAAAGTAGAGGAGGAAAAGAAAGAGGAAAATAATAATAAGAAGAATCACCTGGTCCAAAGCGAGAGTCGATTGCCTACGACACAACGGGGAGCAGTACATTTAGGTGGAGAAATGTCTAAGAGGATGTAGAAGAACTGGAGGCGAGGATGTTCCTGAAGGTTGGGGAATCTTTAAAATGTAGCCATCTAACCCACGTGTCTCTGAAGGATGAATAACCCCCATCAGCAGATGTCATTATATCATCTAAGTCCATATAAAGATCTACTCTGTTCAACCAATCCCTAACAGTTGGAGGGGAGGGGGATCGCCACGGACAGGAATGACTGATTTGGCGGCATTGTTGAGATGGCATAATAAGGAATGTTTATGGCTCGAGATGGGTTTAGACGAGTAATGAAACAACCAAAACAGGGGATCCGTAGGCACCTCCTCTCCCGTAATTTCAGCAGAGAGAGAGAAAGTATCTCCTTCCAGTAGGGATGGAGTAAGGAGCACAACCACCATATATGGAGCGGGTTCCCTGGGCCAGTAGAGCAGCGCCAACAGGTATTAGGGACCCCAAAACCCTTCTTAGAAAGAATATCAGGACATCTATACCACCGAGAAATCAGTTTGTACTGAGTCTCCACTACTAGTGTACTTGGGGAGCAAGCATGGGCTAATATAAATATTTTCTCCCAAATGTCGTCGCCCAGCTCTTGGCCGAGATCCCTATCCCATGTCCCAGTGAAAGGTGGGAGAGTTGGGCTAGAGTCCGCCAACAGTAGGTTGTATATCAAGGAAATAGAATGGGGCGGAGGTGACGGGCTATCGCAAAGACGTTCGAACGGTGTGAGCGCTAGGGGTGCCTTCCCAGGATAACCCTGAGATACCAAAAAGTGACGAACTTGCAAGTAGCGCCAAAAATCTCTCAGTGGTAAATGCCATTTCTCTTGTAAATCCGAGAAGGAGACAATCCCACCCCCACGCACCAGCTGTCCAACCCTCCAAAGTCCCAAATCATACCAAGGCTGGAAGGCCCGCGTGTTAATACCAGATGGGAATCGTTCATTAAATAAAAAGGACAAGTAGGAGGAGGCCGGCGAGGAAACAGAGGGGGACTTTCTAATCGCTTTCCAACAAGCTAAAGTGGGGCCAACAGTGGGATGGGAAGTGGCAGGAAGGGTATGTAACCACGGAGCGACGGCAATAGGCGACGAGAGCACATGGCTCTCTATCTGTACCCATTGTTTCGTTGGTTCAGCTCTGGACCACAACAGGATCCTTTGGAGGTGACAGGCTCGGTAGTAACCTTGAATGTCAGGCAGGCGAAGGCCACACCTATCCCTCTGCCTGACCATCATGGAAAATCTCAAGCGGGGTCTCTTACCGCCCCAGATGAATTCTCTAAATAACAGTTGGACGTCACAGAACCATGTTGAAGGGATTTTAATCAGTAAAGTCTGCAATAGATACAAGATTTTAGGGAGAGAATTCATCTTAAGGATACCCTGTCTGCCTAGCCAAGATAATGATCTGGAATTCCAGGACCGGAGGTCTGAACGTAATTTAGTTAGTAGGGGGGTAAAATTAGAATCGAAAAGACGTGAAAGATCATTGGCAATGGTAGTCCCTAAGTATTTCAATTGGGAGTTATGCCAGGTAAAGGGAAATGCAGTTTTACGTCCTGAAACCATAGTAGGCGGGGCCGTAAGGTTCAGGGCCACTGATTTGGAGTAATTTATTTTAAAATTAGACAGGTCACCAAAGACCTTAAACTCGTTCATTAAATTAGGCAAGGAGACTGTGGGGTTTGTGATTGTAGCCAGTAAATCATCGGCAAAGAGGACAAGTTTATATTCACTGTCCTGGAGTCTGATCCCAGAAATATCTGGATTAAGCCTAATCGCCCTAGCTAGGGCCTCCATACAGAGGACAAAAATCAGGGGGGATGGGGGGCAACCCTGCCTAGTCCCATTGGTTATATCGAATGAACCGGACAAGGAACCGTTAATCACGATTCTGGCCGAGGGAGAGGCGTAAAGGGCTAGGACACGATGCAGGCAGGTCGGACCCAGTCCCATGTGTCTCAGCAGCCCGGCCATAAAACCCCAGTCAATTCTGTCGAACGCTTTTTAAGCGTCAGTGGATAGTAGAATTGCCGGAGAGCCCTTTGAGGAAACGTGGTGAATAAGAGCTATGATCTTAGAAGTATTGTCCTTCGCCTCTCGACCCGGGACAAACCCCACTTGTTCATTGTGTATAAGGGTGGGTAAAAGGGACTTGAGCCTATTTGCAAGGAGTTTGGCGAAGAGTTTAACGTCGACATTGAGAAGGGATATAGGCCGGTAGCTGGGACACAGGGAGGGGTCCTTACCATCCTTAGGGATGACCGTGATGTGGGCCTCGAGAGATGTCCTAGAAAAAGGATTAGTATCTGAGACTGTGTTGCATGCTTCCAAAAGAAGAGGAGTTAATTTATCTTTAAAGGCTTTATAATAAGTGATGGAGAAGCCATAGGGCCAGGACTCTTTCCAGAGGGGGTGGATTTAATGGCATCATCGAGTTCTTGGAAAGAAAAGGGCTTTTCCAGTTCCTCACCGGCATCCTCCGTGAGTTTAGGGAAACCAATCCTCGTAAGATAAGTGTTTACATCACGCGACCTGTCACAAGCATTATGACAAGATTCGGGAGAGGGGAGATTGTACAGGGAGGTGTAATACGAACAGAATGTCTCTGCAATTTTATCTGTGTCGTGGAAAAGACGGCCGTGCGTGTCTTTTATGGAGGGGATAAACGAGAGCGCCCTTTGGGTACGTAAAGCCCTGCCGATCATTTTGCCCGGTTTGTTGCCCCAGCGGTAATACCGATTGTGACACTTCCGAAAGAAAAGTTTTACTTTATCCAAAAGTCATTTATTCAGGGACGAACGGGCTGCGACCAGATCCACATAGGTGTCAGGAGATAGAGAGGCCTTACGGGCAGTTTCTAGGGATTCAATTTGCAGCAGAAGTCCCTCAATTTGGCCTAATCGTTTCTTTAAATAGGAACCCAGTTGGATGCATTTTCCCCGTATCACACATTTATGAGCCTCCCAAATTGTCAAGTCAGAGACATCAGGGGATACATTACAATCAATATAAATATCAATGGCATCCTCAAGTTGAGCTTCACAATATGGGTCATGCAGTAGGGATTCGTTAAAACGCCAAGGACGACGCTGGGAAGGAGGGGGTCCGATGGAAAGATCAAGTCTAACCGGAGCATGGTCGGACCATGTCATCTGGCCTATGGAAGCAGCGCAAACCAGGGGAAGATGTCTATGGTCAAGTAGAATATAATCTAGCCTAGAATATGAACGGTGAGGAATCGAGTAATATGTAAAATCCCGGTCTGATGGGTGAAATATGCACCAGACGTCGGACAGCTGGTGAACGTGGAGTAGGCGCCTCACCCTCCTAGACAAACGGTGATGCACCATCGGGGACTTAGAGGATGTGTCCAGGGTGTGGTCGAGAGCCCAGTTAAAATCCCCACCCACTATCAGGATCCCCTGTTTAAGCGTGTCAACGCTGTCCAGAATATTTTCGAGGAAGGCTGGTTGGCCTTCTTTGGTAGCGTAGATATTAACAATTGTAAAAGTTGTGTTAAAAATAGAGCATATAAGTAAAAGGCATCTTCCCTCCTCTAACCTGTGGACCACAACATTGGTAATGGGTATGTGTTTAGCAAAAAGGATGGCCACACCTTTAGATTTTGATTGGGAATAATTACAATAATATGAGGTGAGGAAGAACCTATTCCTAATGTGGGGTGCAGAGGGGGAGTGTCGAAAATGGGTCTCCTGAACAAGGACAATATCAGCCCTCTTCTCAGGGACATTCAAACCCCTGGTATTTATGGAGAGTATCCTAAGTGTAGAAGCCATATGTCGAGGTAGTGAAAGACCTCAATGAATGTACACTTTGGATCAGGTGAAGAGAGAAAGAAGAGAAAGGAGGTGACAAAAAAGGAAAGAGAAGATATAAGAGCATCTAAAAACAAAAGAAAAAGAAAGCAGCACAACAAAGTAAGTTGAACAGTAGAATACCGCATCCGGACAGGAAAGGGACCGTAAGGGTGCCTCTGTCTCTGGAAAACCATAGTGGTAGGGGGTACACTAGGGGGCCGCGGCCCAGTCATCCTTAAGAACAATAATTTTAAGTAAAACATAATTAACTAAGATAACCGGTGTTGGCTGTGTAAACCGGAAACAATAACAATAACAATATAGGTCCTTTCAGGGCAGGAACAAAAAAAGTGAAGCACAGGGGAAGAGAGAAAAAAAAAAGAAAAAAAAAGAAAGGGGGTTAAGGGTAAAAAATATGGACCATAACTACGATAAGTAAACGCATAAGAGCAAGGTTCTAGGTCTAAAGATAGATTAGCAATTAACAGCTATAACATGGTACAATATCGAAGAACAGAATACAGCTGTTGTCAAACACCATGGGAAGCTGAGAGAAAGGGGAAAAAAAATGTGGGAACCTGAAAGTGTAGACCACAGATCTTGAGGCATGTAGCATACAGTACAGAGAAACCAATTAAATAAGTCTCACAGGGGGGTCAGTCTGTAAACCTGAAATGGGAGACTGTTGAAATCAGCTCTCAAATAAGGACAAGCAAAGCACATCGGCCGTACTCCCGTCAGGTGGCATCCACCGATTGGAGAGGGTCGTCGCCCTTGGATTTACGTTTAGGATTCTGGACCTTGTACCACCTCTCTCTTCTGGTTGGATTGGTAGGGACCATGGTGGGGAGAGTAAAAGCTCGCTAATCAGGGAGGGAAATATCTTCTAGTCCCAAAGCAGAGCAAAATCCAGGCAAATCCGTCGAGGATTGGAGAGAAAGGATCTTACCAGCATGGGACACTTGTAAGGAAAACGGGAAACCCCATCTGTACTTCAGGTCGCGTTTGTGCATCACTTCTGTCAAAGGCTTCAACATCCTCCGCTGTTGGAGCGTACGCCAGGAGAGGTCTTGAAAAATTTGGAGTCGGGTACCATTAAAGTCGACTCCCTCTAAATCTCGTACCTTGCGAAGAATCTCCTCTTTCTGTGAGAAATAGTGGAGTCTACAAATGACGTCCCTCGGGCGATCAGAAGCTGGCCCTTTCGGTCTGAGGGCTCTGTGGGCCCGGTCGAATTCAATCGAATTGTCGGGATCCAGGCCTAGGATCTCTCCGAATATTTTGGTAAGAGCGTCAATAAGGCCGAATGGAGGAACCGCTTCAGGGAGGCCCCGGACTCTAATAATATTTCGACGGCCTCTATTGACTAGGTCTAATTTATTCTGCATCAATTCCATGTGCAACCCCTGTTAGGAAACCACGTCACGAAGATGAAGTAGTTGGTCCTCCACTGTGTCTTTCTCCTCCTCCAGAGCAACAATTCTGGCACCCAGATGTTTTATATCAGATTGTACCGACGAGATCTGGGTTTGAATAGAGTCCTGAAGTCGGCATTCAAGAGCTTGCATGTCTTGTTTAGAAGGAAGGGAACTGACGTGTGTCAGAATTTCCCCAATCTCTCCCCGCAGTTGGGACATTTGAGCTTTCAGATCTCCAGATGGGGGGAATTGGCCATTGTGGGCGGGCCAATACCGGTATCAGGCGAAGTAGGAGAAGGATCAGCAACAGGCGTTATAGATAAGTAGGATCGGAGATTCGATTGAGATGAAGTACTACGTGTAGACCGGGCAGATTTTCCCTGCTGATTTCTTTTGCCTCTGGCCATCAGAAGAGGGTGAGTGAAAGGACCATTTTAAAAGGACAACACCATTGTCTAGAAGGATGACGGGGGACACATTCCCCTGCTAGTTAGACAGCATAGCCAGTCGGGAGCATTCACACTCACATCATGTCAGCGATCATGGGGCAGACGTCTGAGAATATGTAAATGAGCAAAATTCTAGCAATAAAGTGCACAGCTGTTGTAAAAGGAGGAGCGGAACAGAGCAAAAGTCACAGCACAGTATCCCATAAAAGCACCCAGATGTATGTTTGCTGAGGTGTGTCTATAGCTGAACTGTGTGGAGCCTGCAGCACAGAGATATAGAGCAGCAACAGCTAGCACAGAGCAGGGGGAGTTACAGCACAGGTGTGGATCCCAGGGAGCTCCAAAGATCAGCAGCCCAGAGGAAAAGCTAGTCTCCACCAGCTCTCCAGGAGCAGGAACCAGCCACAGAGGGGTGATCAGTCAGGCAGCAGGGGAGAGATCTTCACCCACGTTGGGGGCCGCCATGGAGGGCTCAGAAAATCCACCGCCCCAGCGAGGTAGCCGTCAGAAGGAGCGCCGCAGGGCTCAGTGGGGGAGACGTCCAGCCAACCAGCGCTGTCAGTGGGAGGACCAGGGGGGGAGCAGCAGCGGGTAGTCTCCGGCAGGCAGAGGTCTCCAGACAGGCAGGGCAGCTCCGGCCTCCGGTGAACTTCCGGTCCCGGGAGGGTTAGGTCCAGACCCGAGCAGCCGGGAGACCGCTTAGGCCTGCACAGCCCTCTCAGTGTGAGCACCACCAGAGCCAGCGTCCACGCACCGGGGATCCGAGGTCCAGCAGCGCTGCATTCTCACAGAGCTCCGAAGCAGACAGCAGGGGGAGAGCAGAAGGCAGGCGGCTGGCGGTGGAGAGGTCCTCGGGATCCTAGCGGCCCACGTCACCGTGCCGCGGGTCCCCAGCTAGAGAGGCTGCAGGGATTAGGGGGAGGAGCAGCGACCAGCGGCTCAGCGCACCGAGGGATCCACAGGTAAGACGGCCGCCACTCGATCCCCGGTCACGGAGAAACAGCATCCCCTCAGCTAGTGCTCGGCATCCAGTCTACAAACAGAGGTGCAGGGGATGTAGGAGGGCCGGCAGCAGACAGATGGGGCCCACTGGAGGTATCGCAGTACATAAATCTTGCTCCTGGACGTCCAGCCCGGGTCACCCTCGAACTTTAGGCCCCGGCTTCACGCTGGGGGAAGGCTGCAATCTGCAGGGGCGCTTAAAAGCACTCCCTGATTCCTCGGGTCCCCCACAGCAGCTCCTGCAATAGGGGAGGGGTCTCAGGGGGTATCCTGGAGCACCCAGGGAAGGGGCGGATGGGGAGAAAATACAATTTAGAACGATGCCTTCAGGAGCTTCATGAAAGCACGTCCACACTCTGCAATGGCTAGGCCACCCCCTACATATCATTTTAAACAGCAGTAGCTGCTTGTGCGTCCTATTCACATTGTTTGGCTTCTAAAATGAAGCGCCGTGAATATGACACACAAACAGCTCCTGCTGTTTAAAATTATATGCAACATGCCTATATTCTGTGTGTAATAGGAACTGTATTTGAATACAAAATGTTATGCTACAACAGGCCTGGCCAACTTGTAGCTCTCCAGCTGTTGTGAAACTACAAGTCCCAGCATGCCCTGCCACATGTTTGCTATTAGGGAATGCTAAAACTGTGGCAGGGCATCAGAATCAGAATCAATTTTATCTGCCAGGTAAACACATGTATACTAGGAATTTGTTTTCGGTTTCTAGAGCATCAGTAAGGTACTGTATTCACATAGAAGGGGGTAAACACATATGACATACATAAAGTACACAATGCAGTAAAACACAGTAATACTGTAAGCTATAAGTCCTAACACGAAAGACTACAATACCATAAAATGGGAGTGTCTACCATCCAGCAGCAATACAGTGCAATATTACATTAAAAGTAGATTTAGTTAGAGCCTCCTAGAAGTTGTTCAACAGGTGGATTGCTTGCGGGAAGAAACTTTTCAAACTTCTAGCTAACTTTACAGGTAACGCCCTATGGGGGTCATTCCGAGCTGTTCGCTCGTTATTTTTTTCCGCTACGGAGCGATTAGTCGCAAACTGCGCATGCGCAATATTCGCAGTGCGCCTGCGCCAAGTAAATTAGCACAAAAGTTTGATATATTACTCACGGCGTAACAAAGTTTTTTCATCGTTCTGGTGATCGGAGTGTGACTGACAGGAAGTGGGTGTTTCTGGGCGGAAACTGGCCGTTTTCTGGGAGTGTGCGGAGAAACGCTGGCGTTTCTGGGAAAAACGCAGGAGTGTCTGAAGAAACGGGGGAGTGTCTGGGCGAACGCTGGGTGTGTTTGTGACGTCAAACCAGGAACGAAACTGACTGAACTGATCGCAGTGTAGGAGTAAGTCTCGAGCTACTCAGAAACTGCTAAGAAATTTCTATTCGCAATTCTGCTAATCTTTCGTTCGCAATTCTGCTAAGCTAAGATACACTCCAAGAGGGCGGCGGCTTAGCGTGTGCAATGCTGCTAAAAGCAGCTAGCGAGCAAACAACTCGGAATGAGGGCCATTATTGCCTGCCTGATGGCAACAGTTTGAGCAAGTCGTGGCAAGGATGTAACTGGTCCCCTACAATTTTCCCTGCACACTTCTTAGCTCTGGACAGGTACAATTCTTGAACAGAGGGAAGGTCATTCCCAACAATCTTTTCTGCCATCCTCACCACCCTTTTCTCATACGTCCTAGAGGATGCTGGGGTCCACTTCAGTACCATGGGGTATAGACGGTTCCGCTGGAGCCATGGGCACTTTTTAGACTTCTCAAAAGGTGTGAACTGGCTCCTCCCTCTATGCCCCTCCTCCAGACCTCAGTTTTAGAAATGTGCCCAGGCAGACTGGATGCACTCCAGGGGAGCTCTATTGAGTTTCTCTGAAAAGACTTATGTTAGGTTTTTTATTTTCAAGGAGGACTGGCAACAGTCTCCCTGCTTCGTGGGACTGAGGGGGCAGAAGTAGGAACCAACTTCCTGAAGAATTTCATGGCTCTGCTTCTGGCTGAAAGGACACCATTAGCTCCTGAAGGAAACTGAATGCTAGCTGTGCCTATATGCTCACTCCCACAGCACGACGTCATCCCCCTCACAAAGCCAGAAGTCAGAAGACAGGTGAGTGTTAGAAGAGAGATCTTCAATCAAGGTGACGGCTAAAAGGTACCGTGCGGCTGGCGGGAGCGCAGCGCGCCATGTTGCCCACACATACACAGGCACTGCAGGGTGCAGGGCGCGGGGGGGCGCCCTGGGCGGCATAAAACCTTATAAAACTGGCTAAAAAGGGGCATAAGATGCCGAGGCACAGTCCTACCCCCGCCAGTATAAAAATTTACCTCAGAAATGCTGAGGAGAAACGCGCCATTACGGGCGCGGAGCTTCCTCCTCAGTCAGTCAGCACACTGCTCAGCGCCATTTTCTCTCTCTCCTCAGGCTGCTATATTGACATTATAAAAAAGCGCTGCATGTCAGTGGGCATTTTGGTGTTTCACAGGCAATTGTGTTACTGACGCTGGGTTTGTGAACTGGCTGCTCCCATCTGTGTCCTTCTGACAGATTTTACTGTGGGTCTGTCCCCTATAAGTCCCAGAGTATCTGTGGTGTGTTTGTGCACGTGTGTGACATGTATGAGGCAGAGAGTTCTTCCTCTGAGGGAGCCATTTTAGGGACACAGAGTTGTAATGTGGTGGTGCTGCCAGCACACCACGAGCCTGAATGGGTGAAAGAAATACGTGATAGTGTGAATCATATCAGTAGGAGATTAGATACGTCTGAGTCTCATGCATAAAGCTGGAGAAAATCAGTGGAAGATGTGATTTTTCATAGTTCTGCCTTTTCATCCGCAGGCGACCCCTCTGGGTCACATAAGAGATTGCAAACATTGTACATACTGATACCGACACGGACTCTGATTCCTGTTTCGACGACAGTGTTTCCAGAGAGATAGATCCCAGATTAGCAAAAAGCGTACAATATATGATTGTTGCTATACAGGAGGTCTTAGAAGTTACAGAAGGCCCTACTGTACCGCAGGAGAAGGCTTATTTCTATAAGGAAAAGAAATGTAAGGTAACTTTCCCTCTGTCCCACAAGCTAAATACTCTTTTTGAGGAAGTTTGGGTGAATCCTGAAAAGAAATTTCATATTCCCAAAAGGATTCAGGTTGCTTATCCTTTCCCATTAGAGGACAGGAAAAGATGGGAATCACCCTAAAGGAGCCGGCAGACCGCAAAATGGAGACTACGTTAAAATCTATTTATGTGGCCAATGGTACGCTGCTCAGACTCACCATTGCTTGCGCGTGGGTGAGTCGTGTTATCGAAAAATGGTCAGACAACCTATCATCTGAAATTGACACGATAGAGATGAGATTCTCCTAACGTTAGGTCATATCACAGATGCTGCTGCATACATGCTAGAAGCTATGAAGAATATTGGACTCTTGGGTTCAACAGCCGCTACCATGGCAGTATTGGCTTGGAGGGCGTTGTGGATTCGCCAATGGAATGCTGATGCAGATTCCAAAAGAAATATGGATGCTCTCCCGTATAAAGGTGAGGCCTTATTTGGTGATGGGCTGGATGCGTTAGTCTCGGCGGCTACCGCAGGTAAGTCGACAATCTTGCCTTTTGCTCCTGCACCGGCGAAAAAGACACATAACTCTCACATGCAGTCCTTTCGGCCTAACAAATACAAAAAGGCCAAAGGTTCCCCCTTCTTTGCAGGCAGGGGAAGGGGGAAAGGAAAGAAATCCGCAGCGTCTCCAGGATCCCAGGAGCAGAAGTCAACCCCTACTTCTGCCAAATCTGCAGCATGACGCTGGGGCTCCCTTGCGGGAGTCCGCGCGGGTGGGAGCATGTCTGAAACTTTTCAGTCAAATTTGGATTCAATCTGGCCTGGACCCATGTGTCTTACAAATAGTGTCCCAAGGGTATAGACTGGAGGTTCAAGACATCCCCCATGCCGATTTTTCAAATCGACCTTGCCAGCTTCTCTTCCAGAAAGAGAGACAGTAAAAACTGCAATTCAAAAACTATGTCAGGATCTGGTATTATCCTGTTACCTTTGTCACAATGAGGAGAAGGTTTTTATTGAAGCCTCTTCGTAGTTCCGAAGCCGGACGGCTTGGTCAGACCGATTTTAAACCTGAAAAATCTGAATCTCTACCTGAAAAGGTTCAAGTTCAAGATGGAATCCCTGAGGGTAGTGATTTCCAGTCTGGAGGAGAGGGACTTCATGGTGTCAGTAGACATAAAGGATGCTTACTTGCATGTTCCCATTTATTCTCCTCACCAAGCTTATCTGAGATTCGCAGTACAAGATTGCCTTTACCAGTTCCAGACATTGCCATTCGGTCTCTCCACGGCACCGAGGGTATTCACCAAGGTGATGGCGAAGATGATGGACCTCCTTCATCAAAAAGGAGTCAATATAATTCCTTATCTGGACGATCTCCTGATAAAAGCGAGATCTTGGGAACAATTGGTGCAGAACATCGCACTCTCCCTGTCAATACTCCAACAACACGGTTGGATCATGAATTTTCCAAAGTCGCAGTTGGAACCGACGACAAGATTGTCCTTTTTAGGGATGATTCTGGACACAGAAGTACAGAGAGTGTTTCTTCCAGTGGAAAAGGCTCTGGAAATCCAGAAAATGGTCAAACAAATATTGAAACCGACAAGTGTGTAGATCCATCAATGCATTCGGTTGTTGGGGAAAATGGTGGCGGCCTACGAGGCCATACAGTTTGGCCGATTTCATGCCAGAGTATTCCAGTGGGACCTGTTGGACAAGTGGTCCGGATCCCACCTACACATGCACCGGAAGATAATCCTGTCACCCAAAGCCAGGATTTCACTCCTGTGGTGGCTACACAGTTCTCACCTACTAGAGGGACGCAGGTTGGGATTCAGGACTGGGCCCTGGTAACCACGGATGCAAGTCTCCGAGGCTGGGGAGTTGTCACACAGGGGGAAAGCTTCCAAGGAAAATGGTCAAGTCAGGAAGCCTGCCTTCACATAAACGTTCTGGAATTGAGAGCCATTTACAACGGCCTTCTACAAGCGGTACATCTTCTTCAAGATCATCCCGTGCAGATCCAGTCGGACAATGTAACAGCAGTCGCATACATAAATAGGGCAAGGCGGAACGAAAAGCAGAGCAGAAATGGCAGAGCTGACAAGGATTCTTCTCTGGGCAGAAAGGCATGTAAGAGCTCTGTCGGCAAGTTTCATTCCGGGAGTGGACAACTGGGAAGCAGACTTCCTCAGCAGACACAATCTCCATCCAGGAGAGTGGGGCCTCCATCAAGAAGTCTTCGCAGAGGTGACAAGTCTTTGGGGAGTTCCTCAAGTAGACATGATGGCATCTCGTCTAAACAAGAAGCTTCAGAGATATTGTTCCAGGTCGAGAGTCCCACAAGCGATAGCAGTGGATGCACTGGTGACCCAGTGGGTGTTTCGGTCGGTATATGCTTTCCCTCCACTTCCACTGATTCCAAAAGTTCTCAAAATAATAAGAAGAACAAGAATTCGAGCAATCTTCATTGCCCCAGACTGGCCAAGGAGGGCTTGGTATTCAGATCTTCAGGAGTTGCTCATAGAAGATCCTCTGCCTCTTCCTCCTCGCGAGGACATGCTGCAGCAGGGGCCGTGCGTGTATCAAGACTTACTATGTTTGACGGCATGGCTGTTGAGCACCGGATCCTAGCCCAAAAGGGTATTCCCAAGGAAGTCATTCCCACTCTTATTCAGGCCAGGAAAGGAGTAACGTCTAAACATTACCACCGTATTTGGAGAAAATATGTGTCTTGGTGTGAATCCAAGAAGGCTCCTACGGAAGAGTTTGAGTTGGGACGTTTTCTCCATTTTCTGAAGGCTGGTGTGGATGCGGGCCTTAGATTGGGGTCAATCAAGGTCCAGATTTCGGCCTTATCAGTTTTCTTTCAAAAACAATTGGCCTCCTTTCCAGAAGTTCAGACCTTCTTGAAAGGGGTTCTGCACGTCCAGCCTCCATTTGTGCCTCCAGTGGCACCATGGGACCTTAATGTGGTGTTGCAGTTCCTTCAATCGGATTGGTTTGAACCTCTGCAGGAGATAGAATTGAAGTTTCTCACTTGGAAAGTGGTGATGCTTTTGGCCTTGGCATCCGCAAGGCGGGTGTCTGAATTGGGGGACTTGTCTCACAAGAGCCCTTACCTGATCTTCTATGAAGATAGGGCGGAGTTGAGAACTCGCCAACATTTTCTTCCAAAGGTGGTATCATCTTTCCACATAAACCAACCTATTGTGGTGCCAGTAGCTACTGACACTCACTGAGTCAAAGTCTCTAGATGTGGTTAGAGCTTTGAAGATTTATGTCGCAAGAACAGCTTGGATAAGGAAAACAGAGGCTCTGTTTGTCCTGTATGCTCCCAACAAGATTGGGTGTCCTGCTTCTAAGCAGACTATTGCACGCTGGATTAGAGGTACGATTCAGCACGCTCATTCTACGGCAAGATTGCCGATACCGAAGTCGGTAAATGCCCATTCTACTAGGAAAGTGGGCTCAACCTGGGCGGCTGCCCGGGGAGTCTCGGCTTTACAACTTTGCCGAGCAGCTACTTGGTCAGGGTCAAACACATTTGCTAAATTTTATAAGTTTGACACTTTGGTCGATGAGGACCTCAGGTTTGGTCAATCGGTGCTGCAGGGTCATCCGCACTCTCCCGCCCGTACTGGAGCTTTGGTATAACCCCATGGTACTGAAGTGGACCCCAGCATCCTCTAGGACGTATGAGAAAACAGGATTTTAATACCTACCGGTAAATCCTTTTCTCCTAGTCCGTAGAGGATGCTGGGCACCCGACCCAGTACGTACTTTACCTGCAGTTTGTTCATTATAGTTACACAAGTTGTGTTACATTTGTTTTCAGCATGTTGCTGCAAATGGTTCATGCCTGTTGGCGTGTGTTATTTTGGATGCCATGTTGTGCGGCATGGTTGAGGTGTGAGCTGGTATGAATCTCACCATTAGTATTAAAGTAAATCCTTTCCTCGAAATGTCCATCTCCCTGGGCACAGTTCCTATAACTGAGGTCTGGAGGAGGGGCATAGAGGGAGGAGCCAGTTCACACCCTTTGAAAAGTCTTAAAGTGCCATGGCTCCTGCAGAACGGTCTATACCCCATGGTACTGAAGTGGACCCCTGCATCCTCTACGGACTAGGAGAAAAAGATTTACCGGTAGGTATTAAAATCTTGTTTTTAGCCTGCATCGGGTGGTGAGTATGGAAGAAAAGATAGTTGGGACTGACCTTCCCTCTGTTCAAGAATTGTACCTGTCCAGAGCATGCTAGGTTGTGTAGTTTCACAACAGCTGGATAGCCACAGGTTGGCCATGCCTGTGCTACAATGTATTCCAGTCATACACTGTGGGCCTAATTCAGAGTTGATCGCAGCAGCACATTTGTTAGCAGTTGGGCAAAACCATGTGCAATGCAGGTGAGTCAGATATAAAATGTGCAGAAAGAGTTAGACTTGGGTGGCGTGTGTTCAAACTGAAATCTAAATTGCAGGGTAAAAATAAAGCAGCCAGTATTTACCCTGCACAGAAACAAAATAACCCACCCAAATCTAACTCTCTCTGCAAATGTTATATCTGCCCCCCCTGCAGTGCACATGGTTTTGCCCAACTGCTAACAAATTTGCTGCTGCGATTAACTCTGAATTACCCCATGTAACATAATTAGATACAGTTGCAATTACACACTGAATATAGCCATGCCGCATATCATTTAAATCAACATAAGCTGCTGGTCCTTCTTAGAGGACTGGGTATAATTTAGGGTTTGTGCTTCTTTAATCATGGGACTTTTGGGGGACAATGGGCGACTTTCTCTGACACTGTGGTCCTCCTATACTCGTACTAAAAGACACATTTCGGTTGGTCTGTAAATACCATACGTTTTCTAGTCTAAATACTGCAACACCTCGGATCCGAGATGCTGAAGACGGGAAATTTATGCATGCCATTACATTGCCTGAGTTCCGTTAAATAGATGCACATTTGTAATGTCTGATTTGATGCATTCATTTTCAGGGCGGTATTATTGGCTCCCATTACATCTTGGCCATCTTTTTCATCTACATTACCCAACCCTGCAAGGATGTAAGTTACTTTATGGGTGATTCAAGACAAAAATCTGGATCTCATGTCATAGCAATCATCATAAGAAGCATAGACCTTTGGGCATATGGCTTATTGGACTGTTTTCCTTCTTTATGGCTTGTCAAAGGGGGTGGGGAATTGAGCGTGTCATGGCACAATAGGCTGTGGGTGGGGGCGTGGCTGCACATTTGCATCATTGTAGTCGCGTCCCCACTATACAATGTCGAGATTATTCGCATCGTACAGCGGGAGGCTGGCTATGATGATGCGATTCATAATCTGCAACCCGAAGAGCCTACTTTACTCTGTAAGTCGGTGGCTGGGTGGTGGGGGTGTGTGCAGCTCTGGGAGACTTGACTACTTTCCCGAGGGCCCGGGAGCACCACCCAATTTTCGGGAGCCTCCCAGCCATTCCGGAAGAGTAGGCAAGCATGGCCCTTAGCAGTCAGGTATGAATTTAGATGCAACAGTGTGAGTCACATACTAATACCCCTTTTCCACTAGCTCAAAAAACACGGGTAAATGCACGGGGGCGCGCATTTACCCGTGTTTTTTGCAAGTGGAAAAGGGTAAACCCGGATCAAGTGACCCGTGAATCCTACCCGGCTATTTACCTGGGTAGAACACGGGACTGATCCGGGTAGGGTTGTAGTGTAAGCGGGAGCCGTGTCGATGCGACACGGCTCCCATTTACACTGTATGGAAAGGTGGCGCTGGGAGACCATGTGATCTCCCTGCGCCGCCCCTGCCGCGTCACTAGAAGCGTCACCAACCCGGCATATGCCGGGTTGTGACTGCTGATGGGAAAGGGGCTGAGCACGGGTCGCAGCAGGGGGCAGCTCCCGTGTCAGGCTCCCGGCTGCGACCCGTGCTCGTAAGTGGAAAAGGGGTATAACTAATGCTTTGTGAGTGGTGCATCTATGCAGTGTTTCATGTGCTTAGGGACATATGATTTGTAATTGTAATCTTTTCTGCAATCAGTGTATTCCTGAGAACTCTTCAAAGAAAGGTCACTACTTTACATCAACATTTCTGTTTATTATGGTACAGACATAAAATGTCACAATTCCACATTTCAAGTGTAAAATAAATAAAAACTGTGCTTTAATGTAGTCTTTTTGTGACTTACAATTAACCTAATGGTTTTCCCTTGCTCATTTAGAAAATAAGGGCGATTTATTATATTTCTTAGATAATTTAATTTTAACTCCCTACACTATCCATCACCATGGGGCAATTTGGCATGATAAACTTTTCAGATCTTCCATGTTTTTTGGCGTATACACACGGGGGGTCATTCCGAGTTGATCGCTAGCTGAAAATGTTCGCTGCGCTGCGATTAAGTAAAAAACAGCACTTCTGCACATGCGTATGCGGTGCAGTGTGCACGCGCGATGTACTTTCACAACGGCCAATGTATTTTTACACAAGGTTTAGCGAAGCTTTTCAGTCGCAATGGCCACTGCAGAGTGATTGACATGAAGTGGGCGTTTCTGGGTGTCAACTGACCGTTTTCAGGGAGTGCTCGAAAAAACACAGGCGTGCCAAGAAAAACGCAGGCGTGGCTGGCCGAACGCAGGGCGTGTTTGTGACGTCAAATCCGGAACTGAATGGTATGAAAAATTATCGCAAGTGCTGAGTAGGTCTGGAGCTACTCTAAAACTGCACAATTTTTTTTTGTAGCCGCTCTGCTATCCTTTCATTTGCACTTCTGGTAAGCTAAAATACACTCCCAGAGGGAGTCGGCTTAGCGTTTGCACGACTGCTAAAAACTGCTAGCGAGCGATGACCCCCATGGTGTGATGCACTGTACAGCCCGACATTGACTATTTGATGTGGCCGGGGCTCGGCCCCACCGATATAGTCAATGTTAGGCTGCCTGCACAATCTATTTTTCCTTGCGATACCAATCCCACGGTACCGTGCATCGGCATCACAAGGACTATACACACGGTGCGATACGCACTATATATTCTTACGATTTTGACTATATAGTCAAAATCGTAAGAAAAATTGCACCGTGTGTGCACCTGGTGCTAGAACATTACAGATATCCTTGTTGGCGCACAGGAGTATTCATTCTTGGCTGACACATTAATTCACAGGTGAAGCAAATGAATTCAATTGTGATAATGAGGAAGTCTGTAAAACATGTACTTGTTAAATGTCTCTGAGGACTGGGGTTGGGAAACTGCTTTGGGAACATGCAACACAATTATTATTTATTTGCCTTCAAAAGCTATGGGGCAGAATAGATTAGCAGAGGGGTGGCCAGAGCTGAGCTATTCTATTAGAGCCAAATAACTGCGTGGTAAGGATGCACTTTAACAATTAATTTTCCTCAAAGCCTCAGGATCTGCGAGGAAAAAACTGCGCTAAATGCACCTTCCGAGGCTTAACACATGGGGTAACCTGTAGACAGGGCCGGTTCTACACCTTGTGGTGCCCAGTGCAAAAGTTTCCACTGGCGCCCGCCCCCCCCCCCAGTGGTTAAACAGATTGTGTGCGCCAAAGGCGTGCGGCAAAAAATAGCGGCGTGGCTTCATAGGGGAGGGGTGTGGCCACAGTTATGCCCCCAGTAGTTGTGCCCCCTGTCACTGTGCCCCCAGTAGATTTGGCCCAAGTAATTGTGCCCCCAGTTGATTTGCCCCCAGTAGATTTGCCCCCTGTAGCTATGCCCCAGTAGTTGTGCCCCCTATAGCTATGCCCCCAATAGATTTGCCCCAGTAGTTGTGCCCCCTGTCTCTGTGCCCCTTAGTAGTCGCTTACAAACACACACACAAAAAAATCAATACTTACCAGCCCCGCTCCTGCTTCTCGACTGCTGCTGCTGCTCCGTCTGGCCGCCCGCGGCTCCTCTCTATGGGAGAGACGTCATGACCGCACCGCAGCGCCGCACAGACACTAGAGGTCAACAATGACCACACAGCCCACGGTGTCTGCTGCAGCCGGGGAGCGGGTAGGCAACGGGCGCCTGCGGGGTAATTGTGGCCACGCCCCCAGGCCACAGCGCCCCGGGCGCAGGCACTGATTGCCCGCACCAAGAACCGCTCCTGCCTGTAGTTTCGGTTACTTAACCTAGAATCTATGGGTTAACACATGTTAGCTGCAGGTATAACGCATTGGGAATTTGCATGATAATTGTATAACTACAGGCGTTCCCCTTGGAACTTTAACAGGGTGGTAAACACATTGACTAATTGAATCTGCCCCTCATGGTTGTAAAAGAGCAGTCTGGGTTAGATACAATATAAAACCAATAGGCATAAATAAATGAAGAGTATATTGGTTTAAGTTCACAATCATGCAGTATTTACTGGGGCTTTTTTTATAAGGTAGAGGAAGTTGCAACTGATAACTCACATCTGCTTGCATGTTAGTGTCTGTATAGTGTTTGTGCTGGGAAAACAGGTGTATGTATGGGATCCGGTCTGAAGATCGACAGTATCTAGGTCGACAATGTTTAGGTCGACCACTATAGGTCGACAGTCACTAGGTCGACATGGATGGAAGGTCGACAGGGTTTCTAGGTCGACAGGTCTAAAGGTCGACATGAGTTTTTCACATTTTTTTATTTTTTTTTATTTTTTCATACTTAACGATCCACGTGGACTACGATTGGAACGGTAAAGTGTGCCGAGCGAAGCGGTAGCGGAACGAAGGCACCCTGCCCGAAGCATGGCGAGCGAAGCGAGCCATGCGAGGGGACGCGGTGCACTAATTTGGGATCCCGGTCACTCTACGAAGAAAACGACACCCAAAAAAAAAAATCCTCATGTCGACCTTTAGACCTGTCGACCTAGCACATGTCGACCTAGAAACCCTGTCGACCTTCCATCCATGTCGACCTAGCGACTGTCGACCTATAGTGGTCGACCTAAACATTGTCGATTTGATGAACCACACCCGTATGTATGCCAGATAATACTGTTGTAGGACAAAGCCACTGCAGCACTGCTTCAGCACAGTAGGTGGCAGTAAATATCCTATAGAAACAGTATTTATTCTATTACATATTTGAAAACATAAGTTCCAATGTAAAAATTCATTGATGATACAATTATTTTGCAATACTTAGCAATTGGCATGTTTTTCATATCATCGATATTTTACACAGTAGACTTCTTTTACCTTAACTGACAGTTGTTAATTGTAAAAAATCATATTTATTGATAAACAGTATATCACCAGAATATATAAGAAAGATTTTTACAAAAGCTCCTCCTGTTCTTACAGTGCCAATGTACACTACTGTATACACAGATTTGCATTGCAAACTGCTTTATCATTAATCGGTATAGGTGTTTGTGCATAGCACTACCCGTGGGGAATGCGAGTTGTAATGTGGTGGTGTGCAAATGTTGGTCTGGAGAGGGAGGGGGGGTAGGCGAAGTGGTGACTGGTGGATGTGGGTATATTCCCAAAGCTAGGATGGTGATGTAAGTGTAATACATAAATCTGGAGTTGTGCAAGTCCACTTGGTTATTTTAGTGTGATCGAAGACTTTTGGGAAGTATGATGGTTACTTGGGTGGTAAGCTAGCTCCTTTAGGGGGGCGTCTTCTTTTCGTAGCATACGTTGTATCTACATTTGATTTAGAACACTAGTAGTGTGAAAACTCTGGATGTGAGTGGGCTCCCTCACACTGAATACTGTAGTATCAAATGTCAGTGTTGTGCTGCACACTTGCTGAGGTGCAATAGCAACGTACGGCTCTGCTAACTTACCGTTAGGTGTTGCAGGATATTCCAACTCATGGAGCTCCTGCAATGAATATACCCACATCCACCAGTAACCACTATACCCCCCTTCCACAACAACATATACGTAACACCCTTAACACCACATACACCATGTTACCACTCACATACCCCCAGGTGTAGCACTAAGTACGAACACCCATACCAATCAATTTTGAATGCTACAGGACTGGACATCTTATGTATACTCCTGCATTATCATTTACATAGAACTGTTACGATTAAACTCAGTTCCGTAGGTTTATAGATGGTGCCTTGTGACGCTCACGCAACAACCCACTACCCAGCAGTCTTTTAGTCTTCTGCAGCCAAAGACTTCGCCTATAGCAGCCGCCTTTCCAGAGTGAATTAGTTCCTCCCCGTACTCAGATGCCCCCAGGCGACTATCAAAGACTGGGCAGGGGTAAATGCAGTACGGTGAGACATTCACCTGACACAGCCTTAATACTATGCTAAGGCACAGACTGAGGAGTGTGATCTTAACATAAACAAAATGTACGTATAACAATGTACTGGGTGTTAAAAGCAACAACACAGAATATACGAATGATTGTGAATGCAACAATGCATAAGATGTAATAAGCAACTTAATAAGTATGAAAGCAACAATGCCCAAAGATGTTATAAGCAACTAGACTGGAATTACATGCAACAATGCACAGGATGTAAACAATAAAGATATGCAGGCAAAGCAGTGTCAGTGTGGGGACTCCACACCAAAACCTGAGTCTACGGCAAGCTGGATCAGATCAGGAATCAATCAGGCAAGGTCTCAGAATCACGGGTTTGTACAGGCTGACAGGTTCCCCCATGAGCTGACTGGTTCTCACACGAGCTGACAGGTTCTCACAAGCTAGAACTATCACCAGCGTTAGAGTCATGCAAAGGAAGTGTATTTAACAGCAACCCTCACCAATCCCTGCTGACCCTAAATTGATAATATTGTGCAGCTGCCCTACTGCACGTCCCTGCGAGCTGAGTATTTAATTAACCAGCAACGGGTAACGTCGTCTGCCTCTGGCATCCCCGTTGCTAGGAGTCCGGCTGCTTCCAGCGCCCAGCGTCAGCCTGTTGCTAGGCACTGGGCGGGGACCAGGAGACCTTGCGCCCGGCATCCACCTGTTGCTAGTCGCTGGACGGGGGGCAGCGGGAGGCGTGGCGTCCCGGCTCTCAGGCAACGGCCGGGACGTGCGCCTCCCGGCGCTAACAAGAACAATTCTTTTCATCGTGGCATGCTGACTGTCAGGCCGCAGAGTCTAGCGCTCTGATTCTTACCTGCATGCTAGTCGGCCTGCCTCCGGACATCCTGTAGGCCACAGGTTCTCAAACTCGGTCCTCAGGACCCCACACAGTGCATGTTTTGCAGGTCTCCTCACAGATCACAAGTGAAATAATTAGCTCCACCTGTGGATCTTTTAAAATGTGTCAGTGAGTAATTAATACACCTGTGCACTTGCTGGGTTACCTGCAAAACATGCACTGTGTGGGGTCCTGAGGACCGAGTTTGAGAACCACTGCTGTAGGCAATTCTGTTGTCACTTGGTTCCTGCTGCAGTCATAAGCACACCCGATGTGCTCTGCAGGCTCCAAGCGATCTTTCCTGCCATCTCTGGCTACTGGGTGCCACCATGTTGCCATTAATCAGCTTACCTCTGATCCACCAACTGCAAGTTCCGATCCAGTCAGCTGAAACTCTCCACCAGTCACAGTGCAGCAGGGGGGATAAAAGCACCT
This sequence comes from Pseudophryne corroboree, assembly GCF_028390025.1. Taxonomy (NCBI): domain Eukaryota; kingdom Metazoa; phylum Chordata; class Amphibia; order Anura; family Myobatrachidae; genus Pseudophryne; species Pseudophryne corroboree. Next base: position 940,572,346 of record NC_086444.1, on the reverse strand, counting down.
CCAAAGCTCCACCAAGTTGCCCAGAACAACATTGCTATTTCAGCAGCTTCCCTAGTGTCCAGAATTCTATGTTCAGCATCTGTTCCCAGAAGCTTTGTCCTAACTGTATACTCCTCAGTTGCTGATACAATAGCAATCCTAAACAGCTTCCTTCAGCAGCTTCGCCTCAAGTTCTGTGTCCAGTCATGTATTATCTCATGCGCAAGTGCTACATTCACCCACCAAGTTTCTTGCATATAACGTCAACTACTGAATCATTGCCAGTGTCACCCTTGGGTTCACAAGAATATCCTGATGTGACTGTGGTGGTGGTGGGTGAGCCTGCTGGTATAGTAGGGCACTAACCTTACACCACCCGCTCTCACCTTCAGGCCGCCGAAGACACTCCAGTCGACGGTCCTGGATACCTGGTCGGATGCGGATGGGACCTTCTGCTCCTGAAGTGTGTAAGGGAAGGGAGAAGTCTAGTGACACAGGGATGACCTACACTAGGCTCAGTGAATAGTTATCATCACAGCTACTTTTGGCCTTAGACTGGGTGCCCTATTAGTTGGGAGCACCGGGTGCGACCTTGAATGAAAATGTCCAAAGGGAAAAAGGTACAACATACACAAAAAGATTACGCACAAAACATGTATAAGCTCACCCAATGTCATCTTGTCCTCTTTCTGGAAGTACCTGCAATTGAACACAAAGAAGCAGCCCACCACATGTCGCTGCTACACAAGCCCTACACTCCCTGTCAGTACATCCATAATCAATGCAATGGGAAACACAATGCAATGATTACAACACAACACCAATATATGGTTCCGAACACTTATACTCACCAGTAGCTACCTTACCAATATACTACCTTTAATGGGGTCCTGATTGTGGCGAATAAGCTGACTTACCACAGCTTACCTTTGACAGGGGCCTGACTGCTTACCAGAAACCTGTGGGCCTATCACCCAACAATAACACTGCCTCTGGTCTAGCATCGGATTACACAATACCACGGCCTAGCAGCGGCTTGCCTGATGTACCCATATTTCTAGTGCCCTTGTACTCTCGAAGGGACAAAAGAGCAATGAACTCCCACTATGACATAGCGAGCTGGGATTGGCTCACCACTGCCACTTCTGAATGGCCAGCAATGCGAGAGGTGTGATTGGCTCACCGCTGGTGCCAAATTCAAAATGCTGCACTGTGATTGGCAGGACATTAAACCTTGCAGATGCAGGCACGCTGCCCTCATGCACGTGGGGCAGCTGTGGAAATCCACTGCTAACTCCACGGCTGCCGTCAATCCAACAAGATCCAGGTCCCTAGCATCGCGCGATGCTGCTGCTGGGTTCCGCCACACGGGACAACGGGTCTAGGATTCTGCCAGTTCCCGTCACGCCGCCATGCTCGGGCCTCTCCAGACGAGGAGGGAGATGGTGCACAGTAGCAGGGTCAGTAATCGCACTAATTCACTGACCCTTGCTACATGACACTGACTTAAAAAATAACTCATGTAACAGAGAAGTATGGTTCTTTCTCCTTTCAACTTCTTGGTACCTTCTAATAATCTTAAAATCTACAGTACATGGTATATTATTTTATGTTATAATTATATCTTTATACACAGTGTAAATGGTGGTATCAAAGTGCTGAGAGATTAGGTAATGCATGTGCCTGTAAGTGACATTTTGGTACACTACTAAAATAGGATTTTAATTACCTACCAGTAAATGCTTTTCTCGTAGTCCATAGAGGATGCTGGGGTCCATATTAGTACCATGGGGTATAGACGGGTCCACCAGGAGCCATTGGCACTTTAAGAGTTTAACAGTGTGGCTCCTCCCTCTATGCCCCTCCTACCAGACTCAGTCTAGAAACTGTGCCCGAAGAGACGACAGAGAAGGAAATACACAGACAGTGGCGAGATTCATAACAGCTCACACAACAAGGCAAATCCAGCCAACAGACCGGAGAACTCAGCAACAGCTGAAACAGCACTGAAACAGGAACGAACACAGAACTGACCTAGGAACCAGGTAGTACTGAACCAAATAACCACTGCAGGATAAAGAAGCGCTGGGCGGGCGCCCAGCATCCTCTATGGACTACGAGAAAAGGATTTACCGGTAGGTAATTAAAATCCTATTTTATCTTACATCCTAGAGGATGCTGGGGTCTATATTAGTACCATGGGGATGTACCAAAGCTCCCAGAACGGGAGAGAGCACGCGTAGGCTCCTGCAGAACTGCTTGACCAAACTTGAGGTCATCAGAGGCCAAAGTATCGAACTTGTAAAACTTAGCAAACGTGTTAGAACCAGACCAAGTAGCTGCTCGGCAAAGCTGTAAGGCCGAGATACCCGGGCAGCCGCCCAGGAAGAACCCACTTTACGAGTAGAGTGGGCCTTAACCGATTTTGGACACGGCAATCCTTCTGTAGAATAGGCATGCTGGATGGTGAACCTGATCCAGCGAGAAATCGACTGCTTAGAAGCAGGACACCCAATTTTCTTGGGATCATAGAGGACAAACAGAGAGTCAGATTTCCTGAGACGAACAGTCCTCTTCACATAAATCTTCAAAGTCCTCACAACATCCAAGGCCTTTGAAGCAATTGAGGAGTCAGTAGCCACTGGCACCACAATAGGTTGGTTGATATGAAAAGCAGACAAAACCTTAGGAAGGAACTGTGGACGAGTCCTGAGTTTCGCCCTATCTTCATGGAAGACCAGATAGGGACTTTTACAGGACAAAGCCCTCAATTCCGACACACGTCGAGCAGAAGCCAAGGCCAACAAAGTTACCGCCTTTCATGTGAGAAACTTGATTTCAGCCTCCTGTAGAGGCTCAAACCAATCCGACTGCAGGAACTGCAACACCACATCAAGATCGCATGGTGCCGTTGGCGCCACAAAAGGGGGCTGAACCTCAGGGAGAACAGCCAATTGTTTCTGGAAGAAAATGGATAAGTCCGAAATCTGGACCTTGATGGAGCCCAATCTCAGGCCTAAATCCACACCTGCTTGCAGGAAAAGGAGAAACCGTCCAAGTTGAAACTCAAACGCAGCAAACTTCTTGGATTGACACCAAGATACATACTTTTTCCAAATTCGATGGTAATGTTTAGACGTTACCCCCTTCCTAACCTGTATCAGGGTAGGAATAACCTAGCTCGGAATACCCTTCCGAACTAAGATCTGGCGCTCAACAGCCATGCCGTCAAACGTAGCCGTGGTAAGTCTTGATAAGCGAACGGCCCCTGTAGTAGAAGATCCTCCCGAGGAGGCAGAGGCCTTGGATCTTCCAGCAGTAGATCCAGCAGATCCGCGTTCCAAGCCCTCCTTGGCCAGTCTGGAGCAATGAGGATTGCCAGAACCCTTGTTCTCTTTACAAGTTGTAGAACTCTTGGGATAAGAAGAAGTGGTGGAAACACATACACTGACGTGAACACCCACGGCGTTATTAGTGCGTCCACCGCCACTGCCTGTGGGTCTCTCGACCTGGAACAGTACCTCCTCAGCTTCTTGTTGAGGCGGGAGGCCATCATGTCTATGTGAGGAACCCCCAAGCAACCGGTTACCTCCTCGAACAACTCCGGGTGGAGGCCCCACTCTCCTGGATGGAGATCGTGTCTGCTGAAGAAGTCCGCTTCCCAGTTATCCACTCCCGGAATGAAGATTGCTGACATCGCTACAGCGTGCCTTTCTGCCCAGAGGAGGATCCTTGTCACCTCTGACATTGCAGCCCTGCTCTTCGTTCCGCCTTGTCGGTTTATGTAGGCCACTGTGGTCACGTTGTGTTAGGGTCTCCTGCTCTGTGCTGCCACGTCGTCATGGCAACCGGGAGACAAGTGCTAGCGGAGTAACCTGAGCGTAGCTGATACTCCGGTTCGGGTCTTTTGCTGTGCAGTGGTTACAGGCTCTGTGCACGGCAGGGGATTCGGTGCTGGTTTTTGTGCTCACAGTCTGTGAGGTCTGAGTGGGGCGTGGACAGCACCTGCTATATAAACCCTCTTCTCAGGTTAGGCAGATGCTGCTGAATCTTTGTTGGTTAGTCAGTTCCTGAAAGCTAGCTAGTACTGTGTAAACTTTGTATTTGTTTGTTGCTTACTGCAAATAGGCCTTGGGATTTGGTATTACACTCTGCCAATCCAGACCTAGCAGTAAGACTGGAGTCAGTCGTTTAACCTGCTGGGGTTCTTTTGCTACTCTGTGAACCTAGCAAGTTTGCGGCAGTATTCTCAGACTTGCCTGCCAAAATCCTTTCTCACTGTGCAAGGTGTTCAGGTGTCAGTTTAGTGGCAGTAAGCTGAACCAGTGCACTGCAAGTGAGGACTAGGATTGTGGAGACTCTCCTTATGTCTATTATTCCATCTCTGACCAAGGAGTTTACTGCCACACCCGTTGGTAACCCTTTAGGGTTTTGTTGTTGCCCTTAGCAACAGCATTTCGGGTTCTCTACGTATTAAATCACAACATCTCGCTTCTTTCCATCTGAGCATTCCTAATACTAGGGAGACACCCAGTTTCTTAGCCTTTGGGCTTCTCTGTTCACTTTGTGTTTATTTTGTTACCCTATCACCTTCTATGTATGTAATGTCATATTCCCCAGTCTGTCTGTGAGTTCATTTGTTTTGCATCCCTCTCCGTTCAGACACCAGTACATTCCTGCTGGCACTGGTGTGCATAACACGTTGTCCGACTGCACCTGAACAGACCGATCCTGTAGAAGGTGTGCCGCTTGAAGAAGGCCGTTGTATACGGCTCTTAGCTCCAGGATGTTTATCGGAAGAAGGGATTCCTAACTTAACCACCTTCCTTGGAAGGTTTCCCAACCTCTTAGACTTACATCCGTGGTTAGAAGTATCCAGTCCTGAACTCCGGACCTGCGGCCCTCCAGAAGCTGAGGTAGTTGCAGCCACCAGAGGAGCGAAATCCTTGCTTTCGGCGACAGACGTATCCTCTGGTGCATATGTAGGTGAGATCCCGACCACTGGTCCAAGAGATCCAGTTGAAAGGACCGAGCATGAAACCTTCCGTACTGCAGAGCCTTGTAGGAGGCAACCATCTTCCCCAGAAGGCGGATGCACTGATGAACCGATACCCGGGCCGGCTTCAAGACATCCCAGACCATTGTTTGAATCACCAACGCTTTCTCCACCGGTAGAAACACTCTCTGCACCTCCATGTCGAGGATCATCCCCAGGAAAGACAGCCTCCTGGTCGGCTCCAGATGAGACTTTGGAAGGTTCAGGATCCAACCGTGCTCCTTGAGCAGATGCATCGTGAGAGCAATGGATCTTAATAACTTCTCCCTGGACGATGCCTTGATCAGCAGGTCGTCCAGATACGGAATTATGTTCACCCCCTGCTTGCGGAGGAGAACCATCATCTCTGCCATCACCTTGGTGAAGATCCTCGGTGCTGTAGACAGACCGAATGGCAGTGCCTGAAACCGATAGTGATCGCCTAACAGTGCAAACCTGCGATAAGCCTGATGCGGCGACCAAATGGGAATGTGGAGGTACGCATCCTTGATGTCCAGGGACACCAGGAACTCCCCCTCCGTCAGTCCTGAGATAACCGCTCGCAGAGACTCCATTTTGAATTTGAAGTCCCTGAGATAAGGGTTCAATGATTTCAAGTTCAGAATTGGCCTGACTGAACCATCCGGCTTCGGTACCACAAAAAGGTTCGAATAGTAACCTTTGTTCAACTGATGAGGTGGAACTGGAACAATACCTCCGACAATACCAATTTTTGGATAGCGTCCAGTAAAATAACTCTGTCTGCCGGCAAGCCTGATTTGAAGAATTAGTGAGGTGGGAGAGTCTGAAGCTCCAGCCTGTACCCCCGGGACACAATATCCTGTATCCAGGGATCCAGGCCAGACGACACCCAGATGTGGCTGAAATGCTGAGTCTCGCTCCCACCTGACCTACTTCCAGGCAAAGAGGTCCACCGTCATGCTGAGGACTTAGAGGCACCAGAAGCAGGCTTTTGGTCCTGGGAACCTGCAGGAGTAGGCTTTTTGGATTTGGCAGACCACCTCTAAAGAAGGTGTGAGAGGGCTTGTTCTTTCTAGTCCTAGTGGGCCGAAAGGACTGTGACGTGTTGGGAGAAAAAGGCTTCTTCGTAGCCGGTGCAGCTGAGGGGAGAAAAGGAGACTTACCTGTAGCTGTGACAATCCACGCATCCAGCACCTCCCCAAACAGAGCCTGTCCTGTATAGGGTAGGCTCTCCACACTTTTCCTGGATTCTGGGTCCGCAGACCATTGGCGCAGCCAGAGACCCCTGCGAGCCGAGACGGACATGGAGGAGATCCCCGCAGCCATGGAACCCAGATCCTTCATGGATTCCACCAGAAACCCTGCAGAATCCTGTGTTACGTAAAAACAAATCAACGTCACCTTTATCCATCGTAGTCAAGTCCTCCTGCAGAGTAATTGACCACTTTGCTATTGCTTTTAAAATCCATGCACAGGCAATAGTAGGCCGCAGTAATGCCCCTGAAGCCGTGTATATGGATTTGAGCGTAGTATCCACCTTGCGATCTGCCGGGTCTTTCAACGCGGTAGATCCCGGGACAGGCAAAACCACTTGTTTTGACAGCCTGGAAACAGAGGCGTCAACTATAGGCGGGGACTCCCATTTTTTTTCTATCGTCCTCCGGGAAGGGAAAAGCAACCAGAACCCTTTTAGGGATCAGGAATTTTTTCTCCTGGTTTTCCCATGCCTTTTCAAAAATGCCATTTCATTCCTTAGAAGCAGGGAAGGTGAGAGGGGCTTTCTTACTGTCTGTGAAAAAAGCCTCCTCAACCTGCTCAGGAGGTGAGTCAGAAATATTTAACACATGCCGCATGGCCTCAATCATCAACTGCACCCCCTTAGCAAGTGATGCCGTCCCCCTGGACATATCCCCATCACCGTCTGCTATGTCAGACTCGGTGTCCGTGTCATCCTGCGTAATTTGGGCAAGAGCACGTTTGTGAGAATGTACTGCAGGGGGCCCCGGGGGGAGCAGTATCGGACCATACTGCCATAGAGGACTGCAATACCTGAGTTGCATAGTCCTTGCAACCCTTTCGGAAATCTGAGAAATAGCCCCCCTAAGAGAGGCTAACCACTCCGGTTCCCTAGCCGGGATCTGCGCTACAACAGTGCAATCCCGATTACATGGGATGGGATCTTTCTGAGAAAATATATCCTCTGCAGCATATGAGACAGTCTCTAGACATGGTTGCTTGCACACCCCACATACACACATGGTACAGGGTAGACAGAGTTTCCCCCCCAAGAATGGCAGAGAGACACAGAGATTGGTACCAACCCACACACAGCGCTATACAGGTATAGGAAGACCCTTAACCAGCGCTGACTGTGTCCCTTAATAGGTGACACAGTCTATACACAGGCTCCTCTCCATTCTACAACCCCCTGGTACCGTACAGATAGCTGGAGTTGCTCAGGAGGGACTGCTCTTCACAGGCAGCGTGTCTGCAGGCAGGAAAATGGCGCTGAACGCTGCTGGGTCCGCTCTGAGGAGAAGCTCCGCCCCCTTAATGGTGATGTCTTCCCGCTCTTCCAAGATTATACTGGCCTGAGGATTTTCTGCTGGCTCCGAGGACCCCGACAGGCTTTCTGGTCAGTGTAGGATTAAGGCGCCAGCTCAGGGCGCCCCTCACAGCGCCGCACCATGTCCCGCTGAGCCCCCGGAGCGGTCAGTACTGCGCGCTCTACCCTGTAGCCGCCATCTTCACATCGGCTCCCCGCTTGCCAGGGAGCCGATGACTCACTCGCCACACTTCAGCTCTGCAAGGGGGTGGCGTCATGCTGCCGGGGTGAGCATTCCCCTGCGGCGGGGAGAGATCTATCCCCTCTGGAGCTCAGTGTCCAGTCAGTGGAGACAGTGGCTCAGACCCCACAGGGCGACACTGCTCCCCCCTCAGTCCCCCGATGCAGGGAGGCTGTTGCCAGCAGCGTCCCTGTAAAATAACAAACTGTAAAAAAACTTTTACTAAAGAAGCTCTGTAGAGCTCGCCTAGCTGTGACCGGCACATTTTCTAAACTGAGTCTGGTAGGAGGGGCATAGAGGGAGGAGCCAGCCCACACTGTTAAACTCTTAAAGTGCCAATGGCTCCTGGTGGACCCGTCTACACCCCATGGTACTAATATGGACCCCAGCATCCTCTAGGACGTAAGAAAAATAATTGTACAAATATTATTGAATACGGACACAAGTTTTGATATATACTCTAATCTACTTAATATATAATACTGTATGTTTGTGGTTGAAACTGCAGAACAATTGTAAAGTGGTCTGTGTGCAAATCACCACAGGTCTCTGGAGTACTGCAGAAGTGTGACTTTATTAGCTGCAAGTGCTTCTTAACAATGACTGTAGAAGCACTTCATGTAAAACAAACACTTTCTGTATAACAAGGGGATGACATTGATGCAACTTCCAACCATCCACATACAGCATACATCTACAACAATGTTATACTAAGAGTTTAAGGTTAAAAAGGGGTTCTTATCTGTCATCAAAAATAAGATTTTACTCACCGGTAAATCTATTTCTCGTAGTCCGTAGTGGATGCTGGGGACTCCGTAAGGACCATGGGGATTAGCGGCTCCGCAGGAGACTGGGCACAACTAAAGAAAGCTTTAGGACTACCTGGTGTGCACTGGCTCCTCCCACTAAGACCCTCCTCCAGACCTCAGTTAGGATACTGTGCCCGGAAGAGCTGACACAATAAGGAAGGATTTTGAATCCCGGGTAAGACTCATACCAGCCACACCAATCACACCGTATAACTCGTGATACTATACCCAGTTAACAGTATGATAACAACTGAGCCTCTCAACAGATGGCTCAACAATAACCCTTTAGTTAGGCAATAACTATATACAAGTATTGCAGACAATCCGCACTTGGGATGGGCGCCCAGCATCCACTACGGACTACGAGAAATAGATTTACCGGTGAGTAAAATCTTATTTTCTCTAACGTCCTAAGTGGATGCTGGGGACTCCGTAAGGACCATGGGGATTATACCAAAGCTCCCAAACGGGCGGGAGAGTGCGGGTGACTCTGCAGCACCGAATGAGCAAACTCAAGGTCCTCCTCAGCCAGGGTATCAAACTTGTAGACTCTTGCAAGAGTGTTTTAACCCGACCAAGTAACAGCTCGGCAAATTTGTAAAGCCGAGACCCCTCGGGCAGCCGCCCAAGAAGAGCCCACTTTCCTCGTGGAATGGGCTTTCACAGATTTAGGGTGCGGCAGTCCAGCCGCAGAATATGGAAGTTGAATCGTGCTACCGATCCAGCGAGCCATAGTCTGCTTAGAAGCAGGAGCACCCAGCTTGTTGGGTGCATACAGGATAAATAGCGAGTCAGTTTTCCTGACTCCAGCCGTCCTGGAAACATATATTCAGGGCCCTGACTACGTCCAGAAACTTGGAATCCTCCAAGTCCCAAGTAGCCGCAGGCACCACAATAGGTTGGTTCACATGAAAAACTGCTACCACCTTAGGAAGGAATTGGTAACGAGTCCTCAATTCCGCCTTATCCATATAAAATACAGATAAGGGCTTTTGACAAAGCCGCCAATTCTGATACACGCCTGGCCGACGCCAAGGCCCACAGCATGACCACTTTCCACGTGAGGTATTGTAGCTCCACGGATTTAAGTGGCTCAACTCAATGCGACTTCAGGAAATCCAACACTACGTTGAGATCCCACGGTGCCACTGGAGGCACAAACGGGGGCTGACTATGCAGCACTCCCTTAACAAAAGTCTGAACTTCAGACAGTGAAGCCAGTTCTATTTTTGAAAGAAAATCGATAGAGCCGAAATCTGGGCCTTAATGGAGTCCAATTTTAGGCCCATAGTCACCTCTGACTTGTAGGAAGTGCAGAAAGCGACCTAGCTGAAATTCCTCCTTTGGGGCCTTACTGGCCTCACAGCACGCAACCTATTTCCGCCATATGCGGTGATAATGGTTTGCGTTCACTTCTTTCCTAGCTTTAAATAGCGTAGGGATAACTTCCTCCGGAATGCCCTTTTCCTTCAGGATCCGGCGTTCAACCGCCATGCCGTCAAACGCAGCCGCGGTACGTCTTGGAACAGACAGGCCCCCTGCTGCAGCAGGTCCTGTCTGAGCGGCAGAGGCCATGGGTCCTCTGAGATCATTTCTTGGAGTTCTGGGTACCAAGCTCTTCTTGGCCACCCGGAACTTCTTACTCCTCTCCTTCTTATTATTCTCATTACCCTGGGTATGAGAGGCAGAGAAGGGAACACATACACCGACTGGTACACTCACGGTGTTACCAGAGCGTCCACAGCTATCGCCTGAGGGTCCCTTGACCTGGCGCAATATCTTTGTAGCTTTTTGTTGAGGCGGGACGCCATCCTGTCCACCTGTGGCCTTTCCCCACGGTGTACAATCATTTGGAAGACTTCTGGATGAAGTCCCCACTCTCTCGGGTGGAGGTCGTGTCTGCTGAGAAAGTCTGCTTCTCAGTTGTCCACTCCGGGAATGAACACTGCTGACAGTGCTAACACATGATTTTCCGCCCATCGGAGAATCCTTGTGGCTTCTGCCATCACCATCCTGCTTCTTTTGCCACCCTGTCGGTTTACATGAGCGACCGCCGTGATGTTGTCTGACTGGATCAGCACCGGCCGGTGTTGAAGCAGGGGTCTAGCCTGACTTAGGGCATTGTAAATGGCCCATAGTTCCAGAATATTTATGTGTAGGGAAGTCTCCTGACTTTTCCATAGGCCTTGGAAGTTTCTTCCCTGTGTGACTGCCCCTCAGCCTTGAAGGCTGGCATCCGTGGTCACCAGGACCCAGTCCTGTATGCCGAATCTGCGGCCCCCTAGAAGATGAGCACTCTGCAGTCACCACCACAGCGACACCCTGGCCCTTGGAGACAGGGTTATCCGCCGATGCATATGAGGATGCGACCCGGACCACTTGTCCAACAGATCCCACTGGAAGATCCTTGCATGGGACTTGGCGAATGGAAATTTCTTCGTAAGAAGCTACCATCTTTCCCAAGGCTCGCGTGCATAGATGCACAGATACCTGTATTTGTATTAGGAGGTCTCCGTCTAGAGACGCCAACTCCTTGGACTTCTCCTCCGGGAGAAACCCTTTTTATCCTGTTCTGTGTCCAGAACCATACCCAGGAACAGTAGACGCGTCGTAGGAACCAGCTGCGACTTTGGAATATTCAGAATCCACCCGTGCTGTTGTATCACTTCTCGAGATAGTGCTACTCCGACGAACAACTGCTCCCTGGACCTCGCCTTTATAAGGAGATCGTCCAAGTACGGGATAAGTACTTCGGCCATTACCTTGGTAAATACCCTCGGTGCCGGGGACAGACCCACGGCAACGTCTGGAATTGGTAATGACAATCCTGTACCACAATTTTGAGGTACACCTGGTGACGAGGGTAAATAGGGACATGCAGGTAAGTATCCTTGATGTCCAGTGATACCCTGCAATTTTCCAGGCTTGCAATAATCGCCCTGAGCGATTCCATTTTGAACTTGAACCTTCGTATATAAGTGTTCAAGGATTTCAATTTTAGAATGGGTCTCACCGAACCGTCTGGTTTCGGTACCACAACATTTTGGAATAGTAACCCCGGCCTTGTTGAAGGAGGGGTATCTTGATTTCACCTGCTGGAAGTACAGCTTGTGAATTGCCGCCAGTACTACCTTTCTCAGAGGGCAGCAGGCAAGGCTGATGTGAGGCAACGGCGAGGGGGAGTCGTCTCGAACTCCAGCCTGTATCCCTGTGATACTACTTGCAGAACCTAGGGATCCACCTGTGGGCAAGCCCACTGATCCCTGCAGTTCCCGAGACGCGCCCCCACCGCACCTGTCTCCACCTGTGGAGCCCCAGCGTCATGCGGTGGACTCAGAGGAAGCGAGGGAAGATATTTGACCCTGGAACTGGCTGACTGGTGCAGCTTTTTCCTTCTTCCCTTGTCTCTGTGCAGAAAGAAAGCGCCTTTGACCCGCTTGCTTTTCTGAAGCCGAAAGGACTGTACCTGAAAATACGGTGCTTTCTTTAGGCTTTTGTGAGGAAACCTGAGGTAAAAAATTTTCTTCCCAGCTGTTGCTGTGGATACGAGGTCCCAGAGACCATCCCCAAACAATTCCTCACCCTTATAAGGCAGAATCTCCATGTGCCTTTTAAATGCAGTATCACCTGTCCACTGCCGGGTTTCTACTACCCTCCTGGCAGAATGGACATTGCATTAATTCTGGATGCCAGCCGGCAAATATCCCTCTGTGCATCCTTTATATATAAGACAACGTCTTAAATATGCTCAATGTTAGCAAAATATTATCCCTGTCTTAGCGTATTAATATTATCTGACAGGGTGTCAAACCACGCTGCAGCAGCACTGTTTATGCTGAGGCAATTGCAGGTTTCAGTATATAACCTGAGTGTGTAAATACAGACTTCAGGATCACCTCCTGCTTTTTATCAGCAGGTTCCTTCAAGGTGGCCGTATCCTAAGACGGCAGTGCCACCTTTTGACAAACGTGTGAGCGCGTTATCCACCCTAAGGGATATCTCCCAACGTGACCTATCCTCTGGCGGGAAAGGGTACGCCATCAGTAACTTTTTAGAAATTACCAGTTTCTTATCGGGGGAAACCAAGCTTCTTTACACACTTCATTCATTCATCTGATGGGGGAACAAAACACTGGCTGTTTTTTCTCCCCAAAAATAAAACCCCTTTTATGTGGTACTTGGGTTCATGTCAGAAAATGCGTAACACATTTTTTCATTGCCGAGATCATGTAACGGATGTTCCTAGTGGATTGTGTATATGTCTCAACCTCGTCGACACTGGAGTCAGACTCCGTGTCGACATCTGTGTCTGCCATCTGAGGTAACGGGCGTTGTTTGAGCCCCTGATGGCCTTTGAGACGCCTGGGCAGACGCGGGCTGAGAAGCCGGCTGTCCCACAGCTGTTACGTCATCCAGCCTTTTATGTAAGGAGTTGACACTGTCGGTTAATACCTTCCACCTATCCATCCACTCCGGTGTCGGCCCCACAGGGGGCGACATCCCATTTATCGGCCTCTGCTCCGCCTCCACGTAACCTTCCTCATCCAACATGTCGACACAGCCGTACCGACACACCGCACACACACAGGGAATGCTCTGACTGAGGACAGGACCCCACAAAGTCCTTTGGGGAGACCGAGAGAGAGTATGCCAGCACACACCAGAGCGCTATATAATGCAGGGATTAACACTATAACTGAGTGATTTTTCCCCAAATAGCTGCTTGTATACATATATTGCGCCTAAATTTAGTGCCCCCCCTCTCTTTTTAACCCTTTGAGCCTGAAAACTACAGGGGAGAGTCTGGGGAGCTGTCTTCCAGCTGCACTGTGAAGAGAAAATGGCGCCAGTGTGCTGAGGGAGAAGCCCCGCCCCCTTTTCGGCGGACTTTCTCCCGCTTTTTCTGTGATACTGGCAGGGGTAATTTTACATCTATATAGCCTCTGGGACTATATATGATGTATATTTTGCCAGCCAAGGTGTTATTTATTGCCCTCAGGGCGCCCCCCCCCAGCGCCCTGCACCCGTCAGTGACCGAAGTGTGAGGTGTACATGAGGAGCAATGGCGCAAAGCTGCAGTGCTGTGCGCTACCTTGGTTAAGACCGAAGTCTTCTGCCGCCCATTTTCCGGACCTTCTTCGTGCTTCTGGCTCTGTAAGGGGGACGGCGGCGCGGCTCTGGGAACGAACACCAAGGTCGGGTCCTGCGGTCGATCCCTCTGGAGCTAATGGTGTCCAGTAGCCTAAGAAGCCCAAACTACCACCTGTTAGGTAGGTTCGCTTCTTCTCCCCTTAGTCCCTCGCTGCAGTGAGTCTGTTGCCAGCAGATCTCACTGAAAATAAAAAACCTAAATATACTTTCTTTCTAGGTGCTCAGGAGAGCCCCTAGTGTGCATCCAGCTCGGCCGGGCACAAGAATCTAACTGAGGTCTGGAGGAGGGTCTTAGTGGGAGGAGCCAGTGCACACCAGGTAGTCCTAAAGCTTTCTTTAGTTGTGCCCAGTCTCCTGCTGAGCCGCTATTCCCCATGGTCCTTACGGAGTCCCCAGCATCCACTTAGGACGTTAGAGAAATCTATGTTTCTGTTTGTTCAAATTATCAATCTCCTTAAACAGAACAAACTGAAATTCTGCTGAAACCATGCAAATTATTTGTATCCACAACTATGATAAGAGGTTCTCTACAACGGGAAAACAATGTCTCATAGATCACTGAAGTGAGAAAACAAGTACTTGCACCAGGGGCATTTTAAGAGAGGAGGGGACTCATGTGAAGCCTCCGTCACGGGCCCCCTCCTCTCCGGCAGCAGTAGACGCTGGCATAATGCCAGAGTCTACTGCGCATGCGCAGGTCTCTGGGAACATGGCACCTGCGGCTTGTTCACGGGGACATCTCCAGTGCACATGCACAAATCACTCAAAAATGGGCACGACGGGCGATTTCTGTCTGCACTGCAGAACCGCTGTCACAGAAGTCCGGAGGGATAAGTATAATATATGGGCATACACTGCACCCATTATAGAAATGCCTCTGACTTGCACCCCCCCAAATGATGATAACGGGGGTTGTGTAGTGAGGCCACACCGCTCCATCGAAGCCATGCCCCTCCACTCCCTTTTTGGGCACGCCAGGTCCGATTTTATTTTATGCAAAAGTTGTGAGATATGGTCAGGACTTTGCCATTCCGAAACTTTACATTTATTCTTCTTTACCCATTCTTTGATTGAATGACATTGACTATAGTGTGTAGTAAGAATTTTACAAATCGAAAATGCTTTGGTATGGAAAATGTTCTACCCCATGGTAGTAATTCATTGCTGAAGGTTCGTCGTCCTAGGTCAATATCTTCAGCTCCCACAATTGTCTCAAAATTATGACATTTGTTCCGGATAGTCATATCCCACAATACACGTATTGGGTCCCGATGCGCTGCACATTTTGTCTCACATAACGCGGAAAGCATTTCCGGACACTAAAACATTATGCAATACACATTTGCAAATGCAGCCAGCCCTGTGGAAAAAAAGCTTGTTGTTAGATTTAGCAAAATAGATACAGAACTTCCAGATAGTGACGCAAGTGACCTAAGTAATGACCAAAAGTATATAGGAGAGATGTGCAGAGCCATTTCTGCTAGCTCCGTACTTGACGATCTTGCTAATAAAGTCCCAGAGCCTCTACATCATTCCAGATGGCTGACAGCTGGGAATCGCACTCTTCGCTTGTACATTGCCATGTCGCACCCTTCACAAAACCAGGTAACAATTACAAATTACATTTTGAAGGTATATGCCAGGCTTTGGTTGGCTGAGGAAGAACTGATATTGTCAGGTCACAGACCCAACTGCATTTGCATTATGGGGTATATGGCAGTTTTCGTGCCACACACAGGCTGTTGAGGGGACTGTGAAGCTGGTTACCACGGCTGCAGCGTCTGTATGTGGATTTAGAGCAAGAGATGGCATGATCAGAAATATGCTAAAATCAAGAGAGGAAATGGCAAAATTTGCAAAAAAAATAAGATTTTACTCACCGGTAAATCTATTTCTCGTAGTCCGCAGTGGATGCTGGGACTCCGTAAGGACCATGGGGATTAGCGGCTCCGCAGGAGACTGGGCACAACTAAAGAAAGCTTTAGGACTACCTGGTGTGCACTGGCTCCTCCCACTAAGACCCTCCTCCAGACCTCAGTTAGGATACTGTGCCCGGAAGAGCTGACACAATAAGGAAGGATTTTGAATCCCGGGTAAGACTCATACCAGCCACACCAATCACACCGTATAACTCGTGATACTATACCCAGTTAACAGTATGAAATATAACTGAGCCTCTCAACAGATGGCTCAACAATAACCCTTTAGTTAGGCAATAACTATAACAAGTATTGCAGACAATCCGCACTTGGGATGGGCGCCCAGCATCCACTACGGACTACGAGAAATAGATTTACCGGTGAGTAAAATCTTATTTTCTCTGACGTCCTAAGTGGATGCTGGGACTCCGTAAGGACCATGGGGATTATACCAAAGCTCCCAAACGGGCGGGAGAGTGCGGATGACTCTGCAGCACCGAATGAGCAAACTCTAGGTCCTCCTCAGCCAGGGTATCAAACTTGTAGACTCTTACAAAAATATTTTAACCCGACCAAGTAACAGCTCGGCAAAGTTGTAAAGCCGAGACCCCTCGGGCAGCCGCCCAAGAAGAGCCCACTTTTCTCGTGGAATGGGCTTTTACAGAATTAGGGTGCGGCAGTCCAGCCGCAGAATGTGCAAGTTGAATCGTGCTACAGATCCAGCGAGCAATCGTCTGCTTAGAAGCAGGAGCACCCAGCTTGTTGGGTGCATACAGGAGAAATAGCGAGTCAGTTTTCCTGACTCCAGCTGTCCTGGAAACATATACTTTTCAGGGCCCTGACTACATCCAGTAACTTGGAATCCTCCAAGTCCCAAGTAGCCGCAGGCACCACAATAGGTTGGTTCACATTAAAAAATTATACCACCTTAGGAAGGAATTGGGAACGAGTCCTCAATTCCGCCTTATCCATATAAAATACAGATAAGGGCTTTTGTATGACAAAGCCGCCAATTCTGATACACGCCTGGCCGACGCCAAGGCCCACAGAATGACCACTTTCCACGTGAGGTATTATAGCTCCACGGATTTAAGTGGCTCAACCCAATGCGACTTCAGGAAATCCAACACCACGTTGAGATCTCACGGTGCCACTGGAGGCACAAACGGGGGCTGACTATGCAGCACTCCCTTAACAAAAGTCTGAACTTCAGGCAGTGAAGCCAGTTCAATTTTGGAAGAAAATCGATAGAGCCGAAATCTGGACCTTAATGGAACCCAATTTTAGGCCCATAGTCACCTCTGGCTGTAGGAAGTGCAGAAATCGACCTAGCTGAAATTTCTCCTTTGGGGCCTTCCTGGCCTCACAGTACGCAACATATTTCCGCCATATGCGGTGATAATGGTTTGCGTTCACTTCTTTCCTAGCTTCAAATAGCGTAGGGATAACTTCCTCCGGAATTCCCTTTTCCTTCAGGATCCGGCGTTCAACCGCCATGCCGTCAACGCAGCCGTGGTATGTCTTGGAACAGACAGGCCCCCTGCTGCAGCAGGTCCTGTCTGAGCGGCAGAGGCCATGGGTCCTCTGAGATCATTTCTTGGAGTTCTGGTTACCAAGCTCTTCTTGGCCAACCCGGAGCAATGAGTACAGTTCTTACTCCTCTCCTTCTTATTATTCTCATTACCCTGGGTAAGAGAGGCAGAGAAGGGAACACATACACCGACTGGTACACCCACGGTGTTACCAGAGCGTCCACAGCTATCGCCTGAGGGTCCTTGACCTGGCGCAATATCTTTGTAACTTTTAGTTGAGGCGGGACGCCATCATGTCCACCTGTGGCCTTTCCCAACGGTGTACAATCATTTGGAAGACTTCTGGATGAAGTCCCCACTCTCCCGGGTGGAGGTTTCTTAGTTGTCCACTCCGGGAATGAACACTGCTGACAGTGCTAACACATGATTTCCCGCCCATCGGAGAATCCTTGTGGCTTCTGCCATCGCCATCCTGCTTCTTGTGCCGCCCTGTCGGTTTACATGAGCGACCGCCGTGATGTTGTCTGACTGGATCAGCACCGGCCGGTGTTGAGGCAGGGGTCTAGCCTGACTTAGGGCATTGTAAATGGCCCTCAGTTCCAGAATATTTATGTGTTGGGAAGTCTCCTGACTTTTCCATAGCCTTGGAAGTTCCTTCCCTGTGTGACTGCCCCCCAGCCTCGAAGGCTGGCATCCGTGGTCACCAGGACCCAGTCCTGTATGCCGAATCTGCGGCCCCCTAGAAGATGAGCACTCTGCAGCCACCACAACAGCGACATCCTGACCCTTGGAGACAGGGTTATCCGCCGATGCATCTGAAGATGCGACCCGGACCACTTGTCCAACAGATCCCACTGGAAAATCCTTGCATGGGACCTGGCGAATGGAATTTCTTCATAAGAAGCTACCATCTTTCCCAGGGCTCGCGTGCATTGATGCACCGACACCTGTATACGTATTAGGAGGTCTCTGTCTAGAGACAACAACTCCTTGGACTTCTCCTCCGGGAGAAACCCTTTTTATCCTGTTCTGTGTCCAGAACCATACCCAGGAACAGTAGACGCGTCGTAGGAACCAGCTGCGACTTTGGAATATTCAGAATCCAGCCGTGCTGTTGTAGCACTTCCCGAGATAGTGCTACTCCGACGAACAACTGCTCCCTGGACCTCGCCTTTATAAGGAGATCGTCCAAGTACGGGATAATTATTTCGGCCATTACCTTGGTAAATACCTCGGTGCCGGGGACAGACCAACGGCAACGTCTGGAATTGGTAATGACAATCCTGTACCACAATATTGAGGTACTCCTGGTGAAGAGGGTAAATAGGGACATGCAGGTAATCATCCTTGATGTCCAGTGATACCATGAAATTATCCAGGCTTGCAATAATCGCCCTGAGCGATTCCATTTTGAACTTGAACCTTCGTATATAAGTGTTCAAAGCTTTCAATTTTAGAATGGGTCTCACCGAACCGTCTGGTTTCGGTACCACAACATTTTGGAATAGTAACCCCGGCCTTGTTGAAGGAGCGGTTCCTTGCTTTCACCTGCTGGAAGTACAGCTTGTGAATTGCCGCCAGTACTACCTTTCTCCGAGGGCAGCCGGCAAGGCTGATGTGAGGTAACGGCGAGGGGGAGTCGCCTCGAACTCCAGCCTGTATCCCTGTGATACTATTTGCAGAACCTAGAGATCCACCTGTGGGCAAGCCCACTGGTCCCTGAAGTTCCCGAGACGCGCCCCTACCGCACCTGTCTCCACCTGTGGAGCCCCAGCGTCATGCGGTGTACTCAGAGGAAGTGGTGGAAGATTTTTGATCCTGGGAACTGGCTGCTGGTGCAGCTTTTTTCCTTCTTCCCTTGTCTCTGTGCAGAAAGGAGGCGCCTTTGACCCGCTTGCTTTTCTGAAGCCGAAAGGACTGTACCTGAAAATACGGTGCTTTCTTAGGCTGTGAGGAAACCTGAGGTAAAAATTTTTCTTCCCAGCTGTTGCTGTGGATACGAGGTCCCAGAGACCATCCCCAAACAATTCCTCACCCTTATAAGGCAGAATCTCCATGTGCCTTTTACAGGCAGCATCACCTGTCCACTGCAGGGTTTCTAATACCGGGTTCACTACGGCTGGCCGGCGGTCGGGCTCCCGGCGACCAGCATCCCGGCGCCGGGAGCCCGACCGCCGGCTTATCGACAGCGTGGCGAGCGCAAATGAGCCCCTTGCGGGCTCGCTACGGGCGCCACGCTACGGGCTACGCGCGCCACACTATTTTATTCTCCCTCTATGGGGGTCATGGACCCCCATGAGGGAAAATAAGTGTCGGGATGCCGACTGTCGGGCTCCCGGCGCCGGTATACTGAGCGCCGGGAGCCCGACCGCCGGCATACAGAAGACCACCCCTAATACCCTCCTGGCAGAATGGACATTGCATTAATTCTGGATGCCAGCTGGCAAATATCCCTCTGTGCATCCTTTATATATAAGACAACGTCTTAAATATGCTCAATGTTAGCAAAATATTATCCCTGTCTTAGCGTATTAATATTATCTGACAGGGTATCAGACCACGCTGCAGCAGCCCTATTTATGCTGAGGCAATTGCAGGTCTCAGTATATAACCTGAGTGTGTAAATACAGACTTCAGGATCGCCTCCTGCTTTTTATCAGCAGGTTCCTTCAAGGTGGCCGTATCCTAAGACGGCAGTGCCACCTTTTGACAAACGTGTGAGCTCCTTATCCACCCTAAGGGATATCTCCCAACGTGACCTATCCTCTGGCGGGAAAGGGTACGCCATCAGTAACTTTTTAGAAATTACCAGTTTCTTATCGGGGGAAACCAAGCTTCTTTACACACTTCATTCATTCATCTGATGGGGGAACAAAACACTGGCTGCTTTTTCTCCCCAAAAATAAAACCCCTTTTATGTGGTACTTGGGTTCATGTCAGAAAATGCGTAACACATTTTTCATTGCCGAGATCATGTAACGGATTTTCCTAGTGGATTGTGTATATGTCTCAACCTCGTCGCCACTGGAGTCAGACTCCGTGTCGACATCTGTGTCTGCCATCTGAGGTAACGGGCGTTTTTTGAGCCCCTGATGGCCTCTGAGACGCCTGGGCAGGCGCGGGCTGAGAAGCCGGCTGTCCCACAGCTGTTACGTCATCCAGCCTTTTATGTAAGGAGTTGACACTGTCGGTTAATACCTTCCACCTATCCATCCACTCTGGTGTCGGCCCCACAGGGGGCGACATCCCATTTATCGGCCTCTGCTCCGCCTCCACGTAACCTTCCTCATCCAACATGTCGACACAGCCGTACCGACACACCGCACACACACAGGGAATGCTCTGACTGAGGACAGGACCCCACAAAGTCCTTTGGGGAGACAGAGAGAGAGTATGCCAGCACACACCAGAGCGCTATATAATGCAGGGATTAACACTATAACTGAGTGATTTTTCCCCAAATAGCTGCTTGTATACATATATTGCGCCTAAATTTAGTGCCCCCCCCCCCCTCTCTTTTTAACCCTTTGAGCCTGAAAACTACAGGGGAGAGCCTGGGGAGCTGTCTTCCAGCTGCACTGTGAAGAGAAAATGGCGCCAGTGTGCTGAGGGAGAAGCCCCGCCCCTTTTTCAACTGACTTTCTCCTGCTTTTTCTGGAATACTGGCAGGGGTAATTTTACATCTATATAGCCTCTAGGACTATATATGATGTAGATTTGCCAGCCAAGGTGTCATATATTGCCCTCAGGGCGCCCCCCCCAGCGCCCTGCACCCATCAGTGACCGGAGTGTGAGATGTACATGAGGAGCAATGGCGCACAGCTGCAGTGCTGTGCGCTACCTTGGTGAAGACCGAAGTCTTCTACCGCCGATTTTCCGGACTCTTCATGCTTCTGGCTCTGTAAGGGGGACGGCGGCGCGGCTCCGGGAACGAACACCAAGGTCGGGTCCTGCGGTCGATCCCTCTGGAGCTAATGGTGTCCAGGAGCCTAAGAAGCCCAAACTACCACCTGTTAGGTAGGTTCGCTTCTTCTCCCCTTAGTCCCTCGCTGCAGTGAGTCTGTTGCCAGCAGATCTCACTGTAAAATAAAAAACCTAAATATACTTTCTTTCTAGGAGCTCAGGAGAGCCCCTAGTGTGCATCCAGCTCAGCCGGGCACAAGATTCTAACTGAGGTCTGGAGGAGGGTCTTAGTGGGAGGAGCCAGTGCACACCAGGTAGTCCTAAAGCTTTCTTTAGTTGTGCCCAGTCTCCTGCGGAGCCGCTAATCCCCATGGTCCTTACGGAGTCCCAGCATCCACTTAGGACGTCAGAGAAATCTTATTGCAATGATGCTACAAAATAACTTACCATCTCTTTCTTCATGTATAGATGACACTACACATGTACATGTACTACAGTACATGCACAAACATTATCTTTTTCTCCATGGTTGGTTGGGTCGGGTGGCACCAGAACTGCAGCCATCTCCTCGCGCTGGGTCCTGGATATCTTCCAAAATAACTAAGAGCTGCAGGCCAATATTACAAGAATTCCGCAAAATTATATTCAAATTGATTTTTTGAGTCTAAACTTGCGTAGCAACATCAAATGCGTAATGTTTTAGTGTTCTGAAATGCTTTCTGCGATACGTGAGACAAAATGTGCGGCGCAGCAGGACCCGCAGGTGGCATTGCCTATCCAGTCCAAATTTCAAAACTTTTAGGCAATTATTAGAGCTTGCCCATTATTCCTGCTTCCAACACATCAAATTAAAAAACTGAGGGGCAGATTTATGAAGCCTGGTGAAGTGATAAAGTGGAAGGTGATAATATAAAGCACCAGCCAATCAGCTCCTAACTGTCATTTTTCAAACCCAGCCAGTACCATGGAAGTTAGGAGCTTATTGGCTGGTGCTTTATCACCTTCCACTTTATCACTTCACCAGGCTTCATAAATCTGCCCCTGAGTGGTCACTTGCTGTCTAAAATATCCCACCCCTTGACAGGAGCCATAGTTACAGGATAATTAATGTTATTCACTTCACATGTCAGTGTGTGTGTGTGTGTGTGTGTGTGTGTGTGTGTGTGTGTGTGTGTGTAATGATGATTATTAATAGTGGGACCAATAAATAAACATTGGACATATTTTTAATGATAGAATGTATATATAATATGTATTACATTTCAAATCACATTACTATAAAATTGGACAAGTAGTGGGATAGGTAGGATAAAAAAATAAGATTTTAAACCTACCGGTAAATCTTTTTCTCCTAGTACGTAGAGGATGCTGGGGACTCCGTAAGGACCATGGGGTATAGACGGGCTCAGCAGGAGACATGGGCACTATAAGACTTTAGATGGGTGTGAACTGGCTCCTCCCTCTATGCCCCTCCTCCAGACCTCAGTTAAAGAACTGTGCCCAGAGGAGACGGACAGCCAGAGGAAAGGATTTTTGTTAATCTAAGGGCGAGATACATACCAGCCCACACCATACACACCGTACAACATGGTATATACTAAACCAGTTAACAGCATGAACAAAACAGCATAAGCCAGAAACTGATCTCAACTGTAACATAACCTTTATGTAAGCAACAACTATATACAAGCCTTGCAGAAATTGTCCGCACTGGGACGGGCGCCCAGCATCCTCTACGGACTAGGAGAAAAAGATTTACCGGTAGGTTTAAAATCTTATTTTCTCTTACGTCCTAGAGGATGCTGGGGACTCCGTAAGGACCATGGGGATTATACCAAAGCTCCAGACCGGGCGGGAGAGTGCGGATGACTCTGCAGCACCGATTGAGCAAACATGAGGTCCTCATCAGCCAGGGTATCAAACTTGTAGAACTTAGCAAAAGTGTTTGAACCCGACCAAGTAGCTGCTCGGCAAAGCTGTAATGCCGAGACGCCTCGGGCAGCCGCCCAAGAAGAGCCCACCTTCCTAGTGGAATGGGCCTTTACCGAATTTGGTAACGGCAATCCAGCCGTAGAATGAGCCTGCTGAATCGTGTTACAGATCCAGCGAGCAATAGTCTGCTTAGAAGCAGGAGCGCCAACCTTGTTGGCTGCATACCAGGACAAACAGTGCCTCTGTTTTCCTCACCCGAGCCATCCTGGCTACATAAATTTTTAAGTCCCTGACTACATCAAGGGACTTGGAATACTCCAAGTCACCCGTAGCCACAGGGACCACAATAGGTTGGTTCATATGAAACGATGAAACCACTTTAGGCAGAAATTGAGGACGAGTACTCAACTCTGCTCGATCCACATGGAAAATCAGATAGGGGCTCTTGTGAGACAAAGCCGCCAATTCTGACACCCGCCTAACAGATGCCAAGGCCAACAACATGACCACCTTCCAAGTGAGAAATTTTTATTCAACTGTTTGAAGAGGTTCAAACCAGTGTGATTTAAGGAACTGTAACACCACGTTAAGGTCCCACGGTGCCACTGGGGGCACAAACGGAGGTTGGATGTGCAGACTTTACAAAAGTCTGGACTTCTGGGAGAGAAGCCAATTCCTTCTGAAAGAATATAGACAAGGCCGAAATCTGCACCTTAATGGAGCCTAACTTTAGGCCCATATCAACTCCTGTCTGTAGAAAATTGAGCAAACGACCCAGCTGAAAATCTTCCGTAGGAGCATTCTTGGCTTCACACCAAGATACGTATTTCCTCCAGATACAGTGATAGTGCTTCGCCGTTACCTCCTTCCTAGCTTTGATTAGAGTAGGGATGACTTCCCCCGGAATACCTTTCCTAGCTAGGATTTGGTGTTCAAGCGCCATGCCATCAAACGTAACCGCGGTAAGTCTTGGAACACACAGGGCCCCTGTTGCAACAGGTCCACCCTGGGAGGAAGAGGCCACGGATCTTCTGTGATAATTTCCTGAAGATCTGAATACCAGGCCCTTCGAGGCCAATCTGGAACAATGAGTATTGTCTGCACTCTTGTTCGTCTTATGATTCTAAATATTTTTGAGATGAGTGGAAGTGGAGGGAACACATAGACCGACTGAAACACCCACGGTGTCACCAGGGCGTCCACCGCCACTGCCTGAGGGTCCCTCGACCTGGAACAATACGTCCGACGCTTTTTGTTGAGGCGTGACGCCATCATGTCTATTTGAGGAAGTCCCCAACGACTTGTTACCTCTGCACCGAAGCTTTTTGTTGAGGCATGACGCCATCATGTCTATTTGAGGAAGTCCCCAACGACTTGTTACCTCTGCACAGACTTCTTAATGAAGTCCCCACTCTCCTGGATGGAGATCGTGTCTGCTGAGGAAGTCTGCTTCCCAGTTGTCTACTCCCGGAATGAAGACTGCTGACAGAGCGCTTACATGATTTTCCGCCCAGCGAAGAATCCTGGTGGCTTCTGCCATTGCTGCTCTGCTCCTTGTCCCGCCCTGGCGGTTTACATGAGCCATGGCTGTGACGTTGTCTGACTGGATCAGAACGGGTAGGTTGCGAAGAAGACTCTCCGCCTATTGTAGGCCGTTATATATGGCCCTTAATTCCAGCACACTGATGTGTAGACAAGCCTCCTGGCTTGACCATATTCCCTGAAAATTTTTTCCTTGTGTGACTGCTCCCCATCCTCGGAGGCTCGCGTCCGTGGTCACAAGAACCCTATCTTGAATGCCGAACCTGCGACCCTCTAGAAGGTGAACACTCTGAAGCCACCACAGGAGAGATACCCTGGCCCTGGGGGACAGGCTTATCCTCCGATGCATTTGTAGATGGGACCCTGACCACTTGTCCAGCAGGTCCCACTGAAAAGTTCTCGCATGGAACCTGCCGAATGGAATGGCCTCGTAGGCCGCCACCATCTTTCCCAATACTCGAGTGCATTGATGAACTGACACTCGTTTTGGTTTCAGCAGGTCCCTGACCATGTTCTGGAGTTCCTGGGCTTTTTCCAATGGGAGAAAAACACTCTTTTTTTTCTGTGTCCAGAACCATGCCCAAAAATGACAGCCGAGTTGTCGGAACCAACTGCGACTTTGGTTGATTTAGAATCCAGCCGTGTTGTTGTAGTACTCTCAGGGAGAGAGACACGCTTTTTAGTAACTGATCTCTTGATCTTGCCTTTATCAGGAGATCGTCCAAGTATGGGATAATTGTGAGCCCTTGCTTGCGCAGGAGCACCATCATTTCCGCCATTACCTTGGTGAAAAATCTCGGGGCCGTGGAAAGCCCAAACGGCAACGTCTGAAACTGGCAATGACAATCCTGTACAGCGAATCTCAGGTACGCCTGATGAGGTGGATAAATGGGATGCGGTCAAGATGCCGCCGGCCGGAATCCCAGCGGTCGAAATACCGACGCCGGAATCCCGACCGCCACAATCCCGACATATTCTCCCTCCATGGGTGTCCACGACACCCATAGAGGGAGAATATAATAGTGTGCCGAGCGTAGCGAGGCACCGTGCCCGCAGCGTGGTGAGCGAAGCGAGCCCGCAAGGGGTTGCTTTCCGCTCGCCACCGCTGTTGGGATTGTGTGGTCGGGATTCCAGCGTCGGTATTTCGACTGCCGGGATTCCGGCCGGCGGCATTTAGTACTGATCCCGTATATATAGGAACATGAAGGTATGCATCCTTTATGTCTAGTGACACCATAAATTCCCCCCCCTTCCAGGCTGGAGATCACTGCCCGGAGAGATTCCATCTTGAATTTGAACCTTTTCAAATATAGGTTTAGGGATTTTAGATTCAGAATTGGTCTGACCGAGCCATCCGGCTTCGGGACCACAAATAGGGTTGAATAAAACCCTTTCCCTTGTTGCCCTAGGGAAACCTTGATAACCACCTGCTGTTGACACAGCTTCTGTATGGCAGCTGAAACTATTTCCCTCTCTGGGGGAGAAGCTGGCAAGGCCGATTTGAAAAATCGGTGTGGAGGCACATCTTCGAACTCCAGTTTGTAGCCTTGGGATACAATTTCGACCACCCAAGGGTCCAAATCCGACTGAACCCAGACCTGGCTGAAGAGACGAAGACGTGGCCCCACCGGTGCGGACTCCCGCAGCGGAACCCCAGCGTCATGCGGTGGATTTTGTAGAGGCCGGGGAGGATTTTTGTTCCTGGGAACTAGCAGTAGTTGGTGTTCTTTTCCCTCTACCTCTACCCCTGGCGAGGACGGAAGAGCCCCGACCCTTTCTGAACTTATGCGACCGAAAGGACTGCATCTGGTATTGAGGTGTTTTCTTTTGCTGTGGGGGAACGTAAGGCAAAGAAGAAGACTTACCCGCGGTAGCTGTGGAAACCATGTCCGTGAGGCCCTCCCCAAATAAAACTTCACCTTTGTAAGGCAAAGCCTCCATAAGTCTCTTTGAATCAGCATCACCTGTCCATTGACGGGTCCACAGGGACCTTCTAGCAGAAACTGCCATGGCATTGGCTCTTGAACCCAACAGCCCAATATCTCTGGCAGCCTCTCTCATATATAACACTGCGTCCTTAATGTGACCCAAGGTCAACAAAATACTATCTTTAGCTAGGGTGTCAATGTCAGATGACAAGTTATCTGCCCACGCTGCAATTGCGCTACCCACCCATGCCGACGCTACTGCCGGTCTGAGTAGGGCACCCGTAGTCGCATAAATTGATTTTAAGGTAGTTTCCTGTTTGCGATCCGCAGGATCCTTGAGGGCTGCCGTGTCCGGGGACGGTAGTACAACCTTTTTGGACAAGCGCGTCAAGGCCTTGTCCACAGTGGGCGAGGATTCCCACCGTAACCTGTCCTTTGAGGGAAAAGGATATGCCATAATAATTCTCTTGGGAACCTGCAGTCTCTTGTCTGGAGTTTCCCAAGCCTTTTCAAATAAAGCGTTCAGCTCATGAGATGGGGAAAACATTACCTCAGGTTTCTTTTCATTAAACATGCAGACCCTCGTGTCAGGGACAGAGGGGTCCTCTGTGATATGCAAAACATCTTTTATTGCAATAATCATATATTGAATACTCTTGGCCACCCTTGGGTGCAACCTTGCATCATAATAGTCGACACTGGAGTCGGAATTCGTGTCGGTATCATTGTCTGCTATCTGGGAAAAGGGACGTTTACGGGACCCTGAAGGGTCTTGTGACACCGCCAAAGCCATGGATTGAATCCCTGCTTTGTCCTTGGACTCTGCTTTGTCAAATCTCTTATGTAATAAGGTCACATTAGCATTTAAAACATTCCACATATCCAACCAATCAGGTGTCGGCTGCGCCGGAGACACCACCACCATCTGCTCTGCATCCTCCCTAGACGAGCCTTCCGCTTCAGACATGTCGACACACACGTACTGACACCCCCACACACACTGGGATATATGAATATGGGGACAGCCCCCCACTAAGGCCCTTTGGAGAGACCGAGAGAGAGTATGCCAGCACACACCCAGCGCCACTAGATACTGAAAACAAAGTCCCAGCCTGAATAGCGCTTTTAAGAATAAGATTTTAAACCTACCGGTAATTTTTTTTGTCGTAGTCCGTAGAGGATGCTGGGACTCCGTAAGGACCATGGGGATAGACGGGCTCCGCAGGAGACATGGGCACTTTAAGAAAGACTTTGACTCTGGGTGTGCACTGGCTCCTCCCTCTATGCCCCTCCTCCAGACCTCAGTTAGAGAAACTGTGCCCAGAGGAGACGGACAGTACAAGGAAAGGATTTTTGTAATCCAAGAGCAAGATTCATACCAGCCACACCAATCACACCGTATAACTTGTGATATACTATCTAGTTAACAGTATGAAGAACAACATATCATCGTCCCAAAACCGATGAAACTATAATATAACCCTTATGTAAGCAATAACTATATACAAGTCTTGCAGAAGTAGTCCGCACTTGGGACGGGCGCCCAGCATCCTCTACGGACTACGAGAAAAAGATTTACCGGTAGGTTTAAAATCTTATTTTCTCTAACGTCCTAGAGGATGCTGGGACTCCGTAAGGACCATGGGGATTATACCAAAGCTCCCAAACGGGCGGGAGAGTGCGGATGACTCTGCAGCACCGATTGAGCAAACAGGAGGTCCTCCTCAGCCAGGGTATCAAACTTATAGAACTTTGCAAAGGTGTTTGACCCCGACCAAGTATCAGCTCGGCACAGCTGTAGTGCCGAGACCCCTCGGGCAGCCGCCCAAGACGAGCCCACCTTCCTAGTGGAATGGGCCTTAACCGATTTCGGTAACGGCAATCCTGCCGTAGAATGCGCCTGCTGAATCGTGTTACAGATCCAGCGAGCAATAGTCTGCTTTGAAGCAGGGCCGCCAACCTTGTTGGCTGCATACAGGACAAACAGTGCTTCTGTTTTTCTGATCCTAGCCGTTCTGGCCACGTAAATTCTCAAAGCCCTGACCACATCAAGGGACTCGGAATCCTCCAAGTCACGTGTAGCCACAGGCACGACAATAGGTTGGTTCATATGAAAGTATCACTGACCTGGGTTGAGAGTGTTGTGGACTCGGGTTTTCTTCCGGTGATCGGGAAGAGGAACCGCAACTGGGCCGCAGCAGGGATGGTCGAATGTAAGTTTTCCTCATGCAGGATTAGATCAGTAATCAGGTGGCACGTGTGGACGCTGAAGGTCTCCTGAAAGACAAAGCTTGAAAGAGGCTGAGAAATCTGAGAAGAATACACGGTGCTGGAGGGTCAAACTGTGCTGACGTGCACTGGGTGCTTGGAGACACTGTGGAGTCTTAGAGGTACAGAGGT
The DNA here is from genome assembly GCF_028390025.1 of Pseudophryne corroboree. Taxonomy (NCBI): domain Eukaryota; kingdom Metazoa; phylum Chordata; class Amphibia; order Anura; family Myobatrachidae; genus Pseudophryne; species Pseudophryne corroboree. The sequence goes on along the minus strand of NC_086444.1, from coordinate 940,543,448 downwards.
GCTTGGAGGCGCTGAGGTGCGTGGAGGCGCTCGCGCGCTTGTAGGCACTGAGGTGCGTGGTGGCGCTCGGGCGCTTGGAGGCACGGAGGTGCGTGGAGGCATGGAGGTGCGTGGAGGTGCTCGGGCGCTTGTAGGCACTGAGGTGCGTGGTGGCGCTCGGGCGCTTGGAGGCACTGATGTGCTTGGAGGCACGGAGGTGCGTGGAGGCGCTCGGGCGCTTGTAGGCACTGAGGTGCGTGGTGGCGCTCGGGCGCTTGGAGGCACTGATGTGCTTGAAGGCACGGACGTGCGTGGAGGCGCTCGGGCGCTTGGAGGCACTGATGTGCTTGGAGGCACGGAGGTGCGTGGAGGCGCTCGGGTGCTTGGAGGCACTGATGTGCTTGGAGGCACGGAGGTGCGTGGAGGCGCTCGGGCGCTTGGAGGCACTGATGTGCTTGGAGACACGGATATGCTTGGAAACACGGAAGTAGCAGGAACGAGGGAGCTCTGAATATCACAGTTTCTGACAGGCAGAATTGATGATACACAGGCGCCGGATCTCTGCCCGGCGTCTGGCTTTGAACCTCCCGCCTTTGCCTGATTGGCGGAGCGGGCAGGTGACGTCAGCCCCGCTCCGCCGACCTGACCTCACTCAATATGGCGGCGCCCTCGCTCCGGGAAGCCGCCGGGGAGACCCACTGACCCGACGCCGGAGCCCCGAGACCGCCGGAGGAGAGAGGCGCCAGGCAATCCAGGACACCCGCAGAGGCAAGCGCGGCCGCCGCTGCCTGCGAGGTGTGACAGTACCCCCTCCTCCAGGAGTGGCCCCTGGACACTTTCCGGGCTTAGTTGGATGTCTGGAGTGGAAGATCCGTACCAGTCGGGGAGCCGTTACCTCAGTAGCATTGATCCAACTTCTCTCTTCAGGACCATAACCTTTCCACTCTACCAAGTACTGTAGTTTTTTATGAAGATAACGAGAGTCAAGAATAGCTTTGATTTCAAATTCTGTCCCAGCTTCAGTCACTATAGAAGTTGGCCTAGGGGATGCTGAGTGGAACCGATTCAGAATGAGGGGATGGAGGAGAGAGACGTGAAAGGAGTTCGGAATTCGAAGGTGGGAAGGCAACCCTAGTTTGCAGACGACCGGGTTCAAGACTTGCAACACTGGGAAAGGACCAATGAACCTTGGGGCAAATTTCATAGTAGGCACTTTTAAACGAAGATTGCGGGTAGAGAGCCATACCTTGTCGCCAACCTTATATTGAGGAGCTGCTCGTCGCTTCCAATCCGCAAAGAATTTATAGCGACCGGAAACTCTCTTGAGATTGGCATGAACTCGACTCCAGATTTGGTTAAAGTGTCGGAGAGTAGAGGCTGCAGCAGGAACTTCTTCTGGAGGACAAATGGGCAACTCCGGAACTTGGGGATGAAATCCGTAATTAATAAAGAATGGAGACTCACCAGTTGAAGAGTGATATAGATGGTTGTGGGCAAACTCGGCCCAAGGCAACAACTCCACCCAGTTATCTTGAGAAGGGGAAAGGTAAACACGGAGAAAAGTCTCTAGATCTTGATTGACACGTTCAGTTTGCCCATTAGTCTGTGGATGGTAAGCAGAAGAAAACTTGAGTTTAATTTGTAGAGCTGAACAGAGGGCTCTCCAGAATCTTGCTGTAAACTGTACCCCTCGATCTGAGACTATTTCTAGAGGTAACCCGTGCAGGCAGAAATGTTCTTGGATAAATAACAGGGCCAGCTTGGAAGCGGATGGTAATCCGGTCAACGGAATAAAATGTGCCATCTTAGAGAATCGGTCAATAATCACCCAAATGGTGTTATGACCCTTAGAGAGAGGTAGTTCAGTAACAAAGTCCATCGAGATATGAGTCCAAGGCCTTTTAGGAATGGATAAAGGATGCAACAAGCCTGCAGGTGGCAGACGTGGAGTTTTGTGCTGATCACATTGAGAACACGAATTGACATACTCTTGAACATCCTTTTTCATAGTGTCCCACCAGTACGATCTTCGCAGGAATTCCCACATTTTCTGAACTCCCGGATGACCAGAAAACTTAGAAGTGTGAGCCCACTGCAACAGTCTTGGTCGAAATTTAACTGGCACCGACATTCTTCCAGGAGAAGGGCCCAACCCAGTGGGAGCTGCAGAAATAGAGATGGGACTAAGGATTAATGCCTTTTCTACTGTATTCTCCTCATCCGAAGCCATCACTGAACGGGATAGGGCATCCGCCTTGGTATTAAGAGTTCCAGCCCGATACTTGATGATAAAGGAAAATCTGGCAAAGAATAGCGCCCATCTTGCCTGACGGGGATTCAAACATTGGGCCGTCTTAAGGTACAGTAAATTCTTGTGATCCGTAAAAATTGTAATTAAGTGTTTAGCACCTTCCAGAAGATATCTCCATTCTTCTAAAGCAGATTTAATTGCTAGCAGCTCTTTGTCTCCAATGGTGTAATTTAATTCAGCAGGGGAGAACTTGCGAGAATGGAAACCACATGAATGCAACTTCCCGTCTGAGGCGTACTGCAAAAGTACGGCACCTATGCCTACCGTGGAAGCATCAACCTCCAGAAAGAATGGTTTTAGGAAATCTGGCTGCTGAAGTACGGAAGCGGACATAAAGGCTGTCTTCAGCTGTTTGAACGCTGCTACTGCTTCAGAAGGCCAATTGCTTGGGTCAGCCCCTTTCTTAGTCAGAGCAGTAATAGGTGCCACGATAGTAGAGAAACCTCTTATAAATTTTCGATAATAATTTGCGAATCCTAGAAATCGTTGCACTGCTTTCAAGGAAAGAGGTTGAGTCCAATCTCGGATGGCCGAGAGTTTCTCCGGATCCATACGCAACTCAGTTCCAGAAATAATGTAGCCCAAAAATGGAATAGAAGGAACCTCAAAGGTGCACTTGGAGATTTTGCCATAAAGATGGTTCTCGCGAACCCAAGGAGTACTTCCTTAACTTGTAGTCGGTGCTCAGAAAGATTCTTCGAAAATATCAGAATGTCATCCAAATAGACTACTACATTCAGATTCAAAATGTCCCGAAAGACTTCATTAATGAATCCCTGAAAGACGGCGGGGGCGTTGCTGAGGCCAAATGGCATTACCAGGTACTCATAATGCCCATCTCTAGTATTGAAAGCCGTCTTCCACTCATCCCCTTGTCGGATACGTATCAGGTTGTATGCTCCCCTTAAGTCAAGCTTAGTAAATACTCGAGCTCCACGCACTCTATCAAAAAGCTCTGTGATGAGCGGCAGAGGATACTTGTTCTTAATGGTGACTTCATTTAAACCACGATAGTCAATACATGGTCTCAGGCCTCCATCTTTTTTCTTTACAAAGAAGAAGCCAGCTCCCGCTGGGGAAGTGGAGGGACGGATGAACCCCTTCTGCAAATTAGACTTAATGTACTCTGACATAGCTTGTGTCTCTGGAACCGACAAAGGATAAGTGCGACCTCTGGGCGGCATTTTTCCAGAAATAAGCTCAATAGGACAGTCCCAGGGTCTATGCGGAGGTAATTTATCAGCCGCCTGTTCCGAGAAGACATCTAAAAATTTTCGATAAGCCTTTGGAATAGACTCCACGTCCAACTAGGCCGATGCACGGAGTGGAACGACAGGAGTAAGACAATTTAATTGACAGAAGGGACTCCAAGAAATTATTTGTGTCGACCCCCAGTCGACATGAGGGTTGTGAAGCCTGAGCCAGGGATGACCCAAAACGAGATCATGAGACATCTCCTGACTAACCAGAAACTCCAATTGTTCTCGGTGCAAAGCTCCCACTTGTAGCTGAATTGACTCAGACTGACTCGTAATCAAGGCGTTAGGAATTTGGACACCGTTAATAGCTGTGATCGTAATAGGTCGCTCGACCAACTGTAACTTCAAGCCCAAACTCTGGGCGCAGGAGAGAGAAATAAAATTCCCTGCAGCTCCCGAATCCAATAGAGCCATAACAGTTTTGACTTCTGTTTCAGTAGACAAAGATACTGAGAGTAAACAGTCCACTACTGGAGAAGATTGAGAAACCACACCCCGCGCTGACTTCCCCGGAACAAGCTAGGACTGCCCGTTTCCCGGGCGAGACTTGCAACACTTGAGAAAGTGATCCGCGGCTCCACAGTAGAGGCAAAGTCTATTCTCACGCCGACGCTGCCGCTCCTCTGGAGACAGCCGGGACCGATTAATCTGCATGGGTTCGTCTGGACCTGTCGTAACCGATTGTTTAGCCGGAATAGCCCTGAATCTGCATCGATCAGACCGAGTATGTTCGCCGACTCGTTCCTGCATGCGGAGATCCACTTTCACACAGAGCGAGATCAACTGTTCCAAAGAATCTGGCAAATCCCTTGTAATCAGTTCGTCCTTAAGACGGTCGGACAGCCCGTTCCAGAAAGCGGCCCGTAAGGCATCATTATTCCAGCGCAATTCGGAGGCTATGGTCTGAAAATGAATCACATACTGACCTACAGAACGGGAGCCTTGTCGAACTCGGAGTAGATCTGAAGAGGCAGCGGTCGTTCTGCCAGGCTCATCAAAGATCCTGCGGAAAGATGAGATGAAATTGGTGTAGCTGGAAACCAAAGGATCAGATCGCTCCCATAACGGAGACACCCATTCCAGCACTGAGCCCTCAAGCAAGGAAATAATGTATGCTACTTTGGACCGATCCGTGGGGAAGTTGTGTGCGAGGAGTTCAAACTGTACCTCGCACTGGTTAAGAAAACCACGGCAATTCTTCGGATTGCCGTTGTAGCGAGAGGGAGTGGGAAGCTGAAGGCGTGACCTGGTTCCGGACACAGCGTGAGCATTATCGGGAGCGACTACCGGAGCGGGCACCGGAGCTGGTACCGGAACTACTGAAGCCAGGGAAACCTGAATTTGATCCAGCCTGCCGGATAGTTCTTGGAGATACCACATCACCTGGCTTTGCGCCGCCTCTTGACTCTGAACACGGGAAACCAGATCCTGGATGGCACTCGCCTCTGGGTTCCGATCCCCCGGGTCCATGTGGCCTGTGTATACTATCACTGACCTGGGTTGAGAGTGTTGTGGACTCGGGTTTTCTTCCGGTGATCGGGAAGAGGAACCACAACTGGGCCGCAGCAGGGATGGTCGAATGTAAGTTTTCCTCATGCAGGATTAGATCAGTAATCAGGTGGCACGTGTGGACGCTGAAGGTCTCCTGAAAGACAAAGCTTGAAAGAGGCTGAGAAATCTGAGAAGAATACCCGGTGCTGGAGGGTCAAACTGTGCTGACGTGCACTGGGTGCTTGGAGACACTGTGGAGTCTTAGAGGTACAGAGGTGCTTGAAGGCGCGGAGGCGCTTGGAGGCGCTCGGGCGCTTGGAGGCACTGAGGTGCGTGGAGGCACGGAGGTGTGTGGAGGCGCTCGGGCGCTTGTAGGCACTGAGGTGCGTGGTGGCGCTCGGGCACTTGGAGGCACTGATGTGCTTGGAGGCACGGAGGTGCGTGGAGGCGCTCGGGCGCTTGTAGGCACTGAGGTGCGTGGTGGCGCTCGGGCGCTTGGAGGCACTGATGTGCTTGGAGGCATGGAGGTGCGTGGAGGCGCTCGGGCGCTTGTAGGCACTGAGGTGCGTGGTGGCGCTCGGGCGCTTGGAGGCACTGATGTGCTTGTAGGCACGGAGGTGCGTGGAGGCGCTCGGGCGCTTGGAGGCACTGATGTGCTTGGAGGCACAGAGGTGCGTGGAAGCGCTCGGGCGCTTGGAGGCACTGATGTGCTTGGAGGCACGGAAGTGCGTGGAGGCGCTCGGGCGCTTGGAGGCACTGATGTGCTTGGAGACACGGATATGCTTGGAAACACGGAAGTAGCAGGAACGAGGGAGCTCTGAAGATCACAGTTTCTGACAGGCAGAATTGATGATACACAGGCGCCGGATCTCTGCCCGGCGTCTGGCTTTGAACCTCCCGCCTTTGCCTGATTGGCGGAGCGGGCAGGTGACGTCAGCCCCGCTCCGCCTACCTGACCTCACTCAATATGACAGCGCCCTCGCTCCGGAAAGCCGCCGGGGAGACCCACTGACCCGACGCCGGAACCCCGAGACCGCCGGAGGAGAGAGGCGCCAGGCCATCCAGGACACCCGCAGAGGCAAGCGCGGCCGCCGCTGCCCGCGAGGTGTGACAGAAAGGATGCGACCACCTTAGGTAGGAATTGAGGACGGGTCCGCAACTCCGCTCTATCCATATGGAAAACCAGATAGGGGCTTTTATGTGATAAAGCCGCCAATTCCGAAACTCGCCTAGACGAAGCCAAGGCTAACAACATGACCACCTTCCAAGTGAGATATTTCAACTCCACTGTTTTAAGTGGTTCAAACCAATGTGACTTAAACTTAACACCACGTTAAGGTCCCAAGGCGCCACCGGAGGTACAAAAGGAGGCTGAATATGCAGTACTCCCTTCACAAAAGTCTGTACTTCAGGTAAAGAGGCCAATTCCTTTTGAAAGAAAATGGATAAGGCCGAAATCTGAACTTTAATGGAGCCTAATTTTAGGCCCAAATTCACTCCAGTTTGTAGGAAGTGAAGAAAACGGCCTAGATGGAATTCTTCCGTAGGAGCATTCCTGGCCTCACACCAAGAAACATATTTTCGCCATATACGGTGATAATGTTTAGACGTCAAGTCCTTCCTAGTCTTTATTAGCGTAGGAATGACCTCATCCGGAATACCTTTTTCCGCTAGGATCCGGCGTTCAATCGCCATGCCGTCAAACGCAGCCGCGGTAAGTCTTGCTACAGACAGGGACCTTGTTGTAACAGGTCCTGCCTTAGAGGAAGAGGCCACGGATCTTCTGTGAGCATTTCTTGCAGATCCGGATACCAGGTCCTTCGTGGCCAATCTGGAACAATGAGAATTGTTCTCACTCCTCTTTTTCTTATTATCCTCAACACCTTGGGTATGAGAGGTAGAGGAGGAAACACATATACCGACTGGAACACCCACTGTGTCACTAGGGCGTCCACAGCTACCGCCTGAGGGTCTCTTGACCTGGCGCAATACCTTTGTAGCTTTTTGTTGAGACGGGATGCCATCATGTCTATTTGGGGTAGTCCCCACCGACTTGCAATCTGCGCGAAGACTTCCTGATGAAGTCCCCACTCTCCCGGATGCAGATCGTGTCTGCTGAGGAAGTCTGCTTCCCAGTTGTCGACTCCCAGAATGAACACTGCTGACAGAGCGCTTACATGATTCTCCGCCCAGCGAAGAATTCTGGTGGCTTCCGCCATTGCCACTCTGCTCCTTGTGCCGCTTTGGCAGTTTACATGAGCTACTGCGGTGATGTTGTTTGACTGGATCAGAACTGGTCGATTGCGAAGTAAGATCTCCGCTTGACGTAGGGCGTTGTATATGGCCCTTGTTTCCAGGATGTTGATGTGAAGACAAGTCTCTTGACTTGACCAAAGTCCTTGGAAATTTCTTCCCTGTGTGACTGCTCCCCAACCTCGGAGGCTCGCGTCCGTGGTCACCAGGATCCAGTCCTGAATGCCGAACCTGCGGCCCTCTAGAAGGTGAGCACTGTTTAGCCACCACAGGAGAGATACTCTGGCCCTGGGGGACAGGGTGATCCGCTGATGCAATTGCAGATGCGACCCGGACCATTTGTCCAATAGGTCCCATTGGAAGGTCCTTGCATGGAATCTGCTGTATGGAATGGCTTCGTATGTTGCCACCATCTTTCCCAGAACTTGAGTGCAATGATGTACTGACACTTGTTTTGGTTTCAACAGGTTCATGACTAGAGTCATGAGTTCCTGCGCTTTTTCCGTCGGAAGAAAAACCCTTTTCTGGTCTGCGTCCAGAATCATGCCCAAGATGGGCAGACGAGTTGTAGGATTCAGCTGCGACTTTGGAATATTGAGAATCCAGCCGTGTCGCTGTAACACATTCAGTGAAAGTGATACGCTGTTCAGCAACTTCTCCCGTGATTTCGCTTTTATGAGGAGATCGTCCAAGTATGGGATAATTGTGACACCCTGCTTGCGCAGGAGCACCACCATTTCCGCCATTACCTTGGTGAAAATTCTCGGGGCCGTAGAAAGCCCAAACGGCAACGTCTGAAATTGGTAATGACAATCCTGTACCGCAAATCTCAGGTACGCCTGATGAGGAGGATATATGGGGACATGCAGGTATGCATCCTTTATGTCCAGAGATACCAAAAAATCTCCCTCTTCTAGGCTGGCGATGACCTCCCTGAGCGATTCCATTTTGAACTTGAACCGTTTTAAGTAAAGGTTCAGGGATTTTAAATTTAAAATGGGTCTGACCGAACCGTCCGGTTTCGGAACCACAAACAGAGTTGAGTAGTTCAAAAGACTTAAAAGGAATTGTACAGACCATTCTATCTTTATGACTCAAGCCACGGAGATGGAGGAGCGTTTTGTGAAATGTGGGTATGACAAAAAGGAAGTAAAGGAATCTCTCAAAAAAGTTACCAGTACAGAGAGATCTGATTTAATGACTAAGGGAAATAATAAGAATGAGGGAAATTACAAATTCAAGTGGGCCTTTACTACTGATTATACCACCCAACATAATAAAGTAAGGGGAATATTGAAGAAGCACTGGCCCATATTAAAAAGTGATCCAGTGATAGGAGCCGAGCTACCGGATAATCCGGTGTGTGTATATATAGGAGGGCTCGTAATCTTCAATCCAAATTAGTACACAGTTTTCATGAAAAGCTGCCCAGTGGCCCGAAAATTGTATCACAGGGATTTTATAGATGCGGACAATGTTTAGCTTGTAAGGGCATTCCAAATACCTTTGGCAAAAAAATAGCAGAGGTGATGATTAATGGAAAGAAGTGTGTGATCACTGATTCCATCACGTGTCACACAACAAGTGTCATTTATTGCATTGAGTGTTCCTGCAATACATTTTATATTGGTCGGACCAGTAGGGCATTAAAAGTGAGAATGGGAGAGCACCTCAGAAACATTAGGAAAGGGCTCGACACCCATGCTCTATCGTTACACTTTAGGAAAATCCATGATTGCAACACGAAATATATTAAGAATTTTATGGCATTAAAGAAAATCCACCCTGATAAAAGGGGAGGAGATATGCAAAAGAAATTAGCTAAGAGTGAGATGCAATGCATTTTTAATTATAAAACCTTAGAACCCTCTGGTCTGAATAAGGATTTCGAAACAAAATGGTTCCTGTAATATGTATTGTATTAGCATTTGAAATTTTATTATTTTTATACTGTGTGCTGTGTTTTTTTCATTTATTTGGTTGCTCCTAACAACAACTGGGAAATTATCTGAGGTATTGGTCCGGTCTATAATATCATCCGTGTCTGTTGTGACACGCATTAGTTGAGATGGAACGCAAAGAAAGTGGGGTGTCCGCCACCGAAGTTGTCCGGCAGGAAGGTGTGTTGGTCCATCCCCCTCCGCCGGAAGTTGGATGTAAAAGCCGGCGGGAGAAGGGCATGCCAGGGATGGATACAATGATGATTCATCTCCGCCGGAAGTGACGTAGCGCCGGGCTGAGCGATATCCGCCGGAGGTGAGGCATGTACAACAACACGGTCACGCACGAGGATTCGGGCGACCTCCTTCCGCAGGAAGTCGTTAAACAGACGGATTTTGAAATACACCTGTTGGGCAATCATGGACGCTCTGTAAAACCCGAAATGGAAGTACGGGGAACGGATGTTTGTCCTTTTTGTATGGATAGGGATAGGGAATTTAGAGGAGCAGTTGGCTTTATTGTTTGGTATAAATACCACTTACCATTCAGTTACCTCCTACACCTTGACAAAGATAACAGTAGGTTATCGAAACGCGTTGGTGGAGGTCCTGGGCGGTGATTGGAACTACTTACCTGCATGTTTGGTGACGATTTCTGGGGACGCCTGGCTTTCTTCTGAAAACTTGCTTTCTTGTCCATTTAACATCTATTGGATGGTGAGAGTCCATTTTCTGCTCATGTGTGTGTTTTTAATAATTTTTTAATAAATGGTTTTACACTATATGGAGCCTTCTTTTCACATATATCCATTGTGAATAAATTGGGGAGGATCCTGACTATCAGAAGAATAAGGAACAAGGAGAAGGAGTTCTATAACAGAGACCTGTGTCCACATTAAAGGGGTCATTATTGGTGTCTTTAACATCTAATTGATGGTGAGAGTCCATTTGGCATTGATATATTTCTTTATATTTAATTAATGGTATCACACTATTTTGAGCTTCATTTTTCCACATATATCCATTGTGAGAGTATCGTGGAGAATTGGAACCCCCAGGAGAATTTGGAACAAGGTGGAAGGGACCCTATATAACAGTGGCCTCATTACCTTCTTAAAGCGAAGTCTAACTATTTTGGGGTACGAGTCTGGCTACACCACCATACTAACATTTTCACACTTAGTGTAACAGTATCACGCTATGTTTGTTTTTTCTATTAACTATATTTAAGAGTTTCATCTCCGGTCAGCAAGACCATTTGACTCAAGCGCCCTAGACCCTTTTGGTAAAATTTACTTGTCTTGTTTTGTTTGAAGTGTGGGTGACACTTATCTACCTCTGGGGACAAGGACAGCTACAGGCGCATGGTTTATACCACCATTTTCTATATTGTTTAGAGTTGAGTAGTACCCCTGCCCTCTTTGAAGCAGGGGAACCTCTACCACCACTTGTTGAAGACACAATTTGTGAATCGCATGTAACACTATCTCCCTTTCCAGGGGTTGTTTCGGTAGGGCCGATTTGAAAAACCAGCGAGGAGGCACTTCTTCGAATTCCAGCTTGTAACCCTGGGAAACTATTTCTATTGCCCATGGATCCACCTGTGAGTGGACCCAAACGTGGCTGAACAGTCGAAGACATGCCCCCACAGGAGCTGACTCCCTCAGGGGAGCCCCAGCGTCATGCGGTGGATTTTGCAGAGGCCGGGGAGCACTTCTGTTATTGGGAACTAGCTGTGTTATGCAGCTTTTTCCCTCTGCCCTTACCTCTGGCAAGAAAGGACGATCCACGTGCTCTCTTGCTTTTATTGGAACGAAAGGACTGCATTTGATAATGAGGCGCTTTCTTAGATTGTGAGGGAATATATGGCAAAAAATTTGATTTACCTGCCGTAGCCGTGGAGACGAGGTCCGAGAGTCCCTCTCCAAACAATTCCTCACCCTTGTAAGACAACAACTCCATATGTCTCTTGGAGTCGGCATCACCAGTCCACTGTCGGGTCCATAAGACACGCCTAGCAGAAATAGACATAGCGTTTATCCTGGAACCCAGTAAACTAATGTCTCTTTGAGCATCCCTCATATACAAGACCACATCTTTTATATGCCCTAGGGTCAATAAAATGGTATCCTTATCAAGAGTCTCAATATCCGTTGATAAGGAATCTGTCCATGCTGCTACAGCACTAAAAACCGAGGCCGACGCAATAGCCGGTCTGAGTAACGTACCAGAATGTGTGTAAATGGACTTCAGGGTAACCTCCTGCTTGCGGTCAGCAGGATCCTTGAGGGTAGCCGTATCTTGGGATGGAAGCGCTATCTTTTTTGATAAGCGCATCAAGGCCTTGTCCACCCTAGGGAGGATTCCCACCGTATCCTTCCTGCGACGGGAAAGGATACGCTGTTAGGATCCTTTTGGGAATCTGCAGTTTTTTGTCTAGAGTTTCCCACGCTTTTTCACATAGTTCGTTCAGCTCATGTGAGGAGGGAAAGGAGACCTCAGGTTTCTTTCCTTTATACATGTGTACCCTCGTGTCAGGGACAAGGGGTTCCTCAGTGATATGCAACACATCTTTTATTGCGATAATCATATATCGAATACCTTTAGCCACCTTTGGCTGTAATTTTGTATCATCGTAATCGACACTGGAGTCTGAGTCCGTGTCGGTATCTCTGTCAACTATTTGGGATAGTGGGTGCTTCTGAGACCCCGAAGGTCCCGGCGACATAGGGACAGGCATGGGTTGACTCCCTGACTGTGCCCCAGCTTCGGCTTTGTCTAGCCTTTTGTGCAATAAATTAACATTTGCACTTAAAACATTCCACATATCCATCCAGTCCGGCGTCGGCACCGCCGACGGAGACCTAACATTCATAAACTACCCCTCCTCCTTAGGTGAGCCCTCAACCTCAGACATGTCGACACACACCACACATACACAGGTAAGCTCTTTTCTGAAGACAGGTTCCCCACCAGGCCCTTTGGAGAGACAGAGAGAGAGTATGCCAGCACACACCCCAGCGCTATATGACCCAGGAATAACACAGTAAATTAATGTTTACCCAGCAGCGCTGTTTTAATGTATCTGCGCCAATTATGTGCCCCCCCCTCTACTTTAAAACCCTCTGTCACCGTGTGTCAAGCAGGGGAGAGTCCGGGGAGCTTCCTCTCAGCGGTGCTGTGAGAAAAATGGCGCTGGTGAGTGCTGAGGGAGAAGCTCGGCGGCGGGCTTCTGTCCCACTCAATTTTTTCAATACATGGCGGGGGCTCTTTTTATACATGTACAGTGTACATGTATATATACATCTGTGCCATAAGAGAGGTTTATATTGCTGCCCAGGGCGCCCCCCCTGCGCCCTGCACCCTTACAGTGACCGGAGTGTGTGAGGTGAAGGGGAGCAATGGCGCACAGCTGCAGTGCTGTGCGTTACCTCAGTGAAGATCCAAGTGTCTTCTGCTGCCTCAGATGGGTCTTTTCCTCACATACTCACCCGGCTTCTTTCTTCCGGCTCTGCGAGGAGGACGGCGGCGCGGCTCTGGGACGGACGGCGTGGGTGAGACCTGCGTACTGATCCCTCCGGAGCTAATGGTGTCCAGTAGCCTAAGAAACAGAGCCCTGAACTCAGAGAAGTGGGTCTGTTTCTCTCTCCTCAGTCCCTCGATGCAGGGAGTCTGTTGCCAGCAGGCTCCCTGAAAATAAAAAACCTAACAAAAATGCTTTCTTACAGGAAACTCAGGAGAGCTCCTGAAATGCACCCAGTCTCCACTGGGCACCGTTTCAAACTAAGGTCAGGAGGAGGGGCATAGAGGGAGGAGCCAGTGCACACCCAGAGTCAAAGTCTTTCTTAAAGTGCCCATGTCTCCTGCGGAGCCCGTCTATCCCCATGGTCCTTACGGAGTCCCAGCATCCTCTAGGACGTTAGAGAAATATAATTTGCACCAAATAAATGTGCCCCCCCCTCCTTCGTTTTTTGTCCCCTGTTACTTGTCCAGCAGGGGAGAGTCCGGGAGCAGCTTCTCTGCAGCATGCTGTGGAGAAAATGGCGCTGGTTAGTGCTGGAGGATCAAGCCCCGCCCCCTCGACGGCAGGCTTCGGTCCCGCTCATTTGTTTATACTGGCGGGGTTTTTATAACATACTGCCTCCGCAGTATCTAATAATGGTGCCAGTTTAATGTGAAGTAAAAATTGCTGCCCAGGGCGCCCCCCCCCCTGCGCCCTGCACCCTTGCTGTGCCTTGTGTGTGTGTGGGAGCAATGGCGCGCAGCGCGACCGCTGCGCGGTACCTCTCTGAAGATCTGAAGTCGTCTGCCGCCTTTGAAGTCTTCTTACTTCATATACTTACCCGGCTTCTATCTTCCGGCTCTGTGAGGAGTACGGCGGCGCGGCTCTAGGACAAACAGCAAGGACGACACCTGTGTTCCGACCCTCTGGAGCTAATGGTGTCCAGTAGCCTAAGAAGCAGAGCCCATCACTCCAGGAAAGTGGGTCTGCTTCTCTCCCCTCAGTCCCACGAAGCAGGGAGCCTGTTGCCAGCAGTACTCCCTGAAAATAAAAAACCTAACAAAAGTATTTTCAGAGAAACTCAGTAGAGCTCCCCTGCAGTGCATCCAGTCTCCTCTGGGCACAGGATCAAACTGAGGTCTGGAGGAGGGGCATAGAGGGAGGAGCCAGTTCACACCCATCTAAAGTCTTAGAGTGCCCATGTCTCCTGCGGAGCCCGTCTATACCCCATGGTCCTTACGGAGTCCCCAGCATCCTCTAGGACGTAAGAGAAATTGGTGGCAGCAAATACACAACCTGAGCTTATAGGTAAATTGGTTGGTTTAGGCTTATTGGTATTGGGGGTAATTCCAAGTTGATCGCAGAAGGAATTTTGATAGCAGTTGGGCAAAACCATGTGCACTGCAGGGGCGGCAGATATAACATGTGCAGAGAGAGTTAGATTTGGGTGTGGTGTGTTCAATCTGCAATCTAATTTGCAGTGTAAAAATAAAGCAGCCAGTATTTACCCTGCACAGAAACAAAATAACCCACCCAAATCTAACTGTCTCTGCAAATGTTATATCTGCCCCCCCCTGCAGTGCACATGGTTTTGGCCATTTGCTAAAAAAGTTCCTGCTGCAATCAACTTGGAATTACCCCCATTATTTGCCTAAATTTAAGTCTGGAAGTTACGTGCACATGTATTTGACGCGCACATGGTTTTGGCACATGAGGCACATTCGCCCTTAGGGTGTGTACACACGGTGAGATTCTTGCTATGCCCGATTTTCACTTGCGATTTCCCTTGAACTCCCTGGAGCCCAGATAGCACAGATTTTGACTAACTTTTCTTGAGATATGGACTATGTGTGCTTACGATTTTGGCTTGTGTGAGATTTTGGCTTATGTGAGATGCCATTGACATGTGAGATGAACTAGATAGTACACCGATCTAGCAAGGATTGACTTGCCTGCACAGTCTATCTTTTCTTGCGATGCTGACCTGGCGCATCGGGATCGAATCGGGATTGCAAGGTGACTTTCACCTTGCGATCTGCACTAACTTTTCTTGAGATTTTGACTATATGGTCAAAATCGAAAGAAAATATCTCACCGTGTGTACACACCCTTAGACTAGGGATGTGGAACAGTTAAATGTAGCCATGCTCATCGTGGCTACATCGAACTGTTCCACATGCATAGTCTGGCACACATGCCAAGAATTGCCTACACCTGTTCTATCGTGTTCCATGCATGGCAGATAAACACTGTGGGCGGGATGTACTAAAAGTAAAATGTGGCAAAAAAAAACATTTTCAGGGTTTTTATCGCATTTCCTTATGTACAAAGCCCTGAGCACCAGGAGGGTAACGCCAGCTTTTGTGGGGACGGCAAGGGTTAGGCTGTGGGGAGGTGACAGTTAGTGTAAGGGGATGGATAAGGGGGTAGATGTAAGAACCATCAATATGTGGGAGAAATGGTATCAGCGCACGTTATGCGCATGTATGATAGTGGCAGTGGGTGCTCAGTGCTATCTACAAGACAACACGCCAAAATACAGGGCAATGTTTGAACGGTCAGTTGCACTGACTGATCCGACAGCTGTTGGTGGCGATGCCCATATACCACAGCCAGGAACATCGCTGTCCCTGGCTGCAGCAATTGTCGTTTCCGTGTTGCATGTGATATTTTGAGAGTGTGTAGAGAAATCTCATACAAGTGCCCTGGAGCACTAAGAGGATGCGCTATGTGCTATAGCGGCGATCACCAGAGGGGGGGAATGGCATCCAAGATGTTAATACATCTCAGTGCTGCAGAAAGCGTCATCATGCGGGTATAATACATTCACCCCAAGGTTTCTTAGCCCACTTAAATTTACACACTCAACCACTGCAGCATTGCCAGACTCTCCCCCAAATCTACCATGGGGCCCCCTGATGAGGGTCCTGCCCCTAGAAGACACAGCTTACAGAGACTGCTTGTCAGGGTCCCAGACATTGGTAGTGGTGTGTGATCTACAGTAGTATTGTGCTACATCTAATGACTCAAAATGCCACGCCATAGAAACAGCTGTGCTTATTCAGTTCCAAAAAAATTATATATATATATATATATATATATATATATATATATATATATAGATATATAGATAGATATATCAGACCCTCCAACATGACCCGCCCCACTAGGTACAAAATGCTCTGTTCCTGGACTTCCCTCTTATTTTATGATTTCCATTACCTGTGTTGAACTAGTTAAATGATAAGAAAGCTGTTTCTTCACAGGTGATGGCAATCATAAATTAAGAGGGAAGTCCAGAAACAGAGCATTTTGTACCAAGTGGGGCAGATAATAGATAGAGATAGAGATATATATCTCTATCTATCTAGATAGATAGATAGATAGATAGATAGATAGATAGATATATATACACACACATATAAAATATATACTTGTGTAGACTTGTTATACGTGCTGGCAGCAGGCTCAGAGCTCACCTGCTGCTGCTGCTGGGTATGCGGGAGAGGGGCGCAACTAACATATAGTTACCTCCTCAGCAGTACAGGCAGTGGCAGGCAGAGAGGAAGTCAGGGAGGGGCCGGCATCTAGTTTCTCCGGGTGATCAATTAAACCGAACTACTGAACACGAAGGAGCCGGAGCGAGCCCGAACGCACGTTGTACAGGACGGGCCGGCAGCGAGAGAGCGCCCGGGACACCACACGCTGCCCATCCCGCTGACTGCTCCTCACTTGGGACACGGAGAAGAGAAAGAGCTGCGGGCGGGCACGACATACATACTCACTGTGCCGGGGAACTTGCTGCTTGCATACAGTGTACGGGAAAGTAACTCTGCGGCTTCTCTATATACAGTATATTGGAGGACAAGACCCGTCCGCCACCACTGTGACTGTCAGTGACCCCCTTGTACACACGGCAGCTGTGAGGGGTGCGGGCTGCTATGTGAGATGAGGTGCAGGAATGGCAGTCTGGTGACAATACTCTGCGTGACTGCCTTCTTCTCCCTGTCCTGGTATACAGCATGGTACAGAGACAAAGGTAAGCACACCTGGGGCAGCGCTGCAGCTGCACTACCTGTACACTACGGCGCTGGCTGTTGCATGGAGTGGGGTATACTGTAGCTGTCTGTTGCCTGATGTCTCATGCGAGTGGTGTGTGTGATTGCACCGGCTGTTCCCCACCATATTCCCCTCTGCTGCAGGTAGAGCACTAGAGCAGGTCACATTTTCCATACCACAAGGCAGCTGCTCAGGTGTATGAGCCAGTGTCGCATATTAGAGAACCACAGGAGATCTCATGAACTTACAGTCCCGACAACAGAATTCGAGAACCTCTATGCAGGGTTGTGTCTGTATAAATGGGAAATATTGATTATCTGCGGATAAGTGCAGCTTACATGCTGTGCTGTCATTTACATTTTCATGGTTTATAATTAATATAGCTAAGCATCGGAGACGTGTGTGTCATACTTGCCTACCTGACACTCCATGAGGGAGAAAATGCTCTGTTCCTGGACTTTCCTGGTAATGTATGATTGCCATCACCTGTGGTGAAACACCTTTCTTATCAATTACCTAGCTCACCACAGGTGATGGCAATCATACATTACCAGGAAAGTCCAGGAACAGAGCATTTTCTCCCTCATGGAGAGGGTTAGGTAGGCAAGTATTGTGTGTGTATATGTGTGTGTATATATATATATATATATATATATATATATATATATATATATACATATACACACACACAGAGTAAAAACCACAGCACTCACCGCACCAGAAGCGGGGCACAGCTATGCACTTACCACTCACAGGGTGGGGTGCATGTAACACTGCACTCTCCACCACAGAAGCGGGGCACACAGCTGCACTTACCACTCACAGGGCGGGGTGCATGAAGCCCATGACCACATCGCTCTAATAAATACAAACAGAGAACCCAGCACTCACCAAAGTAAACTCACTTATCCTCAACAATTCAATAAATAAATGATGGGGGTTTAGTTGGTGGATTGGCCAATGCACGGAAGCCTGTATACCGATTCAAGGTACCCCACCTTCATACAGGTCCTACACTATCACAGAGTCTTAAAACCTGACTACCAGGCAGATGATGCAGCAGTGTGGTAGTCAGGTTTTAAGACTCTGTGATAGTGTAGGACCTGTATGAAGGTGGGGTACCTTGAATCGGTATACAGGCTTCCGTGCATTGGCCAATCCACCAACTAAACCCCCATCATTTATTTATTGAATTGTTGAGGATAAGTGAGTTTACTTTGGTGAGTGCTGGGTTCTCTGTTTGTATGTATGTATGTATGTATGTATATGTATGTATATGTATGTATATGTATGTGTATGTATGTATGTATGTATGTATGTGTATATATATATATATATATATATATATATATATATATATATATATATATATATATATATATATATATATATATATATATAATATATATATAATTTTCCTCTCAAAACAAATACTCTTATCTTGCTCTACAAAATTACACGTAGATAAAATTACACATACAGAAAAAGAACAAGGGGGCACTGAGATTGACATGGGTATCTTCAGGTTTCCCTTAAGTAAATCTGTGGATAACTTAAAATCAGGAAAGATTTTATTCGGCCAGCTTCTTATTCACTTCTTATTCGAACTCCAGCTTCTTATTCAGATCATTCAGTTTTGCAAGGGTTAATGAGTCTTGGGTAATAAATTTGACACCTGAGATCAACAGAGTAGGTTCCCTCACATATGACCCACTTGTACTTTGTTTGGCCTAACACTGTTTTGGGCATGAAATACACTGGCAAAGTGGGCACAAACACCATATTTTGCCATTTTGAATAAGTAGCTGTAGTTTTGCAAGGGTTAACCAGTCTTGGGCCACAAATTTGACACTTGAAATCAACAGAGCGTGGTCACTTACATATGACCCACTTGTATTTTGCCTGGCCCAACGCTGGTTTGGGCATGAAATACACTGGTAAAGTGGGCACAAACACCATTTTATAAATTGCCATTTTGAATAAGTAGCTGTAGTTCTGCAAGTGTTAACTAGTCTTGGGCCACACATTTGACACCTGAGACTGGAGCGAGAGCTCGTAAGGGCCCTACTCACTGGCCGACCCGCCGCCGAGCTGCCCGACGGCGGATACGGCCGACGAGCGACCCGGCGGCGGGGGGGCAGTGACGGGGGGAGTGAAGTTTCTTCACTCCCCCCGTCACGCGGCTCCATAGAACTGCAGGCAAATATGGACGAGATCGTCCATATTGGCCTGCATGCCCAGCCGACGGGAGACCAGCGATGAACGAGCGCGGGGCCGCGCATCGTTCATCGCAGGAGTCTCCACACTGAAAGATATGAACGAGTTCTCGTTCATTTATGAACGAGATCGTTCATATCTTTCAAAAAATCGGCCAGTGTGTAGGGCCCTTTAGTCCCTGGTCCTTTTCTGAAGTCTGCAGTGTTTCCCCTGGGAGCCTCCCAGGGGAGGATGGATCCCGGGCTGCTGGGCCCAAAGGAAGCCCCGGGATTTCTGGCCTGCATACAGCTGTGGAAGTTCCAGCATTGGGAGATTCGGTCAGTGTGGCAGCCCCAGTGATTGTGGACCCTGTGAAGAAACAGGATCCCCAACTGGTGACCCCCAAACCACGGGACGCTGGCTCTCCAGGTGAGGAAACGAGGGGGGAGGGGGGGGGATGATATGGCGAAGGTACCTGCCTGTGGTGAAGCGGGGGATGCTGTGGTCTCTGATAGCAGCTCAGTATCCTCTATGGATGAATATGTGAATGAGCCTGGAAGAGTTAAAAACGGAGCAGACTCGTTTAACCTCTCGTCTTTCCCTCAAGAGAAGAAGGAAACGAAATACTTGTAGCAGTCGTGAGAGCTGTCCTAAAGGATGAGATTTGGGAGCTAAGTACTAGCCTGGCTGCAGTAAAGGAAAGAATTAAAGTGTTATGTACTCTGGGTTTTTTTCTCAGGAGAAATGAGTGTTGATAAAGTCCTTACCTGAGCAGGATTGTGGGGGCAGTAGCAGCTCGGTCCCAGCAGTTTCTGTGGCTGCGGCAGCCAGGGCCGGCGACAGGGGGGGTCAAAGGGGACAATTGTACCGGGCCCCAAGGGTCAGAGGGGCCCCAAGGATATGCCACTTAGTGACCGTCAGGGATGTGAGCCGTCTTGTCCAAATAGGGCAGCGAGCTGTAAGTGGTGTGGGCGCAGCCTCAGAGTAAACAGGAGGGCGGGGGTAGCAAGTCTGCGCTGTATAGGACTGAGACAGCTGGCCATGTGGAGAGTGCCAGGGCTCCCTAAGGGCTCAGTACAAAAGTACAAAATGAAAAAGGGGGTGTGCTCTCTCTACAATGGAGCCTCAGAGTGACAGGAGCCTCTTACACTCAGTCATTATGTGGCGCAAGTGTGCACCTGCTATTCCGGGTCCCTATCTGTTGCAAGCAGTTATGGGACATGGCAGCAGCTCCGCTGGGCAGGATTCCTGTGCCCTGTGCTGGCCTCTTCTGGTGGGGTGTGAGAGCCGCATGGTACCTGCTGTGTGGTGTGCGGGTCTGGATAGTGAAAAGTGCAGCGCAGGTGAATCTCTCCCCGGGGTAAGAGTGGATTGGTGAGGGTATATATTGCTTTGGCATAGGGTAGGGGAGCTGGGGATGCAGCATGTAGTCATTCGGGACAGACAGAGTGAGGGAGCCACAGCTGGGTTGGACACATGTCCCCAGCATGGACGTTATTTGTGAGAATATTCCAATATGCCATATGCTGACTTTGCACTAGTCGTGTCTCGGATGACATTAAATAACTATATGCTATGAATGGAGTGCTGGTCTTGTCTGCAGCATAGCCCCTGCTGAAGCCTCTGTATGTATGTATGTATGTGTATATATATATATATATATATATATATATATATATATATATATATATATATATATATATATATATATATATATATAT
The DNA here is from genome assembly GCF_028390025.1 of Pseudophryne corroboree. Lineage (NCBI taxonomy): Eukaryota > Metazoa > Chordata > Amphibia > Anura > Myobatrachidae > Pseudophryne > Pseudophryne corroboree. The sequence continues at coordinate 940,522,737 of NC_086444.1, read as the reverse complement.
ATATATATATATATATATATATATATATATATATATATATATTATATAATATATCATATATCTATCTGGCACTCTCCCGTGGGCTAGTGGAGCAAGGCTCACGCTCCGGTGCCCTCCCGAACAGACCCGATAGTCTGCATATATATAGGGTGAAAGAACGAGGCGGCACTCTGGAGACTTTGGTGAAGCGGTGCACTCTGTCAGGTGAGACTTTATCAACGTTTCGGGGTGCAAGCCCCCGTCATCAGGACACACAGTGATCAAACAAGTGAAAAACAAACATTTAAATACACTTACCAGGCGCGCTTCCAGCCGTGCTCTCCTCGCCGCTGCCCGGCTTCCGGGCTCAGCGCTTCCGGTCAGGTGACCCCGGTCCGTGACGCGAGCTCCCAGTGCCGTCATGCAGGGGGCGGGGGAGGCCGTTGCTATGGTGCGCTGTAAATACATACAATACACAAACAAATCATCGTGCAGTTCTTAAGACAGGACAGGCAATCTTGTGTCTGCCTGAGACATATCATGCAATAATGTGAATATTATAAGTCTAAAAACGTTTCTATACAACCTATAAATACATAAAAAGAATTTTTTGGCAGTTGGTTGCGTCTAATGAGTTCAGAACCCTGTATTATAGGAAAAAGCTGTTCTAAACAGGTAAGCATGTTTTCTCTACTCCTTAAATATCTATGTTTAATTAACAATAATCAACGCTTCCGGGGGAGGAAGAGCTATTAATCAGATCTGTCACTGAAAACTTATCATCTACATTATACTTAGTCAATAGTCTCCAGGTTTCAAGCAAAGCTGCTCATACCAAGAGTCTCGTTGAGTCCTCTTGGTCTCAATGTGTCCAGTGCAATTATCCATTTGGTTTCTAGTTGTAGGAGGCGCCTAGATCTGTCACCCCCCCTAATGGAAAACGGCACCTGGTCCACAATTCGATACCTTAGTGCTGAAAGCGAATGTTTGGCTGTGGCAAAGTGCCTTGCTACCGGTTGCTCACTGGTTCCTGTTACTAATGCTGCCCTGATGGCAGATCTATGCTGTGTCATCCTAACTTTGAACGTGCACTCTGTCTTGCCCACGTAGTGTAATCCACATGGGCAAGACAAGAGATACACCACAAATTTGGAGTTGCACGTGTAGGCCTCCTTTAATTTGATGGTCTTACCCGTATAGGGATGTTTGAACGAATCCCCAGGGACCAAAAAGTTGCATGTGGTGCACCCGCAAAGTGTTGCGGTCAGTGCTTTTAGTGTACATAGATGTATTGATCTTGCTATCTCTGATTATGATGTGTACATCTAGAAAATCTATCTGCTGTGGGTCCACAGTCATAGTTAATTTGACTGGGCTGGAAGAATTGTTATGAACTTCAATCCATTCTTCCAGAATATATTGTGGCCCTGACCAGAAGAGTAGCAGGTCGTCTATGTAACGGAGATATAGAGTTATGTACTGTGTTACAGCAGGCTGACTAAGAAATAAATCCTGGTCAACTGCCCACATGTATGTGTTGGCGAACGACGGGGCCACACAGGACCCCATCGCACACCCCGTTAATTGGATGTAAAACTTATTATCATAAACAAAATAATTGTGAGTTAACGTAAACCTTAATAATTTTAGGAAAAACTCTGTCTCTGGGCCCTCATACAATACATTATTAGTTATTAGTGCTCTTACTGCCTGTATCCCCATCTCATGGGGGATACAGGTGTACAGACTGGACACATCAAGGGTGGCCAATAAGGTGCTTTCAGGTACTGTCCCAAGTTCCTCGAATTTTCGTAACAAGGTTGAGGTATCCTTTAGGTGAGTGTGTGTATGTTGGATGCATGGCTGCAGGAAGGCATCCAAATAAATAGATATGGCCTCACATAATGACCCCCGGGCAGAGATTGTGTACATCTTTGTGTATTTTCGGGATGATATAGAATAGCGGGACTACTGGGTGAGGTTTGGACAATGCTCTGAATACTGTATCTGGTATAATGCCATGACCGACTGCCTCGGTCAATAATGTGTCCAACTCTTTGTGAAATTGTTGGGTGGGATCCCTGGGTAGGCATGCATACGTTGAAGTGTCACTCAGTAATCTAGTGCATTCCATCACGTATTGATCTTTGTCCATCACAACGATGGCCCCTCCCTTGTCCGCTCCGCGAATCACTATATCTTCCCGTGATCCTAACTCCTTCAAGGCCAGCTTTTCATCTATGGTCAAATTGGGCCGGGTTCTTCCCTGGTCCTCTGTCAGGGTGCCCTCAAGCATCCGCGAAAAAGTTTTTATCGAGGGGTTTACGGATACAGGTTCAAAGCTCGACTTAGGTCTGATTCTGCATAAGACCTGGGATGCCAGTGTGTTGTCCGTACTGCCAGCAGCCTTTGGGTTTTTGCCATAATGTTCCTGTAATTTTAGTTTCCTCTGTAGCCGGTAATTGTCAATTTTCCATTGTATCTCATCTGGAGTATGAGTAGGAACGTATGACAGTCCCTTACTTAATACCCCAATGGCTTCAGGAGAAAGGGGTCTAGAGGATAAATTGAAAATTAGTTGCGCATTCCTTTCGGAGGCTTTTTGTCTGTCTTTGATCCTCTCCCTCCGCCTCTCCTCGTGGGTTTGTTCTTCTGTCGTTGCGTCCAGCCCGGGTGTGTGCCCCTAAAGGGCCCCCCTGCGTGGCATTAACCACTGTGCTGGTGTTGGGCTCGTCTGTGTCACTGGCGGATGTGCTAATAAAACGCACATTGGTTCTTCTCCTGAATGCTCCCTTTGGTCCTTGCTGTTGTTTAGGTGTATTAGCTCCCAACCATGAGTATACTTTGTGTTGTAAATAATCCTGCTGTACCCGAACCAATTTATCTTTCTTGTATTTGATCAACTCGCGTTGGTATTGCTCTAATTGCTGTGTCAGTTTGTCCATCCATTTGGTGGTGGTATCTGTGGACAAGCTAGCCAGGTGTTCTGACTCAAACTTGGTGATATTTTGTTTGGTCAGGGACAGCTCTCTTGGATTCCTCAATCACCAAGAGGATTAAATCCATGGAGCATTTATTTAGCACCGAAATCCAGCGTTTGCAGAAAGGGATGCTGTATCTGCCTATGGTGGGCATGTTGTGGATCCGAAACCCACGCGGGATTTGTTTTGCCCTGTAATAGTCTGACAGGGTCTTGCCGTGAAACAGGAAATCAATCTCTCTCTTTTTAAGTTTGAACAAATCTCTGTACAAATCATCATTCGTGGTGACATCCTCCGCACTGAATGCAGGCTCACTGTACAGGATATTCTCAGCCTCGGCCTCAGAGAAACTTAATGTTTCAAAGTTGTCACACTGCTGGAAGTATGCGGACAAATCATCTGTGTCTTCTCCCCCTTGCGCCATCTTGTAAAAGGTTTAAAACGTAAAAATATACATGCAATGTTCTGATACTGCAAGGTGTCACTCCAACCGCTGTAAACTCAGTCGGTATATATCACCAACCGTGATATGTGCAAAAACTGCTGGTTGTGTGCAAATAAAGTGCTTAGGAGAAACAACTCCTGTGCTGTGCAAATGAGTGTGGATAAAAAAAGTGTTGCTGGAAGCGTCCTGTGTAGGTTAAAGCAATGCCTTGAGGTGCCACGACTACCAATGCTAGTGAGGACTTCACTGCTGCACTGGACATATATGGAAGAAATATGTCTGGCACTCTCCCGTGGGCTAGTGGAGCAAGGCTCACGCTCCGGTGCCCTCCCGAACAGACCCGATAGTCTGCATATATATAGGGTGAAAGAACGAGGCGGCACTCTGGAGACTTTGGTGAAGCGGTGCACTCTGTCAGGTGAGACTTTATCAACGTTTCTGGGTGCAAGCCCCCGTCATCAGGACACACAGTGATCAAACAAGTGAAAAACAAACATTTAAATACACTTACCAGGCGCGCTTCCAGCCGTGCTTTCCTCGCCGCTGCCCGGCTTCCGGGCTCAGCGCTTCCGGTCAGGTGACCACGGTCCGTGACGCGAGCTCCCAGTGCCGTCATGCAGGGGGCGGGGGAGGCCGTTGCTATGGTGCGCTGTAAATACATACAATACACAAACAAATCATCGTGCAGTTCTTAAGACAGGACAGGCAATCTTGTGTCTGCCTGAGACATATCATGCAATAATGTGAATATTATAAGTCTAAAAACGTTTCTATACAACCTATAAATACATAAAAAGAATTTTTTGGCAGTTGGTTGCGTCTAATGAGTTCAGAACCCTGTATTATAGGAAAAAGCTGTTCTAAACAGGACACTGAGTGTCCTGATGACGGGGGCTTGCACCCCGAAACGTTGATAAAGTCTCACCTGACAGAGTGCACCGCTTCACCAAAGTCTCCAGAGTGCCGCCTCGTTCTTTCACCCTATATATATGCAGGCTATCGGGTCTGTTCGGGAGGGCACCGGAGCGTGAGCCTTGCTCCACTAGCCTACGGGAGAGTGCCAGACATATTTCTTCCATATATGTCCAGTGCAGCAGTGAAGTCCTCACTAGCATTGGTAGTCGTGGCACCTCAAGGCATTGCTTTAACCTACACAGGACGCTTCCAGCAACACTTTTTTTATCCACACTCATTTGCACAGCACAGGAGTTGTTTCTCCTAAGCACTTTATTTGCACACAACCAGCAGTTGTGATATATACCGACTGCGTTTACAGCGGTTGGAGTGACACCTTGCAGTATCAGAACATTGCATGTATATTTTTACGTTTTAAACCTTTTACAAGATGGCGCAAGGGGGAGAAGACACAGATGATTTGTCCGCATACTTCCAGCAGTGTGACAACTTTGAAACATTAAGTTTCTCTGAGGCCGAGGCTGAGAATATCCTGTACAGTGAGCCTGCATTCAGTGCGGAGGATGTCACCACGAATGATGATTTGTACAGAGATTTGTTCAAACTTAAAAAGAGAGAGATTGATTTCCTGTTTCACGGCAAGACCCTGTTACTATATATATATATATATATATATATATATATATATATATATATATATATATATATATATATATATATATATATTATATATTGTAACACTGTAGGGGTGCAAGGCGCCTTTTCCTGGGGAATATGGCCGCACGCAGCAGCTGAGGAACAACACAAGTCCAGTTTCTGGTACAACTGACCCCGGCCAGTTTTATTGAAACAGAAAATAAAACAAACCCCAAAATAAAAATACCTTGCCTGTCCGGCACTAACTAAACATAAGATATTCCTAACTGTCACTAAACAAAACACAGAGTTCGTCAGTACATACTGTATAGCTTACTTGCATCAGAAAGCGTGTCTCTCACACACAGATCCTGCAGCCTTCCCAGGCAGTCTGCCCATACTAATCAGGTTAGAAGCACTATAACACTCTTACACAGCTGAAACCCTGATTAGCCCTCTGTGAGGCCAAAGACCCGAACTGGGCCCAATGTCTAGAACTCGCCTTATCTCTCTCTCAGAGCCTTTACCCAGCTTTTACAGCAAACTGAAAAGGTTCAGACAAAACAAAAAGCATTTTTCCTAGAAGTTAACATTTTCTAAAACATGTAAGACAAGAACCTGGGACAAATATACCTGCCCTCAAACACTATCCCAGTGTTCTTGTCACTATATATATATATATATATATATATATATATATATATATATATATCCCCGAGATTTCTGTTGCCGGCCCTGCATTGTATAGTCAGGTTCTGTTGCAGGAATCTCTGCCTGAACAGGATGGCGATGGTGGCCTGGTCCTGGCAAGTTCAGTAGCGATATCAGAGCCTCCAGTGGAGTGTATGGAGGTGGGAGTCCAGCCTATGGAGAAGGAAGTGGCTGTTGGGAGCTGTGATGGAAGTGATGTTTCTAAGATCGTGCATGATGCTGCAGATATCGTGGAAAGGCCAATGATGGCAGTAACTGGTGGCTTCCAAACGGGGGAGGCGTCTCTCCTGGAGGGAGTGCTGGGTGGTGACGGTGCGGGGGGCGTGGCGGTTGCTGGGGTCTTGGCGGATGCTGGGACTCTTGTGACTGTCGCTGCTCCCTGTGGACTTGTTCCCGAAACGCTCGCCTCTAAAGTTGCAAGTGTGCGTGGGCCGTGGTTGATGCTGAGGCTGGCCATCCCTGTAAGCCTGCGGTGGCTGGCTCTGGCTTAGTCGCCGTGGTGGCTGAGGGAGGCGGGGCCAAAGACGCATCGGGTATGACATCGCAGGTGACAGCATTACCCACATCGATGGGTGTTTCAAAGTATGAAGCCATGCCGAAAGAGGGGCAGAGATTGGCTCAAGGACTGCCAGCTGTAGATAAGAGCAAATTAACCCCTGAAGAAGTTATGTTGGTAGAAACTGTATATGGTAACATGGATATGCCGGTGAGGGCTCTAGCAGCTGTGAATTTGTTTCAGGCGAACCAGGTCAGGATGACTGGTGGGGTGGGAATAAGGGCTGCTAGTGGTCTGGCACCTGAAGGGCTCGCTGTAACTCCCTCTGAGGTTAGGCCGGGTGCTGGTTCGTATGCTAATTCTTTGGCGGCTCCTGGTCGGCAGAGTGCTGGTCCTCAGTTCGGGGTGAGTGGGGGGTCAGCCCATAAAAAGAAGAAATGTGGTGCAGTTCAGATGGGGAGGCTCCTTCGAAGTCAGAGTTCTTAGATATGATCTTCTCACTGGGGTTTGAGGCTGCAGATCTTTTCGCATGCATTCACCCAGTGAGAACTCCAGATTTCGACCTGAGCTTCCTCTCCCTTAATGGCCTTCAGGCCTTTGGCTCCCGTTGGGAAAAAAACAAGATGAAGGAACCATATTGCTTTTTCAAAGCCCATACCATCACGAGGCAGGACAGGGTTAAGATCACTGTGTTGGTGTGTAATGAATCACTGCCCCCTGCTGATATTATATATTGGTTGTCTAGGTCTTGTACAGTACTATCTACTTTGGTAAAGTTTGATCATACTAGGGGGGTCTGGGGTGGTGCCTATTCGGCCTTTGTGAGGTTACATCAGGTAGGGGCTGAGAGTAGACACATACCTTCCGCCGCTTACATTTGCCGTGATCGGCTCCAGTTTTTTTACCCTGGGCAACCCAGAACCTGTCATAAGTGTGATGACTTCCGTCACCTCAGTAGCGGTTGTGGGGTGATTAAATGTGCTTTGTGTGGCCAGTTGGGGCATGGGTCCCGGGAATGCAGCAAGGTCAGGTGTAATCTTTGCGGTACAGTTGGTCATCCCTACAGTCTATGCCCTAAGGCTTTGCATAATTATAGTGCAGGGGTGGAAGAAGTGGTGCCGGAGGTTGGTCCTGGTCGCGAAAGTAGCGTACCGGTAACTGTGCAGCATCAGGACATCTCGAAGAGAATAGAAGATGGTGGGAAAGAGAAGGTTTCAGCCTGAAAAGGGGGAGGCATCCTTTCAGGTCGTCAATAAAGGGAGGAGGAGGAAGCCTAAAAAAAAAGAGGCAGATTTTATTTGCTCAAATAGGTTCGATGTCCTGTCTTCTTCTGATGATGATGAAGAAGAGGGGGAGGTGGTCATGGTTGGGGGAAAAGAATTAGTTTTTGTCCCAAATGTCTCAAAAAATAGAAAGCCAAAGCAGGCCTCTAATCTGTCAGTTGCTGGGAAGGAGGTTGTTGGTAAGGATAAACAGGGAAAAATGGGACAAGGTAAAGCCCAAAGCAAAACTAAGCACTTGGAAAGAAATGGTTCTCAGGGGGAGCTGGAGTGGGACCCTGTGGGGATAGAGTTGAGCCAAGCTGTAGGATCCCTGTTAGACATGGTTGAAGTAGCTCAGTGTCCAGAAGGGGAAGTCCCTCATTCTTCAGATGAGGTGTTGGTGGTTGATGAAACTCCTGGGTCCCCTGGTGGGGGTGGTCCCGGAGGCGGCTCCTTTATTAGTACCCCAAAGGCCCCTGATCCGGATCATCCCCCAGACGAGGTGGTATAGGAGGAGGGGTGTGTTGTTGGGGAGGGGATTGGTAGGAAGGGGTCCGAGAGTCTACTTAGTGAGACTGTGGTCCCTGTTGCTAATAGTGTGAGTGAGAAGGAGGAGGGGGAGTAGGAAGAGCTCTCCCGGTCTGACGAGGATGCTATCCCTTTTGGGGTGGCATGTTAAAAGAGTTGGATCCTCGGATGAGGACTCTAAAAGACAAGCAAAGAAAAAGTGAATGGGATCCTACCTCTATAATCCAAAAAACATGGATCCCCAACCTATGCGATGTGCCACCATTAATGTGGCTTCCGTGTTTTCCGAACGTGCTCGTTTCTTGGCCTTTGATTTTTTCAACACGGTTGATGTTGATTTTTTATTTTTGCAGGAGACCAGGATAGGTGACCTGGCCACACTTCATCGGGCCAAGGGTCAGTGGAGGCGTGGGCCTTCCTTCAGGTCTCTTGCGGCCGAGCCGTACGGTGGGTTGGCAGTGCTTTTTACTGATATGGTAAACGTGCACAGGATTATAGAATTACAGGTAGGTAGGTGCATGGTTTTGGATGTCAACCTGAGAGGACATGACCTGAGATTAATAAACATCTATGGGCCTCAAACAGCTTGGGACAGGAAATGTCTTTTCAGGGAGATAAAACAGTTTCTCTTTACGGCCCGGCAGATCATCTTTGGCGGTGATTTTAACACCGTCATTAGGCCAAAAGATATGGGAGTCACAAAGATGACCCTGGGCTATGATTCCAATTTTTTAGTTAGCATGATTAGAGAGGCTGGTCTGGTGCATGTTTGCTATTTCCCAGACCTCACTGGTTTCACCTATCATTGTGGTAGCCGTAGGTCTAGGATAGATAGGTTTTTTGTTAAGGAGTCCTCAAACTTTGCCTCCTGAGAAAAAGCCAGTAGAGTTCTCCGATCACGTTTTTCTGTGTGTTGCTTTGAACGTCTCAGAAACTCCTCAGAAAGGGCGGGGCCTTTGGCGTTTGAATTCCGGGCTCCTGAAGGAGGAGGGAGTTAGACAGTCCTTTAGAGACTTTTTTCAACTGCAGGAAACACTTCTGGAGGCTGGTTGGAGTAGATCTGAGTGGTGGGAGGAGTGTAAAAAGAGGACTCAAAGTTTTTTTTCAGAGGCTGGCAGCCAGTAGAAACTTGACAAAAAGATGTATCTACTAGAGCCTGAGAAAGGAACTAGATTTCTTGATCTCTGGGCATGTGGTTTGTGGGGAAATCTCCCGGGTGAAGGCTCAGATGAGAGAATATCAGTATAATCGTCTGGCTTCTTTGATTCTGGAGAAGGATTATGGAAAATACCACTCGCCTGATCCCTACCAGAGTTGCAGAAAATCAGTTGATTTGAGGGAGGTCCGGGGCCTGTTTGATGACCAGGGTACTCTTCGTGGAGACAGGGAGGGTAGTTTGGGAGTCATCAGGTCTTATTACTCCGACCTTTTGTCTAAGCAGCCACTCATTAGAGAGAGGATGGATCGGTTCCTGGGGGAGACACCTGGGCTTGAGCAGCTTGATCCTTCTTTTGACTCTTTGGGGAATGATGTGACAGTGGAAGAGGTTAAGAAGGCTATAGACGGTTTGTCTATAAAAAAAATCTCTGCCCAGATGGGTTAACATCTGAATTTTTTTAAAGTTTTCTGAGATATCTTGGCTCCTCGTCTTGTAGAGGTATTTAATGAAAGCCTGGGTGAGGGAGTGCTCCCTCCCTCTATGAGATCCTCTGCTCTCATATTATTGTCTAAAGGTAAGGACCCAGCCCGTATTGAGAATTGGCGCCCCGTCGCTCTTCTCAATACGGACAGAAAGATTCTGGCAAAGGTACTCTTTAATCGGCTGATGGAAGTTTCCGGGATGTTACTTTCCCCGTCTCGGCATTGCACTGTAAAGGGTCGAAGCACCTTTAGTGCTGTCCTTGGCATCCGGGAGGCCGTGGAGCAATGTCGTGCTGAAAAATGGGGTAAGTATTTGCTGGCGTTGGACCAGTCCAAGGCTTTTGACCGGGTTAATCATCAGTACCTGTGGGCTGTGCTGGGAAGGTATGGTCTTCCAGTAAGGGTGGTAGATTGGCTACGTGTCATTTACAATCAGGCTGAGCGCTTCCCGCTTGTCAACGGTTGGGTTGGGCCCGCGTTTTTGGTTGACTCGGGTGTCCGTCAGGGTTGTCCCCTGAGCCCCCTTCTGTACGTATTCGCAATTGACCCCTTTGTGCGGAGGATTGAGTGCGGTACTGTTGCAGGGGTGCAGCTGGGCCCTGGGCTACCACTGAGGGTGGCGGCCTACGAGGATGACGTTACTGTGGTCGTGTCGTCTGTGGCAGAGGCGCGTGACATGGAACGTCTTATCTGTGAGTATTCTGAGGCTTTGTGCTCTAGGATCAATCAGGACAAGTGTGAAGCTTTCAGGATGGGGGAGGAAGGTGACGAATTGGGATAAGATGCTGGAAGATGCTACTAGAAAGGTGCAGTCCTGGAGAGGGTGGCAGCTCTCTTTCAGGGAAAGGGTTGATTTGTGCAAAACCTACTTGGTTCCGCTTTTCTTGTATGTCAGTTATGTGTGCTTTTTGCCACAATCTTTGTGGACCAGGATGTATTCTTTATTCTTCCTGATGTTATGGGGGAATAGAATGAATCTGGTCAAGAGAGGGATTACCTACAGATCGAGGGAACAAGGGGGGGCTGTTTATGGTCAACCCTGTAGTGTTTTTCGCTACAACTTTTTTAAAGCTAAATCTGGGGAGTTTGTTTCTAGAAACTCCCCCTCGATGGGTAGAAAGTTTTAGGGCCTGGGTGTCTCCCTTCCTCGGGTTATGGATGTACCCATTTGTACTTTGCTTGGCCCAACACTGTTTTGGGCATGAAATACACTGGCAAAGTGGGCACAAACACCATATTTTGTTCCTAATTCCGAAACCGAATGGATCCTCCCGGCCCATTCTAAACCTCAAGTCTTTGAACAATTTTGTGAAGGTTTCCAAGTTCCGTATGGAAACCCTTCACTCTATTGTTCTGGCTTTGGAGCCCATGGACTATATGATATCTATGGACACACAGGAAACTTCCCTACATATACCTATTGCCATATCGCAACAACAAAACCTGCGGTTTGCTATTGGCAACCTACATTATCAATTCCAAGCCTTACCTTTTTGCCTGACCACGGCTCCGCAAATCTTCAACAAGGTCATGGCGGTTATGACTGCCCTACTCCGCCGTTAGGGTATCAGGATCCCACCAGGTCTGGACGATTTGTTTATCCTGGGAAACTCCCCAGGGGTTCTCCTCCATCATCTGGAACTGACGGTCCAATTTCTGCAAGCCCACGGGTGGCTCATCAACTGGAAGAAATCCTCCCTGGTCCCTGCTCAGAGCATGGTGCACCTGGGGGCATTGTTGGACACACTCAACCAACGGTTGTTCTTGTCTCAGGAGAAGGTCCTGAAGCGTCAGGACAGTATACAATACTTCCTTTCTCGCCCACGAGTGTCGATACACTCGGCGATGCAAGTACTAGGCCTCATGGTGTCTGCTTTGGACATGGAGTATGCTCAGTTTCACTCTCGCCCTCTGCAGAAGCTAATCCTTGCCAAGTGGGACGGCCTGCCTCACTGGATCAGATTTCACATGATATCCTTGACTTCAGAGGTTCGTCTGTCACTGACCTGGTGGCTACAGGACAATTGAGCAGGGGTCATCCCTTCTGGATCTCCAACTGGGTCCTTCTGACGACGGATGCCAGTCTGCAGGGTTGGGGTGCAGTGTTGGAACTACATTCTCTTCAGGGTCGGTGGACCAGGGAGGAATCTCTCCTCCCGACATATTCTGGAGTTGCGGGCAGTGTTCAATGCTCTGAAACTTGCCCTGACTCTGGTACAGAACAGACCTTTTCAAGTACAATTGGACAATGCTACCACGGTGGCGTACATAAACCGTCAAGGCGGCACTTGAAGCCGCATGGCAATGTTGGAAGTGTCAAAGATCCTTCACTGGGCGGAACGCCATCTGCTAGCCATATCGGCAGTGTTCATTCTGGGGGTCCTCAACTGGAAAGCGGACTTCCTCAGTCGTCAGGACATACACGCCAGAGAGTGGAGCCTTCATCCTGAAGTATTTCAACTCCTAGTAGACAAGTGGGGTCTACCAGATGTAGACCTGATTGCGTCTCGACACAATGACAAGGTTACGGTCTTCGGAGCAAGAATAAGGGATCCTCAAGCAGCATTCGTGGAAACACTGGCAATTCCATGGAACTTTCGGCTGCCGTACGCGTTTCCTCCGGTGTCACTCCTGCCCAGGGTAATAAGGAAGTTCAAGCAAGAAGGAGGAATCCTACTTCTACTCGCTCCAGCATGTCCCAGAGTACATTGCTTCTCAGACCTACAGGGTCTCTCGATAGAGCACAGGTTCTCAAACTCTGTCCTCAGGAGCCCACACAGTGCATGTTTTGCAGGTCTCATCACAGAATCACAAGTAAAATAATAAGCTGCACCTGCGGGCCTTTTAAAATGTGTCAGTGAGTAATTAATACACCTGTGCCCCTGCTGGGTTACAGTGGCGGATTTAGGGGGGGAGGCACTCGGGCCCGTGCCCCCCCCTGTCATTTGTGACCCCCCCCCCCCGTGCTGCCGCATCCGCCGCCGCATAGGGAGATGACGGGCGCCCGCTTAGATTGTGTTACCAGCGGGCACCCGTCTCCCTGCACAGCGGCAGCCGGAGGCAGGAGCTCAGTACTGAGCTCCGGCTTCCGGCGCCGTCACTGTGCACTATGGGAGAGACGTCAGTCATGACGTCTCTCTTATAGTGCTGAGTGACTGAGGAGCGGACGCCAGGAGGAGGAGGACTGCAGCGGCGCGGGAACGGGGCTCGGTAAGTATGTATTTTTCTTCCTTAATGCATCTACTGGGGGCTAACTATGGGGGACATTACTACTGGGGGGGCATCAACAAGGGGCATTACTACTAGGGGGTCAAACTACTGGGGGCATTATAACTGGGGCAGCTACTGGGGGCCATATTTACTGGGGGCCATCTACTGGGGGCATTACTACAGGGGGGTCATCTATTGGGGCAAACTCGTAGGGGGGCATTATTACTGGGGGGTCAACTATCGGGGGCAGCTACTGGGGCATTATTACTGGGGGCATTACTACTGGGGGGGTCATCTATTGGGGGCAGCTACTGGGGGACATTTTTCCTGGGGGGCATCTACTGGGGGCATTACTACTGGCGGGTCGTCTATTGGGGGCAAACTCCTAAGGGGCATTACTACTGGGGGCAAACTACTGGAGGACATTATTACTAGGGGGCATCTACTGGGGGCAAACTGCTGGGGGACATTATTACTGGGGGGGCATCTACTGGGGGCAAACTACTGGGGGACTATTACTGGGGGCCAACTACAAAGGTGCGAACTACTGGCGGTGTAACTACAGGGGCATTACTACTGGCGGCTTAACTACAGGGGCATTACTACTGGCGGCTTAACTACAGGGGCATTACTACTTGGAGGCTAAACTAAAGGGGGGGGGGTAAACTACTGGGGTCATGACTGCAGGGGAATTACCACTGGGGGCATAATGACTGGGGGCATTACTACAGGCAACATTACTACTGGGGGCAATACGGGCATTGCATAAGGGGCACCACTACTATTGGGTCTATATAAGGGGCACTACCAGTACAGTGGACATTGCATAATGAGCGCTACAACTGTGGTCATTGTATAAGAAGCGCCACCTCACATGCACCGAAGCCGCACGCAAATGTACTTGCCCCTTCCATGGTCCCCCCCCCTATCATTTTCTTCTGGATCCGCCCCTGCTGGGTTACCTGCAAAACATGCACTGTGTGGGCTCCTGAGGACCGAGTTTGAGAACCTATGCGATAGAGCATCCTCTTCTACTTCCGCAATGCCCAGAGCTCCTAGTTCAGGGCCCCTGTGTCTACCAGGATTTGGCCCGTCTGGCTTTGACAGCGTGGTTCTTGAAGCTTCCGTCCTGAGTGCCAAAGTTTTTTCTGAGGCGGTCATTCAAACGATGTTGAAAGCCTGTAAACCAGCTTCGGCTCGGATTTATTATAGAGTCTGGAATTCTTACTTCACCTGGTCTGCGGCTAAGAATTATGATGCATACAAGTTCAGTACTGCAAAAGTTTTGGCATTCCTGCAACAGGGCCTGGACTTAGGCCTTCGTCTGGCCTTCCTCAAGGTTTATATTTTAGCCTTGTTGATATGGATTCAGAGAAAAATTGCATCTCTGCCTGCCGTTCATACTTTCACTCAGGGTGTTCTAAGGATTCAACCTCCCTATGTCCCTTCGGTGGCTCCTTGGGATTTGTCTGTTGTTCTAGATGCCCTGCATGAGGCTACTTTTGAACCTCTAGAGTCTGTGGACCTTAAGTGGCTTACGCTTAAGGTCTTGTTTTTGCTGGCTATTGCCTCTGCTAGACGGGTTTCGGACTTGGGTGCCTTGTCAGGTCGGTCACACTTTCTGATTTTTCACTGTGACCGTGCGGTTCTTAGAACTCGCCCTGGTTATTTACCTAAGGTAGTGTCGTCATTCCACCTTAGCCAAAAGATTGTGGTTCCGGCCTTTATCTCTCCCGATTTGTCCTCCAAAGAGCGGTATTTGGATGTGGTACGGGCTCTCCGTATCTACGTGAAGAGAACCGCTTCCCTTAGGAGATCGGATTCTCTATTTGTTCTTTTTGGTTTTCATAAACGTGGCTGGCCTGCTAATAAGCAGAACTTGGCCAGATGGATTAGAATGGTGATTGCACAAGCTTATGTACAGGCTGGTCTTCCAGCTCCTGCAACTATCAAGGCCCATTCTACTCGGGCTGTTGGACCTTCTTGGGCGGCCTGCCGTGGCGCCTCCCTCGAAAAATTGTGCAAGGCGGCTACGTGGTCCTAAGTGAACACGTTCATTAGGTTCTATGCCTTTGATACTTCCGCCTCCCTGGATGCTTCCTTTGGACGCGGGTTTCTTGTGCCCGCTACACTGCATCCCCACCCATGAGGAACTGCTTTAGGACATCCCCGATGTTATTCCCTGTGGAATACTAGTGTACCCAGCTGCAGAAAAGGAGATTTATGGAGAGAACCTTAACCTTTGTTAAATCTTTCTGCGAGGTACACTGGATTCCACAGGGCACCCACCCTGACGCACTTAGCTTCTTTGGGTTTGTATGGCATTAGCCGCTGGTACCTTCTCCTGTTGTGAGAATGTGGGTCTGTGTGGCTACTAACTGTTGTCGTATCTTTTACCTGCTACTGCATTGGACTTGTTAACAAAACTGAGCTCCTGTGCATGCAGGCGGGGTTATAGAGGAGGCGGTGCAAGGCATCCTGGGAACAGTCAAAGCTTTAGCCTGTTGGTGCCTCGGATCAATATCCAACTCTACACCCCGATGGTATTCCCTGCGGAATCCAGTGTACCTCGCAGAAAGAGATTTAACAAAGTTAAGTTCTGAAAATAAATCTCCTTATTATCAGATTCTTATATAGCGCAGCAAATTCCGTTGAACTTAACAATTGTAAACAACTGTGAAAAAACAAAACTGGGTAAAAACAGACAGATATAAGGTAGGAAAAATGTACAAACTAAAAACTAGTTAACCCTTGCAAAACTACAGCTACTTACTCAAAATGGTAAAATATGTTGTGTGTGTGTGTGCCCACTTTGCCAGTGTATTTCATGCCCAAAACATCGTTGGGCCAAGCAAAATACAAGTTGGTCATATGTAAGTGACCACCCTCTGATTTCAGGGGTCAAATTTGTGGCCCAAGACTAGTTAACCCTTGCAAAACTACAGCTACTTATTCAAAATGGCAATTTACAAAATGGTGCGTGTGCCCACTTTGCCAGTGTATTTCATGCCCAAACCAGCGTTGGGCCAGGCAAAATACAAGTGGGTCACATGCAAGTGACCACCCTGTGTTGATTTCAGGTGTCAAATTTGTGGCCCAAGACTGGTTAACCCTTGCATAACTACAGCTACTTATTCAAAATGGTAAAATATGGCATGTGCCCACTTTGCCAGTGTATTTCATGTTCTTTTTCTGCATGTGTTATGTTATTGAAGATCCCTTTGCTGTGACTTCTAAAGGTTATTATATACTTTTCCTTAATTGGGATCCTGTAAGTGGACCCTCAAAAAGACAAAAAAAAGCCCACTATTTATATGTATTAGAAAAAAAAAAATCTTACAATTATTATTGTTGTTGTTTAAAATTTCAGTTTACACAGAGCTTTCATATAAGGATGGGGTTTATGGTGGCTATCCACATTACTGGAAAAACCTGCGCCTTTACTCGACATGTTTGATCTTATGGAATCGTCATCGGAGGTGGATCAATGGCAGAGAGGGAGATGTACTAAGCCTTGGAGAGAGATAATGTATCAACCAATCAGCTCTTAATGAAAGGAGCTGATTGGTTGGTACTTTATCTCTCTCCACTTTAACACTCTCCAAGGCTTCGTACATGGGGGGGTCATTCCGAGTTGATCGTAGCTGTGCTACGATCATTCACACTGACATGCGGGGGGATGCCCAGCATGGGGCTAGTCCTTCCCCCATGTCAGTGCCCCCCCACCCCCCCCTGCAGAAGTGCCTTTGCGCTTCAAGAGTAGCTTCCGACCAGTGCAGCTTTAGCGTGCTGGCTGGGGGCTACTCATCGCTCCCCGGCCTGCAGCGGCTGCGTATGATGTCACACAGCTGCTGTGGCCCGCCCCCCGCTCGGTCCGGCCACGCCTGCGTTGGCCGGACCAAACCCACGAAATGGCGGCCAATCAGGCAGAGGCAATCGCATCCCTGCTACGGCCTTCGGCCGTCTGTCATGCGCTGGCGCCAGCACATGCGCAGTAGGGACCCGTTCGCTCTGCTACGTTAAAACGCAGTGAGTGAACGGGTCAGAATGACCCCCATAGACCTCATAATGTGCAAGCAAGACTTCAATAATTCTAGAAAACTGAGGACCTGCACCAAGTCTTTAAGACAAAGATGGTGAAACTTCCCAGAGATCTGTGTGTAGTCTCCCAGCCTATAAGCAGAAATCTGCGTTGGGGGAAGGGGCAGTTTTTTTTTTTTGGTACTGTGGAAAGCCACTATTAAGTGCTCACACCCAATACATTATAAGTGAGGTTACACGACATCCTTATACAAAATCTGTGTAAGCTGAAATTTATACTACATTCTGAGAAAGTGACTGACATTACCATTGGCCTATACAGGATATTCTGTATTATCAAGTATCTCCAGGTTTCCATTGAGTAAATCTGAGGACATCTTAAAATCAGGATAGATCTACCCATAACAGTCTGAGCGGATGTGGTATGCGTGACCAACGCTCAGGAGACCGCCTGTCAGCATACCGACACCAGGTATCCCGGCAGCAGAATGCCAACGGGACGAGCTGCGGGCTCTGTGGCGACCTGCGGTTGCCACGGGTTCTATTCCCACTCTATAGGTGCCGTGGACACCCACGAGTGGGAATAGTGCCTGCTAGTCAGCATTGTGAGGGGGCGGGATGTAGGGGGAGGTATTGTGACTGGCGGTCTCATGACTACATACTGTCTGACCGCCCCCTTGCTCTTATCACACATATATATAATTTATATTACAAAAATGAAAAGCCTTTTGTGCTTAGATACAGATGTCTCCTCATATCTAACCTCCATACGCCATACACATGGTGCAATGTAACCTTATGATTTTTAACATATAGACAACATAGTAAGGAAAGTTAGTGCAAATCACACCATGTGTACACAGCTTGCGATACCGATGCACGCTCCGGTGGGGTCGGTATCGCAAGAAAAGATTGACTGCAGGCAAGTCAATGTTGACTATATTGTGTACATAGTATAGTCAAAATTGGCACTTAGTCACATAATCAAAATCTCAAGTAAAGAGAGTCAAAATCGGTGGGTCAGGGCTCTGGGGAGCTCAGGGGAAATCGCAAAGTCAAATCGAACATAAAATCTCACCATGTGTACACACCTTTAGTCGCAACGCATTGCGACGAGGAGACTGTGAAGGTCAATTTGATATATAACACTTGTATATTATGTGTGACTGACACTGTATACAGAACAGAACTTTTTTAGGAAAATAGCTGCAGCTGCTACATCGCAACACTTCATATATAGATTCAGAGACTCAGTCGCACACCGATATACAAATGTCACATATCAAATTAATCAGCACAGTCTCCTAGACGGACGCATTTTCAGCAAAAAAAGACGCCCAATGCTAGAAGTACTGGCTGTGCTGCACTGGCTTTGCATGGTTTTAATGTAATATATGTAAGCAGTATATATATATTTGACACCCTGTCCCTACAACAGATTCCAAAGAAGCATTTATAGATGTTTATTGTAACTCAGCTGAGTACGGCAGGCACCCCCTCACCTGCTGTCGGAGCTAAGGAGAGGCGTGGCAGCAGCTTCCCTGGACATCTCTAGCTATTTTGAGCTCCGAGGGCAGCAGCTGGCAGCTGTGGAAGTCAGGCAAGATGGAATCGGAGATCTCCACCTCACAAAGAAAAAAAATCACAGCAACATGGATTTGCTTGATGGGATGTTTCTAGGTACACAGAAACCTTCACTGTGTGGTACCCCTTTCAGACTAGCAAAAATTTCCCAGGCTATTGCACGTGAACTCGCGTCAACCCGGGATTTTGCTTAGTCTGAAAGGGTCCTGAAGCAATATCCCAGGTCGAGTGTCCTGGCCTTTCATCCCAGGTTGTGACCTAGGTTGAAGTCGGAATCGACTCGGGTTGTGGTGCACCCATTCTCTGCATAGGATGAGGCGGTGCTTGGAGATGATCATCTCCACGCGCCGCCTCCTGTAGCGGGAGGGGCCGCAAGTCTGAAAATGGTGCGACCCAGCTCTAAGTATGCAAGGGGTATTATTGAAGCCTTTGTAGTTTACAGCTTTACGGGGGTAATTCAGAGTTAATCGTAGATGTACTAAATTTAGCACATCTACGATCATTTACTCTGACATGCGGGGGGGCGACCAGCACAGAGCTAGACCGCCCTGCATGTCAGGCTTACCCCCCCCTGCACAGGTACAAAAGCATTGCACGATGGCGATGCTTTTGTACCTGACAAGTAGCTTCCTGCCAGTGCAGCTCCTGATGTCCCGCAGCCGCCGCAACCCGCCCCCCAACGGTCCGTATACGCCTCCGTTGTCCGGACTGGGCCCCGCCAACGGCGTTCTAACGACGTTGGCACGCCCCCTCCTGCCCCGTGACCACCTCTGCCTGTCAATCTCACTGGCTGCACATGCGCACGGCAGACGTAGTGCGCATAGTAATTCAGACTGCGATCACTGCCGCTGCAGCGATGACCGTGCTAACAGGAGATCATTATAATTTTACAGTAAGTCAATCTTTGCGCTGTGTCAAAATGCGTTCAAACTAGCATGTTGCATGGATTAGTATAGACACCTTGCAGTTCTCCTGCTTCTGCTGCTGTGGAATTACATGTCCCAGAATGTCAGACACGGTTTGCTTGAACTTGTGGCTCCACAACAGAGAGCTACAAGTTGCCTAAAGCCAAGTCAGATATTCCAAGGGCTGGAAGACGTGACTGAGGGGATTTGGTACATCTGCTTTACCAGCATGACTTTGGTTTGGAACCATCAGCAGTGTGGGATTATTCCGGGATTCCACTCTCCAGGGATTGGTGACTATGCTATAAATTGACCTTATTGAGCTGATGTGGGAAAGATAGAATGGTCCCTGTTTTAATCTGTTTGTGGAATAAATGTCAGTGTTTTTAAACTACTTGGCATTGCATACGTATATATGTGGATCTACCCATAAGCCTCTGACCACATAGGAGGGAGAAGATACCTTTATGGGCAGTTACAAAGCAGTCTTACAAGTAAACTTATGTAAGTGTTCACGAATATTTGTGACACACGTGGTGTATTTTTGCAGCGCCTGAAGGGGAGCAATAACTGGTGGAAGAGATCCTCTTGTACAAGTGTTCACAACTCTTTCCTGCTGTGTGTTCCCTGAGTGGCTTTCTATCTTTGGACTGTTTCTGATATTGGAACTACTACGCTATCGGGTATATTCAATTAAAGTTGGATCCATTCCGATATGAATTTGTCGGAATGGATCCGACAGGACCTATTCAATCCGTTCCCGACCATCTCAAGCCGACTTAAAAAAAAAAAAAAGTCAGATTGAGATGAGGGAGCTGAGAGGATGAGACGGGAGAGAGCTACGGGGAGAGCAGGAACTAAGCAGCTACAGCACAGCGTAGCAGGAGGATGGGGCACCGCCTCCAGACTTCTCAGCAGCGTCCACCCGGCTCCAGCAAGCTGGACCTCGCTTGCTGGAGCCAGGTGGACGCTGCCATGAGCAGCGGCGGTGCCCCATCCTCCTGCTACGCTGTGCTGTAGCTGCTTGGTTCCTGCTCTCCCCTGTTTTCCCGCTGGTCTCCCCCATCTCCTCCTCTCGGCTTCCTCATCTCAATGTGACTCTTTTTTTTTTGAAGTCGGAGATGATCAGAAACGGGGCCAAAACCTGTCTGATTTGGCCCCGTTTCCGACAGAAGCACGCAGATCGGCAGCTATTCCGCCGATCCACGTGCTTTCCGACAAGTCGGAATTCCTAACTTGTCGGGAAAAAATGAGGCTGGATTGAATAGGTCGGAAGCCCTTCCGACCTATTCCAGTTGGAAACTGCCGTCTTTCCGACAAGACGACAGTTCCCGACTCTAATTGAATACAGCCCTATATTTGTTTTGTTGTTTTTTTACATGTACCTGGAGCAACATTGTCACCTGTGAATTGTGGACTCTCGGCACACAAAAAATGTCTGTGTGTAAAGTATATCTGGGTTTCAGCAGCGGGGTACACGGGTATTCCACAGGTAATAACATCGGGGTGTGGAGTTGGATTTTGATCCGAGGCACCAACAGGCTAAAGCTTTGACTGTTCCCAGGATGCACTGCACTGCCTCCTATAGCCCCGCCTCCAGAAACTGGAGCTCAGTTTGTAAGTTGGTGACTGCAGTTCAGGTCAACTAACAGGGGGGCTGCGCTAGGCAGCCCTGAAAAGAGCTTTTTTAGAAGACTTAAAGGGCCGCAGCAATTTCTATGTGCTAAATACTATATATGAGATAGGTGACTCATTATTACCTATGTAGTGTGGCTGGAATTTAAGATTGCGCTATAAAATACTGCCATTTTTAATTGTTTATTCCAAGGGCTGTATTGGGTAAAATGCTAGTCTAAGGGGTATATTTACTACAAGTCAATTTTTACATAAATTTCTGCTGTGGTGTACACTAGGCTCCACAGGGAATGACATCGGGGGTGTAGAGTAGGATCTTGATCCAAGGCACCAACAGGCTCAAAGCTTTGACCTTCTTCCCAGAATGCCTAGCACCGCCTCCTCTAAAACCCTGCCTCCGTGCAGAGGAGCTCAGTTTTGTAGGTGGGGCCATGCAGTAAGCAGGCATACAACAGGTGGGCTGCTCCAGCGGGTATGGTATGGTATGCCGGCGGTCGGGGTCCCGGCGACCAGCGAGTGCAAATGAGCCCCTTGCGGGCACGGTGGCGCGATACGCGCGCCACACTATTTTATTCTCCCTCCAAGGGGGTCGTGGACCCCCAAGAGGGAGAATAGCTGTCGGGATCCCGACAGCCGGCATACTGAAGACCACCCACTCCAGCAGCCCTAAGAAAAAGGAAGACTTCAAGGGCTGCAGCAGAGACACTGACTGTGTTAGATGTCAGTCAGACATCTCCTGCTGCAGCTCCATCACCTCCCCCAACGGCGCTGTACACTCCCGCGCCCTGGTTGCCGGGTACCTACAGCGGAGGCTCCGGTTTTCTTCTAGTTAGTCACACACATGACCGCTGTTCTCCTGGATCGCGTGGCCGCACTCAGGGAGGAGGTAAGTGGGTCCCCCCGGCGGGACCTGCTGTAAATCGCGATCCCTCGTGGCCGGTGGGAGGCGGGCCGTGTGCACTGGCCTGGACACTGTGGTAGTACAGGGTCCCCACTAGACCACCAGGGCAAGGGCACAGGTCGGTTTTCTCTCATAAACCGTTTATATAAGCCCACAGTACCCAGAGGTGAAGTCCAGCAGGGGGATAAGGCTTTGACCTGTAGCCCCTCCCCCAGCGCCAGGTTGGAGCTGCATCTCTCTCTCTCTCTCTCTCTCTCTCTCTCTCTCTCTCTCTCTCTCTCTCTCTCTCTCTCTCTCTCTCTCTCTCTCTCTCTCTCTCTCTCTCTCTCTCTCTCTCTCTCTCTCTCTCTTCTCCCCCCCCCCCGTTTGGGCGCCATTAGGACAAGCTGAGCTGATCCTGGGACTGTTTGGGCAAATCCTCTTCTGTAAAGCCGCCTGCATGTCAGCGCTGTGCATTTTACAGGACACTTAAGTATTCTACATGTCTGCTGACAGTGTTAGTTAAGAGAGTGCATTTAGTCAGGGTTATATAGTACAAGTACCCTGTGATATACATCCAGTCTTTACTGTGCATTGTTATATCTATTGAGTGTATAGCTATATATAGTACTACTCTGTATTGCTAGTCCAGTGCAGTTTTATTGCATGTCATAATTTCTGCATTGTACAATGTGACTGTGTGTGTATATAGCTGCTGTGTGACCTCCATTTTGTGAATCTCACTCAGATTGCTATCCCTATATTCTATAACCTGAGGGTGCTAAGTGCGTCAGGTTTATCATTTAATATAGGTAGTTCACAGGATATACTCAGTGTGTATTTCTCTTAAGTCCTAGAGGATGCTGGGGACTCCGTAAGGACCATGGGGTATAGACTGGCTCCGCAGGAGACATGGGCACTATAAAGAATGGGTGTGCACTGGCTCCTCCCTCTATGCCCCTCCTCCAGACCTCAGTTAGTTCCTGTTCCCAGAGGAGACTGGGTGCATTACAGGGAGCTCTCCTGAGTTTCTCTGAAAGAAAGAATTTTGTTAGGTTTTTTATTTTCAGGGAGCACTGCTGGCAACAGGCTCCCTGCATCGTGGGACTGAGGAGAGAGAGAAGCAGACCTACTTAACTGATAGGCTCTGCTTCTTAGGCTACTGGACACCATTAGCTCCAGAGGGAGTCGGAACGCAGGTCTCACCTTGCCGTTCGTCCCAGAGCCGCGCCGCCGTCCTCCTCACAGAGCCGGAAGACAGAAGCCGGGTGAGTATAAGAAGAAAAAAGACTTCAGAGGCGGTAGAAGACTTCAGATCGCCATTGCTCCCACACACAACACACACTGCAGGCACTGATGGGTGCAGGGGGTGGGGGGGGGGGCGCCCTGGGCAGCAATATAAACCCCTAGGACTGGCAAATACATATATATAGGCTGCGGAGGCAGTAGATATAAAAATCCCCCACCAGTATTACAAAATTGAGCGGTACCGAAGCCCGCCGCTGGAGGGGGCGCAGCTTGATTGCACAGCACTAACCAGCGCCATTTTCTCCACAGAGCACTGCAGAGAAGCTGGCTCCCCGGACTCTCCCCTGCTGAACACGGTGACACAGGGCAGGAAAGAGGGGGGGGGGGGGGGGCATTTGTAAGGCGCAGTGAGTGTATTATACAGATAATTATATATAAAAGCGCTATATTATCTGGGAATTTGTTTCCAGTGTCAGTTGGCGCTGGGTGTGTGCTGGCATACTCTCTCTCTGTCTCTCCAAAGGGCCTTATTGGGGAACGGTCTCCATATAAATATATCCCTGTGTGTGTGGGGGGTGTTGGTATGAGTGTGTCGACATGTCTGAAGCGGAAGGCTCATCTAAGGAGAAGGTGGAGCAGATGATTGTGGTGTCTCCTTTGGCAACGCCGACACCTGATTGGTTGGACATGTGGAATGTTTTGAATGCAAGTGTGACCTTATTACATAAGAGGATGGACAAAGCAGAGTCCAGGGAAAAAGCAGGGAGTTAATCCATGGCTTTGACTGTGTCACAAGACCCTTCAGGGTCTCAAAAAACTTCTCTATCCCAAATAGCAGACACTGATACCGACACGGATTCTGACTCCAGTGTCTACTACGATGATGCAAGGTTACACCCAAGGGTGGCCAAAAGTATTCATTATATGATTATTGCAATAAAGGATGTTTTACATATCACAGTTGACCCCTCTGTCCCTGACACGAGGGTGCGCATGTATAAGGAAAAGAAACCGGAGGTAACCTTTCCCCCATCTCATGAGCTGAATGAGTTATTTGAAAAAGCTTGGGAAACTCCAGGCAAAAAACTGCAGATTCCCAAGAGGATTCTTATGGCGTATCCTTTCCCTGCACAGGACAGGGTACGGTGGGAATACTCGTCCAGGGTGGACAAGGCTTTAACGTGCTTGTCCAAGAAGGTGGCGCTACCGTCTCCAGACACGGCAGCCCTCAAGGATCCTGCTGATCGCAGACAGGAAACTACTTTAAAAGTTTATACGCATACGGGTGCTTTACTCAGACCGGCAATAGCATTGGCATGGGTATGTAGCGCAGTTGCAGCTTGGACAGATACCTTGTCAGCTGATATGGATACCCTAGATAGGGATACCATTTTATTGACCTTAGGTCACATTAAAGACGCAGTCTTATATATGAGAGACGCTCAAAGAGACGTTGGGCTGCTAGGTTCGAGAGCCAACGCCATTGCGATTTCTGCTAGGTGAGCCCTGTGGACCCGCCAATGGACGGGTGATGCCGACTCAAAGAAGCATATGGAGGTTTTACCTTACAAGGGTGAAGTTTTATTTGGGGAAGGTCTCGCGGACCTGGTTTCTACAGCTACCGCGGGTAAATCTACTTTTTTGCCTTTTGTTCCCCCACAGCAAAAGAAAACTCAACAATATCAGATGCAGTCCTTTCGGTCGCATAAGTCCAGAAGAGGTCTGGGCTCATCCTTCCTCGCCAGAGGTAAGGGTAGAGGGAAAAGAACGCCTGCTTTGGCTGGTTCCCAGGAACTGAAGTCCTCCCCGGCTTCTACTAAATCCACCGCATGACGCTGGGGCTCCACTGAGGGAGTCCGCACCGGTGGGGGCACGTCTTCGACTCTTCAGCCAGGTCTGGGTTCTGTCAGACGTGGATCCTTGGGCGATGGAAATTGTATTCCAAGGCTACAAACTGGAATTCGAAGAGATGCCCCCTCGCCTATTTTTCAAGTCTGCCTTGCCAGCTTCTCCCCCAGAGAGGGCAGTAGTGTTAGCTGCAATTCAAAAGCTGTGTCAACAGCACGTGATTATCAAGGTTCCCCTAGTCCAACAGGGGAAAGGGTACTATTCAATGCTGTTCGTGGTCCCGAAGCCGGATGGCTCGGTCAGACCCATTTTAAATCTAAAATCCCTAAACCGGTACTTGAAAAAGTTCAAATTCAAGATGGAATAGCGATCCGGGCAGTGATCTCCAGTCTGGAAGGGGGGGGGATTTTATGGTGTCACTAGACATAAAGGATGCATACCTTCATGTTGCCCATATATCCTCATCAGGAGTACCTGAGATTCGCTGTACAGGACTGTCATTACCAGTTTCAGACGTTGCCGTTTGGGCTTTCCACGGCCCGAGGATTTTCACCAAGGTGATGGCGGAGATGATGGTGCTCCTGCGCAAGCAGGGAGTCACAATTATCCCGTACTTGGATGATCTCCTGATAAAAGCGAGATCGAGAGATCAATTGCTGAAAAGCGTGTCGCTCTCCCTGAGAGTGCTACAACAGCACGGTTGGATTCTAAATCTGCTAAAGTCGCAATTGGTTCCTACAACTCTACTATCATTCCTAGGCATGATTCTGGACATGGAACAGAAGAGGGTTTTTCTCCTGATGGAAAAAGCCCAGGACCTCCAGAACATGGTCAGAGACCTGCTAAAACCAAAGAGTGTCTGTTCATCAATGCACTCGAGTTCTGGGGAAAATGGTGGCAGCCTACGAGGCCATCCCATTCGGCAGGTTTCATGCGAGGACATTTCAGTGGGACCTTCTGGACAAGTGGTCCGGGTCCCATCTACAAATACATCGGAAAATAAGCCTGTTCCCCAGGGCCAGGGTGTCTCTCCTGTGGTGGCTGCAGAGTGCTCACCTTCTAGAGGGTCGCAGGTTCGGCATTCAGGACTGGGTTCTGGTGACCACGGACGCGAGCCTCCGAGGATGGGGAGCAGTCACACAAGGAAGAAATTTTCAGGGACTACGGTCAAGCCAGGAGGCTTGTCTACACATCAACATACTGGAATTAAGGTCCATATACAACGGCCTACGACAAGGGACGAATCCTCTTCGCGACCTACCGGTTCTGATTCAATCAGACAACGTCACAGCCGTGGCTCATGTAAACCGCCAAGGCGGGACAAGGAGCAGAGTGGCAATGGCAGAAGCCACCAGGATTCTTCGCTGGGCGGAAAATCACGTAAGCGCTCTGTCAGCAGTCTTCATTCCGGGAGTGGACAGCTGGGAAGCAGGTCTTCATTCCGGGAGTGGACAGCTGGGAAGCAGACTTCCTCAGCAGGCACGATCTCCATCCAGGAAAGTGGGGACTTCATCAAGAAGTTTTTGCAGAGATAACAAGTCTTTGAGGAATTCATCAAATAGACATGATGGTGTCACGCCTCAACAAGAAGCTTCGGAGGTATTGTGCCAGGTCTCGGGACCCTCAGGCAGTAGCGGTGGACGCCCTGGTGACACCATGGGTGTTTCAGTCGGTCTATGTGTTCCCTCCTCTTCCTCTCATCTCAAAATATTGAGAATCGTAAGACAAAAAAGAGTGCAGACAATACTCATTGTTCCAGATTGGCCTCGAAGGGCCTGGTACTCAGATCTTCAGGAAATGCTCACAGAAGATCCGTGGCCTCTTCTTCTCAGGGAGGACCTGTTACAGCAGGGGCCCTGCGTGTTCCAAGACTTACCGCGGTTACGTTTGACGGCATGGCGGTTGATCACCGAATCCTAGCTGGGAAAGGTATTCCGGAAGAAGTCATCCCTACGCTGATAAAGGCTAGGAAGGAGGTGACGGCGAAACATTATCACTGTATCTGGAGGAAGTATGTTTCTTGGTGTGAAGCCAAGAATGCTCCTACGGAGGATTTCCATCTGGGTCCTTTTCTCCACTTTCTACAGACAGGAGTGGATATGGGCCTGAAGTTATGCTCCATTAAGGTACAAATTTCGGCCCTATCTATATTCTTTCAGAAGGAATTTGCTTCTCTCCCAGAAGTCCAGACTTTTGTAAAGGGAGTGCTGCACATCCAGCCTCCTTTTGTGCCCCCAGTGGCACCATGGGACCTTAACGTGGTATTACGGTTCCAAAAATCTCACTGGTTTGAACCGCTTCAGACGGTTGAATTAAAATTTCTCACTTGGAAGGTGGTCATGTTGTTGGCCTTGGCATCTGCGAGGCGGGTGTCCGAATTGGCGGCCTTGTCTCACAAGAGCTTCTATCTGATTTTCCATGTGATAGAGCGGAGTTGAGGACTCCTCCTAAATTTTTGCCCAAGGTGGTTTCATCATTTCATATGAACCAACCTATTGTGGTGCCTGTGGCTACGGGTGACTTGGAGGATTCCAGGTCCCTTGATGTAGTCAGGGCCTTAAAAATCTATGTAGCCAGGATGGCTCGGGTTAGGAAAACAGAAACACTGTTTGTCCTGTATGCAGCCAACAAAGTTGGCGCTCCTGCTTCGAAGCAGACTATTGCTCGCTGGATCTGTAACATGATTCAGCAGGCTCATTCTACGGCAGGATTGCCGTTACCAAATTGGTAAAGGCCCATTCCACTAGGAAGGTGGGCTCTTCTTGGGCGGCTGCCCGAGGCGTCTCGGCTTTACAGCTTTGCCGAGCAGCTACCTGGTCGGGTTCAAACACTTTTGCAAAGTTCTATAAGTTTGATAACCTGGCTGATGAGGACCTTGCGTTTGCTCAGTCGGTGCTGCAGAGTCATCTGCACTCTCCCGCCTGGTCTGGAGCTTTGGTATATTCCCCATGGTCCTTACGGAGTCCCCAGCATCCTCTAGGACGTAAGAGAAAATAAGATTTTAAACCTACCGGTAAATCTTTTTCTCCTAGTCCGTAGAGGATGCTGGGCGCCCGTCCCAGTGCGGACTATTTTCTGCAAGGCTTGTATATGGTTGTTTCTTACATAAGGGTTATGTTACAGTTGAAATCAGTCTTTGCCTGATACTGTTTGTTGCATACTGTTAACTGGTTGCGTATATTCCATGTTATACGGTGTGGATGGTGTGGCTGGTATGAATCTTGCCCTTGGATTACCAAAATCCTTTCCTCGTACTGTCTGTCTCCTCTGGGCACAGTTTCTCTAACTGAGGTCTGGAGGAGGGGCATAGAGGGAGGAGCCAGTGCACACCCATTCTAAAGTTCTTTATAGTGCCCATGTTTCCTGCGGAGCCCGTCTATACCCCATGGTCCTTTACGGAGTCCCCAGCATCCTCTACGGACTAGGAGAAAAAGATTTACCGGTAGGTTTAAAATCTTATATTTTTCTCTAATTTTTAGTCACCATATACCTCTTGAATTCCCTGTTTGTGCTGATACACTGCACAGGAGGTTCTTGTCTGGTATTGTGCTGCTGATATTGTACTGTGTTGCCTTTTATTGAGCTTTCGAATATGTCCGCTACAAAGAGCAATGTTGCTGGAGCTGATCCCACATTGTGTGGTGGTTACGCTGCAGACACATTTGAGGAAAACATATCAGCTGAGGGTTAAGGTTCTGGGGGATCCTTACCCCCAAGTGGGACTGTAGCAATGGGGGTTCAAAATGAACGGGTGGTCTTCAGTATGCCGACTGACAGGATCCCGGCGCACAGTATACCGGCGTCGGGATCCCGACAGCCGGCATACCGAACCCCCTGGAGGGAGAATAAAATAGCATGGCGCGCCACCGTGCCCGTAGCGTGGCGAGCGTAGCGAGCCCGCAAGTGGCTCATTTGCGCTCGCCACACTGTCGGTAAGCCGGCGGTTTGGCTCCCACCGCCGGTATGCTGGTCGCCGGGAGACCGACCGCCGGCATACCGTAGTGAACCCAAAATGAACCACCTTGAGCTACCTTCTCCACGCTATTGAATACGCTGGTAACTAGACTAACTATGGGACCTCCTGTGCCGGCCAACCGCTTATGGTCCACACGGTTAACCAGCCATGGGCAGGTCAACTGTCTGCTCAGTTACAGCAATTGAGCCAATCACGGACTACTCAGAAGTCTAACCCTCGCCCGCCTAAGACCAAGGGGTCCTCTAAGCGGGCCATTACTTCCTCACAATCCACCAACGTCCCAGATTCCTCGTCTGATGAGGATGGTGTTTATACTGATCCCACAGATTCTGATCCCGACGCTTCTGATGGGGAATCTGTTTCACAGTTGGATGTTCCTGACTTGTTGGAGGCTATCAGGACCATTCTTCAAATTACTGATGACCCAGAGCCTGATGCTGCCCCTAAGAAACTGGACAGGTTTAAACGTCAGAAAGTGGTTAAACAAGTTTTACCTCATTCTGACCATTTAGTTGACATACGTCAGGAGTCCTGGGAAAATCCAGGAAAGAAATTCACGCCTCACGAGAAGATGCTGGCTTGCTACCCCCTCGCTGGGGAGCTAAGTAAAAATTGGGAAACACCCCCGCCAGTGGATTCGCAGGTGGCGCGGCTGGTGGTATCCTCGGCTCTGCCGGTAACTACCGACACGTCTCTGAAAGAACCGACGGATAAGCGTGTGCAGGGTTGTTTAAAGGCAATTTACACCCTAACTGGTGCTGCGCATAGGCCCACTATTGCAGCGACATGGGCTGCAGAGGCTATTGAAGCATGGGCTCAGGAGCTGGAGGCGGAGTTGCCTTCTAACGCTTCTGATCATGCTAGACAAAATCTTATATTGTCACAGCGTCTCATTACTTTAAGGAGGTGGCTTCTGATGCTGGTATTCTGGCGGCCAAGGCATCTACTGCGTCCATTTTGGCTCGCCGGACTCTCTGGTTACGGTCCTGGTCTGTGGATCTGGACTCTAAGAAAACCCTGGAGGTACTCCCCTTTTAAGGTAGACATTCTTTTCGGAGAAGACCTCAACAAGATAGTGGCTGACTTAGCCTCTGCCAAAACAGCATGTCTACCTAGTACTGCTCCTTCGGTGCCGAAGGTTGAGTACTCCATTTCGCTCCTTTCGTTTAGGGAAAGCAAAAGGTCAGGTGTACCTGAAACAGGTTCGCACTTCCAATCCCAAACCTAAAAGGGGCCTGGGCTGCCCGTCAGCCTGCTTCCAAAACTGAAAAGCCTGCCGCATGGCGGGGCAGGCCTCCCTCTGGGGGATCCCAGGGTGGGGGGCCGACTTCTAGGGTATACCCAGGAATGGTTGAGTACCACTTCCGATGCCTGGGCACACCCACTCTCCAATGTCATTCCCTGTGGCACCCAGTGTACCTCGCAGAAAGAGATTTAACCATGGTAAGTTCTTACCATAAATCTCGTTTTTGTGTTTAAGGGTCTATATCACACACACATCAACAGATGATTTTTTTTTTTTACATCATTTAAGAAAATGTCAAAAATCATCTATTAGTAAATGTGGAATTTAGAACCTGAAATACAAAAACGAGCAAACACTGATTTAAAAAAATCAGCCCAGATCGATTTTTAGTAAATATACTCCTAAATCCCACATTTACTAACATGATTTTTTTTTATTTTTTTAAAGGTGTCAAAAATTATCTGTTAGTAAATTTGTGATTTAGACCCTGAAACACAAAATCGAGCAAAAATTTACCCAACATTGACCAAAAATCTATCCACATCAACCAAAATCGACTTTTAGTAAATATACCCCATGAGCCAGAAATATACAATGCAATTTTTGTCCGGATTCGCAGATTGTCCGGGGATGTGACCAATAATTGAATAGTGTATGAGCGCGACTGATCAGCGATGATTAGACATTTAGGCATCAAAATCTTCTAACATGCCCCACTAATCTGATAATTGGTCGGCCGCATCTGTTAGAGTATGGGTTGCTGTGACATTTCCACTTTTTCTTTACATGGGAGGAACAGAGAATTGTTTCCTCCCCCCAGATATTTAAGTAGATATCATGGTCAGGTAAAGCTGGATACACACCAAAATGAAGGTGCTATGTCATGTAAGAATATATCACATTTCCATACACATTGAATGATCCATGCCATGATGATGCAATATATCGTTACATGCTTCATGTACTAATACCGCCTTGTCCGTGGAATCGTCCCATTGGACAGGCAGAACATCTAATGGGACGATGAGACCCCCAATTCATCAAACAATGAATTGGGTGGATTTTAGAGTACACACTATACAGTGGTTATTGCGATCTGTCGCAGATCACAGTATCTGTGTGTGTGTGTGTGTGTGTGTATATGTATATATAAAATTTATATTGGTGTATACCCTGTTTAACTATACGTGGACATGCAGTCCTATTTTCCCTCCCAGTTAAGATGCGTTCAATTAATCTGTCCTTATAGAGCTGAATGTAGCTCAAATGCTAACTGGATACATTATTGTCTCTGATGTTCACGCGGCCTTTCCGTTAACGGAGGGTTAATATGAGAGCATATACTCTGTTTATAGTATTTCTTCCATGTATGTTTTTTACTGTTAGATAACAGTTTGTGCAGAAATTCAGCTTCAGCGCCACTTTTAGCCCCGCAATAGTTATTAGAAGGTTTTAATGCTTTCATAGAATGTCATGTTGTTGAGTCATCTATTTTTTTTTTTTTTTTTTTAATCTGGTTCCATTTTTGTTTTACCTACACATCTAGAAAATCCATTCTTGTATTTGCTCAGTGATGCTATGACTGAATCGGTGGCAATGTGGTCACAAATGTGTGTAGGAACAACTTGCACAGATCCCAGGCATCCGTTTAGAGAGGATTATTTATGAAGCAGTGATAATCCTTTTCTCCCACCTTATCCCCACTGCTTTCTACTCTGCCATCTCTAATGCTGATGAGTAACACCATCCCCTGTATGGGGACAGCAACCTGACTCAATTTATCAAGACCTGAAAGACTTTGCGTTTCATTGCTGGCTAATGGTATTTTAGAATGGCGTTTGTTATATACGGCCAAGAGGACCCAGGGAGGCTTCACTGGACCTCTCCTGGTAAATCACTGTTTGCATGAGCTAATGATAGCAATGAATATGCACATCAGTGTAACCCTTCACTGATGGCATTAGGCTGCCTGTGAGATGAAGGGAAAAAAACCCTGTTGTGGAAATGCAGAGATACATAATGATTGATACCGCAGTGTCTTGTTAAATAGACCTGATCGCAAATTAAATAGGACATTTAACTACATTTTTTTCATTGTGTATACCAGATCTGAGAAGATCATTTTTGTAGTTCATAAAACATATTTTGGAAACCTATATTGTTGGTTACACATAGTTAAGTCTCTCAATTCCTTATGACTCAAGACATAATGAATATTACTTGGTACTTAGACCTCATATTTCATCACACAAAACCGCTTCCTTAATTGTGTAATCAGCAGGTGCACATGTGCTATTAGTGCATATTATTTTGATAGTATCTTTCTATATTCTTATCCATCTCTCTCAGACAGAGCTGGGCAAATCGCAGGTGCCAGGTAGCATCTGGGCATAAAGAATGATAGGTGCCTTCGTTTTGGGAAGACTTTCTGTGTAAAATGCATCCTGGCACCTTAACAAATCTCCTGCCATCTGAATTCTTTTTAATTTTGTCCAGCCTTGCTTTAAAGCTAGTTATGCACATATAAATCACATTTTAAGATTATTTTTATATTCAATTGAAAATAATAAATCATCAAATCCGATCAGACGCACATTAGCCATGGCTGTCACATTTTTTCTTGCAGCCTCTGGAGGTGCAGGAAAAAATGTGTTAAAAGGTCAGTAGTTTGGGCAAAACATGGACTTTGGAAGCCCAATCAAGCTCTTTAGAAGCGGCCCCTAATAAAGGTGCATACACATTAGAAGATTTTGGTTCAAAGTAGCTCACTTATGGCGTTTTGAGGTACTTTGAGCTCAAAAACTTCTAGTGTGTATGGCCGGGTGATTGGCGATGATGCGCGCTTCTGCATCATCGCTGGCCGCCGCCGTCTGACGGGCAGTTTTACCAGCCGAGTGAACCACTTTCCACTGTCTCCTACTGTAGAAAGTGGTTCACCCCCGTAAACATCGCTGGGCACAGTGAAAATCGCTCAGTGTGTATGCACTGAGCTATTTTCCTGCCAGCGATGTTCACATCACTGCATACACGCTGGGCAAAAATGCCTTAACAATGTTATAATAATTAGAGATGAGCAGGTTCAGATGTAACGCCAGTTCGGTTTTATCCAGATTTTTTTTATTGGCTATCCAAAACACGTGACATCCGTGAGCCAATAAGATGCCGTTTTGAGAACCGAGTAAAACTGAACCCGCTCATCTCTAATAATAATTGAAGCAATTGTTCGGTCTTATTCTGATCATTTTTTTTAAATGCACCTAATAATTTACCTATTCTTGTATAAAGTCATTCATTCCCTCTAAAATGAAATGTATTTAATATTATTGTCTGTGACTGGCCTGTGGTGTCAAACAATAATAGGATGTTGTTATAGTAACAAACCAATAAGAAATGTTGTGCTAGTGTGTTGTTTTGATCCTGGTTTTCCCCATCCGGAAATGACTTCTACTGAAGAGACACTTTCACGGAAACATGGCAGTTCCTGTCTTTTATTTAAAATAGAGATATGAGTGGGGGATTTCTCCTGACCGGCAATGCTGTGGACTTAACATGAAGTTCCAATTCATTCTTGAAAAAGCCTGGAGTATGTGTATTTTAGAGAGATGCAATGTTTCTGGATTCTAGCCACGGGCAGCTACTAACATTGTAATACAGCCCTATACACTAGGTCAGGGGTGCTCTGCCTTGTTTTTATCTGACAGCTACACCAGGAGAAGACTCATTTGTAGCCACTGCAGTAAAAGTTAACCAGTTTGTTAAACAAAATAGTATCCGTATTATTTTAGTTTTGCAGTTATGCCATACCTATCTATATTGTTACAGTTCCTATGGAGTGTTTATTTCCAATAAGATCCTGTTCAAGCACTGAGTAAATAATGTGAACTGTTCCTGGGAATACCGCTTTTTTTCTTGTCTAGTGGGCATATAATTACTTGTTCGCATTATATGCTCATTTGGCCTGCAGTGTTCCTTAGTTGGGCCTTTCTAACTGAAAATGTGTATGTATGTATGTGTGTGTATATATATATATATATATATATATATATATATATATATATATATATATATATATATATATATATATATATATATATATATATATATATATAATGTGTGTCCTAGTGGATGCTGGGGACTCCGTAAGGACCATGGGGATAGACGGGCTCCGCAGGAGACATGGGCACTTTAAGAAAGAATTTAGGTTCTGGTGTGCACTGGCTCCTCCCTATATGCCCCTCCTCCAGACCTCAGTTTGATACTGTGCCCAGACGAGCTGGGTGCTTTTCAGTGAGCTCTCCTGAGTTTGCTGAGAGAAAGTATTTTGTTAGGTTTTTTTATTTTCAGGGAGCTCTGCTGGCAACAGACTCCCTGCATCGTGGGACTGAGGGGAGAGAAGCAGCCCTACTCTCTGAAGCTAGGTCCTGCTTCTTAGGCCACTGGACACCATTAGCTCCAGAGGGATCGTACGCAGGATCTCACCCTCGCCGTCCGATCCCAGAGCCGTGCCGCCGTCCCCCTCGCAGAGCCGGAAGACAGAAGCCGGGTGAGTATGAGAAGCACAGAAGACTTCACAGGCGGCAGAAGACTCCGTTCTTCACTGAGGTAACGCACTGCAGCTGTGCGCCATTGCTCCCACACACCTCACATACTCCGGTCACTGTAAGGGCGCAGGGGGGAGGGGGGGGGGGGGGGGGAGCGCCCTGGGCAGCATTTGGGACCTCTTTTGGCAAAAGTTAAACATATATACAGCTGGGCACTGTATATATGTATGAGCCCCCGCCAAAAATTGCATATTTAAGCGGGACAGAAGCCCGTCGCCAAGGGGGCGGAGCTTCTTCCTCAGCACTCGCCAGCGCCATTTTTTCTCCACAGCTCCGCTGAGAGGAAGCTCCCCAGGCGCTCCCCTGCAGATACACGGTAGAAGAGGGTAAAAAGAGAGGGGGGGCACATAATTAGGCGCAAAAAACAATATATAAACAGCAGCTACTGGGTTAACATTAAGTTACTGTGTTATTCCTGGGTTTATAGCGCTGGGGTGTGTGCTGGCATACTCTCTCTCTCTGTCTCTCCTAAGGGCCTTGTGGGGGAACTGTCTTCAAAAAGGGCATTCCCTGTGTGTGTGGTGTCGGTACGCTTGTGTTGACATGTCTGATGAGGAAGGCAATGTGGAAGCAGAGCGGGAGCAAGTGAATGTGGTGTCTCCGCCGACGGCGCCGACACCTGATTGGATGGATATGTGGAAGGTTTTAAATGATAATGTTAATTCCTTGCATAAAAGGTTAGAAAAAGCTGAAGCCTCAGGACAGTCAGGGTCCCAACCCGTGCCTGATCCTATGTCGCAGAGGCCGTCAGGGTCTCAGAAGCTCCCACTATCCCAAATTGTTGACACAGACACCGACATGGCCAGTGTCTATTACGATGATGCAAAGTTACAGCCAAAATTGGCTAAATCCATCCGTTATATGATTATAGCAATTAAGGATGTGTTGCACATCACAGAGGAAATCCCAGTCCCTGACAAGAGGGTACATATGTATGGGGAAAAGAAGCCGGAGGTAACCTTTCCCCCCTCACACGAGCTAAATGAGTTATGTGAAAAGTTTTGGGAATCTCCAGATAAAAAACTGCAGATTTCCAAAAGGATTCTTATGGCGTATCCTTTCCCGCCAACGGACAGGTTACGCTGGGAATCCTCCCCTAAGATGGACAAAGCTTTAACACGCTTATCCAAGAAGGTAGCCCTGCCGTCA
The DNA here is from genome assembly GCF_028390025.1 of Pseudophryne corroboree. Classification (NCBI taxonomy): domain Eukaryota; kingdom Metazoa; phylum Chordata; class Amphibia; order Anura; family Myobatrachidae; genus Pseudophryne; species Pseudophryne corroboree. The sequence continues at coordinate 940,486,820 of NC_086444.1, read as the reverse complement.
CAGGATATGGCTACCCTCAAAGATGCTGCGGATCGCAAACAGGAGGTTACCCTGAAGTTCCTTTATACACATTCAGGTACCTTACTGAGGCTGGCGATCGCGTCGGCCTGGGTGTGTAGTGCTGTAGCAGCATGGACGGATACCTGATCTGAGGAAATTGATACCTTAGACAAGGATACTATATTGTTGACCTTGGGGCATATTAAAGACGCTGTCCTATATATGAGAGATGCTCAAAGAGACATTAGTCTACTGGGTTCTAGAATAAATGCTATGTCAATTTCTGCCAGAAGGGTCCTGTGGACTCGGCAATGGACAGGTGATGCCGACTCAAAAAGGCATATGGAGGTTTTACCTTAAAAGGGTGAGGAATTGTTTGGGGAGGGTCTCTCGGACCTGGTCTCCACAGCTACTGCTGGAAAGTAAAATTTTTTGCCATATGTTTCCTCACAGCCTAAGAGAGCACCGTATTATCAAATACAGTCCTTTCGATCACAAAGAAACAAAGTCCGAGGTGCGTTGTTTCTTGCCAGAGGCAGGGGCAGAGGAAAGAAGCTGCACAACACAGCTAGTTCCCAGGAACAGAAGTCCTCCCCGGCCTCTACAAAATCCACCGCATGACGCTGGGGCTCCACAAGCGGAGCTAGGCCCGGTGGGGGCACGTCTTCGAAATTTCAGCCACAAGTGGGTTCACTCCCAGTTGGATCCCTGGGCAATAGAGATTGTGTCTCAGGGATACAAGCTGGAATTCGAGGAGATGCCCCCTCGCCGATGCCTCAAATCGGCCCTGCCAGCTTCCCCAGCTTCCCCCCACAAGAGGGAAATAGTGTTAACTGCAATTCACAAATTGTATCTTCAACAGGTGGTGGTCAAGGTTCCCCTCCTTCAACAAGGAAGGGGTTATTATTCGACCATGTTTGTAGTCCCGAAACCGGACGGTTCGGTCAGACCATATTGAATTTAAAATCCCTGAACATATACCTGAAAAGGTTCAAGTTCAAGATGGAATCGCTGAGAGCGGTCATCGCAAGCCTGGAAGGGGGGGATTTTATGGTGTCTATGGACATAAAGGATGCATACCTTCATGTCCCCATTTATCCACCTCATCAGGCGTACCTCAGATTTGTGGTACAGGATTGTCATTACCAATTTCAGACGTTGCCGTTTGGTCTCTCCACGGCACCGAGAATATTTACCAAGGTAATGGCGGAAATGATGGTACTCCTGCGAAAGCAAGGAGTTACAATTATCCCATACTTGGACGATCTCCTCATAAAAGCGAGATCGAGAGAGCAGTTGCTGATCAGCGTAGCACTTTCTCTGGAAGTGTTACGGCAACACGGCTGGATACTAAATATTCCAAAGTCACAGTTGGTTCCTATGACTCGTCTGCCTTTCCTGGGCATGATTCTAGACACAGACCAGAAAGGGGTTTATCTCCCGATGGAGAAAGCTCAGGAACTCATGACACTGGTCAGGAACCTATTAAAACCAAAACAGGTGTCAGTGCATCACTGCACTCGTGTCCTGGGAAAGATGGTGGCATCATACGAGGCCATTCCCTTCGGCAGGTTCCATGCGAGGACTTTTCAATGGGACATACTGGACAAGTGGTTCAGATCACATCTTCAGATGCATCGGTTAATCACCCTATCCCCCAGGGCCAGGGTGTCACTCCTGTGGTGGCTACAGAGCGCTCACCTTCTCGAGGGCCGCAGATTCTGCATTCAGGACTGGGTCCTGGTGACCACGGACGCAAGCCTCCGAGGTTGGGGTGCAGTCACACAGGGAAGAAATTTCCAGGGTCTGTGGTAAAGTCAGGAGACTTGCCTTCACATCAACATCCTGGAACTAAGGGCCATATACAACGCCCTACGTTAAGCGGAGACCCTGCTTTGCGACCAACCGGTTCTGATTCAGTCAGACAACATCACCGCAGTGGCTCATGTAAACCGCCAAGGCGGCACAAGGAGCAGAGTGGCAATGGTGGAAGCCACCAAGATTCTTCGCTAGTCGGAGAATCACGTAAGCGCACAGTCAGCAGTGTTCATCCCGGGAGTGGACAACTGGGAAGCAGACTTCCTCAGCAGACACGACCTCCACCCGGGAGAGTGGGGACTTCATCAGGAAGTCTTCGCACAGATTACAAGTCATTGGGAACTGCCACAGGTGGACATGATGGCATCCCGCCTCAACAAAAAGCTACAGCGGTATTGCGCCAGGTCAAGAGACCCTCAGGCGATGGCTGTAGACACCGTGGGTGTTCCAGTCGGTCTATGTATTTCCTCTTCTTCCTCTCATACCCAAGGTGCTGAGGATAATCAGAAAAAGAGGAGTGAGAACAATACTCATTGTTCCAGATTGGCCACGACGGACTTGGTATCCAGATCTGCAAGAAATGCTCACAGAGGACCTGTGGCCTCTTCCTCTAAGACAGGACTTGTTGCAACAGGGGCCCTGTCTGTTCCAAGACTTACCGCGGCTGCGTTTGACGGCATGGCGGTTGAACACCGGATCCTAGCATTGAAAGGCATTCCGGATGAGGTCATTCCTACGCTGATAAAGGCTAGGAAGGACGTGACCGCTCAACATTATCACCGTATGTGGCAAAAATATGTTGCTTGGTGTGAGGCCAGGAATGCTCCTACGGAGGAATTCCAGCTGGGCCGTTTCCTTCACTTCCTACAGTCCGGAGTGAATTTGGGCCTAAAATTGGGTTCCATTTAGGTCCAGATTTCGGCCCTATCCATTTTCTTTCAAAAAGAGTTGGCTTCTCTACCTGAAGTTCAGACGTTGGTAAAGGGAGTGCTGCATATTTAGCCCCCTTTTGTGCCTCCAGTGGCACCTTGGGATCTTAACAGGGTGTTGAGTTTCCTGAAATCCCACTGGTTTGAACCACTCAAAATGGTGGAGTTGAAATATCTCACGTGGAAGGTGGTCATGCTATTAGCCTTGGCTTCGGCTAGGCGTGTGTCAGAGTTGGCGGCTTTGTCACATAAAAGCCCCTATCTGGTTTTCCATGCGGATAGAGCAGAATTGCGGACCCGTCCACAATTTCTGCCGAAAGTGGTTTCATCTTTTCATATAAACCAACCTATTGTGGTGCCTATGGCTACTACTGACTTGGAGGATTCCGAGTTACTTGATGTGGTCAGGGCTTTGAAGGTTTATGTAGCCAGAACGGCTAGGGTCAGGAAAACAGAGTCTTTGTTTATCCTCTATGCTTCCAACAAGCTTGGTGCTCCTGCTTCAAAGCAAACTATTGCTCGCTGGATCTGTAAAACGATTCAGCAGGCTCATTCTGCGGCTGGATTGCCGCTGCCAAAATCAGTTAAGGCCCATTCCACTAGGAAGGTGGGCTCTTCTTGGGCGGCTGCTCGAGGGGTCTCGGCATTACAGCTTTGCCGAGCGGCTACTTGGTCAGGTTCAAACACCTTTGCAAAGTTCTACAAGTTTGATACCCTGGCTGAGGAGAGGACCTTGTGTTTGCTCAATCGGTGCTGCAGAGTCATCCGCACTCTCCCGCCCGTTTGGGAGCTTTGGTATAATCCCCATGGTCCTTACGGAGTCCCCAGCATCCACTAGGACGTTAGAGAAAATAAGATTTTACTTACCGGTAAATCTATTTCTCGTAGTCCGTAGTGGATGCTTGGCGCCCGTCCAAAGTGCGGACTTCTTCTGCAATACTTGTATATAGTTATTACTTCAATAAGGGTTAAGTTATGGTTGCATCAGGGTTGGACCTGATGCTCTGTTATGTGTCATACTGTTAACTGGTTGTTATCGCATGTTATACGGTGTGATTGGTGTGGCTGGTATGAATCTTGCCCTGGATTACCAAAATCCTTGCCTTGTACTGCCAGCTCTTCTGCGCACAGTTTCTCTCACTGAGGTCTGGAGGAGGGGCATAGAGGGAGGAGCCAGTGCACACCAGAACCTAAATTTTTTTTCTTAAAGTGCCCATGTCTCCTGCGGAGCCCGTCTATCCCCATGGCCCATGGTCCTTACGGAGTCCCCAGCATCCACTACGGACTACGAGAAATAGATTTACCGGTAAGTAAAATCTTATTATAATAAAAAAAAAAAAAAAAAAAAAAAAAAATAAAAAAAATATAAATATATAAATATATATATATATATATATATATATATATATATATATATATATATATATATATATATATATATATATATATATTTTCTTAATTCCATAATGTATGGACACCATGGTACTCTCATTATCATAGATTGAAATCTTCCATACCCGATTTGAACCTTATTCTAGAACAGTGGTTCCCAAACTGTGTGCCGTGGTTTCCTGGGGTGCCTTGAAACACTTACAGGGGTGCCTTGAATTGGTGGTGCAGGACCAATTTTAATTATTTATGGTCAATATAATAAGCAAAACTAGTGCTGGTGGCTGCGAGTCATAAAATTTGGGGACAAACAGAAACAAATCTTGTCCCTCACCACGCAACTGACCCTAAGGATGACATGTAAACACAATTTACTTAATTTAATATTTCTTTCTATATTTCTCAATAACAATTTTTTGGCCTAGGGGTGCCGCGAAAAAAATTCTGATGCTCTAGGGCGCCGTGATTCAAAAAAGTTTGTAAACCACTGTTCTAGAATATAAGTATTATCACTTTTACACAATCTGTTAAACCTGGTTATATTTAAGTTCCTGTATGAATCCACTGTCTGGTGTTCTCTTTCTTTTCCCCCTCCCAACCCAGGTTTTTCTTATTTTGTATCCATTTGGGCGTTATTCATTATCTCTCTTTGGGGTCGATTCTATTCGGCAACTAATGAATAGTGCCGGGAATTAGCTCCCGACGCTATTCAATTCAGCAACTAATTACCTGCAATTGTCGGGAATTCTTCTCTCATCCCCGGGGGATGAGAAGAGAAACCCGACAAAAGTGCTGCCTCGCGGCCGGCGCGAGGCTGATACTGTCGGGTATCAGCCTCGCGCCGGGGAGTTAAGTCGGAGAATGCCCGTTCTCCCGACAATTCAACCTGTTTTGTCGGCGAGAACGGGCCATCGCCGACGTAACTAGTTGCTGAATTGGAATAGCGTCGGGAGCTAATTCCCGGCGCTATTCATTAGTTGCCGAATAGAATCGACCCCTTTGTGTACTACAAGGCCTTTTTGGAATTATACCATGTACAAGTAGCTTTACGGATATACAGTATGTACTGTTGTATATTTTTGTCTCTATGTAATGTTATGCCATTTGATCTTGATACTCTTCATTGTATGTACTTTTCTATTTGCCTGTCGTCAACCTTTATAAATTAAGATAAAAAAAAAAAAAAAAAAAAGTACGTGTTTCAGACCTGTATCATACTTGCCTACTTTTGAAAACTAGTTTCAGGGAGATTTTAGTCTGCATCAGAACGCGCCGTGCACAGCACGGACCTCTGTTTAGGGGGCGTGTCATTCTCCACCCAAAGGGGTGTTCTGCAGTAGCAGGTGGTAATTTAAGTGCAGCGTGCTACCAGAGAGGGATTTTGTATGGGTGGCATGTGCAGTTGTAAAAAATTGCTAATTTACATTGCACCCAAGTCAGAATGATCCCCAGTATGTGACAATGGTTGACTCAACAAAAATTAGTCCTGAGTAATGAGTATTTTTAAAACCTCCACTGTTTGGGCACCCCAGTGGGCAGTGCCATCCTACACACACACACACATACACACACGGGCAGTGCCATCCTACACACACACAGGCAGTGCCAACCTACACACACGGGCAGTGCTATCCTATACACACACACGGGCAGTGCCATCCTACACACAGGGGCAGTGTCATATTACACACACACACACACGCTGGAGTCAGTGCCATATCACACACACGCGCGCACACACGCACGCACGCGCGCGCGCACACACACACACACACACACACACACACACACACACACACACACACTGGGCGCAGTGTCATATTACACACACGCACACTGGGGGCAGTGCCATATTACACACATGCACACCCACACACACACTGGGGACAGTGCCATTTTACACACATGCACACTGGGGGAAATGTGCCATATTACACACACACACACTGGGGGCAGTGCCATATTTTACACACACACACACACACACACACACACACACACACACACACACACACACGTGCCATCCTAAACACACACACTGGGGACAGTGCCATATTACACACACAATGGGAGCAGCACCATCCTACACATACACACACACACACACTGGGAGTAGTGCCATCCAGAACACACACACTGGGAGTAGTGCCATCCTGAACACACACACACACTGTGGGCATTGCCATATTACACTCACACACACACAATGGGAGCAGCACCATCCTACACACACACACACGCACACACACACACACACTGGGGGTAGTGCCATCCTGAACACACACACTGGGAGTAGTGCCATCCTGAACACACACACTGGGAGTAGTGCCATCCTGAACACACACACTGGGAGTAGTGCCATCCTACACACACAGGGGGCAATGGGTGGGCAGAACTATGTAGCCCTGTGTGTGGGGGTATGGCTGTGGATAGAAGTAGGATGAGCATTGTATATGACCAGATGTAAGGAGTGGGTGGGTGCAGGGGAGTATGTAGTAGCAGGAAAGGTGAGCACCCAGTGCAATGGGAGGGAGAGAGGAGCTGGGGATTACCAAGTGGTGGGGGAGGAGGTATTCACTCACTATGTGGTAGGGGGTGTTACTGCTGCTCTCAGCTGTCCTTCTGGCTCCCAGTTCCCAGCCGGCCGTTGCTGTCACATCGATTCGCTGGGCGGCTCTATGATTACTTCAGAACAGTACCGCGGCCAGCATTTTGCTCCCTTTGTGCGGTACATGTGGTACTACACTGCCCAGAAATGTCATCACTAGAGGCAGCATGTAATCAGCTGCTGTGTCTTCAGATAGGCTGCTATTTCCTGTTGCTAAATGTACTGGTCTCCAGGAAAATGGTGACCTGTGCATGCATTACAGTCCGGGCGCTGCAGTTAATAATCCGGGGGATTTGCGTGGTGTGTCGGGGCAGCGTGAGATTCCACTGTGATCCGGGAGTCTCCCACAGGATGCGGGAGGGTAGGCAAGTATGACCTGTATGTGCAATGACACGTGCAGCCATATAGCTGCTCACATGCAATACAATGTAGTTACTGTGGGTTCACTTTCAACCCCAACTCACTGGGGAGGGTTTGGAAGATACCTCTACAGCAGGTCTGCTTCCATCTTCAGATGGCACTAGATTATCCGATTATCTATGTAAATATCTCATCTATAAAACACTTGTTAAATAGATGTTGCTTAAATCATACAGAAATTGCTGTTTCTGAATGGTTTATGTGCCCCTTGCTGCCTGCTCATCAAACACATTTCCCCTCCCCATAGCATATTTCTTCCCCTCACCTGTCCACATTACCATTTTGAACACTTTACAACGTTTCATAGTACTTTGTAGGCATAAGTTTGATTGCAGGCAAGTTGTTCTTTGGTGTATGTGACTCGGAATACTCTAACTGGACACATATCTTTGTTAATTGATCATTGATTTATAATTCAGAGCAAAATCTAAACCTTTTTTTAGTCCTATTTGTTAATTTTTTTTTTAAAAAGGACCCCTCATGGTGAAATGCACAGTGTCCCTTTTCCACGCAGACCTATATTCTCCAATAAAGCCACTGAAGCCTGTTGGTTTGTACCTTGTATATCCAGATCAGTACTGTTTGTTCTCCAGATTGTGGCTGTGAGATTGTACAAATCTTTAGTTGCAATAGATGACTGAATTGCAATTTATGTCTAGTGTTTACGCTAGGCTGTTTTAGCAGGGCACCGCGCCCTGCCCGTGTTTTTTTTTTTTTTTTTTTAAAGGCAAAATCTGCTTTGCCCCTTCTGCGGCACCCTGCTAGAACAGCCGGCCGCTTCCTGCCCTCCTACGCTATGGGAGAGAGCTGGGGGAAGCCCAGCACCTCCGTCGGTGCTGGGCACACCCCCAACAGTGACGTCGCCAGCCACAGATGCCCCCTATAGCAACGTCTGTGGGCCGCACTGCCCACTAAAATGATGTTTGCATGGCCATACCCTCTATTTTACATGGCTGCGCCCCCGTTTCGGGCGCGCGCCAATATGCCCCCGGAGTTTGGCGCCCTTCCCTATTTGAATCCTAGAAGGAACACTATGTGTACACATACCATTGGTTCCCAAACACGGTTCTCAAAGCACCCCAAAAGTCTAGGTTTTAGGGATTTCTCTGATTGTGTACAGATGGTATAATTAAATTAAATGAGGCACTAATTTGTTGCCTGTGCATAAGCATGGATATCCTTTAAAACCTGGACTGTTGGGGTGCCTTGAGGACCACGTTTGGGGGCCACTGGCATACACTGTAGCAGGTATTTTAACCCCATGGCTGAGTTGGCTGCGCAATTATCATTACATTTCTGTGTTCAAGGAATAGTAATAATTAATGGCTAAGCATGGTCATCCCCCCATAAGTAAGAGAGCCATAGATTTTGGTACATTAGTTATTGCAGAGGCTGCTATGGACAGTGGTTCAGCATGAACCGTTATCTACAGTATTAGGACCATAAGCGTGGCACAAAGCGCAGTGTGTAAGTGTAACATGTTTATACTGTAGGCAGATTCCCTGTTCCTGTGAGATATGTGATGAATGACTCATGATGGCTTTGTTTTTGGGGGAAGAGACCCAGACAGCAGGAAAAGCCTGCGTGCGTCTTACCCAAGTAACGTGTACACCGTAAGTGTTTAATGCAGTGTCAATAGCTGTTTAGAGTCTAATGCAGCTGGGTGGCATAACATAGAAATGACAGGTGATGGCAAGTTGGGAACAATGTATTGAGTGTGGCAGAGTTCCTTAAGAATATTGAACTCAAATTGCTCTGTCTGTAAGAAATGCTGCGCGAGCGTTTTCACACCAACTCTGATATCAGAAATGTGTTCTTATAAAACATAGGACTCGCACACCAAATGATTTAATCCTTTATTTATTCCTATAGTGAAGATAAAAAATAATACAAAAATAATTATTTGCATAATGACTTCATCCCTGTCCGGGTCTCTATCCCGAGGTGCCGGTAATGTAAGGCGCTCGCCTTACCCACTCGGCTATGCAAGCCAGCCATAGCAGTAGTGACACCTGTTGTGTATGTGATGTTAAGCGTACGCCACGTAAGGTGTACAGTACAATGTCAATAGCTGTTTACAGTCTAATGCAGCTGGGGTGGCCTAACACAGAGGGGGAGGGGGAAAGTGCGGAGCAATACATAAAGTTGAGCAAGGTATTTTAATAGTATTGAACCTGAAATTATCTCTTTATAAAAAACTTCATGTGCGTCTTTAGAACAGGCTTTAAAATGCATTTTAGTACCAATGTGTAATGTAATGAAGGACAGGTTCCATCAACCAATCTGCAGGTGGCGTAACAGCAGCTGCTTTGGCTATTTGACACATGCGCTGTACAGTTTAGGACAAACGACATCTGGTGGGCAGAAAGCTGTTTTACAACTTTACTTTTTTGCAGAACCTCGGAACATTGCATTACATTGTTATGTTACATTAGACTAGAACACCAGGCAGCGTCACGGCAAGGTGCAAATAGCATGACGCACAAAATGGTGCGTGGAGCAAAGATGTAGGAGGACACATCTGTCCTTTTCTTAATAGTGTTTCAGGTATTGTGTTACTGCATATACAGGTGTTTGTCACCTTCAAAAATTGTGGCACGTCTCCATATAAGTCTCCTGCACCCTTTTACTCATGAGACTGATCATTTATGAGAAAAAAACAGCCTGGAGCACAACTGTTGCTCAGGGCAGAAGTGGTTGTGTTGCTAAGAACTGTAGTATTCACACTGCCCCAATATGTGCCAAAGAAGAGCCCTATGATTGCTGTACTATAATGTATAGTGTGTGTCTCTACTATAACGAGGTTTGGTCCTGTGTATACTATAAATAGTGCATAGTGTGTGCGGTTAGTTTGTGTCATTACAGTAATATGCTAGGTTTCTCTATACAGTAAATAGAAGTACCATGTGTAGAGTTAGTTTGTGTCTATGCAGGAATGACGTGTTTTATGTATACAGTTAATAATATATAGTGTGTGGGGATTGACCTGTGTCAGTAATGAATTATGGTCCTGTGTATTAATAAATAATTGAATGCATATTGTGTAAGAATAATCAATGTTCAATTATTAGGTATGGTTTGTATATACAGTTATAGTAATTACAGATATGTCCTCATGCATCTTTGTTGCAGTCATGCCAAACAACCCCTCTTGTCACGAAAATTAGTTACAATGTGATAAGGAGGCTATGCTGATTCATTTGATATGATACTGAGGCTGATTCAATTGTTTATTTTTGGGCGCCTAATAATTCCACCCACTGTTTGCGCATTATCCACTGCTGTTCCGGCGTCCCCGTTAAATATTTTTGGAGTGCTGTGTTTGGGCGATCAAACACACTATCCTCACCCAAATACTGTCTGCGCTGTATGGGCGCCCATTCTGGAGTTTTGGCGTCTGGACTGCAGACTTGCCCCCTCTCTGTCTGCAGTAGGTATGCACATTTAAAAGTGCACAAATAGCGCCCGGCGGTTGCAGCAGCAGCTTACACTGGCCCTCATTCCGAGTTGATCGCTAGCTGCTTTCGTTCGCAGTGCAGCGATCAGGAAAAAAATCGGCAATTCTGCGCATGCGTATGGGGCTCACTGCACACGTGTGTTGTACTTTCACAAAAGCCGATGCAGTTTTACACCAGCTCTAGCGACGCTTTTCAGTCGCACTGCTGGCCGCAGAGTTATTGACAGGAAGTGGGTGTTTCTGGGTGGTAACTGACCGTTTTCGGGGAGTGTGTGAAAAAACGCAGGCGTGCCAGATAAAAACGTAGGCGTGGCTGGGCGAACACAGGGCGTGTTTGTGATGTCAAAACAGGAACTAAATAGTCTGAAGTGGTTGCAAGGTAGGAGTAGGTCTGCAGCTACTCTGAAGCGTCACAATTTTTTTTTGTAGTAGCGCTGCAATCCTTTTGTTCGCACTTCTGCTAAGATACACTCCCAGAGGGTGCTGGCCTAGCGTGTGCACTGCTGCTAAAAGCAGCTAGCGAGCGAACAACTCAGAATGAGGGCCACTCTGTACTATTTGTATGTAGTTCCAAAGCACCTAAATGATATTACAAGCTTCCAAGCAAGGGAGACGTCTCATAGTGTGGTAAAGAGATCACATGCAAATACAATTTGCTGTACCTTCTTTGATACGGGTTATATACCATATGCACAAGGGTTTCCTTTTAAAAGTGTATGTAACTATATATGTCCTTGTAAAGTAATGTGAAGTAGCTTTGGAGATGGTGAGCTGGTTCTCACTCAGGGACTGTGCAGTGATACATTCTGCATTACGCAGCACTCCAGCACTCAGACAGTAAAGCCAAAAGCAAATAAACCGGTAGCCCCAGCTAGAACTTTCCATGTGTCTATTACGTATACTTTAGGTAAAACGCACTTAGCAGATGAAAATGAGGTGGTTCTGTTTGTATGAACCGATACAATTTTTCCATTATATCATAACTCCTGGATATGTTTTGGCTACGGTGGCTTCAATTTAATTTGTGCCTGCTGTCATCATGTCATGCCAGGTATAGACCTCTTTCCACAGTGCAGGTTATGACCACTAGAGCGGAGCCAGATTAGCGGTATTCAGTTATGCTAGGTAGAGGGTTCTTCCGGCCCCAGCAGCTTACACTGTGCGCACACATCATGGGAAGGTGAAACTGGTTGTTATAGTGTCTGTGTGTGTGTCATTATGTCGGCATCTGTGTCGGCATATGCTGATGTGTCAACATCTGCCTGTGTCAGAGTCTGTGTGTGTGTGTCGGTCTCCTAGACACAGGATCCCCCCAACCCAGGGACATGCACTATCCACTCCATTTTTTTATTTTAGAGGCTGGGGCCAATTGAATTGTTTTGGGTGTCTGAGACTATTTAGACACCCAAACAATTGTCACTATTCAACTGTTGTGCGCACATGTACATCGTGCATGTTGTTATGGGCAACATCTACATGTCTGAAAACCTGCACTTAAGTAAATTTACCCCTACTTCTGGGTTCGGGAGTGGCGTGATCTGATGCGCATCCACAGATCACAGAAGCTTTGAGGAGGCATCTATTATCGCAAGACACCTCCTGCTACATTATTATAGTTACATACAGCAGCTGCATCCAAAGTCCATCTCGAAATCAGGCTCAGAGTTGTCTGATTATGACTAAACGTTCGATTTAAAACTGTTTTCGCAGCAGGTTTTTTGGGTTTTTTTTGTTTAAGAGATTGCAGTCCTCTGCTAGGGATTACATACGTAATCCTGCCGGGCGGGATGCCGACTGTCCGTATCCTAACAGCAGCATCCCGCCCAGCAGAATGCCTGCAGAGAGGCGAGCGGTGTGAGTCCCTTTGCGGGCTCAGTAGCAAGCTGCACTCGCACAGGTTCTATTCCTACTCTGTGGGTGTCGTGGACACCCACGGGTGGAAATAGCCGCTGTGCGCCGGCTGTCTGGATTCCGGCGTGTGCATCCTGACCGCTGAGAGGGATCCTGACAGCCAGCAAATTGAACGGATCCCCTCTGCTAGACAAAGTCCTGAGGGTACTGCAAGGAAAAGTACAGTTGGCTGGGTTGGATTAGTCATCTCTTCCCTATGAAAAGGTAGCATTGAAGGTGTAGCATTGTGCACCCCAGGGGTTTGTACGGATCTCTGGGAGCTCTGTGCAAAGTGACTTGTATGCTCAGCCATGTTCAGCACCACAACTGGCATACAGGAGCTCTTGGTATAGTTACAGATGACACTGGGTTGCAGTAAAGTGCCATCTGTTAAACTACACCAAGGGCTCCACTTAAGAGCGAGTCCTAACCCTTTTAGCACTCGCTACAGGGATTATGTCATTTGTTCAACATTTAACAAATAGCTGGAGGAGGACATCACTGGACCTTGCTGGAAAGGTGAGTCTTGTCAAATGTTAGCAGTATATTTGATCGAAGCATTCTGATAGCAAAAGGAAATATGCCGCTGCCAGTAATTATTGGTATTAAATAGACGAGCGGGATCGGTTCTCCGAGATCCGAACCCCCCCCCCCCCTCCCCCCCGAGTATCAGGTGGCAGAAGACTGCTGGATGTGGTACACTTGAAGATTATTAAAGTAAGATAAAGGATAAGCACATGAGGGAAGAGGGCCCTGCTCGTGAGAACTTACAATCTAAAGGGGAGGGGCAGATAGACATGGGTGACACAGATGGGGTACATAGAGAACGTGGAACAGAGGGTTAGGATGAGATTTGGCTGGGTTTGGTGAAGAAGTGGACCCCCAGAAGGCACAAGTCAATACTTAACATTGCAACATTTTACTGGGCTATGCAGGAGAAAATTTAAAAATAGGGAAAAAAAAAAGAATCAATAACTTCTACCGCTTTCAAAAAGGTCAATGGAAGCTGAAATAATGGACAACTACCTCATGGAAGCCAGATACAGTATACCAAACAGTACTTAGCAGAGTTAGGAATGAGTGCTTATGAAATACAGTAACATTTTGTCATAATATTTCAGAAACTGCATGGCTGGTCTCTTGCACTCTTTTGCTCTAATACACCACCTGCTTTAGGATTTATATTCAAAAACATTATGTCTCCATAATCCCAAAAACGTCAGTCTTCTTGGAAAGTGGTTTGTTCCTTTGTAAGGGAAAGAGAACAAACATTCTCGAACAACGGTTTCTCAATTTCTTTTTCCTCTGGGAAGGGATTGTGGATTCGCAGGAATATCTGAGCATTTCTGTAATCAGAAAACTGCGGCTTTCTACAATTGTTTACGAATAATTCCAGTGATTTTGTCATTTTCTTCCAGTGATTTGGACCAATAATACTATTGATTAGAACAAATAATTCCAGTGATATTGAGGTGTTTGTGTCGCTTAGCTTAACCATCCGGCGACCACAGTGCACCTCTTGTTCTCTTTTCTTTGCATCATGTGCTGTTTGGGGCCAATTTTTTGAAGTGCCATCCTGTCTGACACTGCAGTGCCACTACTAGATGGACTAAAAATAGTGGTGTGAGGTGTTCAGAACAGACTGGAAATGAGTGGAAATTGTGGTTATTGAGGTTAATAATACTATAGGATCAAAATTACCCCCAAATTCTATGATTTAAGCTGTTTTTGAGGTTTTTTTTGAAGAAAAAAAAAACACCCGAATCCGACAAAATTTTCAGGGAGGTTTTGCCAAAACGTGTCCGAATCCAAAACACGGCCGCGGAACCGAATCCAAAACAAAAAACCCGAAAAATTTCCGGTGCACATCTCTAGTATTAAATGGAGTCTTGCCCAGCCTTATTTTACATACCTCTACAGAAAGTTTGCCAGATACCGGTTCTATCGCTCTAGTGGTACCTCCAGATAAAGGACCATTCCACAATCACATATGTAACAACCATACTTTTAATACATACATAATATAATTAAGGGAATCTAGGTCATAAATTTAGAAGCTGAGAACAAACTACTTTAAGTACGATAGAAGGTCACTGCAATACATATTAACAGAGTATAGATAGAAGGTCACTGCAATAAATATGGAGTATATGATATGTTTGCAACATCTGATTTATATATAATTTATTTTTTTGCATGATCATGTATATTACAAAGAAATAGAGGCCCCATCTGACATGCATTATTTCTTCAAAGCTTCATTCATACAGTCCAAATGTGTTGTGAATTTAATTACAGGTTGGCAAAGAAATAACAAGAAAATATCACTAAACACAATTTAGGAATATGTTGTGTGTGTGTATATATGTATATGTATATATATGTGTGTGTGTGTGTGTATATATATATATATGTGTGTGTATATATATATATATAATATATATATACACACATACACACATACACACACACATACACACACACACACACACATACATACACACACACACACACACACTGCAGTCTGCACTCAAACTTTCAAAGTCAAATAGCTCATGGTGCTCAGTCAAAGTTCAGCATATATGTCCAATAAAGAAAGGCACTCCAGAGACTTACATATAGTTGAAATCTGTATTAGGTCGAACGTTTTCGGGGATACAACCCCTTCCTCAGGACCACACCAGTACAAAACAGTGATAAAATGACCTTGCCTATATACCCCACCAAACACTCACCTGCCGATTATCAGCTCGTTAGGAGCAAATAAATTTGCCTCACAGACTAACCCATTTCCACCACAGGTGTATCGGTTGCCATGGGAACAACCCACTCATGTTCCACAAGGACCGTAGCTCACCAGCGTGCACTAGTAGTCTGGAACGCAAAGGGCAGCTCACTGCTGCTCTTAGTAGTGACGTTATCAACCGCAGCCACTCCCAGCGGCACCCGCCGGAGCTGGTCGCCAAGGATACATGTAAACACAGTCTCCACCGCGCCAGCACCGTATCCACGAGTACACTGCAGAGAGCGGCTCAGGAGACGTTCACCTACTCAATCAGCAGCAGGGGTGTATAAAAAACAAAACAATATAAATCTTAACAAAAAATAATAATGACAATGATGATAACACTGTGCAGGTAGAGACCATATCAATAATTATAGTGCAAAAGATACAGTAAAATTAATATGCAACATATCTAGTAATTTATCACAGTAATTACAACATGTTCCAATTGATCTGTTCTTTCCGATCCCCCCCCCGGTAATGAAGGGGGAACATGGTCAATTATAAAATGCCTAAATGAGGCCAAAGAATGCCGGTCTCCGTAAAATGCTTTGCAACAGGTTGGTTGATTTTGCGGCCTAGGTAGGACAAATGAATGGCTGAACGATGTGCAGCCATTCTTTCACTAAATTTACGGGTGGTTTGTCCCACGTAATGTAAATTACAGGGACAAACCACCACATAGGAAGAACTACACGAAAGCACATGACGAATATCATACACCTTGTTCACTTGTGGGTGCTTAAATGATTTACATGCCACCATATGACTACAGGTGGTACAAGAACTGCATCTGTAGCACCCAGGGGGTTTAAAGTACACATTACAGGGCAACTTATTGCCCATTCCCGTAATATCAGGGCGTACCAAACTGTACCAATTACGGTGGTGGAAATGGGTTTGTCTGTGAGGCAAATTGATTTGCTGCTAACTAGCTGATAAGCGGCAGGTAAGTGTTTGGTGGGGTATATAGGTAAGGTCATTTTATCACTGTTTTGCACTGGTGTGGTCCTGAGGAAGGGGTTGTATCCCCGAAAACGTTCGACCTAATAAAGATTTCAACTATATGTAAGTCTCTGGAGTGCCTTTCTTTATTGGACATATATGCTGAACTTTGACTGAGCACCATGAGCAATTTGACTTTGGAAGTTTGAGTGCCGACTGCTTTTGGAAATATATGGTATTGTGTACTGGTCTGGTACACCTGTCGTATGGCACCTATGAGTTGATGTTTTTGGACTTTATCACCTTATATATTCAGCCATTTGAATGTGCTCCAGTGGTGTGTGACTGATTAACTGTCTGGAGGAATATTGCTGCATTTACCCTGTGGATTTGGACATTTGAAAAGTATTAAGTAGTACTGAGGTGTGGTATTTGATATACCCTGGGATGGATTCCCTGTCACAGGAAACCGCAGGGTGCAAAAACATTATTATGCCAGCTCCTGGGACAGTGTTCAGTTATTCTGCAGCACAGATTGAAAATATTCTAGTCACTGGTGCACTTACATTAACGGATCCTATCCTGAACTCGGAGGATTTGTATCCGCAATTAATGAAACTTAAACGTCGTGAAATCGACTATCATTTACATGCCGTGTCCTTATCTGAGTATTATAGGGAACATAAAATCCCCCGGGGGTTTTGTGTGCATAATGCCCCAACAATTGGGCGAAATAATCCAGAGTTCGTGAATAGATTTATTATTATTATTATTATCCTTTATTTATATGGCGCCACAAGGGTTCCGCAGCGCCCGATTACAGAGTACAAATGCACATAAAAAATAGGAAAACAGTGACTTACAGTTGAATACAATATAGGACAAGTACAGGGCAGCTAAGCATAACTACACCAGTAAACATAGAGATAAGTTCCAGGTGGTCAAAAAACTGTGGGATCTGGGCGGTTGAGGATTATTAAAGTAAGAAAAGTATAAGCACATGAGGGAAGAGGGCCCTACTCGTGAGAGCTTACATTCTAAGGGGAGGGGTAGACAGACAGGGATGACACAGATGGGGTACATAGAGAGCGTGGAACAGAGGGTTATGTTGAGATTTGGCTACGTTTGGTAAAGAAATGGGTCTTAAGAGCCCGTTTGAAGTTTTGTAGAGAGGTGGAGAGTCTGAGGGGGAGAGGTAAAGAATTCCAGAGAAATGGAGCAGCACGTGAAAAATCTTGGAGATAGGAGTGGGAGGAAGTAATCAGAAGACAGGAGAGACGGCGTGCATTAGCAGAGCGAAGAGGACGGGTGGGAGAGTAAAGGGAGATAAGGTCAGAGATGTAGATGGGAGAGGAGTGGGTGAGTGCTTTGTAAGTGAGTGTGAGAAGTTTGAATTGGATTCTGAAAGGGAAGGGAAGCCAGTGGAGGGCCTGTAGGAGGGGGGAGGTAGACGTAGTGCGTTTGGTGAGGAAGATGAGCCGGGCAGCAGCATTGAGGATAGATTGGAGTGGAGAGAGGTGATTGTCAGGGAGGCCAGTTAAGAGGAGATTACAGTAGTCCAGTCTGGAAATAATCAGTGAGTGAATAATGATCTTAGTGGCATCCTGTGTGAGAAAAGGTCTGATTCTAGAAATGTTTTTGAGATGAAAATGACAGGTTTGTGAGAGGTGCTGAATGTGTGGTTTGAAGGAGAGGGAGGAGTCAAGGATTACGCCAAGACAGCGTACTTGGGGGCTAGGGGAGATAGTTGTGCCATCAATGGATAATGATATTGTGGGAGGTGAGGCTGTGCGGGAGGGTGGGAAGATGATCAGCTCAGTCTTAGACATGTTGAGTTTAAGAAAGCGCTGAGACATCCAGGAAGAGATAGCAGAAAGACAGTTTGAGGTACGAGTGAGGAGAGCAGTGGAGAGATCAGGGGAGGAGAGGTAGATTTGAGTGTCATCAGCATAGAGGTGATATTGGAAGTTAAAAGAACTAATGAGTTCACCTAAAGAGGACGTATAGAGAGAGAAAAGGAGAGGACCAAGAACAGAGCCTTGGGGGACACCAACAGTTAGTGGAAGTGGGGGGGATGTAGCATCATGAGAGGAGACAGAGAAGGAACGATCAGAGAGGTAGGAGGACAGCCAGGAGAGGGCAGTATCACGCAGACCAAGAGAGTGAAGGATTTGCAGAAGGAGAGGATGGTCCACAGTGTCAAAAGCAGCAGAGAGGTCAAGAAGAATAAGCAGAGAGTAGTGGCCCTTAGATTTGGCTGCATGGAGGTCATTGCAGACTTTTGTGAGGGCAGTTTCAGTGGAGTGGAGAGAACGGAAACCAGACTGGAATGGGTCAAGCAGTGAGTGAGAGGAAAGGAAGGCAGTGAGGCGATTATAGACAATACGCTCAAGAAGTTTGGAGGCAAAGGGGAGGAGAGAGATGGGTCGATAGTTGGAGAGAGTGTTAGGATCAAGGGTAGGTTTTTTAAGAATAGGGGAGACAAGAGCATGCTTGAAGGCAGAGGGGACAGTGCCTGATGAAAGGGAGAGATTGAGAAGGTGGGCAAGATGGGAACAGGCAGAAGGGGAGAGGTAACGGAGGAGGTGGGAGGGGATAGGGTCGAGCGGGGAGGTTGTGGGGGGGGAGGAACGGATGAGGGCCATGACTTCCTCGCCAGATACATGGGAGAAAGATGTCAGAGTTGGTAAGAGGGAAGGGGAGGGGTGGCAAGGGATGGGTGGTGGCTGGTTGCTGGTCTGGTGGGAAGTGATATCCTGACGTATGGAGTCAATCTTGGATGTGAAATAAGTGGCAAAGTCAAGAGCAGACAATGAGGAAGGGAGAGGAGGTGGTGGTGGGCAGAGGAGGGAGTTAACAGTGGCAAAGAGGCGCCGGGGGTTGGAAGACTGTGTAGAAATGAGGATTTTGAAGTATGATTGTTTAGCAAGGGAAAGGGCAGTACTGAAGGATGAGAGCATGAATTTGAAATGGAGGAAGTCTGCTTTAGAGCGTGATTTCCTCCACTGTCGCTCGGCAGTACGTGAGCATTTTTGTAGGTATCTGGTGCATTTGGTGTGCCAGGGTTGAGGTGTTGATCTGCGAGGGTGAATAGTGGTTGGCGGAGCAACAGAGTCAAGGGCAGAAGTAAGAGATGCATTGTATAGGGATGTGGCTTGTTCAAGGCATGTGAGAGAGAGAAGAGGAGAGAGAAGGGAGTCAAACAGGGAGGACAGGGATGAGGTGTCAATAGCCTCAATGTTACGCTTCGTGATGGTAGCCTTAGGAGGGAGAGATGGGGAAGCAGAGATAGATAAGTTGAAAGAGAGCAAATGGTGGTCAGAGAGGGGAAAAGGGGAATTGGAGAAATCAGAAATATCACAGCGGTGAGTGAAAACCAGATCCAGTGAGCTCCCGTTCACATGGGAGGGTGAGGTGGTCCACTGGGAGAGACCAAGTGAAGAGGTGAGGTTAAGGAGTTTAGAGGCAGGTGATTTTGTGGGGTTATCGATAGGGATGTTGAAATCACCTAGAATAATGGAGGGAATGTCAGAAGAGAGGAAGTGAGGTAGCCAGGAAGCAAAGTTGTCAAGGAATTTGGAGGAAATGCCAGGTGGACGGTAAATTACAGCAACTCGAAGATTAGTTGGTTGGTAGAGGCGTAATGCATGGACCTCAAATGTAGAGAATGTAAGAGAAGGTTCTGGAGGTATAAGTTGGTATGTGTAGCTTGAGGGTAAAAGGATCCCAACACCACCCCCATGGCGACCCCCGGGTCGGGGTGTGTGTGAGAATGTGAGGCCCCCAGCAGAGAGAGCAGCAGGAGAAGTGGTGTCATGAGGAGTAATCCAGGTTTCTGTAATGGCCAGGAGGTGCAGGGAGTTGGAAATGAAAAGGTCATGAGTGGGGGTCAGTTTGTTGCAAATAGATCGGGCATTCCAGAGTGCACAAGATAGGGGGTATGAGTTTGTGGGAGAGATGTGAATGAGATTATCAGGATTGCTGTAGCGTTGAGGTAGGAGTAATTTGGAAGGAGAAGATAAAGAGGGTGTGATGATGGTGCTGGGGCCTTGGCTAGGAAGGGAGACTGCATGCGTGAAACAGGGAGGGAGTGCAGTTTGATACTGGTGGAGGAGAGGTGAGGAGACAGGCAGAGGAGGGAAAGAGTAGGGTTGAGCGGTGGGGTATAAGTGGTGTGAAGGGGCAGAAGTGAATTGCAATGGGGAAACAGAAGAGGGGTAGGGAGGCAGACAGAGGAGAGGAGGGAGGATGAGATGTAGGAGACTGTGAGAGAGGGATAGAGGTGGTAACAGGGGACAGAATAAAGGAATAGAAGGACAATGAGTAAGGGGGGTTGCCAGCCTGGCCATAGTGTGGATGGTGTGTAAACTGGTAGTGTAATGAGAATAGGGGGAGGAGTGGTGGCTGTATGAGAGAGCAGTGAAGTTTGCAGAAAGAAATACGATTTGCAAGTAATTAAAATGATGTTAATATCTACAGATTACCAGTAAATCAAATATTTGTTGATGTTAGATGGAAAATTATACAGTGTTGGCAAACCACAAGTCAGTGTTATTTCATCAAATATGCTTCTCAATTAAACATTTGTTTTCCAGGTATTTGCAGGGTCAGAGTAAAAGTTGTATTGCAGGTTTTTTGCAGAAAGTGAATGTTTAGTGTCCGGGTAAGTGAGGTTTGGAGAATAGGTGTGTACATACATTTGTAGCTGCAGTCCAAGGTTTGGTGGATTGTGTTGATTTGCTTTTGTTTGGAGTTTCCATGCAGTTTCCGTCCAGTTAAAGTCCAGTATAAGTGCCAGACGAATCCCTTAGAGATTTTCTCCCTTTGAGATCTTTCTCCACACAATGATTCAGCTACGCTAAAATCAGCTAAACTACACACCAATATAAAGCCCAAACATGTGTATGTAAGCACATTGATTGATTGGACCCTCCCCTAGCCCATCACCCATTTGGGGCAATAAAACTTAAACAAACAAATAATGTGTAGGGATGAAACCATTACACATTCCCCAAATAACTACAAATAAAACTTGGATAAATCTGCTAATATTTAATACACTAGTGACTAGACATACCTATGGCTAAGCATTCAGGATATTCCTATGTGATAATTAGCAGACTCGGTACAGCTTGCTGGGTATTGTTGTTCCACTAGACATACCTATGGCTAAGCATTCAGGATATTCCTATGTGATAATTAGCAGACTCGGTACAGCTTGCTGGGTATTGTTGTTCCACTAGACATACCTATGGCTAAGCATTCAGGATATTCCTATGTGATAATTAGCAGACTCGGTACAGCTTGCTGGGTATTGTTGTTCCACTAGACATACCTATGGCTAAGCATTCAGGATATTCCTATGTGATAATTAGCAGACTCGGTACAGCTTGCTGGGTATTGTTGTTCCACTAGACATACCTATGGCTAAGCATTCAGGATATTCCTATGTGATAATTAGCAGACTCGGTACAGCTTGCTGGGTATTGTTGTTCCACTAGACATACCTATGGCTAAGCATTCAGGATATTCCTATGTGATAATTAGCAGACTCGGTACAGCTTGCTGGGTATTGTTGTTCCACTAGACATACCTATGGCTAAGCATTCAGGATATTCCTATGTGATAATTAGCAGACTCGGTACAGCTTGCTGGGTATTGTTGTTCCACTAGACATACCTATGGCTAAGCATTCAGGATATTCCTATGTGATAATTAGCAGACTCGGTACAGCTTGCTGGGTATTGTTGTTCCACTAGACATACCTATGGCTAAGCATTCAGGATATTCCTATGTGATAATTAGCAGACTCGGTACAGCTTGCTGGGTATTGTTGTTCCACTAGACATACCTATGGCTAAGCATTCAGGATATTCCTATGTGATAATTAGCAGACTCGGTACAGCTTGCTGGGTATTGTTGTTCCACTAGACATACCTGGTAAGAGAACAATGAGATATGAGGTTACTTCATAGTTCAAGCAAATTGATCACAAAAGAAGTCCAGTATAAGTGCCAGACGAATCCCTTAGAGATTTTCTCCCTTTGAGATCTTTCTCCACACAATGATTCAGCTACGCTGAATGGATAGATGGATAGCGATCCTTAATAAATGATAGATGGATAGCGATCCTTAATAAATGTGCGTTTGATCTGATGATCGATGTGGTGGAGTAGTCAAATCGAGAATTGCAGGTGGTGAAACAGAAAATTGCAATGTTTGAACTTGAGCATAAAAAAACTTTGGAGGAGGAGACTAGCCATGATTGGCTTAATAAGATTGAATCACAATGTGAACAATATAAGAGGAATTTAATTAAATTTAAGAAAGGCAAGAAACATGTGGTAGACACTGGTTATGAGGAGAATCGTGTCTATAAGTGGCTGACTGGTCCTGTGGGATCACAGCGTGATTATAATTAATCTTGGAGACGCAGACCATGGCAAAAGAAAGGTCAATCTGTTAAATCTGATGGACATACGTCTAATGGTGACTAGTTGGCTGGTTGGAAAGATAATCTGGCAGTGTGTGGGAGGAAATGATTATCAGCCGTTTGCTCCCACACGCTAAAAAACGGCCAGAAACGGTCTGTTCAACTAGTTGGGAAAATCAAACCTGTTTGATTTTCCCAACTAATCGTTCAGGTGTAGGGGAAACTCTCCCCCCAACTGAACGATAAGTAGGTGGACACAGGCTGACAGTGTCCACCTACTTTTGTCACAATCACTGCTGGCCAGCCCAGGATCCCAGCGGTGGCATTGGAGCTGGAGTAGTGATGAGGTTCAGGGGCAGCTGCGGCAGTCCATCAATGCTGCCGTGCTGCCTCTGTCATCGCGGCGGCGGCGGCAGGAGGAGAAGCAGGGACGGGCTGCGGGAGTACTTCACTCCTGCCCTGGGACATCAGGACTCGTCAGCGGCGGCATTGGAGCTGGAGTAGTGATGAGGTTCAGGGGCAGCTGCGGCAGTCCATCAATGCTGCCGTGCTGCCCCTGTCATCGCGGCGGCGGCAGGAGGAGAAGCAGGGACGGGCTGCGGGAGTACTTCACTCCTGCCCCGGGACATCAGGGCTCATCAGCGGCGGCATTGGAGCAGTAGCAGGTGAAGTCCAAGGGAACTGCAGGCGCTCAGCAGCGGGGGGCATTTGGAAGCTGCAGGCAAAAGCAGGGGAGGCGGACACTGGCTGTGGCAGGAGCTGCAGGATCTCATCGGATCGGCAGTGGTGGCAGCGGCTGGGGTCGAGGCAGGCACTGGTGGGAGTCAGGTACCGAGAGCCGCCAGGCTCCATCCCCCTCCGGCCACAGGGACCAGTCACCCCTCCCTCTCTGCTACCAGCCTCCATCCTCAACCAACTGCAGAGGGGGCACAGCCTCCATCCTCCACAAGCTGGGACTACCATCCTACCTGTACCGGCCGCCAGCCTCCCGCACAGTCCATCTCTCCCCGCTCCGGCCGCCAGCCTTCTCCCCGCACAGGCCACCATCCTACCTGCACCGGCCGCCAGCCTTCCGCACAGTCTATCTCTCCCCGCTCCGGCCGTCAGCCTTCTCCCCGCACAGGCCACCATCCTACCCGCACCGGCCGCCAGCCTCCCGCACAGTCTATCTCTCCCCGCTCCGGATGCCAGGCTCAATCCCTCTCCACTGGACTGGACATGACTCTGGTCCCTGAAGTGTTTCCTGTCCCCTTAGTCCCATAATATTCTGAAACAAACTTTATAATGACTTTTTGGTACAGTTATTTATTACTTTTTAAACCACAGCAAAAACTCTGTTCACAATCATTGGATGGCATACAGGCCTGTCCTATTTAAAAGAAGCAGTTACAGGTGGTGATATTAATTGACATAATGCTGAACCACTTTATGAGGTAAAATAGCCAAGTTTATGAGGCCTGTGTTTAGAAAATATGGCAATTTTGTTTACCAACTCTGCTAACTGATACTAGAAGTATGTAGCAATTGTAACCAGCTTATGATTCTGAACATTGGTTACATTTTTGGATACTAATTCGAGTGTCATGTGTGGGGCTCAACCTCTACTGGAGGCAGGCACTGTCCGCCTACTTTGGTGACATCACAAGTTGGACGGAAGTTGGCAGGTTGGTTGGTCTGATGATAAGTTAGTTAGATGTGTGGAGCACTGATGAAAAGTTGGTTAGATGTGTGGAGCACTGTTTTTGTTGGACAGACAAGTTGGACGGTTGGAGGTTTGAAGAGTTGGAGAAAAGTTGGTCTGAAGTTGGTCTGATGTATGGCTAGCTTAATAGTGACAGTGATTTTGTTGTTTCAGGGTCTGTTGACCCTTCCAGTATATCTAGTGGCCCTTTAGGCAAAGCAGCCAGAACCAGCAAGGCCTCCCGGGCAGAACTCCCACCCGCAGGGGGGTCAAAACCAGAGGGGTGCAAAAGGTTACAACCAAGAAGAAGTCCTAATTTTGTATTTGTCTAAAAGGGTGTTAAAACCTCTAGAAATTAGTATTTTAAACAAGGGTCTTAGTTTTGTTTCCGACAAATCTTCATGATGAATTTAATTGGACTCGTGACTCGCATCAATTTGGTAGAAAACTTTGCCTGAAAGAGTTCTTTCAAGATAAACAGAAACAGGTTGAATCATCTATGTTGGACAGTTTCCTGCGGTCATCCTCTAAGTCTACGTTTGATCCGGTGTCAAACAATGCTTCTTTAAAAACATTTACTAGACTTTTGGATGAGTCAGTTGATAGGTTTACTGCTGCATCTGGTAAAATCTGGTATAATTTATTTAAAGCAGAAACTACAGCACTTCAGGATTTGTCTTCCTATGAGGATATTGTAATTCGCCCCGCGGATAAGGGCGGGGCGGTTGTTATTCTAGATATTGATTATTATAGAGCTGAAATGATGGCACAATTAGCAGTCCCAGGGGTGTATTCTTTGTTGGATAGGGATCCCACAGTTCAATTCCAGAGGGAGTTGACGGGAATTCTGCAGTCTGCAGTGTAGGGGGGATTTATTTCCAAGAAAGTGTGGGATGCATTAACAATTTTGCATCCAGTAGTCCCTATTCTCTATACCCTTCCCAAATTACATAAGAATAGTTACAGACCACCAGGTCGCCCCATAATTTCAGCTCATAATTCTTTGTTTCAGCCTGTATCTCAATTATTGGATTGTGGTGTTCAACCTTTGTTGTCTTGTAAAGAATCTTTCCTTAAGGATACGACCACCTTTCTAAATAAGCTGATGGACCTTGAGGATGTTCCGTCTGATGCCCTCATGTGTTGTTTGGATGTATCGAGCTTATATACATCCATTCTGCACAATGGGGGTATCATAGCCATGAGAAATTTTTTGACAGAGTTCTTGCCTGCATCTAGCTTTAATCATGACTTGTTTCTTCAATTACTTGAGCTGACATTGGGCAGAAATTACTTTCTGTTCGATGGACAGTTCTATTTGCAATTACGAGGGTGTGCCATGGGGTCTTCCGTGGCCCCCTCGTATGCAAATATCTTTGTTTGCACAGGAAGAGGAGATGTTTTTGAATAATCCGATTGCTAAATCGCATATACTTTGGTATACCAGGTATATAGACAATATTTTTTTGCGTTGGACAGGAGGGGTGGATAGGTTTGTGAGCTTGATGGAGGATATCAATTCATGGGATTCTCCCATTAAATTCACGTATGCTTATAGTAACGAGAAAGCTGTATTTTTGGATGTAAATATTTGGTTTCAAAATGGGAGATTTGAAACCACTGTACACCACAAAGTCACAGACAGGAATACTTTTCTTACTGCCTCTAGTCACCATCCAAAAGCTCTAAAGAAGGGGTTACCTAGATCACAAATGATGCGCTGTGCGCGCATCACGAGTGATCCTAATAAAGTCTCTGATGAGTTGGATAATTTGATAGATAAATTCAGAGCTAGAGGGTATTACTATAATACACTTTTGAGACAGAAACAAGAAGTACTTTTGATTCCTCGTAGTGTCTTGTTGAGTGGGTCTAACAAACGTGATAAGATTATCCCATGGGTGTCCGAGTTTACTACTGCTAGTCCAGTGATTAAGCAAGCTTCTAAGGCTTTATGGCCTATAGTTAGATCTGACCCGGAGCTACCCTGTTTTTCACAAGTGAGACCAGTGGCGGCCTTTTAAACGAGGCCGTAATTTACGTGACCGTTTGGTACGCCCTGATATTACGGGAATGGGCAGTAAGTTGCCCTGTAATGTGCACTTTAAACCCCCTGGGTGCTACAGATGCAGTTCTTGTACCACCTGTAGTCATATGGTGGCAGGTAAATCATTTAAGCACCCACATGTGAACAAGGTGTATGATATGCGTCATGTGCTTTCGTGTAGTTCTTCCTATGTGGTGTATGTGGTGGTTTGTCCCTGTAATTTACATTACGTGGGACAAACCACTCGTAAATGTAGTGAAAGAATGGCTGCACGTCGTTCTGAACACCCCTAACCTGGGCATTCACTGTGGACATACCCTGTACTGCCTAAAAAACATCGGATTATCCAGATAAGCTTTATGAACTTTCTTTTTTTTTTTAATTATTTTTATGACCACTCTTAGCACATGAATTAAAATCTATGTCTTTTAGCCTGTGATTTTCATTTACACACGGCGAATCACGAACCACGGTATTCTATATCCCCACGGAGGACGATCACTCTTGAAAAAGACCTTTAATGAAATGCTGTTTGGTGTTTATATTATGACCGATTGGAAGACATCCTCTTTGAGACACCCGCTTACGTTAAACCTGGTGACCAGTTGTGGTGCAGATAACTAATTGGAGGAATCAGCCGCTATAATTTTGATGTGCCTGCTAAAAATCAAATTTCCGGTACGCAGATTACCAATAGACATTTTATCGTAAATAACCAAGATTGGCATGAAGATACTGCACTATTAGGCGCTTGTCCTCTCCCCCTTTTTTTCTATATATATATATATATATTTTTTTTTTGAGTATCCCATATCCAAATATTCCGAAATACGGAATCTTTTGAGTGAACTAATGAAACCTTTGTTTTCTGATGGCTCAATGTACACAAACTTTGTTTAATACACAGTTATTAAAAATATTGTATTAAATGACCTTCAGGCTGTGTGTGTATATGAAACATAAATGAATTGTGTGAATGTACACACACTTTGTTTAATACCCAAAGTTATTCAAAATATTGGCTAAAATGACCTTCAGGCTGTGTATAAGGTGTATATGAAACAGAAATGCATTCTGTGCTTAGACTTGGGTCCCATCACCATATCATCTCATTATGGTATGCAGTTATTCAAAAATACGGAATAATCCGATATCCAAAATACTCCTGGTCCCAAGCATTTTGGATAAGGGATACTCAACCTGTGTGTAGTGTGTATGTATATAATATGTATGTATATAATATGTATATGTGTGTGTGTGTGTGTGTATATATATATATATTTACATACATACAGAGTATCCCTTATCCAAAATGCTTGGGACCAGGAGTATTTTGGATATCGGATTATTCCGTTTTTTGGAATAACTGCATACCATAGTGAGATATCATGGTGATGGGACCCAAGTCTAAGCACAGAATGCATTTATGTTTCATATACACCTTATACACACAGCCTGAAGGTTATTTAATATAATATTTTTAATAACTTTGTGCATTAAACAAAGTGTGTACATACACACAATTCATTTAGGTTTCATATACACCTTATACACACAACCTGAAGGTCATTTAATACAATATTTTTAGTAACTTAGTGCATTAAACAAAGTTCGTGTACATTGAGTCAACAGAAAACCAAGGTTTCACTATCTCACTCTCTCTCAAAAAATTCCGTATTTCGGAATATTTGGATATGGGATACTCAACGTGTGTGTGTGTGTGTGTGTATATGTATGTATGTGTATATGTATTGTAACACTGTAGGGGTGCAAGGTGCCTTTTCCTGGGGAATATGGCAGCACGCAGCAGCTGAGGAACAACACAAGTCCAGTTTCTGGTACAACTGACCCCGGCCAGTTTTATTGAAACAGAAAATAAAACAAACCCCAAAATAAAAATACCTTGCCTGTCCGGCACTTACTAAACATAAGATGTTCCTAACTGTCACTAAACAAAACACAGAGTTCTTCAGTACATACTGTATAGCTTACTTGCATCAGAAAGCGTGTCTCTCACACACAGATCCTGCAGCCTTCCCAGGCAGTCTGCCCATACTAATCAGGTTAGAAGCACTATATCACTCTTACACAGCTGAAACCCTGATTAGCCCTCTGTGAGGCCAAAGACCCGAACTGGGCCCAATGTCTAGAACTCGCCTTATCTCTCTCTCAGAGCCTTTACCCAGCTTTTACAGCAAACTGAAAAGGTTCAGACAAAACAAAAAGCATTTTTCCTAGAAGTTAACATTTTCTAAAACATGTAAGACAAGAACCTGGGACAAATATACCTGCCCTCAAACACTATCCCAGTGTTCTTGTCACATATCCCCCTCCCCTGTTTCGACCTAGGGGCCGGAACACTTGTAGCCCCCAAACAGAAGATGCGAGACAATGCATCTGCGTTGGCCAATTGTGTTCCCGGTCTATGTTCGACAGTAAACTTAAAGTCCTGCAACGCTAGAAACCATCTAGTTACACGAGCATTCTTGCCTCTATTTACATACATCCATTTTAAAGGGGCATGGTCTGTCACTAGTCTGAATTGTCTACCCAAGAGGTAATATCTCAAGGTATCTAGTGCCCACTTAATGGCCAAAGCCTCCTTTTCCACAATGGCATACCTTTTTTCATGCTCATTGAGTTTCCTACTCAAATAAATGATAGGGTGTTCGTCCCCATCTCTGGTTTGGGACAGCACAGCACCTATCCCTACCTCTGAGGCATCTGTCTGTCCCACAAATTCTTTTGAAAAATCTGGTGTTATCAACACCGGTTGTGAACACAGCCACTTTTAACGCTTGGAACGCCTTTTCTGCATCAGGGTTCCATTTCACCACATTTGACTGCTTCCCTTTGGTAAGGTCTGACAACGGCACCGCTGTGGTCGCAAAATTAGGAATAAACCGTCTATAGTACCCAGTAATTCCCAAAAAAGCCCTTACCTGTTTTTTATTCACTGGACGAGGCCAGTTTTGAATAGCATCAACTTTATTCAATTGGGGCCTAATCAGACCTCTGCCTATGGTGAAGCCCAAGTATTTGACCTCCTCCATTGCGAGGCAGCACTTCTTTGGGTTAGCAGTTAACCCTGCCTCTCTGAGTCCAGTACTGCTTGTACTTTAACCAAATGTGACCCCCAGTCTGTACTGTGAATTACCACATCATCCAAATAGGCAGCTGCATATTTTCTATGGGGCCTCAAAATTTTATCCATCGCCCGTTGAAAGGTTGCTGGAGCCCCATGCAACCCAAAGGGTAACATCTTATACTGGTACAGCCCCTCCGGAACCGAAAAGGCTGTTTTTTCTTTGGCGCTATCAGATAAAGGTATTTGCCAGTAACCTTTGGTCAGGTCCAATGTGGTGAGAAACCTGGCTGTTCCCAGCCTTTCTACAAGCTCATCCACACGGGGCATGGGGTATGCGTCAAACTTGGACACCTCATTTAACTTACGAAAGTCATTACAGAAGCGTATGCTACCGTCGGGCTTCGGGATGAGCACTATGGGACTGGACCACTCACTGTTAGACTCCTCTATGACTCCAAGTTCTAACATGGTTTTAACTTCCTTAGAAATAGCTTCTCGCTGAGCTTCAGGAATCCTATATGGCTTTAAATGAACCCTGACCCCTGGTTCTGTGACAATGTCATGTTTTATTATGGTCGTTCGGCCAGGCAGCTCTGAAAATACCTCCCTATTTTGGATGAGAAATTCTTTAACCTGATTGTTCTGATCAGCTGATAATGTCTCTGACACCTTCACTGCGGGAAGCAACCGGGGTGAAGACACCGAAGGGCAAGGCTCCGCTGACAGAGACAACCTATCTTTCCAGGGTTTGATTAAGTTAACATGGTAGATCTGTTCGGGTTTTCTCTTTCCCGGCTGGTATACTTTGTAATTAACCTCATTCACTTTTTCCCTAATCTCAAATGGACCCTGCCATTTAGCTAGGAATTTGCTTTCCACAGTGGGTACCAAAACAAGAACTCTATCTCCAGGAGCAAATTCCCGTATCTTGGCACTCCGGTTATAGACCCTCTGTTGAGCACTTTGGGCCTGTTCCATGTGCTCTCTGACAACAGGTACCACGGCTGCAATCCTATCCTGCATTTGTGTTACATGCTCAATAACGCTTCTATAAGGAGTGGGCTGTCCTTCCCACGTCTCTTTGGCAACATCCAACAGCCCTCTGGGGTGTCTACCATACAACAAATCAAATGGAGAAAACCCCGTAGAGGACTGAGGAACTTCTCTGATGGCCATTAACAAGTAGGGCAACAAACAATCCCAGTTTTTCCCATCTCTCTCAACAACCTTTTTTAACATACTTTTTAATGTTTTATTAAACCTTTCCACCAACCCGTCAGTTTGGGGATGGTAGATGGACGTCCTGAGGTGAGTGACCTTAAATAACTTGCATAATTCTTTCATGATCCTTGACATAAATGGAGTACCTTGGTCAGTCAAAATTTCTTTTGGTATTCCCACTCTACTAAATACCTGCACCAGCTCCCTAGCTATCGCCTTGGTTGTGATAGTGCGTAAAGGGACAGCCTCAGGATATCGAGTGGCATAGTCCATAATTACCAGGATATACTGATGGCCCCGAGCAGACTTTAACAAGGGCCCCACGAGATCCATGGCTATTCTGTCAAACGGGACCTCTATAATAGGCATGGGAACTAGTGGGCTCCTGAAATGGGGTCTAGGGGCATGATACTGGCATTCAGGACAGGAAGAACAATATTCAGACACTTCTTTATAAACCCCTGGCCAAAAGAACCTTTGTAAAACTCTTTCAGTGGTTTTTTCTGCCCCTAAATGTCCTGCGGTAACGTGACTATGAGCTAAATCTAGTACCGTTCTCCGATAAGGCTGGGGAACTACCAGCTGTTCCACCACATCCTCACCCCTTTTGACAATGTGGTACAAGAGCTCATTACAGATGGCCATGTGGGGATACGTAACCCTGTCACCTGGTACCACAGGTTCCCCATTAACAATCTTAACATTCTCTCTAGCCTTTATTAAGGTAGGATCCTTTAACTGTTCAGACGCAAACAGATCCTTCTTTACCTCCAGGTCAGGCACGCTTTCAGTTCTAACTACTATGTCTCTGTTCCCGGCAAGAGGGTCCTCACTGGACTCCCCATCTGTCACTTCCCCAGCCAAACTAGCAAAAGGCAAAGGGCCAGAAAGTTCCGAAGACCCACGTACATCCAAAAAAATCACCGGTATTATCAACTGGCTTTTTACTTCTCACGTGTTGATAACCGTGATTCCCACAGTTTCCAAAAATGAGGAAAATCCCTCCCTATTATGGCCTCATGCACCAAGGTAGGGACCAGTCCCACTTTAACCATTGCTGACCCACAACAAGTTTCTATATTCACCTCAGCAGTGGCATAATATTGGGTATCCCCATGTATGCAAGTTACCCCAATAGGTATTTGCTGGACCTTTAAGGGGTTCACTAACCCAGCTTTCACGAGGGTAACTAAACTTCCTGAATCTAGCAAGGCCTCTACCCGGTTACCTTCTAAGAACACATCACACATTTGTTTTTCCAGCTCAGGTGAAGGTACCACAGTACAGGCTAACCTAGCAAAGAAAGACATTCTGCGACATTCAAAGGCAGCATCACATTGCATGGGTTCTTGCGTGACTGGGCAATTGGCAATAACATGACCTGGCATACCACACCTAAAACATTTAACCACACGATTATCAACCCATTTGGGCAGCATAGACCGTTCTAGCCCCATTGGCCTGTTTCCAGGGCCAGTGTTTACAGTCTCTCCAGCCTTGCGTTCTCTTAACCGCCCAGCAACGTTTTCCCACGGAACAGTCTTACCAGTCTTTACTGAAGGGCGCT